>NW_024063082.1:250000-2712500 GCF_006381635.1 Hibiscus syriacus | reverse complement strand
TAACTTAGTTTGAATTTAAGCTATATGATTACTGGATTTCATTTTCAGAATTTTTAATCGAGGAGATGATTTAATGATAGAATAACTGTTCATTGTTTGATCTCTTGCTAGCGGCTTGATGTTTTGTTGTTGTTTTGGATGTTTAAAGCCGTATCGAAATTGAGAACATTTTTGTAGGTAAAACAGATGCTTCTGTTAACAACTTAACATCCATGGATATCTGACGTTTTGATTCCTTTGGAAATATGTTTTTCGAATACAAATATTCGTAACCATTATAATGTTTAATAGAACACTTGTGTATGTGTATTGGCTTGTTAATCCTGACATCTGCATTTATTTTCTGTTTCAAATTGGAATTTCTTGATCATTCTTCCGATGTCCATTTGTGGATAGATTATGTTTTCGAGTTTAGATTGTTGATTTACTCATTTCTTGTTTAATGCTGAAGGTTTTTTTTTTTGTCCCACAAGTGCATATGCCTCACCTCAGAATTTTTTTGTCCTACTACCTTTGTTTTTGTTATTATTATTGTAGCTGTTTTGCTTGAATTTGTCTCAAGTAAGGTGGTTGACTTTACCTCTCATTGTGGCCCCTGTTATTTAATACTCTAGGTTTGGGATATTGCTCTTAGGGCTGTTAAATGTATCTGAAATTCAAAGCCCTGGAAAGTAAGCGTGGATTGGATGGCCTAGATTGTTAGATTTGTGGGTTTGTTGAGGAAGTTGGGCTATCATTTTCAGGGGTGATTGTTGTTGTTGGAGAGAATTCATGAACATGAGATTTTTCTAGTGTTCATGATTTTGTCTTGGGAATGCTTGACAAAGGAAGAAAAAAGAAGTCGGAAAAGCTGATGGATTAATTAGTTTGAAGGGGTCGTTGTTGTATGTAAGCTTATGCATGTTATGAACACTTCTGTTACAGGCAAAACACAACTTTTGGAATGGCTGTGCACGATGACTGCAAGCCGAAGTTTCTAGAGTTAAAGGCTAAAAGAACTTACCGTTTCTAGAGTTAAAAGCAGGTGGTTGTAGAGAATCTTGGTGAGCCAACTCAAAGTTATGATGATTTCACTGCAAGCCTCCCAGCTGATGAGTGTTGATATGCCGTATATGATTTCGACTTTGTGACTGCTGAGAATTGCCAGAAAAGCAGGATTTTCTTCATTGCATGGTATTATCATGGTCAAAACTATTAGTGGTTTTTAACTTTCCCGTGCCTTGGACATTTTAGTCATTGCTGTTTATGTATGTTTCAAGGTCTCCGGACACCTCGAGGGTGAGAAGCTAGATGATTTACGCAAGCGCAAAGGACAGGTTCAAGAGAGAGTTGGATGGTATTCAAGTAGAGCCGCGGGCAACTGATCCCACCGAGATGGGACTTGATGTTATAGGAAGCCGTGCAAACTAAATTGGAGTATCCAGGAGGCATGGATATTCAAACTCTTTCTGCTTTTGCCTTAAGTGAAATGTTTACAGGTTGCGGAACACAGTAATATCGACCTGAATGAACAATGATATCAGTCTGTTGATTCAAGTTTTATTTTGAAGTCTTTCTTATAATTCGTAATGCCAAGTGGTTATTCAGCAGAGTGTCTTATGGTTTGATTCATTAGAACAAAATTACGTCTTTTTAGAACGAAAGAATTATCGTCTAATTTTTCAGCTCTCAACCGGATGCTGCTATCAAAAACCTTTTTTCATTTTTATTAAATATGATACCAATGAGTTCAAACATTTCGCTTATAAATATAATTAAATTTTCAAATCAATTTCCATATGTAGTTTGTTTAAATTTATATTTTTAGGGAAAAATATTTTTCACTTCGACTGGCGGCCGAAACGTCTCTGTTTTTTTCCTTAGCTCATCAATCCAAAACCCATAACAGCCACCAATAAAAACCGTCACGTCTCCAAACATTATTTCCCGCGTACACTTTTACTTATATTTCCAGGCCGTCAATCCCATTTCTTAATCAAATGGTCAGAAATATCCTCGTCATCGATCCTCGTCTCTGCGTATTCTCCAATGATACTATCCCTTTATCCTCTATAAATACTAAATCCCAACTTTGCTTTTCCGTCATTCGTCACTCAACCACCGCGATTAAATTCCTCAACTCACGCTTTACTTAACAATCTTGCTTCCTCAATGGCCCCAAAAGCAGAGAAGAAGCCGGCGGAGAAGAAGCCAGCGGAGGAGAAAAAGACCACCGTCGCCGAGAAAGCTCCAGCGGAGAAGAAGCCAAAGGCCGGCAAGAAGCTTCCCAAGGAAAGCGGTGCTACCGGAGACAAGAAAAAGAAGAAAGCCAAGAAGAGTGTGGAGACTTACAAGATCTACATCTTCAAGGTCCTCAAACAAGTCCACCCTGATATCGGGATCTCTAGTAAAGCCATGGGGATCATGAACAGTTTCATCAACGACATCTTCGAGAAGCTTGCTCAAGAGGCTTCGAGGCTCGCGAGGTACAACAAGAAGCCCACTATCACCTCCAGGGAAATCCAGACCGCCGTTAGGCTTGTTTTGCCCGGAGAACTTGCGAAGCACGCCGTCTCTGAGGGTACCAAGGCGGTGACTAAGTTTACTAGCTCTTGAGATTAGGGTTTCTTTATCTCGAGGATTTGGGATTTTGTATGTTGAATTTCCTTTTGATGAATGTAAGTACTTGTTACTAATGGATTTAAAATTTGAGCTATGAAATGAAATGTCTCTTTGTCCTATAAGCTTACTTGACCAGTGGCTAATCTTCAGTAAATATATTTCTCTGTTATATACATGTAATGAATGTTTCTTAAGCTTAACAAATGCTGATAGTGAAATGCATTGCTCAACCCCCTATTAGCAATTTCAATTTGTTATGCTTTTGTTAATCTTGGAGCTTGTCTATTTTTCTGCTTTCTGTAATTAAGGCTGAAAGTAATGGGCACTTGCTGCGTTTGGGATCCATCTTGCGAGTTCTTTTGTGAGGTTTCAATGTTATGGTGTTTTTTGTCAGGTCATTGCCATAGGGATCCTTTGAGATTGTCACTTTTGTTTACTTTTTCTTTTGGATGGTGGACTTGTGAATTTCACTTTGCTTATCTAATGTAGTTTTATTGAGGATATATATTTGTACTGTTATCATTTTCAATCTTTGGAGGTGTCAATTGTGGATAAAATCGTGTCTCGAACAATATTTGTGGGTTCTGACATAGACGGAGATATTTTATATCAAAGTGGACTTGGTGGTGGTTGAAATGAGAGTGCATGTTAGACATGAATTGCAGATTGATATGTTATATAAATGCGACCACCATTGTCTTTGTGCAGACATGAGAAGAAATATGTGACCAGTAGACCAAAGCGGATAAATACTACTCCCCAAAGGTGAAAAGCGTGCTCATATGGGTGAAGAGGTCCAGTGTGGATTTTGTCTGTGCCTACGGTTCTTGCTGGTTATGATTGTATGGTTCAATCTGAGTTGATAATACTTTTACCTTTCTCCAACAAGTTCATGTGAATCCTGAACAAATACCCAAGTTTCATTGAGACCAGTTAATGTTTTCTTGTGCTACTGGATCATATTTTGTTTCGTTTTCTGGATCTTTCTCAACACTTCATTAGCATAATATAACTTCTTTGAAATAGGAAGACCTAGCCTATTTCATGGGATTCAAAATATGTAGTATCATATGCCTGATGTTTTGCAACGTATTCAGAGCAGAAATTTGTAGTTTCTACTACCCCTGCTGGCAAGAATTCCAACATCAAAAGAAGAAAAAAAGAGCATTAGTATCCAGAAAACGTGAAAATCAAAGAGGGATCGCAGAAATGGCGTCGCACGGACTCGAACCGGAGACCTTCAGTGTGTTAGACTGACGTGATAACCAACTACACTACAACACCGCTTATGCCCGATGTTTACAATAGCATTATCTAACCGTATAAAAATACTATTTAATTTTAACCTACCCCGTAAAACTTAACGTATCTGCGGTAGTTATTGACAGTAAAGTCTGGAGATTTATAATTTGTGTATCTAGTACAAATCTATACTTTGGCGGAACCCTATCTTGACTACGATCTCTCTATTTCCCCCCTCTGTCTAGTTTCCTTTCTACAGCTCTCTCTCTCTCTCTTTTTAAAAAAAACCCTTTTGTTCTAACTACAGAAGATTCAAAAAGATGTCGAGTGCTTTAGAAATGTCGCTGGATGATCTCATCAAGCGCAACCGTAAGTCTGGATCCGGGAACTCCCGTGGCCGGGGTCGTGGAACCGGACCTGGACCCTCCCGCCGCTTTCCTAACCGAGGAGCAAACCGCTCTGCACCGTATACCCCAGCTAAGGTAAAAACAGCTAGGGTTTTAGATCTGATTATATATATATATATATTTGCTTTTTTCTTGTCGTTTTGATTCGATCTCGTTTTCAATTATTACTCAGGCTCCGGACACGACGTGGCAACACGATATGTTTTCAGATAATGGAGCGGCGTTCCAAGGGCAAGTGGGTCGAACTTCTGCAATAGAAACAGGAACGAAGCTCTACATCTCTAATTTAGATTATGGTATTTCAAACGACGACATCAAGGTATTTTTTTAAAAATGTATATATTAGAATCTTATTTAGTTTTTCGTATATGATTTATGTTCCGTTTCCCTTCTTTTAACAGTCATTTTGATTTGACTTTTTAGTTCCACATAAACTTGAGCTTTGCTGATATACAAATCGGTTAACTAATCGTTATACTTGAGATATTGAGGTTGAGAAAAGTCCTGCAATTCTTTTTTGAATTTGAATTTTTTCCATTAAGATCAGTGCTGTGTTGTTAGTGTTCATTTTTCTAATGCTTTCTTTTTCATGTACAGGAGTTATTTTCTGAAGTTGGTGGCCTGAAACGATTTTCGGTCCACTATGATAGGAGTGGGAGATCGAAGGTATCTGATCAAGTTTGGCATAAATTAGTTCTCCCAGTAAATATCTTTGTATCCTGCAGAAGTTTAGAAAGAAAAAAAACTCTTCTTCTTAGGGAACAGCAGAAGTTGTATTCGCACGGAAAGCAGATGCTTTGGCTGCAGTAAAGAGGTACAACAACGTTCAACTTGATGGGAAGCCAATGAAAATTGAGATTGTTGGAACAAACATTTCTACCCCTCCTGCACCTTCAGTGACTAATGGAGTCTTCCGAATTTCTAATGGAGCCCCTAAAGGGTATGCTTCATTATTTATTTGCACTATTCTTTGCGTTATTCAAGAGATGAGATTCTATTATTAGTTCTACTGTTGCATTTGAGATGATAAAGAGTGCTTAAAAGTTTTATAGATATACAGTATGTTTTGTGTTGCTTGAATTTTCTAATGTGCATTAAGGTCATTCGATGCTAATTTTAAGATCAGTTCTTGGCATAGATTTCTCCTTAATTATCAATTATTTGAAATTTAAGTTTTATAGATTTCTCCTTAATCAAAAACTTTGATTATTGGCACAGTTAAGAAGAATCTGTTTTACTTTTGATACTCATGGAGTGTTAAATCTACTGCGTCTATGCAGTGTTACAGTTTTTTGAAATGTAGACATATTTCACATTACCGCATGCACTGGGTGGTTTTTTTGTGTAATCTGTTTTTCTACTCAAATCAATAGTTTTCCTGTATAACAATCTGGTATCAATCCATTTATGTTAGTGACTTAGTGATCATATGTGGAATGTTTGTTCCATATCTTTCCCTTCTCTTATTTAATCAATAGATTTAGTTATAGATTTTACTTACTAGTCTAATATTGTTATTTTGCAGTGGCCAAGGCAGGGGTGGAGGATTTGGTAGGCAACGTGGTGGTGCTGGAAGAGGCCGTGGTCGGGGAAAGGGCCGTGGAGAAAAGGTTTCTGCAGAAGATCTTGACGCTGATCTAGAGAAGTATCATTCTGAATCGATGCAGACAAATTGAAGCATTTCTAATGTTATATTGGTTGGTTTTAAGTCTTTCTACTGTAGACTTTATATGCTTGATCGCAACTATTTGTGTATCTCTACCAAAATCACTCTTTAACGGAACTAGTCATGGAGAGAACTATTAGTGTCTTGATTTGTGGAGTTTGGGCTTTTACTGTTGCTTGTTTCTTGACTCGAGTATAAAGTATTTGGGTTTGAGGAAAGCTAGCATTTCATAATCTTCAATTATGATTTTGGTTCCATTGCAACCGACTAACCCCAGAAGCCGAGAAAGACTGCAGGAAGTTTTTCTCTGTGTTTTCATTATGCAAAGGAAGCTTTGACTGCATGCTATGGTAGTAATCTTGCCGTCGGCTAGATCTGCATTGCCTGCTGATTGCTCCTGCTTTGTGATGCAAAGAGACTGCAATCAAGGTAGATATCTTTTTGTTCTTTCTATCATGGTTTCCTGTTTTACCTGTTGGGAATTTTTTCCTTCCTCTTGTTGGTGATGCGCTTGTTTTTCGTTTTAGGCTTTTAGGTGGTTAAGTTACCTCACTATTATATCATTACGAAGGGAATATTCTTTACCTCCATTATCTGTCATGGCTGCTGATATGGCATATTGTAGTCGATCATTGTAGACTATCTGTGCTTCATTTCAACCAGTTGAATTCATGATGGAGAATAACCGTCTCAGCTTATGCCTGCTTTCCTTTTTTTGGGGTAAGCTGGAATCTGCAGCTTTGCTCTTATGCTATTTGCATTGTTCACTGCAATATGCTGCCAAATCCCACCAGTTTGAAGAAAAGCTCTGGCTATCAGGTCTGGTTTGAGACTTTGGTTGAGGAAATCAAATAGGTTTAAAAATTAGTGCTATAATCCCATGTGCCACGACACTATTGCTCGGAGCAAATGGCTTTAATTCAACAGGAAGCATAACTACTTATTATCATTCAAGTTTAAGAAAGTGAATACTAGAGGTTAAGGGGACTACACAATGTAATGGTTTTCAGTTTGCTATGGTAATGGTACTTCTCATGGTTGCCATCTCCATACAAATATTAGTCATTTTATTTATACATGGATCAGGAAATCTGTCTAATGCCAAACTGCACTGCATCTCAGCACATCCATGTGGTAATATCTCGATGAAAGCTTTTTTGGGTGATATGTGAGATTTGGATGTTTTATGCAAAGGGTCATGAGTGAGCCGGGTTACAAAATACACAAACTTTATATGGGTATATCATTAATACTTTAGGTTAAACTAGATTTTTGGTTCCTCTGGCTTTGATTCAGCTGCAATGTTTGATTAATTATGTTAATTTTAAGCTAGATGTTGGGATGTTAAAGCTAAAGCTAAGTGGTTCTCATTTTTATGCATTTCGTTTTGTTTTGTTTTTTTTTTTTAATTTCAAACTGATCAATTGAATTCAATTTATTTTCATTTGATTAACATATGTTGAAATCTGTTCTTCTTCTTAATTGGGTCTCTGCTGGAATAATTTAAAGATGTATTGTTTCAGAAATCTGTTGAAAGTAGTTCAAAATTTCTAAATCGGGAATTTGAGCTTTTATTTACCCCTTTTTTTGTATGTACGAGGCGGTTTTAATTAGGCCTTGTTAGCGCATGGTTTTATTTACCAAGTGAGCCAATTTTCGCATGGTTTAATGTTATTTTACTCCGCTGGAATTTACATTTAATTTCTTACTTTGATTGGATTCTATTAGAAGTAAATTTGAAAGGATAATATTATAAGTTATTGTCGTTGACATTTAAGTGGTGATGTAAGTTACTTTTTACTGCTATTTGATAGAAGAAACCGATAGCAAAACCCTGGCTTAAACTCGAAATCTAATGTTTTCTTGAAAGGTTAATACAAACTAATTTCCCTACAAATTTACAGCCTAAGTGCGTCAAGATAATTTGAAACAAATAAACGTTGAGTGCACGTCATAGGTGTTACATAAGTGAAGCCCGTAGTGCATCGACATAGCGTTGCAGGAGTGGGGGTGATGTTGGTAATATTTGTATTGTAGATACAAAGGAGATGATGGTTGCTCTTACCAACCCATGAGCAATCTTCTAACTAACCCTACAATCTCATTTCTAGCTACCCTACTTGATAATTTGAATCCAAAAGCAACCTGTAGACTTATAGAACTCACTATTAGAAGATTTCACCCCTATACCCATGTCTTTATATTGCTCATTTTATCGAGGGGAATGAGGGATGTAGAACATGTCATTTTTGCAATATATGAACTCGGTAGTCATCAGGTGTAGGAATTATGCAGCATAATTAAACAGCCAACTTACAGTACCCTACAATCTGTCAGTTGGACTCGGGTATGTGTCCAAGACAGGTATTTTCGATTTTCTAAAGAACTTTCAAAAGTAGGAATGCAGAATACCTTGATATTGTAGTCTTTCAATGTTCTCAACACTTCATAGAAAAGACCTTTGTGATCAACACAGAGTATTTGAAGCAGTGTATGAGCCAGGCTCAGTGAATTGTCGACTACCACATTTGCTTTCTTCAATCTTGCCATACTTGGGCTAAGAGCTTGACAACGAGTCTCTTTATCCAATAGCTCAAAATGGAATAACTCTTCCACTATAGCAGGAGAAAGAGACGAGATACCATGATGACATTCATACTGAGGACCAGCCAACTTGAGTTCACAACCGATACATGCATGATTCGCCCAACACAGCATTTAATTGGTTATATGTATCATCTTGTCCTTTTGTGTGTAGAAGCTCCCTGACAACGTTGCAACATGGCTAAGGACTTGATTATAATTCATACAGTTACACAATTTCTTTTTTTCCGTGCACTTACAGTTACAGCTCAATCATGTATCTCTTCATATAATTACACAAGTTCTAAACCTACTCAATCTATAAATAACAGCTCAACCGTATTATTTCTCACTTAAAATGTTATTGGAAAATCATATTTCCGTTCCCATGTCTGGTTAGATGGCGATTAAGAATATTGTAAACACTTACGTAAAGAAAATAAAGAATCGGAGCAACATAGTTGAAGAGAGCAAAGGACAGAGGAAAAGAAAAATGAGCTAATGCAAAGAATCAAAGGCATAAAGCTTTGTAAAAGAAGGTGATAGAAGGCAAAAAAAACCACAAACTACATCCCATTTCACTGTCACTAGAAGCGGGCTACTTGATAAGTGGTGCTAAATTAAATGCCTTGGGGCAACATTCGAGAGCTAAACCCAAGATTCGTCGACCTATCTATTAACCAGAAACAAAGAAGTAAAGTTTCCCATAAATACAAATAATTAGCAAATTCCTAAGCAAACAAAAAACCGCCATTACATACCCAAAGATTGCTATAAACAAAGCAAGGCATGCATATCAGAATATAATCTCACATGTTATCTGTTATAAAGAAGAGATCAAGTACTCTGCCATCCGGGGTTGTTGTAACTTTCACCTTTTGAATTGAGAGCTCAAGCTTAGAAAGGCACGTCACATAAAACATGAGCACGTGAATTACCATTTAACACTCCTTACCGATCAAGGCGAAAGAACTTCAGCAAGTAAACCGGAGGAGTGACGGAATTTGACGGCTGACCATTGAAGTAAAATGTCACTGAACAACAAGGACAGAGGATTGAAGACGGTTATTCAAACTCAAAAGGCGAGCTCGAATGATGAACAACCCAAAACACCATATATCACCAAATTCCATCCGTCGAAACATTTAACATTAAAAACATCTCATCTAGAAAAAAAGATTCCGTGTTTTATATTATGCCAAAATCAACGAACTCATAATTTACAACGAAAGTATAATTTTCCAATAATTTCAGTGAAAATGGAAGAGATACGAAGGGTAAACGAAGAATTGACCCGCTTTGGTGATGAAAATACCGAAATCAAGAATTATACGGCAAATATCGCAACAGAGACCGTGCTTATCTGGACAATTGACATTGATTACATGAGGATCTCCAGCCTTCTTTCCTTTCTGGATCAAAACGACGGCGTCGTCGGTCAGAACTCTCATATCGGCCAATAAAGGGAATAAAAAAAGGACCGGTACACGTCAGCAAAAATTACGATGCGTGGAGGTATGCTGGTTGTTCAAATTGTAACGTGTTGAGCCGAAGGCTCAGGTTAGTACTGGTATACTCGCTGCTGCTGTCGCTTTCAGATGACAAAGTTAATATCATGGACAGGCATGGCAATTGGCAAAGTTGACCAATTTTCAAGCTGCAAAGTGATTCTAGTATTTAGACTCTAATAGAATTGTTTTTTGAGATTGCTGGTGTATTTTTTTAAATATGCAACTTGATAATAATCTCTGAAGATATTTATCGTACGTACTAATTCCAAACATAGCCAAAACTTTAATGGAAATCAATCATGCAAAAATTATAATAGAAATCAATCACAGGATAAACAATTCTCGGAAACGGTATATCCAGAAATTAGAGCAAGCGGTGAAATTTTTCTTAGCGGAATCCATTGATGATACGAAGGATTACAGATTAAAGATAACATGAACAAAGAACTGTAATCTAACCACCAAAGCCATAGAGGGTTCGGCCCTGTCTTTTCAAAGCATAAACGACATCCATGGCGGTAACGGTCTTCCTTCTTGCGTGCTCAGTGTAAGTCACAGCATCGCGAATCACGTTTTCCAAGAAAATCTTCAACACTCCCCTGGTTTCTTCATAGATCAAACCGCTGATCCTCTTAACTCCTCCTCGACGAGCCAAACGACGAATCGCTGGCTTAGTGATTCCCTGGATATTATCCCTTAAGACCTTCCTATGCCTCTTGGCTCCTCCCTTTCCCAGCCCCTTTCCTCCCTTTCCCCTTCCTGACATTTTCCACGAGTTATCTTTCTTTCTTTCTTTTTACTTTCTCGGGAAAACTTTTGTGATGAAGAATTAGAAGAGATATTGTTTGTGAAGACGGTTGGAATTGTGGGATTAGTTATAGAGGGAAGGGTTTTGAATAGTTTGGCGGGGGATAATGTAAGTCGTGCGATTATTTTTTTTTATCGACGGCTAGAAGCGCTGATCCGCGTGAAAACTATGAGTTTATATATACCGTTGATGTTGTGCTAATCGTCGCTTTTTCTGTAGTGCAATTTTAAAGCGCGGATTGTATTTTTTTAATATTTCTAGAATTTCAATTTTGGCGGGTTCGATTCCTATTTCAATTTTGGGGATTCGCTTGAGAAAATAAGGTTGAGAAGCTCAATTTGTTTAAAAAATATTGAATTTTATATTACGTTAATAATATATATCTGTGTATTAATAAAGTAAATTTAGTAATTAAAAGGAATATTATTTTGTTTAATTGATTGTACTTTTATAGTTACGTTTACAGAATGTATAAACATCATCAATAAACTAAGATATTTTTTTAACATTTATTAATATTAATGATAATTTAATATTTTTTAAAATATTTTAATATATATATATATTAGTACCAAGCACCAAATTGTTTGCAGCGGTTACCACTTTACATACAGGAGTTACAAGTGGTTTTCACATCAAGGCAGCGATGGTGATTTTGTCCAACCATCTCCCTGTCATTTATGTCTTTTTTTTTCCCCTGTTTTAGCATATTATTGTTCAGTTTTATTTTTTTCAATTATATTTTAACGTATTTAAAACAATATTTTCTATCGGCCTTTTATTTTATAAAGATATCATGTCTATTGGTGTCTTTGGACTCCTGGTACAAGTTTCTTTTACTGGTTTTGTTTCTACGAGAATCCTTGGTTGTTTGCTTTTTTTATGTATGGTTTCTTCGTTTCCTTGTATATGATATTATTATGGCTTTCGAATATATGCACCAGATAGTGTTTTTATGGACAGGTATAGATTTCTTCATTCATTATAAGTCTATAGCCGGACTAGATATTCCATTGTCTACTCGATTTCTGATTTTGCTCTTCTCATGATGCTCTCTCTTGATCGTGTTTTCCTTTATATGGGTCACAACTTGTTTTCGATTATCAGTCCTTTGTCCTCTCTCGATTCTTCTCATGATGATAGGATGAAGCTGTGATTAAAGTAAGATTGATATTTTATTCGTCCACTTTAAATACTGTCTAGATACTCTAGTTCACTTTTGTTCATTAGGTTGTTACTAGTCGTTCACCGTTATATTTTATATATGATTACCTTGAATGTATCTCAAATTGTGTTCTAAATAATGTCTTTTATGACTAATGCAATCTACGTACTTATTTCAAAAATATTTGTTAAGAAAAAAAATTTAATATATCACTTGAATTTTTCTTAAAAATAATTAACGACAATGACAATAATAAAATAAAATCGAACTAAAAATTCATTAACTATATTTCAAGTTTTAAAATTTCAATGACAATATACAAGTACTTTAAAAGTGACCACTTATGTAATTTAGGATAAATTACATACACGAAATTATACACTAGTTCCATGCCTATAATCACAAATAAACAGTATTGATAAGAGGTTGATAGTTTTACTTATTTGTTTATGTTAAAACTAAATTACTTTGTATAATAAAATATCAATTAAACCATATATGGAGGGAAAATTGTCAACAATGACCAAAAAAGGATTCTGAATGCAGAAACATTTGGGAGTTGATACAATTACTCCACCAAAACATCTCTCCCTCACACAATAAATTAAGGCATTCACTTCAATTACACACGCAGAGCTGAAGCACAGCCACCGGCAAACTGATTATAACATTTCTTGTGACCGTCTGACACAGCGGCCGACCTTCCTCTTGAATTCATCTCTCCTCTCTCTCTATTCTTTCTGCCAATGTATACAAACATGTCCGATCGTGAGAAACATGAATACATGAATGCAGTTTTGATGGTTTAGTCAGTCAACGATGGTAACATACCAATCTCGAACAGCAGCCTTGAAAGTTAAAAGAGCATAGATGATTGATATTTGATACCAAATACTATTAACATTTAACCATGTAAACGTATACAAGTGCACATTCAAGCACTACACAATATGAATACTCGTTTTATGTTAATGATCCTAATAATCGAGATCAATCACAAAACGATTTGCAGCTTCAACATTTGCAGGAGATTCATCGTTAGGGCTGGAAAGCATTGAAATGATACTCAAAACGATGCTTTCAACCTGCCACGTATTAAGAATTTGCAATTATTTATGCACTATTATCAGAATTGGATTGCAAAACATCACATAATCACACTTGATAATTGATAATCACAAAAAAAGCCATGAACATTTTAGAAAACAATCTTTGATTATTTATTTTATATAAAAAAACATCAGATAAACTAAACTTTATGACTTGAAACTTTTGATTGTTCACCAACTAAACCAAGCCTTCGTATGAAATCAAATAAGGTCATATATACACATTTTCTCAATCCATTTGAAATCCATGCCATTCTAAATTCAGTTGATTCTTAAGAGATACAAACTCCACCTTTTTGAAGTAGAATCCTTTTCCTTAGATGTTTTTCTAGAATTATTCACATTTACTAAATGACAAATTAACTTTACATATCTAGATGCCAATCACCATGTAAACAAATGTAGTCGCAATTAATCTTCTACAATCTCATTTAAATTACCCCTCAAGATTACATATATTCCCCTTCAATCTTTGTTTTAGAGTGAATAATTACTTCACATGCAGCATTTAGATTCATATACAACTTTGGTATCTATGTACATAAATATCTCTTATGATTTCCATGAAATTTGATACTTCTTTCCTATATTTATGTTTGTCAGATGAAATATTACTTCCTTCCAATTAGTACACTTTTGAGAAAATTTAAAATCTATGCTGTTATTAATGTTAATAGCACTTGAACAGGCATAAGCAAGGGACAACTCACACGTAATGGACTTTTATTAATCATACCGCCTGTACAGGCATCCAGCGCTCACTTGCAAGCTCATAGCCATTTGGATTATCACTAGGAGGATGAAGAATTGATATACAAACACGCCCATCAGGATAAACTGGAATACACATAAAACTGAAATTAACCATCGCATTACATAAATGCGTATAAGAAGCCAAAGAGAAAAATGTTTACCATTTGGATGCCAAATCTCTGATGTAAATTTTACTGCTGGAGGGCTGTTTGGATACTAAAATCATGCAATTACGAGATATATTCCCCAAAGAGAGATCAACAAACAACTTATCCCAGAGACACAGCCACTAAAATATCAGCTCCTACACAATTCAAGTCAATATGACTTGAGAACAAGAATAGTGAAGTGGATTAAAAAGTCACCAGAAGGTAAAAACACACATGAAAAGAACATAAGCTACAATTGTTGAAAATTCCAAAAGCAAAAGAAAATTCTTTCCTTGTCAAAACCGGCAAACCTTCAAATACTAGTTAATGGTGCATATTTACAATGATAGGAGCAACCCCTATCAATTTTCATGCGTATAAATGCTGGAAAAAAAAGAGAACAATTTGTATTCTCACGACTGCTGCAAAACCAATTCAATAAAACAGAGTCAATGTCAATCGGAAAAACGAAGGAAGCCTCAAAATTATATAATCCAAACCCCACAATCACCTAAAACGAATCAGCCAATCAAGATAATCCAACTTAGAACCCAGATTTCCTTTGGAATTCAATACAAGATCTTGAAATAAACTATAGAATCAATCACAATTAAGATAAATAATTCAAATTTTGAAAAGGCAAAGTCTTATTAAGCATCAATCATAACCACAGCTAGTGATCCAACGTCAACAAACAGAACTCAATGAAAAATCCATAAGAAATGATTAATTTCAAAAAAGAAATTACTAAAGAGTATCAGGAGGTCCAATAATTGTAACACTCCATTCAAAGATATTGTTCTCATCAACCAATCCGGCTGAGAACCCATCAACCTGTTTCTTACAAAGATCTGCAAGACCGATCAAGCGAAACACGGTTCAAAATCGAATCCAAAATCATTAAAACTGAAAATCAAAACGATAAAAAGTAACCTTTGAGCTGTTTTTGAAGGAGTAAGCTGGCTTGAGATGCCATGGAGAAGGGAGCTGAAATACGATTTGAAACGAGGAAAAGCAAGAGAAAAACGTAAAGCTGACTCTTTGTTTCAATTTATAGATAGAGGGAATTTGCCGGTTGTGGTCTCAGTGGGGAGCGAGGATTCTGTACGGCGCACTTTGTTTTTGCAAGCACTTAAAGCGAATCAGATGTTGCCACGCAAGCCATTTGTCGGGTTTTGGCGTGAAAAGATGTAATTTTGGTAATTAGGGCGGTTAAAGTGGCTAACGTGCAAATCTTTTGTTACTAATTTATTAGGAAAAAATACATTGAAAATTAAATAAATAGATTATATAAAAAATTGAAAAAACACTTCATATTTTTTCTCTTATACATTACATTTTATTTTATTAACTATTTACATTTTTCAATACCCGTTACAACTAATATGAGCACTTTTTGTTAATTAATCGTGAATTTGATTTAACGTTAATAATATAATTTTTTTTCTTTATAAAATTTCTTAAAGTTTCAAAAACTGTATATTTTTGTAAATTACTTCTGTAATTTTAACCATCATTCTATTAGTTTTGATGCGTTATAATTTTATAAAACCGTAATTTGACAGGACAATTTTAATCGCCGCAGCTATTGGCCATGGGCAACTGCAGGAGATACCCATTTGGGAGGTGAAGATTTCGATAATAGGATTTCAAGAGGAAGCACAAGAAGGATTTCAGTGGGAAACCAATAGCAGGTTAAGAACAGCTTGTGATTGAACCGAAAGGACATTGTCTTCAACAGCTCAAATACAATTGAAACCGATTCGGGATCAATTTTTATACGACCATAACCCGAGGAGTTGAGCATGAATCTGTTTAGGAAATGTACGGAACCAGTGGAGAAATGTTTGAGGGATGCAAAGATGGACAAAAGCCAAGATCGTGATGTTGTTCTCATTGGTGGGTCTACTGTCTACTCGGATTCCGAAAAGTTGATCAATTGTTGCAAGATTTCTTCAATCGTAAAGAGCTTTGCTAGAGCATTAACCCTGATGAAGCCGTCGCAGGCTGCGATTTTGAGTGGGGAGGGTAATAACAAGGTTCAAGATTTGATGTCACCCCACGTTCTATTGGCTTGGAAACTGCTGGTGGAGTTACGACTGTATTGATTCCGACACCAAAAAGGAAGAGGATAACAATCTTCTCGGGAAATTTGAGTTTTCAGGTATGTATCCAGCCCTCACCTCAAATCAAAGTCTGCTTTGATGATATTTATGCCAATGGTATTTTGAACGTCTCTGCCGAGGACAAGACAACTGGACAGAATAACATCACTATCACTAATGACTAATCACAAAGGTAAGCTATCCAAGGAAGAGATTGATAAGATGGTGCAAGAAGCTGAGAAATACAAGTCCGAGTATGAGGAACACAAGAAAAAAGTTGAGGCCAAGAAAGCACTTGAGAATTATGTTTATAACACGAGGAAAACAACCAAGGATAAGAAGATGATCTCTAAGCTTCCGGGTGGAGCAAACCAATGGCTAAGTGCCCAAGGTAGATGAGCTTGGGGAAAAGATGAAGGAGCTGGAAAGCATTTGCAATTCCATCATTGTAGGGAGCTTCCGGTGGTGCTTATGTGGACGAGGATGGCCATTCTTCTGGTGGCAAAGCATTGCCGGGCCTAAGATTGAGGAAGTGGATTAAGCTGCTAGACATGGTTTTGTACATTTCAGGATCTGGAGTTATGATTGATTATGTTGTTTTACAGTTCTACTTTAAATTTATTTAACAATTTTCTTTTTTGTGGTGAACTTGCCCACCTGTATTTGATATCTACATAAAAAAGTAAACTGTTTCTTATAAAACCTTAAACAAAATTTTAAGTGTAAAAGATAACGACGGATACAATAGAAAGTGACGCACGGCATTCACCTAAACATGCACCAAGGAATCTCTAATCTATACCACTTGTTGCAAACATAATGACTACATTACAAAGATCAATATCAGATGTAAACTTATTTTTCATTACAATTTTTTTTTCTTTTTTTAGTACAAAATAATGGAATCCTTTACCACAAAAAGAACCTATCTTTGTATTTCTTCAATGAAAAGCCTATATGGGAGGTTATGACAGCAAAAGCTCATTCGGTCCGAGGTTGGGACGGAGGCAGACGCGAACCTCATGTTCTTCCGGACCTGTTCGGTGCTTCGGCACTATGATTTCAAGACCAATTCCTGTTTCATCACCGTATGCTTCTAACTTAGCATCATCTGGAATCCTAGTTGGTAGAGGTATTTCCCTTATGAACTCTCCCGGTGGACAATGCTCGGGCAACGGATCTGTAAGCTTGAATGTCCGATCATTTCTCTTAATAACTGGCATGCAAGCTGTGCTTATAGATGATATCTTTACGACACCATGAGTTGGGTTATTCCACCAAGTAACTTTCACTCTCTTAAGATCTGCAAAAGGCAAGCTTATAACAATTAGGTATCCTTGTTCATCCTCGTATATCGTTTTGGCAGCCGTAACAGGTCCATAAACATTTCTCATTACTCCACTAAACTCATTCAGCCAATGCGGTTCATTCAGGTGCATTTCTGTCTCATTTACGCTGTCATTATGCTGATTAATGAGCAAACGACAGTCTTCATTGACATTTACAAAGAAATCTTTCTTCCTCTTGCTGCCAAAAGTGGAGAGATCCGTAACACCATCATTTGCATGGTTTGAAGGCCTAGTCGATAAATCTAAACCTGAACCGTTCAGAAGCTTTTTCTGTTGAGGCTGCATGTTAGTTTTTAATGAAGGAAGGGGTCTATCGATCTCAAATTCAGGGTTAGCAAGGTTCCTCCAGGTACAAAATTCACTTGCTTCAGGTGGAAGCGAGAAGTTCAGGTCCCTTCCTGTAAGTTCCATCCACCTCTTTTGCTCTTCTTCATCGAGACCTGTGAGATTGGGGGATGGAACAACCTCGATCCCATGCACGCATTGAGGATTAACAAGACCACGATACTGCTTGCGCTGCATCCTATGTGACCGAATGAATCCCTTGTCAACACTAAACGGAAAAGGCCGCTCCCCTTGACGTGAATGTCCGTTCATGTAACTCCTTAACTGCATCTTACCCAATGCATTTTCAGGCCTCTCTTTAAAAACCCACATATACATATTCTCCATATCGTGCTGAACCAAAAAAACCTCTAGCTCAAGATCCAACTTATCAAACTCAAACCCCGAAACTCCATTTGCATCCCTATCCACCTTCACTTTCGATTTCTCATTAAAAAAACAGGCTTAAAGTAATAATTAAAGAAAAACCAAGCACCCCAAGCACCATCCAATCTCTTGGCACACTTACGCTGCCCGGTTTTCGACACCGTAACTAAAGTATCAACCTCATTGACATGAGTTCCAAGAGCTACATCCAACATATCTAATGGATCCGAATTCCACGATTTTGGCGGACTACAGTCGGCTGACAGAGGAATAAGATTAATATCAGGTGCTTTAGAAAGTGCAATAGATCGGTTAATCTCCCGGTCTAGTTCCGCATGAGAGTTTGAACTTGAATCCATTGATAGAACTGTTGAAGGGTGGTGGTTTTCCATACTCAAGCTTGTAAGCAAATCTTCTCCCATGCTTTTAGTCCTAAGAACAACATAAACATACAATCTCAACAAAAAAAATCAAAACCAAGCCCATCAAATCAACCAAAAAAATAAGAGAAACCTCAATATTTATTCAACGCAACTCATTGGCGAATAATTTACTAGTCATCGACATAACCGTTATTCTTCACTTATCCACTAAAAGAGCTCTCATGTCTCAGTCCTGAAAACAGCTAAAATCTCGACAAATAGAACCCGAAGCATATCAAAACTAACAAAACAACAAAAACCCAATAATGTTTCCCTTGTAATGAACTTTCTTGATCTATAGAATAAAATAAACAAATATAAACTCGCCTTTTAATAAAAAGAAGGGAAAAAAACTGTAGATGAAAACAAGAGATATTCAAAGAATTACCTTTCGATAAGGGCATAGAATCCCCAACAAAAGAGGATTTTCTTGGGAAATTTTCAAGGTCGAAGGGCGAGATAAATGAAAGGGTAAAGCAAGATAATGTCAACCGTTTAAAATTCCGTTCAGTTGGCCTTTTTCAGATTGTTTTAACGCAAGAAACGACAGCGTATTTAAGGTCAAAGTGAAGTGACGGTGACGGCTTTTAGTATCTGTAGGAGCTAGGAAACAGTTTAATAGAATTGGTCACAATGAAACGGTGGCGTATGGGAGATAATATGTAAGTCAATAAACAAAATTAATACGGATATACACGTCAAATACTGTGGGTTTTCTATATAGGGATTGCTCCAATGACTGATGCCAATCCAATTTCACTCAACAGAATAAATTTTCAAAAGGTTAAAATACAAGAATGGTCACTTTTGTTTCAAACTTCTTCAGTTTTAGTCGCTAATTTTAACAAACTTTTATTTTTATCGCTTGTTAGTTGTTATCATTTGATTGTATTTCGGCCCCGAAATCTTTAGAAACTGTTAGTATGATGGTGCAACATGTTAATAAAAAGATTAATTTTTATTTTGATTCATAAATTTTATATAATGTTAATTTTGGTCTCTAAACTTTAAATAAAATATTAAACCGACTCATAAATTTTAGATAAAATATCAATTTTAACTCTTAAATTTTAAATAAAATATTAATTTAACTATCTTTAGAATTATATTGGTTTAATAATGATATTAATATTTTAGATGAAGTATTAATTTATAAAGATGTCAATGGTCGGGCAGCGAGACTTAAAAAAAAAAAGGCATATCCTACAAACGCATGTCGCAGGCGAATAACAGCTGATCATACAATACAATAAAGTATATGTATATGTATGCATGTGATGCTTCAATGTAATCTCCGTAATGAACATTGAGAGGTAAAAGGAGAACAAAAAGTCAATGACATAATATCAATAGAACCGATATACCACCTGGAGAAGAACCTCTCTTGACACAAAATACAACTTAGAAAAGAAGCACGACAGATACTCAAATGGCAATTAATTAATTCCATATTTCCATTATTAACTTAATCACTTTCGGAAGAAGCTTGGCAAGAGAAGAAATCAAAGAAACGTTGTTCACCGGAGCATCCCGTACTGCTTTCTCGGTCAACACCAGCAGCAGCAGCCTCACAAGAGCTCAAATCACCACCTGGAGACGCCATTAATGGCGTTGAATTCCCTTCACAGACACCGGTGGGGTGCAATGGAAACAATGGCAACGTCTCGTGATGATTAGTACCATCTTCGTTGCTGCAGCCGCCGCCTTTGCTGAGTGCTCCACCAGAGTTTTCAGTATCTCGTATTATCGTGGCGTTGTAATCATGGTGAACCATATGATCATATGCATGTCCACCGTAAAATATCGGCTTCACCATTTTCCCGCCAGCAGGTCTTCCTCTCCTCTTCATTGATCCACCGGGGACAAGAACCTTCGGGCACTGAGGGTAAAATCCTAGATGATGATCACCTTGTGGTACAAAATATGGACCACAAACTACATCAAAAAAACAAAAACAAACCAAATCAGTTGTTTCGTTTAACACAACATGTTTTGTCCATATGTCTGTAGACTACATATCAGTATGAAAGAAACAGAGAATCAAAGTAATAATCATATGCAGAAGTGAAAAAAAAAACTATAGAATCATATCCAAGTACTGTGATCCAAAAAATTATTACTTCGCAATAAACAATGTAGTTTTAACAGATTTTGAAAGCCATCGACACACATTTCGAGCCATCTGCATGTATGTAGAGACAGCTTGGAACGAAGCTATATATCTAGAATAGAATAATCAAATAAACAACAGGATTTCGAAAATAACCATTGGGACAAGGGGGAGGAGGAGGATAAACAGGTTGTGTTCTATGAAGATAGCGATTGATATAAGCCAAATTCTCTTGCTTTTGTTTCTGCCTTTGGCGTGCCTTGTGGTTTTGGAACCAATAGAACACATTTTTGCCTTCGATGATGCCGTAACCTTTGAGCCTGGCCGTTATATGCTCTATCTGTTCTGCACTCGGCGTCCTTATCCCTTGCTTATACAAGGTTTCGAGCATGCTTATTTGCTCCTTCGTTGGGTTCCACCTTGAATTCCCAGTGGTTCCACCAGCAGCACCAGCCATTTCCATGTTACCACCACCAACACCTTCCATTTGTTTCCTTTGTATTGCCAAGATTTAAGAAAGGGTTTATATGACTGATTTGATTGAAGAATGGGGTTTTCTCAGATTTGATTGATTTATGTAATATGGATTTTTGAATGTTTGCTAAAAAAACAAAAACAATACAAAAAAATGAGATGAAAAGAGGGTTTGCCGTTTGGCATGGGAATTGCACATTGCATGACTTTTGTACTGGTTTAAATAGAAGAGGAAAAGAAAAGAAAAGAAAAAGAGTCAAACAAGTAAATATGAGAGAGAAAAGAGTAAAGATTTGAGATTGACATGCGTATTGTTTTTTGTGCTGAAAATCTCTGAAAACATGGTGGGTAGCGGCTGAAGAAGTATGGTTGTCTTCTGGTTAACTCCTATTATTAGTCCCTTTACCAAGTTATACTTTACGATTTAGTCCCTTCCCCATCAATTTGATCGTCCTAAATTTAACAAAGAAAAGGACTGAAACAAGAATTGGACCGTCGTCTCCTTGACAAAGGAAGTGAAATATAAAAAGACGAAAATGGGCAGCAAAGATATTGGTGGGGGATGAACAGTTATAGAGAAATGGTAGGATCTCGGGAATGAAAGAATGGGAAAAACAAGTTGATGGTGATGATGATGGGGAGAAGGGATACGCCATTGAAGAAAAGAGATGGGGGAAAAAGACAGAGGGTTGGGTTGTAAAGGAGTAGGCAAAGGGGTAGGCTTTGGGAATTGAAGTAAAGGGTGAGGCTCAGCAGAGATGAGCGCATGCAGATGAAGTTGAATCGTCTAGGTTTAGGTGAACTCTGCTCTCTGTGGGCTTTAGCTGCATCCCTTTTGGTTCTTCTTCTATTTGTTTCATACTTTTTTATATATTATTATATTCATCATTTTTATATTTTACTTTTTATTCAATATTATTTCTATTAAGACCTGCCTATGGCCAGGGAAAGAGTGAAGGAAATCATTGCATTTTTTTAATTACTTTAAAACTTCAACTAATTAATTAGAAATTATAGCCTATCAATGGAAACAACGTTTTAATTATAGGATAAACTACATTCTTAGTCACTCAACTATTAGGTAATTATAAACATGTCATGATTTTATTAAAAATTATAATTTAGTCATTCCATCGAAACATTGTTACAAACATGTCAGTTCGACATTGAAATTGAAATAAACTTTTAACATGGCTTGGCATACAAATAGGATAGTTTTAAAACTTATATATTCTATTTAATTTTATCAAAATTCAAAATAATTTAATAAATTTAATCTTTCATACACAAATATTCTATCAATTCAATATTATTTTTCTTCTCTAATGGAATATTGTATTACTGTTATGTTGCTCAAAATTACTTTCAATATCTTTTACGGTGTTGAATTATACCAATGAGAGTAATTTGTTTATTGCTCTGTGTGAGACACCATGTACGAGAGTTAACAAAATCTTATCGTGAAATATGCTTTTTTGTTATACACTTAAAAGACATCATCTTCATGTTTTGTTATTGTTTTTTAAGCACCATGTACAAGTTCTACTTATCATCAACCAATCTTATCTTTGAATTATAAATTTTGTTACACATATACTTTGTAGTGATTCTAGTCAAGCCTTCCCAATCATATAATCAATTAATATTCATTATGGAAGGCTTCAATTAATAATTTATTGTTTTATTTTATGGTAAAATGTATTTGTCTAATTGTTACTTGATCCGATAGACTTTTGATTTGATAATATCACAAAAATATTACATAAAGGTTAAATTTATTGATTTGTTTTGACTTATTATTAATTTGATAAAATATATAAATTTTAAATATTAAATCGCTGTTATATTAGGTTATGTTAGACTTTTGTTTTAATTTTAATATAAAATAAATTATCTATAATAATATTTTTATTAAATGGTTAAATTGTATTTTTTTTTAAATGACATGTTTATAGTCTACTTGATAATTGAGTGACCTGTAATTTAGTTTACTTGTATCATGGTGCGAAAGCGTAACCGAAATCCATGATAATGAGTGCTTTAGAACGGAGCCTTTGGTCAAAAATGGGGAAAGAGGGCACGCCATTAATGGCCCAGTCACACGGTGATGATAGGGTGGTCTAGGACTATAGGCTGGCTCATGCCACGAGTTGAAACAGTAGATCGATTAAAATCGTTTCGCTGATTCTTAGACAATGCTCTGTTTCCCTGGGCTGCTGCATGCCACGCCGCCGCCACCTTTAACTAAGCTGCTGCCCCGTGAAACTCGCATTTCCAACACCGTCACCGCCTCTTCCGCCGCTATTCACTCCTTTCTCTATTTAATTTGCCAGCAAAAGGAATAAGCTTTTCTTTTAACTTGAGCTTCTGGTTTTGACAGCAAGCATTGTGAAATATGGCCAGACATTGACATGGATTTCTGGTTGAAGTAACTGAACTGAAACTATATTTGGGCGTTTTCGAACTGTTTGTTATCGGTGACACATTAGTGCCTGAAATTTGATATCTTTATTGATTTTTGTGATCGAAGAAGGTTAATATCTAATTATAATTTACTAAGTTCGGTTAAATAAATTTTTAATAAGTAAATCTTTGGATATATATAAAATTATCTATTATAATAAATTTTAATAAATCAATTTAGCCGAAAATTATCTTTTAAGTCCCCTAAGCTCCGATTCAATATTTCTTTATCCTTTATGAAGAAGTTGGTGGATACTAGGAAGGGCAGTCCATGTGATGGAAGCCCTTTTAGAATTTGTGCTTCCTTTAAGATGCTTCTCTTATAGCGTAAGAGCCCAAGGAGTGTGGAGAAGCCCCCAATATAGTTTAAGAAGCTGAGCTTGGTTTGGATGGTTCATTTGTCCAGTTCCAAGGGATTTCGGCTTTGTGGCAGTATCCCAATCGAGACTGGGCTTATGAATCTTCAATTTGTTTTCAATGCCACCCCAAAGTGATTTGAGAATAATTAATGAAAAATACCGTAATTGCTTCCAGAATCCAAACTCAAACATATGTATGAGTCGGACGATGGAATTTAATTCAACTTTAAATTTAACGTGAAATTTCTTTACTATTGTAGGTTGAATCCCCATGAATTTGACGGATGATTGATATTAAAGAGAAAAGAACTAAAATGGTCGGTTCACATGTACTACTAGTAAGCCATCCTCGAGAGCCAGTGGTTGTGGGTAGCATGAGATAAGCTCTAGAATATTCATATATAAATATTCCGTTGACCTATATGAGTGGCTACACCGTTTACCCACTTGCTATGGCCCCAAAACATTGCTTTGGATCTTCCTGTCGTTTTGTACGTGTTTTCATCTCTTTGTACTACTGTCCAAAGCATTTTTATTTTAATGCTTTTTATCATTTTTCTTTTCGTACTTGATCACAAAATATATTTGCATTCTAAATAATTTAGTATGATTAATTATTAGTATTTTAATTCAATATTAATATTTTAAAGAATTAAAAGTAGCATTTTAATTTAATATAGATATCAATTTTCGTTTTTTAAGAGTTAACAAGTAATCATTTTTAAACCAACGAAAGTTGGCCAGTGGAAGGGGCTCTGGTCGTTTAAGCTCTAGTTTGAGCCCTTGTGGATGCAGCAAACTTTTTTGGGAGAGGTCCCCACCTTTAGTGCCCGACAGTATCTCGGAGGATTAGTCTCAGGCGAAGCCTGGAGATACCTCGGGATACCAAAAAAAAATAATCATTTTTAAAATATTTTAGATACTTAAATAAGAATAATAATAATAACTTTAAATATGAATTTTAATAAAAAAATTAAATATTTAGATAAAAATATATAATATATTTATAAAGACCTCTCTCTCTCTCTCTCTCTCTCTCTCTCTCTCTCTCTCTCTCTCTCTCTCTATATATATATATATATATATATATATATATATATATATATATATATATATATATATATAGCAACTATTTTCAATTTTGACCAATTATATAATCTCGTGTATAAATATAAAAACTTCAAATAAAAGTCAAATATGAATGGCATAAAATGATCAATAAGAAAATATAAACTATACAAAGAAGTGGCCCCCAAAAAAAAGAAAAAACAACCTCAGTGACCGAAAATCCCTTATAATATACGATTTTAATCAATTTTTTTGGATTTACGAAAAGGGCTAACAAATTCACAACGCGAACTCCAATTTCGCAACCCATTTTCCAAATTCGCAACGCGAATCTATAAATCGCAACACATAAGTCAATTCGTAACGCGATAGTCAAATTTGCAATGCGAATATGTAATTCGCAACGCGAATTTGTAAATCGCAACACAGAAGCCAAATTCGCAACACATAAGTCAAATTCACAACACTAAATTTCAAATTCGCAACACGATTTTCAAATTCGCAACACGATTTTCAAATTCGCAACACGAATTTAATTTCGCAACAGGTTTTAGTTTCGCAACACAAATGTTTTAGGTATATAACTACGCAACAGCAACAACTCATAACCTAAATCCCTAAATCGCAACTCATTCCATATTCATCTATCACTCTCTCCGACGACATTCGTTCCTATATCCAACGACATCCTTCCCCATTTCTAATTTTTTTTTACATAATTTTATTTATATAAAAATTTTCAATGATTTTTCTCCCAAATTATCAACTATCAACTTAATAAAGGTATGTTTTTCTCTAAGTTAGTGATAATATCTAGTTTATAGCTCGTTTGTTTAGTAAATTAATTTACAATTTGTTGAATGAAATCATCTAATGTTGATCATGTTTGGATAAATTTGTGTTTTGGAGGGTCATGAGAGAATGTTCATGGTGTTTTATAATATGTGCATTTACCCATGAATCTTCAACTAAAACTGTCATTAAAAAAGTTAACTTATGAAACTCTAATGTTACGTGTTGCAAGGAAATTGAATTTAGAGCCTCTAAGTGAATTTAGGCTATCTTATCAGAGAAAATGTAAAGTTTATTTGTTAACCGACAATGAAGATGTTGAACGATTCATTGTTTACATTAGTGTTTCGCAAGAAGATGATGTTACATTGTATGTTGTTGAACCTAGAAGTAGTGAAATTGGGTCAGTAGCGGGTAGTAATCAACTAAGTTATTCAACCACAGTTTATGGTGCTCACAATGTACAACGTTGTTATCAATCTCAAAATTTAATGGTTCTACCACAATTTCATCACCAAGAAAATTTTATTTCACCACATTTCCAATACCAAACACAATATTAGGTCCTCATAAATAGGTTGTCTGCCCTCTTTGCCTAAAAAGCCGGCATGCAAAAGTAATAAATGGCATACTCGGACAACATCATGGTAATTCATCCGAGTAAAACCATCTTTAACAAATAATCTCTTCAAGTCGTTGACGTGTAAACTCGTCTTCGACTTTGCCAGCTCAGGAAAAACCCGAGATAACCATGATGGGCGGGAGATATGACTAGTGTTTCGGGTTACTTCATCGTGTCCGAAGCGTAGACCAGTGATTAAGCAAAACTCCTCCCGCCCAAAACAAGTATATGCCGGAGGAAAATGAAACCATATCTCTTCATCACCACGTTGTATCTTCTCGGGTAGATCGTTAGTCATGGTCTGAAGAAACAAATGTGTCAACATAGCATCTCCACTCAAATGTTGTACTTTCAGCCATAGCCCGAAGCAAGTATCCTCAAACAATTTTCTTTGTAGAGGTGTAAGCGTCGACGCAATTTTAGTGGCTAGGCTTTATTTATTCCTTAAGGTCAATTGAGCCGAAAAAATTTCTACAAAAACAATAAACATACCAAGTTAGATATACCAAAAAAATTATACACTATAAACAGACATGATATTAAACAGTGAAAACAAAGCCAAATATGTTTCAAACTAGCACGGTATTCAACCAAGTCATTATTCCATCATAGTTCACAAAATGCATCAGATAACATTCCAGAAGTAAGCACTTATATAAACATAAAAGGACAACATATAGGTTTAGTGCAGGTTCAAGGACAACATAAAGAGTAGTAGTTTATTCTTGAAACTTAAATTAGCAACACTGTGAATTTAGTATTTGTCTTTGTTTTTTGGTTGAAATAATGCAATTCATTCAAGTTTCAATTTGCAGAATAAGAGTAGTTTCTGAAACTTAAATTCGCAACGCGAAAATGAAAATTGCAACAAGAAAATCGCAACGCAAAACTAATTTTGCGTTGCGATTTTCATTTCTGCGTTGTGAATTTAAGTTTCATAAACTACTCTTATTCTACAAATTGAAACTTAAATGAATTGCATTACTTCAACTAAAAAACAAAGACAAATACTAACTTCACAGGGTTAAAGACTAAACAGTTTAGCAATATTGACAGCAACCGAATGAATTTACTAAACAATCTCAGTGAAATGGTTAATCTATATATATTGAAATTACCAGTAAATTTATCATCAATATAAGAAAAATATAATAATAATACAAAAATTTCAAAATAAAAATAAGAGATTAAAAAAACTAACCATCGGTGATTGATTTTCCATTTCTGACCGTGAATGGTTGTGAAGGTTGCTATGAGAGATGGAGATAGACGGATTTCACCGGAGATGAGGACGGATTTCGTCAGAGATGGGGACGGATGTTGCCTTAGAGAGTGAGAGATGGAGATGGGATTGAGTTGTGATTTAGGGTTTTAGGTTATGATTTGAGATAATATTGTTTACATTTGTGTTGCGAAATTAATATTGTGTTTCGAATTCGAAAATAAAATAAAATTCGCGTTGCGAATTTAACTATCGTGTTGCGAATTTGACTTTTGTGTTATGAATTTGAAATTCAGTGTTGTGAATTTGACTTTTGTGTTGCGAACTTGACTTATGTATTGCGATTTACAAATTCGTGTTGCGATTTACAGATTCGCGTTACGAATTTGACTTTTGTGTTGCGCATTTGACTATCGCGTTGCGAATTTGACTTCTATGTTGCGATTTACAAATTCGCGTTGTTATTTACAGATTCGCATTACGAATTTGGAAAATCGCAATGCGATTTACATATTCGTGTTGCGAATTTAGAAACTGAGTTGCGAAATTAGAGTTCGCGTTGCGAATTTGTTGATCATTTTCACAAATCCAAAAAAAATTAATTAAAATCGTATATTATAAAATATTTTCTGTCACTTAAGTTATTTTTTCAAAAAAAAAAACAAAGGGGTAAAGGGTGTTTAAAGTAAAGCAGCCTTAATTCAAGCAACATGCTGCAATTTCATTGGATTAACTCTACTTGTTTGTTTAACTAACTTTATCCTCTCCGCTTTGCTTTACCCTTTTAATCGTACGACTAATGCTCACCGCACAAAGTTATCAAGGGCTGGCAATTTTGCTTTGGATCTTCTTCAAAGGAATCTAATTTGCCCCGATTTCTACCCGGAAATGTTCCCGCAACTGATACGGGCAGCTACCGCGTCTTTTCTCGGGCAGCTAGAGATGCCCATACATTTAAAAGAGACATTTCATTTTGAAAGACTACTTAAAATGTGAACTTTTTTTTGGCAATTTGAGAGTCCAGGCCATCTCCCGCCGCCACCGGAGGGACTCTCCGAAGACCCGTGGTGAAAAGTAGAAGAAATTCTTAAAGCCTTTGTTCTTTCGAAATATGGGCCAAGGACTGAGTTGTGTGGCGAGACAGGAGAATGCATTGTTTAGTGCAGTTCAAGTTGGAGACCTCGAAACTATTGAAGCATTGTTGAAGAGAGAAGCCAATGTTTTAAATCATAAAACTGCTCATGGTCGACACTCTGCTCTTCATATAGCTGCTGCCAATGGCCAGATCGAGGTGAGTTTTATCTCCTTGAAGTTCATATACTGTGGTTTTCGAGTGTTGAATCCATGTTTTGTTTCATTCCCTTGATATGAAGAAATTTTCTTTTGGTTTGTAGATTCTGCTTATGCTTTTGGAGAAATCATCGAATCCGGATGTATTGAATCGCCTCAAACAGGTATTTTAAAAGTTCTAAATTCCTTTTGGTTGTATTTTTATTTATATAATTTAATTTGCTTTTCAATGATTTTAGACTCCACTTATGTTGGCTGCAATGCATGGGAAGATATCCTGTGTAAAGAGGCTCATTGAAGCTGGAGCAAATGTGAGTTGTTGTTTCTTTGTAAGTTACAATTTAATCCATTTATTTGCATCGAAAATATAATCTTGATTTGAAATTATATGAAATATGCCTTTTCAGATCTTAACGTTTGATTCCCTTCATGGAAGAACTTGCTTGCATTTTGCAGCCTATTATGGTCACCCTGACTGCCTCGAAGCCATCCTCTCTGCTGCTCGATCTAGCCCTATTGCTGTTTCATGGTGAGCGTCCTGTTTTTCTTCTTACAATAGTCAAGATTGTTTGAAGCAATTTTGATTTATTCGGTGATTGATCTCAGTTTGTAGTTAATCTTATGTTTTGTTGGACCCGAGTTGTTCTCAGGGGATTTGCACGATTTGTGAATGTAAGAGATGCTAGGGGAGCTACTCCATTGCACTTAGCAGCCCGACGGAGGCGGCCAGAATGCATACATACCCTGTTAGACCATGGTGCTCTTGTTTGTGCTTCAACTGGTGAATATGGGTAATATTTGTTGTGAAAGTTAAAGCAATATCCTTTTAGTCTTATATAGACGGGTATAGAGATTGAAAAATCTATCGTTTTCAGTTGTCCAGGAAGCACCCCACTTCATTTGGCTGCTAGAGGAGGATCTCTCGATTGCATCCGCCAGTTGTTGGCATGGGGTGCCGATCGTCTTCAAAGAGATGCATCAGGGTATAGTTTCATTTTATTGTTCATACGAATGTCTAAAGTATTACCTTATGATGTTTCAAATGAAATCATTTTGAGAGATCCGTGAAGCGTGAGTTGGTCTCACTATATTCTGTTTTACTTATTTTTATCCTCATCTTCTTATGTAAACTCGTGGAACTCTATTTTGCTCATTTCTGATATGATACTAGTCCTTCGATATACATATAAGTGCGTATGCATGTTTATATATTCTTTTTGGTTTATAGTTTTCATGGCATTTTACAGGAGAATACCATATGTAGTTGCTCTAAAGCACAGACATGGGGCATGTGCAGCACTGCTAAATCCTTCATCACTAGAACCTCTTATATGGCCAGCTCCATTAAAGTTAATTAGTGAGCTTAATGAGGAGGCAAAATCATTATTAGAACAGGCTTTAATGGAGGTAAACAAGGAAAGGGAAAAGAACATTCTCAAAGGAACAGCTCACTCACTTCCATCACCTTCACATTCCGAGTCCGGGTTAGATGACAACATTTCTGAGGTATAACATCCCATCTTACCTTGAGTTTCAATGCCTCTATAGTAGTTCTGGTCTAGGATCATTCGAGTTTCATGCTCTAGCAATTGACAGCATAAAGTTTTTTACTTTAGCATGCTCTAAAACCTATTTTTAGGTCTCTATAATCCAGTTTTTTTTATTCTACTTATGTTACTCGGACTCGGATGTATTTCTGATGCCAAAAGTTTTTTTCCCAAGTTTTTCCTTGTAATTGGCAACGATCAAGATGATATATTTAACGGCGTATTATTTGATGTAGGCTAGTGATACTGAAGTGTGCTGCATATGCTTTGAGCAAATGTGCACAATTGAAGTTCAAGACTGTGGCCACCTGATGTGTGCGCAATGCACACTGGTTTTGTGCTGCCACAACAAGCCCAACTCGGCAACTGCGTGCATAACACCCCCGTTATGCCCGTTTTGCCGGAGCACCATCGCTCGATTGGTGGTAGCCGAGATTAAAGATCACGATGGTACTGATTGCGACATCGGCAATGTTAGTTCTTCAAAGCCAAGAAAACCTAGCAAGTCGAGGCATTTCAGTGAGGGAAGCAGCAGCTTCAAGAGCTTATTGACAGTTGGTTCATTTAGAAAGATGGGTGACCGTGGCGGCGCAGTAAGGATTGCTGCTGAAACTGAATGGATGGTTGATAAGCTTTGAAAGTTGGCACTTGAGGAATCCATTAGAAGTGTTAACCTATGAATAATGTTCATTTCCCTTTACCCAGTGGATAAAAATGGCTGGAAAATAAAAAAAATTCAAGCAACCATGGTGAGGAGCTGAGGTCCCATATTGTTGTAATCTTTGGTTAGTTGAGATTGAAATTAAAGTAGCGTTGGTCTTCTTGAGGGTTTAAATTATTATTATTATTATTATTATTATTATTATTATTATTATATATAAAAGAGCATCATTTAAATTATTATCAATTAAGGTCATAAATTTATAATATTATAAATAAATATATTTAAATTTAAACAAATATAATTAATTTGATTTAAATTTTATAAACTTGATTGATAAAAAGTTAAATAAAATTTAAATGATAAAATGATATTTATAAATTTGATTAATTCAAAAAATTTCACTTAGTTTAATGGAAAATCCCTTGTACTGCGAATGATTTAAACTTTTTTGCACGTAACGAAAAAAATTGATCTCAATTTGCATCTAATCGAAATTTTAATATAAGGTATTTTAATATTAAAAACATCTCATACTTTTCATATTATTCTAATTATTTTTTTATTTTCTAATAGAAATTTTTTCCCTTTAAGATGGGTGGGAAACCGGTTATAGGAGCGTTGTTAATGGAGCACATAAAACCGAAAGACCCGGTAAAAGGTTTTCCATTCTCGTTTTAAATTTCAAAAACTGGTTTCATTCCTTCACTTGCTATTTTCTTTTTCATTCTCTTTTAGGATCATCTTTCTCTGATTTTCCTTTTTCCTTTGGCTCTTGCGCAGGTGATTTCTCTTTTGCTATTGTTTGGTTCATGAGAAAATACAGTAAAGAAAAACAAGACGATTGATAAAAGTTTCAGATTCTCATTTTATTATAAAACGTCATACATTGTTGATTTTCGATCTGATTTTGCTTAGCATTGCAACAATTTTCAATAAAATGTACGTATCATCTTCCAGTTTCATTGATCGTTCTGTTCTGTTCCTGAGAACATTTAGGAAAAATACTAGATGAAAATTTCAGATTACCGTTTTATTATAAAACATCATCGGTCAGATTTTGCTTGGCTTTATGATAATGTTGTAGGAAATGTACGTATCTTCTCTCGGTTCACTTGATCGTTTAGCTACTGTTTTGTTCCTGAGAATTTTCAGGAATGAAACATACAATGGATTGTTGATTTTCGATCTGATTTTGATCAGCATTGCTATAATTTTGTCGGAATTGCATGTATCCGCTCTCGGTTTAAGTGATCGTTTAGCTACTGTTTGGTTCCTGAAAATATATAGGAAAAAAGAAACAGTAGATGAAAATTTTCAGATCAACGCTTTATAAATAAGATAATAATTTTTATTTTTATCGGGTTTTGCTCAGCATGATGATAATTTTGTAGGAATTGAATGCATCAATTATCAGCTTAATTGATTTCTAATGGTTCTTGTTTGGATAATTTATGATTCATTAGGTTCTAGTCATTGGATCTGCGATGATTTATGGTTCATTATCATTAATATTCCATGAATTAGCTAGCTTTCAACTAGAAAGATTAAAGAAAATCAGAATATATGATTATATAAAGGATTATCTTCTTAGTTTTTAAACAAATTGTTTGTGACGGATTTGTTTATATGTGAAATTGGAATGTTGTGAAAAAAGTTATGTTGCTTGTATCTTTCCTGTCTCCCCCTATGAATGAGGGTGCTTTGGTGTTATATCCTTTCTCATAAATGATTCAAAATTCGAGTCATGATTGTTAATTTGTGAGGTGCGTGCTTCCTGTGTTGCTGTGATGCTGATTCAGTTTTGATGTTTCATTTCAGCTAGCAAAACACGATGGCAGATGGTGAGGATATTCAACCACTCGTATGCGATAACGGAACTGGAATGGTTAAGGTATCTATTTATGTTACTATCCTTGGTATATTTATGAACTGGTGTTCTAATTTGTTAGTTTAAGATTTACATATGATATTTTTCAACGCTGCAATTTGCTCTTTCTTAGGCGGGATTTGCTGGTGATGATGCTCCAAGAGCCGTGTTCCCTAGCATTGTAGGCCGTCCGCGTCATACAGGTGTGATGGTTGGCATGGGTCAGAAGGATGCTTATGTTGGGGATGAGGCTCAGTCCAAGCGTGGTATTCTGACTCTTAAATACCCAATTGAACACGGTATTGTCAACAATTGGGATGATATGGAAAAGATCTGGCATCATACCTTCTACAATGAACTCCGTGTGGCTCCAGAAGAGCACCCAGTCCTTCTCACTGAGGCACCACTGAATCCGAAAGCCAATCGTGAGAAAATGACCCAAATCATGTTTGAGACCTTCAATGCTCCGGCCATGTATGTTGCTATCCAGGCTGTTCTCTCCCTTTATGCCAGTGGTCGTACAACCGGTAAGGAATTGATTAGTCTCAATTTCATGTATAAAACTTGAGTTAAACAATCTCAAAGTCAAAATTTGCACTTCAAGACATTCCCGCCATTATGAAAGATTTTGTCCTTGGATTACCCAAATAATATATAAAGTGAGCTCAAAGTTGGTTGCCATTTATCCCCATTGCCTTGTTTCTTTTGATTTTGCGTTCATTTCACTATGATTACTAAGGCTTCATGAAAATAGTTAGAGACTAGGACCAGTATCTTTGTAATTTACTTTTTACTCAAGTCATTTTCATATACCAACTGTTTCTACTATACTTTCTACAGGTATTGTTCTGGACTCCGGAGATGGTGTGAGCCATACTGTCCCCATTTATGAAGGATACGCTCTCCCGCATGCCATCCTCCGTCTTGACCTGGCAGGTCGTGACCTTACTGATGCCCTTATGAAAATCTTAACCGAGCGTGGTTATTCGTTTACCACTACAGCTGAGCGTGAAATTGTTCGTGATGTCAAAGAGAAGCTGGCATATATTGCACTCGACTTCGAGCAAGAGCTTGAAACTGCCAAAACTAGTTCTTCCATTGAGAAGAGCTATGAGTTGCCTGATGGCCAAGTCATCACCATTGGTTCTGAGCGTTTCCGATGCCCAGAAGTCCTTTTCCAGCCTTCCATGATTGGAATGGAAGCTGCTGGCATCCATGAAACTACATACAATTCTATCATGAAGTGCGATGTTGACATAAGGAAGGATTTATATGGAAATATTGTTCTCAGCGGTGGAACTACCATGTTCCCTGGAATTGCCGACAGAATGAGCAAGGAAATCACTGCCTTAGCCCCAAGCAGCATGAAGATTAAGGTGGTGGCTCCTCCTGAAAGGAAATACAGTGTCTGGATTGGAGGCTCTATCTTGGCATCTCTTAGTACTTTCCAGCAGGTAAAATCTACTTCTCTGACAATTTCCATTCACATCACAGATTCCATGCCTTTATTATTCATATTAAGTGCTTTATGTTTTCTATTATTTAGGCGGAAATCTAGGAAACACCTTTGTTATATTTATTTCTTTTCTTTCCATTACAAATGAGACCTAGATTGAGGAGACTAGGTTCTGCTGCTGCTTGAAAAAAGGCTAAAGTTATGTATCATTCAAACTTGGATATAAGTACCACTCATAGGAAAGATTTCTATGTAGTATCACACATAGGAAAGATTTATATGTATTTGAACTGTCTTTGAAGGATCAAATCCCATGCCCATTTCCGTATACAGATGTGTGAAATTAGTGTCAGACTTTTGTTCTTCAAGAAAAAAATAAAGAAAAGTCGGAGCAACAGTGAAAATTGGGCAAGCGCTCTGGCTATTTGTTTTTCTTGAATTACTCATGTCTACTATTGGTATCCGACACATGGTTGGACACTAGTATCCGTATGTGACGAAACGGAATAGCAATAGTACTATATTTCCCACAAGTTCTTACACACGAAAGACATTTTACTCGTTGGAATTGGAGTGCAGATGTGGATTTCAAAGGCCGAGTATGATGAATCTGGCCCATCCATTGTGCACAGGAAGTGCTTCTAATTATTCACAACGCAAGCGGCCCACAAGTAAATGTCCTTTGATTTCATTTATTTATTTTTTGGAATAAAAATCAATTCATCCGTTTTGTTCTAGAGACAAGACGATATGAGTTCAAAATTCATCCTTTCTGTTTTGTTTTTTCCACTTAGCAGTTGCTGAACCATTTTTATTCAATGAAACATCAGCGTATTATTTGTTTTTTTCTCTAGCTTTTCCCTTTTTTTCTCTTTGTATTCTCAGGGACATTTTGAACTTTCCGATCAATGCTATTCCCTTTTTTCTCTCTTGAATGGAATTTTAATTGGAATAGTTAATGTCTTATTTGTTTTTTTTTATTTAGATATTATAAATTAGGATAATATTTGAATTTTGATATACTTATTTAATATTTTAAATATTTACATATATATTCAATTTATTCGATAATAATTATAACTATAATAGGTTAAAGGTAGTTCGATGATACCATTAGGATGATATAGGGAAATCAATAACAATTCAAAGCAGATAGTTAAAAATAAAATAATGCACCATTTTCAATCAAACCAAAAAAAATTGGTTTCAAACTTCGATTGACTTTACATTTTTTTATGTAAACAATCTCTCTCGCCAAAATGTTAAAAGTTAATAGACCGTTTTAAGATCAATCATTCAATGCACTTAATTTATTTATTTGTCAATGGCTGCCATCTCACTTATAGCTTACCTACTTCACTAATGCAATTATTTATGGGTAGTTAATATATCCACGGAATAAATTATTTTTGCTAAATTATATTTGTAGTTACTAAAATATTTGTAAGATTTAATTTTATTACTATTTAATTCTGAAAAATTATAGAAAGTCACTTGTGATTTTTTTTTTTGTAAAGTATACAAATGTTCATCAATTATAGGTTTTTTTTTTGTTGAGTCTCGTGATTTAAAATTTATAAAATAGTCTCCATAAAATATTGTATTGTTAATTATCTCAACTATTAACAATTACAAAATAGTTATTCGACTATTCATCTGTTCCAAACTCATATTTTTTTTGTTAAAAATTTGACGACCATCCAAGTTTTCGTTAACCTGCTGAGTGAATATGATAAAATTATATTTTAATAATATCAACTAATATCATTGTTGCTTTCAAACACTAACTCGACAACATAATGTTTCAAGCACTAGCTCAATAACATAATATAAATAGAGTGTCAATCCTCCAAATATAACCAAAATAATTATGAAATCATATTTTATCATATCACAATCAACACGTTCACGTCGAACTTAAACGATCAGTAATTTTTTAACAGAAAGTAACGAGTTTGAAACATATAAATAGTCAGATGATCATTTCATAATTTTAATAGTTGAGGTGATTTAACAAAACAACATAATATACTCAACATATCGTTTTATAATTTTTAATAGTTAAATAACTTCACAAAACAACATCTTATAATTGATAAATTATTTGTATACTTTATTTTTTTAATTGACTTAAAGTAGACATTATAAAAAAAGATAATCTTTAAATTTATTATCAAGACTATAAAATAATTTTATAATTTTTTGAATAGTTAGTAATTATTATAATATTTGAAAAATCGATGAAAAAAAAATACAATGACACTATAGCTTAGTTTACCCTCGCTATTTTTCTTGATATTTCAACCAACTCTGCTCTCTCTCTCTCAACTCAACAAAAAGTCAAGCCTCCCTCCACCCTTCGTTCGCAGAAAGTGTAAGCCAGGAAAAAAAATTTGGAGAATCTTTAAAATTTGTTCATACAGATTACGGAAACATAGTCAAATGAAAAGACTCCTTTGAGTGGAATTTCTTTTAAAAATAATACCAGTGAATTTATCCTCTCTCAAACAATACGGAGCTTCTCAACCCGACTCACCAAGACACAACCGGAGAGCCCATTTCAATGTCGAGTTTCAGGCGACGAGTTGACCGTCCGGCGAGTATGCGTTTCCCGGAATTAGTAGAGGAAACCGGTGGCTTTGCCTCTGGGGAGAAAGACAACGTCTTCGTAGCGGTGGGAAAATCGGTTGAGAAAGCGGTTGATCTATTACATTGGACGATGAGGCAGTTTGGCGGTAAAGATATTTGTTTGCTTCATGTTCATCATCCTTCCCCACTGATTCCCACTTTATGTAAAAATCTCTCTCTCTTGCTGTCTCCCTATTTTATTTTTGTCTTTTAGAATTTTGATTTGTAATATGGATTTGTTAATGGTTTCTTTTGTTAGTCTGTTAGAATTCCCCCCGCCTTCGGGCATTGTAATGAATAACTGGTTTCATGTAATGTCGTGGTTAATTAATTAAATGTTATTGGCATTTATAATTTGTCAGTGGGAAAACTACCCGCAAGTCAAGCCAACGGTCAAGTCGTTTCTGCATATAGAAGGAAGGAGAAGGAAGAGTTGAAGAAGCTTTTAGCAAATTACTCGAGTTTTTGCCGCAGATTAAAGGTTTAGCATCTCTTTCTTTACCAGAGTCATGTATTCTTGGATAAACAAGTCCGAAGATGTGCCGAACATAGTTGCTTTAAGAGAAAAAAAATGAAGTCTCGGAGCAACATAGAGTCTATGGTATGCAGGTTACTAGCTTATGGCATATACAAATAAGCTGAGTATGATTGATATGGGGATTTCATATAATACGAAATCCGAATTTCTTGCTATTGCAAACATTCTTTCATCTGCCACTCATTCACTCACTCTTATGTGATTATACGTTTGCACTTAGGAAGAAAATTAATATATATTTTGTTCTTTTACATGATTTAGTGGAGCTTCATCTTCAAAGCATTCACTTTGCAGGTCAATATAAGCATTATCACCATTGAAGCTGACCAGGTTCATACAGGGATTGTAGAACTGGTTAAGAGACACAAAATTAGGAGCCTTGTTATGGGAGCCATACCAGCGTATGTCTTTAATGTCCAAGTCTCTTTAATTACTTTTTCTAAAACTATAGAACGATAATGTTGCATGTTAAGTCCAGTATGTAGACTTATTTTTTCTTGTAGCAAGTATGTTATCTGACTCGGTTACTAGTGTCGACGTGGGTGTGTTCATTTTCTGGTATGTGTTGGACACAGATGTTGAACACCGGTGCTTCTAGAAAAATGAATAGCTGGAGCAACATAGTATAGTACAAATGTTTATCATTCTTTCATCTCTCCTCCCATTTCAAACAAATAATAGATTACTTACATTCTGTTCTTGTTGTGTTCGTTTGAATATTTTTCACCCTGGCTTTTAGATCAGTCCGTTTCCAGTGATATTAGGAGTACTTTTTCTTGGTATCCTTGAATAGAATCCTAATGGTTTAATACAGTTGCACGAGAACGAAAAAGAGCTCCTGCAAAGCAAGTTATGCTGCCAAACAAGCTCCCTGCTTTTGTGATATATGGTTTATCAACAAAGGCAAACTTGTGTGGACAAGGGCAGCCTCAGAGGAACCGTGTTCGTTTCAACCAGTTGGTGGAATGACTGCCACTGCACAAATGTTGAGGTCTAACTCACTATCACATTGTAATGGTTCTTTGTTGGTACACCCTGAAGATTTTCATTCTATCTCTTCTAGAAGTATAACATTTGTTTCAAGTGCTCAATTGACTGAGGGTGAACCAGCTTATGCGGATGTGTCTCTTTCACCGAGAATATCTAGCATCTCTGCTAGATATTCTCCCAACTACCATCAGTGTTTGTCTAGCACAAGTTATACTACTGGCTCCGAACGTGCTTCTTTTCAAATGATATTATCTTTTTATTCTTATTCAAAGGATGAGGATGGAAGTCTATCCTTTCGGATCAAAGAAGCAATTACAGAAGCTAAGGCATCAAGGAATGAAACAGTAGCTGAGTCATTGGAATGCCAAAGATTGGAATTAGAAGCTATGAAAGCTATCAACAAGGTAGATATATCTACACTTTACCGGAGATTACACATTTTCTATTGGATTCGGATTCTACTTAATTGCAAGGCATGACGATAATGACGGTAATATGAGTATGGTTGAAGTTTTGGATTTCTCAGGTGTCCTTCTAAAAGTATTTTTTTTTCAGATCAAAGATTTTGAATCTGCCCGTCTTCATGAAGTCAAACTTAGAGAGGAAGCTGAGGAAGCCCTTAGAACTACAATGCAAGAACAAGAAAAGCACTTAAAGGAGAAAGAAGAAGTAACAAAAGAGTTACAGAGGACCATGAGAAATGTCGCCCTACTAAACATGTGCACACAAGAAGCAAATCATAAACATGATGAAGCTTCTGGAGAATTGAAATTAATCCAAGCATCCATTGAAACTTTGCGAGAGGAAAAGCAGAGAATCAGACGGCAAAAACTGGAAGCAGTTCGCTGGTTAGAACGTTGGAGAAATCTTGGGCAAGCTGCTACTTGTAATGGTTTCATTGGGATTGTTGAAGATTTACCCGAGTTAGCTGAATTTTCATTGGCAGATGTCCAAACCGCAACGTGCAATTTTTCTGAGAGCTTCAAAATCGGAAAGGGAGGACACGGTTGTGTTTACAAGGGGGAAATGCTGGGTAGAACTGTTGCTATAAAGAAGCTGTATCCACATAACATGCAAGGGCAGTCTGAGTTTCAACAGGAGGTTGGCATGCTCTTTCTCTCTTGCAGTATAGTTGTTTTCTCTATGAGAATCGAAACAAGTTCATATTGATTTTTTTATATGCCGCTGCTTCATCATTTGTGTACTCTTATTTTCCTTCTCCCCCATGAATCTCGATAGGGTTAGGGGTTATTTGTTTACTTCAGAATGATTAAACGCTGAATGATTCAGAGGCTCTGAATGTGACATATTGTTTGATAATGACTCTGAATCATTCAGAATATACTTCTGTGCTGAATCATTCAGCATTGTTTTGCTGAATCTGTCAGCACTGAATCATTCAGAGATGTGAAACAAACGCGCTGAATGCTGAACGGTTCAGCATTCAATGCTAAATGGTTCCATTAAGAGGCAAACAAACAGCCCCTTAGTTCACAGCAAGATGGAAAATTGAATTTTATTGCATGCTTTTACGTTTGTGGTGCAGGCTCAAGTTCTCAGCAAATTACAACATCCTCATCTGGTGACTTTGCTTGGTGTATGCCCCAAAGCCTGGTCCCTAGTTTATGAATACTTGCCCAATGGAAGTCTCCAAGACCGCCTTTTCAAGAAAACAAGTATTTCACCCTTGACCTGGAAGACCCGAGCACGGATAGTAGCTGAAATCTCTAGTGCTCTTTGCTTTTTGCACTCTACCAAACCTGAAAAGATAGTCCATGGCGATTTAAAACCTGAAAACATTCTTCTAGATTCAGAATTAAGCTGCAAGATATGTGATTTTGGTATCTCGAGGTTAGTAACAGAGGATAATATATATATTGCCCAAGTTTCCGTCGTAGTACTGAGCCAAAGGGTTCTTTTCCATATTCGGATCCAGAATTTCAGAGGATTGGTGTCTTAACTCCCAAGTCCGATGTTTATGCCTTTGGGTTGATCATCCTACAGATGCTCACAGGGAGGCCACCAATTGGGTTAGCTACTGAAGTGCGGAGAGCTGTGTCAAGTGGTAAATTTTCATCAATTCTTGATAAATCAGCTGGAGAATGGCCTATGTTTGTAGCAAGGCGTTTGGTCGATCTGGGGCTGCAATTTTGTGAACCCTACAGTAGGGTTCGGCCTGATCTAAAACCATCTCTGGTGAGGGAATTGGGGCAATTGCATCTCACCGAGGAGCGGTCAGTTCCATCTTTCTTTTTATGCCCCATCCTTCAGGTAAAGTGTCTTATAAGTTCATATATGTGACTCCATTGGACTATTTTTAGTACTCATAAATGGCACTGAAACTCTTCACATCCTAGGCTGCTTTGCAACTAATTGTATTAATTCATGACTCTTCCATTTGTGGTGCCGAACTATGCGTCCGTCATGTCCGACTGAATATGTTCCTTTTTTTCTTATTACAGGAAATAATGCATGACCCTCAAGTGGCAGCCGATGGATTCACGTATGAAGGAGAAGCCTTGCGAGGGTGGCTGGAAAACGGCCGCGAAACTTCACCGATGACAAATTTGAAGTTGAGTCATTTGCATCTTACCCCGAACCATGCCATACGTCAGGCCATTCAAGACTGGCTTTGCAAAGCTTGAATTCTCTCTACTAGCTGCGTTTACGTTGATGTGTGCGCGTGTATAGTGATTATATATATAATCGAAAGATTGTAGAAAAATGAGTTGTAGGTGAAATACTAACGTGGTGTTAATCACGTGGGTTTACGTTACATCAAAAGTTCAAATTTAAACAAAATAGATTTTAATGTACTAATCAAAGATTTTAATGGGATAATTTATAGTTCCACCTATTAAGGCAGGTACAAAAATAATGCTAAAAGTTTAATGTGCTATACCAGTTACATATTTGATAAAAAAAAACTAGACCGGTTACATAAAATTGTTCCCACAAAAGTAGAAATTCATTTAATAAAGCCTAAAAAGGTTCATAAAAATCATATAGTACGATAAGCAAGTAAAAGAAAACGTGCAGAAAAGTGCATAATCCATCGGATTTGCAGCCATCGAACTTTCCAACTTTAACGCTGGCCCTTGATCAACTGAATTGTTGCAAGCCCCGTGACCTGCCACCGTAGAAAAATTCGTCAGTCCATTGTTACTGTATTTTTATCACAATTATATTTAATATTCTATATTTTATAGGTTGATAGTTTATATTATATAAAATTTAAAAGGGAGCTTACTTGGATCACTGGAGGTGATGACACCCGTACGATTAAAATCACAGTTGAAGTCATGACGACCATTGGCTTGATAGTAAGCATTCATTGCGTACGATGCATGTGACCTTACATTATTCGGGTTAAAGCAGGTACCACCTGCTCGGATCGGTCTACAATCTAATCCAGTGCTGCACACGTAATCGATGTTCGCTTGCAACGCCGCATCACTGGCGTCCGATTTTGGCACGCACGGCCGACGTTGGACCTACCCCCTGCATTACAAAAAACAAAGTACCACGCTCTGATTTAATAATTCATAAATTTAACGCTAATTAAAAACAGTTATTATTACTTTGTCCAAATCCAACAGCTCAAATAACTCGGTAATAAAAATAAGTTTGAATCTCGTATTGAAACATTAGATGTTAACTAAAAATAAAAATATGACAACAAAATTAAATGTTAAAATTCTTTTTTCAAAATAACGTGCAAAATCTCACCGACGTTAATTTTTTCAGACAAAGAAGAAAAGAGCGGGAGATTTTTAGCAGGCAAAAGGACTAAAACAGTGGAAAGCGTGTTAAAAAGGAAATGGTAATTTGGTCTGGAGACAGCTAAGCCACGTACGGCTTGTCTTTTTATATCAAAGTTGGCTACGCAATCACGTGACAAAACTTTCATGTGTCAGAAACCAGAGCGTGACATTTCAAACATTTTTACTGTATTAGCGTTAGCGTAGACCAAATCCAATGAACCAAAATAAAAGTTGAGGAAAACTACCTGATCATGGCGGAGAATGCCCACGTCGTAAACCGGAGTCAAATCGGGTTTAAACAACCCGAAATTCCGCTCCGGAATAGATTCTTTAAGGTTCTCGTTAAACAAAGCGAAAATATAGGTTTCGAAAGTCCTGTTGGGCATCAAAGGAGTCCCTTTACCGGAGTCCACGTGCTTCACGAGGTTCCCATTGTAAGATAACGCATTCTCCACGCTCACACCGGGTTGACCCGGATCGCCTGCGGAGGCCCATCCGGTTTCAGCCACCACGATATCCACATCCTCATACCCAACCCGTTTCATTGCGGAATAGACCGCGTCCAGTTGCGCGTCGAACATGTTGGTGTAGTTAATCCCAGTGCCAGCGTCCAAAACGCCGCCGTTTGGTTTGAACAAAGCATAGTCTGCCGTTTGAGGCTTGTAGCCAAAATATGGATACGGGTTTACCATGAAAGGAGATTTTGTTTGCTTGTGGAACTCCAAAATCGGCGCGAAGATTAGCTTGTCATATCCTTTGCGGAACTTCCCTGAACTCGGCGGCTCCGATGTGGACAAGATCCCGAGTGAATGCGGCGTCGAGACTTTGATGCTCCGAGCCTTAGCCAAGTCGAGAGCAGATCTGAGTGCTTTCATGGCGGGTAAAAGGTGAGCGATGAGGGTTTTATCCGACGTGGCAAGGATTTCATTCCCAACGGCGATGTATCTGATGATTGTTTTCGGGTGATACGGCAATATATTCTTTTCGATCCAAGCTTGAGCTCCGGGGAGCTTAGCGATGGATGGGATGTCACCGTTTCCGACTGTAACGGTAACGGAGATTCCCGTGCCGGTGAAGGCTTTAAGGATGTCGGGATTCGCGTCGAATATCTTAATCCTGTCGATGTTTGTTTTTGTTTTGAGGAAGTTTGCTACTTCTTTAGGAGGTGGGAGGTTGTCGGCGATAGTTCCGTAGTTGACGCCGATGGAGTATGCTGCGGTTGCAGATGATGAGAGAAAGGATACGTGGCAGCTGAATAATAATAAGAAGAAGAAGAGCTTAGTTGCAGATAGGATTTCCATTTTCTTACCTCTGAGAGACAAACAGTGAAACAGATTCTCAAAGAGACAGTGATTGATATGCGAAACTCTAATACTTGGTTTTGTCTTTGAACATTATCTATGAAGTTTTTAAATGGAAGAGAGAGAGATTGCGGGCGGCAATATCTTAGATGATATCCGCACACATCACCAATATAAAATAAAATAGGTTAATTGCAGAAACATCCCAGATTATTACGTATATTGTAAACCGTCTTACTTGAAAACACTAAAGCTTTTCTTCATCTTAATATTAAATCTCAGTTCAAATCTAATATTAAATACATTTTAAAAATATAAACTATAAATATTTATTTCTTTAATGTATTGATAATTTAAACCTAATATGTTAAAAATTTGATAGTGTTAAAAAAATAAAAATTATTTAAAAATAATAATAATCATATGTAAATTATAAATACAATATATATACACACACAATTTTATTGGCATATTTTAAATATGTATTATATTAAAATTTAATTTTTAAGTTAATAACTAAATTGATAGAAAGACATGATGGATACAATATTAATATTTTGAGAACTAAAATTTTAAAGTTTGAATAAAATTTATAGTATAATTGGAGGTCTTAGGATGAATTGACCCACCTTATATAATAAATATGAACACCAAATGTATTGTTTTCCTAAATATAATTATTACGTATTGAAATATATAAATACATATTTGGGTTTTATGATGTAAGAATACCCGATGAGTGGAATATATTTCCTTTGATTTGTTGATAGCGGCTCTTACGCGTTCGATGTGGTCAACATAGGATACGATCAGTCAACACACACGGTGACACGTGTTATATCGTTAATCATCAACATCAACTATTCTTCAAATACCAAGCATGCCCTAATTGATTGAATAGAGTTTACTGCCTTATCTGCCACTTTCATTAAAGAGTTTGGGGGGCGTTAGAAGGCGTACTTATCTCCTATTTTTAAAATTAATTATTTGATCCAAATGTTGTCTTCTTTTTAACGAGAGCGGCAGCACAGTCCTCTTCCCTGAAAACATGCTTCGGACTAATGTCCAGAGGGAGCTCATCTGGATCCTGCAATCATCCACCAAAAGCTGGAGAATAAGGTTCGTTTTTAACAATATTAACAACCATAACCACGGATGGATAGAAGGGAACGACCGGCCCTTAAAAAATTTTGAATTAACAGATTTTTATATATATTTTTATTACTGATACATTTTTATTTCATTACAAATTCATTCTCTCTTTTTTTTAATTTAGAAATTCATCCCTTACTATAAATTATTTTTAAAATTACTTTTAAAATAGTATAAATTATTTTTTATCATTGTTTATTCAATTTTTATAATTATATTTTTTAAAGTTGAGCTGTTAATCAAGGGTTAGGATGTAAGGTAAAGTTTTTTAGGGCAAACTACATGTTTGGTACATAAACTGTTAATTTTGATTCATTTTAGTATCTAAACATTCATTTTCTTCCAAATCACATCTAAAATTTATTTTTGTTTCATTTTTATACCATGCTGTTAAAAACTTAACAGACAGGCTTGGTGAGCGCCGCGTCTACAGTCACCAGTCATCACATCTGTAGGCCGATGAAGTCCACACTTTCCAACTATCACCTTTTCGACCCCCTAAACGTGATTCGAGCCTTCATTTCACAAGGAAACGCCTCAATCTCCCCAAATCGACGATAGACTCTTCGATTTCATCATCATTCGATCTCCATGGTCCACCGTCTGATGGTTTAGAATTGGATTATGTTGATTGACTCGTCATTCTCTCGTGGTCCATCGTTCAGATTAATCATCCGTCTAACGGGGCTATGCCATGTCATCCTGTCCATTAAGTTTTTAACGGCGTAATACTAAAATGAAACAAAAATTAAACATTATGTATGATTTAAAAAAAAATGATTTAAGTATTAAACGACCAAAACTAATAGTTTAAGTACTATACACGTAGTTTACCCATATTTTTATTTTTACATAATTTTAGAATCATTAGATAAGTGAAAGCACAAGATTAACTCATTATTTTTGTAAAAATATTCTTATTTTCTACTGTTAATTTATGTCGTTTATTTTCACATCAACTACATTAAGGTCATCTCTAGCCCCCATCTCTACTCTACAGAATATTTATCTCTACTCTAAAGATGAAACAGTAATTCATCTCCAACACTATCTCTACATTACCACAAACTCTACTTTATTCACAATATTTAACTATTAGTATGTTTATTTATCTAATTTCAATATATTTTTTATATCTTACAATTAATCTACTTGAATTTATTATATTATGTTTAATTTTTATTTGATTGTATAGAAATTACAATAAAAACATAAAAGATAGAATAAGAGAAAATAATGTAATAAATAAAAAGAAAATAATTAAATTAAATTAAAAAAACAAAAACCAAAAATCATAAAAATAACAAAAAAAATGTAGGGCAACTACAGTGCAACTCTAGATGTAGAATATCACTGTAGTTTTTCTATATTCTAGCGTTGAAAGTGGAGATTGATTGGAGTTGAAATTTATCTCTAAAGTAAAGATTTTATATACTCTAATGATGCGTTGGAGATGATATAATAAAGTATAAAAAAATTATAGTGTGTGAATAGATCATTCCTGGTCAATCAATAAAGTATTAATTATTGAATTGAATAAAAAAATTATTTGATTGAATGTGTATATATATATATATTATTTGATTTTCAGTAGTATTAGTGTTTTAGACTGTTACGAATAATAACGATGAGTAAATAGTATAAAATAATAAAATAAATAAATACATGAATACAATATTTATTTAAAAAATTAAAAGATAAAATTACGAGAAAATAAGAAAAATTTCATTATTGTTGATATATATCATAAGAGAATTACATAATCATGAATTTATCAATTCGAAAATCTTTATTTTTTAATTTATTTTTTCATCAAACAAATTATATTATAAATATCTAAAATTGGATGAAACGAATTTCGAATTAGAAACTATTTAATTTATGAATTTTGTATGTTGCTTAAAAATGTATGCGTTTTGGTAGTGGTCTTAACGGCAATTTGATTACATGTTATGCTAAAAAGCTGACGCGTAATCGAAATAACAGCAATTTTTTCACGGCGTTATAGGTAGAATCGAACATGCTTGTATTTAACCTTTTATTCTCTTTCCAAAAACTCCTAAAAGAAAATCAGCTCATTCTGCCGTCTGAGTAATGTCAGACTTGGTTCAACCCTCCCCGACCGATTTACCTTCCGATCCGCTTCTCAAACACGGGGCTTTCATTGACGCCAACGGTCAAAGCCAGTCTCCCAATCTCACCAAAATTCGCAGCGGTTCGATTCCGAATGGCGCCCAACCGGATACACCGGAACCTGCCCCCGTCAACTCTTCGTCTTCGGCAGATCCCAAGGCGAAGCGGCGCGTGGTGGCTCCGGAATCTTGGTTGCCGCCTGGATGGTTGATAGAAGATAGAGTTCGGAGCTCCGGCGCAACTGCTGGACTAGTTGATAAGGTTAGAGTCTCATCTCTAGCATTATATCGTTTTTGCAGCTAAGTTTTTTCCCCATCTAAGTTCAATCCTAGTTATTGAAATTTCCCTTTTGGTTTTCGAAGATTAGTTGATATCTAGTTGTGCATTGTTTGTCTTTAAAATTTAGTAGCCCCAATCCTTGTTTTGATGCTAGAAATGTCGATACTAGCTGGTGCCAGTGTTGTTTGCCATTAGACAGCAATATATCTATCAATCTTAGCCATCAAATTGGTACCTACAGCTAGATCAAATTCTAGGGTTAATAGATTTGCAAGCTTTGATTTTAATCACTACATGGCTTCTATAATCAAGCCCAGGCAAACCAAATGTTTGATTAGTTGTATTGTATAGACATCTTAGCGTTATTGATTTTTTAACACGTACGTAACAGTGGGGTATAGAAACAATTCTTCTGAAAGAAATTTATTAAAACTCAATTGATTGACAAAATTTTTGTCCTGTCTGCACATGGAGAGGGCTAAATGTTGGGGTTGCATAAAGACATATACGAGCTTTCATCATTCTATCGCTGCAATGAGATGAATTTTATGAAAATCTGGTGGAGGAATATCTCAGTAGAAGTTGAACAGATTTTACTTTGGGCAATGCTGCGTTGTTCGGGGACTAGTTTTTGGCTTTAGAGGGTTATAGAAAATTATGGAACATGGGAATTTTCATTTCGTTTATGGTGTATTTTATGTTTATTGTGCGCCTACAACGTACGCTCCTCATATTTTCATGTAAGGAGATTATAGGCTATGTGGTGATAGTAAAAACATACATGATAACATTTTTTCTGCAGTATTATGTCGAACCATCGTCGGGCCGAAAATTCAGATCTAAGAAAGAAGTTCTTTACTTTCTAGAAACTGGATCTACCCCATATAAACGGAAGAAAGGATCTGATGCTTCAAGCAGTGAAGGACTTGTAAGTCGGAAACAAAAAGCCATTTTGGTTGAAAACGTTGAATATTTGTCTGATTCCTTACTTCTTATCCCCCCGGGCTTTCAGTGAATGCTTAAATTGTGTTCTGCAGTCTACAGGGAATTCTTTGGGAAACAAACAGAACAAGCCTGATAAAAAACCGAAGCCTTTGAACTTTGATTTCGTTAATGTGCCAGAGAAAGTTGATTGGTTACTGACCGATGCCTGTGCGGACTACTGGACTGCCGTCCTTGGGAATGAACCGGTGCCTGAATCAACTAGACAAGATTGGGCTGCTGCATTTTTATCCCTAATAGCCAGCAAAAGTAGTCAAGCAATGTTTTGAAGACATTTCACATCGGATTTGATTGACCACATTTATTAAACGCCTGGTTTCATACTGACCAGCATTTTCTATATCATATTCCATCCCTAATTGTCTTTGTTTCAGCGGTGATCGCACGTTTCATATTATCTTTGATCGGACAATTCATACAACGGCCAGGCTCCTCAAAGGTTAAGACTTTGTAGTAATTGATAGACATGTAATTTTTTTTTTGCCCCTTTACTCTGTTCATATGTAGCCTGCTGCATGTAGCCTAGAAGCTTCTTTCAAAGTGTCTTTGTTGTTTAAAAAACTCTGAACACATGGTGGTGTTTAAATTTTAAGAAAATGAAATGCGAGAGGCGTTGATGGGTACTCATGAATCCCTCAGTAATTTATATTGCCCGTAGTAAAGCCTAAAAATTATGTGTCTTAAACTTCGAGAGTCGTTGGGAGTGGAGAGCGCCTTGGATTCTTGAACATGCCTACTCACCAACAAAACTAAAGACTTTGTGCTTGGCGAAATTTGACCACGTACTAAGGCTAGACTAAGTGATACCATATTGTCCACGAATATCCCAAATGTATAACATGGGTTCAAACCCCACCAAATGCAAACACTTGGGCTCCCTATAGAGTTCGGCATACAAAACTTGTTCACATGCATCTTCTACATGCATCCAAAAATTCATTCACACAATTTAATTAATTAATTATATTAAATATTTTAAAAAAAGTATTCATATTATTTTTTAAGATCTCGAGTTAGAACACCATGAATGTCAAGGGTGTGCACGTTTAATATCAAATATTTGAGAGCTATTTTTAAATAAATATTATCTTGTATTTACTTCTGATTAATAAAAAAAATATTTTTTAGTCATTGACAATTTACACATATCTTACAGATCTAGTTGTTCATGTTAGATGTAGTTAGGAAAATTTTCAAATAGTTGTGCACGTATAAACATTCGAATCTAAATCTTTAAAAAGAATAATATTCTTTTTTTATTAATGAATCGGTTAGATAAAATTTTTAGGTTTAAATATAAATTTACAAATTGGACCTTATTTGAGTGTTTATGTTGCATTTGAAAATAAATATCAAAAAAATTGATAGTTTGACGGCAGGATTCCCCACCATCTTGGCTCAAAGCTCAACAAATGAACAGTAAAGCCACTTTGAAGCCGAGCCTCGTTAAACATCGAGCCAGCACATGTGGAGTGCTACTTGAATGATTTTGGTGACAAAATGTCTTTAAATCGTACGGTTGGGATCTGTTATGGCTTGGATGCTACCGCAAGCAATACAGAAGATCATACGTCATCTGAGGTGCAACTTGGACTAAATTAAAAGTAAGAACTACTGTTACTTAGTTTTTCTAGTAATATCAGCTTTATCATCAATTTAATATTTTTAAATAAAAAATTATAAGATACATGATAAAAAAATATTTAGTTGATGAAAGTCAACTCGAAAATTTCAGAAATCCTAGTCTTTCATCTAGGGATGAATACAAGATTCGAATCTCGTGAGTATCAATATGATTTGATTAGATCGATTTTTTAAAAAAAATCAAGTTTGGTTTAAATTTGAATTTAGAATAAAAAATATTCAACTCAAACAATAATATAATTTTATCTTATATATTTATATATAATTATAATAATATTTCTCTTTACATTATTTTTTTAATTAGTTTCCCATTTTATTAAATAAAATTAATAATTTTTTATAAATATATTTTATTTCGACTTGTGTTCGATTCGCGTTTTATCTTAGAAACTCGACATGAAATCACTTTAAACTTAGGTCGTGTTCGGGTTGAGGAGATCTAGTTTTAAGGTTGGGTCGGGTAAGCTGAAAACCCGACTCATACCCATCCTTACGTTCATCCAAATTTTTTATATTATTTTCTATTTCATTCATTTTATTGATCTATGTGTATTTTTATTGTTTAGATTAGTTATTTTATATATAGATGTTTGTAATTATCTCATAGAAGTAATAATTTAATTATGATAAAATTAATTTATTATCATATCATTATTGTTATATGTATTTTTATATTAATGTTGATCATATTTATCATTCGTCGATAATAATATTTATATCTATTCATTTTAGTTATGAGTGATTTCAATATTGAATAGATGGTCTGGGTGATCTGTCATATAGATGAAGGCATCTAAAATGTATAGTTTTAAAAGATACTTCTATATAGCTATACCTTATAAAAAGATGTCATTTTGATCAATAACGTTGTTTTAAATACTTTTTAATAAAAATATAAAAAAATATATATGGTTTTTATAAATATATCCTTATTATAATTTTTTAAATAATATAAATAAACTAAATTAAAACTCTTATCAATTTTATCACATTTAAAAAGTGTCAAAAGCTCTGAAAATTTTCTTGGAAACTAAAGTCGATCAAATCAGTAGCTGAAATTAGAAGTATCACCGTTGTAGTAATAATAAAGAAAAGTAAAATGATTGATGGAAGAAGATCAATGAACATGAAAGGTAGCCATGGGAGTTTCCTGGATTCATCCTATGCAATGGTGACCGTCGTCCATTGAAACACTGTTTCTTCCTTCCATCAGGGACCTAAAAGTTACGACCCAAAGTAATTTATCCATTAAAAAGGCATTCTATTTTCATTTTTCAAATAGATGTTCATTTATCTTGCAGAGGAAGCCAGCTATGAAAGAAAGCTATTTCTATGGGAAGCTAAGCCACAGATTTAAAAGGATCCAACGGCTAGGAATTGATGGGAAGCAACTGTGCAAAGCTTTAAAGGCTTATCTTCCCCGTTGATAGATTCTTTACAAGTGTACAAACTACACAGCGAGGGAGGGAGAGAAGTATAAAATGCTAAGCTTGAGAAAAAGGTTCCATCCTACCATTAATACAATTCTTCCCACCTTCCTCTAGAAAAAAAAAACAACTCTTTTTCTCTTTTCCTTTGCAGCCATCATCATTATATTCATATTTTACCCACACTACTGCCATCAATAAACCAAAATTCAAGCTTTTTGCTACTATCTTCTTTCTCCCTAGGCCTTTCCCCCCTTAGATTCTTATATCCTTTCTGCTTGGTCTGCTTTGATTCTGTGTTGGGTTGGCTTTCGAAACCCAGATCTGCTTGTTTTCCCTTACGGAATTCTGTTTCTTTTAGTTTAAAAAGGCTCATTCTTTGTGCATGTGTTTAATGACCTATAGGTGTAAAGAGTTGAAGAGAGTGGTGGCTTGATCTGATGGGGATTTGCTTAAGTGCTAGAATCAAAGCTGAGATCCCCAGTAACACAGGTAATATATATATATTTTTTCTTTCTGAAGACAGCCTTTAATGAACACCATTCTATACTTAGTTGGTCCCATCATGGTTCCCCTGAACTTCATATCGGGTAGTGAGATTTGTTGTTGTGAGCATAGGATAATAATGAAAATATTTCAATCATCTATGTCGCTTAACTAATGCGTCGTACAGGGTTGAGTTCGAACTATGATAGCGGTGAGGGGAAAGACACGAGCAGTACAAGCAGCAAAGTATCGTCAGTGTCGGTGGCTCTGACACCTCGAAGTGAGGGTGAGATATTAGAGTCCACCAATTTGAAAAGCTTCACTTTTGCTAATCTCAAAATGGCCACTAGGAATTTCCGTCCCGATAGTGTGCTTGGAGAAGGTGGTTTTGGCTCCGTGTTTAAGGGATGGATCGATGAAAGTTCATTCACAGCTTCAAAACCCGGAACCGGCTTAGTTATTGCCGTCAAAAGGCTTAATCAGGAAGGGTTTCAAGGTCACAAGGAGTGGCTGGTGAGTTCATTTTCATCTGATCGTTCCTGGACTATCTGACTGGTTTCGCATTTGTTCATTTTATGATATAGTTTAATTATCTGCTCCATGTACCAACAATTTATTCCTATTAATTAACCTGATTGCTTAAGATGATATTTTGGTATTCAAATGCAGAGATTAATGCACGATCTTTCTTCAATCTTATAGGCTGAGGTGAATTATCTGGGACAACTTCATCATCCAAATCTTGTGAAATTGATCGGATATTGCTTGGAGGATGAACACCGCCTGTTGGTGTATGAGTTCATGCCTCGCGGCAGCTTGGAGAATCATTTATTCAGGAGTAAATTCTCTCTTTGAATCTCTTGGTGTTATCGAACAAAATTCGGCTTAACCGGCATGGCATTTTATTGTCTGTACCAGGAGGATCCTATTTCCAACCGCTTTCTTGGAGCCTTCGGATGACGGTCGCTCTTGGTGCTGCCAAGGGGCTTGCCTTTCTCCACAGTGCTGAAACTAAAGTGATATATCGAGATTTCAAGACTTCCAATGTCTTGCTCGATTCGGTATGTGACTTGATAAGCCAACTCCATAATTTCCATCAACCTTCGTACTTGGCCGACTTTTCTGAAAACAATGCTCTGTTTTCCCGCTGATGTCATTGCAGAACTACAACGCAAAGCTTTCTGACTTTGGATTGGCTAAAGATGGGCCAACAGGTGATAAGAGCCATGTTTCGACTAGGGTCATGGGGACCTACGGATACGCCGCACCCGAGTATTTAGCCACCGGTACTGATTAACATATTCTTCAAGTAGTTGCTTCACTTTTCCTCAGTTTCGGTAGACCTTTGAAGCCGGCGCTTTTCTTGATGTTTGTTTTATTTATTTTCTCTATTACTCTTAACTGTAGGTCATTTGACTGCCAAGAGTGATGTTTATAGTTTCGGAGTTGTGCTGCTAGAGATGTTATCTGGCCGCAGAGCAGTTGACAAGAATCGACCGTCCGGAGAGCATAATCTGGTTGACTGGGCCAAACCTTACCTAGCCAACAAACGGAAAATATTTCCGTGTCCTGGATAGCCGTCTCGAAGGCCAGTATTCAATGGAAGGAGCTTATAAGGCTGCTACCCTTGCGTTGCGATGCATTTCGACCGATCCCAAATTCAGACCAAGAATGAGTGAAGTCGTAACAGTATTGGAGCAGCTCCAGGGTTCAAATGAATCCAAAAGTAATCAGAACAATACCAGTGGCACACCTCGTATACGTAGGCGAAGTGCAAACGATGCTAACGGAGTAAGTAGTACGGCATACCCCCGTCCATATGCTTCACCTCTTTATGCCTGAAAATCAAAGCCGATTCAGTTCAAATGACATTTCGAGTGGTTCTGAAAATCTCCAGAACTTGAGTATTCATCATTTTATAACCTGTTAGAGTGCGTTTGGTTAGGATTAATGAGAATGTTGTATTTTGTGTTTAGTTGATTTAGCATGAATATAAGATTATCGTTAAATGAATAAAAGATTATTGGAATGTATATTTGACCAAATTGTTCTTATTATATATTTGTATAATATTATAAATTGTAAAATTTTATATATTTTCTTTAAAAAATTATATTCACAATATTTATATATATTTTTTTACAAAATTAAAAATATAAAAAAGATTTAATGAAAGGGTAAAAAAAATTTTAACCCCTGAATTTTATATAAAATTTTAATTATAGATTTTTTTTTTGTAAATCTAAAATAATTTAAAGATAAATGTGTAATTTAACCTTCGTAAAATTTTTATTATTCAATGACAGAAAAATGATATTTTTTTTTAAAAAAATAAAAATTTAAAGACATTTTAGTCAAAAACCTTGAGGTCGTGGGATCGAGTCCCACGGAGGGCATTTCATAATTCGGAGGTCTCTCTTACGGAAATTGTTCTCAACCTAGTGTTGGTGGTAGCCTACTATCTTACCTCCCCCTAACCCCATATATATGGGAAAAAGGGACAGCCATTTAGTTCAAAACGCCGGTAATGTTACAATACATAAGGGAAGGAATGTAATGACATTCCCGGTAATATACTCCAAAAAATCTACTATTTGTAATAAAACATTACCGGGAATTATATTTCCGACCAACTAAACATGGGAATGTGGGATTCCCATGGAATGAGAATCCCATAATCTTTGAACCAAACACCCCCTTAGTGTACAATTTGTTTAAGCTGCTGTAACTCAAAAACTAGTCTTCCCCATACAACTGCAAGTTCATAGCCATGGTTCTTGGTGTTTAATTCCTTTTATTCATTCTTTTAGCTCAAGCCTCCTGCAAATAACCTAACATGAGACTCGAGTTTACTATCTAATTTCAAACATAAAATTAAACAACAAATCGAACATGAGAATTGAGTTTACTATTGAACGTCGAGCAAAAATCGAACATGAGAAGTGAGTTTTACTTCAACTAAGCAATGAAAAACAAATGAACTTTATGCTTCAAAAACCTTGACTAAAAGAAGAGCTTATATGAACCAAATGCATCTTTTCTTTGCAAAAACCATATTTACAACTTTTCAACAAAAAGAGTTGGAGAAAGAAATAAATTATTGTTTAAATGTTTGAAGAACTAAACATATCATATTCGTAGTGCGTGTTTCTCTTTGATTCAGATAGTCCGACACGGAAAGTTCGCCGTTACCAAGTTCTCACCAACCCCGGCGTCCAATTTCTCCAATCTAACTTCCCAACCGATCGGTTTCGTAAGCTAATTATTTCTTTTATATCAAACACCTTCTTCAAGTAATTGTGTCCTTGCTTCGTGGACTTGACCTCGGTCTCCACTTCACTTTCTTCCTTGGTGTCTTCGTTTTCGCCTATTGATCGAGAGGCCGGTTCATATTGAGATGAAGTCTCGCTAATGATGTTGCCTAGCATCTCGACCACTTCGCTCATTTTGGGGCGGGATTTAGGGTTTTTCATCAGACATTTGTTTGCCATGGATGCTAGTTTCCGAGATGATTTGATGCAATACTGTCCTTCGAGGCGAGGGTCTATGATAAGGTGAAATTTCTTTGAATCTGATATGTAAGGTCTCACCCATTCGAGGAGCTTTTGCTCGCTTCGAGGTAGATTTCTTTCTAGCGCTCGTCTTCCTGTGATGAGCTCGTATAGAACCACCCCGAAGCTCCAAACATCGCTCTTAGCAGTTAGCCTGCCGGTTTGCACATACTCTGGGGCAGCGTAACCTACCGTGCCGACAACCTTACAAACATTTTCAAAACACCGAAAGGGGTGAAGTGTTGATTTGTTTACATATGCAAGAACTGAGTTTCAAAGACATAAGTAAATCTATAACAAGACAACCAATAGGAACATTAGGATCATATAGTTCATAGATAAAGGCAGTCAACTTACTGCTGTTGAAACATGCCCACATCCTTCGGTAGGTCCTTGTCTAGCCAGTCCAAAGTCCGAAAGCTTCGCATTGAAGTCCTCATCTAGTAGAATATTCGATGTTTTAAAGTCTCGAAATATTAGCTGCGATCGTGAAGCAAGACATAATCACAAGACAATCCCACAATTCGCTTACGGATTGAAACAATTCGAGGGAACAGAACAGTACCTGGAAATCCATTTCTTCATGTAGGTAAGCCAAACCCCGAGCAGCGTCTTGAGCAATACTCAACCTTGTCACCCAAGGTAACGGCAGTGGTGTGGTCCGAGCCAAAAGTCGATCCTCCAAGCTTTTGTTTCGCATAAGCTCGTAGACTAGAAGTCTTTGAATCCCTCTCTCGTCGTCCTCAGCACAGTACCCGATTAATCGAACAAGATTCGGATGCTTAACTACGCCTAATAGGTTCACTTCATTGATCCATTCCTTGTGCCCCTGAACACTAGGAAATCAAGACATTCCAAATCCCTAGAGATGTTAAACAACAAATAAAACGACGCTTAATCCCTTCAAGATTTAAGGAAATCAACATGTTAAAATGGCGTTTGTGAAGAACAACAAATCAAGATATTCTCATGTTACAAAAGCCTAATGTACGATTCCTTAATTTTAATGATTTGACATTCCTTAATTTGTACTACTGCATTGTACAGTTCAAAGGCACGACTACGCTTTTCAAACAGATAAGTAAATGAGCGTAAAATTGGAAAACAAAGAGGGGTAAAACGGGAATATGCCTGGAAACCGTGACGATTGAGCTGTTTAATGGCGACGTCCAACTTTGAATCACGTCCGCCGTTAGCTTCATCGGAAACCTTCACGGCGCCTCTATAAACGCAACCGAACCCTCCTTCACCTATCAGAAGGGTTCTGCTGAACCCGCGCGTAGCTGATTTCAGCTCCGCGAATGTGAAGACACGCAGATCGTTAGCTCGACGCTGAGTCAGGAACTCGCAGAAACTCACGGCCGACGCAAAGTCCCTAGACGACTCTGAATCGAACTCGGAACGACGCGTGTCGACGCTGCTTGATGCAACGCTTAATGACCTTGTCCACGTCACCTTCGAAGACGCCCTAGAAACGCCGCCGCCACCGCTTTCCTCTCCCCCGTCACGGCCTTCGCCGTTGGTAAAATGAAAACACTTCATATGTTAACGAGATCCACAGTTCCAAAATGAAAAAAAGAAATAGTTCCCACAAACTTTTCTAAGGTCAATTGGGAGATGGCGAAGAGTTGGAAATCAACGAACCGGGGTTGATTAATAAAAAACAAAACAAAGCATAATGATGTATTTTTTTAATGTTGTTAAAAGATTTCTAGTTTTGGGTTTGGTTTGAACTTTGAAATTGTCGTTTTGGGCAGCGATTAATTAATTGATTTATGAAAAAAGAGGAGGAAATCACGAGGCTATGAGATATTGCGAGCAGAGAAGTGTAGGAACCGGGCAGTACGAGAAGGCAGAGGGGTCCCATTGCCATTTTCAGATGGGTTTTATTGGAATTCTGTAGAGCTGTTGTTGGAGTTTAGGATTTGGTATTTGTCACCACATTTTGCATTGTTAATGGATAAATCCATATTTGCCCCCTTAACATTAAATCTACGATTTAGGGAGAAGAGAGCGAGAGTTTTTAACATTTGCTCTATAAATTGTTCACGGTTTGTCCCATGAATTTTAGAGTGATATAATTTGTATATTATTAGCATCCTTGATTATTTATTTAATGATCTAAATAAAAATTAGGGTCAAGTATTTAAATGGTCATTTGTTTATAGGCTATTATTTTATTGAGTATCAAACTAGTAAAAATAGTCCTAAACTATAAGATGTTGTTTTGTTAGATCCATCGACTATTAATAGTCACATGACTATTCATATGTTACAAATTCCTCATTTTTCATTGAAAATTTGATGATAGTTTGAGTTTGACATTAACCTGTTGACTGAGATATAATAGTCGTTTGAGATTTTGTGGTCATAATTTTCAGATCACAATTAACAAGTTATTGTCCATCTTAGATTGTCGTCGATTTTTTAACAAAAAAAAGACGAGTTTGGAATATATGAATAGTCGGGTGATCATTTTGTAACTTTTAATAGTCGGGTGACTCAACAAAGTAATGCATTATAGTCAATGCATCATTTCATAATTTTTAATAGTTGAAAGACTCAATAAGACAATTTTTTATAGTCGGAACCATTTGTATATTTTATTCTAAAAATTAATTACAAATTAATATGATTAATTAAGTGCTGTAGATGAAGAAGATGAAAATAAACAAAACTGAAGATTTTATCCAAACTTTCCCCAATTTCTAAGGTTGCTTTCCCATGGAAATGCGTGGGACCAAATTATCCATTTATTGGATTGGCTCCGACAGTATTTGATCACTTAATTACCACTTATTCTCTAATCATTATACATAAATATGCCAGCTGAAAATTACTGATCGGTAATTGATATGTTTAAGCATTACTTCGGAAATTACTATTAATAAACAAATAAAACGAGAGGTCAAGTCTGGCAACGTGGCTGAACCAATAGGTAGTTGGGACCATTGAGTCCGATAATATCCAGTTTACGACTACTTTTGGCAAATTGCACCGAATTGGACCACCTTTCGACTGCCCAAATTTGATGACTTCGATTACGACTGCCCCTTTAAAAACTACGTTTGAAAATTATCTATTTGAATCATATTGTAATTATTTATCACGGATTCAAGTGTAGGTTAATTATCAATTTGATTTTTCTTTTATTTTTGTACACTTCTACTTATCAAATTTTAAAAATTTATAAATTTTTGCAACTTACTTATGTCATTGATTATTATATTTTGATGTGATGTTATATGTTAGTCAAAAGGGATTATGCTTTAATTTAGTCCCTAAATTTTTAGATGATATATTAATTCGACCTTAAATTTTAAATAAAATATTATTTTAATTCCTAAATTTTGGATAAAATATCAATTTAACTCATGAATTTGAGCAAAAATTTTTGTCCTCGCAACCACTCACCACTGTCACCGTCTTTCATCGTTAATCGATATCGATTGCCATCATCAACAACTATTGGACCTAAAAAATGCATTGGACTCAATAAATATAGCCCAAATTCCTTTGATTTCCTTTAAAATTAAACCAGAATAATAAAAATATTGTTTAAAATATTGTTATCTTATATTTTTTATAATGTTTATAATATTAATTATAAGTTTCTAATATTTGTAAATAGTAAACATGCCGCTTTAATTCGATAGTTTACCCCAAATAAAAAAATGTTTTTATACTTTTAAAAATATAACATAATAATATTATAAACTATAAAATCATGCATTTGATTATGATGTAAATTTATATTTTTCATGTCCATATTTTTAAATGAATACTAATGATAAAATTATTATTATGATTTAATTTTAAAGGAAGTCGAAGGATTATAACTAGATTTATTAAGTTCTAGATATTTTTTGGTGAAACGAATATCATATTCACATTTAAAAGGTCAAAAATGAATGAATTGAAAATTTTAAGGTATAACAATCGACAATAATATCAGTCGATGTCGAATTGATGTTTAGTCTAAAGTTTAGGAGTCAAAATAATATTTCATCTAAAGTTTATGATCAAATTAAAAATATAACATTCACGACATCAAACTAATATGAGTTAACGATTCAGTGACCAAATTATAAAAAAAAATAACATACATTATCAAAATTTAATAAGTCGATAATATAAGTGATTGAAATGTATTTTTTTAAAATTTGATGATTAAATATGTACAAATATAAAGAAAATAATCAATTCAGAAGTTTACCCTTTATAATTGATAATACTAAAATGGAAAACTATGTGAATTGTCCTTTTTGTTTAGGGTATGATTGACTTTGGTAACCAATTTAAAAATTAAGAGTAAATGGTCCCTCACATTATCGGTCTGTTGGGTTTACGTTCCTCTACTATTAATTTTTGTTAACCCTATTTTGTTTAAGTCTCTAACATGGTTGAGGGACTAAAATTGAACAGGAGTTTACGACTGAGGGACTAAAATCGAACGAATCAATAACATTATGGGCTAAAATTGAATGGATTTATAACATTAGGGACCATTTCCCCTTAATTTTTAAATTGATAACCAAAGTCAGTCAGACCGAAACATAGGGAACTATTTGCATAGTCTACCCATATTAAAATTTAAATAAATAATCATCATACTTATTGAAAATTAAAAAATAAAATAAAAATTACGATAATTAAGTTTAATGTGATAAGATTTTTAAGTGACAAGATTGTTTATAAAGTGTGTCAAAAATATTTGTTTATAAGTTTATTTCTTAAGTATACAAATTTATTAGTTTTATCTTTTTTAATTATAATGATTTAATTGTTTTAAATATAATAAAATTATTTCATAAAATAAGATTATATAAAAAATAAATATCATCAACACTTATATAATAATAAAATATTAATAAAAAATAGAATATGATAATATATTGACAAATAATTTTATTACAATTCATACTTAATACATCTATACAGCTACGGACATTGATCACTAAAAGTCAACTACAAATGCGTAAACAATTTAATTATGTATAAAATAAAAAAAATAAAAAAAAATAAGATAAAACTAATTACAAGAGTGATAAAAATATATGTCATTCTCATAAGGAAATCAAATAATTTATTAAATAAAAAAATCATATTTACAAAATAACATCTAAAGAGTTGAAATTATTAAGCAATCTTAATGATAAAAAGAGAGAGCAGAAGTTATATGTTTAAACAACATCTTTAGAGTGTATATATATTGTCAATAACTAAAAACGATTTTGAATTATACAATCTTATAAACACCACACACTAATAAAAAAAATCCAACATCTAAAAAGTTAGAAAGAATGTATAAATGCATATTTTATCATCGATTTAACATTAGTTTATAAGATTTTTACAAAGCACGAATCCATATAATTATGTTAAAGTTCACTCCAATTGGATTTTCCTATAAATTTGATTTGAATTTGATAAGAGAAATAGAGTTTATTTTTGCTAAGATTTGTATAACTAATAGAAAGTGAACATAATTCTCTTATTTAAACTAGCAGAAATAACATTTAATCTTCGTGTTGGGATGAACAATAGAGACTTGATATAATTACCATATTATTAAGGTAATTAATATTGTTTCTAAGTCGGTCCAAAATTTATTTACTGTCAAAGAGTAAAATAGAATCCGCCGTATATACAATTTTCTAAATATTCATTCTCTATCTTCTACTTACTCCTATGGATCCCATTGTATTATCCTCCGAAACAAATCGCTCTCTCAATATCCCTACATAACTCTTTTGTTTACCCATCTACTTCTCGACTTGATTCAAAAATCATAACCCACATATATCTCTGAATCACGAGTATATTAATTTATCATACACTCGGGAAGTCATATAACACGACTAAAAATTGCAGACGACTACCAACCTAAAATAAGAGTGCATATTGTGCAGATGAAAGTTAAAACTTTAAAAATTCAGAGGTTTAATTTAAATTTTTTTGAAGGGTTTAGTTTACATTTTTTTCTCCAATAAATTAGGGTCTAACTAAATATCTTGAAATTTTGAAAGTCTTAATGAGAATTTTAAAAAAATATATAGGATGAGGTTTAATTAAGAACATTAAAAAAAATAAAGTTTAATATAAATTTCTAAAAATTTTGAAGGAGACAAATTAAAATTTTTGAAAATTTCAAGAATCCTAATTATAATTTTAATATTTTTGCCTTAAAAAAGAATGAGGGAAAAGTTAGTCTAGGTACACTCTTTTCTCTCTTTTTCACTCTTTTTCCCTCCCTTGATTGAAAGTTGAAGTCATTTAGGATTTCAATTCCCTTTGAAAACTTGAACTAAACATGGGAAAGTGGTGGAATTGGATTCCAATTCCCCCTAATTCCAGGGAATTCCTGCGAACCAAACGCCACCTTAGTTTATTCTAATAGATAATTTTAGACATAATATTAAATAATACAAATATCTAGATTACTATGTGGATATTTCTATACCTCTACTATTTCTATATTAATCTAGAATATTCTTAACTATTTAAACTTTTAATCCCTAAATTTAACTGATCATGCATAATGCATTAAATGTCTCATAAACTATCCTATAAAATTCTTAAAACAAAGTATAATGTCTCCAATCTAAGCATATAGCTCATGTATCCACTATGACTCACAATAAATCATCATTAAAATGTATATGTCCCTTTGTTTTGAAACTCTATTCTCGGTCTGTTTCATTCATGTCAATAATTTTGAGCATGCAACATTACTAATAGCTCTATAAATTTGGATGATAATTTTTACAGTTGCGTCAATAACAAAGTTAGAGGATGATACATTCGATTTTGGATTTTCTATTGTGGAACTCCTTTTTCTTCCTTAGTTTTTTTCTTTCTATATCCTCCCTAAGCTTGCGGATTTTCTCATTTGACGCCTTATGGACAAACTTAGCATGTATTTCATCCTTTTTATGTGTCACTCTCTCCTTTTCAACTATTGTTTGAGCATCGCAGTTAACTTCTTCATCTTTAATTTAATATATAGAAATATCACTATTCATTAATTCATGCTTATAGTTTCATGAATAAACTATACACACTAACAATAATTTATAAAAATGAGATTTAAAAAACAAATAAAATACGCATCATTAAATTAACAAATACCATCTTAGTAATTCGCCTAAACTAATTTTCATGTGATTTTTTCACCAGCTCCTTAAGCTCAAGCATTTCTTGCTTGGAACGATTTTTCTAAGAAGCATCCTCTTCATTTTGGTGACGTATAGTTGTCTTTTTATGTCACATGAACACAATTACACACTGACACACATCCTTACTTTACACTAAGTTCCCAAAAGAAAACATTAAACTTAAGTTCAATAAACAATTCATAGAATACGATTACCCACTATTTTGTGTAATGACAGATAGTGACGGACCTCAACATTATTTTATGGGGGGACATTTAATTTTTTTGAGTAAACCGAGAATATTAATAACACATATCATGTTTTTCTTGAGAAAATAGATAATTAGAGGAATATATTTGATATGAACATGCACGTCAAATTAAATTTTATCTGGTTTATTAACTAGATATTCCTACATGGACTTATGTAACTCAAAATCACATTTTATGAACGGAATATTAACGTTTTCAACCTCAATAACCGGAGACATAGGAGTTGTATGTGTGTGCACGTGCATACATGTATGTGTAATTTTTTTAAAGATTAAAATTTATGAGCATACATAATAAATAGATATATTTAAAATAAAATCACAAATGTTTATGGAATTAAAAAATATTTTTTAAAAATTTATCTTCAACTTAGATGAAACACTTTATAATTTATTGAACTCATCAACTCAAAGAAGATAACAACCAAAGAAGGAAAAATACATAATGTTTTGTATTTTGAAAAAAATTACAAAAGAAAATGAATATTAATTGTTTTTAATATTTAATTGGTTTTCAAATTCTAAAGTAATATACAAATTTTTTTGAGGCAATTACTTTTTTATTAAGTAGAGATATTATATTTATAATATAAATATCGAGATTCAAACCTATAAAATGTGAGACAATATGAGTATCATTGACTACTCAAGCAATTAATAGATCTCTAGGATAATCATATTTAATAATTTATTATACACATCTCTTAAAGTGGCCAAATTTAATAATATATATATATATATATATATATATATATATATATATATATGCTTAAATATAAAATAAGTGCCAAAAATATAGTGTATTTTTCGCAAATATGTGATTACAATTTTTTTGAATGACCTCAGTGCCTAATACGACAAACGTTATCACTTTAGGTGTTCAAAACGTAATTGTCGTTAGTTTTTATTGTTAAGTAACATGTGTCACATAATGATAATTTGAATTTTTTAAATTAAAAAATATTATTATATTTATAAAAAAAACCATATTTTTTATATAAAATTACAAAAAAACCCTAAAATCCTCAAAACCTAACAATAACACTAACTCCACCTCCTTTTGCAGCCACGGCTACCGCCTCCAACACCTCCATTGCCATCTCCTTAGTCGATCGATATCGTCCTTGTTGTGGAGTTATTGTGGTCTTCGCGATGGTCGCTGTTTCGTGCATTCATCGGGATAGATTTCGTCGCGATTTTAGGGGTATTCGACTATTGTTATGGCGATTTGTCAATGGGGAACATGTATTTGGTGGAGGCGAGGGCCAGGTGGAAGTCCATTTGACAACAACGGCGCGGCGGATGACGACAAGCATGGGTATAGGGACTAAAATTAGGGTTTTCAAAGTTCGGGGGTAGTTTTTAAGATTTTTGAAAATTTTGAGTTTTTTAAAATAAAATTTTCAAAATTATCTGAGGGCGACAAGTGTTACTTAACAGAGTTAATTAACGAGTTTACGACCCGTACACCTAAAGTAGTAACGTTAGGCATTAAGATCATTCAAAAAAAAATGTAGACACTTATTCGTGAAAACACTATATTTTGGACACTTATTTTATGTTTAAGCCTTTTTAAAATTTTTGGAAGGGCCAACTAGGGATGGCAACTCAACCCGAACCCGACCCGATCGGGTTGGATTTTTTTTTAAAAAATTCAGGTTCGGGTCGGGTTTAGGATGGAAAAAATCCGACCCGATCCGACCCAAAAATATATATAATTGTACCCTATATATTTAGGGATAATTATAATAATATCACTATATATATATATTTTTCAATTAAGTCAATATTTTTATTGAATAAAAATATTTTTTTATTATTTCGGGTCGGATTTCTAAGTCATATATTCGGGTCGGGTCGGGTCGGGTGAAACCTTAATTTCGTCGGGTCGGGTCACGGGTGGAGGACCCTTTCTTCTCGAGTCGAGTGGCCCAAAAACCCGACCCGACCCATTGCCATCCCTAGGGCCAATGGCCCAATAATTTAAGGGCGTTCCGGTCCTGAGTGCATTATATATGCTTGCTCCGCTTACTATAGCGAGAAAGTGAAAAGGAAAACATCAACGCACAGGTCCAGTGTTTTCTCTCTTTTCTTTTCATTAGCACGGTGACTTTTCTGTTTTCTTTGTTTGGCTTTAATGAGAAAGTAAAGGAAAATCTCGATGCATAATTTCAGTTTTGTTTTGCTAATACTTAACTTTTTTTGTTTAAGATATGTATATTGATGTGCTGTGTTTGGCTTTAACGAGGAAACTAAGGAAAGTGTCAAGCAGAATGACCCAAAATTTTGTGTTTTTGTTTTTGGATAAGAAAAGTTTTCTTCTATCCCTCTTGTTTATGTGTTATCTATTTGTTGTCTGATCTGTTTTATTTTATTTTCACTCGTCTGATTGTTTCTCTCCAATTTTCTTGCTAACCAAACAAGTTTTAACGTTGATGTCTATCTGTTTTTTTCCTTTTTTGTTAGTTGAAAAGTTCTGTAATATCTAACTTAATATCTTTGTCAATTGCTGGTTTAAAATGTGATGACAACTAGATTTAAGTTTGTTGATGCTGTAGCTATGCATTGTTTTGTGTATTTGTTTGCTGAATATGTGCTTTGTCCTAAATCTTTTTGTGTGTGTATGCATATAGTTTATAAGAAATTGAGGCCTAGAGATGGTTTGTACTGTTTAAATTCTCTCTTTCTTCAATTGGGTAACCTTTTGGAATCTTTTTAGCATTTTAAGGAACTTTGGACAGTTTATTAAAGATGTGTATTACCTTAATTATGAATATAGGATTTCACCTGCTGAGGGTTTTAAAGCAATATTATGACTTTGAGTTAGGTACTTCTGTTGCAAAAAGGACTATTTTTAGTGAAAAGTCATTGGTTTGAACCAAAAGAGATGCACATAGGAGTGACAAATTTTTGAGGGCCCAGTGGGTGACCAGAGATGCTAATATCTTCAAATGTAAGTATGTGCGGGATGACGACCAAATCCGATTCCTTGGATGATGTGAGGGAGATGTCATGGAATTTGATTGTTTTACTTTTCATTATATCTTCACCAACTTCCTAATTGTTTACATACTTAAAGATGTTTCTTTGTTTATTTCTTGATGATCAGATGTATGATGAGAAGTTTGTTCATCCATGGATGGGAATTGTTGCGAATATTCCAACAATTGTGCATGATGGAAAACATGTAGCAGATAGTGGAAAGAAACTGAAGGAGGATTTGGCGGAAAAAGGATTTAACCCTTTGAAGGTTCATCCTCTTTGGAACGGAAAACATGGTCATTCGGGATTTGCCATAGTAGAGTTCAACAAAGAGTGGGATGGCTTTAATAACGCCATCATGTTTGAGAAGAGTTTTGATTTGGGTCACTATGGAAAGAGGGATTACTATTCGTCCAGGAGGAGGAAAGACAAATTGTATGCATGGGTTGCTCGTGAAGACGACTTCTATTCAGAAGGACTGATAGGCAAATATCTTCGTAGGAAGGGAGACCTGAAGACAGTTTCAAGCAAAGAAGCCGAAGATAAAAGGAAGACATCGAAGCTGGTGAAAACTCTAACCAATACATTGGAAACAAAGAACCTACGCCTTCAGGAAATGCAGAACAAATATAATGAGGCAACTAGCTCCAGGAGTACATTGATTCAGCAGAGGGAGGACATGATCAAAGCTTATAATGAAGGTGTGCTACAACCTTAGTTTCTAAATTGGATTTAAATACAATTACTGCTATTGTAGTTGCCAATGGCTTATAGTATATATTATGTGCAGAATCCAAAAGGATGCAGCAGAATGCTCATGACCATTTCAAGAAAATTTTCTTAGAGCATGAGAGGATTGCGCAGCATTTTCAATATCAGCAAAGAGAACTAGAGCAGCGTGAGAAGGAATTGTTCCAACGGGAGGCTCAAAATGAGGCCGAGACAAAAAAAATTCAGCACGAAAAGATGATGGTATGTAATGCCTGTTATTTTCCCTGGAATTTTGAGTAAGATAAACAAAACAAATGATTTTGTGAATTTGTCATGTTCCTTTTTAGCTAAATAAATAAAAAATATTCATAAATTGTTTTCACATGGCAGAATGAGAGGGCAGCCTTGGAACAAAAGAAGGTAGATGAAACTGTATTAAAACTAGCTGAAGAGCAGAAGGTATATTTCTAGTCTCGATATAGAGTGCTATTCTAAATAGTGCTAGTTCCATATAAACTCTTGAAGCTCTTCATTTGCCATTTCTATCCTTCCTATGCCAGAGAGAAAAGGAGAAACTTCACAGACAAATCATTGAGCTAGAAAAACAACTTGATGCTAAACAAACTCTGGAGCTGGCGATACAGCGTATGAAAGGGGCTCTACAAGTTATGCAGCACATGAAAGGGGATGGAGATGCAGAAATGAACAAAAAGATGAAGTCTATTGAAGAGGAACTGAAAGAGAAGGAAGAAGAACTAGAAGACTTGGAGGATCTTAATCAAGCTCTTATCATCAAGGAGCGCAAAAGTAATGATGAATTACAGGATGCCCGAAAGGAGCTGATCACTGTAAGAATTCCCCTTTTCTTTTTCTTTCCTTAGGAGGTATGTATAAGATAGTGGGTCAGTTATGGGTGTAGAGCTTCCTCATATTGATCAATTATAATAAGACAACATGAACCTAAAAGACATGCATGTTAGCTCGATCACTGAAAAAAAAGGGTTGCTGCTTCGCAGGGGATGGATTAGCTGAATGTAAGACGGTCCACTTGTTAGCACTGACTTATGTATCACTTTCTTGTTAAGTTACTCGTTTATTGTTTTTGAGTACCCGTGATTGAAATATCCGTATATGATACTAACGAGTAATATAACTTGCATGCAATACTTAATAAAATGGGTATGTGGGGTTGAAGGAAGACATGAGGTTCAGAGTGCTTAAATTTTGTTTCAGGCTTTCAGAGATGTTTCCGCCCGGTCTCAAATTGGTGTGAAGAAAATGGGAGAGCTGGATATTAAACCATTCCAGACGGCAGCCAAGAGAAAATACTCAGCAAGAGAAGCTGATGAGAAATCAGCAGAGCTATGTTCACTGTGGCAGGAGTACCTTAGAGATCCTAGCTGGCATCCTTTTAAAATAATCACAGACAAACAAGGAAATTCCAAGGTATGTTCCTAAATTCACACTTACTTTCCAACAACCTCTTCAATAACTGTCATTTGTCCAAGGTGTGACAGTAGGGAAATGGTTCTTAATGAAACAGGAAATTCTTGACGAGGAAGACAAAAAATTGATTGAGGTTAAGGCGGAGTTTGGCGATGAAGTATACGGTGCTGTGACGGTGGCGTTGAAACAGATGAATGATTATAATCCAAGTGGCAGATACATAATACCAGAACTCTGGAACTTCAATCAAGGGAGGAAGGCGACGTTAACAGAGGGAGTGCAGCATTTACTGCAAAAATGGAAACAACTAAAGCGAAAGAGGCACTAAATTTCCTTCATAATTTCATATACTGAAGGAGCTCTCAAGGAATATATATACCAAGAGAGGCTGTCGGTTTTTCTAAGGTGGCTTGCCTTTATGTGCGGATTAGAGGCGTACTCCAGTTATTTCTTTTGGCAAGAAGCTTGATTATGAACTCGAGCTTGGATTAGATGACAATTGAATTGGATTTGACAATCAACTTTTTCTAGTTAAACCGTATTATCTTGCTTATCATGTTACTATCAAATCTTACTTTTATCGGTACAGTTTACCTTCAGATTTAATTTTAATCATCCATATATATATATATGATAGCGTAATTATATTTAAAATGTTATATATTTAAATTTTGATATGTTGATAAATTGTAATTATTTTATATGTTTTTCACTTTAAAAAAATAGAATAATCATTTTTGAAGGGTGCCAATGCTTGTGTACCCTCACATGTTTCCGTGTGGATACTCCCAAATGTAATATTCCCAATCAAAGCCCACATGATGTTATTTTTTTTGTTTAAATTTAAATTATAATATTATTATTTTATATATTAGAAACACTTTTCTAACTTTAAGGTCATTATATGATACGAACACCTATTGTAAAATTATATTAGTATTATTTTAAATAAAATATAAATAAATTCTACAAACGATGTTTAACTAATTTTAATTGTTTTTTATCACTTTTTTCATGATTAGATTTGATATCGTCACAACTGATAAGATGACTTTCATTTGTTATCATGTTAATTTTCCTAATTTGGACTTTCAGATTGAATTTGGATATGTGATTTACGTTGGTGGATAGTTTCCTCGCGTTGCTCAATTTTGATTTACGGTTTATCGGTAGTCTTGCAATAGCTTAATTTCTTTTGCGATTTGTTTTACTGTATAATCTGATCTGTTCGTATATACATTTTATTTGAATTTATTTGGTTAGATTTTTAAACTTTTTCCTTACATAATTCTTCTTTTTTTTTTTTGGATAATTGAAAAAAAATTATTACCCAAAGGAGCAGTGTTCTGCTACAAAACAATCATCAATGGAAAAACAACCTAAAATCAAGAACAACCTATTCACAAAACACAGTATAGGTCATTCAATACTCCAGTTCTTACAAAGAGTAATATTAACATTATCAAGTCTATTAATATTCCGACCTCTAAGTTGAATTCCGACAATCTCCTTAATAACTTTAAGAATTTCAGTTGCATTTCTGGAGATTCCTTTGAACAACCTTCTGTTTCGTTCCTCCCATAGAGAATAGAGGAATGCACACCATGCAAGTTTCAAAATAGTGATAAGTAGGGTTTCTAAGCATAAGAAGCCGATGCTAAGAAGTTGTTCCAGGACAAAGAAGGTGACCTTAATTCGGAGAGTTGCAAGATGGTTTTCCAAAGAGATTCTGCCAGAGGATATTCAAGGAATAGATGGTTTCTTCTGTTCGTATATACATTTTATTTGAATTTATTTGGTTAGATTTTTAAACTTTTCCTTACATAATTCTTTTTTTTTGGATAATTGAAAAAAATTTATTACCCAAAGGAGCAGTGTTCTACTACAAAACAATCATCAATGGAAAAACAACCTAAAATCAAGAACAACCTATTCACAAAACATAGTATAGGTCATTCAATACTCTAGTTCTTACAAAGAGTAATATTAACATCATCAAGTCTATTAATATTCTGACCTCTAAGTTGAATTCCGACAATCTCCTTGATAGCTTTAAGAATTTCAGTTGCATTTCTGGAGATTCCTTTGAACAATCTTCTGTTTCGTTCCTCCCATAGAGAATAGAGGAATGCACTCCATGCAAGTTTCAAAATAGTGATAAGTAGGGTTTCCAAGCATAAGAAGCCGATGCTAAGAAGTTGTTCCAGGACAAAGAATGTGACCTTATTTCGGAGAGTTGCATGATGGTTTTCCAAAGAGATTATACCAGAGGACATTCAAGGAATAGATGGTCTCTTGTCTCCCGGTCCTCATTGCACATAACAAAAAAGCCATCTGTTATAATGCCCATATGTTGAAGCCTATTCCTAGTTGGCAGTCTGTCCAAGATAACCATCCAAGGAATCATGTTGTGTTTTGGTATGTGAAGAGGAAACCATATTAGATTATGCCAAATAACTTTGTCCCTCTTTACTCTAATCTCATCACATATGGAGCGAGTCGTCATTGCTCATGTAGAAAAAATAGTTTGTGCTTCTCTTTTAAGTTTTAGCAGTTTCCTGAAGCCCCAACTAGCATTAGTTCCACCTTCTGAGTGCCAGAAGTCTCTATCTTTTAACACGTAGGATTTGACCCAAGCAACCCACAGTGAGCCCTCCCCTGCTAAGATGTTTCTAATGAGCTGAATCATACACGCTTTGTTCCATGTTTTTAAGTCCTTTAAGCCTAGGCCTCCTTCAAATTTCAAGTGGCATATCAATCTCCAGCTTACTCTAGTGCCAGTAGCAACCTTGTCGGAACCTTTCCAGAGAAAACGAGAACAGAGTTGTTCGATCCTGTTTATAATAGACTGTGGTAAAAATAATTGCCTGCACCAGTAGTTAGCAACACTAAATAAGACAACTCTGATGAGTTCGAGTCTTCCTGCATAACTCAGGTGTTTTCCTGACCAGTGATTGAGCTTGGCTTTGATTTTTTCAATGACTAATTTTATAAAAAAAAATATTTTTATTATATGTTTTAGTTTACTGTTATAATTGTAAAACTTTATTATAATTTATATATTTTTTATTTTTAATAAAACTAGAGGCTTTTATATTATAAGAAAGACTTTAAAATCGAAGGAGTAAAATATTATAAAATCTTGAAATACCAACCACTGATCTGTAGAACATGTGAAAGCAAAGTCTTTACATTTCTACAATATTTGAAATAAATTTGTTGACAAATGAGACAATTTGACTGGTCAATGTTGTTAACAAATGCAATATATGTACGTGTTTGATTTATGTTCTTTAGATTCCCCTCTTTTCTTCCTTGGTTTTAGTAATTGTATTATAGATAAAATCGAAATCGAAATTTAATATAAAACATTATATTATTTTCTAAACAGTAAAATAAAGTTTCTTAATTTAAAAATATCAGTATTTGATATAAGAGTTTAATACGTTTTAAATATAAATATAAACTATGATATATGAAAGTAATATTAAAAAGTAAATCTATACTATCAGGTGTATACTCATTTAATATTTATTCAAACTCAAATTCAGAATTTGTGCTATACCAGAAGAAGCGTCATCGAACTAATAAACTTTCATCACATGCTAAGTTCAGTATATATTTATAAAACATATACCGAAAGGAATAATATTATTTTTAGAAAAATATTTTAAAATTTCAAGCTTCTGTTTTGCAGGTCCAAAGGTTTTGCATGTGCATGTGAATGTGAATCCTATTTCCAATATATAATTTTATGCCTTTCATTTTTAACTGTTATAACGTACTAAAATAACATTAAAAATCAATAAAGTAATTGGTATTGTTCTGACCAAAATTTCAAGTTAATTTAGAAAAACAAAATAAAAAAAATATTATATATCAGTATTAATGCAGAACCATTACATAAAATACCGTAGTGATCCAACCTCTTGCAAGAATCCTACGAAAGGGACCGGTCGGTCCAATACATTTAATGGATAATTAATTATTTATTTATTCGGGTATAATATATGTATATAATTGCATATTCTTTTTTAACTAATATAATTGCATATTTAAATATTAATTAAAAATATATAAATAAATTAGAATTGTTTAATTTTTTTGCTAATAATACATAAATTAAAAATATATTTTGAATCTAGAAAAAAGTTCTGACGTGCAAGAATCCTGAAGAACCAACCAATGGTGTTGTGCCACGTAAGCAACCAAAGGAACGGATAAACATGCAAACTCACTATATGGTAACCCCATACAAAGCTGTCGTATGGGCTAAGGAAACTAATGAATATACACTTTATATATATATATATAAGAACATATAGCCTCGCTAATATAAGCCGCAACGACAACGAGAATAGTTCACAGACACATCTCCTTTCACACGTCCTCTCTTTCACTGTTCATCTTCTCTCATAGATTCAAACCCTAACAACGGTGACGCCATTATTGCTTGGTGTTGAAGCTTTTCTGCAACGCTTATTTTCCATGGAGGAAATATATAAAATACAAAAAAAGGAAGCCTCGTCGGGTAATAATAATAGCCATTGTTCAAGTTCTTCAAATCTGTCATCATTACCAAGGAGTTTTTCAGCAAAGACGACGACGAAGACAACCAGTTCTTCCAACTCCCATCTTCTTAGAAGTTCTTCACAAAAAAACCCTTCTTCTTCGTCTAAATGTCCATTGCCAAGAAGTTGTTCACAGAAGAGCTCGTCTATTTCGCGTAAATGCAGTAAATTAGCCAAAGAACAGAAGGCGAGATTCTACATTATGAGGCGTTGTGTTGCCATGCTTCTGTGCTGGCATAAACAAGGAGATTCTTGAAGGATATATATATCTATATGAATCAGTAGGGAAGGATTCTTCTTTTCACTTTTCTCCATTAATTTGATGGATCTTTTGTTTGTATTGAACTCATGGATTTCATCCATTGGATCAAGAACAAGTAGTCAAATTTTGTAATTATAAACCAGAGAGCTACAAGTTTCATAGCTGTAAGAAAAGAATATTTGAAGAAAGATATAGATTTCTGAATCTTGAATACAAGCAAGATTCGATTGTTTCTCTGATCTTTTACTGTTTGAGTCATCAGGACAGATATTTTCAAAAATCCGATTAAGAAGTGTTAAACTTTAAATCTCAATAATCAGATTTTTCACTTAATTTTTCTAAATAAAGTTCCAAAAAATAATAATTCAAATACAGAAATAGATGTATTAAAACAGTTTGATTTATTATTATTATTATTGCCGTAACAACTGCATTGAAACTCTGGGTTGATACAAAGTACAAAACCTCCACCATTGTCTTGGTGATGGATACTACGATAGCAAAGAACCATGTTCAATGTCAATGTTGGCTTTAGGATACTCTTCAGACGCCAACAAAACGATTATATATGTATATAAGTTACATGAAAACCCTCCAAACAATGAAGTAAAATGGAACATAAAATAGAGAAATTTAAAAGTTTGTGCATCGTGGCAAGATTGATGATGCTTCAGGTTCCGGTTAAAGTGACAAAAGTTAACACTTGGGAAGATCGGACGGCGGAGGTGGCAACTTCTGGTTAGGGAGCTTTCCATCCAAGATTATCCATGCCATCCTCAAGCCCCAGCTCAGATGAACATCAAAGTGACAGTGCATCAGCCAAACTCCTGAATGATTTAGACAGAATATATAAGGAAACGAGGAAATCATATTTAGAAAGTGAATTAAATGATATGAATCGTTACCGGGATTGTCTGCTTGAAAACGGATCGCGACCCAACCACCGGAGGGGACACCAACGGTGTTCCTTTCAACAGGATCAACAAGGTTAAACTTTGGAGGGTCACTTTTAGGATCAAAGTTACCGAAACCTTGGCCAACAACATAGAAATTATAGCCATGGAGATGGAGAGGATGACTCTCAGCACCCAGGATACTGGTTTCCTGCAACACTACTTCGACACTCGTATTGAATGGTATCACTTCAACTTTAGTAGTGCCATTGATGACATGGGTGTTGTTTGGTGGAGTGCCAGTGTAGTTGAATGGATGAAGAGGGAAATCTGGGAAATCAGTGGTGAAAACCCCGTTTGATTTGGAAAAGAAGTAGGATTGTAAAAGTGCGGTCGATGGAAGTGCGAAAGAGACGTTGTTCATTGAAGCTGCAAATTTTGTGCCATTAGGTCCTTGACAGGTTTGGTTCTTGGGGCAAGGGTTGGATCCAAGACTAACTGTGAAGAAGAACTTTTTATCTACTTTTTGTGGGACATTGGCAGGGAACTTGGTGGTGGCTAAACTCCTGAATTTGTTTGAGAAATTGGCTACGACATTTGTAGCATTGATGGCAGGCAAGACTGGTTTAAGAAGAGGAACGTTTTTCAATGAAGAACTCGAAGGGTTTTCATATTCAAGGATGCCCGCAACGGTGGTATTGTCAATTGTACCCGTGCCAGTGAAATAGGGTCTGGCTAACATGAAGAAAGTGGCACTGGGAGCTGGAGATTTGGTTTTGAGAAGAACATTGGTGGTTTGTCCGGGTGCAATCACCAATGTATCGGTCTCGAATGGCTTCACATATGAAGCATCAGCTTCCACAACTGTGAAACTGTGATTGGCAATGCTGAAGAATAGTTCATCATTGAGTGCAGCATTGATCAACCTCAGCATATATGTTTTCCCAGGCTTTACCTTCAGCTTAAATGTATCTGACACAGAAAGAAAACGATTAGAAATGCCGTGAAAAAAAAAACAAGAACACGATTTCGAATACGATATACCTTTAGCGGAACAATTGTACAATGGGCCAGGGAGGCCATTGAGAGTGTAGGCATCGGAGACATTGGGGCCAGCACCTGTTTGAAGAGACTGATTGATAACAGCTTCGGGATCAGCATTAAACCATTCACCTGTTGTTTAACAAGCCAAAAAAAAAAAAAACTCAGTCAAATCGTCGAACACTTTTTTATCTGCCAGTAAAAAAAATGATTACCAAACAAGATGGGGACTTCTTTGTAGGGTTTGACAAAAGGGTAAGATTCGTTGCGCCTTGGGAGGATGATGAGTGGGCCATAAACAGTGGCTCTGAGCCATGAAATGTGAGCATGCCAGAAGAGAGTTCCTCTTTGCCCGGTTATGGTGAAGTTGTAAACGTAAGACTGGCCTGTCTGAATGGGACACTGTGTGATATATGCCGGCCCATCTGCCCATCCACTCCGAAGCTGTCTAATACCATGCCTACAAAGAACAAAAATTGCCGAAGGGATGAACATGAAAAATTCTTAGTAGTGAAGAAATTGAAGTCAGTGACTTTCTTACGTACCAATGAATGGTAATATTGTTAGGGACATGGTTAACCACTTTAACGAACAATCGGTCTCCCTCTCTGGCAACGACACGAGGCCCAGGGAACTTCCCATTAACTGCAACGATGCTTTTAGTACGGCATAACCGAGTGATATTCTTCATCCTTATCTGCAAAAAAAAAAAAAAATTATCAGTTCTTGAGAACTGTTGTAATGAATCACTTTCACTTCAGGACTAGTAATCTTAAACAATGCAAAGCAAAGAAAATGCAATGGCAGCAGCATACTCTGAATTTATAGTGTCTGGTGACGCCGCCATGATTTGCAGCGACAACCTCAGGAACCGCCATGAAGCAGCCAACGAAGAAGATAAGCATTACTGCTGCTGAGAAAAAACCTGAACACCCCATGTTGGAAACCAAGTTCTTATGTTCGTTTTGAAGTTTAGGGTTTTTAGTATTTTCTGTTCGTGGAGAAACATGTATGAATATATAGGGACATAAGAATGTAGTGAATGTGTCTCTGTGTTCTGGTTTGGTTGATTAGGTTATACGATGTTAACATGTTTGATCTGAAAGCAGAAAATTACCAAACGTTGGCCCCAGTTTTCTTCACTGTCGAGTATCATTAAAGTATGTTAATCAATGAGGTTGTTCTTGTTATACCCGTCGAGCTTATCTTTATATACAAATTTTCACCATTTTTAAACCTAAAAACAGCTGGAGTAAGTGATTATACCTTTTCTTTGTTACAGATATTTCCAGAATTGTTTAGACAAAAAGAGAATTCTCTCTTCTTCTTTTTTACACTTTTTTGATAACCTGTATTTTTTTAAACTCTAACACCCAATATTGTGTTAGTTATGTAGTCTACATATATCTAATTAAGTCAAGTTTAATCAGATCTTAAAATATAAATTCTTTTAATGTTATTTTTTTTCTTATATACAAAACTCGAATCTAAAATATCTGTATAAGTGTATTGAGTTCTTTATTACTCAATTCAACAATAAATTTTTTTATTTCTCTTTAAATATTTGTATCTTATATTCATATTTAACACATATTAAATACTATATTTTTCATTATAATATTCCAAATATATAATTAACAATAAATATATTTATCATTGATATTCACAAAGTATTTTTCCGATAATATTTACAATATAAGTTACATCTGTGTAATTAAGGAAAAATCAGATGTAACTATAAAAATTTCACAAGGTATACAACATTTGTGTTTACCATGCATATTTTTGCATGAGTACGAGAATATTAATTATCCCAATACATCAAAAGTTCTCCTTTTTTTTTCACGAACCAAGTGTTTTTCGTAGTAAAGAAATTGTTAATATTCCTGAAGAGGTTCGAGCATTATAGATGCATGGAGTCCGAGTGTTCAATGTCAATAAGTTAAAAGTTATATTTGAACAAATATTATCTTGTATCTTCCCTATATTAATAAAAAAGACATCTTTTTTTAGAATATTATTATCCCAGAATATAAAAAGTTAATTTTATTAGTCTAAAGTGATTATAATATATGTTCGAAAAATCGTTAATCATTTGATAATGAACGTTTAAATATCATGCTCGAACCCAATAACTCTAAGGAGAACAACCATCCCTTTAACCACTTTGGTTTCTAAAAAGTTTAAAACAAATTAATTGAAAGATTATTATTTGATACACACATTATATAATTTTATGTAATATTAGATTAATTATATGATGACACATATCATAAATATTAAAACTAAATTATTTAAATTAATTTAATTATAAGGATATATAATCATTTAATGCACTTACAATACAAATCATAAAATTATACGTTATTATTATTTATTTAGTTAAGGTGATTACAAAGCATATGTTCTAAGTATTCTCAAACATTTGATAATGAACGCTCAATCACTCTTGCAGTTGTTGGTGCTCATACCAGTGACCTCTAAGAACAACAATAATTCCTTTAACCACTGAGGATAAGTTGGTTCGTGCTAGAATTATACATTATTAGTGTATTAAATATGAACTCTTAATTAAATATATTCAAATATTGAGACTCGGATGATATAGATAATAAAACCAAGTGAAAGTAAAATAAATAATTTAATAATAAAAAACAATGTATCCGAAAGCATCATTTTTTATGATTTCAATATCCCAAATTGTGGTTTAGGGATTAATGAAAGAGGATTGGTAGTTAGAAAGATAAATGGAGCCCCTGAAAGAGATATATGGAGGAGTAATCATGTATCTTTTAATTACCACCAAAGAAAACAGTGAAGCAATCGTCCCAACCAATGACCATCTGATTCTTCTGTCTTTGACTCAATGATTTCAATAGTATATATAGATGGGTACGCATTTTCGATTTCATCGTCATGTTTATCGTAATTATAAAATTTTAACATATTAAATATGAGTTTTTGATGCATTTTTAATCGTATTTATGTGTATTGAAATCACGAATTTGGAACGGAGGCTGCAAACTATATTTCCAAGGTGTAATATGTAACCGTTAAATGTTGGAGATAAAGAGAGAAGTCAAAGGGAGTTATGGCATCTTCCCCAATTGGCAATGAACCAAAAGCAGTAAATTGAGGTTTACGTTGACAATGAAGGAAGATGGAAGCCTAACCGCGACATGCATAATATAGTTTTTGGTTGGTGAATGGGGACTCAGCGAAGACGACTTTTGACCCACCTTCCTTTTAAGCAACAATACAAATCATTACACTCTTCTTTCTAACCTCTTAGTGTAACTCAATCTTAATCATAAAGTTATGGATTATACCAGAATTTTGCTTACTATCTATGGCTTCAAATGGCTTTTTACATTTTTGAAAAATAAATTTGGATAATATATTTTGTTTTTGGTTGCACCAACTACGATTCTTCTGTTCTACTATTTTTAGTTGAGGAGTTCTACTTTACTTGCTCCAGAGTATGCGTATGGTAATAATAAATGGAGATTTCTTCATGTTTATGTTCCTTTCCTCTGTAGTTCCCTTTTTTCAGCGTTGATAATAACGGGGAAGATGACATAGTAAATAAACACGAGTGGACCGCTTGAAATCAGTGATAGATCTAAAAATTTAAAAATAAATTTAAAAATTTTATTTTTTTTCAAAAAAATAAATAGATATATTTTTTCATTCTCTTAATATATTGAATTATATTATATTAAATAATTTATTTAAAATAATGAGTATAGACTTGGCCTCTAAAAGATTAAGTACATCTATCCCTGCTAAAATGCGATAAAAGAATCACTAGTATAGGACTATTTAATTTATTATAACGTAATATTTAAATATTATTTTATCTCTAAATTAAATTAAATTTTATCATAATGGAGTGAGCAACAATCATATCATATCATTAAACTAGAGCATATAAAACGCCAGTATAAATCAACTTATCCTAATGGTTAAAAAAATTATTGATGTTTTTAAAAGTCACGGATTCTAGCACTAACAACTACAAAAGTGATTAAGCGTTCATTGTCAAATGATTAAGAGTATCTAAAACATATATTATGTATAATCACCATTAACTTAATAATAAAAAAACAAATACTTTTTAATTATTTTTTTATTAATCAAAATTTAATTCACCGATCGAAATCCATTATAAAATAAATTTCTAAACTTATTTTTTTTCTAAATATAAATCTTATTTAAAAGATGAAACCTTTACCTTATTTAAAAGTATTAACGTTTCATTTATTAGATTAACTAATAATTGATAATAATATTAATCATTAATTTAAGATAAAGATGTCATTATAGCTATCCATAGGGTCGTTAATTTCACCAAACAGTGGTGTCTTGCACCATCTGAGTTCATTGCTATTATTATTATTATTTTATAAAACATCTGAATTCAACATTTGTAAAATCTTGTAGGTATATAAAACAAACTTGTTTAAAAGCTCAGAAAATATCCGTATCAAAACAAAGACACTTCCGACAATCATTCCAAAGTTGGGGTTAAGATGGGGTAAAATGATAACAAAATACAGAGCTTGGAATAAGTTGGACTAGTACCAGATCATAAAAACTGCTACAAGTTGGCAATGCCAGATGGGGATTGAAACATCAAAGGTCAAAGAGAAGTTAACTGTACAAGCCTAAGCATGATGAAACCCTACCCTTATGGAGATCTACAGTCAGATCCCCAGAGGAGGAAAAAATGTTATTTTAATGTTACCGTAAATATATATATATATATAGAGATGCATAACACAGCCAGCGGAGTCGAGTTAAACCATGTCTGAATCATATGATTCACTCTCCCTGTTTTCCAACCATCCTGACCCCATTCTGAACTTACATACCGGACATGTACCTTGTTGCCGCAGCCATGGATCAATACAGTTGGTATGAAACTGCAAGAAGAAAATGTTATCGAATTTCCATATAATCTCATACTAATTGAAATGCAATCAAGATGACCACCATTTACAACTTGGAATTATACTACAGACAGAGTTCTGGATTTAGGATTTAACTATAAGCATCTCAACCAAGGACCAAGCATAAAAAAACACAATGATGCTCGTACATTAACAAGATTCATGGATCGTGATAAATTATGTCAAGGGCAGATTTCAGCTAACAACGGTATAACATCATCCATTTCAACAAGTCAGGAATTTGACATCTGTATGTAAAGCTGAAACATTGTACAATTTTGACAAATGAAGAGTACAATATAAAATCATTAGATGACAAAAGAAGATATGAATAGACCGTAAAAATAGGACCTGATGCAAACATGGTAAGATCCGAACAAGCTCCCCCTCGTTCGCTTGATCCAAGCAAATAGAGCAAGTTAGTTCATCTTCTGAAGCCTTCATATTCCCATCAGCCTTCCTAGAATCTTGCTTTTGCTGCAAAATATATTTGGGACTTAGACTACAAAAACCATACATGAAAGATGTACACGATAACTTGTTATGTTACCAACATCTTCAAAAAATGTAAACCTCAATGAAAGAGTTATTGCAACTAACAAATAGAATAAGCAACTGCAGAAGGAATTTTTATTTACCAATACCTCAACTGGTACTGATGAAGATGAGGTCCATTGCACCGATGATCCAGTACTGTAAAAGTAACAAGGAAGTTCAATCCACACAATTATGAATTTGATGGCAAGAAAATAAGCAAACCCAGGATGCTAGTTCACAACCAAAACAAGCTATAGGTAGTGAAATCTTGAGTACGTAAACAGAAGCATGTGTGCTTACTTGTCTGAGCCATGGACCTTGTACTTGTGCACTGGTAAAGCATTTATATCTTCCTCACTCATCGAATGACTTGCGGAAGTATTATCCGAATCTAATGCTCTTAGGGTGTCATAATCTGCAGCAGAAAGGAAGCAACTCGTGCATGTTAAAACTAAACCACGGGATCACATCACTGAGTTTTGAAAAAGCACCATACCTAGGTCATCAAATTCACGATCAAGAAGGGCAAGTTGGAGACTTAGTCCTTGTAAGCGTCCTCTTGTAGCAAAAGCTATTGATGGTGGCATGTGCAAACGCAACTCAGTATGACCAAGAAAACCACTACCTGCAGCGGCGTGAACTCGAGTCTGATCTTGAAGTTGCTGACAAGTTGCATACATCCTAAGGCTAGTAGCCATTAAAAAGATGCCCACTACTAGCCAAAGCTGCATGCACAGAAAAAGAGAATACTTCCATGATGTATTAACAGCCAGCATGCTCCCAGTAATTCAGCAAATGTGTATCATGAACGTACCAGAAAGTTTGGAGACATTTGGTGAGAGTTTAAAATCATGAATAGCAAAAGAACTGCCGAAAACAAATTGGTAAGAACGCATTGAAATGCAAGTTAAAAATAAAATAAGGAATCATTTAGAAACAAAAACATCAGATGCAATGGAAGAAATCGTACCAGAAACATTACCTGTAACAAAGAAGGCCAGTGAATTGGAGTTAACTGGTCGAGATGCATGTATACGCTGGAAAAGGAAAAGCACAGTAACCGATCAAGTCCCATTATACATTATTAGGCGAGCTGGCAAACCAAGTATACAGATGTGGATAAGCAAACATACCACGGAAGGACGTTCATGAATAAATCCTGAAAACCCGCTCTCAATATCTCCTCTACTCCCTCGGAAAACAAAATTCATTGTTGCAAGAACTCAGAACTTCAACTTGTCTAAAAGGTGGCAAATCTAGGCAAATAGCTTCTTCCATTAAAACCTTTAATCCTATTACAATTCAAATGTATGAGAATCTCAATTAGAAGTCACTTCCTCGGGAAGCATAGATAGCAAAGAAATCATGCTTTATTAAATTGAAATTTACTAAAAAATTAAGGATTATTAGCTAAAGCCACTTTCCTAAATTGCCCTGTGTGAATCAAAATATTAGGGAACCAATAATGGACTTTCCGGGTCTTGTTTCGATCATGAGAAATCGGAAGGGAAAAAAGGAAAAGAAAAATCTCAAAATTTCCACCGTTTTCTCAGCAAACAAACAGAATTCAATACAAAGAAACAAACGAGAGTGAAATCACTTACTTACACAAGGAAAACGAAGATCAGCCGATCATTTGATTGCATAAAATGAGCAATTTCCAGAGAGAATATATAAAAGGAAAGAAGAGAGAACGCGATAAAATTATCTCCTTTCAGTTACGCTCCATTTTCTGTGTCCGAAATTGAACTGTTCATAGCAATTTATTTATTTATTCTTTCTGTTTTGGTTGAAGAGATAATGCCACGTGGATTTGCATTAGATCTAACCGCTGCACCTCTAGTTGATACGTGGATAACTTAATATCAGCCGTTGGATCTGAAAAGTCAAGCTTAATTTACTTTCTACTTCGATGCCAGCTTCAGAAAAGTAAAGCTTTCCATCTTTCAAGATATTATACGTTATTATTAGCTCTAGTTTAATGTTTGGTGGTGTTGGTTTTACATGGAAAACGCGGGGCTCCTGTTTGATTTTCTTTCTTTAATTTTGTGACATTAGAACTTAAATAATATTAAAATTTGGGTACTTTTTATTTATTATTGTTATCTTATTGTTGATAAGCTTGATGAGATGGATTTTGGCTGTTTATGACATACCCATTTGGTAGCGTAAAGTTGGCATCTTTGAAGTTACCTTCATCGATGAATGTTAATGACATTTTCTTTCTTTCCTTGTTTTCCCCTTAAATGTTGAATTTTCTTCTTTACTATTTTCCCGTTTATGTTTGGGAATCTCCTTAGAGTATTCGGTAGAGCTATGAATACACATATATATATATATATGAATGTAGCAGGTCATGCAATATTTACAGGGCAGATTCCGGTGCCGATTCTATACAACACAAATGAATGCAGCTGATTCTTCTAACCAAAATGAAATACTTGAAGAATCAGCAGTAAAACTGCAACGCCCTCAAATACTAAAACAGAACCAAGAAGCCCTTCGGTTCCGGACCACTAATTACCGATCAGCCGATAAGGGAGCACAGACAAGTGAGCTCGAGAAAATCATAACATAAAGCATGAGATATGCCGATCGTTCTGGGTGGAAAAACACTTTTTTTTCTTTCAACGTAATTAGGAACCTTCTATCCAGCTACACCCTAGAAACTTTCCCAGCTTCTTTTTCTTCATCCTCTTCAACTTTTCAACATATCCCCAACTGCCAATATCAGCATATAACTTCGCCAACAGCAGATTGTTTCCTTTGCTACCAGGCTCAAGCTCCCGCAGATGCTTAGCTGCTAGTTCAGCAAGATCAATATTGTCATGGTTCCTACATGCTCCTAATAGAGCTCCCCATACAAATAAGTCTGGTTCCATAGGCATTGTCTTAATAACATCATAAGCCTCATCAAGTTTCCCGGCTCGACCTATAAGATCTACTAGACAAGCATAATGTTCTAACCTCGGTGAAATCTTGTACTTCTCTTGCATCAAGTCGAATAAACTCTTTCCAAGCTCGACCAAGCCAGAGTGGCAACAAGCACTGAGGACTGCTACAAAAGTCAAGTAATCCGGCTTCTTCCCTTCTCCCTCCATTTGTTTAAAAAGCTGGACTGCTTCCTCACAGTATCCATGATTCGCATACCCGAAAATCATCAAGTTCCAGGTAACAATGCTCTTTTCAGACATTTTACAAAATAAAGTTTTTGCTTGAGATATAAAGCCACACTTTGCATACATATCGACAAGTGCACTCTTTACATAAACGTCATCTACAACTCCAATCACAATTGCATATCCATGAACCTCTTTCCCACGCTTCAAATTCACTGCATTCATGCAAGCAGGCAAAAGACTACTAATGGTAGCTGAGCTCGGATATAACCCTTGTTTCATCATATTCTTAAAGGTATCAAAAGCCTCGTCGTATCTAAAATTCAGCACAAGCCCCGATAGGACAGAAGTCCAAGATACAACATCTGGCTCGATCCCATCCACCGACATCAGTTCAAAAACTTTAGACACCAATAGATTATCACCTTTCTTTGAAAACCCAGCAATCAAAGTGTTCCAAGTAACTACATCAGGCTTAACTCCTATAAATTTCATCTCCTCCACCAAACGTAACCCTTCTTCTGCAGTCCCCTTTTGAGCATATCCTGAAACAACAGCATTCAGAGCTACCAAATCTTTGTTAAGCATCCCATTGAACACTTTTTTCGCCTTATCAACTTGCCCACATTTTGAGTACATATCAATGAGGGAAGTGGTAATAAAAGCATCACTTTCAAAAGATTTCTTCAGGCACAAGCAATGGATTTTCTTTCCTGTTTCATGATCCAAAACATGCCCACAAGCTTTCAAAATGCTGGGGATAAGATATCTGTCGACTCCCAAACCTTCTACTTGCATTTCAGAGAAAACATTCATTGCTTCCTGATAATACCCACGTCGGATATATGCCCTTGTGATTGAAATCCAACTGTGGACATTCGATTTGGGAATTTTATCGAACAATTTACGAGCGTCTGATGTTTGGTCACACTCTGCATAAAATGTTATCAACCTAGTGGCCAAATAAGTCAAACGAGCCAACCCATTGATGATCAGGTGCGCATGAAGTAGTTTTCCTGATTTCAGTGCTCGATCATGAGCGTACATATCTATAAGATTGGCGTAGGCATCACTGGATGACCGAAATGAACAGTGCATGATGACGATTATTTTCTTTATTGGGGTCCCCAAGAAATGCCTTGCCGTTTATAAATTGTAGAAGGCAGGAAAGTTGGGGTGCGCCTTAGCCAGTCGATTGGGTAAATGTTATATACATATTGTTGTAGTATTAATCTGCAAATCAGACAATTGGTTATGCTTACCTGGGCATTCACTTCAATTTAAATAATTTTTGATATATTTAAATAAATAATAATTTTATAGACACTGTTCAAATAACGTCGACTGATAATTATAATATTTATGCATTAAAGTATATGTTTACATACTCATGCAAGAAAAGAAAAATAAATTATGGGATGAAATAAGGGCATTAAGTTGGAGTGTATTCGGTTCGGTTTTTTATTAAAAATTGAACCGAAATAAATGATTTTTTAAAATTTAAACTGAAACCGAATTATGTAAAACTAATTTTTTCGATTCGATTTGGTTCGATAATGCTGTTTTTTTGGTTTGTTTCGATCCGGTTCGTCGGTTTTTCAATGAAAAATTCACTTGAAGCTATAAATTCAAAAAAAAAATTTGTCTATTCGATTCAATATGGAACAAGTAGGTTCCATATGGAAAACTCAAACCGAACCGAATTAATAGAATTGATTCTTTAAATCAACCAAAAACCGAACCGTTTAAATGTAAATTCAAATCGAACCGTTTTACTCAATTTGTGTTGATTTTTTGATTTTCTCGATTTCGTTGATAAGCCTTACATTTAGTAATGGTAAGAAAAAAAATGGAAAGACCATTCGAATCATAATATTCTGATTGATTTTGATTCTTTGAGAACATAAAAAGCAAAGTCAAGCACCCACAACTTCCTCATGAATCCTTGGTTTTACACAACAGCATAAAATCATGCACAAAATTTATTTGGAACAATAAAGCTGATTAAATAGTATACTTGATCTCATGCTTCTCATATGATTTCCAAGATCAACAACGGCTCTAGTGGTAGCCAGAAGCCAAAATGGCCACCTTGGGTTTAACCAAAATTGAACCCGAATCACATTCTAGTATCTTTCTCCGAATCGGAAGAAGATTGCACCGGTTCCGTTATTGTGGTCAACAGCATACTCGGCTCTCACTAGACCTAGTTTGACACCAACACCGTATGATGAACCGTGACCCATTCTCCTGTAGATCTCCGTTGGATTCCCTTTTACATCCTTTGAACTTCCTAGATCATTACCGTGCTCTGCAAAAGCATAAACATGTGTATTTCTCACAGGTATTCGGATCTCAGCTCCAAGCTGCAGATAGCAAAGGAAAAAGGTATTAAGATACTTATTCTCCAAATCGGAAGAAGATTGCACCGGTTCCGTTATTGTGGTCAACAGCTTACGTTTCACGCGAAATACAACATAAAAGACGTTCAAAAACGAACAAAATATTAAGGAAGAAATAGGTATCTCCAATCCTTCTTACCTCAAGAATGTTCCGGGCAGCACCTAGCTCACCCATGTTATAACCTCTCACAGAATAGGGGCCCCCAAGCGTAAAAGCATCATAACTTGGAAGGTCGCCCACACACCCTCCGTAATGTCCGTGAAGAACCAGAACAGGTGGTGGGGAATTACCAGCACCTTCTTCCACTTGCTTGAGTTGGAGAAATCGTGTAATTGTTAGTTGGTGGCGGTTAAAGAATGGAAACTTGCTGCCAATGCCAAGTCCTTGGTCCACCTACATCGAGGAAATAAATGTCAAGTAACTAGGAAAAAAATTTAGGCAAACTAAAATATATATTTATGTATAGACCACCCAATGTTACTTGGACTAGGGGATGAGAGTCAGATGAGAGTATGACTCTGACATAGGTATGCTTGATTTTTTTTACATTTTCCCTTGCATTTGAACATACTATTTTTGGATGTCAAACACAGATATTTCAAGGAAAATGGACTATCCGAATTCAGTCTAAATATTCACAACATAAAAAAATGGGCTAACCTGGAACACGTTTCTCTCACCAACAATAGCTCCATTAACAAACTTGGTATTATCACGTGTTATATTTGCTTGTAGAAAGGCCATTCGATCAACACCAGTACCACTGAGTGTGGTCGGAGGTCCATCTGCACTGATACCTCCACTTGGCAGCACTCTTTGACCATTGGCAGATATATGACTGCTTTCATCACGTGTTGTTATCTCTTCCATCACAAGTCCGTAAGTGAATTTACTTTGACGGGTGAAATTCTGGCATAATCATTTGATTAAAAAATGATTCCAAGGCACAAAAAATCACTTCAAAAACCTTTTTATAAATAGCAGATTACCTCTGTAATGTTAACTTTAACACCAGCTCGATCAACCCATATTGGTGGAACTTCATCAACTCCTGGCCCACCGGTGAAAACTGGGCTCAGTTTCCGGCTGTTGAAGCAGTTTGCACGAAGGGTTCGGTTGCGTGGATTATAAAGACCATCTAAATATGGATGCACATATTCTAGCTTGAAAGCAAGATCATCCTGAAGAAAATAAGGGGAACGTTGTAAGATCAAATTTTTATATTGATCACTGGAGAAAATATTCAATAGAAGGACCAAGAGAGGTGAAGTGCTGAGAGAACACAGTAAGATGACTCCTTAGGAAAATTACCTGAGGATTAAAAAAGTTACTGGTGGTCAATGAACCGAGAATGGACCTGTTAAGCCCTTTGAGATTCCGGTGCTCAAAAGATACAGTTCCACCAGGTTGAAGTGAAGCCTAAACAGAAAACATAGCACAGCATGCATACAATATAAGTAAGAAATTAAAAGTTAAACCACAGTCTCTTATTTTCTACATACAGAATAGCAGAGTAAGAATATATAACTAGATTTACATACCAATGTGGGACCCCCCACGTCCAGGTACTATACTCCACTCTGTACTGACTTCAGCTGATTTTTGATCCAGCTCTTTGAGCTTTATCTCAACAATGATGCCCCCCTCATTCTTCTCATCAGGTTGTGGGTTCACTTCAATATTTGAAAATAAACCCAGCGAGTTTACGTTCCGCAGGGCTTGTTTCCCCGCTTCAATATTAAAAACATTGCCTGGTCGAAGCTGTAAATCAAAAGCACAGGAATAAATGATAAGCCAACAATTAATCACTATCAGGACTGAAACTAGTCACTTAAATCAGCAACCAAAATACAATATTTGAGAAACTAAATAAATAGCAATAGTTTGCAACTCCATAACTAAAGGTATTAAACTATCTATCAGTCACACTGGAGCATGAAAACAAACATTTTAATCAACAAAAGATCACTCATTAATGGTTGAAACTTGAAATGAAGGGGTATATCTTATAGCAAATCTATGGCTCATGACACCTTATTCAAAAGCGGTAAAGTTAATGCCTTATTATATATTCACACTATATTTTCCCTCCCCTACACTTGTATGCCATTTCATGTTCTGATAAAGATCAAGTTAACTTACCTAAACATTTACAGCAGCTTCTGAAAGTAAATATTTGCTTCAGGAGTTTTATAATTGAACCAAAGATCAAATCCTACCCTAACGTGCTAATTGATCAGACTCTTCATTTTTCTTGGAATACCAGTGTCCAAAACCCATGCGATATGACCCTCTAAGGACCTTCCTAATGCATGGAGAAACTTAGAAAAAATTGAAAATACTCGCATCCGACACTTACACCTGTTGACGAGCAACACAACTAAGTTAACTAACTAGCATTGAAAGTCAAAAACTATAAAGTCAAATATCAGAATGCATGATGTTCTTCACTTCTTTATCAGTTTCTCATAGCTTAAAAATTACCCCCTAAACATTCTATACAGAAAATTAGAAAATAAAAACCAAGAAGCACAAGCTGTCTAGACATCAGTCATCTACCTGTCTAGGCAATTCTCTCCTGACAACAGGAAGCTGAGTATTCCCTTCAACAACATTCCCAAGCTTATCCTGGAACTGAATCACAAGCTGTGTAACATCCCCTTCCACTACTTCACAAACCACTTCCTTAGTATTCAAGTTCCCAAAGTTGACAACCTGAGCACAAGCATACCCTTCATCATGGTACCATCTTTGAACCCTATCCCTTATCTTCTGCAACAATCTAGCACTCACTTTCCCTTGGTCTCTCAACATCTGCAACACTTCTCTATGCACTTGCATTGGCAACAAACAAGGCCTAGCTCTCTCAATCCTCCTCCTATAATCCTTCTCTAGGCTTTGGTAATACTCCAGTTTCTCCTTATCTGTCATATCGGGGTCCATTTCGATAGGCTTCGATTGAGTCATTAGCCCCACATTGATACACCTAAACCTATCAGCTGATTGCCAAGTGCTTTCAGTAAAAGAAATGGTTAGTGCCAATGTTCCATCCGGGTTGGTTTTGCCTTCCATGTCAACTTTCTCAAACATACCACAAGTGGCTAAAGTTTCAAGCTCTTTCTGTAACTGGGCTTTCGTGTAGATCCCTCCCGGTCTCAACGAAATCATTTCAAAGAATGAATCTTCGGTTCCTACAGTGGTCCACCGCCGTCGGTCAAAGAACGAAATATCTGAAAGCTTGTATTTTTTGAACCCGCTAAGCTTGTTGAGTTGAACAACGATGTTGGCCGGTAATCCATGAGAATCCCATTCTTGGGTTTGGTTGTTATCGTCCGCAATTGCCGGCGAAGGAGAAAAGAGCTTTTCCCAGAAGTTGCCACCACTGCTTCCATCACCGCCGTTGTAACCATCTCCACCGCCTCCACCACCGGAGAATCCGCCGCCGCCGCAGTTGTCTCCACTACCTCCATGGTGTAGGGTAGAAAAGGGGGTGATGCGGATGAGGAGAGTGGAAGCGGAAGCTGAAGCTAGCGCGAGGGGCTTGGAGAGGGAGTGGAAGAGAGAAGTGGGCTTTGGGGGTTTATCGTTTTGAGAAGCGAAATCACATTTGATAGTGGTGGCGCGTGATGAAAAAACGCACGAGGAAGAGGAAGAGTAAGAAGACGGAGGCAGTTGCCGGCGGCGGGCGGAGGAAGGGAGAAGGTGGGATGTGGCAGCCAAAGAATGCATCTTCTTAATGGGAGGGGATAAGGGAGAACAAGCGAAACTGCAAATGTTAGGAATTGGGTTTTACGAGAAGCGGCTCAATAAAAAAGGGTTTTGTCAGGGTGACCTTGCTGCCTTGCCAACAGATAGCCATGCTAATTATCCGGTTCAAAATCGCGGCGGTTTGGTTCGATTCCTTCTCTATAATCTATTAATCTCAAATCATTTCAGTATAACAATTTCCATCAATTTAGATTTTAGGTTATTTTTTACATCTCGATTCCGATCAATTTCAGTTTTGACCTAAATAATTTTTAAATTTAAATATAGTCATTGATTATTTTTATCCAACCAATTTGATTCTATATGGGTGATCGGTCAAAACAAATCGAACCGAATCAATTGATTTCAATTCTACCAATTTATTTAACATTATTTTTATCGAATCAAAATAAAACAAATCGAACAAAAATAATTATTCAAATATTTATACGTGAATACCATATGCCACACTAGAGTCTCAATATGTATCAATTTGTTAGGAAATAAACGAGTAACAAGTAATTTCCATATAGTCAGATTAGTGAGAATACGAAATAAAAGTAGAAAAATAATACCCGAAATTGATAACGGAGTTCAGCCAATTGTGCTTACGTCTCCGGACTGCTGCAGATCTTTTACTAAGAGAGAAATTTTACAGGTGTTTACAAAACACTCACTACTCACAAGAAAACTCTCTAGTATTGGGAGAAATAAATGATTTTTGGGATGATTTTGAAGCTAAATGAGCTAGGGTATTTATAGTTGAAACTTAAGGACTTAATCTTGTAAATACCCTAAAGCCTAGGGATTAATTGTGATTATCCTATTATCATTTTTCAACAAACATCTACCAAACTTTGAAAAATCATTTTTCAAAGAAACATTTACCAAACTTTGAAAACCATTTTTTCAAAGTTGGTTACCAAACTTGAAAACCATTTTAATAATTTCAACAATCTCCCACTTGAAGACTGATTTTAATCTGTCTTCACACCTCGATCAATGCAACAGCTTTTCTAGTCTTGTTACTCTAGCATGCCAACTGAAGTTGAACACAACTTCAGTTTGTCTGTAGTCACCGTCTTTGTCAACATGTCTGCCGGATTTTGAGCTCCACTGATCTTTTCAAGTTTCAAAATCCCATCTTCCAGAAGAGACCGGATAAAATGATATCGCAATTGTATGTGCTTTGTCCTGGAATGAAAAGACGGATTCTTTGCTAGATGTATAGCACTTTGACTATCGCAATATAAGACATTGTTTTCTTGTTTCTTGCTAACTCTTCCAATAAACTTTGGAGTCAAACCATCTCCTTGATGGCTTCCGTAACAGCGACATATTCTGCTTCAGTTGTGGAGAGAGCAACTATCTTCTGTAGTTGAGAAACCCAACTCACTGCGGTTCCTCCTATAGTATAGACATACCCTGTAGTGCTCCTTCTGATGTCAATATTTCCGGCTAAATCAGCATCTACATAGCCTGTCAGTATTGTATCTCCACCTTTGAAACAAAGTGTTTTGTTTGTGGTACCCCGCAGATATCTGAGGATCCATTTGACTGCTTCCCAGTGTACCTTGCCCGGATTATTCATGTGTCTGCTAACAGCTCCCACTACTTGAGCAATATATGGTCTGGTACAAACCATGGCATACATCAGACTTCCAATTGCTGAGGCATACGGCACATTCACCATGTGTACACATTCTTCCTCCGTCTTTGGTGACTGTTCTTTGGAGAGTCTGAAATGAACACCTAAAGGTGTACTTACTAGTTTAGCATCTTGCATGTTGAACCTGGAGAGTACTTTGTTGATGTACTCAGCCTGTGATAATATCAAAGTCCCCGACTTTGTGTCTCTCTTGATCCTTATCCCAAGAATCTGCTTTACAGCGCCCAGATCCTTCATAGCAAACTGCTTTGACAATTTTTGCTTCAAGTTTATAATCTCTTGCATGTCTGAGCCTGCAACGAGCATGTCATCAACGTACAACAATAAAATAATGAAGCTATTGTCGAACCTCTTGATGTAGCAACAATGATCTGCTTGGCATCTGGTAAAACCACTGTTACTCATGAAACTATCGAACTTCTTGTACCACTGTCTAGGAGCTTGTTTTAAACCATACAAGCTCTTCTTCAACCTGCATACCAGGTTTTTATTGCCTACCTCTATGAAGTCTTCTGGCTGCCTCATATAGATTTCTTCCTCCAAATCACCATGAAGGAAAGCTGCCTTTACATCTAACTGCTCAAGATGTAAATTCTCTGCAGCTATAATTTTCAACACCAGTCTGATTGTAGATAGCTTCACGACTGGAGATAAAATTTCATTGTAATCAATACCTTCTTTTTGTTGAAAACTTTTGACAACCAATCTTGCTTTATAGCGTTTGCTCCCATCGTGCTATTCTTTGATCCTGTAAATCCACTTGTTATGGAGTGCTTTCTTGCCTGGTGGTAATTCAGCTAATTCTCACGTCTGATTTGACATAAGCGAGTCCATCTCATCTTTCATGGAAGACTCCCACTTGACTGAATCCTCCACTTGCATTGCTTCATCATAGCACTCTGGTTCACCATTGTCAGTCAGCAACAAGTAGTGCAAAGAAGGAGAATACCGTTGGGTTGGTTTAGGAATTCTGGAGGAGCGTCTCAGTTCTGGTGTGCCTGGTTCTTCCTCTTGAACTGCTTCAGGATTGATATGAACATCATTTCCAGAAATCTCCTCGAACTCAGCAAATTCCTTTGTTTCAGCTTCGGTATTACTTGATTCTGCGGTTGACCTATATTTGTACATCACATTTTCATTGAAAATGACGTCTCTACTTCTAATGATCTTCCGATTTTTGTAGTCCCAAAACCGGTAACCAAACTCATCACCACCGTAACCAACAAATACGCATTTGTTGGACTTGGCATCAAGTTTACTTCTTTCAGCAGAGTTTATGTGTACATAAGAAATACAACCAAACACTCTTAAGTGTGAAAGGTTTATTTCTTTCTTGCTCCAAGCTTCCTTTGGTATTCCGCCATCCAAAGGAACTGAGGGCCCACGGTTGATCAGGTAAGCTGTAGTGTTGATAGCTTCAGCCCATAGAAATTTGGGCAATCCGGCATGTATCCTCATGCTTCTGGTACGTTCATTCAGAGTTATGTTCATGCGCTCTGCTACGCCATTCTGCTGCGGTGTTATGGGAACTGTTGTGTCCATCTTGATCCCATTGTTTGCGCAGAAATCTCTGAATCTACTATCTCTGTACTCTCCTCCATTGTCAGACCTCAACCGCTTGACTTTTAAACCAGTCTCATTTTCCACCATGGCCTTCCATTTTCTGAAGGTATCGAAGACTTCTGATTTCTTCTTCAGAAAATAAACCCACACCTTCCTTGTTGAATAATCGATGAAGGTGACATAATATAGTGAGCCTGCAAGAGATGGAACCGGGGATGATCCCCATACATCAGTATGAACCAATTATAACCTTTCTGCATTGGGTGTCTTGCCAATCTTTGCAAAACTGACTTTCTTTTGTTTGCCAAAGATAGTTTCCTCGCATAGTCCGACATCTACATTCTTTAGATCCGGCAGCTTCCCTTTTGACAGAAGTATCTTCATTCCTTTCTCGCTCATATGGCCAAGCCTTTGGTGCCATAGGTTTTATTTTCCATCAACATCTGCTACTGCAATGATATTCTCTAAGGTTACATAGAGAGTACCAGTCTTCTTACCACGAGCAATGACGAGTGCTCCTTTGGTAATCTTCCATTCACAGCCTGAAAAGGTTGTACTGTATCCTTCTCCATCAAGCTGTCCTACAGAAATCAAATTTCTTTTGAAACCAGGAATATGTCTCACTCCTGTCAGCTTCCAGGTGGTCTGGTTTGGCAGCTTTAGTCGGATGTCTCCTTTTCCGACGATCTTCAAGGTTTCATCATCAGCAAGATGAACCTTCCCAAAATCACTACTGATACAGTTCTCCATGATTTCTTGGCATGGCGTGGAGTGGAAAGATGCCCTTGAATCCAAAATATATGATTCAATCGGACTGTTGACGCTTAAAATCATAGCATCACATGTCTCCTCCGTCATGTTGGCAGATTCCTGTGCGCCGGTATTTTTCTTCGGTGCTCGACAATCTCTTTTGAAGTGGCCCTTCTTGCCGCAATTATAACAGGTAAAATCTTTATTTCATGTTCTTGATTTTCCCCTTCTGGATTTCGATCTGCCACGATTTGAATTTCTTTATGAAGTTCTCTCTCTGGACTCCGTGTGCAAGGCTGAGGAGGTTGATGCTTCACCCGATTCTCTCCGTCGAATTTATTCACTCAGTACCAGATCCCAAACATCGTCGAATTTTAATTTGTTGTTTCCCGACGAACTGCTGACTGCTGTAACAGTAGCATTCCAACTGTCTGGTAAAGATGATAAGAGAATTAAAGCTCGAACTTCATCATCAAATTCAATTTCCACTGAACTCAACTGGATTGTGATTGTGTTGAGTTCATTTAGGTGTTGTGCCACCGATGCCCCTTCCGTCATCCGCAAATTAAATAATCGCCTCATCAAATGAACTTTGTTTGAGGCCGATGACTTCTCATACATACTGGAGAGAGCCGTCATAAGACCCGTCGTGGTCTTTTCATTTGCTATGTTGAAAGCAACATTGCGGGATAGCGTCAGTTGGATAACTCCGAGGGCTTGTCTGTCGAGAAGGGCTCAGTCTTCATTCTTCATGCCCTCTGGTTGTTTTCCTGAGAGGGGTTGATATAGATTTTTCTGGTATAGAAAATCTTCAATTTGCATCTTCAAAATCCAAAGTCCGCACCATCGAACTTTTCAATTTTCACATTCCTTTCGTCTGCAGCCATCGCTCCCACTCGAATCTGGCTTCGTTTGGATCGTTTCTGACAATTTCTGCGAACCGCCGTGTATTAGAACACCTCCGTCGACAAACTCGTATCGCCGACCGAATTTTCTTATTCACGAAATTTACTATTTATGTAAATAGTAACCCGAATAGTAACCCCATAAAAAATTGACAGAATTCACAATCAAAAGCTCTGATACCAGTTGTTAGGAAATAAACGAGTAACAAGTAACTTCCCTATAGTCAAATTAGTGAGAATACGAAATAAAAGCAGAAAAATAATACCCGAAATTGATAACGGAGTTCAGCCAATTGTGCTTACGTCTCCGGACTGCTGCAGATCTTTTACGAAGAGAAAAAATTTACAGGTGTTTACAAAACACTCACTACTCACAAGAAAACTCTCTAGTATTGAGAGAAAGAAATGATTTTTGGGATGGTTTTGAAGCTAAATGAGCTAGGGTATTTATAGTTGAAACTTAAGGACTTAATCTTGTAAATACCCTAAAGCCTAGGGATTAATTGTGATTATCCCATTATCATTTTTCAACAAACATCTACCAAACTTTGAAAAACTATTTTTCAAAGAAACATTTACCAAACTTTAAAAACTATTTTTTCAAAGTTAGTTACCAAACTTGAAAACCATTTTAATAATTTCAACACAATTTGACCATATAAACCAACAAATGTTAAATCATTGAACATCATTCAAACATTCAACATCCAAAATCTACAATGATTACCTTAGAAAATGATTTCAAAGGAAAACAATTGGTTACCTTAGAGTAGAACATCAAGTTCATTCATCCACAGAAATAAAGGGATCATAAAATGTCCAATAAAATACGTCTAATGATTCCGCATAGCATATGGCTGTAAACATGAACATCGCTTAACCACGAAAACTGAGGACCGCACACGAAGATGCACCGACGACCTTTTTCCCCAGAACTAGTATTCTCCATTATGTTTGCTTCCTGTCATCTTCAACTCCGTTGTGTTTTAGTGCTTTCAATTTTCTGTAGCCTTTATCGGTGCCGAATATCCTGACGGAATTTACAGGGTGCTCACCGGTAGTCAGTATGATATCCGTTTAAATGACAAAATCAAGTTCAATTGCGAGTGATAACAGATACGGAATAATAACCGAGCTTATTGACATCTAACTCACAAACTTTAGATGGTGCGTTACAAAGCTGGTATAAAGTTAAAACGACAAAAAGAAGTTCCTGAGATCGAGTGCCAATATATCTAAACTGTCCCAACATCTTAACAGATACGAGGAAAAAGTATTTGGAAGCATGAGTGTTAGTGAAGGCATCGAGAGACCGATATTTACATAAACAAGGCCGTATATGCATAAAACAAGGGTGTCGGACAAGGTACTTAAGAAAAAAAGAAAACTCAGACCGACAGTAGCTTAAGGTATCAACATGTCTAAAACAAACAAAAATGGCAGCAGCATATAAGATCCATACAGATTCACCTACTTCTATAATCAGACAAATATAGTGGCAATCACCACAACCTTGGATTCTGACCATGGGAAACATGCTAATGATTCGAAAAACAAATACAAAAACTTACCAGTCCATGTAAACGAATGTCGATGAATAGTTGCCAGATTTTGTATAAAGCAAACGATGATGATAGTCATGGAAATCAGAACTCGAAAAAATGAAAATATGAACAATTACTTCACAGAAGATAAAACAATAGAACTACAAACACTCATGAAGCAAGGATATAAGCAAACACCAAACTCACCCCCCATATAAAGGTAGAAAATTCGAGAGGCTCCATGGAAAATGGTAACCGCAATGTGCTTCAACTGTCTCGAGGACTCTAAGAACCATCCACAACCAGAGAGTAATCAGATGTGGACCGGTTATGGCAGGACCAACAATTGTAGCAAAACCAAGGAACAATATCTCGGCAGGGTGAGCATATTCTGATGTCAGTCCAAATGGTGTAGCGTATCTGTATAGTTTATAGAATTATCCGATTACCACATGCAGAAAAACCTAGCATGAATAACATAGCTCGTAGTTTCAACTATACAACCACATAATGTTCAGACTTACTCGTGATGGACGCTGTGTACATGCTTGTACAGCCATTTTGTATGTAAAACACGGTGTCCCCAGTAGAACACGAAATCCTCCAGGATGAAGTAGAATATTATCCGAGTCAGGACCACTTTCCTGTGGAACCAAATAATGATGTAGCCAATCAGATCTCCAAACCCGAGAATTTAATTTCACACAGGCACGTTTATGGAGGGGATATTCCAGATAGGTAATACAATTCAAGGATATTATGTTTGAATGAGGTATAATCAAGGAAAATAAAAGCTCTAACATATAAAGAACCTGAAAATACCAGGATGGCAGTGGTAGACTACTTCTCATTCCCATGAATCTGAAGACAGGATACGAGACAATCATAAGCGGTAGGTTGACGCTAAAATGATACAAAAGCAGGCGATTGATACATCTTTCCTGAGCAGTAGGGCTATTGTTTTTTGTCTGCATAGAAACACGAATTACAAACGAAACAAATTTATTAGGAACTAGACAAAAACGAATAATTTTTTCATCAGGAACAACCCATCCCTTCCCCTTGCCAATTTTTATGTTAAGGAAAGTAATATCGGTCAACAACAGTAGCAGCAAAGAAGATGGCATGAACCTGAATCTTGTATTTGCTTAGCAATCCAGCTCTTTCGAGATATATAAATGGAAGTCCGGATAAGAAAAAAACGCTTTCATGAAGAACGAAACTTCCCAAACTAGCTAGTTGGAAATCACTGAAATGTGTCATCAGATACTGCGTGATAAAACAAAAAAAAAAAGAATTTGAGGGCCAACCAATATCTTATATCTCATGACATAAACTGCGATTATGAATGTAATATGGGCTGTGACCATCATATTTCTCAAACTAATTAACGAACTACGCATCAAGAGGTGAAATCAATAAGCAAAATTAGACAATTCTGGCGAATCAGTGACTAGGATTCAAAACCCAAATGAATGTCAATTCCATCATCCAAGCTATGTAATCCACGACAGTCATTTTCAAAAACAAACATATATATATACACACACACATATGTTTATAAGCAAGTGTGTATTCAAACTATAATGGCTTAAATGAATCTCAGTATGTAAGAGATAGACATTATAAACAAAGAACAATGATCAATCAAATCTTGTATTATTGAATTGTAAACATCAACTCCCATCATGTAAAATGTACAATGAATGTCACAATCCAGAAACAGACGAAAGTAAATAAATAAATAAAAGCTAAAAAACTTTCAAATCATACATAACCATCAAATTAACTACCTTTTCATATCCAATACAAGCAATTGGCAAAAGCAAGAAGAAAGAACAAAAAAGATAGAGAGGTTACTAGCCAGCCAGATTCAATGGTGGAAGCCATGAGAGAGCTCGGAAGTTGGAAGATACTGATAATCCAAAACGGGGTTTAAAAAATTAAATACTTTTGTGTGTGAGAGAGAGGGAGATGGATGGACAATTAAAGAGACAGTGTCACTATAGAGAGTAAATAAATAAAGACCACGAGATGAGTACAGACTACAGACTGTCAAATTGAATCTGGCCTTTCTCCAAGGGCTTTTTTTTTCTCTCTTTTAGGTAATCCACGCTTTTTGTCCTAAACTTTGACTATATCCTTGTTTAAGTCACTATATTCCAAAATTTGTAGGTTTAAGGGCTATTTTTATCCTGTTATAGATTTAATTTATCATTTTTGTCTTTATGATATTTTTACATTAATTTAGCCGTCAAAGTAATTTAGGGACATCATCGTAACCCTTGAAGTTCATTGACTATTTTGACTAATAAAATTATGAATATTCTACGTCTGTTGATTAAAAGATTGTGTTAAAATAGTTATTAAACACAACGATTAAAAAAAATTCCAAAATTTTATTATTTATTTCAATGAGATTAAGAGATTAGGTTAAAACTTTAGAATTTTTTTAAACCATTGTATTTAGTAAATATTTGATTATTTATTTTTTTAATAAATATCATGTCACCACGTCAATAATATTGACTGACGTGGAAATTGCTTACGTCCACATGCGTAGAAGATTAATGGTTATGTTAGTTAAAACGGACTTTGAGAGTTATTATGATGTTTCTAAACAATTTCGAGAGCTAAATTGACGTAAAAATACCATAGTGATAAAAATGATAAATTATGTCTACTATATAAACAAAAATAATAATTAAACCAAAATTTTAATTTGATGGTTCAACTTTCGAAACACTCCATTTTATGTCACTCAAATATTAAATCATAAATAAAAGGGTGATACAGACTATTTTTCTTTTGACATGGAAGCCATTTCATTTTTTGTATTTCATCTTCTTCTTAATAACTTCAACATTCTTTAAATTTCGTTCACAACTCATGCCACAGAAGACACTATCGCCCTATAATTGCTTCTTCGGCAATTCTATATATCAAAATAATCATTTCATTATCCCTCAACGATTTTGTTTTATAAAAATTTATCTAAAAGTTGAGAAGCTTTAATCCAAAATTTGAAGAAAACAACTCTAATCTATAAATTTTATTTATATAAATATAATTTTTAATCATTTAATATTAAATATTTATATATCTGACATTCACGATACTAAAATCTGTAACTAACAATTATTTTTTTATTATCGTTTGATTTGTGCTTGCCTATATTATTTTTATTTACAACTCCTAAAAGAATCTATGATAAAAAAAAGGCAACAAGTGGTGGAGGGAGAACCGGAGAAGCTTTCAACCTGATCATTGAAGAAAATCAAGGAAACACATGTTTTTCTTTGTTTTCATGCTTTTACCGGTGAAGTTTTCAACTTCACATTGCAATTAAAATAATAAACCAACAGTCCAGCTGCACCTCTGAGTCCGGCCTGTAAAATTCTATGTTACCAATCGACAAGTGGTGGAGGGAGAACCGGAGAAGCTTTCAACCTGTTCATTGAAGAAAATCAAGGAAACACATGTTTTTCTTTGTTTTCATGCTTTTACCGGTGAAGTTTTCAACTTCACATTGTAATTAAAATAATAAACCAACAGTCCAACTGCACCTCTGAGTCCGGCCTGTAAAATTCTATGTTACCGATCGACAAGTGGTGGAGGGAGAACCGGAGAAGCTTTCAACCTGTTCATTGTAGAAAATCAAGGAAACACATGTTTTTCTTTGTTTTCATGCTTTTACCGGTGAAGTTTTCAACTTCACATTGTAATTAAAATAAAACAACAGTCCAACTGCACCTCTGAGTCCGACCTGCAAAATTCTATGTTACCAATCGAATTAATGAACCACATTTTATTATCAAATGAGTGGTTTTTCTTTGTATTGAAATTTGAGCCGTTTCTCTATACTATATGATGGTAAAATCCCAATACCCAAAAATCCCCAAGTGTGAAACACGCGCGACACCAGAAACCATTGCAAATCCAAAACTCCACCGATATTTTTTTTAAATCCTTTTAATACCGATTTGGAAGTTTCTATTTCCGTTTAAAGTCATCATCGGCCCGAAGAATCAACAGCCCAAAATCTGATTGTCTCCGGAAAGCCACTGACCAACCGACGAAACTCTCTTGCGATCTAAAAGAAAAGATGAAGAAAGTGGACACAGTGAAACTCATCAGCGCTGAAGGGATGGAATTTGTCATCGACAAGGAAGCTGCCATGGTTTCTCAAACCATCCGTAACATGCTTACTTCTCCAGGTCTAATTTGTATTTCCTTCCATTTCTTCTTGTTTGATCGTTTTGGGCATTCGGGTTTTCTGGTTTCTTACTTGGAAAGGTCTAATTTTTAACTTGTTTTCCTTTGGGTGATGATGATGAAGGTGGTTTTGCGGAGGCGGAGCATGGGGAAGTGACTTTTCCGGAGATAAGTGCTGTGATTCTTGAGAAGATTTGCCAATATTTTTATTGGTCTCTTCAATATTCCAGGTTTGCGTTTTGTTTATTTTGTTTGTTCTTTTAGTTTTATAAGCTTCTATCGATGTCTGTTTTGTGCCATTTTGAAAGAATTCCATGAATTGTAGCTCTGGGAGGATGAATATGTTAATAAACTATATGCGAGTTTATCCCAATTGGCTGTTGTTTTTTTCTCCGGGAAAGCTGTTTGTCTTGATTATGTTGGATGTGAATTATCAAATTATATAGTGGGAATACTTTCATTATTCTAATTTAAAGCCAAATATAAGTGTTTGATGAAGTCTTTGACTATTCATAGTGGCTACTTATGTTTCAGAGCAGTTTTAGTTAAGCGTTTCCTTGCTATATAACGACCCTTAGTTATCCGTTTTACATAGTGTACTTCTCGATGTTAGCTCAACATGCTTATGCAATAACTTTTCATGTTTTATCAAGATGTAAATGAGTCTGATACATTTTCTTTTGAAATATTCTGGGTTTTTCATGTATTATAGCTCAATTCTATTTGAAAAACATCATCTAAATATAAGTTCCTAGATGAATGGAATTCACTTTGATTTTAATTTTCTGTTGGTGTGGCATTGAGCATGATATCCTCTTCTCCGTGCAATAGTTCCACATGGATGACTATAGAAATTAAATATTTTCCGAAGATGGAAAGTTCTTCTTGTATCCTTTTTATGTACAGTTTGGAGTTTCAATGGCTATTGAAATCTCAAAATCATCAAAATTACTCTCTTATGCAAGAACTATCATTGTTTACTTTTGTTGATTGCTCGAATCGGTGTATCCTCTTATGTTCAGTTTGGTGTTTTAACTGCTATTGAATTCTCAAACTCGTCAAATTTATTCACTTGTGCAAGAACTATCATTGTTTACTTTTGTTGATTGCTCAAATCAGGTCCGTCTCTGTGTTTTTAACTTAGAGTTATGTGTATGAGTTCTTCCCAATTTTGTTTTACACTGATAAAAAAAAAAAGTGAACTTTGTCAGGGGTAAAGAGACTGAGTTCCACATTGAACCGGAACTGACGCTGGAGCTGATGATGGCTGCTAATTATCTCCATACTTAGCATTTTTTTTTTACTATTAGGTAAAATGTTCTATTTAATGTTGTGAAGCATCTTGGTGCACAAATGTTGTCACTTCTGATTGTTTCCAGAGTACTTTTGATTAAACAATGAATTGGTTATCATTATTTCTGTACGAGCGTCGTTTCCAAGTTATCATCTTTCTCTTTTGTGTCTGCCTTGCAGATTGGTATTCTTGCCCGAGAGGAGTATCTATGTTGTGCGCATTTGAGCTCTCTGCTGCATTGCATAGTGGTATTATCTACAACTATCTTGTGTGATTGTTTTGACTTAGAACGTAGACTTCTGTATGTAAATGACTGTAGTGAACGAAAGATGTGTGACTGATTCTATAATCAGACACAATTTTAGACTACGACCTTTTACGGATTAATTGTATATTAATTGGATATCTTTCCTTGCATAATTATAACCTCGTATAACTTCCAAGTCTTTGCGGTATTTGCAACTTTGTGCTGCCAAGCTAGCACTTTGAGACCTTGTTTTTGTAGATCTTATGTGCTAGCAGTTTGGTGTTTTAACGGTTTCTAAACTCGTGAATCTTTAACCATTTAAACACTATGGTTCAATTCGGCTTTCGGTTTTATTTGGTTTCTCTGTTCAGGAGGCCTTTATTAAGCTCCTTGAGGGTGGAGCAACTTTGTGTAAATGATGTTTAAGGAAATACTCAGATTATGCGTTGTTTTCGAATCTTTCTTATGATTGAATCTCAATCATCCTTGTGAGTTTTCTTGCCTTGGAGCGTCCAAGACTTAATTGAAGGGTGGTGTGATGGCCGGGATTGACTTACCCCTAGGGCCAAAACTCCATTAAAGGATGGTGGGACTGAATTGTAGAATGGAAAAGGCTTAGAGGATCACTAGGTGAAAAATGCTGAAATGGAGACTAGTGAAGGGGATCTAAGCCATGCCAAATCCTTTTGACAAGAATTTTTGGTGCACAATGGGCATCAACGAATAAGGGCATGGTAAGTGCTTTGTGTTTTATACAATCGTTACATCCTACTTTTACTTTTTTTTAAACATTCCTTAAAACTTGTTATTGGATAAGGAGTACCATCGTGAGAGCATAATAACTAATTATTGAAAATTTTGATTAATCGTATAATCCAAAAATCCTGCAACAAGTAACTAGACGCTAAGAGTCTATAACAAACAACATTCAATTTTCCATTATTTCTTTGTTCTGAATGCATAATTAACCATATAAATATAAATAATAAGTCATAATAACTTTTAAAAAAACGATTTGAGAAGTGCAATTGAACATGAAGTAAAAATAAAAATGTTCAAAATAAAAAAGTAGAATATAATACGAATTACTAATAAAATTAACACACGATTATTATAAGAGAAAATAGACGCGAATAGTTCTGTCTTCATCCTCAAAAAAGTTATATTCCATAAAAGAACGCAAGCCGTCTAAGCCATCAAGTTTCATGATGCACTAAAACCGGCGCCATCTCTATACGGCTACACCCTGACTATGAGGTTATAGTTGACGTTGGAGCCAACGGCGCTGGCAGAAGAGTTGGCGTTGACAAACCCCATCTATGTGGATGGAGGTACTGCATATTATGCGGTGGAGGAAGATAAGAGAGATACCCTGCGGATAACTTTTCGGTTCTATAACTGGTATACAGATTGAAGAAAAAGTGAAGAACGATAAAAGAAAACGCCGTTGCCGAGGATTGAACCCGGGTCACCCGCGTGAATACAACAACGACCGGATTGATAGGCAAGTTTAAAATGTTATACAATTTCATTTCTTACTGAAAGTTCTGTTATAGAATCCATCTAGAATTTTTTTTTTGTTGCTTTTTCTAATGAATGTTGTATCATCTAAGCAGTGAAGTTAAGTTGCTTTGATTCTCACTTTCACTTCCCTTAAAGAATTTGCGTTCAACATTTTCATCTACACATATTTGGACATTGGTATATATATGATCTCTAAATACTAAAAAAAACACTTTAGAAAACAATTAAACATGAATCAAATATTACGCACATACTTTTATTAAACTCTTCAGATTGAGACTGGCCATTACTGTCCTCAGACAACAATTTGCAGTGCAAATTAAAACTCCACAAACATGGAAATGGGTAATCCTTTCACAATATTAAGAAAAGAAAAGAAAACAACAAATCAAACTGGAAGTTGAATTTAACAAGAATTTAATTCTCTCATTATTCCTCATATTCAGCTTCCTCTTCCTCTTCCTCTTCCTCGTACTCTTCTTCGTCAACTGTTGCATCTTGATACTGCTGATACTCTGAGACCAAATCATTCATATTGCTTTCTGCCTCAGTGAACTCCATCTCATCCATTCCTTCACCCGTATACCAATGCAAGAAAGCCTTCCTCCTAAACATAGCCGTAAACTGCTCACTCACACGCCTGAACATCTCCTGAATTGATGTTGAATTCCCTATGAACGTCGACGCCATCTTGAGACCGGTTGGTGGAATGTCACACACTGTTGATTTCACATTGTTGGGAATCCATTCAACAAAGTAGGATGAGTTCTTGTTTTGAACGTTCAACATCTGCTCATCCACTTCCTTGGTGGACATCTTACCACGGAACATGGCCGATGCAGTCAAGTACCGGCCATGTCGTGGATCGGCCGCACACATCATGTTCTTTGCATCCCACCATTTGTTGAGTGAGCTCGGGAACAGTAAGGGCTCGGTATTGTTGGGATCCTCTTGAATTGAGAGGCGCAAAATCGAAGGAAATGGGATGAGATTCACGGCAAGTTTTCGAAGGTCAGAGTTGAGCTGACCGGGGAACCGTAAGCAGCATGTGACTCCAGACATTGTTGCAGATATTAGATGATTCAGATCACCAACTGTACTGGATTAAAAACAATATTACACAGATGCAACCCAAAAGAAATAGTAAATCAAAGCCTAATCAGCACTCCAATGCAAAATCAATGATCCTATTAATAGCAAAAATCAAAGCCTAATCCGCAATCCAATGCAAAATCAATTATTCTATTGATAGCCAAAAATAAAGTTTAAATCAATGGAATACCTACAGCTGGGATTGGAGAGCTTAAGTGTCCGGAAACAGATATCATACAAGGCTTCATTGTCAAGAACCATACACTCATCAGCGTTTTCAACCAGCTGATGAACAGATAAAGTAGCATTGTAAGGCTCCACCACTGTATCAGAGACTTTAGGCGATGGGAAAACTGAGAAAGTTGACATCATTCGGTCTGGGTATTCTTCCCTTATCTTCGAAATCAGAAGTGTTCCCATTCCAGATCCGGTTCCACCTCCCAATGAATGACAAACCTGAAACCATAATTAAAAGAGAACAAACGATAATCAAGCAGAGGTTAAACAAGTTTGTTTAGATCAAAATATATCTTTCTTCGTTACCTTGAAGACAATCGCAATTTTCAGCTTCTTTTCGAACAACATCGAGGACCGAGTCGATTAACTCAGCACCTTCAGTGTAATGGCCTTTAGCCCAGTTGTTACCGGCACCGGACTGTCCAAAAACGAAGTTGTCCGGTCTGAAAATCTGACCAACAGGCCCGGATCTGATACTGTCCATGGTTCCAGGCTCAAGGTCCATAAGGACAGCTCGAGGAACGAATCTACCACAACTGGATTCGTTGTAGTAGACATTGATCCTCTCGAGCTGAAGATCTGAGTCTCCATTATAACGCCCAGTTGGATCTATGCCGTGTTCTGCGCATACAACTTCCCATAACTTGGCTCCTATTTGGTTGCCTCATTGGCCGCCTTGAATATGAAGGATCTCACGCATTTTTGTTGGTCACTTAGGGTTCTTCGGGCTGAAGATGATGGGGTGGGTGAAATAAGATTTGGCGTTTATTAGGGAGAATTTATATTGGGATTTCAATGGAAGAGCTGAGCTGTTTTTCACTGTGTTGGTTACTTGAGTAAATTACACCCCTAATTTTTGAGTACATTTTTATTTTTCCTACTTCAATTTTAAAAATATTAAATTAATCATTAATAATTTTAATTTATAATAGATCAATCACTCATTATCAATAATCATTATTACATTAATAAAATATAGATGTGACATATTAAACCAACTAATCTAGTACCATTTAATCATGAGGGACACACTTCAATGATCGGTCGTTTTACTCTCCTCTCTTATTTTATTTTCTTCATCTTCTTTTGTTTTGCTAGGCACCTTTTTATGCTGGCATACTTTAATCAACAGAAGTCTATCAACAGAAACCATGAAGAGAGTTTCCTAAAAGTTTGTCAACACAATCATGAGATTGTTTGTAAGAGATATTTTCCTTTCCCCCCATTTGGTCATATTTTCAATCTCGAATGCAAACAAATCATAATCATTTGCTTATTAATTAAATATTTGAAGTATAATCTTTGAAATGGATGGGTCATGATCATAAACGGTATGAAGATAGTTACATGGTTGGGATTGATTATTTGATTATACACTACAACGTTCATGACTAGTCTCAAAATTTGGCCGTCAAATATAATGATATTTTCTATTTATTCGGGCAAAGTTAAAGAAAATAATAAAAATGACCCTAACATCTGTGCGAAACGTGAAGTTGCTGCTTGCTGGGGTTATCAATTTGACATAGGAAGTGAAGTACTTTTGAGAAAGTAGTAGCAGTCACCCTTACCAAACTTTATTTTTCCAGTTATCAAACTTTGTTTTGTACCCCTGTTAGGCCTCCGTGCTTTGTTAATAAAAAGGGTGCTAGCAAAACAAAATAAGGTGAGGAAAGTCAATCGGTCGATCAAAGGGTATCTCACATGGTCAAATGGTGTTAGGTCATTTGATTTAACGTGTCGCATCAGTATTTTGTTATTGCAGTAATGACTATTAACGTCGAGTGACCAATTTATTATAAATCGATAACGTTAGTGATCAATTTATTATTTTTGAAACTTTAGTGAAAAACGAGAACTTATTCAAACATTAATGATCGTTTGTATAGTTTATCTTAATTAATATTTTAGGTAAACTATATGTCACCGTGAGTAAGTTTATATTTTTCTCATTAAAATTTAAAAAGTAACAACATTATCTAAAATAATAATAAAACGGTCATTGTGTCGTTATCCCCATCACAGAAAGCTAATTAGACAAGTTTAACGAGTTGAAATAACATCATTTGACCACGTTGATAAATATCTTGACAACTCCCATCAAAACACACATAACTTAGCTTCTCGAGTACTATTATCCGAACAGTTCAAAGCCCCAAGTTGAGATCTTGAACTCCCCAACAGCAACATCTCAGAGCTCGTTAACTGTTGTCGAATTGAGCAGCACGAGTTGCAAAACTAAACTGTTTGGTGTACTGTTAAAAATGGAAATACTTGTATTGTGTAATACCTCATGTATTAGAATATAAATAATACATGTATATATACAATTTGATCTAACCAACTAACTGTCAATCAGTTACAATTAAAACAGAAAAATAACTAACTTAAACTTCTAACACTCCCCCTCAAGTTGGTGGGTAGAAAATATCTTTTACCCCCAACTTGGATACAAGATATTCATGTTGTTGTACACCAAGAGCTTTAGTAAATATATCTGCTAATTGCTCTGAAGAAGATACAAACTCTGTCTTGATAAACCCTTCTTGTATTTTCTCCCTTACAAAATGGCAGTCGATTTCTATATGCTTTGTGCGCTCATGATAAGCTGGATTTGTTGTAATTTGAAGAGCAGCCTTGTTGTCACAATACAGTTTGATCGGATGCTTTCTTGCTAACCCAAGCTCATTGGCTAAACCATTTAACCAAGTCAACTCTGCTGATGTAATAGCCATGCTTCTATATTCTGCTTCGGCAGATGATCTAGCTATGACATTTTCCTTCTTATATTTCCATGAAATCAGTGAATTTCCAAACTTAACACAAAATCCAGAAACATATCTTCTTGTGATAAGACATGCAGCCAAGTCTGAGTTACAATATGCCTTAAGTTCACTGCTGCTGTTTGAATCCATCAATATCCCTTGACCAGGATTCCTTTTTAATGTACCTCACTATCCTCAAGGCAGAATGCAAGTGAGATTCCTTTGGTTGTTGCATAAATTGACTCAAGTAATGCACAACAAAAGTTATGTCTGGTTTGGTATGTGTGAGGTAAATGAGTCTTCCAATGAGCCACTGATAAACACTCTTGTCAGCTAATAACTCATCAACTTCATTACTCCCTTTTGTGCATAATTTGTCATACTCTGATGTAGTAAGTATGACATTCTGTTCAAGGGGCATTTTTGCTGGTTTTGAGCCACTTACTCCTGTTTCCTCAATCAACTCAAGTGCATACTTACGCTGATTAACTAAAATTCCTTCTTTTGATCTCATAATTTCAAGACCTAAAAAATACTGCAATTCACCAAGATCTTTCATCTTAAACTTTTTGTTCAAAAGATTCTTCAAATCATCAATCAAACTATTATCATTGCCAGTAATCAACAAGTCATCAACATAAATCAACAAAACTACAATTTTCTTGTCCTTCCTCAATGTGAACAAAGAATAATCAAACTTACTTTGTTCATAACCAGCCCCCAAAAGAGCCTCAGTTAACTTCAAATTCCACTGCCTAGATGCTTGTTTCAAACCGTAAAGGGATTTTTGCAGTCTACATACCATATTCTCCCCCTGACTGCAAAAACCAAGAGGAAGTTCCATATATACTTCCTCAGACAAATCTCCTTGTAAAAAAGCATTATACACATCAAGATGAAACAGAGGCCAATCAAAGACAGAAGCAATGGCAAGGAGAAAATGAACAGTGACCAATTTAACCACTGGTGAGAAGGTATCCACGTAATCTACACCCTCTTTCTGACTATAACCTTTGGCCACCAACTAGGCCTTAAATCTTTCTATAGTACCAGCAACATTGTATTTAATCCTATAGACCCATTTGCAACCAATAGGAACTTTTCCAGAAGGCAAAGATACAACTAACCAAGTTTTATTTGTTTCAAGGGCAATAATTTCATCCTTCATAGCCTGTACCCATTCTGGATGTTGAGTTGCCTCATGATAGGATGTAGGTTCAACAGAGTGTGAAATAGAAGAAACAAAAGATTGTGTACCAAAAGGAAGATGCTCATAGGAAATAAAATCTGAAATGGGATAAGTGGAAGTGGAAACAGAATTACAATTAAAATCAGTCAATCATTGAGGCTGTTTAGGGACCCTAGTAGATTTCCTAACCAAGACCGGAGCTACTGGACCTATATGAGTTTCTAGATGTTGTGATGATTGCCTAGAACCAGAGCTGGAAGGAGAATCAGATGAAACAATAGGAACAAGTTGTCGCCCAAAAGAGAGGTCTAAAAACTCAGAATCAGGAACAGAAGGAGTAGAAGAAAAGAAAGAATCAGTCTGAACAGGAAAGTGAAAGGGAAATACATTTTCATGAAAAATAACATCTCTATTGACAAAAAATTTCTTAGAGGTAAGATCAAACAAGAGATAGCCTTTTTGAGTGTTAGAGTATCCCATAAAAACGGAAGGTAGAGCTCTAGGAGCAAACTTATCAGTTTGTTTAGGAACAGTAGCATAACATAAACAACCAAAAACTTTCAGAATAGACATATCAGGAGGTTTGTGATAAAGAATTTCATAAGGTGTTTTCCATTGCAAAACAGAAGAAGGAAGTCGGTTTATAAGGAAACAAGTTGTCAACACACATTCACCCCAGAATTTAATAGGCACTTTTTAATGAAAACGTAAAGCCCTAGCCACTTCTAAAAGATGTCTATGTTTTCTTTCTGCAACTCAATTTTGCTGTGGGGTTTGAACACAAGAACTTTGATGCAAAATACCAATAGAAGAGAAAAAATGAGAGCAACAAGAATTGAAAATTTCTGTACCATTGTCACTTCTAACTATTTTAGTGATAGAAGCAAATTGAGTGGAGGTAAATGAGAGAAACTGTTTGAGAAACAAAACAACATCGTTTTTAAGCCTTAAGAGATAAACCCAAGTCATTCTAGTGCAATCATCAACAATAGTCAAGAAATACCTATGACCACTATGAGTAGATATCCTATAAGGACCCTATAAATCTATATGAATTAATTCAAAAGGTTTTGAGGACCGAGTAGTACTGAGAGGAAATGGTAATCTTGTCTGTTTTGCTAAAGGACACACATTGCAAGTATGAATAGACTTTATATCAAATTTATCATAAACATAAGATGACAGTTTTTTCATAGCAGAAGCAGAAGCATGCCCAAATCTAGTATGCCAAAGACTAGTTTTATTGAAATCAGAAACAACAGGTATATGATGAATACAAGGATTAACCCCAGAACCAATCAAAGAATTAGAAAGCAAACCAGTAGCTCCTTAGTAGACTCAAAAATATAAAGGCCATTAAGCCTTCTAATCCCCTTGATCATGCCACTGTAAGGATCCTGCAGGATACAATGTCAGGATGAAAGGAAATGATGCAGGCATAATCTTTGACAAGCCGAGAAACATAAAGTAAATTATGAGCAAAACTTGGAACAAACAAAACATTAAACAGAACAATATCAGATGTTAACCTATGAGACCCTATATGAGACACAAGCTCAATTTGACCATTTGGAAAATGAACATAGCGATGGGCAGAACATGAAACAGGAAATTGCAAACCCTTAAAATCAGACAAATATGATCAGTTGCCAGTATCAACTATCCAACGAACGCAAGCACTACTGGAAGCAGGTAAATTACAAACAACAGTACCTGCAAGATTCACACTGGAATCTACAGTTGAGCTTTTGTTCAACAGATGCAAGATCTGATTGTATTGCTCAGAGGTAAAGGTGGGAACAACCGAGACAGGAGAGGAAATCGTCAAACTATTCTCAGTCTCTCCATCCACAGTGTGTACAGAATTGGCTGTCATGGCAACTGGAGAGCCTTCTTTCTGTTGAACTTGAAGTCTGGTGGGAAACCAATAAGTCGATAACACCGATCACGACTGTGTCCCTTGACCTTGCAGTACTCGTAGGTTCCAGTGAACCGCTTTCGTTCACTCCCTTTGGAGGTAGCCGTGAACATGACAGAGGATTCAAGAGGTGTAGTAGACAACTGGATTCGGTGCAGTTCTTCCTGAGTTATCATGGAATACGCCTGATTGACGGTAGGAAGAGGCTTCATGATAAGAATTTGACTCCGAATCGCAGAGTAGGTCTCATTGAGGCCCATCAGGAATTGAAAAAGACGATGTTGAGCCACATGCACCGAATTTTGTTGTGCAGCGTCACAACCGCAAGAAGTGAAGGGGACAAGAGCAGTGTACTCATCCCACAGAAGCTTGAGACGAGTGAAATAAACGGAGATAGACGAGTCACCTTGAACGAGAGTTGCAATCGACCGATGCAAATAAAAAACTCTGGAACCATCAATTTTGTCAAAACGCTCTTTAAGGTCCTTCCAAACAGATTCTAGGGTCGAGGCAAAAACGACGCCAGCAGATAGATCGTGACTGACTGAATTCAGGATCCATGAGAGTACAAGAGCGTTGCAACGCTCCCATTGAGACTGCATCAAACCTTCATAATCGTCTCGTCGACAGCTTCCATCGACAAAGCCAAGCTTGTTCTTGGCCAGAAGCGCGATGCGCATGGAACGGCTCCAGAGACTATAGTTTTCAACGCCAGTGAGGTGAAGGGACACCAGTTGAACACCAGGTGTATCAGACGGATGCAAGAAGAGAGGGTGATTTGGATCAACTGTGAGCGCTATGAACCCTAAGAGAAATCAATTTGGGAAAGTAAATGAAATGAGAGGACTGCTGGAAATGAAACGAGTCTGCTGCAGATGGGAGACGGGCTAGAACGGTTAGTGATAAATGGGCCAAACAGAGAACCCAAGAAGGTATGGCCTGGAGACTGATACCATGTTAAAATTGGAAATACTTGTATTGTGTAATACCTCATGTATTAGAATAGAAATAATACATGTATATATATAATTTGATCTAACCAACTAACTGTCAATCAGTTACAATTAAAACAGAAAAATAACTAACTTAAACTTCTAACACGTACCTTTACAAACAAAGAAGAGATTGCATCCCAAGTATAATAATACTGCAACAACAACAAACATGGAGACTAGTAAGGCACGTTTGGTCTTGGAAAAAGATGATCTACAGTTGAATCTTATGCCTTCTACACGTTAGTTTCCCATTATTTTATCCTTCTTTTTTCCTTTGATTTTCTGCGTGGGTGTGTATAACTTTTTTTTAGCACAAAACACAAAAAACGGATACTTGGGGTTCTACATATCAAAAGATGGTATAATACTCAAAGCCAAAAGAAGAGTAAAGTAAAATAGCTAAGCTAAATACAATCTAGTAGAAGGCTTCGTGCCAGACTTGAAGGAAAAATCTTGCAGGCTTTCAAATCCGGGACTCCCTCGATCGATGGACTTTCTTAAGGACAGCTTTCTTATCCTCTTTTTCAGATTCGAAGAACCCTCCCTCACCCTTCTTTTTCTTCTTCTCGACTTCCTTGGGTCATCGAACTTATCTACGTTAACTCCTGGGATGTTGAATGGTCCAGTGACCAAAAGAAGACCAGAAGGAAGTTGCTTGCTTAAAAAATACAACTCTCTTCGCCACAAATTTACGAACCAAAAAAATCAACACCGTCTCAGGAGTAATGCTTGGTGGGTTTAGGCTTGCGCTTATTCAGAAGAGGTTTCTTAACATCGTAATCTGGGTAAAACTTGAGCGGCAGCGGGGGCCTTAAACGCTCTAGTGTTTGGCCTTGATGGCCCAAAGGCCACCCTTGTGATACATCTTAGACCTGGAATACTTGCCTAAACCACGAATAAGATCTGGGTTTGGGGAGTTGACGGGGGTCTTCCTTTCGGCCGTCATTTCTTCTATAAACCCTTTCTGCTCTTCGGTGAGGCAACTGAAACTGTGTAGGGTGTGTGTAACTTGAATGTGTACAAAATTGTAACTTGAAAGTGAAGATCAAAACAATGTTTTTCCTTAGTTTTTCATTGGTGCATTTTATCTGTTCATTTGTTTCCAGTTGCATTAACGGAGAAAGAGAGGGTTAAAATGAAAGGCTGGAAATGGTTGTCTGTCTTAGTGTCTATGATAAATTTCCTATGATTTAAGGAGGGTTAATAAAATGGCCGGTCAATATAGTCAAATGGTAACATATCAGTGTCCAAGTATGATAAGTCCGTTTATGTGACAAGGATGGCGACAGTGAACAACGCATTGACGTTTTTGTTAATTTTAGATGATAATTTTTCGATGATAATAATAGTGATCGTTTCATTATTTTTAAAATTTTAATAAAAAAATGTTCATGTTTCAGTAATTATTTATGTAATTTGTTCTTATATTTTTAATCAAGGGTTTTACTTATTAAATACTCTTTCGTTTCTACTCAAATTGTCCCTTATTGATTTTTTTTAGATAATCTTTTCACTTTGGTTCATTGTTATTAAACTATATTATTGATAAAAATATGAAAAATTATATTTTAAAAACCTTCAATTAAGTAGTTTTGAAATTTATATTTTATAAAATTTATATTTTAAATATTTTAAATAATTAATGTTTAAAAATTTTAAATTTTAAAAAACAAATTTAGTGGGACAAAAGTGCTTAAAATATATTCGTTCTTTTTTAGGTGCCTAAACTTTTTTTGTCAATTTATATGTCTAACATTTTCAATGTTATCATTTAGGTGCCTAGACCTGGCAAAGTTGACATGTACCCGATTATCCAAACCAATTTATCCGATCTAAGACTCGATATAGACCCAAATATACCCAAAATTGATTCGAAACATGAAATAAACCGAATTTAACCGAAACAGACCCGAATTTTAGTTGAATCGAAAACAACCCAAACTAAAAGTAACTCGAACCGAAATCAACCAGTGTCGATAGCAACCCAAAACAAAAGCAACTAAAATTGAAAATAACCCGAACAAAAAGCAACCTGAATTTAATTTACCCATATTTGATCCGAACGAACTTCGACCTGATTTTAATCCGATAATCGAGTCCAAGTATAATAATAATAATAATAATAATAATAATAATAATAATAAATTTGATAAATAGTAAAATTATGCATATTTTATTCTTATTTTGTATTATACTACTAGTTACCATTAGTCTAGCACCTTTAGACTTTAGTAATAGTTGAATGGTTCAATATAACATTTCTTCATTTAAAAGATCCTATTTGTATCTGGTCCAATAACTTTTGAATTATTTTAAAATTATTTATATCAATATTCATTCAAATATTGATATTATATTATTTTTAAAATTTCAATAAATATTATATTTATAATTAAACATCAAGCATCTAATTAAAATTTTAAATTGAGAATAAAATTTAAAATTTAATTCATCACCAAAAAATTTCCACCTCAAACTTTTTAGGTTAGATCAATATGAAATTCAAGTCACGAAATCTAATATGTCTTATAGGTTCGGGTTAAATTGTCATCCATAAATGATATTATTATTTGAAACAATGAATGTTTAACTTGAACCTAATGATAAGATTGACAAACAAAAATATATTTTTTCTTATAAGAATATATCAATAATTTTATATATACTTGATTGGACTCATACTTAGCTCAACCCAAATTGACCAGAAAATCTAAATATTGACCTGAGCCGAGACTGTTCAACCTGACTCGACTCTAAAATCGATCGATCCAATATTGACATGACCCAAAATCAATCGGTTTAGTATTGACCTGACCTGAAAATCAACCGATCTGATATTGACCCGATCTGACCTAAATTATCATTGACTTGAATTAAAACCAAACCTGAAATGACACGAACCAACCCAAACCTACTCTGAAAGACCCGTTTGCCACCTCTACCTGTACCGTGACAGACGCTACAAATATTTCGTCAACCATTAAGAATGTGACATTTGGCATCTCTTATAGTTTTTTTTAAAATATTTAAAAAAAATAAATTATTATTATTTTTTAAAAAAATCCCCAAAACATTTCTAAAATATCAAAAAAGTCCCAAAATCCTTAATCCCAAAGCATCACCACACCTGCCCCCACTGGCTGTCATCTACCCACTTATCGTTGGCTATCAATCGTGGCTTTAAAACCTTCAAAATCCATAAACTCAAATCTCTAATTCTAATTCTAAAACATAAATCTCTAAATTTCAACACCCATCCATCCCAATCGATGGATGAGGGGTCGATGGGTTGGTGGCCATCGGGTGAGTGGGTGGTCGCCAACGGTGGTGATGGTCGGCGCCAAAATTGAAAGTCTTGGGGTATTTTAGGAAAAATAAAAAAAGTTGGGGTAAGTTTTTGAAATTGTGTGAATTTTATAATTTCAAAAGTTAAAGAATAAAAAAATCAAGTCACGTGTCAAATATTGATCGGTTAACTTATTTTAACAACGGTTACGGTGTAGGCACCAAGATAACAATGGAAACGTTAGACATTTAAATTGACCAATAAAAGTTTAAGGACCTAAATAGAAAAAGATATGTAGTTTGGACACTTATTTTATATTAAATCTTAATGAAATGATATTTTGATAAATTTTAACTAAATTAACCTTAGATTACTTAATGACACAAATTCAATAATGAACTTAATAATAATATAAAAACTTATGAGTAATAAATTAAAAATAATAGTTTAATTAGTGGATATGATTTGAATCATTAGAATATATTTAACATGCATCACAAAATAAATGTTTAACATATTAAAAATTATTTTTTATAATTAATAATTATATTTTTATATAATTTTTGTGTAGGGTTTAAACATCTTAAATATATTACATAATTAAAAAGAAAAAGAGAAAATTCATCAAGGGAGCCTGTATGACCATATGTTTTTTAAACTGAGCGTGGCCCAGGGTTTGCCCAAATCACCTTGCTTAATCCAAATCTCTCTCGATCGGCCCAAGAAACTCAAAAGTTAAATGGAAAATTTCCCCGAAAATTGGATTTCAATTGTTCGGAGGAAGGCGAAAGTGATGTGGGAGAACGAACGACTGTGAAAGAGAGGTGTCTTTTTTCGTTGAAAAGCTTGAAATTTCAGATTACAAAAGAGTGAGTGAGGTAAGCTTTCGATTGTTTGGAAATCAAGTGGAACTCAGTTCTCTTTTAACACCCGAATATCTCAAAAGTGTGAAGATTTAGGGATCAAAGCTCGAAAGGCAAAGCATCTCCGTCAGATCTTCACCGCTTCAAATCGTAGTCTAACGGAGTGTTTTATAAAAATGTCTGTTCAAGAGTACCTTGACAAGCATATGCTCTCTCGCAAAATTGAAGACGCCGTCAATGCCGCCGTCCGAGCCAAAACTCCCGATCCCGTTCTCTTCATTGTGACTTCTGTCTCTTTTTTTCGCCGCAAAATTTCAAATTGCTTCACTTTTTTTTTGTTTTGATGGTGATTCTTTTTTCTTTTAAATGAATTTGCAGTCTAATCATATGAAAAAAGCTGTTTCTTCAGTGATAACTAAGGTAAAAGCTCGACAGATTCTCGACAGCAGAGGAATTTCTACCGTTGAAGTTGATTTATTCACTAACAAGGGGATGTTCCGTGCTTCTGTGCCTAGCGGTGATTCCAGTGGGATGTAATTTCATTTCCTTCTTATTCATTTCTCCCCTTCTGTACTCTTTTTTTTCCTGCTTTTTTTTTGATAGAAAATCTATTTCTGATGCAATGGAAATTAGAACTTTTAGAATTACGTCTTATGTTTTCATTTATTAAACATGAATCAAATCTTCAATTTATGCGGTAATTTGTCTCTAAGTTACTATGCTTGCTGATAAATAGAAATGAGGGGGCAACTGAAAGTTTATTTTTGTTTGGTTCAGAATTTAGAAATTACCCGAACCAAGCAAAGCATTTAGTTTTAGTTCATATGGCAATTCATTGCTATAAATTGAATCATTTTACTAGTTTTATTTTTTATTTTTTAATTTTTGGACTCTCTTATTTATTATTACTGGAAAATTATTTTTATCATAGAATTAAAATTCCATGATGATGTCTTAATTCCGACAATTTCATCTCAGGTATGAGTCTGTTGAACTGAGAGATGGGGACAAGGGAATATATCTTGGAAATGCTGTAACAAAAGCTGTTAAGAACATCAATGAGAAAATATCTGAAGCATTGGTTGGTATGGATCCAACGGTTCAGCCTCAAATTGATCAAGCCATGATAGACGTGGACAAGACAGAAAAGAAGGTACATTTCTTTCTTTCTCAAAACTCGAGTGAGTTAGCTGTTCACCGTGTGCTTCTAAGAAGCCAAACCATTTTATAAGCACTTAGGTTACGAGCCTGTCAACTGGCATCTGGTTTAGGTGGAGTGGAGAAAAAGTGCGATAATTTTATTTGTAGGGATTCTAGATGAGGTGAAGAATAAATAGAATAGGAATAAATTATTGTGCCAATCTTTTCCTTACCAATTTTCAAATCTCTTTATTTTGTATTTTAGGCTGGATGATTCATATTGTAATCCTAATTTACAGGATTGGTTGCATTATGGTTCTTTTTTGAACATTATTGCAGTCTGAACTTGGAGCAAATGCTATATTAGCTGTGTCAATTGCTGCATGCAGAGCTGGGGCTGCTGAAAAGGAGGTATCATTTCCCAATATAGATTTCAATTTTGCATTTGTATGCTAGAAAATATCTTCTGTTCAAAATTTTCTAACCAAAGTAAAATTCAGGTTCCTCTTTACAAACACATAACTGATATTTATGGTAAAGCCAATTCAACCCTTCCTGTCCCTGCCTTCACAATTATCTGTGGCGGAAAACATTCCGGGAATAATCTTCCCGTTCAGGTAGATAACCATATTCGGGGTTAAATTCTAAATATTGACTTATAGCATTTTTTTAATGATCTTTTACTTGTATTCATCGAAAGCATCTTGGAGCCCCCATTATCTAACCATTTTTTTATTATGATTCCTTTGCTTCTGTTGAAATGCCTCACACCTGGCTGCATGATGATTTAGATTCTTTTGTATCTGAAAACTTTCTTCTCTCTGTGTGACTTGATTTGAGTTATCCCGCTATCAGGACATCCTGATTCTCCCAACAGGAGCTAGAAGATTTGAGGAAGCTTTGCAAATGGGCTCTGAGACCTATCATCACTTGAAGGTGGTTTTGTTGAACTCAATTTTGTACCCTTCGAATTTAGTTTTAAGTTGCATGCTCATCACAAACATCTTCTTTGGCCAAGTATAGTTTTCCCTGTAAACAAATTATGAGTCGAACAATCTTTGAAATTTGTTCTGGTAACTTGATTATAAAAATAAATCTGTATTGAGAGTTTTGCAGTGGTTTAGATTCAGTTTCTATGTTTGGCGTGTTATTCTTTTGGTGATCACCATTTTATCTTATTGTTGTTCTTATCTCATTAGTCATTGTAAATAAGTTGATAACTTGATATACTGTTGTTGACATATTTCCTATAAACACGTGCATGATCCTTCTTGAACTTTTCCATGTTCCACTTTCCAGAAATTGTTCTACTAACAGCATGCCTCTTCTATCTTGAACTTTGCAACACTGCTAGTGCGATACAGTTGTTGTCTATAAATTTAGGAGATTTGGTAGAAATGTGGATTTATTATGGTATGTAATATGGACCTGCATAATGTTGCTATTGGCAACTAGTTTTTTTTACTGTGTAGCTGTTAGGATTTTAGTATGCTGATTGGTTTATGCCTAAAACTTTCTAAAAGTTCATGATTGAGAATGGATCTGATTTCATAGACATGCATAAAAGGCACCTATTCCTTTTGGAGAAATACCATAACCATCAGTTTATGCGCAGTCATTATAAGAAAGCATTTAGTCTGATCATTTGTAGAAACTTTAAACCGCTCAACCTTAATATTTTCATGGTATACTCTCTTACAAGTGATTTGCACTAGAAATGTCATGCATATACTGATTCATTTATTGCAAAGAAGAGCAGGCTGTTATTACAGAAAAATATGGTGCAAATGGGTGTAATGTTGGTGAAGATGGTGGCTTCACACCTGACATATCTAGGCAAGTACTACTATTAAGTCTGACTATCCTCGTTTTTCACATTATTGATGAATGCAGTCAGCCCCTAATCCCATAATGGAAATGAAGTTTATCTATGTTACTTTAGGAACCTGGCTGGAAATTTTTGTTTGATTTTCTCCTATTTCTGGCAGCATAAAAGAAGGATTGGATATTGTCCGAGAAGCTATTGGCAGAACAGGGTATAATGACAAAATAAAGATAGGAATTGGTGCTGCAGCTACTGAATTTTGCATAGGTGATGCATGTTTTCTCATAATTTTTATCATTATGAAGAATGTAAGACCAGGGACAAGGATTGGGGAAAAACTACTATTCATATAAGAGATGTTGGCATCACCATGCAATGCTATTGAATTATATTCATTGGTAGGATATAAGATATTTAACTGAATGTATGATTTAGGTGCTAGGATGCTTATTCAGAATCTACTTTTGAGTCCCAGGATGTTTTTTATATGTTGACATGGCTTGCTCATAATAAATAGGAGTTGCTTTCTTTCTTTTCAAACAGGTACAAAGTATGATTTAGAATTCAAATCTCCAAAAATCTGGGAAAATTTTCAAGTCGGGAGATGATATGATTCAGATGTACAAAGACCTTTGTAGTGGTATCTCTGTTTTTCTGTAGAGGCTTCTGTTTGTTTTTTGTGATTTGTTTTTTCAACTAAAATTTAATGCTGTGCCGCTCCTGGTTCTTTTCTGGTGTCTTAGATTATCCAATTGCTTCTATTGAAGATCCCTTTGACAAGGAAGATTGGGAACACAGTAAACGCTTTTGCGGTCTTGGTCTATGTCAGGTTTGTTTTTCTGTTAACATACAGCTGATTAGTGATGTATTCATCTGACTTAATATGTACAACAAAAGGCAAGAATATAGAGTTAATATTCCCACCATTTTGGAGGTAGATGGTTTCCTTGTAAATGGTTAAATTCTTTTACTTTGAAAATTCTATTCGGCTTTTATTTTCATACCCTGTTTGACAAAATGGTTTAATTGTTGGTTTTTGGTGCACCTAAACATAAATGGGATCAGCTGTCGTGAACTTATTGGTTGCTTTTGCAATTTGTCCAAATCTCATCTTCTGTCCTATATTTGACCAGCTCTAATTTGAGGTAAGATGATTTTGCAGGTGGTTGGGGATGACTTATTGATGTCAAATCCAAAGCGCATTGAGAGAGCAATACAGGAATCTGCTTGCAACTCTCTTCTTCTCAAGGTAGCTACGGATAACTGGACACAACACGAGTAATTTTATTGAAAATAATGATGTTGAATTACCATTTTTTTTTACATAATTTCTTCCATGTTATTTATTTAAATGCAGCAAAAAAAACTATAAATATGATCTGAATACGAAACCTCATGTTCTAATAGATCTATATTCTGAATCAGATAAGTCAGATTGGAACTGTGTCAGAGGCTGTTGAAGTGGTAAAGATGGCAAAGGAAGCCCGCTGGGGTGTGGTGGTATCTCATAGATTTGGGGAAACTAATGATTCTTTCATCGCCGATTTAGCAGTTGCAGTTGGCGCAGGTCAGATCAAAGCAGGGGCTCCTTGCAGAGGAGAGCGATTGGCCAAGTACAATCAGGTTTGCGCTTCTATTTCTAAAGTGCTTCTCTTTCTAATTTTTGTTTTTAAAACCACATAGCTTATAGGTATTGCTTGGTGTAGGAACCATCAACACAAATCTATAGATGAAATTAAATGTCTAGAAAAAAAGGCTATAATTGAAATTACTGGGGGTAATAAATCTTTTCTGCAGTTGCTTCGTATCGAACAAGAACTCGGTGATCATGCAGTGTATGCTGGAGAAGACTGGAGATCGTAGTGATCAATCTTTTCTTATGGGGATTATATTGCCATTCTCTTCTTTGCCTTAAATGGTTTGAGACCTTGAAATCGTTGTCGAATGTACTAAACAATTTATTAACTTTCCAGCTGCTTGCAATTTGTTGACTGTTCTTTTGATTTTTCAATTAATTCACCAATAAATAATAGTCTGAATGTGTTCTGTTTATAATTTGATGAATTCTCCATATACATCAAATTAAACTGCTTTTTTTTAATCAAATCAAACTTTGCTCATCACTAATCTATGCTATAATTCTTTATCTTTAGTGTCAGTAAATCATATTTGGGTTTAAAGTGCTTTATATTTATATAAATTTTAATATATTGGTAAAATATTATATAGACTTTAAAACAGTTTACATAGCTTTACTATCAAAACATTCCCAAATTCACTGTAACCATCGAATTCTCAACATGATTAACGAGAACCTACAAAGTTGCAAAGAAATTAAGACAAAATAAGAAGAAATAATGCAACAAATACTTATAATCCATCAAATACTAAACTACGCGATGTTTAGCTATCAAGTTGAAACCCAAAATAAAACTCCGATGGAAGCATTAATGGCACAAACATCAAATTCATACTACAAAATCAAGTTAAACTTGTGGTTTAATCTCATCTTCATCCTCTTCAATCTTGGGTGCCAAGTAAAACCTAACATAACCCATCTCAGCTATCTTGTACTCAACCACAACAGGCAATTCCGAGGATAAGCTGATCGTCACTGTACTTGACAACGGAGTAGCCTTTGTAAACGAGTTCATGTACCTCAATGCAAATGTCAATGAAACTGGCTCGTTCATCTCTATGATTGTTGCTTCTTCTGGCTGCAAAGCGTTTTACCAAGAAAAATCAATAACCCATCAAATTAACCAACTTACATGGTATAAAACACCCAGTACTAAAACAAAAACCAGGAAATTATAGGCTTAAAGAGCAAAGAACACACTTTATCCACGGTGGTATTTTGCCTAAGAACAATGTTTGCAGTTCCAATATCACCTCTTGTGGAAAATTTCACACCTTCCTTAGTTACAGAGATAACAACTGCAAACCACATCAAACAAGAGTTAACTTCAAATATAATCAATTAGAGCTCCGTAATTCTATCAATTTCATTGATACATACAAAATCAATTAAAGCTAGAAGTTTGAGTAGTACCAGTATCACCAATGCTAGCAAGATCTTTACAAATCCTTGCAAACTCAGCCGAAGGCATCCTAACGATTGATTGGTATTCCGCTTCTGGAATTCCAAGGTGCTCGCTATCAATATCCATCAGCTTCATCTCAAAATCCGATATCTTGTCTTGTGCTTTAATTCCATTTACACATACACAAAATAACAATTCGACAAGAAAAATAGAAAATCTATAAAAATCTGACTTGATATTTACACCAAAACACATAAAAATGGCATCAAAAGAACCCAGGAAAATGATGAACTTACTGGGGCTCTCGAACATGAAAGTAACGGTGTCACTGCCATCATCACCCTTGATTGTGATGATATCATCATTCCCGGCGCATTTTAGCATCTTGGACATGTTATTGAGATTCATCCCCATGGAAATGTTCCTATCGCAGCGATAGTGCTCGAAACCTTCCGATCTCAACGACAAAGATACCAATGCTACGTGACTTGAATCCATGGCTTGCAACGAGAATCCCGTCGCCGAACAGTCAAAGTTCGCATCGTTGACCAAGTCCTTAATCGCTTCCAGTACTTTCTTCAGAAGCGAACCTTGAACAAGCCTAAGCTCAAGCATTTTTAGGGTTTTTTTTCTCTCTTCTCCTTCAATTGCTTTTTTTGGGAGGTAGATTCTGAATTCTGGGGTTAGGGTTATATAAAAGGGAAAGAAATTTTGAATCGCGAGGTTCACTTGGAAGGGCTTGGAGGTGTTTGGTTCCCGCCAATGAAATCTTCTAGTAAGATGGATGGCGGGTAGAGAATGTTCGAATACCACTTTCTTGAAGGCCACTCTTGTTTATGCATGCCAGGCCCAATTTAATTTAGTATAAATATTTATAGGTCGAGTAACTTATGAATAATAATAATAACCATCATAATTTAAAATATAAATTTAGAATTTTATTTTAGTTAAATATATAATGTGATATGTTAATTTTAATTTTGTGTTATTGTATACATAAATTTTTTATTTGACTCAGTTTTCACAAAATCATTAATAATATTTTTTTTTTGAAATTGGTACCATCTGATATTATTAGGAAAATGTCCAAAATACAAACTAAGGCCCTTCGAACAAGCAGAAAAAACAAAATAGAAAGGCAAAACGGAATCAAAAGTAAAACTAAACAATAACCATTCAAAATTTAAGAGACCAAATCAGATGATTCGAGGACTAATTGACGACAGTTCAAAATAGGGATGTACATGAGATTCGAATTCGATGTGTTCAGATCGGATTGGATTTTTTTTAAATGAAGTTTGGATTGAGTCGGGTAAGATTTTTTAGATATTTTGTTCAAATCGGGTCGGGATTAAGGTGAAAATATATTACCCGACCCAACCCTAAAAAACATATAATTATACATTATAATTAAGGATAATTATAATAATGCCTCTCTCTATATATATTTTCAATTAAGTTCAATCGGGTCGAATTAAGTTCGGATTTTATCTCAAAAAGTCAGGTCGGGTTCGAGTCGGGTGAAGGATGTATATTTTCGGGACGATTCAATTGAAAAATATATAATTTTCAGATCGGATCGGATTTATCACAAATTCGATCCTACCCTACGCATGCCCTTCCCCGGTTCAAAAATGAAAATTAGAGATCATCAAATCATAGTGGACAAAGAGTTCAATAACCCATAAAATGTTGTTGATGATGATAGTCTTCAAAGGTGGGTCAAGAAAACGCCGATCAGATTACGACAATGGCGATTTCAACAGGGGCTTCCTCGACCCAAAAACGATTCTCAAGGGCGAAGCAACCAAGGGATGCCATTGCATGGGCTACCTTATTACCCTCTTGTCCGATGAAACTAAAATGGCAAGTATGAAACCTTCTTGTGAGTTGTTTTGCTTCAGCGATAGAGGGTCTGATAACTGAACAATTTTCTTTATGAGAGGATAATTTTCGGATAATCGTTCTCAGCAAGGATATCTTTAAAACTCATTTCGTGAGCAAAATTCAAACCTTGTACAGCAGAGATAGCTTCAGCTGCGAAAACAAAATTAATGCTCTGGTTAATTTGGTACGTTGAACCCAAATTTTGATCATTACTATCTCGAATGATGAAACCTGATCAAGAAGTTTTTGTCTGCATAAAAAAACTAACATCGAAATTCAATTTGATCATCGGAGCCGAGGACGGTGACCACCTTGCAGCAGAGTTAGTTCGGGGATGAGTTGGTTGGTTGGAGAGAATACCTAGTTTAGAAAGGTAACCCCTATTGGTCAGTGTCGGATGACCAATAAAAAGCCAAAGCTTCTCAAAGTTTCTTAGCATGTAAACATTGTCTACATGCGTGGTTAACCGCCTCTGAGCATAAAGAACATCTAAGACACAAATCATGAGAAGAAATTCTTTTTCAAATATAGATTGTGCAGAGATAGTTATAGGCAAACTTCTATAGATCGATCTTTATTTTTTTGGGACAATTTATCCTCTATATAGAATTATAAAATTGACTTGTGCAACTAACTGGAAGCGGATTTCGCTGCTTGAGAAACTCTCAATAGCCTGATGCATAAAATAGTTGCAACATCTTCACTATTAAATTTCTCTTTAATGAAATTATAATTCCAATGTTTTGTTTCAAGGATAATAAGATCCGCCACCCAATTTAAACCATCAATTCTACGAGTAGATATAAGACGTGAAAGTTCCCGATAATCTGAGTGATATAATTACTTAGTTTTAAAGATTTTAACAATCAACGAATTGAGAGTTTAACGTAACTCATCATTCTTATTTAGCTAGTAGGGTGGTGAAATATGTCAAATTCCTAATTCGTAATACATTAACATAGTAATATTATTGATGGTGAATGATAGAGAAATATTATTCCAAATGATAGAACAATATTATTAACATAATAATGTTATTAATGGCTAATGATAGAGAAATATAATTCACCATCCTACGAATTAGGAGTTTGAGGATTCTGGCAACAAACAAATTAGGAATACATTGATTCATCATCCTTTCATCTCTATCATTCACTATCAATAATAAATTTATTATTTGTTAAAGTTTTTTATTAGAAATTTATTTTTTTCCTTATATGAGCATCTATTATTTTTAGATGTCTAATTTATACCCAATAGTTTAAAGAGAAATATTCAATATATATTTTTAAATAATTTTATATTATTTAATGAAACTAATATTAATTAAAAAACTAGCTAGTATATATGATAACCACCCGAGTTTTACTTCGGTGCTTAGCGGATTCATTTCCCTTCACTTAAACGTTGTAACCTATTCTATTCCTCCCAATTCTTTTACCCGCAATCCCACTCCTCTCGACACGCGTCACGTTTGGACCAAAACCCCCTAAAAACAGAATTCTCGACGCGCGTCACATCCACGGACATGATGGCGGAGAATTCACCCGAATTTTAATGCGCTCATCACGCCCGCATCTCCAGAAACTTCTGTTAGTGTCCTTTACTATTTATATATGACTAATCTTCCCCTCCCAGAGCACTTCGTCGCGTTTTAACCAAGCAAATATTTCCCGTGAAGAAAAGAGAAATCAGGAGTGAATTCAAAAGACTCGTCCTTCAGCATTTAATTGTTCATTTGTTCGAAGGTAATTCATCGATTTTAATTAATTTATTGATTTGTTTTTAATAATTTGTTTGTGTTGTTTCCTAAATCGATATGTAATTCTTGGTAGCGGATTAGTTTTTTCTGTTGTTGTTAATATTAATTGTTATAATATGAATTCATTTCTTTGAATTTGAAATTGGCTTTGCGCAGGACGAGGAATAGGTTTGGACTTAAATTTGAATCGCTCATAACTTAATTGCTTAGATGTGATTTTGTTTGTTTATTTGAATATTGTTTTGTTATAACAAAAAAGAAAAAATGGATTTAATTGAATGTTTAATATGATAAGTTGAATCAATTGCTTAAATTCCTATTATCTGTTATAAAAAATTAACGTCAAGAGTGTTGTACATAGTGTTTTCTTTTTTCTAATTTAACAAGGGAAGTAATTCTGATGGAGCTTTAAATTTTTTAATTAATATGCTATATAAAGATGAAATTGTAGATTTTGTTATGGACCTTGTTACGAACAATGTTTTCAGACGTGGTAGATTTGCTGGTCTTTCAAGAAATACTTTCAAATATGACTATATGTGCTTAGATTATAGTGGAAATATTGTAATTGAAGTACTGGGCTGTATATTTTATTCATCTTTACAGATGTACTCTAAGAGGTCAAGGTATTCACGCTCTCCATCCCCATACAAGCGATACAGCAGGTCCGCGTCCAGATCTTTGTCGAGTTCAAGAAGTCGTTCAAGGTATGAATTATTCTCCTAATTCCGCCTTCTGCTTTTGATTTTTGGTCCCCTCAAAATTTTTATTTTGTTCGTGCTGATTGGTTTTCCGAAATGTAGGAGTGCTGAAAGTGATGTTGAGAACCCCGGGAACAGTTTGTATGTGACTGGCTTGTCAGCTCGAGTCACGAAGAGAGAGTTGGAGAAGCATTTTGCAAGTGAGGGAGAGGTATGGATGAGTACAATTGTACCTAAATTTTATTATAATTTGTGTTGTTCGAATATGAATTTTGGTTTTACCAAAAATGAAAAACCCGCTTATGAAGAGAGAAAATGATATATTATTTGTATAGGTGATTGATGTTCATCTTGTGGTTGATCCACGGACGAGGGAGTCTCGTGGGTTTGGTTTTGTTACAATGGCCACCAACAAAGAAGCTGATCGTTGCATCAAGTGTTTGGACCGCTCTGTTCTCGAAGGGCATGTCATTATGGTGGAGAAGGTAAAAATAAGTTTGGAATTCAGTTTCTTCTCGATTATTGCATGCTTTGATGGTTATTCATGTTTGTTCTGTACAAATTGCACAAGTATTTGGAACCAGTTTTCTAAGGGTTTTGAAAGTTGTTTGCTTCTTTCCACTTGAAGTATTTGTGGCAGCAGGTTAGCTGTGTAGCAGCTCTTCAACAAAGTCACAACTAACCAAACAATTCAAACACAACAACAAGAATCAGTTTTTTAGGGTTGTATGCCCTGAATTTCTCTCTTTATTTAGCTTTATGTCTCGCCATTTTATTTTTCACTGTTCCAGGAAAAAAATCTCCGGCTTCCGGCCCATTTATTCATGGACAGTTTGGTAATTTCAGAATCTCATGTTTTGAGTTTTGTTTGCTGCAGGCCAGAAGACGGAGGGGGAGAACTCCTACCCCAGGAAGGTATTTGGGGTTGAGAACTATTCGAGGTAGGACTTCATTTTTATAATTGTCAATATTTTATTTATCTTCAAGCCAAATAGTTAAAGGGTTATAATTTTCTTCTCGCATACAGTGCGTCATCGATCACCAAGCTACTCACCTCGTCGATCTCCTAGTTATTCTCCTTATTCAAGGAGCAGGAGTCCATCATCTTGTTATTCATCTCAGAGAAGTAGGAGTAGGAGCCGATCTTACTCCCATTCTTACTCTCCCGAAGATCAGTACTATAAAAGGCGTGATCGGTCCTACTCGCCAAATGATCGTTACTCCCAGAGACGGGACCATTCATACTCTCCTTGTGATAGATATTACCGAAGGCGTGATAGGTCCTACTCCCCTCATGATAGATATTACCGAAGGCGTGATGGGTCCTACTCTCCTTATGATAGATACTACCGAAGGCATGATAGGTCCTACTCTCCTTATGATAGATACTACCGAAGGCATGATAGGTCCTACTCTCGTTATGATAGATACTACCGTAGGCATGATAGGTCCTACTCTCCCGATGATCGCTACCATAGAAAGCGGGACCGTTCCTACTCACCTGATGATAGGTACTATAGAAGGCGGGACCGTTCCTTCTCACCATACAACTCTAGGTATGATTCCTCATATGATCAATACCATAGATATAAAAGAGCCCCCTCTCGATCCGTCTCTCGGAGCCCTACACCACCACGGTTGAGGAGGGCTTCGAGGAGAAGCAACTCATATAGAGTCAGCCCCAAGCTGAGCAGTTCAAGGAGTTATTCACGCAGCACTTCTCCTGCGGAAAGGAGGTCTAGGAGTTACTCGCAAAGCATTTCTCCAATGCCTAGGAAAAACTCGAGGAGCCCGAGGCGGGAAGGCTCTAGTGACAGCTGCTCGAGAAGTGCAAGTCCAAGTCAAAATGTGGTTTCGAGATCTCCTTCAAGATCTAATCCATGATCATGAAGGAGGGTTGGGGATTTAGATGCCTGCTTTAGTTACTCGGCTAAGCTTTGTGTGTATTGATTGATTGAACTATATGCTAGTAGTTTCATGAGAATGTGATGTTTGACCCTTTTTAAGCTGTTTGTTTATTAGTAATCTATTATGAAATTAGCCATAGCATGACCTCCTCCGTTATTTCAGTTCGATATCTGTTTAAGACATGCTTTTAAGCTCCACGATTAATCTCTGAAGTTGTCATGTGAACCAAAGAATTTTATGTAACAGTGACCAAATTATCAAGTTTACATCATGAGAACCAAAGAATTTCACCTAAGTGACCGAATTATCAAGTTGACATCATCCTTACAAGCATTTACGCGTTGCGCTAGATTTGGCCTCGATCTAACAGAAATGGCTTAAAAACCAGACTTATTATTAGTGCTGGAATGCATATGGTGTAAATGATGATAAAGATAGTTTGTTTATTTTTAAGGATGTTTATGTTTATTTAAAATTTTAATATCATATTATGTTTTTTTATTTATTTTTTAAAGTTTATTTATTATTTATGAACATATTCGTTTAACCAATGTAAACTTGTTTGTTTAACTTTTGTTGTTGAGTGTTTATTATCACTAGTTTATATGTTCAACTTTTAATTTTATCTTTTTCATTTGCAAGTTAAAGAAAAATAGTAAAATTATGTTATTAGTGTTTAAATTTTTAAAAATTTGTAGTTTAAATTTTAACTTTAATCATGTATTTAATCTAGTGTCTAAATCCATTGATATTTAGAATGTAAAAAAATAAAATGAGGAGGAGAACTAAGTAAACATGTTTTATTCATGAACATAAACGAATGAGTTGATAAATGCGTTTATATATGAGTTCATAAACGAGCTTATAAATAAGTTTGTTCGTAAATATAAACGAACCGAACATATCTCTATTCGTATTGATTCATTTATTGAATAAATATAAAAAAAATTGTTTATACTCGTTTATTTAGCTTAACAGACGAACATAGACAAATGTTATACAAACGATTCACAAACAATTTATTGACCGTTATATTCATCTATAGCGTTAGGAATTCACTTATATCATCGTATTTCTATTTAGATTTAAAAATATATATATATTTTATTTTAAACTATTATTGGACACATTATTAATGAAAAATATAATTTATGTGGTTTTAAGATAAATGTTCTTTGTCTTTAATTTAATAAATGAATATAACAAATCATTATCCTGGAGCTATTTTATTTTGTATTGGTGTATTAAATGATAATTCTTATTTGGAATAAAATATATGATTATTTTGTAAACATAATATCTTATAATGTATCAATCCAAATAATCAAATATAGAATCAACACTTTAGTAGAAATTTGTAAATAATCGATTAAAATGAATTAATCTAATAAATTGACAGGATTCGATCCGAAATTTTGATTTTTTAAGTTCTTTATAAATAATCTTAAATTTGATTTTTATAAAAAGAATAGAATCTATTCAAAAATTCTTTCAAGATTTAAGTCAAATCAGGTGTTTCTGTATTTACTTGAATCAAAATTTAAGATGCCTGAACTCTTCTTACTCAACCTCAATTCCAGCTTCTTCTTTTCCAAACCGATCTCAAGCAACATATCGAGCACAGGTAATCCAGGCAGGATCTACAACTTCAAACTCTATATCGAATGGAAAAGCAATGAAAAATATACATGCTTTTTTTTTTTCCTGAATATTTTTCAAGGTGTCCAAGGATTGAATCCTAATTACTAAAATTAAAATTTTAATACACTATTATAAATCCACAAGCTAGTAAAAGCTGTTCAGTAAAACACAACTTAGTTTATTGCATTTAAGGTGAAATCCAGATGCAGGGTTTCTCGCTTATTTTCGTTTTGCTAAACATAAATGATTTTGGAATGTGAATCCTATCATTCGATCTTCTTATATGATCATGAAAACCAGAACCTGATTGCTGAGAGACTGGTAGGAGCTACGGCACGCGGCACTCCTGGATGTTCCAGATTTCCTTAGCATACTGAGCTATAGTCTGATCGCTGATGAACTTGCCGCAGCCAACGGTGCTTAGTATAGACATCTTTAGCCACCTTTTCCGGTCCCTGAAGTATCGATATATGACATCTTGTTCATGTAACTTGGAACGTACAGCATTTTTTTAAAAAGGTAAAGACTTATAAGCTGCATCTACTATGGCCTGAGCATCCAAGTAATCAGGGAAATCATGACCAACTAGGAAATAATCGCCTCAACCGTAACCCAAGTTACCCTCTAGAGAGTCCAGAAGTGGCTTGTAGTCATAGCTTCCAAATGCTCCACTTCTTATGTATTGCTTGGCCTCTTCAAACCGAGGATCGGGTTCGAACTGTTGGATGAGTTTGAAATAGTATTACACTAGCGCAACAGAGTAGTCCATAATTTTCAAGACTAGTCACATCGATTTTAGGCAAAATATTGATGTTTAACAGTAACAGTCGCTAATTTCAGTTGAACCAGTCGACTGTAACTTCACCAAGTTACAGTACCAAATTTAATGACACTATTAGCAATGCGTGTGCTTGGTGTGCATGTGTCTGTGTCTCAAAAGATTGGACTAACTAGCATTTTTGCAACTTTCAGCTTCAGACATTCAGAGAAACATAGATGGTTGGATATGTAAATCAAATAATCCATACCAATCTGTTCTCTTGATACTTGCGCAACCTAGGGACTTCATCAGCTCTTGCACCAAAAAGAAAGAAAATTTCCTCCCCAATTTCCTCTCGGATTTCTACATTAGCGCCATCCAGTGTTCCAATTATGAGGCAGCCATTTAGAGCAAATTTCATGTTACTTGTTCCACTAGCCTCCATGCCAGCAGTACTAATATGCTGGGAAAGCTCACTTCCTGGAATAAGCATTTCAGCTACGGATACATTGTAGTTTTGGAACAAATACCACCTGAAAATTTCCAAGAATAGAAGAGTAAAAGAATGATAAGTACATAACATATAGTTTGTAGGATGAATCCGACATAATTGGAACAAATGAATAACACATCAAAACGTTTACCAAATATTTTGCCTAGTGACATAAGTAGTACAATCGAAGAACAAGCAAAGAACATCGTATAAGAAATAACATACTAGTGAGGCCCTAGGCTTAAGGAATTCTGCACCAATTAGACAATTATAACTGCATCGATGCTTCAATCTTATCACATTCACTGGATATATCAGAGATTTCAAATTTTCTTTTGTGTTGTCTTTCCATTTTTACTACGAGTAATTTATGTTTGCGCTGGTTACTTTGCTAAATAAAAGTGTCGTAAAAGTTCCACAAGTAGGATACAAAATATTGAAGTAGCGGAAAATGGGAAAAGGGAACTTACACAATAAAAGATCATGAAAAGTTGAAAGCAATAGTGGAAAATAATTGATTTACCTTCTAATAACTATTGACTTCAGGATCATTGTTTACTACTTCACCAACATCATTCACCAATTTGACTATTCGTTTAGCATTTGTACAAGTAGCAAACGCTTTCCCTCCTATCATGATAGTACGAGAAGTTGTATTTTTTCGCTGTTCAGGACTCTTCTGCTACCATAAATTAGTTTCATGAAAACAAGTCAGTGTGAATTATTTGATCATTGACTTTGAGTTGATATATACATTAAAGAACCAAAAAATAAATATCTAAATCAATGTAAAGAATGGAAAGTAAGATATATAAGAGCTAATAGAAGGTGAAGCAATTAGTTTGAGTTCTTAAGTAGGTACGTTTAATCTCAAATTATTTTAATTGCATAATTTGATTGATAGTGATAAAATCATGATGTTAAAGGCAGCAATCGGATTGAAAAATTATGCACATACACAGTAGCATACTGATAAGAATAAGATAGTTATGACGATTTTCAAATTTGATAAGACAAAAAGTATACTATATTGGTTGAAATGCCAGTAAATGATTAAGCAAACAAAATGCCAAGAACAATCAGTATGCTTTGATACCTTTAACTTCTTGTACCTATCGATTGCACCCAAAATGTTCAGCAGCTGTCTCTTGTATTCATGAATACGCTTAACTTGTATGTCATATAAACTGTTTGGATCAATGCTTTCTCCTGTTACACACGATATGTTTGATGCCAAACGTCGTTTACTAGCCATCTTAGCAGATGCCCATTCATCTTGAAAATTTGCATCATCGGCAAACTGTTGGAGAAGCATGAGTTCAATATGCAGGATCACTGCAACTATAGGTTTGAAAGAAGAAAAATAAATCGTAGTCCAGAGAATTATCCTGATACATACTTTTCGGAGACCAGAAAGCATGTCAAGGTTGGTCACCCATTGGTCACTTTTGAACCACTAGGTGATTATGTTACTGAGCTCTGGATTGCAAAACCAAAGCCACCGAGGAGTGCCGTTAGTCTTATTTTGGAACTTGGTGGGCCATACAGAGACGTAACTACAAACAACTCAGCCTTCAGGGTGTAACTGTGCAGCTGAGCTACACCATTCACCTGAAAAGAGGTCAGAAACATGAAGTTACTTCGAAAATCATGTGATGTATTGCTGAACAGCTCAAAAGTAGTACTTTTGATTTATGAAAGGAGACAAAATAGAGATTTTGACTACAATTTCATGAGCTTCAATGGTTTTTGTAGAATGATTTTACTCACCGTATGTGCAGATACGACACATAAGTTTGCCATCCTCACAACTGGTTTCGGGGGATTATGATCCAAGATGCACATGCTAGGAAGCTTATACTCAAGATCAGGACGGGTGTCCTTGACCATTGCAAGAAACTGAAAAAATTAAATTTTGCAATTAGCTCTCAACAAATATAAAGGAAAGACATGTGAATTACCATTATGTCAATTTCTTCTATGATTTCCATATGGCACGGAAGAAGCTTCCACATGACAGGTTGAGACCACTTCTCGAGTGCTTCAGGAAGGACAGTATGATTGGTATAAGCAATTGTCCTGATTCAGTTATTTACATTTAATAATGTCAAAAAAAATCTGATGGCAACATATGCCATAAAGCAACAGAAGCTACTATAAAACACTTTTAGAAGTTGAACCAGGCACCTTGTTGTCACATCCCAAGCCTCATCCCACCCAAGTCCTTCATCTTCCATTGGTAAGCACATCAGCTCTGGAATTGCAAGCGTAGGATGAGTATCATTCAGTTGTACAGCTATCTTGCTGGGGAATTCAGACCACGTGTATCCACCTCTTTGATCCTTGAATCTGGAAATAATGTCCTGTAATAATCCAATATTGAGATTCGAGACCAATAGAATAAATTCTATCAGAAGAAATCAAACCCGTGACACTGTTGAATTGGGGGGAAATTATCTCAGTAAGAACTGAAGAAATTTGGTTTGGCATTCTTCATTGCAGAAAAGGTGTGATTTTCTATTTAAAATTCATATACACAAACTTGTCTGAGCAGAAAACTCTCACTTGGAACTAAAACTTATCTGAGCAGAAAACTCTCACTTGGTACTAAAACTTATCTAAGCAGAAAACTCTCACTTGGTACTAAAACTTATCTGAGCAGAAAACTCTCACTTGGAACTATGACCAAGATTATTATTTCAATATAGATCACTTCATACTTTAATTCTATAAAGCGAGCAGTAGCTTTTACATGCAATAGACCTCTTATCATGTATAATTTAAAATTGCTCCTTTGCTTTTAATTTAGGTAGATTCACAATTAATCTTGGGTTAAAGAACACTGGGAGATAGAAAAGAATCTGTTTTCATGCAACTAACCCATGCTAGAAATAATTGTCCTCAAGCAATAGAAGAATCAAAGAATCATAAATGATATAGAAAAAAAGCAATAACTATATCAACTAACCTGCAATGATGCACTGCAGAGGAAAAATTGTTGTTTCAGACGTAAAAGCTTCCCACTTTCAGTTGCATCTCCAGGATACAAAACAGCATATATCTGCAAGTAAAAAGTTCATAGACTGTAAGTGCCAAGTAACATGTAGTGAGATGTGTATGAAATGTAGATTTTTTTTTCCTTTTCAGAAGCTTATATATGCTATTCAACTGAATCAATTTAGAAGACTGGTGATTGATATCATTTTGTACCCAGAGACCAAAATTCAACTATTCAGTTTATCTTTCACAATTAGCATAGTTGGTTCATCCTGCAATACGAAGGCTTTCAAAACCAGCTTCTCGTTAATGGTCTTGGTAATTCACCTGTTTGGCTCTGGAATGAAGCTGTGCAGCAGATTAATATTGTCCATCATTAAACTGAAAAAGATTGAAATCCTCAGCACGAGCTCTTGCTTCCCAGAGGCGAAGACTTATTGTATTCTTGGTTTTATATCCTGGAATCCTCCAACCCATTTTGTACTGCAATGCATCAAATAACACTAATTAAGGAAATGTTAATGAAATCCATATTCATATGAAAACGTCAGCATATAAAGTTGTAAGGGTCCATCTTGTTGTTTCTTTTGCTATTTGTTTTTGCTTCTAAAAGCTGAATTGGAAAAGTGAATAGAAGACAACCATAATATTGAGGAATTACGAACTAAAACTGAACATAATAATCATTAAAAATGCATGAATTAACTCTGCAAATTTTGAGTAAGTTTAAAACAAAAACAAGTTAAAATATCAACCTAGAGCATATTATGTCTTAAATTAACACTTACGACCCATCTGGATTAACCTAAACACTTACAAAGAATCTGACAGGATACACTAGATCATACCTAACAACCTCCCAAGGACTAAACTTATGCAAAAAAGAAAAATCCCAATCAAAACAGAAACATCAGTGAATATTCCAGGGCCTCCATGCAACTTCAAGGTGAAATAAGCTGAACCAACCTCAAGCCAATCTTCCGCAATTTCCTCTTGTCCTTGTTTAGTGTTCCGCTGTTTGAAAAGCCCATATTTATACCTTAAACCGTATCCCCCAGCAGGCAAATTCAACGTTGCCATGGAATCGAGAAAACAAGAAGCAATCCTTCCCAAGCCACCATTTCCAGTCATCAAAATAATGCAATTTAAAACTAAAACAGGCTTCTTGCTACTATCTGCACATAATTGTTTGATATAAAAAAACTGATGCATCTTATTTTTATTATATTATTACTGCTATTAAATTTGTTTCTTCCTTTTTCTCAATAACAAAATAAATATGACTAAATTGATTTACTAATTACCTGCTCAACAATCTCTTCGAGTTCATGTCCCAACTTATTCAAAGCCTCGGCGTAAGCATTTTCAATGCCGAGATTCCCAATCGCATTAGTCAAAGCTCGTCCTTGAAGAAATTCCATTGAGAAGTAATAAGTGTGCTTCGGATTATCTCTGACAAAGTACAGAAAGTGTCCTCCCATTGCTTCACAAAATAAATAATAAAAACTCCATAATTAGAGAAAAAGAAACTTCTACAAAGAAAATAAAATCATCAAAACAAAACAACGACATATTAAATAATTTGATGAGACAATTGCGAACGCTCTCGGCTGTAGCAAAGAAAGCTTGTTCTGGCTCAAACTTGAACGGCGAGAAATGAGTATTTAACTTCACGTGGTAATTGATATCCGTTGCTATTTCCGTCGGATTTTCGGTTAACGGATGCGCAGCCGCCGGTACTTTCTCTGTCGAAGATTTGCCGTTTTCCGCCATCTCCAAATCTGTTTAATAACAACTATAATAATACACTTAAATTTAGAAAAATAAAATAAAATTGAGTGAATGTAAAGAGTATAGTGTAGATAGTGGAAACTCAACATCAAAATCTTTTATATTTTGTTCAAACGAAAGTTCCAAAATTTCCCGACGCAAGTGGCGAAATGAAGATATTTTGGAAAATAAAATGTGTTTGTTTTCAGTTTTTGTTTTTGAGATAACATGGACGAAGCCATGTTCGTTAGCTTAGCTTACTTGGGGGGTTTGAAAAAAGCGGGGAACACGTGGCGGTATCAAGGCAAAGCGCGCTGTATGAGTTGCCGAACCGATGGTTCCGATCATAGAATGGACTACTTTCACGGAGTTCATGTCTTTGCTTCTGCTTTTTTCGGCTGATAGAGACCCAAAGCTCACCGCTTCAGTAAACTACGGCCGAATCCTTCAATTGAAAGGTAGTCTAATTTAAACTTCCAAAATGACTTAATTATCCTTAGTTTCCCAAAGGAAGATTGATAACTGTTTGACAGGTAACTTTTCTCGCATCGTATGTAACAGACAAATTATTTCTCGATCAACGGATAGGGATTAGCTTGATCAAAGATATCGGAAAACAATGATTCGGAAACGATATCAGGAAGCCAAGACAGGTAAAATTGCAATGCCAAAAGTGGGGCAAACTTCCATCCCCCCTTCAATTTAGTTGACTTCAACCTGTTTGATGAAATGCCTGAATCAAACTAGTTTTCCTCAAAATTACAGGTTTCCAGTTACTGAAACCGATAGACGCGGATAAGTATTTGAAAAAGATAGGATTAGGCAAAGAAGACCATCACTTTTGGAAACAAGTTGGGAAAGCGTTGTTGTGCACAGAGTCGGGCTAGGACATTTACAAATTCTAAAAAAAAACCCTTAAATCTCAATTTTACCACTTATTCATAATACTTTGTTTGCTTTTTTTATTGTAACAATAGTAATCAATCTAATTTTTTGGACCCTTAAATCTCAATTTTACCATTGATCTATAATATTTTATTTGTTTTTTTATTATAACAATAGTAATAAATCTAATTTTTCGAGACCCTTGTTATTCCAGGGCCCTGTTCCGTCGCACATGTTGTCCATGTGCTAGCCCCGCCTCTGGTTGTGCACGTATACGCTCTTCAGCGTCGCATGGCTCTACAACGAAATGTCCCCACTGGGGTGGTGGACATTGAAGCCTAGGCCAAAGGAAGAAAGGGAGTTAGCCCATTTATATGAGCGCAGAGAGTTTCCTTATCCCGGTGATGCTGAGGCCATGGAAGAGTTCATTGCCAAGGGAGGCATGATTGGGACTACGATTGGCCCCAAATGTATAATTGAAACTGATAAAGATTCGTTTAATTATCAGGAAGAGATGCAGAACAAGAAGTTCGAGCAGGAGGCAATAAAGCTTTGGCTCAGGATGAGGAATGAAGTTATTTCAGAGCTTCAAGAGAGAGGGTACGATGTCGAGCGAGTGAGTTTCTGCTATGGTGTTCAGATTGTGAAGTGTATTGCGCGGTGAAATATGTGAGGGAGTTTTGCATGGTTTTCTTTATTTCTTATTCGGATTTTTGAGTTTTCCAGGATGATCTATGTGTTAATTATCTATGCCCTGTTAGATGCTTTCTGTTAATCAAGTCGAGCTCAAACTATAAGAGTCGTGAGCTAGACCAGAAGCTTGGCTCACGCTAAAACTTGAACTCAATTTGATATAAAAAAATTGAAAAATTACATCAGTGCTAACTAATAACTAAACCTTCGTCCGCAACATTCGAACATGAGGGAAAGGAATAAGATCTAACTACGTTTCTCAAATTCGAGTGGAAGAATTGGATATATACCGAAATAGAAGGGTTTTGGTGGAATGACAATGTGATTGAGCACACTCATTTACAAGCATTATACAAGAAAGGGTACAACAAGCAACAAATAAGTGTACCATGGTAGAATCCTTCAAAAAAAAAAAGGTGTACCATGGTAGAAGTTGTTTCTTCCTTTGATTAGTCATAAAACTAAAACCACCGGCATCCCGTGAAATTGTCTAGCCTTGTGGTTTCTTCTTTTTATTGTATGTCAATCCAAAACCTAAGGGAAACAATTTTGGGTGTAACCCCCAGACCTATGCGGGTAATCCGATCCGATCTGGAGTGTCACATTAGGGCTACTGGAGCGACCCACTGTAAAAATGGCGGAAAATTTAAAACTTTTATTAAAACATGTAACTTATAAAATTATTTATCAGTATGCAGAAATAAAACACATTTTCAGACTCATATATAAAACAAAATATAATTACATGCCCCCTAATCATATGTATCGTACTCTGCAAACAACACAGGAAGAACTCCCTTACTGATGACGATAGATGCATTGGTTTAATCCTTTTAACCTTCAATGGTGAGTAATAGAGTGATCTTCGGAATGCTCAGTAATACAGAACTACCAAATGATGCCGAAGAACATGCAGATACAAATAAACATATATTTTCTTGCCGGTTCAGACATCTACAGATCTTTACGCTGAGCGAAGATCCTACAGATATTTCAGGGTAACGGACAATGAGTTTTCATTTCAGAGAAATATTTCGGATTACTGAGTTCAGGAGATCAGAATAGGTTATCTAGTGTGTTCCCTCAAAACCAGTGAAAAGATATCGACCTTTTAAAACATTTATTTTATTCAAAAACCATAGTAATTTCCCCATCCGTCACGAACAAAATGTGTAGGTTCTCCATAACCATACAACCCCATCACGAACAATAAGGCCCTGAGCACAAAGCCAAGGAACCTGCAAGTAATCAACCCCGTCACGAACAGTAAGGCTCTCAGCACAAAGCCGAGGAACCTGCAAGTATTCAACCCCGTCACGAACAGTAAAGCTCTCAGCACAAAACCAAGGAATCTGCAAGTATTCTTCCCCGTCACGAACAGTAAGGCTCTCAGCACAAAGCCGAGGAACCTGCAAGTATTCTTCCTCCAACTATACCCCCAATAAAACATGTTCCGTCCGTAAACGGATATATCAAAAATCAAATCATAGTTCAGGTCAAGTATCAGATCAGAATCCATGTCAGGTATCATAACAGGATTCAAATAATAAATCATATAAAATATTCATGTGATTAGGGAACACACCAGAGTTTACAGATATTATTCAGAGGTATTAGATAATCTTAGCAGCTAGAGAAATACGGATCTTCAGTATACCGATAGAATATCAGAATTTAGAATCATTATTTGAAGAGTTCAATAACTGACGGAATTATCAATTATTCAGAATGAGACTTGAGTTGATAAGAAAGAAATGAAGACTCATGACATTTACAATCTATGTCGATTGATTTCATTATCAAACAACTTCAGATGAATATCACCCAGAATTAATGCTTATCGACTGGTCAATTCATTGTCTTTACAGGGTATTTACACTTTAATACCACAAATTCTAGTACATATATAATCTTCGGAATCATCGCTGAATAAATCTTCCAATGTCTTTATTTCATGTTCACGCTTCCACTATATCATGAAATGCTGACGTGTTTGATTAATTTGTTCATAACCCATTGTAATTGTACACTACGTAAACTCATCAGAGTTTCCAGACTTATCCAAATCACTTACTAAATCATCAGTCATTGAGGTTACATAGTTCATTTAGTAGTCATGTCCATTCCAGTTACTTTAGGGTTTTCCAGAGTAATTCAAACGTCCCCAAATTTCAGATACATGTTGTACTTCCATTCCATTCAATTTGGTCTTCGTGGTTGATTTGTCGAACAAACATCCAATTCTTAGTACTGAATGCGATCTATAGAGCTGAGTTGAATACTTCCAAAATTTATCATCGAGCCAAACTTGAGAAGATGAACACGTATTCCAGTAATATTTATGCCATTTAGGTATTGACATAGCTTTAGGGTTGATCTACTCACTTAAATTGTTTTCCATTACCTTTAAAGGTAGTCCAATACCTATGCTTACTTGGATTCCTTAATTAATCCAAGACATTTACTTAATTTAGGCCATAAGGTTATTTTGGTGTTCAGTTTTATTCCATTTATTTCAGAGTTCGAGGATATCCAATCATTATTGAGCTTGGTGATATTCTTGGGTCATTTCCATTATAAGAGTATTTTGGTCATTTTACAAATTTAGTGTATTTCAATCATTTCCTTCCGTCCGATCTTACTATTAAATTCAATCTTATCATTTATTATAGTCATTCCGAACAATTCTGACAGCAGAATACCCCCGATAAATTGTTCTTCAGATATTTACTCATAATTCGGATATTTTCGGGTCAAGTACCTTCTCAGATTTTACAAACGGAATATCAGGAATTTTTTTGCACTAAGTCAGGATCTTAACAATCAAATACGTACTTAAATTGAGTTAAGTACGAATCCTCAAAGTACTTTCTCATTCAGGGTCAACTCAAACTATTTTACTTCTCAAGGGTATTTCCGTAATTTCTTAACCAGATAATTTCGATATTAGCTCTTAATGAAAATAATATAATTTAGAGATCCTATGATTAATTGCTTTCTTGAACACTCTCTGATCTTGAAATGATTCCCTTAACAGACTTCTAGTATCATTCACAAACCCTCATAAGACTAAAAACTAGTTATTCACATTTCCTAAGCAAAACTAGCATTTCTTATGCACATCAATAATTTTTACCGGATCAATATGTCTTTTCAGAGTTATTAACCAACTTCCAAGGACAATTCTTGTCATCTTACAACATAAGGGTATTTTTGTAATTTTACCCTACTGGATTATTCTCATAATTTCCCATCCAAGTACCTTTAACATATGACCTTTGATGAAATAAATTATAAAATACAGATCCAGGTTAATTTCTTTACTACCAAACACAGAACTTGAAATTTAATTCTAACAACCCTTCAATCTCTTATATTAATCATTCGATCTGTATTCAGATACCGAATTTCTACCACATTCATATCGAGTGTATAAATTAATCAACTCCACAAAAGTGACCAACATTATCTCATTCATCCATTTATCAATATCAACATATTCCATAAAGCATAAAGAGGTAGTAAAGTATTATCTCGATTTTTGTGCCATACTGATCGACCATTAAATTCCATTCGAACGCCCTCGATCTTGAAATTATCTTCCAATATATCCTCAGATCTATATCAACAAAAATTATATCAGAAACGGAGCTTAATTACGATAAACGGATCGAATCGGTTGATAAATCAGATAAAAACAGCTTACCGGGTTCGAATTTAGCGAAACGGACTTCGGATTCGGATTCAGGACTTCGAAATCATAAAATATGACTTTTCGAAAATTTGAAATTTTTGGTCAAAATCAAAGTCAACAGGTTTGACCGGAAATTTCGAGGCATTCGGGTTCGAATTTCGAAAAACGGACTGCAGAATCGAATTTGGAATGTCGAAAAATGTCAGGATAAGTATACTCTGTCAATGTCAAAGGTCGTTTAATGCCCGGTCAAAGCCAGTCAAAGTTTTGGTCAACAGTTGTCAACGCCGGTTAACGGTCAATGGGTCAACAGGTCGGGTCGGGTTATGACCGGTCAAACCGGTCATTTTTTTCCTCTGTATTGAAAATCGGACCGGACCGGCCGGTTCAACCGGTTTAACCGGGAGCAGTTGCTTAGTCCAGTTCAATCTAAACCGGTTGAACCACTATTAGTATACCGGCCAGAACCGTTCGGACCGGACCGGCTGAAAACCGGAAAAAAACCGAAAAAAAATCGGGAAAAACTGGGATTTTTTTAAAAAAAAAATTAAACCAAACAATGTCGTTTGTTAAACGAGCCAAGTCGAACTCGAGTATTGCTGAGCTCAACTCGAACTTGAAAACTTTAAAAGTAAGCTCAACTCAACTCAAACTCACAAGCTAAAAATTATCAAGTTCAACTCAAACTCGAAATATAAAAACTTGAACTCAAAAAGGCTTGAACTCAAAAAAAAATTAGAAGCTCGATTGAAGCCTAAAATTCGAGTTTGATTGAAGTGAAAGAATAGTTCACTCAATGCTCACCAAAAGGCTCTATGATTTTGAATGTCAAATTACCTCTATTATTTATAGAAGTTAGTTGTGATGCGCTTATATGTTACTTAGCAATGTGAGATTGTTTTGTTCTCATATTTTTACTCTTTAGACTTTTGGGATGCTCTTCTATGTTTCTTAGCTATGTGAGATTGTTTAAAAAAAATTAAACCAAACAATATCATTTTGTTATGATTTTTTTAACCCCAAATTAATTTTTTAATAATAGTTATATAATTATATTTATTATTTAATATGTTTTACCTTAAATATTATGTTGTAGTTAATTTAAATCATTTTGTTTCACTTGATTTTATGGTTTTTAACTTATATATGTTATGACTTGTGATATAAAAAATTATTTTTTATTAAATATTTTTGGTATTTTTATTAAAATTTTAAAATAATTATGACATCGTCCGGTTCTTCCGACCGGTCGGACCGGTTCGACCGGTTGAACCACTGAACCGGTAGCATGATCGGTTCGCTAACCGGTCCGGTTCTGAAAACCATATTTTTTTCTTCCCCACGCGCAGTGGCGGCGCGTGAATAGTACCCTGATGTCGGAAAATTCCCGGAAAAATTCCTAAAAATTATTTGAGCGATTTCGAGATGCTTACAAAGCTCGGTTCACAATTTTGAACGACGGAGAGCTCGATTTCAACGAATCAGAAACTTTGACCGCTTCACCTCTTCACGCGCCGCCGTCGACGGAGACCAAGGATGACACCGGCAGACTCGGAACGATGCAAGAAACACGATGGTGCGGGAGGTGTCGTAAACGGATGCTCGGATCGTCGTGAATCGACGAAAAACCAATTGAAATTGAGTTATTACTGACGATACTTCCGACTAAAATTAACGATGAACGGCGACGATTCACGACAAAAGCTTTGAGGTGTTTTGTTCCTCGCTCGACAACGAACACGATGGTGGTTTCGGCTCGTCGATCGGAGGTCGAACAACAAGTAGATCGGAGTTGAAAGGATGGTTGATGGAGAAGGAAAAACTAGAAAAATGAGAACCTGTGCATGGAGAGGGGGTTTATAATTTAACTCATAATAAAATACCAATTAAATTCACCCTTTTAATTTCTTAAATTTAACCCCTAAATTAAGGTGTTACATTGGGTCATAGGAATTATCCTCGGGATTCATCGGTATCCGTTTGGTGCTTCTAAACCACAGCACTGATAATCGACCCTCGATTGCGAAATCTCCGAATACTACATCTGTTATACCCCTCCCTTCAGTTCCAGGCAGTCAAGCATCAACTTCCATTGAAGGGGATTTTGTCGGCAACCAAGCTGATTATATCACTTTCATTGAAGGGGATCACAAGTTCGTCGTCGTAGCCCAAGGTTTCCGTGTAAGGTGGTTCACCTACAAGTTCAATGGCGAAAGAGTTGTCCTGCTAAGGAGTTTGTCTCTGTTTTGTCTCCTACAGATTTTCTAATAGCACCCAAGATGGTTGTACCTAAAATACTATTAAAAAATTCCATATCCTCAAATAAAATTCTTAGATTGAATCGGAATTAATTTTTTTAATTGAATTTTTAGATAAAGTTTGGAATGAGAATATTTTTTTGTCTCATCAAATTTTATATAATAATATCATAGCAAATTCAAGTCAATCAAAATCTCGTCTCGATTTGACCAATTACGCTCTCTAACTACAACTGAAAACACAAGTGTTTTTCCCCCAACCAATCCATCATTCAAACGTCATCGTTTTATGAAAAAGCCAATGTCATCTTACTCGAGTCCAGTCAAAAGTAAAATTTTCCAATAACAAATCCAAACAAATTTCAATTCTTTGCCCGAAGCATCAATTTCTCTCCCCTCTATCTTCCAAAATGGAGAATCTATGGCGAGCAGCAACGGGTCAGGACCCGAATCCGGATGATTACAAAGGCGTCGAGTTCTGGGCAAATCCGGAGCGAGCCGGATGGCTAACTAAACAAGGCGATTACATCAAAACCTGGCGACGCCGCTGGTTTATCTTGAAGCAAGGTAAGCTGTTATGGTTCAAGGATCCGGCTTCCGTCAGCCGCCGATCGACTCCGCGCGGGGTAGTTTCGGTCGGCGAATGCCTCACGGTTAAGGGAGCGGAGGATATCGTCAACAAGGCCTTCGCCTTCGAGCTCTCCACTCGAGATTCAACCATGTATTTCATCGCCGATACGGAGAAAGAGAAAGAGGATTGGATCAATTCGATCGGCCGATCCATCGTTCAACATTCGAGATCCGTCACCGATTCCGAGGTTGTCGATTACGATAGCAAGAGCCGGTGATTTTTCTGAAGTTTTCTTTTGAATCTATTTTTTCGTCTTTTTTTTAATATGTACTGTAAATTTGGCTTGTAGAAATAAAACTAAAATACTGGTGTTTGCTTTAATATTATGCACGCTTTCTATATAGAACTTAAACTTGAAATTGTGTGTTTGTTTTAGAAACATAGTATTAAATTTCTGGATTTGATTGCCAGTTTGGGTTAGTGATTCTTATAGTGAAGAATTCAGTACACAATTTCTTTTCACGTTGAACAAATTATTGTCTCTCTTTTGAATAAATCCCAAACATTTGTAAATTTTACGTTAGATTTGATTGCATTGATATTCCTTTTCTTGCCTTATAGTTTAGTTACTTATGAACTTCCTTAATCCTCTTTGGGTTTTTGCTTCAATTTCCATTGTTTTTCTTCTTCTTCGTTATCTTCCTCTATAGCTTCATGTACAATGATCGAGCATTGCCATCTTCAGGAAATGATTAAGTTTTAGCCCATCTTTGAACAATGCCATTGGTGGGTCTTTTTTCTTCTATAGCCGTACATGTTCCCATTTGCTTTTACATCTGGTTTCATCCCTTCTTTTTTTCATCCTTTACTGTCTAATTAAGTTTGATTTACATATTTTGAGCAAGTCCTGCATATGCGTGAATGGTGATAATTCATGATTTGTAATGGTGTAAATCTCAAGTATTCTCTCCCTCGTTTCTTCCAAAGAGAGTCCTAAGGTTGTCATTTCGTGAACCATAACCATGAATTTATATGGTAGTTTTTATTTCCTTCTTTTAGTCTCATCATCTGGTGATTCTTAGACGTATGCCTTTTCTGTTCTTTTTTTTCTTTTTTTCTTGGTTGTGTTAAGTATTAAATTAGGGAAAATGACTCTTAAACTGACAAACAAACTGAACTCAGCCTTTTCGATTCAATTATTTTGATTTTGGATTTTATTATTTGATTCAGTTTGGGTTTAGAATGTTAGTCGGTTTATTTGGTTCTTGACACAACTAATATGGGAAGATTTCCTAACTGGGAAATGTGTTTGGCAATTACCTTTAAGAGGTAATATTGAACACGATTGGGTTCAAATTTTGTGGATTGATGATTGGATTATTATATTATAAGAGCTTAATCTTATATAATCGTAAAATGGACGTCGCCTACGAAATTAACACATAAAGCAGAGCTGACATGAAGCAAAAGTCACTTGAACCCAGCTCTGGATTTCGCAAAGCCCTTAGTTAATCATGATGATTGAGTTTCGATAATTGTTGCCTACGTTAAGCTGCCCTTCTATTCTTTCGTAGACGCTTGAATTGAATCAGTCAAGGCCTTGGAACTAGAATGCATCAAATTCATCAACCTTCCTCAAGAGGACGAACAACCTTCAAATGTTGAACATTTGCAGTCCGATAAAAACAACTTGGATGCCCTCATGAAAATTCAGATGCCTCTTTTAAAAGATGTTGTCACCAACAATTTGTCATCGAAATATGTATCAGATTCGACCCAATTTACCGGGCAATTTACTTGTTAGTTTTTGATTTGCTCTTTGCGTCATTGGTTGGCATTGCTCGGTTTAACGTTCCTCCCTACTTTTTCTTAACCTCTAATCGAGGGTACTTGAGCCTTTTGTTCCACTTAACAAGTCGATATACTTGGAATAGCTCCGAGTTTAAACTGTCCGATCCAGACGAGTTCATCTCATGATTTATCAATCCTGTGCTCCCAAAGTTTTGCCTTCGGCTTTGTCTGACAAGGATAGTGGCTATCCCTTATTTATGATGATGGCTCAAAGATTCAAGAATGACGAAGGGATTGTGGTTAATACATTTGATGAGCTTGAACCGTATGTTATTCATGGCAGAAATCCCCCGGTTTACTCTGTTGGATCACTGCTTGATATCAGTTGTAAGCCTCACCCGGATCTGGACTTGGCTCAACGTGAAAAGGTAATGAAATGACTCGATGAACAGCCTCGATCATCATCGGTGGTATTTCTTTGCTTTGAAAGCTTTGGCGCATCCCATGTCAAAGAAAGAGCACTGGAACTTGCAAAGCGGATACTGGTTCTTATGGTATCCTAGGTAACAATTCATTTGGTTACTATAAATGTAGCAAGCAATTTTTAGCTTTGGTGTTGGGGTTGGTACACAGCGGTATCCATGAATTCTTGATAATTTGCTAATGCCTCCAATGTTCGATTATTTGCCATCTTGATCTTGTATTGTAATGTTTAATCTTTATACTCTGGCTTTATGACTTCTTGTTTCCGAGTTAACTAAATCGATAAAATATTTTTTACTTCATAAATAATCACGTGTTGAAATATTTTTTTACATAAAATATTTGTGTTTATATACAATCATAATAAAGTCTAATTATATATATTATATTATAAATGAAAAAATAAAATCAAACTGAACTCAATAAACAGACCTAAAATTTTTCTAACGTAAGTTCGGGCTTGGACATTAGTATGACTTTTTAAGCAATTTATTCTAAACTTGTACCCTTACATAGAAAATAGTAAAAGTACAAGGACTAACGAACGAATTTAAAACCTTGAGAACCAGAAGAAAAAGCTGGGAGAATCGGTAACAGGAAAAACAATAGAAGAAGAGAGTAGAAACCCTACAAAAATGGCGGAGAAATTGGCTCCTGAAAAACGACACAGTTTTCTTCACAACGGTCTTCATCTCTTCCCCTCTCTTTATACTTCGATGTTCTTCTTTAAGGTTCTCGTGATTTGAAAGTCTAATCTTATTTTTTTTGTTATTTAAATTTTCAGGCGAGAAGGTATTTGAATGGGATCAAACCTTGGACGAGGTGAATATTTATATAAACTTGCCGCCGAATGTTAGCTCCAAGCAGTTTTATTGTAAGATTCAATCCAAACATGTCGAAGTTGGAATCAAAGGAAACCCTCCTTATCTCGATGTTAGTTTGATTGAAATAAAAATATTTACCATTTTTTTAATTTTGAGATTATTTTCATTTTTCATATATTGTTTCCCTTTCTTTTTAGCATGATTTGTTCTCCCCGGTGAAGACGGATTCATCTTTCTGGACACTAGGTAATTTTTATTTCATTCTTCTGGAAATCGTTTAGGAACTTGAGAATTGAGATAGTGATGAAATGGATTTATATTGTTTTTAGTTGAATTCATTTTTTGGGTTGATGAAGTATCATTTAAATTCTTTGTTTGTTTTACAATTGATATTTGAATGTGGTTAGAGGATGATATAATGCACATTACCCTGCAAAAGAGGGACAAGGGTCAGACGTGGTCCTCGCCAATACTAGGTCAGGGTCAGCTGGACCCTTATTCCTCCGATCTCGAGCAGAAGCGTCTCATGCTTCAGAGGTTCCAGGAAGAGGTGAATCATGTGTTTCTCTCTTAAACTTGCTTGCACTAACTGTTATGATAGCATTTTTGGGTCCATAATGAATATTTCTTTTGTTACCATATAAATGTCTTATGCTAATGTGTTTGCTCATCCATTCTTAAGGCCCACTAAAAAACTTATATTTCTATGTAGGCATATACCTGACTCGTATTTGTATCTGCAGTTTGCGAAGTCTGTTCAAGTCTCAATGCCACATGGGACTGATTGTGGTTCTTCTGTATTTTGTTGCTTAGCATGTCAGAGAGAGAAGCCACCATTCTAATGAATTTAGGCTCTAGAGACGTAAAACATCACTGATATAATCATAATAGGTAGAACATTCAATAATCCACGTATGCAACAAAGCTAGATCACATAAAAAAGAAGTCACTTCCAAAAAGCTGACTCTTGGATTAGAATAAGTATCATCTATATATGTGAGTTCAACCAGTTCCATATCAGATTGGTTCGTACTTGAGACATTTTTGTGCAGTAACTAGCAGTGGTAGGAATGACAATTTTATGCATTTATTATGTAATGTTTTGAGTTTGACGTTTGTGAAACATTTTTAAGTGCATGATCTCTTCTGATCACATTCACGTTTATTATGTAAATGATACATTTAACGAGAATTTCACAACCCCGCAACTGTCACTTTAATGAACTTGCAATGACATTCACACGTTATGCACGACTTGATGCCTTGTTAGAATCTTATTCCAATTAGTTCTATTGGACTAGCTTGTGCATTACGGTAACAATGTTAGTTATCTTTTTTGCAGAACCCGGGTTTCGATTTCTCCCAAGCTCAGTTCACGGGAAGCTGTCCTGATCCCAGGACCTTTATGGGTGGCATCCGTTTTGATTGACAGTCTTCATATGCTGGTTTGGTTACTTACGTTGTCTTGTTATTAAGTAAATAAACAATCTAATGTGCTTTCTCTTGTTTGTGGTAAGGCTTGAAATAACTTATCGACTCGGCTATCGATTCGTGTAATAGTATTACTACAGTGCGGTTTGTGAACCATGCTCAAATATAATGTAAGAAATTGAGTTTGTCTTATGGACCTTAATCTTCTGTTGGTAGCTGGTTGCATATTTGCAACCTTTTTTTATAATATTTGAATCTTATTTACACTATTGCTTTAAAGTTCATGTTATTTACATTATTATTATTATTATTTATAAATTGTTAATTTTTTTTATCCAAAAAGAGCAGAATTATGCTACGGCTAATACAACATCTAGAGTATCCACACACAAAAAAACAAGAATACCCGAATGAATCTTCAACCGTATATATAGCCGACTATTTACAAAGATCGTTTCTATCAATATCTTTGCCTCTAAGCTTAACACTAACAGTTTCCCTAATAACATTCAAAACTTCATTCTTACTTCTGAACAGCTTCTTGAACAACCTGCAATACCTCTCTTCCCATATACAGTAGATATGTGCATTCCAGGCTACCTTAAGGATAATGATATGTGCATTCCAGGCTACCTTAAGGATAAAAGTAAGCAAAGATTTACCTTTAAAGGTCCGAACAACCCATTCTACCTCTTCTGGACAGATTTACATTAAATTTAAATACTATTATTTGAATTTAATTTTGAATTCAATAACACTATTTGTTTAATATTTGAATTTATTAAATATATAAATTTAGTGATGAAGTTTATTTTACAAAAATTTTGCATATTACGCAAACAAATAATGAATTCTTAATCGTAAATCTGAATCAACTGTTAGAAATAAAATGGGTTTGGATAGTAAATACGATTATCTGAATTTGTTATTACTATTTGTTCCCAAATAAAATGCCGTTTGTGATGTTTTTATTTCTGCATTTATTTATGCTATTTCTCAGTTCGAGGTTTTTTTTATTAACGTGATTGGAGTTACAAATTAATAAATTATGTGATGAGAGTTAAGTGTTTGATAATTGAAATGTGATAAATTGATGAGATAAATAATTAAAACTTTGCTTTTCAAAATTCGATAACTAAATCGTAAGAAAATTAAACAAAAGCAACTTCTATTGCAGTTTGCCTTTTTTATATCATCGATAAGTAAATAATACTATTATTTTGAATTATAAAATAAATTATTTATATATATATCAATACAATACTAATATTATGTCAGATATAATACAATAATAATATAATAATTATTAAGTTAAACAATGTTACGGTATAGAAATATTAATTTGAAACAAAAAAATAGTTCAAAATATATCAAGCTTTTATGGGTTTTAAGAGAATCTCCAAGGATAAAAATTTTAAAGGCTCTCCAAGGATAGTAAATACAGTATAGTAAAATGGGTTTTGAAAGAATTTTTTTTTAAATTATAATCTAAATTAGATCTGTAATGTTAAAACTTCATTTATATATAATCTACACCGCTAATATATAAAATAAATAACCTATTGGTTCAGTAATTGCTAATCATTTCACTTTAACCACCAGCCCGAAAGTTGAACGCCGGGGAAGCTCTTCTTGCAGATTCCTGGTTTCCCTTTCTTAGCAATGTCCAGTCATCACCGTGTCGCCAGGCTACACTGAAGGTAATGGTTGAAGGCTTAAGCCGACTAAAGAATACTTTATGAACATCAACTGTTTGATAAAATGTTTTACTGGAAAAAAAGATATATATTTGTCTTACTAAAGCCTACTGTTTCGTATTTGTATTGTTATTTTTAGCTAAAGCAATGATTTTATAGTACTCATCGAGACCAAAAATGTGGATTGCCCAAGCAAGACCTCTTCTGCAACTACAAACCATTAGAGGAAGATGTTCGAAGTCGCGGTGCTACTTTTTCTCTTTTCTTTCTTACTCGGACGATCCTCACAAGAAGACCCCTTTACAGGTTTCCACTGGATCTTATCTCATTTGCTCACTTTCAGGACCATCTACTTTATGTCTTGTGTTTGATATTTGGGGTTTTATTGGCCTAATTTTTCAGGAGACTAGAATGAGGGACAGGTTTAATCTCTATGCCAAAGGAGGTGATGGTGGTAATGGCTCCACCAGTTTTCGCCGTAGCCGCCATGATCGTCGTGGGAAACCTGATGGTGAATTTTCTCTCAATGTTTCCTGTAACCATTCTTTCATATAGTTGGATACTAGCACTTTGTTATCACTCCACCTGAGTGTGAGTGTTGGATAGAGGCATGTTTGTTTCATTTTTTAAAATGTTTTTCATGTATTTGGAGAATCTTTGAGATGTCATAATCCAATAACCTTGTATCATAAATGTCATATTCGAGATGGGTGCTTCAGTTAAAATGACGAGTCAGAGCACTTAATTTCATTCTATACTTGTATAGTCGTGCATACATTCATGGAATTTTGAATTATGGTGAGTTGAATATTTATCACTAGTGTTGTTTATGATGTTTAATGGACTTAATATAGGCGGGAATGGTGGAAGAGGTGGTGATGTGATTCTAGAATGTTCAACTGCAGTTTGGGACTTCAGTGGCCTGCAAAATCATGTTGTATGTCCTCTCTCTCTCTCTCTCCTGCATTGAGTGGTTTTCACCGACCTGGAATGATATTTGTGTTTCTATTTAGAATGCTGGTAGAGGTGGACATGGAACCTCGAAGAACAAGATAGGAACTCGTGGAGAAGACAGGGTTAATACTTTCGAGCTCCTTTCTTTACTTCTAACATTGATTTATCCACTTTTGTTCTCTTGAATCAATTGGAATTGAGAGGTTGCTTGCGTGGCAGGTTCTCCAAGTGCCTATCGGTACTGTAATTCATCTGAAAAAGGGTGAAATACCTTCCATGGTTGAACATCATTCTTCAACTGATTTGGATCCTTGGGAACTCCCTGGTTCACTTACTACCGACGAATCTGAAGTTGATCTGCAATCTTCCTTGAACTCAAATATGGCTGAGAAAGTCAAAACAGTGCATGCTGCTGGCCAGTTATCTAATCTTGCTGAAATAACTGCCGAGCAATATTCATTAAAAAATGAAATAACAACAGACCAATCAAAAGGAATGAAGCAAGAAAATGGGCTTCAATCAGAAACTCTGGAAGATATTAGGTATAATGTGGCAGAGTTAACAGAGGAAGGCCAGCGAATGATTGTTGCATATGGAGGGGAAGGTGGTTTAGGTAATGTCTGTTACCAGAGGGATAATGCGCTTGAGGATGAAACATCAAATAACAGTCGTTCCTCTCTTCGTTGTGGTTTGCCTGGTTCTGAAGCTGTTCTTGTGCTTGAACTTAAGAGCATTGCTGATGTAGGTCTAGTAGGGATGCCCAATGCTGGTAAAAGTACACTTCTAGGAGCAATATCTCGGGCTAAGCCTGCAATAGGTCACTATGCGTTCACGACTCTGAGGCCGAATTTAGGCAATTTGAACTTCGACGACTTGTCAATTACTGTGGCTGATATTCCAGGATTAATAAAGGGTGCTCACCAGAATCGTGGACTTGGACATGCTTTCCTCCGCCACATAGAACGTACTAAGGTTTTGGCTTATGTTGTAGACTTGGCCGCTGCATTAGATGGTAGGAAAGGAATTCCACCATGGGAACAGCTGAAAGATTTAGTGTTGGAGCTCGAGCACCACCAGGAAGGTCTCTCGAATAGACCCTCGTTGGTAGTGGCAAATAAAATTGATGAGGCCGGGGCTGAAGAAGTGTTTCGAGAGCTGGAAAAACGGGTTCGAGCCGTTCCTATATATCCTGTGTGTGCAGTCCTGGAGGAAGGAATATCAGAGCTGAAAGCTGGTCTTAAAATGCTTGTCAATGATGATGAAATATCAAACTCACTCAGTATAGAAAACATTAGTGTTGATTAGGTAATCCTGCCGTGAGAGGTCTCACAGTAAGGGATATATGTCGGATCACTCAAACATGTTTGCCTCTCGAGAAATGATTTTTTCCCTGGAAATTGGACATTTTATTGCAGAAAATATTTGGCTTAATATTGGTTTTGCATGTTGAAAATAAGATACTATTTTGAATTATGTTGACTTTATTATAAATAATGAAAGCATGCTTCCAAAGTTGCATGATTCATGCCTTTATCTCTCGAATTTGTTTGTTTGTTTATTTATTTATTCAATTTTCCCTTTCTTGTTTCCATTTCGTTTTCATGAATTTTCTAATCCATCACTTCATCTCTCAAACGCATACGCATAGTTTCGATATTCCCAGAGTCGGCTGATGTACTTGTACAATTCCAAAGACGCAAGAATCAAGATTTTTCCACGTGTACGGTGGATGTTTACCCTCCCTCACTTGAAATTCCGTTATAAATACCAATCAACTTTCGTATCAAAACTCACCTCTTGACTTTCGAGCTTGCATTCGTCTATTGTATTCTTAGAAATTTTCTTACTCTTTCCTTCATTTTCTCGGGGAAAAAATGTCTTCAGGATGCAGTTGTGGCTCAGGCTGCAAATGTGGCGATAACTGCTCGTAAGTTACCGTGCAATTCTTGCTTTTCGCTATTAGATATGATGTTGACCTCAGCGATTACCAACGTAAAGAAATCGAACTTGAACGATACGGATCTTTGTTTGTGTTTTGATTTCGAATTTCGGCCTTTTTGATATTGCAGATGCAGCAGGAACCTTAACCAAGGATACTTGGAGAAGACTACCGGTGCTGAGAACATCATCTCCGGTGTTGCGCCGGTGAAGATGTTAGTTTCAAACTTCAAGGATTTTATTGCAAGCATACCGAACATTTGGTTTTGATTTTGATTTTCTCTGATGATTTCCTTATTACAGCAACTTTGAAGTGTCGGAGATAAGCGCTGAATCAGGACACGGATGCAAGTGTGGATCGAACTGCACGTGCGATCCATGCAACTGTTAGCTGATGAAGCCATAGATAAAAGCAGCAGATAATATTCGGGATGGAAGGAGGGTCATATCTCATCGTTTGTGTGTGTATCTTTATGTTTTTGTCTTGTTTAATAAAATAATGTAGCCGTGGTTTCTAGCAATTCCTTTGACCAAGGATTCTGCTAACTGCTCATTCATGGCTAGTTTGGTTTGGTGTGTTGTTAAATCATATAAGACGTTGGCTGCTGCTTTTGTTTGTATCAAATATTTGTCTGAAATCTAAGACCCCTTTCACTACTTCATGTTTCTATTGTTTTTTCCTTATGTTTGATCTCGTCCGTTTTGATACATCATAGGTATCCATATTAAACGATGATTTTTATCAAAAAAATAAAACCATGTTTTTATAAATCGAGAAGATTTTATATTATCATCAAACCATTATAAATGGATAATTCAAAAACCTAGTGCTCTCAACGGTACAATTACCTGTCACTTGGACTCGGGCAGAGAATGGAATACAAATACGCACCCTATAGGGATAAACTCAAATATTAAAAAAAAAAATTAACGTACACCACTAGAATACCAAACACGATTATTTAAAGAAAAATTAAAGTTGGGTAACATAATTTGTATATAAAAGCATAGATCAATTAAAAGAACTAACAAGGGTAAATGCATGGTACACCTCAACCAAACATTGGAGATGGTACGCTGCCGGGAAATGAATATTCTGAACTCAAATCTCGGGTTTTTCATCCGAAATCATGTCACTATCAAAAGCCTGGTATTCATAATCTTTATCCATAACTTCCATTGATCTCCCAGCAACGAACGACTTTGTCCCCATCGTTATAAATGGCATCAAACCAAACGCTCTGGCCGTCTTGATCTCCCTCGCCACCTTCCTCTGAGCCTTGGCACTAATACCGGTCTACAAAATGAACTAAAATGTTGTAAATGAAGGAAAATCCATAATCTATGATTGGTGAAGCAAACCAAATAAATCGAGTCCTCGTTAGATATTACCGAGCTCCTCTTTATAATGATTCCAGCCTCGGTTAAGAACTTCGCCAGGAACTTCACATTCTGCCCAACATGTAATAATACAAGTAACTCTGGTGACTAGGGAATAGAAAAAACAATATTAAAAAGAATTACTATTGCTGATAAATCAAGATTCATTTCCTAGGTGAATAATCATGTCATGGGCACCATTATCCCAACCATCTGGATTTTGGAAGCAGTTACAAAACAAGAATGTGCTGCTGCTTAGACTCAGAAAATCAATGGTGATGCAAAGTTTGGATAGACTCACCCGGAAATCGGCTTTTCTCAGTACTTCCTCCGTAGTGACCTCAAACGTGTAGCTTTTGGGAGGTTTACGTACTCCTGGTCTTCTAAGATCGAGATCCTGTATTATGCCACATGGTAGTTGAAGGACACCATAATGTTACCGTTAGCATACCAAAACCATAAAACAAGGGCATAGGAGTACATTACTAATTATAAAGACTTTCAGATATTGCAAAACATATAAAATCCACAGATCCGAAGAATTCTTTTTCTCAATAAAGGTTCAATGCTAAGATTTGGCATCAATTAATAATTTAATGCGTGTTAGCTTATGTATGGCATCTATCAAGAATTTTCAGTAAATAACGAATACAAATTGTTTGTAGCCTGTGAAAACCAATGAATGAAGGAAATCTTCTATAAGGAGCAGGCATGTTTTGAGGGATAAACACGGTTTTGTGGACTTTGAGTTAGTTGTTTGATGGATAGGGTCGGACTATTGTAATCTACCATTATGATTTCCATCAAAATGTTGAAAGAAAGATGTAATGTAGAATTGTAGATATACTTCTAACCTTGGTTCCTCCAGAACTATATCAATTTCATTCACAAAACAACTCTCGAGACTATTTGTACACTTCGATTATCTCGGCATACCGAAAATATGATAAACCATGTAAAAGTTCCCGAATTGCAAATGAACACAATACATCAATCAAAAGGGCTTCAGAAAATCAAATCCAGAACACAAAATGCTATTAAGAGGATCAATTAGCCGAACAACTGCGCCTCACGTAAGCCTAATGAATTGGCGACTTCCATAAGTTTCACTAACTAACTGATAAAGAACCTTATATATTCTGGATTCAGTTCTAAAGATGATTAAACATGATATTAATAAGAAGAAACAAAGACCATTGTAAATATCTCAAGACAAAGATTCCAAAAAAGTACAAACCTTGGGTTCATACGTCCTTCCAGAAAGAAAGGTAACATCTGGTCTAAAACTATAATCATCTCTTTGAATTTCATCGGGATCGAATTCAAAGTAAGTGGCTGCTGCTTTCTTCAATTTCCCATTCATTCCATCTGATAATGAGCTGAAACTCTCATCCAAGACATCCCTTCTTGACGAATCTCCATTACCCGTTGAAGGATCAAAACGAAAACGATTCCTCTCGATTCTATCAATCTTTCCGTAGAAAGACTGAGCCTTTGGACTATCCCCAGAAAACCCACCAAAAATCCTTCCTTCAAATTCATCAGCAGACTCAAATGAATCTGAATTTGGAATATTTCCACCAAAAGCGTTCTCTGTTTCAGTATAGACAAAAAAAAGTCGTTGATTGAAGTTCAATACTTAAATGAAATTGGAAACCAAAAAGAGAAAAAAAAGTAGTTGAAAAATGAACCTGTTGAGAGAAATCTAACACTTTGGAGACGCTGACATGGGCGTGGTAACCCACCACCGAGTGAACTCAACATAACCCGAGCGATTTTCATTTCTGATAACAACGAAGAAGAAGAAGAAGTGAATATGAAACACGCGATTGATGGAGTTCTGTAGGGTTTTTGCTTTTTGGGTTTTGTTTTGTTTTATTTATTACTTAATATTTGAGTTGGGCTCAAGCCATTAAGATTAATTTTGTTGAACCCAGGACATGAGATAGGGCCACGAGGATCTCAGAGCCTGCACAAAAGGACTATAAACGTTTTGGGTAAACTACTTAAATAGTCAATCAATTATGGGATATGTTTTATTTAGACCACTAAACTGATTTTTTTATCAATCAGATCATTTAACTTTTTAAATGATGTCAATTAAGTCATTGAAGATTTAACTCTTAATGAATATTGACATAATAATTAAGTAAATTTGTACGATTATATATTTTAATTTAATAAATTTAATTCACCGAACAAAGGATCATTTTACTTATTTTTTATAAGTAATTATTTAAAAGTTATAATTGAATTGATGACATGTAGAAAACAATGAACTGAATCATTTTAATCGATAAGTGTCATAATCGAAGGACAATATTTGTGGTGAGCAGATTTTCCATATGATTTTGGTTGACACTATCATCTGCCGCCATAATTTTATTCATTACATGCAAGTAGATTTGGATGCGTTGCAACCAGGGACGAAGCTATGTATAATCTCGGGCCACTGCTCCCTCCCCTCCCCCTAATATTTTTATCAGTAAAAAATATATAAGATAAATACTTATTTAGACCTTCAATTTTTGGTTTATTTTGATTTATCCTTTCTTTTTTTTTATTACTAATTATACTCTTCTCTCTTCAACTAAAATTCTAACTCGGTCCTTGTTGTAACTATTTTGTAACTATTTACTTGGGAATGTATTGCAATTTTTTTTATAAAGCTATGGTGCTTTCGATGTCTACTGCAATAGTAATTTAGTTAGTCACCTTCTGCTGTTATACATATATATATATATTATTATATGTAGTCTGGTTTTAAATGTTTTTGATCGAATTATGGCCTTTCATTTTATAATTTTATTATGATTGGAGTTTGAATTTTTAACCGGACGCAATCTCTGGCTTGTCATGAATTTATGTTATTTGAACTCGAATACAAGTGTTGATTGTATGTTTGTGTCTATTTCCGTTATGTTTTAGACTATAAAACATTTAACGATTCTGTTTTATCAAATGAATTGTGCAACAAATTTTTCAGACTGGATCGGTTAAAATTCTAATTAAAAAACTAACATAATAATTAAAGCTTAGAATAATATAAAAGTATTTATTCGGCATATATTATTATAATAGTTAGCAAACTTTATTGCCATATATTACAATTATGGTTAGCATATATCTAGATCTGATTGGCCAATAACCTTTTTTATTTATTGGAGAAAATGAAAAATTAAGCACCATCTTTCACTATCCCTTTCGACCTTTGCGGCGGCCTCGGCCACTGCCGCCGCCTCTAGTGCTTGAAGGTGGATCGTGACCACGATTTGCCGACGGTTCATTATAATCCTGGATGCTTACAATTAGAGACCTTTCCTCCGCTGCCAACACTATCTCGTCTCCTATAATGTACACAGTCACATTACTTATATTCGAATCAAATTATAGTATTCAAATATAAATGGTAATGAACTACCTGAAACTGAGATGGTGTTACGAGCAGACGAAAATACGACTAACGTAAACAAAAGGAAGAAGCAAAGCTTAACCTCAGAACCCATATTCTCATTTGGTGTACCCAGTGCACTGGTCTTTCCATCTTAGCCCTATTTATAAACACGATAACGGTGATTGGGAGTTGAGAGTTGACATTTGACATATCGTGCATTCCACGTCCCAATCATGAAGTACTTGTTACCCTGATTGAGTCTGAGCCGTTGATATTGTTGATTAGAAATTTAGTCAACGAGGTTGCTGTTGCCTTCTAAAGTCCTTGTCCTTTTTCATACACACTCCACACCATGATATGGTCCTATTGAGTGTAAAACACTATAATTAAATTCTGGTATTTTTGGATTCAAATGGAAATGTTAACCTTCGAGTTTTAGTTAATGAAGCTCTAAGATTCATTGCACGAAACAATTGATTAAAATTAAAGTTTGATTTAAGTAATACAACACAGTGCTTATGAAAGAAGCTGGTATAACATGAATTTATTATTTTATTATTATTATTTTTGGATAAGTAAGATATTATTATCCAAATAGCAAGAAGCTACAAAATACAATAGAATCAAAACAGATTACATACAAAATGAATCAATGGTCTGCAATATTCCAATGATTGCTGAGGTTAATATTCACAGTAAGCAGTCGATTAAAAGTCCTACCCTTTAAGTGAAGACTAACAACATCTTTAATTGCCTTAAGTAAGTCTTCAACAGACCTTGAACGCCCTTGGAACAAACGTTTGTTCCTCTCTTCCCATAACAAATACACTAAAGTGTTCAAGGCCAGCTTCATAACCAAGGAAAGCAATGATTTTTCTTTCCAGTTAATACAAGCCTGAGACATGAAGTCATCCCAGGTGCAGGCAGTAAAGATCAAACCTGATAAAGAGAAGATGGACTCCCAAAGGGAAGCTGCAGTAGGACAAGAAAGGAAGAGGTGGTCTCTTGATTCAGGTTCTGCAGAACAAAGAACACAAAGAGAATCAGTAATCACTCCCATGCGTTGTAACCGGACCTTGGTAGGAAGCCTGTCCAGAAATGCCATCCAGGTGATAAGGCTAAATTTTGGTATGTGCATGGGGTACCAAAGCAGTTTCTGCCAAGGAACCGTAGGTCTCTTTTCTCTGATTGAATCCCAAATGGAACTAGCAGTGGCAGCTCTTGAAGACAGTAAATGATGCACCTCCAGTCTCATTTTCAACAGCCTCTTCATGCACCAGCTGGTGCTTGATTTTATCTCCACTGACCAGAAGTTCTTGTCCTTAAAAACATAAGAATTGAACCAAGCCACCCAAAGAGACCCTTGTCCTGCTAGGATTTTCTTAATTAGAAGGATCACACAAGCCTTATTCCAAATCTTCATATTTTTAATTCCTAGCCCACCTTCTGATTTCAAACAACATATGTTGGACCAGCTAACCCTGGCTCCAGAAGCTGCTCTGTCTGACCCTTTCCAAAAGAACCGGGAACAAAGCTGCTCGATCTTTGCAAGGACAGAGTTAGGAAGGAAGAGCTGCCTGCACCAGAAATTAGAAATAGAAGTGAGGACTGTTCTAATCAGTTCCAGTCTGCCAGCATAGCTCAGGAGTTTAGTGGACTATGTTTAATCTGTGCTGTGTACGTGGGGTGACAGCTTCATGAACAGCTCTCTAATTCTGTTTGCAGAATTGCTTTCTTCTTACATAGTTGACTATGTTGCAGCCGCAGCTCGAGTCTAGGCTACTACGGCTACCTTCTTCTTTCAAAAGTAATTTTCTGCCTTTTTCTCTCTGCGTCGATGAATAAATACGGGGTATTGGGGGTAAGGTGGCGTGCAATTCCAATAGAGATGCGCTCGTAGGTATGGCAGAGGCGCTTTTGTTTCTTTATTCCTCGGAGCTGGCTGTCGATTTGGATTTTGACAGCCAGATACAGGTGATCTGTGTCGTCTTCTCCATTGTACTTCCCGTACCCTAATGGTCACTCGCACAACTCCAGATCCAGGAGCTGTCAGTTCATATTCCGTCATTGACTGTGATTAGGGGTGAACAAATTTCCCTTTCACTAAAAATTAGTGTTTTTAATTCAACTCAAAAAAATTTTGAATTCCAATCAAGTAATAAAATAAAATCTAATAACTCAACATTTTTAATAATTAGTGAATTGATTTTCAAGTTTAAATCAAATCCATCAATTTTATATTATATATATTACATATAAAAAATATGAATATATATATATAATTAGAGAAAACCATTTAAATTGAGATCAAATAATAATAATATAATAAAATATTTATAATTAAATTTAAATAAAAACTTAAATAATTAGACTTGAATAAAAAATATCAAATAAAACTTAAATTATAAAATAAGACTCATCAACTCAAATAACTCAAAATATTTTAACTTAAGTCGATCAAACACGCTCCTATATATGGCTGAGATAGGCTGAGCGCCCCAATAGGATTCCCCGAGGATTTTGGTTTATCCCTTTTGGCTTTGGGTAATCGTGTATTTGACTAAATGGTTATCTTCAAACGATTTTGTTGATTTCAAATTTATAGATACCCATATCTAACAACTTCAATCCCTATACCGCAAACGCCTTTTCAGCCTAGTAGTAGTAGTAGCAGCAGTGATTGCACTACCGAAATGCAATTGAGACGAAAAAATAGAGAAAGAATAATGCTGTGGATTCAACCAGTGTAGCCTAGTAAATAACATTAGGGGAAGGCCAGCACCCAAGTGTAGTCGCATTTTAGAAGAGTTAATAAATCACATGAAGCTGTGGAATTATGACAAGGGACCTACAAGGTTTTTAACTTAAAAAAAGCTTAAGGTGCGAACCGATATCGAATAGGGTTTCATGACCAAAACCCCAGATGTAGTCTAGTTGGTACACACTAACTCTTGAAAGATAAGGTCCATCAGGTTTGGGACTCATTTCATCATCTACAAACCTTTCACTTAATATTATCCTTTGAAGCCAAAGGAAAGTAATCCCATAGACATATAAATGCAAGACTATGAGCACAAATCAGGTATGAGTGTAAATCACTGAATAGAAGTTCATAAACAATAAGACATGCTATTGGCATAACAGATAGAATTTTAATCCGGCACACCATACTATCATTGTGCTTGAAGATAACATCATCTAACAGACAAATATGATTCAATCCAAACATTCTAACTGTTTCATTCCCGGCCACATACTTTAACAGAACAATTCAAACATTCTCAAATGTGCCATTCCAAGCTATAAAAGCACCGGTGAAAAACCTAATCATTACAAGGCTATCATCGTTTCTTAAAGCCATATTTCTTACGCTCGTAGAACAAGTCAGTTTTAGCACTCCCAAGATTAACAATTTTCGGACAACCATCCCGGTCTTTCTCTTGTTGCGTACACTCTTTACAGTAATATGCATCAGATATTCCCACCCCTCCACAGATAACACACCTACCTTGGAAGGAACCATAGTTGCATTCGTCGCAGACCCGGACGAGCGTGCAAGGACGAACATAGGAGTCGCAGATTACACACTTGCCATCGCATTTCTCACACAGTCGTCCTATTGCGATGCCAGGTTGCTTCCTGCACATGATCAAATCGGGATGATGCTTGGCCATGACTGCTGCAAATCGTTCCTCGTTGTTCCAAAACCTGAACCATAAGACACAAAAATTCATTAACAAAGTAAAAAAGGCATAAAACCAGACAATAACAGATATTTTCGATATAAATTAGAAGACTCAGCATCACAAAATCGAAGACAGAACTCATTAAGAATCCATTGTTTGTTAATTTTCTTGTGCTTCCTAGAAATCTCTATAGAAGTGAATAATTAACCAAAAATGTAACATTAATTAAAAGTGTTTTTCCTTTAGAAAAACCTCACATCAATTTTTTCCCTTCTACATAACAATCGTTAAGAAACGAAAACCCAGAAAAGGTTATTAGCAGAAATAGGAAGTCAAAGGAACATGAGTTAACGAATACAATAAAGGAAGAGAAAGAAGATAGAACCTGAGAGGGGATTGCAAAGCTCTGGGTATGGCGATTACGCGGAGGAAGTGGTGATTTGAAAGAGGCGTAAAAGTGATTCTCGGAGTTCATATAAATAATAGAAATATAATGTCGGCTTCGTGTTGGGCTGTCAAGAAAAATCTAGAAGTGATGTTTGTTTAAAAACATTTGGGCTTTCATGCCGAAATTCAAAATAAAATTGTCAAGCCCAATTTAATTAAAGGTTTCATTGTTGACAATAATCTTTATTTATATTTATAGTAAAATTAATTATTATTATTTAAAAATCAATATTACATTTAAATTCGAATGTTATCTAAATTTGTAAAACTACATCCATCACTGATGAATTCCATCGTAAGAAGAAATTGGAAGATTTCCACTACAAAATATCAGTTACATATTTCACAACATTTTGGAATAAAAAATTATATAATGATCAAACGATTATAATATATTGGGTAAAGTACACAAATGGTCCCTTGATTATGGGGTGTTATTTTACTGAGTCTCTTAACTATTAAAAGTTATAAAATGATCCTATGACTATAAGGTATTGCTTTGTTGGGTACCTTAACTATTAAAAGTTATAAAATGATCACTCAACTATTTATATGTTCCAAACTATTCCTTTTTCATTAAAAAATTGACAACAGTCTGAGCTGGACGTTACCTTGTTGACTGAGATATAATAAAATATGATCTTATAATCTCAAACGACTGTCATATCTCAGTCAGCATGTTAACGTCCAGCTCAGATGGTTATTATTTTTTTAACAGAAAAGGATGAGTTTGAAACATAATGAATAGTCGAGTGATCATTTTATAACTTTGAATAGTCAAAGGCTTTAACAATGCAATGCCTTATAATCAAGGGACCATTTTGTAACTTTTAATATTCTAATGACTCAATAATGTAATATCCTATAGTCGGGAGACCCTTTATGTACTTTACCCTAGATTATTATATATATTCGAACAGTATAAAAAGAAAAGGGATGATTTCTCATTAAAGAATTAACTTCCACTATAAAATATCGATTACACACTTGAACTACATAAACAAAAGCTTGATATAACAACAGAATAATGATTAAACGATATAACACACACATATATAATAACACTTTTAAATATCACCTATAGCATACGGCATAGCATTCTAATACGGCACTAGTTTCAGCCATTTTGCTTCAATTCTCCGGGCACTAACCGTGTATGGCGACTTCAGGAATCTCCATCGTTGGTATCGAATCAATAATCTTGGATGGCTTGTTGCTGAGAGGTGTCTCGGCATCATAAGCTGAGACATGGACTCCCAGTGCCGCCCTGCCTGATGGGTCGAGGTTGTTCTTCCAGGTGGCGTCCCATTCGACGGCCTTTGCTGTGCTGCATGCTACACTGGCTCCTCCAGGGACTGTCAATCGTGCCGAGTTCTGGTAAAATCAAGAAACATTAGAAATTACATCTCTTTAGTAATCGAATTTCATATTTAAGTCCGAATAATATAAAGAATCACCTGAGGGAAGAACCTCTCGAAAATCATCCGATAATAGTAGGCTTCCTTTGTGGTTGGTGTGTTGTGAGGGTAGATGTGGGAAGCATTAAGCATCATCTTTTCAGTCACATGTTCAGCGGCATGGGCTTTGATACCATCGATCCAACTATAACCAACACCATCACTGAATTGTTCTTTCTGCCTGTACAAGATATGCTGCAGGACATCAAACAAGACAGTTAATTTGGTTCGTTTTTCACTTGTGTTTTGACGAAGATCAAAGACAATGAATGTTATAACACACCTTTGGCAGATAGGGATGGTTTTCATCATCAAAGGCTTTTCTAAGAATCCACTTCTCGATACGTCCCTCATCTTTTTTAATCTGACGCATAGCAAACAGAGAATTAAATCTCAGCCACTTATGAATAAATCAAGCAACTTCAACAATAGTTTTATACATATATACCATCTTTGATTCAGGGTCTACAGACATGGCAACGTTGATGAATTCTTTGTCTAAGAAAGGGACTCGAGCCTCCAATCCCCATGCAGACGTTGCTTTGTTAGCTCTCAGGCAATCATACTGGTGAAGGGCTTTGATCTGCAGTACGTTCGAAAACTTTATCATACAACTGATTTTCAACACGGATATTTCGAGAAATGATTATTACCTTGCGGCATGTTTCCTGATGGAGTTCCTCCTTATTTGGCGCTTTATGGAAGTATAAATATCCACCGAAAATCTCATCGGAGCCTTCACCGGACATAACCATTTTGACTCCGACTGACTTAATCTTCCGTGACATTAGAAACATAGGAGCGCTTGCTCTGATAGTGGTAACATCATAGGTTTCGACGTGGTAAATGACATCTTCAATGGCATCAATTCCATCCTGTTACATTTTAGGGGGGAAATTAGCTTTGCTCTACGAGTATTAGACTCTGAATATCTCGAATTAAAAGTACATTACTTGAACGATGAAGTGAAACTCATGATGAACAGTTCCCAAATAGTCTGCCACCTCCCTTGCAGCCTTCAAATCTGGTGAACCCTGCAAGCATATTGAGATACTAGTTGTAAAATCATTTTTGCTGAAGTATATGTATCAGACATTCATTTCTAACACATATTCGGACATGGATATAAGATATGACCTTCCTAGGATCTTTAAAATGAAAAATTAAACATATCCATGTATGAGATATACTCTTATCCGAAATCAAATCTGAATCCTTTAAAATAGTGGAATTTACCTCTAGGCCAACACAGAAAGAATGGAGCTGACTTCCCCACTGTTTGGCAGCCTTGGTACCAGCCAAATACCTAGCTGTGATGGAAGCAACCAATGATGAATCCAGGCCTCCAGATAGCAAAACTCCAAAAGGCACATCAGTCATCAACCTTTTGATCACAGCCTGTAAATTTTAATGTAGTAAGTATGACATGTATCAGAAAAATAGGCAATTCCGCGATGATATACATGTAAAGACTTAAAATCAGTGCTTACATTTTCAAATGCACGTCTAAGAACAAGAGGATCGTAGGGAACCGAGGGAATTGCCTCTGAAAACCAAGGTGGATTATACCATCTCCTAAAACCTGCCGATTTGCTCGAGTACAAATGACCAGGAGGAAAGCTTTCGAAATGTTCACAATCATCGTTCAATCCTTTCATTTCCGACGCAATCCAAACCGAACCTGAATATAACAAGTAGGAAAAAAGGTTAATAAAAACCAAACCTAAACTAAAATGAATAAAAAATTATAATGTATACCATCAAGTCCCCAGCCAATATAGAGTGAGGTGACCCCAATAGCATCACGAGCAACAATATAGCTATTGTCACGGGTATCCAACAGCACAAATGAGAAGATCCCATCCAACATGTCCACAAAGCCTTCACCGTACTCCTCATACTATATAAGTTGAAGCGACAATTTAGTAGTCGTTGGACCAATAATTCACACAATAAAATCCACATAAATTGGCAGATCAGCTTACCAAATGGGCTATAACATCACAGTCACTGCCTGTCCTGAACTTGTGGTTCGTCAACTTCTTCCTCAGTTCTTCATGGTTGTAAATCTCTCCATTCACCTGGTTTTTAACATGTTTTACTCTTCGTTAATAATCTTTCTCAATAGAACCTAAGAAAGGGATGGTTTGTATAGGTGTAAACGAGACATCTGTGTGCTTATAAGCTACCCGGGATTGTCTTGAATAAAAAACCCGAAATTGACTTCATTATTGTTGAGTCAAGTTGCTCTAGTTATGGGTGAGCATCGATATGTTCGTTGAAAAAACGATTAATAAACCGGCCAACTTGGGTCTTGACGGATCTAAGCAAATCAACTTCGTCGGTTAAGTTAATTAAATCGGTTTTTTTCTTCTTCTTATTTCCTTCCAAGTATGAGAAATTTGACATGAATAGAAGTCAGTTTGATTTTTAGTTAAAATTTTGGACAAAGTATACCAAAAGATCACCGAACTATGTCAACATAATCTATTTTATCAGTAAACTTTCAAACATTATAAAATAATCATTTACCCTAGTAAATTATTATAAAATATCCCTATTACATGATAAGTAATAGGATAAAGTACACAAATGATCCCACTATAGGGAGATACTTTGTTGAGTCAATTGATTATTAAAAGTTACAAAATGATCACTCGACTATTCATTATGTTTCAAACTCATTCTTTTCTATTAAAAAATTGGCGACGGTCTGAGTTGGATGTTAACCTACTGATTGAAATATGATAAAATCTATTCTCATAATCTCAAATGATTATCATATCTTAGTCAGCATATTAAAGTCTAGCTTAAACGACCGTTAATTTTTTAACAAAAAAGATTAGTTTGGAACATAATGAATAGTTAGGTGATCATTCTGTAAATTTTAATAGTCAAGTGACTCAATAAAGTAACTCCCTATTATCGGAGGATCATTTTGTAACTTTTAATATTCGAGGGACTCAACAAAGCAACTCCCTCCACTTGTGTACTTTGCTCTAAATAATAATAAATTTTGATAAATAAACGATGATTTTATAATAATTCAATTAATTTAATGATCATTTTATAATAATTTGATAAATTTTAATGATAATTTTACAATCATTTGAGAAGTGTAATGATTATTTTATGATATTCGAAAATATACGGAGAAAAATCATTTTAACATATTTCAATCCTCTAATATATTTTACCCTAAAATTGAATATATTTATGTTTATGTCAGGCTTATAAATATGTTTTTTGAAAATTAAATAGTATATATTAGAAGTCATTTAATCACAGGCATTATTGTTTGGCCATAAATATATGGGAAGCTAATAGAGTAGCCAAATATTTGTTTGTTTCCAGTTTAAACTTTAAAGGCATATAAGGCCAGGTGATGCAAAACTGGCTAAAAAAGGGAAAATAATATACAACTATACAAGTAAAGCGAGAGAAGCAATGAGGAGATACCGTGACGGCGACACTCTTGTCTTCATTGAAGAGAGGTTGGTCACCGGAAGCAGGGTCGATGATTGCGAGGCGCTGATGAGCCAAATAGCAGTCGCCATGTTGATGGAGCCCACTCCAGTCTGGACCACGGTGCTTCAGCCTGTTCTTACGTCATCCAAATCGAATCAATTAATCGCTTATTTATTTCAGCTCAACCACGTTAATAATAATCATTTAATCAAATATGAACGGAGAAAGAGTAATTGCCTGCGGGAGAGTTCCAGCACTCGAACCCTTTTCGCTTGAGAATCATCGGAACAACCCAAGACGGCTAAAATCCCACACATTTTCTCTCAGAAACTTGTTTTTGTTCAACAACAAATTATAAGGGGAAAGGAAGGAGAATAAGAAGATGATTTACGAAGAGAAAGCAGGCATTTGGATTGTGTGTGTGTTTCGAAGTTCGTCACGCTGCTTATTTATAGTTTCAGAATCTTCGGGTGCACCAATGATACGCCGTCGTTTTATTAACTTTCTCTGACCCGCACTCTCACCCTTCATCACGTGGGTCTTTTTTTACTGTTTCTTTTTGGACCGTTCGATCAGTTTTTATGGCGAAAGGTTTACCCCTTTCTGACTCGGCACTCATCGTCGTAGTCAATAGTTAAAAGCAACGAACTTCGTGTTTAACTGTCCACGTATCAGATAAAACTAGTTCCATCATAAATTAAATATTTACAAAATGTACAAATTTGATTCATTAAAATGCAACGTAAGAAATTTACAACATTTTACTTATACTGCATGCAAGTTTACAAGTAATATTATACTATTTTTATGATATATTAACAATTTTTACATAATTCAACTTCAAACTAGAAAAAACATATTGAAATTAGATTAAATCAAAATTTATTATTATAATTAAAATTGAATTCAAATGACTTCCCTCGATTTGTTCGTTAGCATCCCTAATCTTGTATTAAGAAAAAATGTTAGTAAAACTTGGCCTTAGCTTAAATAAGCCAAGCAATTGAGAAAGAGGTGACACAATGGTATAAGAAGATAAAACTTGCCACTTAGATATGTTTGTTTTTTATTAGATGATTATAAGATATTATATATTTGAAAAACTCTCAATTATTTGATAATAAACATTCAAACACCTCTATAAATGATGTGTTCAACCTCGTAATATGTAAAGATATCAATAATTTCATTAACTATTAAGATTGTTTTATTTGTGTAATTTTTTTTATTACCCTAAATGAGTACAAAATAATATATGTTCAAATACTCTAATCATTTAACATTAAATATATTAAATACTCAAATTCGAAACTTTAAAAATAAAATAATATTTTAAACATTAAAATCACTTTATTTATGCTGAATTCGTACCCCTTGAATATATTAATAATTTATTTGACGTGCCATTATAAGTACTATTGATTTCAATAAGATAAATATAAGCAACCAATTGAATAACAAGATATCAAATCAACATTACGTCATTTATATACGAAACTTTTTCTATAACTTCACATCAGAGTCATGTCTTGTATTCCCAATAATTGCACCGTGAATTTAACAGTCATCACAAAAGTACAATTTCAATGTAACATTAAACAAATGTAAACTAGCGACCAGCCGTCTATATTTCTTTAACTTTTTTATATTTTTATATCATATCTTTGTCTTGTTTGATTTTCATAATTTTCAATAATTCTATATTCCTATTATATTTTTCTTTATTTCTATTGCTTGTTTTTTATTTTTAATATCGGTTGTTTGATCATTTCTCTTTTATTTAATTTTTTCAAGATTAGATTTAACGTCATTACAGTTGATCAAGATGACGATTATTTATTATTTTAATGATCTTTCCTACTTTTGATCTTTGGATTAGACTTGGATACATAGTTTGCATCCGTATATATTTTCTCACAGCACTCAGATATGATTTGTGATTCTAGATGGTCTTTCAGTGGTTTAATTTTATGTTGTAGTTAGTTTGTATCTATATTTTGTTCAAGCTTTTTGGATAAATTTTAACATTTTTATTATATGATTATTCTATGATCTCGAGTGATTGATTATTTTATAAAAAAAATATTCATTTTTATTTAATTTTTTTAATTTTATTATAATTTTAACTATTTTTCTTTTTAATAAATTAACAGCTCTATTTACATAAAAAAATTCGATGAATTATTATTGTGCCAAAAAATAATGAAAGAACAAATTATAAGAGTTTGTGATTGCCTTTTAATGGAGTTTGAGGTCATCTTCATGTTCATGATTTGATGCTCTTTAGTTTCCTCGACTATTGGTTAATCAGTAGGTCACTTCTCACGTAAATAAATATAAATTATTTTTTGACATATTAACAATAAGAAAAAAAGTATAAATTATTACTATTTATCAAAAAAAGTTTACTTATAAAAAATAATTATCGTATTAAGTAATTACCATATATACGATTTAAATTATTCTAATAATTAGTCAAGTTGACTTTTAAAACAACCATGAGACGACGCATCATATAAACAAAATTATCATGAACCTTGAACAAACTTCCACGATATTTTTGGTGGCTTTTAAAGAGTTAATAGAGATAATTCTTCCTCCCTTTTCCTAATAAAATGACTTTTAGAAAATCAATATGTCATTAAAGGTGAATAAAATTCGATTCAACTATAAAATTTAATTTTTTTACTCAACTCGACTTGAAAAAATTTGACTCGACTCGACTTGAAAAACTTGACTTGAATTAATTTCGAGTTGTAATTTCATAAATTCGACTCAACTCAAAAAATTTTTAAATTCAAATCAAGTTATAAAATTGAACTCGGATAACTGGAATAACTCAAAGTTTTTAGTGATTAGTGGGAGTTGATTCCCTACTCCTCTCTCTCTCTCTCTCTCTCTCTCTATATATATATATATATATATTTGTGTGTGTATATATATATACACACATATAATACATATGAAGAAAATATGAGAAAATATATATGTATTGTTATGGTTATAGAAAAATGTTTAAATTAGAATCAGATAGTATCGTAATATTATAAATTTTTACAATTAGGTTTAAACAAAAACTCGAACAACTCGGTTCAATTTAAAAAAGCATAATTGAATTATAAAATATAACTCGTCAACTATAATTTTTTGACTCGATCGAACATTGATATCGTACGTCATTTCTCATTTCTATGGCCTAGAGAAGGCTATGGAGAAAAATGCCACAACTTGTATAACATTTGATTTGTTTTATCTATAAACAGGTAACGATAATAAAATTTGAATTAATATATATGTAAATATAATTAATACATACAAAAATACCATTTATATTATAAAAATCGAAAATTCAACTTTCCAAAATTAAATTAACAGAAAATTTATATATCAGGGCGACGTGTTATCTTATATTATAATGATACACATAACGTCAACCACAGTCCTTAAATTAGCATTAGAATATACTATGAGATCCTTAATAATTAAAGAGAAATAATTGATGGACTAATAGTAACATCAACATGCATGGTTATTGATTAATTTATTTTGTAAATTACAATTTAATAGTGTTTTGGTTGGAGAGTGACTCAAGTATGACGAGTGGAATGATGAGAGCAATTTCATGGTCGGTCTTAGTTTAATCACCACCACTCACTACAACCAACATCAGTATATATGGTGATGATGATATCAAAATTTCAGCCGTTTGATTATTTCCCAAATTAATTATTTGGAGCTAAGTATTATTAATTATACCAAAATAAAGTAATATGATAATATTTCAATTTTATTTCGAATATAAGATGGATGATAAAGAAAATGAAAGTGAAAAAGTTCGAGATATGGAAGGAAAACACTGTGACGGAACAATAATTGAAGGTGTGTCCACAAACCGAGAATAATTGAAGGTGGGATGGGTCCAATCCAAATCCGTTCGTCGGTTTTATGAGTAATTGAAAGCCGTTAATCTCTTTCTTGTGTTATTTTGTGGTGTGTGCCTCTTAAATGATCCCGAATTCATTCGGTATGCGGCGACCGCGACGCCTTTGGGTAGCGTGTATAGCAACCAGGACGACGTTCAACGATACTTGTCAATGCCCACCGCATCACCCTACTCCAGTTCTATATCATAGGCTAGGATTTTCCTGAAATATAGTTAGGATAAGCTTCGTGTTTCACAGAATCAAAGTTGCATTCAAGATACAAATCTATTAACGTAATTTAAGATAATTATCACTATAAAAACTTTTATATATTTAAAAACAATTGTTATATTTTTTCCTTCATATATTTTATCTCAACGAATAAAAAACCATATTAAATTAAAACAAATAAAATATTAGTAAATATTGTGATAGATCGGAATCAAGTGACTTAAAAATCTTGGTTTTTATAACTATTTATTAACTTAGTATCTTTTTAAAATATTTAAATAAAAATATATTTGATTATTAAATAATAATCTAACTAGATTTAAATTAAAAATATCTTGTCAGAAATCGGAATCATATATATATGCATAGGAGTATAATAGATAATCAGACCTAGAGATGGAGTCAGAATTATAATTCAAAATAAATAAAGTATATTTTTTTTTCTAAAATGAAAAGATAATCCATAACTGTACTGTAAATATTTAAATTATAAAATATATACTAAATGTATTTTTTTTTCTGAGATTTTGGGGCAATAATCCCAAATTTATGCTTGAATAATTGTCACCCAACACTCTGACTCATGATGTAAAAACAGTGAAAAGACAAGTAGGGGATGATTTGATTTCAATCCATTCATTCGCTAACTGTTTTTGTTAGGATTTGCGGAAGCAAGAATAGACAAACAAAAGAATTTATCAAGAGGAGTTGGATCAGTTTTTGTGTTCAGAGAGTAAAAAGATTGAAAGATAAAAAATTACACAACGATTTATAGTGGTTCGACTTATCAATCAAATCTACGTCCATTACTTTAGTTCCTCACCAAGGATTTTCTAACAAATTCACTAATTTGTTCTTTCTTTTTCAAGGACAAAGAGATAACCTTTATAAACTTCATAGTTTTTCACGGGCTAAATTAGAACATTTCCTTAAGCTTTTCACGGGCTAAACTAGAACATTTCCCTGAGCTTTTCATGAGCTAAACTAGAACATTTCCCTAGCTTTTCACGGGCTTAGCTAGAACCAAAACACCTTTACAATGAAAAGAAATGTAAACAAGAAAACCTCTCTAAGGTAGGTGTTTACAAGAATTAAACTCACAAAAACAAAAAATTTACAAGAGAAATATGAAATAAGATTGAAAAATTATTTTCTTGTGTTTGATTGCTTGGATAGTTGTTCTATATGTTTTCAAGTATCCTCAGCTTGTTTTTATAGCTTGAAATTAGTTTGAAGTCGAATCTAGCAGTTAGGATGTTTTGGAGTCGTTAGAGATTCATTTTCTGTAAAATAAAACTGCCCAGAACAAGTAGTATCGGTACTCCTTCAATGAGTATGGGTACTACCTTTGTAATATTTGAATTTTTGATCGTTGGGCTTGATATTACTGTAACAGTATCGGTACTCATTTTGCATTCGATGTTTTTTAGCATCGGTACTGCTCACACATTATCGGCACTATTCATACAATACAATACTATTCATAAACAAATTTTGTATTCAATTCTAACTTAAATAGACTTTGAATTATTTTTGAAAACTTTAAATAAATTCAATTCAAGTCCAAAAATATTTTGTTATAAATTGTTATATCAAAATATGGATCAACAATATTCCAATTCAATCTCAAATTTTTGTAAGGATTATATTCAATGTGAAATCAGACGTCATTGCCAGTGAAATAAATCACATAAATAAGCTTTACATTCATTAGAACTAATACTTTTTTATCGTGTAATTATGACGTGAATAGTAATATATGAACACACATCATTCGGGTTTTTGGTTCAAAGTTCAATAAATCATTGTTGGTTTCAGATTTTAGTTTATGATCATTTAATAACATACTTATAGAATTTCAATTTTATAGAAAATGTAAATCAAATATTTTTTTTCAATAATAATAAGAATAGTAGCAAAATGGTCTCTAATATATAAGCAGGGGGCAGCTAGGCTCATTATGAATGTGTCTCTGCCTACTGCACCTTTTTGTTTCTGAATTCCCAATGTTTATACATCTTGTTCTTTTTTTGGGTGGAATAAGTGAAGACCATGTCTACAACAATGAAACTTGTTTCACCATGGCATTTCAGGTTCCCCAAGCATAAAAAACAGGTGCATGCAGTGAGATTTTGAAGTTGTTCCACCATCAGTTCTTCGAGCTCGATAAAAGACATAAACCGACGCAGCATGCTTGATTCCTTGAAGGCCAGGACCAATCCACAAGCTGCAATAACCACTACTTTAAATCAAGTTGCACCACCTAAATAAAGTTAATTCTATAGCATGTAATAAACAAAGTAAGACATGGTACGCGAGGAGTAAGAGTGACATTGAAGAATAAAAACAATAAAAATTACCTTTTCTAACACTTTAATTCTCATTATCCAAGAACAATTTGTAAAGGGAAGATGCATAAGCTATAAAACAATACTAGTAACCATCAAAATATCTCCTAATCAAAGCTCTTCATTGTTCTTCTATCACCCATGTCGGACGCATATTCGAACAAGGATATGGGGATATGATTCTCCCAATACATGCAAAGATTTAACAAAATGAACATGCTCGTGTCAAACACATATCCGTATCCGACACTCACACCCAAGTCCAAGTAACATAGGCATCCATTCCCAATCATTCATTACAACCACACATTATCCATACAAGTTCAGCACATTCATGCATTTAAAGAACCAAGCTTGACATAGTTATTTTAAAGAAAATCAAGTCATACACGCACTCACACTCATCTTTTAGAGTATAGGCAAAAGAAGGTAAGTCAGGGCATAGAGAACATACACATCACCACGAAGCCCCACTTGAGAGCACCAGCCACCTACAAGTCCCAAGTTACAATTTTAGTATGAAGCCCAACTATCTTAGAATGATAATTATTGTCCTTTTCACCATGAAGGGGTGTAAATAAATTTCATACCTGAGAATGACTAAACATTAGCAATTTACCTCTGCTTTCTTATCAACATCACTAATTACCAAATGCATGAATATCACTGCTCTGCAAATATATCCAAAAATAAATTTCACACTTAGTTGAGGTCATTCTGGAGGAGGAGATACAGAGATATCCTAATTATACATATTCGGATCCAATCCTAGTCTCTAACTCTAACTTAAGGACATTCAAACCAAGTAGAACTTTCATTAGGTGGATCCAAACTTGAAACTGAAACATCAACCGGCTATACGAGAATTCCTTCTGGGCCATTAAAGCTCTAACTCGAGCCTTATCCCCATTAATGCAACATCTTCAAAAGGAAACGTAGTTAAAATTTCACATTTCTATTGACATGCTTTCAAACTCATAATGCTTAAGAAAAATTTGCTCAAATACAAAGAAAACGAAAATCCTTCTTTACGAAAGAAGTGCATAAAGTAAGAGAGAGGATATAATTTATAAACAATGCCACTTTGAGAAGAAAAAAATTTACAAGTTAACGAATTATAAATTAAAGGTTAAACAATAACAGCTTATTAAGAATCTTTCTGAAAGCCCAAACCTCTCACCTGAGTCTAGAAGGAGGTGGTCACACAACTCGGCCTCTGCAGATTCATCATTGTTTGCAAATATCGATTTTAGACATTCTAGGTTCCGCGACTTCAACTATTTGTAAAACCCCTCATTCAGACCAATTCCTTTGGACATAAGTTGCAAAGCTGTGCCCCTAACAATCCAACCAGTATCTTCAGGTTTATCTTCAGATGGGTTCAGAGAATGCACACTTTTATCATCCACTTGTACACCATATATAAATGGCAGTCTCAGTACAAGAAAACTCTCTGGTGGTAAGATCACTTTACATCCAAGGCTGAACTGCAACTTTTGTTCGCGGTCTGGAACCGATGAGGGTAAGCAAGATGCCTACAAAAAATTCTTACTATTAATTTAGAGAAAATAACAGAGGCAAAATCACTGATCGGTTCGTAAAAGCATATTAAGCTTAAGAAACTTTATTCCCATGACAGATGCATGTCATAGAAGCTATCAGCCTCCACTTTATCATCAAGTTGCTATGATATCAATAAAGGAAAAAATCAGACGATGACATAAAAATAAGTGCCCCAACCAAAATCCTCAAGTACATAAGGTTTGCTGGGAGTAGTAAAAACATCATTTGAATATCATAAATAGTGGAAGTAAAGGTCATGCATGTGGAAGTGAGATATACCTTGAACTGTATAACTGGACAAGCTGCCAAAACAACAGGAAAGGGAGGTGTGACCTGGAAGGAAATTCTAACAATCAGCCACATTGTAACTAAAGGTAAAAAAAGGATAAATTGCATGTATTAGTCACCTAAAATGCGACAGACGAAACTTCTGGCAGCTAAGCATAGCTTACTGAAGTTCCAGAATTATACTTTGATCATTCCATGAAAAATAATTAGGTATTTGGAGGCCATTGTCCAGATGATTCACTCCACTTATCAAACTATCAACAAAGAAGATAATAGCTGTGCTATTCCTAGTAAAGGAGATTGTGTCCCTTGTTACAGATAAGGCGTCTATAGTTAGGTTGATTCCAAGGGCTTGTAATTGTGAGGCTGATAATTTAGCGAAGGAGGGGATTGGGTGATTGTAAGGGTACTGTTGCTGTTTCTTTCTGTTTTTTAAAGCTGCTGTACTCGGTTTATTTATTAAGTCTTATGTAATTCTGTTCTATTAATAAACTGAGGTACTCTTTTCCTCCTTCTGCTGGTAGGTTCTTTCCTTCGGGAAAGGGACTAATATGAGGGAGGTTTTTAATGAGGTCTCCTATTTTTATCAAAAAGGGCCTTTCTTGCTTTTGCTTCTTTCCCCAAACAATTGTCTTTCTTTCAAGACATTGTATATTGGTTTTAGGAGAAAACAGTACACCATGAGAAAAACCACCTTCTATAAGACACAAAGATGACCACAATTACATCAACATACATGTAGCGAGAAGCATGTACTTTCTAGCCCAATTGATGATACTATAAATTTATCATAGATTATGTCACTAGAACCAAGTATTCACTATGTCAGAATTTTGATTTTTCAAGCATCTAACAAACTGTCCAATACAACATTGATTACTTGGGCAGACAGAACCAATTAGCATGAGAACTATCCTGCCTCAGATGTCAAGAGTCCCTTCTAACACATTCAAGCAATCAAAAATCAATAAAAATCATGCATTCTGAGAAGATGAACATGAATGGAATTGAAAAGATTCCATATCAATCTGAAAGGGCATGTGGTCATTAAACTGATACTACATTATAAACAAGTTGAAGAAAGTTTAAAGAAAATCGTGCAAAGACTTTGTGACTATACCAGAAAAATTCTCTGAAGCTGCGATATTGTGCTTGCAAACTTAACCTTTGACGGTTCTTTTTTATTCCTGATAGACCTGCAGTGTGGACACTTCAGGTATATTGGTAAATCTCTATTTACCATGGAGAAAGAGGATCCATCATCATCGAGGCTAACAGAATGGAAGCCTTTTTCAAGGTCTCTTACAGCGACAGGCAGATCTGCTACATTCTTAGATGTTTGATTATGCTCTTCACGCATAGGAAGTAGCGGCAGCCCATCTTTGATGACGTTACTATTTCCCACCACCTTTTTTGCCTCATCCTTGTTTTTCACCTTATTTACAGAAGCAACTTTAATACCATTTGTATTCCGATGAACTTTACCCTGCCCATTGTTCTTGCCCACTGTTGAAGAATCTGCTGATGTGAGGTCTGAAGCTTCCACAGAGCATTCTTCAAACAATGAATATGGGGGCTGAAGTTGGTTGAGATGCTCTGGGTTCAATAAGAAACGGTGGCCATGAGGGCACTCATGCTCAAAACCAACATATGCCATCACATGCTTCATCTTAGAGTTCAGTTTTGCCTTTTCATCATTGCTCATATTCACAGGAACAAAATTACTGCCAATTCGTACAAAAGGATCACTATCAGCGCTAGCATCAGAAATTACTTGATTCAAGTTTGGAGTAACAGATGACATCTGTATGGGTTTTTGAGATCCTTGATCAACAGTTGAATGAGCCCCTTCCAAACTGAGAGCACTTGCCTTATGTTTCTTTGTTCCTTTTTCTATCCCTGATAAAGGCTGTTTCCTCTGCTGAAGAGGAGGGAATCCTGAATCTGCAGCTGCTGATCCAGCAACAACTTCCGAAAAAGGTTTTTTCATCATGAAATTGGGAAGGCCTCTACCAAAACTGATCTTGTTACCATTTAACTTGCTGATATCCCAGGTTTTTTTTGGATTTTCAACAACATTCTCTCTTTCTCCAGAGCAGACCTCTGTGGAATTAGCCTTCTTCAATTGAACATCAGCATTAGTCTCAGCCTTAGGATCTCTACTGGACCTACCCACAGAACCAAGTTGTGTAGATCTTGTTGATAAGCCATTTGGGGTTTTCTGTTTCTCTAAAACTATTTTCCACTTTAAAAGAAACTTCTCACCGGTACTGAACCCACTCTGAAGTAAGCCTTTAGAAGGTTCATAGTACCTTGCACTGCCAATACGAATCAAACTCCAGGAAGATGGTTGAATTGGTCCTTGGCTGCTTACTTCTGGTAGTTGGAGCGCTGACAGAAGCTTGTCACATTCAGGAAAGGAATTGAAGGAAATGTTCGCCGATTCAAAATCGAAAGGGTCAGATAGCAATCGCCGCGTCCGACCACAAGCACAAGCATGAAGAAAGACATATCCACTTGAATGAGGTTTCATCAAAGCTCCTGAAGGCAACTCACCTGCCTCAACATCATGTCTTTGGTGCAAACATGGTTTTCCAGTCAAACTAACAGCATCACAACGTTGTCTTCCAGATTTCCACATTGAGGTGCAATCTTCCTCCAGCTTCTTTGCAAGCAGTTCCACTGCAGGTCCCCTGACCATAGAGTGAAAAGCATGCAGAGCCTTTTCCAAATGAGCTTCATGCTGTGATGTGGGATAACAAGCAGGCAAGTCTTTCAAATAAATCTCTTTTGCAGCTGGAAGGGCCCTTTCACACCACAAACTAGAGAACTTTGTGTTAAGCCCTTTCCCACTTTCCAACCAAGATACTGCAATATCTAGAGAGTCGCTGCTTCTAGAAGCAACCCCTTCACCCTCGTCAGAAGTAGTACTTCGACGAGGTTTTCTTTTACCAATTTCAGTTTCATCTATACAACCACGCTTTGCAGATAGTAGTCCATTCAAAATAAGCCGACTAGAAGACAGCCATATATCTAAAGTTGGGAGTTCAGGCGTAGTCAACGTCTTCGCAGAGGCAGTTGAGGCAGCGGCGGCGGCGGCAGCAATGGCCACCATACCAACACCAGCAGCAGGGCCACTATTGGTGTTAGTCAATCCCCCTCTTCCCCTCAAAATATCTGACTGCCTGTAGATAAATTCCTTCAAAGATGATAGATCTTCTTTGTTTGAACTCTGACTATGAGTTTCGAGCAAAAAGGAATCTGAAGTTGCTTTTCCATTCAAAACATCTTCCACAAGACCAGTGGCAAACTCCAGAGATTCCCCTTTCTTAGTTGTTGACTTGTCCAGCAGCACAACAGCCCTGGATGCATCAAGCGAAAACAGAGGGGCTAAATTTGAAACACTCGCACTTCTTGACCCACTGTGGCTGCCTTCTGAACCCAATAGTGTTCGGCATTTCTTAATTAAAAACCGAATCTGTGCCTCAAGGGATGACTGCAGTTTCTTCCGGAAACCACCTTCAGATTTACTTGCAGGACGTGCCAACACTACTACAGAAGCAGAACCTTTTGTGGGCAAGGCTGGCTTTGCTAAACTGCTTGAATTAGAAGAATGATTAAGTGAGGATGCCTTTACTGACTCCTCGATGTTATTAGCATTAGAATTTGGTACATCAGAGAAATCATCAATGAAAACAAATAGCATCACCGGGGTACACTGGCCTGGGAACAAAGACGTATAGGAACCTACACCTAACATGAGAGAGATAGCTGCAGCATTGCGACCCAACATGCCACCAGTTCTACCTGGAGAAGTGTTGGCAGCAGTTGGTGTTGCTGAAGTGCGAGAAGACGACGAAGAATGAGGCCTTGATGGCAATGGTGATGTTCGAGATTTTACATATGGTATTAATGCATGCTTAGCAGCTTGCAACACCCGAAATTTTTTCAGATTTTGAGTATTGAAGCAAGATCCCTCCTGAATGTATATGATTAAATGGCACACCTGCATTGCTAATTGAGTTAATCATAGATATATCGGCTATTACTATTAGTAAGCATTCAACAACATGCTTTCTTATAGGGTTTTCAATTTCCAGTAGTCTGAGTGTCTGATAATACTACCATATAACACCAAAACGATAAAGAAAGTTCAATAAACTAAACTAAGAATGTAAAGCTTTAATGCCAAATAATTAACATACTGGTATGGGAATGCTACCACAAATTTCCTCTTTCTTTTTTTTGGTAAGTATTGCTTGCCTTGTTGATCTCATATTTATATTCTTAACTCATAACCAAGGAACTTCTTATCAAGATTAAGTTAAGGTTGTGAATAAATTTAATGGGAAAAGAAACTCAATTTCAACTAATACACTAACATAATACAAATTAAAACTGATATCTAATAATCCAACGAAATATACCAATTCAAGACAACCTAAAAAAAACTTACAGAAAACATAAAAAGCAATCCTTGAAGATCCCCGAACTCCCGTTCCTCTAAAACCCCATCAAAATCTGACCCGGAAGCCATTGACCCATCAAAAACCGGGCATCCATTTGAAGAAAACTGCAAGAACAAAATCCCTTTATCTTCTTCATGATAGTAACTAATCCTCCTATGCTTGAACCAATCCTTTTGTTCATCGTTGTCAAGAGACAAAACCCGGTCCATTTGACCTGACCCGAACACGTTGGAGTCTACAACTCTGTTAATGAGCTGGAAAGAGTTGTCAGGTCTCCGAGATATGAAACCCACCACAACGACACCGTCGGGAGAGCTGGGAAGTGAAGGAGAGGAAGGTGGTAACGGAGGGGGCGGATTCGAAGAAGTGGGTACGGGCGAAGGAGGTGGGCGGGTCAAAACCCGCATTGAAGGCGGGCTAGGAAAGTCCATGATTGAGAAAAAGGGAACATAAAACGGGTTAGATTTGCCGGACTTCCATCGAAAGAAATTCACGAGTAGAAGGGGCTTTGGTAAAGAAGAAACAAAGACTCCGGCTTTTTTAAATTACAAATAAATAAAAGGACATACATACAATACATATATAATTAACAACGAAGCCATGGACTCGTGAGCTTAAGAGCCCACGTCCTAACGTCCTAGTCCAACAAAAACAAAATCACCACATAGAGCCTTAGCTCTTTCTCAAAGTTTTATATTATTAATGCGTTAATATAATGATAATTATATGATATTATGGAAATATACATAACCGTAGTGCTAAAGGCGTCCCTTACCAACGCAACGTTGCTTTTATGTCATGATTTCTGAATTGATCGGGTGACTTCTTTTCTTACAGAGCGGTGCTGCAGTTCGGTGCATTGGCTTTCAGAAAATCGAGGGTCAAAGGATAACAATTTTAGGAGGTAACATTTAATGTTCCGATTAAAGATTATTTGAAGCCGTAAGATTACATTGTGCATGGAATTATAACGATTATTTTATTTAGGGATGAACCGAGAGTTAAAGTGATGTCACAAAAAAATAAATTCTTTTATATTTTAAATATTTTCTTTGTATTTTATATAGTTAATTTAATTTAGCACTTTTTAAGATTTTATAATTTCACACTTTAAATTGTAATATAATTTCTTAAGTCTACACTCCTGACATAAATTCATGCGTCCATCGCTCTCGATGAAGAACTATGGCTGTAAGTGTACATTTTCCTTATTCGTATAATCTTCTCAATCCCGTCAACCAGCCTTTGAAAATAGATCAGAAAAAGAGGTAAATGTTAGAATTTAAATCCCGGACATCAGCTGAACTCGTGAAAGATGATAAAGATGATAAAATTCATCAAACACTGAATCTGCTCCTCTGTGTTTGTGATTAGGTTCATCGTCTGTTAATGTCTCTGCAACTATCGAAGAAGAAGCCAAATTTGTCAAGCCAAACAGATGGAGAACGAAGGTTCATCACTGATCAACTTCCGAACACCGTAGCTTTACTTCTGTACATATTTGTGCTTGCTGGTCTACTGTTTTCATAACGAACATATGGCAAGAATTCTGGAATTTGCAATTCTTGCCTGTTCGTATTCATAGCAATCAACAGCAATTAGATGAGTAATTTGATCCGCGTCAATGCACAACACCGAGGCTCGAGCATCAAATGCAAACATGAACCTAAATCGACCCTTTGCATTAGCTTGTGCCCGGCTGTGCTTAGATTACGATACATTTGTTTTTCTTTCCAGTGAATCTTCATCAGCCATGTAAAGTTATATATTTAGTGGTCAACTATTATGGGCAGTGGTGCAAATTGCACTGGCTAAAATATTAAAAATAAATAATACAATCATTCCGAGTCTATACAATTCGACATAAATATACATATACTTAAATGTATATATGCTTCTGTTTAACAATTTCCTAGTTTTATGTTCTAAAAGGCTAAAAAAAACTAGCTTTAAGGTAATCAACAGCTTACCTAAATTTAAAGGATTCTCCGAGCTCTCAGATATGAATACATGAGAAAAAAAGCCACAACACCACCAACAAAAATCCCTGCTGTGGTTAGCCAGAAGGCAAACTGCAAATGAATGGGGTAAGTTAGCATAGCAAAGTGAGAACCATATCGATGCAGAGCATATGAAGCAGTAAGAAGATGCCAAATGTTCAAACTTTTTACGATAATCATACCATATGGTCTTCAAGATAGGACCTCAAGTTCATGCCGAATATACCTGAAAAACACGAAGTATAATCTTGAGCTTCTGGACATGGATGCTCATAACTCTCACTCTAATCGGCACTACAACATTAATTTTTTCTTTCCTTTTCCCACTTTTATCTAATTCCAAATATAGGCAGTTTCTCTAGGCCACATCCTCTCTAACAATCAAATAAATGAAAAAAAAACACTATCACCATATTTCACATGATGAATCCATGAACTAGCCTACAATTATACTTGGACAAAAACAATTTTATTGTCACATGGTGATCAAGCGCATCCTAACAACTCATGATTTTGTGGCATCTTAGATTTACAATTTTTACAACGGATAAGCGATGGAGATTCTGACCAGACATTTGACCAATTCTTGTTTTAGCTGCCATTCAGGCATGTAATCAATAGAGGTTTGGCTTCTATTTTTCTTGGTGGGGGAAGGACAAACCTGCTACTAGAGCACCGACTGCCACACAAAATGTCCCGACCTGAAGAAGTAGTTCCAATCTGCTTACCTCAAGCCTCCGAGAGCTTATAAAAATAGTTAAAAAAAAACAATGAACACTATTTCATTAGTTAAAGGATTGTGGATTCAGACGCAAATGAACTTTAAGTTATTTATGGGTTTAAAATTTCAAATTATCAGCATCACAGATAAGAAGATCATGGGATTTTAGAGGATAAAGTATTGAAGAAGCCCCAAGTGATATGGTGATGCTGAAAACCAAAGCAAATCAAACTTCATCAATACCTTAAATTGACAGCAATAGAATCTTCCATTTCTTTTGCAGAATCAAGAAGCCTTTCAGCCTGACCATGGCAAGATTCACATCTGCAAATGCAACAATAAATTGAAATCAGTGGGAGCCATTGAAAGCAGAACATGCACACAATAAGCCCTTCTGCCTGGCCAGTGAAAATGAAACAAACAGTCACCCTTTTCTAACAAACTCTATTTATTCCTGTGTTAACCAAACCTCAAAATACATCTTCCTCATCTAGTTTATGCCTTGTTTACAACATTGAGAAATTTGGACATTTCAAAAGCTCTAGCAAGCAAAGTTGACAATCATCAAGAATATAAAAATGAAGAATATAAATGATAACCTGTTTGATTAACAAAACTAATGGAACAAAAGAAAAACCTTTGAAGATAATTTTCCAAAAGCATCTCGATCTCTTCCTCCTCTTCTGCAAAAGGACCAAACTGAATTAGAACTTTTCTTAAAAGTACACATCGAAACTGAGTTTAATGAGAAGAGTACCTTCAGCAATCATTTTTTCTAAGGGTAGAGAACATTCCATTTCATCAGTTCCCTTTTTCAAAGTACAGTTTCTTCCCATTATACATATTCGACGTATTTCATGGGGGTCCTCCAAAAGATCAAGCAGCATTTGTCTAAGGGCCCCTGCTCTTGAACCCAATTCAACCTAGCATGATAAAACAAAAGGAAAATATAAAGATATTGACTATTAATTATTATGCAACTAAACAAGATTTTGTAAAGTTAATATACCAAATTCTGCTTGCTAATACGAAGTTGCTCCAATATGTCAGCGGTTAATTTGTAAGGCAACTCTTCAAGCAGAGCTTGAACCTACACATATGAAAGAGCACCAATGATTAAACAGGCTCATATTATAAAAAAAACTCACATAATGACACTGTCGGCACTCAAGGTACAAACTTGTAAGTTCTTAAATAATCATGGTGATCATAGTGAATTGTTTAGGTGTATAAAAATATATTATAAGGAAAACATCCATTTTAAGTTTATCAAATCAATTGTCAGAAAACAAATAGAATTAGTAACATTTTAAGGAATGCTTAGAGTGGCTTAATAAGCTTGCTTGTTCAAGCTTTTATCAGGCACAAGTTTGAATTTGTACATACTTAAGCTCGGTAAAAATTGTTTTTAAACAGAAATAACAGGCATCTGCATAAAGTTTAAGTTTGAGCTCATTCATGGATAACTGATTAATGATTATTCTAAAATAGAAAACCCCCTTTCTATCTTATCTTAGGTATTCAATTAGATTATTTAGTTGTTTACAAGTTAGTGACCATTAGCATAAACACACTTAGTACTTGACACCCTCTTGCTCACACTTTCCCTATTTAACAGAATGATCAGGCTTAAACTTAGAAAAGTTTCAAGTTGATCAAGAGCAACTTGGTTCATATGCAGCTGTTAGAGGAATAGGACAATATTGTAACATCTTGCGGGAACCGAAAATGGCTGATTTAATAGAAACTTTTAACTATAAGACCAATGAGTTTTTTGAGCCTGTGTGTGAGAGACAATAGAGGAAAGATACAAAAAAATGACAAAAAGAAGTGGAGCCTATAAAATTTTCTTGAATCGGCTGTTCTTTCCCATTGTAGAGTCACTTGGAACTTGAAAACTAGTTACTACTGAAATTTGCTTTTAACCACTATAGTAAATGTCCAAGAGATTCGCTGTCTGCAGCTTCATTAGGACTTACTCAATTCACCATGAATCTTGTAAAAGAGTGGGAAAAAAACAAGAAACAAACAAAATACTCACTATGTTTCCGTACTCACACGAGGTTCTATATCCATTAGTCTCTGCTCCAACCGCTGTATTCGTGAAAGTAATGCTGCTTCAACAACCTAAAAGTATCACACCAAATGTCTCTCACAAAGTACAGACGTTCAAAATTATAGTTTCCTTGTAGATAAACCTATTTCATTAGCATATAAAAGTAAGGGTTCTCTGAAAGACACAAACCTCAAGCTCGAATGGCATACAATGCCCTCCATTCATGGTATTCAGTCGAGGCAACAATGTGTCCATAAAAGCCTTTCCGCCTTTGCTAAAAAGGACCAACACATGCAACAAGTTCACCATGTCAGTTTGAAGAGATGAAACAATGAGATTGTATTTGCACAGGTGCAAAATTACCGATGATAGTCGAATATAAGAACACAATCTCTCATTGCAATTGCTCGTAATGATCCCAGCGTAAGTAGAATTGCATGCTCTCGTACCTTAGAGCACGGAATAGGGACAAATGATTTAGCAAGCACATATTAGACAGGAATATAGAGAGAAAAACTGATACTCAATGCCAATACATTGGACCCAAGCAAAGCAAATAAAAGGATAAGCTTGAGAAGGAATAGCACAAATAGGGATTACCAGAAGAGATGGCCCCGAGTTTGTCAAAAACAATGATGGATCGACGCTTCGGATGTCTCTTGGACGAAGGCCTAAGAAAACGGTAAAACAAAATTAATCTACAATAAACAAATAAGTAAATAAAAGACAAGTTATTTTCCTGCAAGTAAAGCTTAACAATAAGAAAAAAGATGAAAAAAAATATATTACCACTTGATTTCAGTAATTGACGTCGGTTTATCTTTCTTGTAGATACTACTCCATTTGACTTCACCTCTACCACCTTTAGAGGGGGGAAATTAAAGACGATAAATAAAGTTATAAACCATTCAAAATAACAAAAAGGAAATGAAGAAGACAAAGCTGGAATGCAATCCAAAAAGCCCTAAGAAAAAATGGCAAATTAGTAATTAGCAAATTGTATGATAATGAATTCTAGAAACGATAATCATAATTAACACATAATACATGATTGCATGCAACTATCTTCTTCTAATATTAGAAATAAATGGGGGGAAAAGGTAAAACTCTACTTATATCACTATAATGAAGGATAATAAAGGCAAAAACCTCATAAACAGGCTCACGAATTCCAAGCGATGGAGAATCACTGGAAGATGTAGTGGTCCTCTGCATCGCAACTGCAGAGTTATGGTGCTGCTGCGAGTTCGGATCATCAGTCCCTCCAAATTCATCATCATCGCTGCCAACGTTATCAGCGGGCAACGGTTCCGGTTGGATCAAACGGTCTTCTTTCGTGGATGATCTAGTAGTAAAGTACTTGATCTTGCTCCTACAAGAAGAAGAAGGTTTCACTGCGACCGGGAGTAGGGGAAGTCCGCTCTTTTGAAGCAAAAAGGGCGAAGCGGTGGGACATGGATAACCGAAGAGAAGATAATGTACGGAAGGATATAGAGAAGGAGATGGAGATTTAGCAGATAACTGCAGAAGATTTGGATAAGAAGAAGAAGCAGAAGCAGGAAAAGGAGTTAGCGCCATAGTTTTGGTTTCTTCTCGTTAAGCGGACAGATAAATTGGTTTTTGCTTTAAAACTTCACTTCCAATCGGTTTTATTTTATTTTATTATGATGTGGCTTAGAATTAGATTGGTGGTCTTTTTATTTTAGTTTTTTATTTAATGGTCTAATTTTGATTTTAGTCCGTTGAACAAAAACAATTCTGATTTTAGTCCCTTTACTATATTGAAATTTAAAGATATAACCCCTCCCCTTTAATTTCAATAATTTTCTCTCAAATTTTTTTATCATTATAAATTTAAGGACGGAAACTAAATAGGACAGAGATTGTTCAAGATTTGAACGTCGAATCAGATTTCAATAACGATCTAATAATAATACAATTTTTTTGTCATTACATCAGTAAATAGTTTATTATTCTTATTTTTTAACACAAATTACTGATATTATTAGTGGTTACTAATAAAATGATGATTTCTATAATTTTAAATTCTCAATTGACATGTAATTTATTTTTTGTTGAATGTGATAGATTAGATTTCATGACTTTAACTCTGTAACTGAATAATAGTAAGGAAATTTTTATATTATCACTTTAACAACCCATAATGATGGTATCAATTTGGGTGTACTAATATCATTATACTAAATTAAGTAGAAGAAATAAATCTCATATTGTGATATAGTAGAGGGACTAAACTCATAATTAGATCAAATGTATTTTTTTCTCCCATGTTAATATATACGTTTGATAGAAAATTAAGAGAGGAAATGGTTGAGAAAAGATGGAAAAGTACATGACTAGCCCGTCTTTTTCTTTTTTGGTTTAAGACTTGTGAACGGCTGTAGATAATCTTGTTCGCGAAATGGTAGGAGCCTTCGAGGCTTTCGAATTTGTGTGTTGGTTATTGTATGCCAAGGAATTGGGCACGTCACACCATGTTTGACATCGTACGGACATCTCGAATCTTAAGCTTTTGGAATAACAACTACCACTAGTATCTTTTATTCTCATTTATATATTAACCATAAATGATCACTATCATTCTTTAGATGCTATCTTCGTCACTTCATTGCTTATAAATATAATCGTTATTCACTTCATTACGAAAAGCTATGGGTTTTTTTTTAATTAATTACTGGTATCCAATCTATTGACTGACTAATCCAGATCGGGTACTGCAGAGGCGAGGGTGACCCTCCCAACCCAGTTTGCTCCATTCATAAACGTCAGCATTCAAACCCCTGACTTTATTTAAGGACCTAGTGTCTCATCCCACTAGACCAACTGATTGGTGGTAAAAAGCTATGGTTTTTATATGCCAATAAGATCCATCATTTATAATCTATGAGAATCAAGAAGAACATGTTTCACTGCTATTGCAGTCAACAATGGCAGTCTCTAAAACTAGCTACTAATACTGTAATACATTTGAATATTGATGGCGATAATCTAAAAACGATCATATCAAATCGGATTGGATCAGAAGCTGTCAAATACAGATTTTTTTGCCATCCCCTAGTTGAGAGTGAAAAATAGTCTGTACCAATGAATCATGAGATGTTACAGTCCTAAAATATATAAATGCCAAGGAAACTCATCCTTCATAATCTAAGTGAATCAGAAAGAACATGTTTCAGCTATTTCATTGCATCCAACAATGGCAGTCTCAAAATTTGGTACCTTTTTTTTCCGAAAAAGAGCTTTGTCACAAGCATGGACCTCATTAAAAAAAACTCCCTATCCCTATGTGGAGGAAATAACATGTAAGAGAAAAAGCAATAGAAGTTGGAAAACTCAATCAAGCTCTCTCATCCAACTAACCTTCCGGTTTGTGTCTAACAAACATAGAACTGAATAATTCACGAGTTCATAAGAATTCTTCAATGAGAGGCTGGTAGAACAACTTGTAAGCTTCCAAAACTTCGAGATACCACATCGCTTCTCGGTCGGGAAATGGAGATAAATCAACAATCTTATGCACCTATTAACAGCAATGATCACAGTGTTTGGGAGAAAAAAAACAGAATTTCATCTTAAGATATACAGCAAACAAGATTGAAGCATTTCTTGTGAATAAATTAACTTCCATTTCCAGAGTTTTCAATCATTTCATTTACCATGGATGCAGCAAACTACAATCAATTATGGTCGCCAACTACAATCAAGCTTGAAAAATATTCAAATTGGTTCGTTCGATAGCTCAATGGCTCGAACTCAAACTCCACTATGCAATGACCAAGCCAAATTCTAATATTTTGCAAGCCAAACCCGAGTAATTTGCAAGTACATTCCTCTTTTACCCTCTTAAGAAACTAGTAAAAAGAAAAGGTCCAGAAGACAATTTATAGCATGAAATTGAATAAATTATAAGGGAAATTTCGAGTACCTTAATAACAGGGAGATCGTCTGTACGGATAAAGTATCCTCCCACCACCATTACATACATCCCTGCAAATTTTTTTCAAAGGTCAGATTGGTTGAATACAAAAAGAAAGTAGTGAAAAATACAGGGATAAAACAAAAACCTTTTCTCCATTGACGTTGACGGAAATCAACGGATAGGTTAAGCTCGACGACGCCGGTGCTATCATCGAGAAGCAGGCGATCGTCGTCGTCGTTTGAGACCAAAACGCCCTATTGAAAAAAGAGGGAAATGGTAAAGAAAGAAAGGTAAAATAGGGAAATTGATTAAAAGGAAAAGAAGAAACCTGAAGCCAGACACGTTGGAAGAGAATGCCACCAAGAGTCAAGGCATTTTGAGAAGGGGTTCCTCGGGCTTCTTTCAGCTGCCCGCATAGCAGCTTCAGCGCAGCTAAACTATAGTCCATTTCCGCTGTGTGTGTGTTTTTTTAATCTTCCGCTCTAAAGAAAATGAGGGGTTTTCTGTTTTCCCCGGTATTTTCAGGGAGTGCTTTTATCTTAGGTTAAACTATACAAATTAGGGGTGTACAAAATTACCTAATTCGGTTGACTCGATTCATCGATCTGGATCTAAAAAAATCGGGTAATTTTTTTAAAAAAATTATCCTGTCGGGTCGGGTGCCCGGCCCGATATTTCCCGGGCCAGGTCCGGGTTACAAAATCTAGTTTTTTCAGGTACCCGGTTAGTTTTTATTTTTTTAAAATATAATTATATAAAATATAATGAATTATTTATATTATGGATTATTATATTTTGTATTTCGAACTTTTAAATTTTATGTTCGGATATTAGAGTATGTAATTCGAAGTTTCGAACATTTAAATTTGTGTATATATTTTTTTAAATTAATAATTTGAAAATAAAAACTTAAAAATCCAGTATCGGGTACCCACAAAATCTGGGTACCCGATTACCGGGTACCCGAATTTGCACACCCCTAATACAAATGATTCTTCGGTTATTTTATTAAGTCATATGATTATTAAAAATTATAAAATAATTTTACAATAATAGAATATTATTTTATTGAGTTTTCTAATTATTAAAACTTATAAAATAATCATCCGATTATTTATATGTTCTAAACTCGTCATATTCCATTAAAATTTGACGATCGTCTGATTTGTACGTTATTCTACTGACTGAGAGATAATAAAATTATATTTTGATAATGTCTATTGGCATTGCTATTGCATTGAAGCATTGACTCACTGACATAATATTTCACGCATTGACTTGGCGATATAATGTAAACAGAGAGTTAATCCACAAAATACACCCCAAATGATTTTGAGATTATCTTATCAAAATTAACATGTTAATATTCAGTTCAAACAATTGTCTATTTTCAACAACAAAAAATTATGAGTTTAGAATATATGAATACTCATGTAACCATTTGTAACTTTTAATGGTCGAAAGACTTAACAAAACAACTCACTATAAATAAACAATAACTTTTACTTTTAATAATCAATGATTTAACAAAATAGTACCTTATAATTATAGGCTATTTGTATACTTTAACTTCATTTTTAATAATTTTCATATTTTGTACATTACAGTGATCATAGTCCCATGATATATCAAAACCAAGCCCAAGGGCTCCCTGGACTGTCACTCTGATCAGAGTCTATCGTGGTCATATTACATTTTCTTTCAATTTTTTAAATTTTCCAACCAAACGCAACAACAAAAACAAACAAAAATATATTTTTTACCTTAATACTGATACAGAAATAAAACATCATTGTCGCAGGAACAACCATCCTCATTATGAAGCTTAAGCCGGTAAGTAGTGGACATCGCAAAGCTACTGCAGCAATCCACTCCTCAAATGGTGAAAGAAACTCGAGTGCTAGCAGGAGCAACAACAAAAGCACAACCAAGAAATTTATTATCTTTTGTCAAGTTTGATACATAAATATTGACAAGGAATAAAGTCATTTATAATATAATTTTTAAATTAATTTATATAATATAAAAGTATTTTTTCCTGAAATTTGGTTTTTTTTAATTATCAACCTCGTAATATATTCTTTCAAATCTGAATGATAATAATAGTTAAACAATAAAATTTATCGATCTACCAAATAACGATAAAATTTTAATTTTTTATTTTAAGATAAACTATAATAAAAAAATGAGAAAATGAATAATATTTTAATATCAAATTTATTGTAAATGAACTAACTAAGGATGAACAATAATAATAATAATAATTGATCGTGAAAAAGAAAAAGAAATATTAGATTGATTTCATAAAAACAAAAACGACTAATAACTCATCGTTTTGACATTGCCGCAAATAAATTTTCAATTAAATAATAAAATTAAAAATTATTGAAATAAAAATATAATAAAATCGAGTGAATAAATATATAACTCGTGCGAATATCACAATCCAACCAAAACTTAACACCGACGAATCCATGAACATCCATTTTGAAAAACAATGAATGAATTTTAGTTTAGCACGATAAATTTAATTATTAATGTGTAGTTATGCTATTCGAAAGTCGTAATATATAGTTAAGAAAATATCTTAACGAAAAAATTAATATTTAACATTTTTCGATAAAACGCTACATAAAATATTATTTTTTACTAAAAATGTTAATTTCATTATTTAATTTTTAATAGAAAAATAATATTTTAGGTAGTGTCCAATATTAATATTTTAGGTAAAAAAATGATATTTTAAATAATATTTTATCAAAAATATTAAATATTTTAAGTATCACTCAATATTAATATTTTCGTTAAAAAATAATATTATATATAGCACTTTACTAAAAATATTAAAAAATATTAATATTTTTTATAACAATTTTTCTTAATCAGTTATTAAGTATGCCGTATCTTAGACATCCCATTATTAATCCCTTTGCTTTTATGATATAGTATATAAATTCTAACTAATCGTATTTTCCTTTTGTCGGTCCAATTGGTGAAAGGATTAATGTTAATAAAAACTAAATCAGGTCACTTTTAGGATTAGTTGGCGAGATTTAGATTTAGTCTCCCACGCGCTAAAACGCGTGGAATTATTTTTCCTTCTGTCGGTGATATTAGCTATTACTGAGCATCTAATTAAATAATAGGAATCTCAAACTTTCGACGTGTTTTTTAAAGTAATTAAATAATATTCAACAAATATATTGGTGATTTTGATGTCATAAAACTATAAATAGAACAGTTTGTGATCACTTTCTATATTATCCCATTATTTTTAATATTTTTACTTATGATAATTATATTTTGAGTAATAAATAAATAAAATATTAAATTTTATTGGTTTTATGCAAATAAATTTATAATATCTAATTTATTAATTAATTAATTAATATCAAATATTATAGATGCTTATCAGAAGAATGATCATTTTTATTTAATATGTTTCATTTGTAATGTTAAAAATTCAAAATTTGAATATTATTTAAACTATTTAATACCTTATCCCACTAAATCATATGGTGATTAATTTAAAACTATATATAAACATGAAAATTTATAAAAGGATAAATATATATATTTTTGCATCTTAATTTTATTTCTAAGGTACAATTTTATACATATTTTTTTAATATAATTAAGTATATGAATTTGGTTCTAAGGTTTAATTTGGTATCCACAGTTTTTCTTTAGTCCAATTCTGTACTTAAACTTGATTTATTGGATCAAATTAATATTTGTATGTAACTTTTTAGTTTAAATTAGTACTAACGATAAATAATTTATTTGAACTAATTTGTACTAAAAACTATGTTTAAGTATCAAATTGAACCTAAAAGTCAAGTTTAAGTACATAATTGAACCCTAAAAAATTAGGTATCAAAGTGAACATTGAGGCTAAATTTAGATAACTAATTGGACAAAAAAGCTTAAGTACCAAATTGCATATTGAAACTAAACTCAAGTATCAAAATTTATATTTACCCTTCCCAAAATTTAATCAATACGTAAGAAATTAGCTAATATATTATGTATAATATCGTGTTTACAACAAAAAAATGTATAATATCGTAAGGTATGAACTATGAACCAATAATCCTTAATTAATTCCCGGATCAAGTCTATTTACGCATCCGGCAATAATCCTCTGCTCCACACAGCTGACTACACCTTTCCAGTCATCAACGTGTCCCACTTTTTAGTCGAGTACAGCTAGTGATATACTCGCGATTATGCTTTACTCCCGCCCTCCAATTTATTGTGTTCTGTAAAAGGTTCACAATTGACATTTCCCTCCTTTCCACTGTTTCACGCACACGTATATACCATATTTCTTCCATTTCCTTGATATCTCTGAATCTTCCTCAGATTTTACTCTCTCTTTTCTCTATCTATCTGCTAATTCTCCATTGAATTCTCCGGCGTTAGATCACAGAAAACTAGGTGCTCGTTTCAAATGGCAGCGAGGACGGATCTGGACAGGAGGCCGATCAAGCCGCTAACGATATGCATGATTGGAGCCGGAGGCTTCATTGGTTCTCACCTTTGCGAAAAACTGATGACGGACACGCCGCATAAGGTGCTTGCATTGGATGTTTACAATGACAAGATTAAGCACCTCCTTGAGCCCGACTCTCTCTCTTGGGCTGGCCGTATCCAGTTCCACCGAATTAACATCAAGCACGATTCTAGGCTAGAAGGCCTCATCAAGATGGCCGATCTCGTAATTCCTTGATCTTTCTCCATCTCTTTTTTTACCCGGTGCTATTTATTTGTTTCGATGAAATGCGTTTGCGGGAGATCATTGATTTTTTTTAGTTTCCCTTCATTTCTGTTTAAATTGCTTTAAATTTTTTGTTTATCTATTTTCTTTGGTTTTGACGTGTTAGATCTGGTTTAATTATGTTTACTATCTTAAGCTACTTTACTCTTATTTTGTTTATAAGTTTTTGTTTGATGTTTTTGTTGGCTTTAAAAAATTTGACTGGACTTATGGCGTTTAATTTGGTTTTTATTGTTCTTGCGGTGATGTAGATTATAAATCTTGCGGCGATCTGTACTCCGGCGGATTATAATACGCGTCCACTCGATACAGTTTACAGCAATTTCATTGATGCACTTCCTGTAGTAAGTATTTCCGTTATAATTGATTTTTGTTTGCGCGCGTATGTTATTTTTTGTTTCTATTAGAGTTTATTAATATTGATGTGCTTGAGTTGAAATCTGATTGTTACTGCTTTTTTTCTCATCAATATTGAAATTGATGCCTATTTTTTCTTCCTGAAATTGATTTGTGGTTTTATAGGTGAAGTACTGTTCTGAAAACAACAAACGTCTCATTCACTTCTCTACTTGTGAAGTTTATGGCAAAACCATTGGAAGCTTCCTTCCTAAAGATTCTCCTCTCCGTAAGGTAGCCTTTCGGTATCTCTCTTCTGATTATTTATATGATTATCTTTTGAAAGAAACAAGTTATATTCATGCTTTTGCTTTTAACAATTATAATGCTTTTATTCTTTTGTTCCTATTTCCTCTTGTGTGTTCTAGGTAACATTAAGATTTTCTTTGTTAGCTTAGCTTGTAACCTTTGACACATTCTATTATTCATCATGTTATAGGATCCTGCGTATTATGTTCTTAAGGAAGACACTTCGCCCTGCATTTTTGGCTCGATTGAGAAGCAGAGGTGGTCATATGCATGTGCTAAGCAATTGATTGAGAGGCTAATCTATGGTTAGCATCTTGTCAAATGATCCGGCCCCTATTGAGATGTTTCAAACATAATTTTCTAACTATTTTTTGTCATCCATTGCAGCTGAGGGTGCAGAGAATGACCTTAAGTTCACCATTGTGAGGCCTTTTAACTGGATTGGACCTAGGATGGATTTCATCCCTGGCATTGATGGTCCAAGTGAGGGAGTTCCAAGAGTTCTGGCATGCTTTAGTAATGTTAGTTGATGTTACTTCACAGTTTTTGTGAATGGCCTAGAAGACATCTATTCACTTTTATATTTTCGTGTAGTCTCAGTTCGAGTGATAACTTATCATTTTCTTTTTCCTGGTTAGAATCTCCTACGACGTGAGCCACTTAAGCTTGTTGATGGTGGCCAATCCCAGCGAACTTTTGTTTACATAAAGGATGCTATTGAAGCTGTTCTCTTGATGATTGTAAGTACGATTAACTCCCCTCTCCTTTCCCTTGACTTCTGTCCTCCATCATCCCGTACAGAACACCGGACATAGTATCTAAACTAGCAGTGCTATTTATGCAGGAAAACCCTGACAGGGCCAATGGTCATATTTTCAATGTGGGTAACCCGAACAATGAAGTCACAGTTCGGCAACTTGCTGAAATCATGATTCAGGTGAATCACATGGACATGTAGTTTCTGTTATTCATATTATTGTTTTTGTTTATTTTGAGATTCCGGTTACATTTAATGTATAACTGGTTGTCTTGGGCGCTTCAGGTCTATACCAAGGTTAGTGGAGAACCTGCTCTGGAAGTGCCAACTATTGACGTCAGCTCCAAACAATTTTATGGCGAAGGATACGACGATAGCGACAAGAGAATTCCAGACATGACCATAATAAATAAACAACTGGGTATTGTCTTTTGGCTTCCTTGTTAATCCCATGATCTTTAGTTTTTTCCATACCAGGACCGTATGATCTTACTGTGCTTTAAAACTTCATTAAGGTTGGAACCCCAAGACATCACTTTGGGACTTGCTTAACTCGACTCTTACCTACCAACACAGGACTTACGCCGAAGCTATTAAGAAGTCAATGGCAAAACCTACCGCATCCTAAAGGGACAAAATGTTTAGACTGCACCTTAGTAAGCACTCGCATCGAATATGCTTTTGTTCGCTAATGTTTCAATTCTTAATTCTTTTTAGGAACGTCTTAAATATACATCTTCATTGTTGATTTTCGTTGTATGTTAAATGCTTTTCATCTCAGTATGGTATTTTACGATGGAAACATTAGATTTGTTGTGTTAGCTTGTTGGGGGCTGTAATTGTTTCATTGGGGCGATTTGCATGCGAATCCATTTTCTTACTTCAGGGTTGTGTTGTAATCCATAAGCCCCCTCAGGTCCATATTTCTTAAATTATCATATTTTATAGTTTTTCGCAGTTAAGTTGAAGTTCAGCACTACTGAATAGCTGTTTGTTTCCTCTAAATTATATTTTTTTAGAAATTCCGAATCAGAATATTAATGAAGCAAGTGATAGATAAATGCAATAAATAATTTACGAATTATTACGTCATTGTTCGCGAGAATATTAATCGAGTTAGGTGATTACAGCGTTAAAGAGGTGGATAGCTGTTGAAAACTTGACATAATAGAGGAAGCAGACTCATAAACAAGATCAAAATTTAAAGCCAACAGCCATAAATATAAGAGTAGATCCCTTACACAAACCAGCCATACAAAACAAAAAAAATTGGAACCACAAGCAATATAGTTAATGAACAACTGTGCTTAAATAAATAAATTTATTTATTCGTAATACCTCTAACTTCAAAGAAATGGATAATGAAGAAGATGGAAGAACCAATCACAGGCTTGCTGCAATGTGTAGAACGGCATGTTAACTTGGCGAAAGTATGTACTAAAAAAATTGACGATACCACTTATGTTCATGATATAACGAATTAATGAGACCACTTATTTTATTTTATATATGATGAAAGTATTAGAAAATGCTTAAAAAACAAGGTAAAAGCACACATCAATTATTATTAAATTATGTTTAAAATTATTTAGTTTATTATCAAATTGTTGTAAGATGATTATTGAATTTTATTAAAAAATTATAAAGTGGTCATTATATTTATCAAACTTTTATACTTATTATAAAAGTAAAATTATTATATTTTAAGAGTTTAATAATTTTAATAATTGTTTTATAATTATAAAAAATAGGGTAAATTACAAATTTGGTAACTAAGCTTTACTTTCTCTTTTATTTCGCTCACTATTCTTTAAATATTTTCAATTGGCTCACTAAACTTAATACATTGGATTTTTTTGGTCCCTTAGCCGTTTCTCACTAACGACGTTATAAATGGATTGTTATATAGATGCAAAACGACGTCGTTTTGGTTAAAATTTTGTTTTTTAAAACGACATCGTTTTAACGTCGTTAACTATTTAATGACGGGTGACCAAAAAACCCCAATATATTATGTTCAGTGAGGAAATTAAATACTTTTAATGTTTAGTGAGCAAAATAGGAAAGAAAATAAAGTTCATTGATAAAATTTGTAATTTACCCTAGTAAATAATACTATTATTTAAGATATAGTTTAGTTACCTCCACTTACCTTATCTAAATATATTAGATGTATGAGCACAAAATAAATATTATTTTTCGATTAATATAGGTAAGTACAAGGTAGTATATATTCAAAGATAATTCTTAATCAGGGACAAAGTCATGATTAAATATTGACATGTGTCGATATATTAGATTATTTAAGAAAAATAAAATGATTTATTAGATATTCATATTCAAAATTCAGCACGAACCAATTAATTTTAGTGATTAAAAGATTGTTGTTATTATTGATGTCCCGAGTTTGAGCATTGCATATGTAAGAGAATGAACGTTCATTGTCAAATAGTTGAGAATTTTTGTACAAATAATACATTGTATTCACCCTATATATTTAAACTAAAAATTCACAATACAACACCTAATTTGTTAAATATTTAAACTCACAATGACTTAAATCGTTACTAGATAAAAAATTTGAGAATATGAGATTATCATTCTTTGGTTCATCATCTACTCAATTAAATATTTAATAATATATTTTTTAATTTAAATATTTATTTTTACATAAATCAAGATATTATTAGACTAAAATTATATCAAATATACTAAATTTTTAATAGAGGTCTAGTCCCTTTAAGATATAATAGAACTCTACTTTTATTTTCAACCATTTAATGTTGAACATTTATACTACTAACATCCTTAGTACTCGCCTAGAATCTCATAAAATAGCAACACATCCTTTACCACCAAAATGGTTGGATTCATGCCATCGAATAAATATAGATAAAATAAATGGCGGGAAATGATAAATCGCGCGGGAATATAAAGTACAAGCTTCAAATCACACTATAAAACTTTATTATGTGTCCTCTTTAAAAGTTTTTCCACTCTCCCGTCACCTCTGAAACTCACCCGCCATCCATTAACATGTTTACCCATTGCGTATTCTAGCATTTAGCCCCCGAAATTCAAATATCTTCCCTTTGTTGATCACCTTTGATTAAACAATTTCATCATTAGTACCGAAATCAGGATCGCATACGTGGGATTAACTCGGGCCTAGGGTTAGGGTTTTTTAGAGTAATCCGAATGGGTGGAAACAAGGTGTCGGAGGAGCTCATTTCCACCGTCCGATCGATAGTCGGATCAGATTATTCCGAGATGGATGTAATTAGAGCGTTACACTTGGCCAAACACGACGCCACCGCCGCCATCAACATAATTTTCGACTCGCCTCAAAATTTCAAGCACAGAGAGAAACAACTTGAACCGGAGTCCCAAATTTCGAGCTCCGATATAGCGACGGTTAGTGTGAAGCCGAAGATAAAGGGCGAAGAGAACAAGGATTCTAGCTTTAGTAGTAATGGAAAAGTCGTATGTGGTGCGAGTTCTTTGGAAGATGAGGGAAATCTTAGGCTCGAAAACGATTGGTGGTTTGTTGGCTCCAGCGAGGTACCCGGACTTTCTACGAGTAAAGGAAGGAAAGTGAAGGCTGGGGAGGAAGTTTACTTCACGTTTCCATTGAAGAGTAGTGGCTTGAGTCCGTTGGGGCCAGTTGGGAAAGGCTTCGGGAGAGGAAAGGCAGCTGCAGCTTGTTCAGAGATTGTTAGATTCTCTACCAAGAACTCCGGGGAGGTGAAAATTTGTATTGAATTGCTAGTAATCGTTCGTTTATTGTTTTCACCACTTGTATTTATGGATGCAAAAGTGGGACTTGAATATGAACTAATATAATTGTAAAAGCAAATAATATTTTGGCAGATTGGTAGAATACCCAATGAATGGGCACGTTGCCTGTTGCCTCTTGTGAGGGATAAGAAGGTTAGAGTTGAAGGGAGGTGTAAATCAGCTCCGGATGTCTTGGGTATAATGGACATTGTTGTCTTATCTTTAAGGTGGGGTTAGTTTGAATGCTTACACTTTGATGTTTGTGAAATGGGTATTTGATTTTGTTACTAAATTTGGTTTTAATGAGGGTGGTTTTTTTGGTTTGATCCAGTGTGTGTATTAATAGTTCCATGTTCCATAAGTATCAGCAAACTTCACTCAAGGCAGCCAGCAATTGCACCGACGAATCTATTGTTCATCCTCTTCCAAGTTTGTTCCGGTTGCTTGGCCTAACACCTTTTAAGAAGGTTATTGTTTGTCTTAAAGTTTTCATTATTTCGGTCGTGATTGCCTAGTTGATAAATTTATCATGAATTGAGCAAAAACTGCTGTTGGTTTTGAAACACTTGTGTTTCTATTTTACCACTACTGAACCTTTCTCTCAAATATTTTAATGAGAAATATTCTTGTTGCTTTATGATAATTAGGCAGAACTATCTCCAACTGATTTGTACACAAGGAAGCGACCTTTGGAGACAAAGGTAGCAAATAAAATACAGTTATATTTACTATTTAAGTAATTAATTTTTAGTGGGTGAATTACTGAATGATATTGCGGAAACAGGATGGTTCTGGTCTTCATACCCCATTGTCAACTAAAAACAAGTTAAAGAATCAATCTCAAAATGGAAATGAGGTTGAAAATGAGGAATCTATCTCTGATGCTGATCTTGACAATATTGTTGGTGTGGGAGACAACTCTGAGTTAGAGGTATTATCATCTCTGAAAAAAGTGTATGTAGATAAATATATCACCACTACTAATGATAAGGTGAGATCATATGACAACTCTTTTGTTGTAGGAAATGGACCCTCCTAGCATCCTCCAGTGTGAGCTTCGGCCTTACCAAAAGCAGGCTCTCCACTGGATGTTTCAGGTGGAGAAGGGAAGTTCCTTGGATGAGGCAGCAACAACTTTGCACCCTTGTTGGGAAGCATATCGCTTAGCAGATAAGTATGTCAGATTATCTTTTTAGCAGACTAGTTCCATTGTTACTGGATATTGATGGAGTACTGTTTTTTTAGGAGAGAGCCTGTTATCTACTTGAATGCATTTACTGGTGATGCTACAATAGAATTCCCAAGCACACATCAAATGGCTAGAGGAGGAGTACGGTCTTACTATTCCTGATGTATTTTTAACATAGTTCCCTCTTGTTATGTTGTTACTGCATCTTAACTTCCTTTACTTATGAAGATTCTGGCAGATGCTATGGGGCTTGGGAAGACAATCATGACAATATCCCTCCTAGTAACCCATTCAGAAAGAGGTCGGCAATCAGATAGTCGATGCCCGGATCAGCCTTCTGATCAAGGTGGTGAAGTCGTTGATATATTTGGCCAATCACCAAGTTCATTGAAAAATATAATGAAATTTCCCAGCTTTGATAAGTTAGCTAAGCAAAAAGACAAACTTGCCGATGGTGGCAATCTGATTATATGTCCCATGACACTTCTTAGCCAATGGAAGGTTTGTCTTTTCAGTTTTGAAGCAGACTCGGTCTATGGTATTCCATAGAGTGGCATCTGCATATTACTTGGCAGTTCTATGAATATCTATGTTGTATCTGATTAATTCTTCAATTTCTGTTATTGTTTGTGGCTCTAAACATTTGGGTAATGTCAGGTAGAGATCGAAACTCATGCACAACCAGGGTCTTTGTCTTTGTACGTTCATTATGGCCAAAGTAGGCCAAAGGATGCAAAAATGCTTGCCCAGAATGATGTTGTAATCACTACATATGGAGTTCTAGCTTCAGAATTTTCAGTAGAGGTGGTTAAAGAAGATTGCTTCTATTGTTGTTAAAACTTAAAATTACTGCATACTTTTACACTAATGAAAGGTGACTCTTCTTTTATTGCCAGAACTCTGAAGATAATGGAGGATTGTACTCGGTGCGTTGGTTCAGGATTGTTCTTGATGAAGCACATACCATAAAGTCTTCTAAAAGTCAAATTTCCATGGCTACCTCTGCTTTAGTTGCTGATCGTCGCTGGTGTCTCACTGGGACTCCTATCCAGGTAATGGCAGTATGGAAAAGTGCCTAAAGTCTGTTTTAAATGCTTTTTGAATGAGCATGGTAATTGTTTCATATCTTGAAGCAAAGGAGAACGCTTCTCAGTATTTATTGGATTTGAAGTTTCTTCTGTTCTATTCTTATTCCATTGGCTGAGGACATGCCTCACACATTATAGTATAAAGTGTGTAGGCGAGAGATATAGAATAGGGAGAGGGACAGAAATGGGGATGTGGAGAGAGAAAGACAAGTTTGAGAGGGAAAAGTAACCTAGTGAGCAATGAAGGAAAAAAGGAGATAGGATAGTTCAATATCCTAAAAGCTGAGTGGAAATTACAAGCTAAATTGGAGCCCATAAACCCTAATCTAAATAGCGAATCCTAATATAATCCTTACCATAAATTAAGTCCTGATATTGGTGATTGGTCTATCACTTAACCGGTAGCACATTGGAGCGCCCTGGTATCTAATTATTGGGAGTTGGTGGTTGCCATTTGCTTAATATACCTTTTGGTATATTAAGTGGTGTAAAATTTAAAACGTTGAAACCATGCATTGCCATTGAAGAATCTGTACTATTCATAATCCAGAAGAATTCTCCCTAATGCATATGGAAATTCTATATGATGGACTTCATCATTATTAGATTTAGAGATTGAAGTTTTGATACAATTCCTAATTGAATGTACCCATCCATGTATCTTTTCTTCATGCTTGCAAAGATTTCTTTCTCTACACGTATATATTTCCTTTTTATCCTAGAATTTCATGTTTTGCATTATCTAAGTTATTTTTATTTCTTGATGATCTATTTCAGGTTTTAATATTACTTTGTAGTTATCATTTGCTTCCTAACCTAACTTATAGATTTCCAAGGTCTTGTATGCTTCTTAATGATAAAATTTTCTCACAGAACAAGCTGGAGGATATATACAGTCTTCTCCGCTTTTTGAAGGTTGAACCTTGGGGTAACTGGCCCTGGTAAGCTTTCCAGTTATTGTTTGTTGGAAAATTTAGGATATGAAAAGTCTTCTTATTTATTGGTATTGATGAACCACTAAATTTTGATATTATTGTTTCTTGATTTTTTTTTTTTGCATGTTTTCTAAAACAGAATTTTAATTAAGATTAAAATGCTTATCTCTCCCTGCAGCACCTAGAAATTGTTTAGCTTCCTAAGGTCACATTTATTTCTCTCTGGATTGAAGAGGGAGCCTTTGTTTATCAGCATGGATATGTGTTGAACATTAAAATTATCTTGCAATATATAAAACCGTTTTTCTTTTATGCCTCTTTTTGTCTGTTGATATGCAAAGGCAAATGCATTTTGCAGGCTGTGTTAAAACAGATTCTTTGAATTTTTCTTTACCTAGAAATATTCCTTGAATTTTATACATCTCATAATGTTCAGCTAACTAGCTCTGATATAGGTGGAATAAACTCATCCAAAAACCATTTGAGGAGGGTGATGAGAGAGGGCTAAAGTTGGTTCAGTCAATCTTAAAGCCAATCATGTTGAGGAGAACAAAGTGCAGCACAGATCGACATGGCAAGTAAGTATACTGTCTGGGAATCCTTGGTTATTGCATATGAGTTTTTAATAGATTTTGCTCCTAAAATTGTGTTATAGGCCGATTCTAGTTCTCCCTCCGGCTGATGTCCAGGTGATATATTGTGAGCTAACTGAAGCTGAAAAGGACTTCTATGAAGCCCTGTTTAAAAGATCGAAGGTATAACGTAGTTTGTATCAGCTTGCTTCATTGATGTCTTGGTTTATATACATTTGATGCTGCCTTTTTACTTTATAATTGTTACGAGTTGGTGGGATATCTGTTCAGGTGAAGTTTGACCAGTTTGTTGAACAAGGTCGCGTTCTTCATAATTATGCCTCTATTTTGGAGTTACTTCTCCGTCTACGTCAGTGTTGTGATCACCCATTTCTTGTGATGAGGTCTGTTGCTTACCTTTATTCCCTCCTTCCTGGTTTTTGTTAGTGTGTCAATGATTCTGTGATAATGTGCTGATATGGTTAGCTGTATATTCTAACTGTTAATGGCTTACAATGAATTGTGTTACTCAAATTAAGTGTATGTCATTGAGACAAGCTTCGTTTGAAAGATATTTACTTGAAACAATGTCTTCTGAATGCTTATATAACGAGTTTGACAGTCGTCATGCTAATTGCCTGATGTTTTCTTGGAACTTGTTATATTATTTGCTTTTGTGATAATTTAGTTTTGTGCTCAACCTTATAGTTATCAGTCTTTATTCAGGCAATACTTGAGGGATATTGGTGGTTTCTTGGATTATTTATTTCACTAAAATTACTTTATTGGACTAAAAATGGCTTATGAAGGTATAAAATTGAAACTGTTTGCCCATTCTTATGAATAAATGTTGATGGGTGTTTTGATGTGTTCTAGCCGAGGAGATACACATGAATACACAGATCTTAATAAGCTAGCTAAACGATTCCTTAGAGGTGGGCAGAATACAGTAGAAAGTGAAGCCAAGGATCTACCTTCAAGGGCATATGTCCAGGAGGTGGTTGAAGAGCTGCGCAAGGGAGAACAAGGAGAGTGTCCAATATGTCTTGAAGCATTTGAAGATGCTGTACTAACACCATGTGCTCACCGCCTATGCCGTGAGTGTCTCTTAGCAAGTTGGCGGAATGCAAATTCTGGTTTATGTCCTGTTTGTAGGTATCTTGAAATCAGTTCTTTTTTTACTTTTATAGCCTCGGGTTAAGTTTAAGATGAGTTCACGAAACCTGGTCTTAGAGTGCTATTGTTTTACCTTGCAGGAAAACTGTAATGAGGCAAGATCTTATTACAGCCCCAACTGAAAGTCGGTTCCAGGTTGATCTTGAGAAAAATTGGGTGGAGTCAACTAAGGTTCAAGCTTTGTTGCAAGAGCTTGAAAATCTTCGTTCATCGGGCTCTAAGAGCATTCTCTTCAGCCAATGGACCGCATTTTTGGACCTCTTGCAGATTCCTCTTTCTAGGTAATTATTCCAACTTGATCTAACATTTTGTAGTTGATATCTGGTTGAAGCTCTATCAGTGTCTTGAACTGCTATTTCTTTCATAAAAAGCAGCTTTAAACATGGTAGCTATGGCACTCTGAGGCATGTTTCAATAATCAGGAGGGGACTTTAAACAAACAATTTATCATACTGACAAAAGTTAGCCAAAATCCCATTCAACATGGTTTTGTTTTGGATCAAATGTGATGTAGAGACTCATGTAACAGAATTTAAATGGTTTGGATCATGTTCAAGTTGATTTGGTGGAAACAATCTCAATCTAGTTCTAAATATTGTTAAAGATGCCATGACATGCTTTTATTAGCTTTTTTCCCTTCCTCTCCACCTCATTTCTCTTGTTTTTACACGGAAACTATTGATCACGGTAGTGTGCTTCTGCTTTATTTATGTTCAGGCACAACATTCCCTTTCTTCGCCTAGATGGGACTTTGAATCAACAGCAGCGCGAAAAAGTAATAAAACAGTTTTCAGAAGATAGCAAAATCATGGTTTGTGATATAATTTTCTTCTGGATAAAGATATTGATTTTAATAGTTTTCTAGATGGCTCTAGTCTTACTGTTTGTTTCATGTTTTCGGATCAGGTGTTGCTAATGTCACTGAAAGCTGGCGGGGTTGGAATAAATCTAACAGCAGCCTCTAATGCTTTTGTTTTGGTATGCTGAAGGACAAGTTTATAATCTTCCAAGTGCAGTGATTGTTGGTGTTACATATTTGAGTCATCTCTACTCTGTGCTTCTGCATTTTCATTCATGAAATTTTAGCCTAGGAGTAGTCTGAGTGTTGAATCGGGTATTTTTCCGACACGGGTATGTTTTAATGATTATATTTTTATTAACATGTTCTTGTAATGCAGGATCCATGGTGGAATCCAGCTGTAGAAGAACAAGCCGTAATGCGCATTCATCGAATTGGGCAGACTAAGAGAGTCGCAATCAAACGGTTCATTGTCAAGGTATAAATTTCTCCGTGACTGTTGTGCTTTGGTGGGATGACAGGTTAAAAATAGCAAGTTGAAGTAGCCTTCTCTTTTATCCTGAATTAAGCTTAGTTTACATAAGTAAAATTCGAATGAATTTGAACCACAAGTTTCGAGTTGAACTCTAGTTACAACTCTTTGTTCCTTTGGGTTTGGTTCGATTAATTCGTTTTACATATTACGGGTGTGAAAAGCAGGGAACCGTGGAGGAAAGGATGGAGGCAGTGCAAGCGCGGAAACAGAGGATGATTTCCGGTGCCTTAACCGATGAAGAAGTTCGAACTGCGCGTCTTGAGGAACTCAAAATGTTTTTTACTTGATTTTTTCTTCTTCTTTAAATTGTGTACCTGTATGTTTTGCATGAGAGAATCATATATATTAGTCAATCTGATAATGTATTAACAAAAACACAATTTCAAATTATCTCCAGCAGAAGCTCTGCGATTTGAATCCTCGTTAAAACTACAAGTTTATCACTCGGTGTATATATATATGTATGCGAGTACGACGCCAGTTCTTCGAATACAGCTTGAGCGTGGACTGTACATCTGCCTGAGAGTTGAGACGTCATTAATACATCTAAAATGAATCACCATGATAAAATCTACAAATATGAAATAAACTAAAACATGAGATTAATATGATATAAATAAATAATTAAAAACACCATAAATATAACACCAGTATAAGAATTTATAGGGAAAACATAAAATACATATTTGATGGGTAAAAATGTATACATGAAAATAAAACATATAAATAAATACACAATTTCTTATCCTTAATATAATTATCCACGTAAGTAATGTTCAAAATCCCTTCTCTTGAGGAGATGCAAATACATGCAATTTTAATCTGCTAATTACAAGTACATAATCAGAGTTGGCATAACAAGAAATCATTGGAGTGTTCAATTTATTGATATTATTTAAATGATTAAGTGATTTGATTGACAAAATTAAAAGATTAATATTAAAATTTTCATGATTAAATGATCATAGTTGAAATTTATCCTTTAATTTTAAATTACTAAACCCTGCTAAATTATATATAATAACTGTTGTATTTTATCAACTAAATATATATTGTAAATCAAATTTACTTTTAAAGGTAATAAAATTAATATCCTAATAATTATATTTCCTTATAATCCAGGGGGAGATTTAGCAACCTCGGTGACACATCGTTTATGGTTCTACCCATCTACTTGAAGAAAACAAAAACAAGAAGAAGAGAAAATGGCAGCTGCTGCTTTTGCCCGGCAACTCCTGGACTATCTTAAGCAAATGCACGACCAGGTTTTGTATTTGTTTTTCGTTCTTCTCTTTTTAATATTTTTTTCTATTTATATTTGCGGATTTAATTACATGATTTCCATAGTTGAAAGATGATAAAACGTTAATTTTTAGATTCGAATCTCTAACGGTTAACGGTTTCAAGATTTGAAACTTATAAATATAACTAAATCGTATTTTAAATCTTTTACATTTAACTTGTAATCGTTTCTTGAACTCGGATTTTATAAGCTAAAAAATATATACAAGTATTAATGTAAAATCAATCTTTATAATGAGGTCCTGTTGGGTTTTTTTAGATTATTTTATGAGTTAACCAAGTTAACTCGAACATTCGTTGGTTTTAAGTTAATAGTTCTTTTTATTTGAATTTTACAGTTAACGATCTTAAGATTTAAAACTTATAAAGTTTTTTAAATTTGAAGATCTATCAATTTTAAGTTGAGTCAAAGCTTTATTGTTTTTCTTATTCGAATCTTAACGATTAACGGTCTCTAGATCTAAATCTTAACGATTAGCAGTTAATGATGTGTTAGAATTGAACTGTATTTAATTGAAATCAAAACATTTATTTATTCATCTAAGTTGATCTTTAAATATATTTAAAGTCGAATCAAATTTAATTTAAATTTTTTATTAATGGATATTGATTGATTGTGGATGTAGGGCATACTGGACCATAACTACGACCGGCTGAGATCCATGCAAAATGAAGAGAATCCTCAGTTTGTTGATGAAGTGCTCTCAATGTTCCACCGAGATGCTCCTGAATACATTTCCCGAATCACTGATTTACTGTAAGATTTCTTATGGTACAATAGTAAAATTAATCCTCAATATTTATCTGTTTTTCAAATTGTACCCTTAATTTTTTTTCAATCATATGTATTTATATATGAGCAGCAGGCCAGTTGATGTGAACTATGTTAAGGTCAAGGACGCTGCTCACCAGCTCAAAGGCTGTGGCTCTATGTAATATATATGTGTATGTACGTATGTCTGTTATTTTTTATTTTATAATTCTAAATAATGATACTTTTACAAAATATAACAGCGTTGGTGGTCAGCGGTTGACTATCGATTGTTACCAGCTTCAAAATGCCTGCATTGAGAGAAACAAGCACAGGTGGGAATCGATAATGTTAATTAATTAATTCACTTATTAGCGACGATTTCATTTAAAACCGTCGCTAATATTTTTGTTTGACTTAACGCTTTTTCTTGTTAACTAAAGCTTTCATGTATATATTGTTAGATGCCTTGACATGTTCGAAAGGGTGAAAACAGAATTCAATCTGTTGGAAGGACTGACTAACATAATTCAGGTAAATTCTTATGATTATATATTTATAATATCGACGATGCATAATTTTATATATTATTAAATATCGATGATAATTTATTTGCTTAAATAAAGGAATATCCTAAACATTATGTCCTAAAAATATGTTTTTTTTTTTTGGTGATAGATGGAGAAAGACATTGCCTTTCATGCGACAAGACGGTGCCGTACTCGTCGTCAACCTTAGCAAGCTGTGTTTAGTAGTTTTTTATGGTTTTCTGTATTAGGGACTGATAGATAATTATATTAATGCATGATCTTAAAAGGTGTACTCTTTTTCCACTCTTGGACATGAGGAGTGGTTTTTTAACGAGACACCTCTTTATCTAAAAATATATATAAATTTGGAGTTGTTATTTTGTGATTTTCATTTTAACATTATATTGTTACTGTTTAATATAATTAATCATACTATTATATGTTATATTCTTACCGTGATAACAAATGTTTTCATAATCATAATTTAAATTAATATTTAGGACGTGGTATATTTAGTCGGATTAAATTTATAATTTATTCGTATTCGATTCGTGTATAACACCTCATCACCTAATTTAATTTGGATTTAAGTAAACTTCATCCTACTTCACTGTCTAATTATTTGTTTAAGTAGGTTGAGGATTTACATTTTTATTAATTAAACATAACTGAAAAATTAAAATTACCTTACAATTATTTTATGATTTCCAAATACAATTATACAACGTGACGTAATAGCTCAACTGACTGTATTATATTGCATGTGGTAGGGAAATGCAAATAAGGGTGAGCAAAACTTAGGTTAAAGTATTGAATGGAACCAACCACAACCATGAATCTACTGTTCAACTTCTTATATTTTTAGAGAACAATGATTTTCCTTTCTGTTTTTAAGAAGGGGAATAGATTTGTGGTTTCGTTTCTGATTTCCCCTTCTCCACCTTTCCCGCCTCTTTGAATCTCTTGGCTCCGGTCATTTTTCTTTTTCTTTTTTTTATTTTTCCCGTCAGATAGGGTTTTAATTTGTTTTATTAAATGAACCTTTTTACACAGGTTTGGAAGAAATTCGAAGAAGAAATGGCGGAAGAACATAGATGCCAAACACCAAATCTATGCGCTAACAATTGTGGATTACACGGAAACCCTGTAACGCAAAATCTTTGTTCTAAATGTCACCGTGATCTTCAGCTTAAACAACATCGATCTTCCTCCGCCAAACACGCCGTTAATCAGATCCCAACCCCTTCGTGTTCGTCTTCGTTCCAGGTGAAGGATGAACAGACGGCGGAGGTTGTGGTTGAGGTTAGACCTAAGCGATGCTTGGGCTGCAACAAACGCGTGGAGCTCACGGGGTTCAAGTGCAGGTGTGGGATGGTGTTTTGTGGGATCCATAGGTACCCGGAAGAACATGGATGTAATTTTGATTTCAAAGCCACGGGGAAACAACAGATTGCCAAAGCTAATCCTATTGTAAAGGCTGTCAAGCTTCGGAAAATATGAATTTGATGTGAAACAATTTAATTCAAAAGGTAAAAACAAATGTTGTCAATTTCAGATTTTGGAGCATTGAAAGGTGATGAATTTGGATCGACCATCGAGTCTCGGCGGCCGGCCGATCGCTCAACATTAGGGGTGTGGCTTAGATGGTGGTGTTTGTTTGTTAAGTTGACGAAAATATTAAAAAAGAGAAAATAATGAGATGAACTTTTTTTTTCTTTATTTAAAAAAAACATATGATAGGAATTGAAGTAAAATTTTAAGTTTGGGTTTGTTCTCTTTTTCTCCCTTTTTCCATAATCACCGTTATTTTCTTTTCTTTTTCATCTTTATGATGATCGATCAACAATAGTTTTAATTTTAGTTGTCGATCGTCGATATTCATTATTTTTCCTTTAATACTAGTTTTGATATTGGTTGTCGATCGTCGATATTTATTATTTTTCTTTTATTTTATTATAGCATATCTTTATTTTTTTCTTATTTTTTATTCTTAATAATTCTGTCTTTTTAACACGTATTCTTTTATCTCTATGACACGTTTTTCTCTGCCTCTATAGCACATTTTCAATTGTTTAGCCGTTGTTTTCGTTTATTTTTTCATGGTTGGATTTGACATCGTCACGACTGATCAAGATGACACTTGTTTATTATCATGATGATCTTTTCTGCTTTGGACCCTCATATTGGGTTTGGATATGCGGGTTTGCATTCGTGGATAGTATTTTCACATCGCTCGATTCTGATTTGCGATATGTTGGTGGTCTTTCAATAGTTTTATTCCCTTTTATGGTTCATTTTCCGATGCAGTTCGATCTATTCATATTTATCTCTTGTTCAATTTTTTGGTTAGATTTTTCAATATTTTCCTTGTATGGTCATTGTGATCTTAAGTGACTAGTTTTTTTGTGTTTAGAAAAATATTCTTATTATATGTTTAGTTTACAGTTATGGTTGTAAATTTTATTGTAATTTGAATATTTTATATTTTTAATAAAATTAGCATTCTCTATGCAAAAACATATGATAGTAACTTAGATAATTTAAATCAAGCAATCGTTAATATCATCTAATTTGTAAAATAAATAAATAAAATATAATAAATCATGATCTAAAAAATTAAAAATTCTAATCAAATAATTAAAAAAAATAAGTGAATACAAATAAATATTATTGTGGATGATAAAAAGTAAGCACGTTAACATTAACATGACAATAAATATAATAATTATGGTAGGTGAACAATTACCTTTATCACAATTCAAGTACAATTTATCTTCATCTTTATGATCACCTATCAATATAACAGAAACAACTCCATAATCTAAATTAATTGTGTCTCAATATCATAACCAAATAAATGTCAATAAAAGAAATGTCATCAAATTTACTTTAAAAAGCATTCTACAATATAAAAAAACATACAATTAAATAAATTTGACCCTAAAAATAACCTAAGATCTCCCGAGATGGTTGTTTTGGATGAATCGTCTGACGTCTAAAATATAAAGATCTAAGATCACCGATTAACAAGAAAAATATCGATAATCACTGCATCACGTGCAATTCAATAAATTTGACTAAAATTTTATTAATTTGTTCTTTGTTATTTTCCTAAATTATTTGTTTTCTTTCCAAAAAATATTATACTCATTTTGAGTGCATATGATTAGATCTGATTTTATAAGTGATTGATCTAAAAATATTTTTTTAAATGAATATATATATATATATATATATATATATATATATATTAATAACACAAAATTTAATATAAAATTTTTATATATAATCGATCGAAAAGAATCTGCGACTGATTTCGGAAGTAGGTATGTTATTTAATTGCACACTAAAATGGCTGTCCCTTGTTCCCATATGTATGGGGTAAGGGGGAGGTAAGATAGTAGGCTGCCCCCAACACTAGGTTGAGAACAGCTTCCGTAGGAGACCTTCAAATTATGAAATGTCCTCCATGGGACTCGATCCCACGACCTCAAGGTTAAGAACCTTGTGCTCTACCAACTGAGCTGGATGGTCATTTCATTTAATTGCACACTGAGAAGTTAATTGTAACGTTATATGGTATAGTATATTCATTAAAGTCCAAATTGTCAAACCACGTGCCAAGTGGCAGCATCGTGTGTGAAGTTAAATCCCATTAGGGAATTCAAAAAAAATGATTTTAGAAATTTTATTCAGTACACTGTGCAAGTAGTCTCGAAATTATAAAATATTCTTTTATTATATCTATCGATTATAAAAAAAATTTGTAGATTAAACATTTGATTTTGAAAAGAATAATAAATTGCTCTATATTCTTAAAATCTTACTTTGATATTTAAATATTACATTCATTTAATTATTATTTTAATTCATTTACGAATAACAAATAAGTTTATCTACTATATAAATATTGAGAATTAAATTCTACGAATTAACACTAAATTATAATAAGATATGAAAATTGGTAGTTAAATTTATAATTATTCTAAACTTTTAACTGCTAACATCATCTCTGATTAAATTTTTTAAAAATTTAATTTATTATTTGTTTTAAATCGGGTAACTATTTGTAATTTTTCAGAATTGGTGGACTTAAAAAATCATCCTATAAGTAAGGGACTACATGCTTAGTTTACTCAAATTTATTTTGGGTTGGGGGCCAGCTAAATCGAAGGAGGAAGGTACATTCTAGAAGGCAATGTCATTGTCGACGCATCGAGATTTTTGTTGAACCAAGTTTAGAAGGTGGATATCCGTTATATTTGGCGCAAATTTAATAAGGTTGCAAACTCTTTAAATTTAATAAAAACTCTTTTTGAATTGCTTATCTAGTATAGTTGGTAGAGCGCAAGGCTCTTAACCTTATTATCATGGGATCGAGTTTCATTGAGGACAATTCATAACGGAGGTCTTTCACGGAAATTACTCTCAACTTAGTGTTGGGGCAACCTATTACCTTACCTTCCTCTTACCCTATTATATATGGGAATATAGTCAACTAATTTTTCTTTTTGACTAAATGCATCATCTTTTTATTAAGAATTGTTTTCTTATTTGAATGTGAAGCTTTGAATTAGATAAAATAATTTGATGTTCTGTGTTAAAAGAGAAAAAGAAGTAAAGTATACAAGTGGTCATTCAACTATATGGTGTTATTTTATTGAGACTCTTTATTATTAAAAATTATAAAATGATCATTTAATTATAGGGTGTTGCTTTGTTGAGTTTATAACTATTAAAAGTTACAAAATTAGCACATGATTATTTATATATTCTAAACTCATTATTTTTCATTAAAGATTAACGATAGTCTGAGTTGAATGTTAATATGTTAATCCAGATGTAATAAAATATGGTCTCAGAATCTCAAATGACTATCATATTTCAGTCAACATGTTAACGTCTAGCTCAGACAATCGTCAAATTTTTAACGAAAAATGAAGAATTTAAAATATATAAATAATTAAATGATCATTTTTTAATTTCTAAAATAGTTTAATAAAATAATACAATATATTTGAGAGGATGATTTTTATACTTTAAAAGAAGTGCATTATATAATGCAAGAGTGGAAATCGTGAAGATTCCAACATTTACACGATTTTCTAAATGTCCAGACTCTACCAACCACCTAATTATATTATTATATTAAGTGAAGATTCAAAATTTTAATATTTTATATGTTAAACAATACTTCTAATCACTGGTTTGTAGGACATTTTTATTATAATTATTAAAATTTTAAAATTTATAATACAATCATTGATTTTTTATTTTACTTTGTTTATGCCCACTGTCGTTAATTACTGTTAATAAATAATGATGTTACATATAAAACTATTCTAAATGAAAAACTATTCATCTTCTAAATTGACAGCTACCGTAAAGGCTGATCTTTCAAGGAAAAAAACGATCCATCGTTAATTTCAATGGTGGGAATACTTAATTTGGTTATAGGATTAATAAAGTTTGGTTTCAAGTTGATTTGATGATTAACAATGATGAATAAAAAAAATTTAGTTTTTAGTTTCTATTGGATCATTTTCTTCTTTTGTCGTCATTTCTATCTTCATTCAATGGTTTCTCCAATTGAATTAATCACCAAACCAAATTACTCTTTTTCTCTTTATTTCTATCAATTCAAACTCGTTGAGAAACCTTCTTATCTCCTCTAATCACTATCGAAACTAAAAGTTAAAATTTTTTAATTCCACATAGTCAATCGTTAAATCAACTTGAAATCAAATTACTTTAATCTTTTGATAAAATAAAACCTTTTTACTGTTGGAATCAATATTATCGGTAGCTTGTCCGGTCCGATTAACTCTCAAAATCGGATGAGCACATAACCGGTAAAGAACCGGCTGAGAATCGATAAAACCAGGGTGAACCGGCTGAAAACCGGCAAAATCGGTGTGAACCGCCGGTTCTCTTTTTTTCTTTTAAAAAAATTACACCAAACGACGTCATTTGTTAAACGAGCCAAGTCGAACTCGAGTACTGCTGAGCTCTACTCGAACTCGAAAACTTTAAAAGTAAGTTCAACTCGACTCAAAAACTCACGAGCTAAAAATTATCAAGTTCAACTCGAACTCGAAATATAATATTGAAACTTGAACTCAAAAAGGTTCGAACTAAAAAAAAAATTAGAAGCTCGATTGAAGCCTAAAATTCGAGCTCAATTGAAGTGAAAGAATAGTTCGTTCTGTGCTCACCAAAAGGCTACATGATTTTGAATGTCAAATTACCTCTAGTATTTATAGAAGTCACTTGGGATGCTCTTCTATGTTTCTTAGCCATGTGAGATTGTTTTGTTCTCATATTTTTACTCTTTAAACTTTTTGGATGCTCTTATATGTTTCTTAGCCATATGAGATTGTTTTTTTTTTTTAAAAATTAAACCAAACGATATCGTTTGTTACGATTTTTTTCAACCCCAAATTTATTTTTTGATTATAGTTATATAATTATATTTATTATTTAATATGTTTTACCTTAAATATTATGTTGTAGTTGATTTGAATCATTTTGTTTCACTTGATTTTATGTTTTTTATCTTATATATATTATGACTTGTAATATTTTATACATTTTAATATTGTAAACTTAAAAAAAGTGTTAAATATATATTAATATTGCTATGAATATTATATAAAATTAAAAAAATATTATTTTATATAAAATTTGATTGAACCTGATTGAACCAATGAATCAGTACCTTCATCGATTTAAGGTCCGGTCCAATTTTAAAAACATTGGTTGGAATTAATCAATGACTGCTTCGAAAAATTGACCTTTACTAAAAATACCAATTTGGACAATTATGGTTGTTGGGAAAAAAGGCTTTAGTACGCCACATCATCTAATGACAATAACCGTAGTGAAAACAAATTAAAAATTAGTGACAATAATATAAGTTTTAAAAGATTCAGTGACAACCTAAATGTTCAACGACTATCAATGTAGTGTACCCTATTTTTATAATTGTCGTCGTGTGGATTTGAGCAGAACAATCTTTAAAACGGCGTTTATCCGAAAAATCACATTTTTCATTTAATATTTTAGATTAGACACCGTTTAAATTATATTTTTTGAACTAACACTCTTTGTAGGAAGGCGTGCCTCTACACCGTGTTTTACGCCACGTGGTCAAAAGTGTGTCCGAGGCGCGACTTGTCAAATGTGTAAAAAATTCAGATGTTAATTTTGTAAATATTTTTAAACGAGTGTCAAATACATCATTAATTTTAATTATGGTGACATTTATGTAAAAATGTCAACATTTTGAATTTACAAACACTCCAGCCACATCACACAGTTTTAACTGCTTGTCATAAGCTAATGAAGTGGACGTGGTTGAGTTTATTAGTATTTTAGTATCATAAATTTATTTTTTATAATAATAAATTTTTTATACTTTTAAAAATTATAAATTTTATATATTTTGAAAAAATAATTTATTTTAAAATTAATTGTTTAAAAATATTAAAATAAAATTTTAATTACAATTAAGGGAAGAAATGAATTATTATTCATTAATATTTAGTTTTTAACAACAATTAATAATATTTATTCATTTTTAATAAAATTATTTTGATTTTTGCATTAAAATTACACAATACGTATAATCTAGTATAGAAAAATTTTGAGGGTAAGTATTTTAAAATATGAATAATTTTATAAAAGTTTTATAATTAGTATTTCTTTTACAAAATGATGATGATGATGATAATAATAAATATTTTATACTTTTAAAAATTATAAATTTCATATATTTTTTAAAAAATTATTACCTTTTAAAATTAATTGTTTAAAAATATAAAAAAATATTAAAATAAAATTTTAATTACAACCGAGGGATCAAATGATTTATTATTCATTAATTTTTAATTTTTAACACCAATTAATAATGTTTATTCATTTTTAATAAATTTGTTTAATTTTTTGCATTAAAATTACATAATACATATAATTTAGTATATAAAAACTTTGAGGGGGTGTTTGGATGGGAGAATGTGGATTCCATTAATGTGGGATTCCCATGGGAATGAAATCCACATTCCCCTGTTTGGTTAGCACGAGAATCTCATTTCCGGTAATGTAAGATTATCAATAGTGAATTTTTTTGGGTATATTATCGGAAATGTCATTACCTCCATTTCCTTAGGTATTATTGGATTCCCGACGTTTTGGACTAAAATACCCTTAATTTTTTTTAAATATCATTTTTCTGTCATTGAATAATAAAAATTCTACGAATGTTAAATTACAAATTTATCCTTAAACTATTTTAGATTTACAAAAAAATCTATAATTAAAATTTTATACGAAGTTCATGGGTTAAAATAAAATTTTACTCTTTCATTAAACCTTTTTATATTTTCAATTTTGTAAAAATAATTATATAAATTTTATGAATTTAAATTTTTTAAAGAAAATATATAAATATTTTTCAACTTGTTATAAAACAAATATATAATGGTCAAATATACATTCCAATAATCTTTTATTCTTTTAACCAAACACGGTAATCTTACATTCTTGCTAAGCTAACCAAACACAAAATACAACATTCTCAGTAATCATATTCATTGGTAATCTTACATTCACACTGGTAATCTTCCATTCTGTGAACCAAACGTACCCTGAAGGTAAATATTTTAAAATATGAATAATTTTATAAAAGTTTTATAACTAATATTTCTTTTACAAAATGATGATGATGATGATAAATATTTTATAATTTAAAAAATTATAAATTTCATATATTTTAAAAAAATATAAAAAATATTAAAATAAATTTTTAATTACAATGGAGGGATCAAATGAATTATTATTCAATATTTTTTTTTTAAATATATGAAATTTATAATTTTTAAAATTATAAAAAAATTATTATTATAAAAAATAAACTTGTGACACTAAAATAATAAACTCAACCACTACACATATTACCCACGTCATTAAAATCCCAATCAGTTCACAACCTGTGTAATCGTGGGTGTTTGTACAATTCAAAATACTGATGTTTTTACACAAATGTCACCATAATAGAAATTAATGACGTATTTGACACTCCTTTCAAAATATTTACAAAATTAACATCCGAATTTTTTATACATTTGGGGCGCCTTCGACCACGTGACGTAAAACGCGGTATAGGGACGCATCTTTTTGCAAAAGAGTGTTAGATCAAGAAATATAGTCTGAACGGTGCCTGACTGGGAAATATATAGCGTTAAGGTGATATTTCGGGAGAAACTCCCTTTAAAAAAAGATTTGAAAATTATTTTTATTGAAATCTTAATTCTAATAATCAGATGATGAAAGATTCACTCTTCTGAGAACTATATTCATCATCTCGTCACTGTCACAGTGGTACTCTAGGGTTTTAAGGCTCATTCCTCGTTCTCTCCGCTCCCCAAACTCTTTCAGTAAGCTCCCTTATCCCTTTGTTCTTCTCCTTTCTTTTTAGCTTTGATTTGCATTATTTTTTAATGTTTACTTAAATTTTGTGATATGATTTGTTTCCTGCTTGTGTTCCTGGTTTTTACTTTGCCTTATTTTCTTGTTTCTTCCTTTTCAAGCTTGGTTTATTGGTCGAAGTCTGGGTTTTTCTTAGATCTTTTCCTTTTGGAAGATCATATATATGGTTGAGTTGTAATATTACTTCTTTTACAGGCTGAAATGGTTTTTTTTCTTTCTTGTTTTCATTTGGAATTTTGTTGTAACTTGAAATGGTTTTTTTTTTCTTTCTTGTTTTCCTAGAGAATAGCTTAGATTTTTTTTAATTAACGAAAGGTAAAATTTTGTATCTTTGCAGTAGAAGAGTGTTGAAATGTGATACAAAAGAAAAAGAAAAACCATTGATTTCTGTTGGTTTTATTCATTAATCATTTTCCTAAAATTTGTAAGTAGTCCCTATCTTTTTAGCAATTTCATGAATGGTGCTTCCAAAGATAGGGTAGTAAAAGCTTTTGCAGGGTAAGCTCATGTACTGCAACTTATTCACATTATTGACTCATAATAATGTGATATTTTGTTTTCTGGCATTTGTTGATGGTAACAAGAGAGAAGTTCAAATACCATAATTTTGTAGTTTATTCATTTATGCATCTTGTTGTCATTCATGTTGATTCTTGGTTGTGCCTTTTGCCAAGTGGTAGAATATTGTCTTTGGTGGGACAAGGAATTGGGCAATTAATGGATCAAAAGTTTTAAGAACAGCCAATGATGCTCCTGGGTAAATTTTGTCCAGTATTTTTATCTTTTTATGATAAGTTTCTACTATGTGTTTTAAGTATGGAGCCTCGAGCGGAAAGCGGCGTTCGCTTGGCTAATCATGTCTTGTAGTGCTTCAGGCATAAATTGTCTTGTTACTTCAGAAATGGATGATATGGTTCATTTAGAGTTTTTGCATCTTTTCAGGGAGATCTTTATAAAATTTCCCTTCACTTCCCCTGAACCTATGGATAAAAGTTGGATGATCTGTGATACCTTCAATTCGTATTTTGTGTTTGATTATGCATTAGAGAATCACAGTGAACCGATAATTAGAAATATTATTTGATCCAATGAATTTTTATTTCTCAAGAAATATTATTTCATCCTTGCCCACCCGAATCCAATCTCTTGAGACGCAAGGGAAAATATTAAGCTGATTCATTTTCATAATTGTTCTTGTTTCTCTTATAGTACAAGGCATTTACTTTTGTTTTAGGTTCAAGGTTCAGTGTTATTTATTTAACTTTACTTGTTTGATATGTCTGGTGTTAGTTGCTTCCTTTCAGCGTTGTCGTTGGATCATCTGGCTTCCCTCTTGTTCAACTGAATTTATCTTTTTGTTTTAAATGCTTGTTTGTTGCTACCCCTTATATCATTTGCTATTTATGTGCACTAGTTGAATCGCCGAGAAAGAAGAAAACGAAAATGGCAACTGTGAGCCTTTCCTCCCCATCTATTGTTAAAGCTGCAATCCCAAACCAGTTTACGAGTTCCATGGTGAAGGCACCAAGATATGTTGGGTCTGTCAAAACCATCTCAAAATCTTTTGGCTTGGGATGTTCCTCCAATCATCGAATGACGATGGCAATGTACAAGATTAAGCTTGTAGGGCCAAAGGGTGAGGTGAACGAGTTTAAAGCCACGGAAGCTGAGTACATTTTAGAGGCAGCTGAGGCAGCAGGAGTAGAACTGCCGTATTGTTGCAGAGCTGGAGCTTGCTCCATATGTACTGCGAAGGTAGTTTCAGGCACGGTGCATCAACCGGATGCTATTTATCTCGAGGATGATCAAATTAAGGAGGGTTATATGCTGACTTGTGTTTCAAAGCCTACATCAGACTGTGAGATTCACACTCACAAGGAACTTGATCTTTATTCTCCATCAAAATGAAGTTGAACTTTTTACCAGTTATTTTGGGGGGTGAAGAATGTGTTTGGGGTCTGGGAACTTGTTGTATGAAACTCTCTTTTTAGTATGATTTTGGTATCAATGAGAGTTTTAGATGGCTGCCATGGGCAATAAGTTTAACTAGTGTTGTTTAAAATGTTTATTATTTAAGAATGCCGTTTTATCAGTTTGGTCTTAAAAAATCTTTTCAATTTCATCTAAAATTTTAATCATCTAACAAGATTGTCAATACAGAAAATATTAACACTTGAACCGAAAGACAAAGATGCTTATGATTTAATTTGATTATATTAAAGGGTTGTGATCTAAATGTAAATTACTAGTAATATACTTGAAACGTTGATTATGGTGTTGGTTTTTAGAGCTAATTAACCCAAATTAAAAGATAATTTCTCAATTTTTGGTTAAAAAAAGCATGAAACACGATACATGTATGCATGATGGATAAGGTTGACATGTATTTTTCCTAGTCTCTTTACAAGTTAGAACACTTCTAACAACCACAAACGACAAACCAACTACAGTTCTAATTAACTACCCAATTCTCACCCCCAAAATCTGGGGAACACAACCAACATGCACGGTATCCGGTTATCATTTGCTGATGAAGACCGGCAGCCTGCTGAGCCAGCTACACCACCATAGACTCATCAAAGAACTTGTTGATGCTCACATCTTCACTCATTCCCTGAAAAATTAACAGAAAATTCACTCAAATGTGCTTCGATTTTTTTTCTTTTTTAAAGATCTTTGTCCATTTTACAGATGGAATGTCAACATGTCTGTAAAGTGTGCGTATGTGGATAGAAGTAGCAATACCTTTCTGCCCTCGTCTTCACCATGAACTCTAGAGCGAGATGCTGTATTGGTGCAGGTTCGAGAGGCCGCAGAACTATGATCTTGTCCAAGGGATCTCCGGGAACTATGGCCCAGTGGTCAAATACCGAGAGACAGAAGGCTTGACCTTGCGTGTGGTACCTTAGGTTTGTCTCGAAGCCAAATGATTCTATCACAGGCAAAAATGCCTAAATGGAAAAGGGAATCAGATGAATTTGTAAGCATGAATATTGATGAGATAAGTAGTAAGCTATTAGGCAAATGCATGAATGATCAACAAAATTAGGCAACCGAACTATGCAATTAAAACACAAAACCAACAGTCATGCAAATATTTCTGAAGGAATTTAGGCTTAGTTTCCAAACCTTCACAATATAGGCCGGGGTTCCTGGTTGTGGCACATCAGCTGTACATGGCCACTTCTACGAGACAACACCGTGTAGATAGCATATACACAGTCAATTGGTGTTTGTATCTGAAACACAATCACAACAAGCAGGATAAACAAGTTTGTCATTTGAGGCGGTTGCATACAATTAAAAAGATACTTGAATGATGGAACTTTATATAACTTCTCAATTTCCCCTTTATTTGCCAAAATAGAAGCTTGCTTCCAGGTAGGATTGGAACCTTTGCATAGCCTTTTCCTCATCATAGCAGGAAGAGGATACCATTTGGCCAAAAGGCATAGCAACCAGGGCAAGATTTTACATAAATTTCAGAATTATCTTCATCTTTCATATGCCAAGGCAATTACACGATGATGTTTACTGTTTTGACATTGGAGAATGAGCTACTGCATGCTATGTTCCTTGATTTGCAACATTATCTCAGTTGGCTTCTCATTAAATAGATATTGTGCCAGTGGGAATATCATTGAACATTGAACATACCTCCACATGATATACAGGTTCCATAAGTCTTGGAGTAGCCATAAGGAAAGCTGAATAGGCCACTCGTCGAGCTGTGGGGATGATCTGTCCAGATCCACGATGCAATGGTTCAGATGCAATCCTTGCATCCACTATTTTGAACTTCACATTTCTAATTGGTTCATCACAGAGAGGTCCTTCTCTAGCACCCCATTGAAATCTGCCCAGCAAAACACAAAATCCTTAACCACAGCAGTAGATTAGCTACGTAGAATATCAGGAAAGAAGAAAATTTTAATAAACTATATAATTAGATGAAAATTCAAACTAAAGCGCTACAGCTTTATAATATTCTTACCTCATTGTCTCCAACCGGCTTATCATCGCCTCCTAGTCTGCAAAGGGTGTTCCCGCGCCGGCATTTCTAAACCGATACATATCTATTATAGTTTAATAAAGGAGCAAACCGTTGCCGACATGGTGATGAAGCGGCAAGCAATTTCAAGGAAGTGGTGACCGGGAGCTTACGATTGAAGCAGACAAGAAAGGGATAAGAGGGCAAGAAGTCGGGTTTTCTTGGGTTGAGACCACTGATACAGGGTAAGAATCGACTCCATTTTTTGGATTGCCTTCCTTAAATTACCACATCAATCCACCATAAATACCTATGCGAGTGTAAACCAAACCCAGAAAATTACAAAAATAACAATGCAAGTAAGAAACGAGGCAAAGGCAGAACAGGAGGGATAAGGCGGCTGGGGACGATGGGTCTGGAAGGCGAATGGTGCTTGGAGTTTGGAATGGCAACGGGGCGGGTTTTGCTCCCGTCTCCGTTGGGTTTTTTATCGGCCCGTCGGTGATTTTTTTGTTCGAAAAAAATCGAACAATTGTAGTTTTTATAAAAAATTAAAAAATTAATCTACATATTTACAATTCAAACTCAATTTTAAATAATTATTTAAACTCTAAAATAAAACACATACATAATTAATTACAAACTTGTTCCGAAATTCAAATCATACGAAGATGCATACGTAATATTAAGTCAAATAAAATCGTCCAAAATCATCGTGTCACTTTTGTAACTTTCTTTAGTAGCTCCTGAGAAATTTATAAAAAAATCAATCAAATTTCACTTTAATAATTATAAAAAGCTAGGTTTTAAGGTTTGAGATTTAGAGTTTAGGGTTTGTATTATATAATTAACATAAAAATATAAAATATTATATATATAATTAATATAAAAAATATAAAATATTATATATATATATATATATATATATAATCGGGGTAGGGCGGAGATACCTTACCCTGAACCCGAAAAATTCTCGAATTTTACCCTGATACCTGATCCGATCCGATATTATTCAAATCCGATCCGACCCAAACTTAGCCTAATTTCGAGTTTTTCCGTCGGGTTCGGGTCATTCTGTCATTCTTACTTGGAGTCCGAACAAAATCATTAAACTTGGCTGCCTATTTTCCTTTTGCTGCTTAGAGCCCAAATTTGAATGAAATCTTTACTATGGGCAAGATAACCCAATAAAATCAATTTTTTTTAAATAAATTTAAGAATAAATACAAAGAATGTATATATTTAAAAACTTAGGACCCTTTTACGATAAACGTTTATATTATTGCATATGGGATGCTCAACTCAAGAGCTCAAGGGATAGCAAAATTTTCTTAAATCACTTCTTTCATGCTTACAAAACGAACTTTAATATATCATTTGATATCTAAGTTTATTATTTATTTTATAAATATATTATTTAATCATTTGTTCTTGCTTGAAAAATCAAACTCTTTGAATATTTTGATTTCATCTCAAACTATACGTATATGCTAATCAAATCCCTTGTTAATAAAATCGTAAGACAAAGTTATATTCTTATATATTTGGGGGGAAATTAGGTTAAATATGATTGAAACTAATTACATATTTGGATGAATTTAAATGTGAAATCGAGAGATCCAAAAGTTTGGGGATGAAATTGAAATGTTCAGAAGTTTAAAGACTAATTTAAAATGAAAGTCGTAGTTTGAGGATGAAATTAAAATATTCAAAAGGTTAATGACCAAATTAAAATGAGCATCATAGTTTGGGGACATATGATAGAATTAACTCTTTTTCTTATTAAGTATCATAGTTTGGGGACATATGATAGAATATTCAAAAGGTTAATGACCAAATTAAATATGATTTGTATAAATGTTTAGATATAATTTTTTTTCTTATTAAGCGATTGAGGTTAATAATCACATATGCGCACCCCACCCATTTAATCAAATTTGTGCCAACACATGTTTATATTCTTGTGAAATATAAAACAATTGATTTTAACACATTTTCTTATTTGTAAACCAAGATAAAGGAGTAGCTGTGAAACTTACATCAAGAGCTTATCATGTAACAAACTCATAAAGGAGTATTAGATAATTATAATTACGATAAAATCAATCTTGTTCTTTAATATGGTATTAATACAAAGATCTGAAATTGACAACTTCTATTCCAAGGGAATATTAAGTGGTGTCATTTGAACAAATCGAATTTTGTTTATAAAATATAAAATCACGAAAAGATCTTACACTTTTTTATACCTGTGAGGACAATACAAAGAATAATACGACTATTAAAATAACATAGAAAATAGCCCATAAAAGAATTTAATTTACATTCATGTAAACACAAGAGAAGAATGAAAACTAAGAATCACGGTTACATTTGCATGAACTAATCTACATTGGTAGTTAAAAAAATGGTTGTTATATCTAAAAAATTTAGATTCGAGCACTAAATACTACAACGGTGATTGAATTTCCATTATCGCGGAATTTAACTGCTTTCTTGTTGTTGCATTCTATGTGATATGATTGCTTAGTTCATTAGCTTTGGGTCGGTTGTTTCAAGGCTAGTTTCGTGTTGAGTCGGTGTTACATATCTGTCTCGCTTTCGAAAGGGTGTTAGTAGGGAAGTGTGAATTTTTGTTTAGAATAAAACCTTTGTAATGGCTTAAATTGGAGCATTATTTTTCTTCTATTAGATTTAAGGAGAGTTTTTAACGAGGCTCTGGTATTTGTTAATACGAATCTTTCCAACTCATACATCAAATAAAGCATCCCATTAAAAAAATTAAAATATATACTATATACATAGATTAATAAAAAAATCACTGCATATTTCCTTCACTTGTTCTTTCTTTTATTATTGTTTTTGCCCCCTCTTTTAACCGATGATGAAAATTGAAAGCTATGAAAAGCCTCTGCATATGTTCAACACTATTATTTAAAGGTTTAATAAAAAAAGTGTTTAAATTATACCAATTTAGGTGTTTAATTTTTTTTACATTTATTTCAACACACACGTCAACATTAATATAGTGGTTATATTAAAATCAAAATTAGAATTTAATATTAAAAACAAAATATTTTAAGATTAAAAAATGAAATCGATATAAACTTTGAAATTAAATATTTATTTGAGATAATTTATAATAGGCTTAAATATATAAAAGGTGCCCAACCTATATTCGTTTTTTCAGTTTAGTACCTAACGTTTCATTCCGTTACTCAAGATGGGTTAAGTCGTGACAGACCGTTAGTTTTATCCATTAAATGACACGTGTAACAATCTGAATTTTTTTAAAAAATATTTAAAAAAATATTATTATATTTATATAAAAACATTATTTCTTTTAAATTATAAAAAAAACCTCAAATCCTAACACTAATCGCCGCCATCACCCTTTTCAGCCACGGCTAATATCGTCGACATAGTCCTTGTCACCATCCTAGTTATAGTCGTCGATTAACCGTCGAAATCGTTTGGGATTGCGAGTTTCATCCTAGGGTTCGCGGGGGTATAAAAATTGATTCGCCGTCGTTCGATCGTTAATCAGTCATGATTTCATAGGGGTTTTGATTGTCGGGGGGAGGCGAAGTCGGGTGAAGCTTCGTCGACGGCAAATGACGATAGTCGGCATGAATTTAAGGGTTAAAATGAAAGTTTTTAAAGTTTAGGGGTTATTTCAAAATTTGTATTTTCTTTTTTAGAAAAATATTTAATTTTATATAAAAAAATTTAAAATTATTAGATTGTGACACATGCCACTTAAAGGAGGAAATTAAAAGTCTATCACGACTTGACTCATTTTAAGTAACGGAATAAAACGTTAGACACCAAACTAAAACGAAATAAATGTTAGACACTAAACTAAAAAACAAGCATAGATTGGGTTTCTTTTATATATTTAAGCCTTTATAATACCATTACTAATAATATACGGATTAGTTTATATATTTTAAGTTTTAATCACTCTAAATTATTTGTTCGAATCATTTTAATGAATCATTTTAATTTTGAATTCATCACAATCAAATTCAAATTAAACTAAATTAAGGTTCATTTATATATAAAAAATAAAATTATTTTATCATTTCTAAAACAGAATCATGTATAAGAGGAAAAGTTAAAATTAATTTAATAATTTAATGCTAAAAAAATTAACAGAAATTTGAACTTACGTTAATCTCAGATTCTCAGTAAACGCTGCACTTTTTGGGGCCACCGGTCATCTTCCCCGACGAAGCTGTAACCGCAACGTCGTCGCACCAAACCGTAAGAAACCTCCGTCGACCCCTCCACCCACCGTATTGGAACGCCACATCAGCTATCACTTTCAAGTTGAACTTCATCTCGCCACCACTCCTCTCCTCGTTCATCGCATCCACCACCTTCCCGTCAACGAAAGAATCCACCAACGAATAGCTCGCCCCCACCGCGCCCGCGCTGCGCGTACCCTGCACAAACGGCCCGATCCTCGTCTCACTCAAGAAGTAGTCCTTGTGGAAAATCGACGAAACGACTTCTCCATAAGACACGGAAAGCTTCTTGTTGGGATTCGAGACCTGGATCTGCGCGTTCCACGTGGCGTTGACGCGCTGGTTCGCAGCGCTGAAATTGGAAAGGGATAGGGATTGTATAGAGAAATCGGGGAGCTGGGGACGGAGTACGAGCCAGATTATGAAGAGGATGGCGCCGAATATGATTAAAAAGACGGCAACTGCCACAAGCAGGCGACGGAGGAAAGTTGGGTGTGGGTTTTGAGGCGGCGGTGTTGAATAGTAAGGATGTCCATTGGGGTTAACGCGAGCGTAGGAGTAGCCGGTGGTGGGTGGCGTAGGAGCGTAGTCATTAAGGTTCTGAACTGGGTAACCTGTAACGGGTCTGGAAGAATCTTGCATTTTCTTCACACACACAAAAAGGATCTTTGCTTCGCTTGGAATAAAAACCAAATCGGAGTCGATCACATAAAAAAGGGCCGAAGAAGATGAAAATGGAAACGCGGATTCTAATTAAAATTTAACAACTACGGCTATATAATAATTACGAGTTTTTTCCCTAAGAATTCCCTTCTTCTTTCGCTTCGTTTAAATTAAAGCTAATGAAAAAAATGGTTCGTTTGACATTGGGTAAGCAAAACAAAGGGAAATCATTGGATGATTTGGTGAAATTCCTCAGAAATTTCTTCATCGAGAAGGAAAAAGACACAAATCGGCGGAGAAGACAATATAATAAAATATTTTGAAAATTTAAAATTTATTATTTATTATTTCAATGATCGAAGTATAATGTTATTGATAAAAAATATTATCATAATATTTATTTTAAATTTCGAATTGGATTTTATGTTTGTATTATTATTATTGATGGTGGATATCTTAATTTCAATTAAAAAATTAACCATTTAACAATGTTATTGTAAAAATAGCTTCTCTAATTTATAATCATGGTATTGTGAACTATGTACGGCAACATGCATTAAAAGAATTATATAGGATGAGGTGAAGAAAAAACAGAAAAGGCCTAGTTGTTTTATGTTTTATAAATCCAAATGGAAGTGATAGGAGATGAGCATTCGGTGGTGAACGAGAAGCTAACAATGTCGACAACAAGGAAATGAAAGCTTACCTGGTCCTCGTGAAGAATAATAATTCATGAACTCCGTCCACTATCCTCAATCATCAGTCCTTTCAGACTCTTGGCTAACCAGATAGCTGTCTCCCTCGGGGACACCTTAGCTTTCCCGAAAGGCTTCAAAACAATCGAGAGCTCTTCCAATCTGTTATGTTGCAGTAACTCTGCTGATAATTCAAGAAGCCCTTCAAGTGCCTCTGCCCTTTGCTTGAAAGACTTGATATCCAAAGTTTCCTTTGTCGGTGTCTCCTCTTCTGTCAGAGAAGAGCGGGGCTTTGCGGGATCTGGTGAATCTGGTTTTGGAGATGAGGAAATGGAGCTCCTGACATCTGTTTCTTTAACGCCAAAATGATCCGAAACATTTGGTTTAGAACTTAGAGGCTCAGAGCAATTTGATGACTCGAGGGTCATGGGACTCCTCATGTTTTTCATATCCAATTCATCCCTCACGACATTAATGAGTTTCCCAACATCCGCATTTTGGACACCCATTTCTACATTTTCCATCAGTGGCTGCTCACTGCCAACTCGGAAGCTACTGTGCCTTATAACAAGTATAACATCATCAAAGGCTGGAGGACGTGAGGTTGCAGCCGGTTTTTCTATTGAGGGGTTATTCACGTTTCTGACTGTGAATTCTTTCGGCTAGATGAAATGGGTGAGGCAATGCACGTCATAGGCTCTGCCATTGATGAGAGAAGTTCCATTACAGTGAACTTGTCATCACCACTGGATGAAGAAAAAAGATTTGAATGGGATATTGTATCAGGACTACTACAAGGTTTGCTTGCCACAGTTTCATCCTTACTACTTGAGTTACTTATCTGACAATCTTACCCGGTAATTTGGCTACTTACAGGGGCATCATCCCGATTACTTGGCCTGCTTAAAGGGGCATCACCCTTGCTACTTGGCCTACTAATAGGGCCATCATCCCTATTGACTGGCCAGCTTATAGACACATCTCTACTGATTGTCCTGCTTAAAGGAGCATCATCCATACTAACCATCCTGCTTACAGCAACATCATCTTCAAGAATGGATATCTCTTCAGAATTCGGGACTGGAAGGTCCAAAGGGGAACTCAATTTGACTTTTGCATTAGATGGTGTAAAGTGCAGAAGATCCTGGGTTGGAACAGATTCTTCTGTTGAACACATGACAGATTTACAGTCATGCCCAAGGTTTCCTCTCAACAGAAACTCGTTTCTCTGGTTGGGGAGAAGTGAGTGAGCTAGAAGCTGGATGCAATTCCAAGCTCTTGACCCTAGTGGTTATCTCTTGATCATGTGTCTGTTCCGTCATGTCAATAGAAGAGGTTGTTGCATCGTCACAAATCTCAAATGCTTTAAGTGAGATTGAAGATGAGACAGAATTGAGGTGGTCATGCCCAAGGTTTCCTCTCATCAGAAACTCAGGTTTCTCTGGTTGTGGAGAAGCGAGTGAGCTAGATGCTGGATGCAATTCCAAGCTCTTGACCCTAGTGGTTATCTCTTGATTGCTATCTGTTTGTACCTCTATGGTAACTCCAATTATATCTATAGCAACCTCTTGTGTAACCTCCATGGAAAAATTTGTATGGCAGGGTAGTTGAGAGGGAATACCTTCACGGCCCTTGTTTATCTCTGTAGAACTTAACTTTGGTAGGGTAAAAGCTCCATCTGAAGCATTAGTTCCTGCATGTTTCATTCTTCCCATGACTGATGATATTCTTGCAACATTGGTAGGAGTTCTTTGCCGAGGATTAGAAGATTGTCCATCTTCAGGCACATGCTTCCCAGGCATAGAGGGAGGAATCTCTTCATGTCTAGGCTTAGTCTTTGGGGAAGATTCAATTAAAGGTAACTGGAGAGAGAGAAAACTTGCAAAATAAGTTAATATACCAATAATGAATTAAATTTAGAATAGAACCACAAGGCCTAAGTCACACCAGGTGCTTCGAATGGTGGGATCCTGGTATCATTATTGCAGAATCTAACGGTTTTGCTGAAGCAGAAGTTATGGTATCTGCATTAGACTTTGGAACTGGAGTGGATTCAGTGGTTTGAGAACTTTGGGCGGTGCCTCTACATTATTTCTTTGAGTCAATCCACCTACAGCTTTTGCACGGTTTCCCCCCATTACTTTCCCTTCTTTCAGAGCCATAATTATACTTTTGATGGTTTTTGGTTGGTTTTATTGAACGTTAGATCCCTGTTCTGCATTAGAATGTTTCCTCAAATATTTTTCATCAACTTTGACAGAGAAAATAACAGGGCTATTCTCTTCCTCACTTTGTGGGTGATGCTCAGCCCCTTCGTCATCATTAGAAATTCAATCTGTGTCAGTGGTCTTACCATTGCTATTTGACACCATAGTGCCAGTGTTTCTGTCACTTGAAAACAAGCTATCTTTATCACTACATGAGCTATTACTATTTTGACTCTCAGCCATTGTTTTCCTATTGTCAGGACCAGTTGAAATATGCTTATCCGGGGAACAATTCGTTGAAGAACAGCTGAAGGATGGGCAATACAGATCAACATATGGCTGCAAATAAGGGTGCTTCAAAAGTTCTGATGCCTAAGAAGGTGGAAATAATCAAATTGTTATATTGAAGTCCTGCATGTGGAGAAAATTCTTAGAGTTTGACAAAAAGAAATGCTTACACTGGTTCGGTACTCTGGATTCTTTCTTAGCATGCCCTTGATCAGCGTTTTCCTGTTTGTTTAACGTTAAACAAATTAGCTATCATTTAGAGAGTTAACTACTTGACATATGATAAAGGCTTATTACTAAATAGATATAGATTACAGAGTCCCTTGGGATTTTCAGTTTTCAGTGAAAGTAGTTTCAAACTTCCTAGACGAGTAAAAATTTGATTTAAAAGATCTGCACTCGACCCAAACATAAATTATATAAAACATGGCAGAGAAGTAGGGCAATGAAGAGACTTTAAAGCATTGAAAATTCAGTAGGAGCATGAAAAATTGTAGAGAATATGAAAACATAATAGTAAGCTCTAAAATGCGCATTAAGACTTACAAAGATGGGGAGTAGCAAGAAGGCAAAGTCCCAATAGAGGAACGATTTATCTTGCTTATCAAACCAGCCATGTCCTAGAACAAGAAGTTTGATGGAATCTAGTTTAATTAGATTCATATAAATTACATGGTTAGTGTAGGCAAAAAGTAGCAGTTGCAAGGACATCGCATAGAACTAGACAAGTAGACAACATATACTTTGAAATCATTGTGTAAAAGACAGAAGCACAGAACATGGAATTTAATAACAATGGCTGAAAAATCCAGTGTATATGATAAAAGGAATAACAAAACTTGGAAATTTTACAATATCCTAGTTCCACATGATACCAAATGAAACACATGCTACTTGCCAAAATACAAGGAACATATTCAGCCAAAAGAACCGTAATAACTCTTACAAAAGCTTTAAAAGCGGGGCGATGAGCAGCCATCTCATAAATACAGAACCCTGTTCAACAAGAAACAATTTAGAACCAAAGAAATGGATCTACATATCAAATATATACTCATTAGAAGACATACCCAGAGACCATATATCAGACTTGAAACCATAAGGAATATCCGCAAGCAATTCAGGACACATGTAATTGGGAGTTCCAACCACCTGAGCCATGTACAAAACAATTAGTAACTTGCACCGGAACCTGGCACATTCACGTGAGGAAAAATAACTACAAAAATGGAAAACAGGACATCAACTGTAAACGACTACAAATATAACCCAACAGATATTGTTATGATGTCTTTGGACATTTATGATCAATAAATTTCAAATACATCTCTCTCTATCGTCAAATATAAGTCAATTACAAATAAAGAACCAGAAGTTAAATACTGTATATATTCTTCGTGTTACAGTATTTGGGTCCTTCATCACTGAAACACAAGGTATTAACAAGATTTTTTAAAAAAAACTTTAATTTTAAAGAAAAAGTGATTACATATATAATCTCAGCAGTGATTATTTATGTTAAATTAGCAGTCTTATTATAACTTGGGAATTTAGAAAGACGAGGTTAGAATTAGCACAAAGTTTAACTACAAGCTGTGGAACACATCATGCTTGTTCACTTTAATACACCCTACTATTTTCTACTATTCAGTTCCTCAGCAATGCATAGTAGAATGTGACAGCAACCTTGATAGAACGTAACAAGTAATGAACAATCTACTTTATAAGTACCATGCTAACGTTAAAAGTTTTTTTATAAAATATACAGCAGCATTGAGGCACGTGCAAACAGACACAATCTCTTATTTCAAGCTAAATAGGATGAGCTTATCAACCAAGTATAGGAAGGAAAAGAATAGAAACAATAGAACAAAAATAAAAGAAATTCTTTCCCATCCTTGGAGATGGTTGAAAAAGATCTTAGAAAAGGTTGATAAAAATCATTTAACATAGTACATACCGATGAAGCCAAATCATCTGCCTTAAGAGTTTTGGCAAGCCCAATATCCCCTAAACCATTACAAATCAGAAAGAAAGTTTAGGATAACAATCCCAACATATCCAACCGAGTAGGATATCGAACGTAGCTAAAGGATAACAAAAAAAAAATAGAGAACATGAAAGAAGCCAAGAGGAAAAGCAAGAAGACAAACTCACCAAGGCGCACATCTTGGTCTTTGGTAAGAAAGATGTTGGAACACTACCAAGAAGAGCTAAAAATCAGTCCAAAAATCATTAAGTTGTTATTAAGAGACTAATCTAAATTCAAACACATACCTTAAGGTCGCGATGCAGAACAAAATTTGAATGCAAATATTCAACTGCCAGAAGAAGCTGTGCAAACCACTTGCAAAGTTTCTGTACAATGGTCAATCATCATTTTGAACGGTTAGTCAAAACTATTAACCCAAGAAGAAACTAACTTGTAAAACTACGGGGTATAGACTATCTAGTACCTCCTCAGGGAAATACACCCCTTTTGAACTTTTCATCAATTCAGCCCTGTTAAAAGGAATAAGAAAGAGAACAGTATTGACAGATTACAAAGATAGCAGAAATTCAAAAAAAAAAAAAACTCCTAATCAAAGTTCTCAATCCAACTTAGAAACTTACATATCTCCACCTTCACAGTGTCCAGTAACAATACAAACATAGCAACCCTACATAACAATAAAAAAAGGTAAAAAAGAAGGAAACTCTATCAACATTAAGAAAGGTTGTGACGTGCTTAGCAAGCTACCTGTAAAAGTTCAATTTTCAGAGCAGAAACAAAAGAAATGTAGTATTGTATCTTACTTTCTCAACCCAAGCTTCCTGTTGACGAAAACGGGTAAAGAAAACGAAAGAACACGAGAATTTTACGAGGTTCGGCAATGTGCTTACGTCCTCGGTGCCTAGGCGGCGCTAGAAGTTTTATTCAATGATATTTTAGGTCTAGGTTACATCTCTATTTATAATAGAAAACCCTGGTACATAATTACAAAATCAACCCTGTACCGTACCGCGGGGGCTGCGCCCCCACACCCCCAACCCACATAATTCGTAACCCCACAACGAGACTTTTTATGAGCCATACATAACAAATCTCCACCTTGGCGAATATCCTGCCCCTTGGAAACTTCAATGTGGGTTGGGTTACCTTGCTTCTTTAACAACTCGAAACATTCAACAAGTCCAAGCAATGCTTGAACTTGTCTGTCGTAACTGGCTTGGTGAACATATCAGCGGCATTCTCATCAGTATGTACCTTCTGAAACAAAACCTCTCCAGATGCAACCAACTCTCTGATCTTGTGGAACCTTACATCAATATGTTTAGTTCTAGCACGATACACCTGATTCTTAGCCAAGTGAATAGCACTTTGATTATCACAAAGCAACTGAACTCCACCTTGTTGAACACCCAACTCCTTCACTAAACCAGTAAGCCATAAAGCTTCTTTTGCAGCTTCAGCCGCTGCCATGTATTCAGCTTCAGTTGTAGATAGTGCCACGACAGATTGAACAGTAGACTTCCAGCAAATAGGCCCTCCACCAAGAGTAAACACATACCCTGTCGTAGATCTTCTATTATCCAAGTCACCTGCATAATCTGAATCCACATATCCTACAACCAAAGGATTATCCCGCTGACTCCCAAAAACAATTCCATGTCCCACAGTACCCTTTAAGTACCGAAAGATCCACTTGACTGCATCCCAATGTTGCTTACCAGGTTTAGACATGTACTTACAAACTTGACTAACAGCATGAGCTAAATCAGGACGAGTACATACCATCGCATACATCAAGCAGCCAACAGCATTAGAATACGGAACCTTTGCCATATTTTCAGCTTCCTTATCTGTCTTAGGGCACTGTTCTGATGAGAGCTTAAAGTGATTCGCCAATGGAGTGCTAACTGGTTTCGCGCTGCTCATCGCAAACCTTTCTAGTATTTTCTCAACATAACCCCGTTGAGATAGCCGCAGTTTCCTTGAGTCTCTGTCCCTGCAAATTTCCATTCCAAGAATTTTCTTTGCAGCACCTAAATCTTTCATATCAAATTCCTGACTCAATAAAGTTTTCAAACCGATAACATCATCCATGTTCTTCGCAGCAATCAACATATCATCAACATACAGTAATAGAAAAATAAAAGAACCATCATCAAGGCTCTTAACATAGACACAACAATCATACTCACATCGGTTGTAGCGAATCTTGATCATATAGGAGTCAAACCATTTATACCACTGTCTCGGAGACTGTTTCAACCCGTACAAAGATTTCTTAAATCTGCAAACTAAATGCTCGTTTCCAGGTTGAGTGAAACCTTCAGGTTGCCGCATGTAGATCTGCTCCTCTAAATCACCATGCAAAAAAGTAGTTTTAACATCCATATGCTCTAAATGCAAATCCCAACTAGCCACCAATGCAAGTACTGCTCGGATTGAAGTGTGCCTGACCACAGGAGAAAAGATTTCATCATAATCAACTTCTTTCTGCTGTGAAAAACCCTTCGCTACCAAACGAGCCTTGAACTTTGGTATTCACAGACTTGGATGAGCCATCACGCTTCTCATCGGTCTGCTTTTTCAACTTCGGACAGTCTCGCTTCATATGTCCCGCCTCCTTGCACTTGTAACAGTGAATCGTCTTCTTATCCCTGGATTTGGATCTGGAATTCCGCTTCCCGGACCCTGCCTTCTCTGGCTTCCGTCCACGATCTCGATTACCCTTGACATATAAGCTATCGGCTTGAGAGCTTTCCCCTGCATTCTGCTTCCGCTGGTTGTGAGCCAACAAGGCTGCAGTAATCTCCTCAACGTTGATAGTCTCTTTCCCATATGTAAGAGTAGTCACCATGTGTTCGTAAGAGGAAGGCAACGAACACAACAGAATCATCGCTCTGTCTTCATCCTCAATTTTCACATCAAGCCGAGCCAGATCAGAAACGATTTGATTGAAGACATTCACGTGTTGCGCCAAATCGTGATCGTCCTGCATCTTCAGCCCATACAGCCGCTGCTTCAGATACAGTTTTGTCGTTAAGGATTTGGACATAAACTGACTTTCCAACTTCCTCCAAATTTCGTCTGGAGACGATAGATGCATGACGTGATACATGACCTCGTCCGCCAAGCATAATCGTATGGTTCCTGCCGCTCGCTGCTGCAATTCTTCCCAATCTTCCTCATCCATCGACGCCGGCTTTGTAGGTCGCAAAGCCTTCAAGATCCCTTGCTGCGCCAATAGATCCTTCACCCTCGTTTGCCATAATCCGAAGTTACCCTGACCATCGAATTTCGCGACTTCGAATTTTGCTCCTGACATCTGATACCAATTGTTGACGAAAACGGGTAAAGAAAACGAAAGAACACGAGAATTTTACGAGGTTCGGCAATGTGCTTACGTCCTCGGTGCCTAGGCGGCGCTAGAAGTTTTATTCAATGATATTTTAGGTCTAGGTTACATCTCTATTTATAATAGAAAACCCTGGTACATAATTACAAAATCAACCCTGTACCGTACCGCGGGGGCTGCGCCCCCACACCCCCAACCCACATAATTCGTAACCCCACAACGAGACTTTTTATGAGCCATACATAACACTTCCTTAAATTCAACAATGTAAGGATGCTGAATCCGTGCAATAAGTGCCATCTACATTCCAAAAAATTCTAAAACTATTTTATAGATTGGAAATTAAACTCTAATACAGATTTTATTTAAAATTTGAAAATAAACTAACTTCCTGATGCGCATATCTCCTGCAACACTCCGTTTGTCGCGCCAATCTGATCTTCTTCAACACACACCTGAAAATTTTACAAAACCTTACCAAAAATTAAAAAAATCGAAGTTACACTTTACTGAAAAACAATAATGTAAGCAAGTAGAAAAATAATACTTTTTCTTCTCGGATTTATGATGAACGAGAATGGCAGCACCGAAAGCACCACGGCCGATCTGCTCCATGATCTCGTAATGATCCATCCGAGACTCCATTGCTTTTACCTCTTTACTCGGTCTTTTTTTCTTTCAAAGCAATATTACGAACAAAAGTAGCTACTGAGAGGGGGGCGAAAATCAATTTCCTTTCGTCTTAAAAACAATAATTTCTCCTGATCTCAGAACCATTGCCGAATTCGTAGCTTCAATTCCAATGCTGCGAATACGTTTCAGTAACCAACCGAACAGTGTTAGCGATCAGTTTTCAAAGCCATCGAAATCTTCGTCTGCGTTCCTCTCCTCCTTTCATTACGGTTGAGCTGTAAAGTTTTTCTCTTTCACTTAACTCAATTGCAGGAAATAATATATATATATATATATATATATATTTAAATAGTTACGAATTTTATAGAGAGAAATAGAGGTGGTTAAAATAACTAAAGCACGACATTGAGTAGTTAATCAAATGTAAAACTTATTAACTCTTTAATTATTGGATAAAATATACATCAGGTCATTCAATTATTAGTTTGGTTACAAATCGATCATCTTTTTCTACAATTTATAATTTAATACTCAATTAATATATTGTTACAAGTCATTGGCCATTAATATAGACGAAGTAGTGATGTAGCATGATACAATAATAATTTTATTGCCATAAATTTATACATCCTATCGATTTGATATTGATTCGAAATAATTCAATAAATTTAAACTTTCATATTCCAAAAATTATATCAATTTAATCTTTATTCTTTTCTCATAAATGTTATTCCATGTATTTTTCTGATATAATAATAATTTAACAATAATAATCCTAGTTGAATAAAGCAATATCATACCACAGGACTACCTCCTTGTTGGATCTCATTTTCCTCTTAATTTATTTATTCACACAATAAACCGTGTGAGTTTTTGTATTTGGTCAAATAAAATTTGAATCATAATTCTTACATGATATAGTAAAGTAATTTTTTTTTCTAAAAAGAAGGAATGAAGGTTTTATAAATTATATTTTATTCACATTTATTGTCACCAATTATATCTATTGTAATGATAAACTTACTTTACAATTTGGGTAAAGTACATAAATAGTCCCTTGACTATAGGATACTATTTTATTGACTTTTATCGATTATTAAAAGTTATAAAATGGTTCTTTGACTATAAGAAGTTATTTTATTGAGTCCATCAACTATTAAAAGTTACAAAATGGTCACCTGACTATTCATTATGTTTCAAACCCGTTCTTATTCGTTAAAATATTAACAACAATCTAAGCTGGATGTTAGCCTGTTGATTGAGATATGATAAAATTTAATCTTATAATTTCAAACGGCTATCATATCTCAGTCAACATGTTAACGTCCAACTCAGACGACCGTTAATTTTTAAACAGAAATGGACGAATTTAGAACATAATGAATACTCGAGTGATCATTTTGTAACTTTTAATAGTTGAGGGACCCATTAAATAAATACCCTACAATCGAGGGACCATTTGTGTACTTTGCCCTTTCAATTTTGATAAATCTCATTTAGTTGAATGTCTTAATTTCTTCACCAAGAGCATTGGTATTGCTTATGTTTTGGATGATAGGTTTGTTACAAAATTTAAAATGAGAATTTTGAATAGAGAAGTTTAGCATTCAAATTTTTTAATATAATTATTAATAACTATGTATTAATATTTAATTAATTTCAATAAGATATAATTAAATATAAATTTTTCATTTCATATTAAAACAAAACTGAGTTTGACGAACCCATTTCACAGCAAGTTGCACAATACCATTGAGTTGACAATTTGGAAGCAATGATTGGTTATTAGTGTGTTTATATACAAAATCGAAAATTTAAAAAATAAGTAAATAATTGAAATAGAAATCGAAAGGCTCATGTTGTTGCACTGCCAAAGAGGAAATTGGAGAATTGTTTGAGCCCACGCGCTCTGCCTCCCTCACTGTAATTGCGCCGGGTCTAAGGAATTTATCCTCTCTCGAATGTCAACATTTGGCAAACGCCAGTTTTATTCAGGCTGGCGGCCCATCTCAGCTCTCTCTGCTCTAGGTTAACACGCGGGTACATGATAAAATCTCAACCGTTAAAAGCTATAAAATTATTGTTATAATTATTTATATGTTTTAAACTTATATTTTTTTATTAAAAATTAACTGCATTTTAAGTTAGACGTTAATATATTAATGGAGATATGATAAAATATGATTTCATAACCTCAAATGACTATTATATCTTAGTCAGTATATTAATATCTAGTTTCATCAATTTTTAATAGAAAAAGACGAATTTGAAATATATAAATAGTTTATGATCATTTTGTACCTTTTAATAGTCGATAGACTCAAAACAATGTCCTATAGTTGAGAGACTATTTTGTAATTATTTATAGTTGGGACACTCAACAAAATAACACCCATAGTCGGGATCATTTGTGTACTTTACCCTAAAATGAAACTCTGATTTTATCCATTAAAATGATTTAGGGTAAATTACAAATTTTTATCATTCAACTTTCTTCTCACTCATATTTTGATTATTAAAATTTTAAAAAATTCAATTTGATCACCCAATTTTAACATTGCATCGCTTTTGATCAATCAATCGTTAAATAATAAACGATATGACGACACACCAAAATGATGTCATTTTACTCCTTAAAAAATAAAATTTAAACCAAAACGATATCGTTCTGAATTCTTATAAGAGATCTTTTTGTTTTATTTTATTTTTCTTCTATTTTCTATATTTTTCTTCTTTCTCTTCCTCTTATTTTTTCTCCCTCTATTAAACCTAACCAAATTTCAAAATTTTATACTAAACTCAGTTTGTCTTTCTTAACGTGAATATGATATTCGTTTAATCAGATAATACTCTCAAATTTCATAAATCTAACGTTCTAAATATTACTCTTATTATAAATTAATCCTTAAACTTTTGAACATTCTAATTTCATTCTTAAACTATGATATTCTTTCTAAATTGATCTCCAAACTTATATATCTAATATGATTGATTGATTTGATCTAATATATTTAACACAAAAAATATTATTATTCTAAAAATTGTCATTACACCTTATATAAATAATTATAATATAAATTGTTTCAAAGCCTTCTCCCTCGCCATTCACTATTGGTTAAAAACTTAGTTTACAAGTTAAAACCAACAAAGATTATAATGTAAAAAGTACTATAATTACTTAATTATTGTCATTATAAGAGAAGAAAGGTTATGGTATTAATGGAAGAGTTGGTTGGATGTTGTCTCATGAACAATTTAGAAAGGAAAAGAGAAAAGAAAAGGTGGGATCTAATTTTCTCTAGCAATTTTATGATTATTTATATTTAATTAGTTTGTAATACTAGATAAAATAAAATACATCACATTTCGTTAAACTATGTAAAAATAATTTTTTAAGTTATTAAACTTTTAAAAGTTGACAAAATTTATCAAATTATTATAAAATGACCACCACAACATTAAATAATAAATATTAATAAATTTAATGATCATTTATAACATCACAATGATTATTTTGTAACAATTTGATAAATTTAATAATTATTTTATAACTTTTAAAATTTTAATGGCTAAAATTATTTTAACATAATTCAGTGACATCTGATATATTTTACCCAATATTTTCTTTCTTTTAACTGATAGTAGTAGCAAGTTTTATTAAATAAAGAGTAAGTAAAAAAATCGATGGAGAACATCAATAGCGTTCAAGAAGATCAAAGAGCCACAAAGAAAGTAAAGAATCGGGAAATAACAATGGAAGATGACGAAAAAACTCAGCAAACAGAGAATATGCAATCTGAAGATGACTCCCAAGAAGAATGAACTATGATCAAAGAATATCTCAAGAATTCCGAGAAAATCTCTTATGCTACCATGGCTGCCAAGGGATCAAATCTAAACAAGAACCCCCCAGTCAAGATGACTGAAGAAGAGATAGTATTTCAAGAAGGAGATGTCACCATGGACAGCTCTGGAGAATTTCCTAGAATAAGCTTTTCACAGTGAATCCATGATCTGATTGATCGAAACATGAAACAAGTTATTGTCACTAGACTGTTGGGGAAGAAGATTGGATATAAAGTGCTACTAAACAGAATCCAGGCATTATGGATGCCGATAGACAACTTCAATTTAATAGATCTTTATAATGACTATTATCTAGTTAAGTTTGAAAATTTGGATGACTATTATAGAGTTCTTATTGATGGCCCTTGGATGATATATGGAAGCTACCTGACTGTTCAACCATGGTCGAGGAATTTTACCACATCTGAAAAGCATCCTTCATAAGTCATAGCCTGGCTGCGACTACCTGGGCTACCTTACAGGTATTACAATGCAGTGTTAATCAGAACAACTGCGAACACGATTGGAAGAGTTATTAAAATTGACTACAATACTAAAGTTGGAGAGAGGGGAAAATTTGCAAGAATTGCAGTTGTTATCGATCTGAAAAAACCTCTAATTCCATGTGTGGAAATTGACGACTTCATCTAAAAGATTGAATATGAAGGGCTGCAACAAATCTGCTTCAATTGTGGTATCTATTTTCATGCAAAAGAAGTCTGTAAAACCAACCAAGAAGAGAAACAGATGGATACATCCAACACTAACAATGTTATTGAAGAACAAGCCAATGTTGAAATTAATAAAGAAAATCCCTTTGGTCCTTGGATGGTTGTTCAACCAAGAGGAAGAAACAGTAAATTTTAAATAACTCAAAACAGAAGTAAAGAGGTTGAACGAATATCAAGACAAGGATCAAGATTTGCCCCTTTACAGGAAGAACAATTAGAGTAAGAATCTAGGGAAACCAATAAAGCTTACCAACATCAAAGGAAGGTAAATGATATACAAGCACTTGATACAAGAACAAACATTTCAACAGATCAGATGAAGAACAGAAGGAGAGATAGAGAATTAATGAGAAACAAAAACTCATTAGCTCAAATTGATATTACAGACCAGACCCAAAAGGAAAGTACCCACACTAACCTTGAAATTGATGATAGTTTAGTTGATGCCCTAATTACTGACAATGAAATGGCAGCGAGTAAAGATAATACTAAGGAGGTGAACGTAGGAGGGATCCAAGTCATGGCGAATGAGGATGCTCAAATCAGTGAACACGGGGTTACAGTGGGAGATGGAATACATACAACAATTACCATTCATGAAAATGACAATCAGAATCTCACTTTTAGATGGAATTTCAACAAAAAGTCAAAACAAGTTTATCACATTACCCAAAAAGGCCTTAAAATTAGAAAATCTAAACCTACCATCAATCCCAACGTTCAATTACTTTCAGAATAGTTCCAAAGAAATACCATAAATTCTGAGAATTTGACTCCTCCTGATAATAGCACTCCTACAACCATTCAAGTGCAAACGATGAAGCAAATTGATCTGGAGCAGAATCAAGGAGAATAACAGAAGGAAAAAGAGCTGACACAAAGCAACTACCCATTACCTCAATAGTTATGAAGATTCTTTTTTGGAACACTCAAGGGGTTGTTAAACCCTCTTTTAGAAGATATTTCAAAGAATATGTGATTATGCACAAACCCAAGATCATTGCCCTGATGGAAACTCACACAAGTGGAAAGAAAGTTGATAGAATTATGAACAATATGTGTTACCTTAACTCCTTCAGAATCGAAGCGCAGGGTCATAGTGGAGGCGTCTGGATTCTTTGGGATAATTCGGTTAAGGTTAAAATCTTAAGTATCTCCAAACAATATGTCCATGCACAGATTAAGGATAGTAGCAGTAATTGCTAGAACTATTTTACAGCTATTTATGTCCCAACCCCAACATTCAGTGTAAGCTATGGAGTCTCCTAGAACAACTCAAGCCTAGCAATAATGAACATTGGATCCTAGGAGGTGACTTTAATTGTATTCTTAAACCCGATGAGAGAACTGGTGGGAGTAATCGGATCAGAGGAGGAAGTAAACACTTCCAAGAGTTCAATTTCAACAACAATTTGATAGATGTTAAGTACGAGGGTGATGAATTTACTTGGAGACGTGGAAACCTATGGCAAAGACTAGATAGATACATTATGAACATGAAGTGGCTAGAATTATACCCTGAAACTAGAGTTCATCACCTTGACCGAATAGGATCAGATCTATGTCATATTCTTCTACATACTATGAACAACCCAAAGGGAATAAAAAGAATCAGTTCAGGTTCCTGGCAGCTTGGATGGACCACCCTGACTTTGAGCAGTTTATTAAAAAAGAATGGGTTAAGAATGATAACCTTACGGAAAGCCTCAATCATATCAGGGAAAGCATCAAGGTTTGGAATAATGAAGTTTTCGGTAACATCAACCAGAAGAAGAAAAAATTAGTTACTAGAGTTAAAGGTATTGATAAAGCTCTTCGATGTTATAATTCTACCATATTGGTATCTCTTGAAAATGATCTCAAGTTGGAATTAGACTCAATTCTTAGACAAGAAGAACTTCTTTGGGCTCAAAGGGCTATATGTAAATGAATTACCCACGGAGACAAAAATACAAAGTACTTCCACTTCTGTGCTATTACTAAGGGCAAGAAAAAACTTATAACAGCCCTCAAAACAGATTCTGATAATTGGTGCGAAGACCAAGAAATGCTTAAAAGTCATGTGAAGAAATTCTACGAGGATCTTTTCACTAAGGACCCTTTAGTAAGGCTTTCTCTTGAGAATAATAGTCATTTTCCTAAACTGAATCTTGAGCAATGGAGTTGGCTTGATAAACCTTTTGATAATATTGAGATTAAAGATGCATTATTCAGTATGAGCCCTCTAAAATCTCCAGGAGTTGATGGGTTTCATGCTAATTTCTTCAAAAAAAAATTGGGATATAGTTGGTGAAAAGTCTGCTATCTAGTCAAACATTGCCTCAATGGTGGTCAGATTGAAGAAGCTTTAAACAGAACGTGTTTGGTTTTAATCCCTAAAGTAGATAACCCTGATAGAATTACCCAATTTAGACCTATAAGCCTCTGTCAGGTTATTTACAAAATTATAACTAAAGTTATCGTTAACCGCCTAAAACCTATTCTTCCTTCTATTATCTCTAATAGCCAAACTAGTTTTGTACCAGGCAGAAATATTATTGACAACATTATCCTAGCTCAGGAGGTGATTCACGCTATGAAGAAAAAGAAAGAAAAGAAGGGGTACCTGGCCATCAAAATTGATATGGAAAAAGTTTATGACATATTAGATTAGAACTTTATTAAGGATAGCATTGAGAAGTTGGGGCTACCTAATAAATTTATTATGGCTATTATGAACTGTATTACCTCCATGACAATCCAAATTAATTGGAATGGAGATCTTACAGAGCCATTTAAACTGTCAAGGGGAATTAGACAGGGAGATCCCCTCTCGCCTTACCTGTTTGTCATCTGCATGGAAAGACTAGTGCAAGAAATTACATTAGCAGTGAAACAAGGTAAGTGGAAACCAATTAAATTTTCTAAAAATGGCCCTAATATTTCTCACATCTTTTTTGCAGATGATCTTATACTCTTTGCGGAAGCAGACAACTCCCAAATCGGAATTATTCAGAATACTCTCCAAAATTTCTGTAACAGCTCAGGGCAGAAAGTTAATTTACAGAAATCTAATATCTATTATTCCAGAAATATTAATGCTCAAACAAGAAGTAACATTACAAGCACGATTGGCATCAAAGAGGTCTACAATCTTGGGAATTACCTTGGAGTTCCACTGTTACACAACAGAATCAATAAAAGAACATATATCAATATCATTCAGAAAGTAAAGAACATGCTATCAGGTTGGAAGGCAAGGACATTATCATTAGCAGGAATAATTACTCTTGCTAAATCAATTCTCAATTCAATTCCAGCATATATCATGCAGTCCATTCTACTTCCTAAAGGAACTTGTGATGAACTTGAGAGACTTACCAGAAATTTTATCTGGGGCCATACTAATGAGCAGAAAGGAATACATCTGGTGAACTGGGATACGCTCTGTAAACCAATCAAAGAAGGGGGACAAGGCCTTAAGAATCTAAGGATCCAAAACAAGGCTTTCATTTTTAAATTAGCTTATAAACTTATTAATAGAAATTATCTTTTATGGGTGCAGGTATTGAGAAACAAATACAAGATGGAATGGGTACTGCCTGATAAGCTAACAAAGAAGGGAGGATCAACTCTTTGGAACAACATATGCAACCTATGGATAGAATTTAAACAGAATATTTGCTGGAACACTGGAAACGGAAATCAAATAGAATTCTGGCAAGACACATGGCTAGATAACAATGTTATCCAGACTATGCAACCAACCAATTGAAATGGAGAATGATAGATCCAAAGTTAAGTAGATGATAAACCATAATGGTACCTGGGACTGGAACAAACTTACTCGATTACTCCCAGGACAAATCATTAATAAATTGAAAGCTTTTCCTCCTCCAGTGGAAGAACGCATTGCAGACTCTCCAAGTTGGATTCTTTCGGAGAAAAGAGTATTCACAGTCAAATCTGCCTACAAGAAAATAGCAAATATCAATTCCATAGAGGACAAAATCTGGAGCACCATTGCCAAGCATAAGAATATCCCCAGAATTAAAACTTTTCTATGGCTTACAGGGAACGACAAATTACTGACCAACTCGGAAAGAGCCCGTAGGCATATGACAGCTGATGAAAGATGCCCGATGTGTAATTATGAGACAGAAGATATCAATCACTTACTGAGATTCTGCCCAAAAAGCCTACTGATTTGGACTGAACTGCTAGATACCCAGAAAATGGATAAGTTTCTGAGTAACAACATCAAGGAGTGGATCATTAATAATATCGAAACAAATGAATCCCCATCGCCAAGAATTGAGAACTGGCTTACCTTCTTCAGCTCTATTATCTGGTACATTTGGAAAAGAAGAAATCAGGTGATTTTCGACTCAGAAATGATCGAAATGGACTCTATAATTTAGAAAGCCATAAGACATACCCAAGATCTTCAAAATACATAAATTACTGAAACTGGAGATACACAAACCAGAAATAGCAACTGATACAAGTGACAGAAACCAGATAGAGGATACTGCAAGGTTAATACTGATGGGACCAAAAGACAGAACACGGGAGAAGCTTTATGCGGGGGAATTGTAAGAGATTACAAAAAAAATTGGCTTTGGGGTTTTGGAAGGAAAATCGGGACTTGTTCCATCTTGGAAGCAGAACTTTGGGGCATCCATAAGGGATTAAAGGTTGCTTGGATGAAGGGAGAAAGAAAAGTAATTTTAGAATCTGACAACAGGAAAGCCATCAACCTCATCAAGAACAAATCGATTGAACACAGGAAATTTACTATCTTGCAACATGTTGAGAAATTATTAAAGAATAATTGGATGGTTGAACTAAAGCACATACCTAGAGAGGTAATTCGAACAACGGATATAATCGCCAAGCAAATATGGAGATATCAGGGAGACATAATCTTGCTACATAATCCCCCCAAAGAAGCTGAGAAGTTTCTAGTTGTTGATAAAACGGGAAGCTGAGCAGCCCTTTGTACCTCTTTTAACCAAAAAAAAAATAAAGAGTAAGTAACCCAAAATTACAAGAAGATTCTACAAAAACAAGAGTAAACTTATCACGTAAGTCATATTTTTTCCAGAAACCATCAAAATGTACAAACTAGTCACCTAAAAATAAAAAAAATGCAAGAAAAATATTAAAATTCAAATAAATAATAGATATGGACAAATACTTTTATCAACAATGAAGAATAAACGCCATGACGACTAACACAAAATTACATATAATAAAAATAACTCGTTGACAAACTCACATTACTACAACTCAATTGCGATATATCCTTAGTGATTATGAGCGTCTATTAAATATTCGACTTGAGAATTAAAACATGAATAGTTCAACATGATAATCAACTAAACACCATCTGAATTCGGAGAAGTTACGTCAAATCCAATCTTGAGAAAAAAAATATCTCAAGAACATATAAAGAACATACTATAAGAATAAATAAAATTATCTACTATTTTTATAAAAAAATGGAAAAACTAATTAAATAATAATATAACTCAGATTAAATGAAAGAAAGAAGAACTAATAATCGATTATCAATTCAAAATTAAAATTGTCATCAATAACTGAAAAAATATAAAAGATAAAAAGTTCAGAGATAAAAAAGAAAAAAGAAAACACAATAAAACAAAAATAGAGGCTCACACTCTCATCTATTACCCTTGAAATATTTTATAACATAGTAATGTGTTTAATTTAATTCTCGAAGTTGAAGGTATGCAAAGAAATTAAATTATATTTTATTGTGTAGTTTAATATTATTTTATGAATCCTCCCTTTCTTAACTTTCCCTCCTGTATCTCTTCGTTAACCATAATCACCATAACCACCGTCACTTTTTATCCTTCCATACTATGCTTACAACTTAAATCATTTCATCTTTAATTGTATAAAGTTATTGTTAGCATACCATGTCAATTAGATTGTTTCATAATTTTTCTTTCTTTTTCCCTATGAAATTGCTTACAAAGTGTAAGAACTAAGAATTGACTGACTCTCCGTGTTCTACAATAAATGTTAATTACATCTCAGAATAAAAAGAAAACCAATGGGAGTTTTTATGTAAAATTAATTACGATTTAACTTAATATGTAATGAAGATAACACGATTTAGGTTGCTAGCATGGGAAGGAAGGAAATTGACTGTGACTATGGTGATTATGGTCAACGAAGAGAGGGGTAGATGAGAGTTAAGAGGTTGAAGAAGAGATGGAGAGTTAACGTTGATATGGAAAGAAAGAAATAATTATAAAATAAAACTAAATTTAATAATGATTAAGAAAAAATTGTAAACATATTTGAATTGGTTATATGACGAAGAGGACTCATAAAATAACTTTTTCATATCTAAAATTTTTCAAACTTGTGAATAGTATTTCACTTTTGAAATCGGTAATACAACTCCTAAAGAATTAGTTTCACAATGGAATTAATCAATCCTTACGCATGTATGTATAATTTTGAGCGTTTAAGCTAAAGTCTCGTTTTGAATTTTATTATGCATATTTTATCTTTAGAGTTATTATAGTTTAAATTTAAATATGTTTTTTTTTTCTATCAACAATCTATAGAGCAAGTGATTAAAAGCTTTAAGTTAATCTTTTTCATTTTTTTAAGTTCCGAGTTCAATACTCATTAAAAACAAAATTTCCTCTTTTTCTTCTCCTACATAAAAAATTGTTCAAAAACACTTTACCCCAAAAAGATATTATTAACAAACAAATAGAACCAAATATCATATCCTTGTTTACCAAGATAAAAGTTATTGCAAATTGCAAACCACCTGAGTTGATTTACGTGTCTATACCCGAAGAATAATTCAATTCTGTTTGCTTTTCTCTTCCTTTATAAAATCACCCTCCCCCGCTCAACAACAACAAAATAAAAATATATATTTAATTACATATTATTATAATAAAGTTCAATTACCGTATGATTTTTCAAATGAAATCAGATTTAAATATTAAGTGAGAAGCGTAGGAAGTTATTAAATAGAATGTAAAAGCAATTCTGTCCAACACAAATTTATTAAATGAATTGAGTACGTATACGTCGCAATTAGTTTATTCAGAATTCTAGATGTAAGTTTTCAATTTAACAATACGTAAGCCTTGAATATTTATATTGCATTTTCCGGGACAATTCTAGATGTAACTTATCATCTGACTATTTCCAAACGCATAAGCCGGTAGGAGGTCGAAAGCTTGATTGCAACGATAAGCATTCTAGTTTAATGGAAATTATGAATCTTCAAGTTTGAGCTTTAATAATGCACGTGAGTCATCTCTGCATTTATTAATTAGGTAGAATCATCTTCTTTAACTTGTCAATTTTGAATTTTGAATTATGTTAATTTATTTTTCTTTTTAGTTATTGAATTTTCAAACGTTACAAAATAATTATTTTTTTTAAATAAATCACTAATTTTATTCAAAATAGGAAATATCCTAAATTAATAAATATTTACAATTATAATTGTAAATTAGGCCGACATTTTCCTATAATAATTGAAACAAAACTAGCAACTTAAAATCATATAAGGACCATACAAGTAAAAATTAAAATCTAACCAATAAAACTCGAACAAATATATAGATACAAACATATCTGGTCGCATCGACAAACGAACTACAAAAGGGGATCAAAATACTGAAAGACCAACGACAAACCGCAAATCGGACTCGAACTATGTGAAAAGCTATCCACGAACACATAACGGGCATCCAAATCCAATCCAAGGGTCCAAAGCAGAGAAAATAAACAATATATCAAATAAGTGTCATCTTGACCTGTCGTGGCGATGTCTAATCAAATCTTAGGAAAAAAAATAAATGAAAACAACGGTCAAACGGTCAAAAAACGTGCCAAAAGACAGAGAAAAGCGTGTCATACAAGCAGACTCACTGAAAAAACAAAAGAAAATAAAAGGACAATAAAGAATACCGACGGTCGACAACCAACATTAAAGTTGGTGCCGCCACCGATCAACAAAGACAAAATGATATATAAAACATTATAAATAGTAATAAATTTTGATAAATTTAAAGATTATTTTATATAATTTAATAAATTTAATGAGTATTTTAAAAACGCTTAATGAGTATTTTATAATATTTAAAAATTCATTGATCAAGTAAATTATTTCTAATAGTTAAGTGATATCTAATGTAGTTTGTCTAAATATCAATATTAAACAATGATCGAGCCATCCAATCCATTAGATCAGTCCTTGGACCCAAGACGAAGAGACTATTTATTTATTTAATGTAATTTTTTTTGAATAGAATGTAATTTTTAATTGAATATTCTTAGATCTTATTTTCGCGGAAGGGATGCTTTTGGAATAACATAATGCAGGCTGTATTTACAAAATATGAGATTTGGAAGAATTTAAGCTTTCTTCCCTGTCAATGGTTGACCTTGCATTTCTTTATCAAAACCAAACACCAATTCTCCCTTTGATGCCAACTTAAGTTGCTTTAAAATAAGCACCCGCGCTTGCTTTTCTTCCATGATCTGAAACAAGGCAAGGAAAAAAAAACTGAATACATTATGGAATCTGGAGGAGGAAGAAGAAGGGTGGTAGTTGTTGGCGGTGGAATTGGCGGCTCTCTCCTCGCCAAAACTATCCAATTCAATGCTGATCTTACTCTCATCGATCCGTAAGATTTCATTGTCAATTCATTTCTTATGAAAAACTTTGAAATGCAGGTTTAATGAGCCGAGCAGCTGAATTGAATATCTTGGTTTATTTTATTTTTCCTTGTGCAAGCCTTTTGATATGTGTACAGAATATAGAATTGTAGTTATTTTGGGTTACTTTAGCTTGTATTTGGCTCTTTAAAAGTTCTTAATGCTGGCAACTGATTGAACTGGATTTGGTCAATTGCCGTGGAGTGGAGAGGGATTAATGGGATGTCCTTGTTTTAATCAATCTCAGGAAGGAGTATCTTGAGCTCACATGGGCAAACTTAAGGAACATGGTGGAGCCATCGTTTGCGGATAGATCAGTGATAAACCATAGAGATTACCTTACCAATGGACGTATCGTTACGTCCGCTGCGATAAGCATCACCGACACCGAAGTATTGACCGCCGACGGCCGTCATATTGTTTATGATTATCTTGTAATAGCTACTGGACACGCTGATCATGTTCCCATAACTAAGTCGGAGAGACTTCACCAATATGATGCAGGTAAAAAACTGCAGTAACTAATTGTCTTCCTATTCTTATTATTAGGAGTGGAGAATATGAACATACTGCAAATGTTTTGTGAAATCAAAGTGAATTATCAATTGTGCATATATCCTAGCTGTAGAATGCATTCTTGAGGATTTCACTCAAGTCGAGCACGATTCTTCAGCCTTTTAGTACGTTATAAAGAATATTTTTGGATTATATTCTGCTCAAGTTAATTCCATTATATCCTCATGCTGGCAGAAAATAAAAAGATACAATCTGCTCAGTCTATTTTGATTGTCGGAGGAGGTCCGTCTGGTGTTGAACTTGCTGGAGAAATCGCCACCGACTTTCCCGGAAAGAATGTTACCCTGGTCCATAAGGGACCGAGGTTGGTTGAATTCATAGGAACAAAGGCTTCTGATAAGAGTTTAGGTTGGCTGAGATCAAAGAAAGTTGAAGTAAAACTAGAGCAAGCAGTTGATCTGAATTCCACTTCGGATGGAAGCCAAGTATATCAAACCTCGGCCAGAGAAAGCATCAAAGCAGATTGTCATTTCCTCTGTGTCGCAAAACCATTGTCTACAGCATGGCTTAGTGAGACTATATTGAAGACCAACTTGGATAAAAATGGAAGGTTGATGGTTGATGAGTATTTGAGAGTCAAGGGTCGAAGCAACATATTTGCAATTGGAGATATCACTGATATCCCAGTAAGTCCTCGCCAAAGATTAATATACTATCTCTCAGTGCTAACCTTCCAAATGTGTAGGGTTTTATGTATTGAATCCACCCTCTTTTGTTCATCCAGGAACTCAAACAAGGTTACATAGCTCATAAACATGCCATGGTGGTCTTTAAAAACCTGAAGCTGTTGATTGATGGAGGTAAAGAAAGCAAAATGACCAAGTACAAGCCTGGTTCGGCGATTGCAATGGTTTCCCTTGGCAGGAAAGATGCCGTCGCCCAGTTTCCTTTTACGACCCTCAGCGGACGTGTTCCAGGCTTGCTCAAATCCCGAGACTTGTTTGTGGGCAGAACCAGAAAGCAGATGGGTTTACAGCCTTAAGCTTATACGAACGTCTAAAACAAGTCAGTTTGCTATTGTAGTTTCCACATATCCCCATTGTTTTGGTAAGAGATTCATGTATTTATGTTCTTATAATGTTTCATGTCCTTTTGGCTGTTCACTTGTATGCTGCTTGACTTTGTGCATTGACATGTATCTTAATTTGTTAGTAAAAGTTCCAAAAGTGTTCAACTCGTCAAGTATTTAGACTTGAAAATGAATGTCAGTATTTATATTTTGTTAGTCTTTATAAGATGCCCGAAATCGATACGCAGCATAACAAATAATCAACAAGCATCAAAATTCGACATATGTATACCTTGAGCACTGAAAGTCCGAAACAATGAGAAAAACGATGAGAAGTTTCGAATTATCATGCAAGACAATAAGAAGAACAATGTCATTGGATTCCTGAGATACGGCAAAACCCTATATCAAACTTCCTTTAAGATTGGTACATTTTTCATTTGGAACTGCTTTATTGCTTCGATTACTTTTACAGCAAACGCTTCATCCTCGGGGTAATATGCAATAGGATCAGACAACAATGGGAATGGAAGATTGAGCACACCTTCTAGCGTCGCATGAACGCAATAAGCCGAGTATGTAATATGGTATCCGCCTTCTTGGACGATAAGAAGTCGCCCACCACAATGCTTATCTGCCAATCTACGAACTGTCTGTCCAATCTCACGATAACCATCCATTGTCAAGCATTGTCTTCCATTTGGATCAAACTGCACATTTATTTATGCAAACAACACTTGTTTAGTTGGGGATAGTAAGCAACATCTACTTTAGACATTTCAGGATTCGTCTAGGTTCATTACTGCTTGATCACTACAACTAAACACAACAGACATTAAACAAGGAAAATGCAGATATGGAAAGAGCTTCACAAGTCGAAAGGGATTATCTGTCAAGCTATTATTCACTCAAACACCGAACTTTGTTTTACTATATTTAAGATTTAAGAATGAACAACTCAGAACATCGAACCGGAATATGCAAATATGCATAAAGCCTTTAACCGGGCAAGAATAACTTTGAAGTGCTTAATAGGATTCAAACTCACAAACATTCAGCTTTGAACCAGCTCGGAAAGATCATGTGCAAGTGGTTTAGAAAATGCAACATTTTATCCCTCAGACATCCCCTAATGTGTTTCGATTTCATATATCTACTCTGTCAAGGTAATTTCAATCTGCAGGAGTATAACATGCCACCTCAATGAATACACAAAATTTAGAATAGGAACAAAAGAATTAACTCACAGCACTTGAGTCTTGACCAATCACCAGGACCATCATATCCGGCTCGAACTTTTCAACAGCAGGGATAACCAACTCCGTCATCGCATATCCGTATCCCTTGTCACCGGTTCCATTTGGCAAAGGTATATTCAAATTATACCCGAATCCTTCGCCTTCACCGAGCTCATCAACCGTTCCATTCTGAGGATGAGAAGGACCCCAAGACCCATGATTCATGTGAAGCGAAACCGTAAGAACTTTATCCGACCGGTAGAACCCCTCTGCAGTCCCATTGCCGTAATGAACATCGATGTCTACAACCGAAACCCGTTTACACCCGGAATCCAAAGCCAATTGAACGGCGAGACCGGCGTTGTTGAAAAAGCAATACCCATCAGCTCGAGTAGGTTGAGCATGGTGACCCGGAGGCCTCACCAATGCATAAGCAAGTTCCCCATGGCCATCGAGTATGAATTTCATAGCTGAGAGAGTAGTACCAGCTGCTAAAAGTGCAGCATCAAATGAACCAGGTTTCAACAAGGTTCCACAGCAGACTTCCTTACCCCCATTTTTATCAGCTTCAACCAACATATTAACATATTCTGGGAAATTTACCAAATTAAACTAATTACACCAAAAGTTCAAATTTTCCAGTAAACCAAAATCAAAGCCAAATAAAGAAATAGGTACCTTGGGAATGAAAAGATAGAAGCTGAGGAATAGTAGCAGGAGTCCCAGGGAGCCAAGAGATGTAAGGAGATATGGGTCCTTTTCTGAGGATGGAGACCATGTTTCTGACCCTGTCTGAATTCTCTGGATGTTTTTCTAACACCTCAAGGAAACCAGGGTCCATCCCAGTGTCGAATACGCCTTTGCCTGTATCGTGGCTTAGCATCCCCTCGTGCCAAAACACGTTGATGCAAGCTGTTGGGGCTGTCGGAGAAGACATTTTCGGAACTCAACAGATAGCTCACTTCACTCGCCACTCGGGTTTTTGTTTCCTCTTTTGTGCCTTTTTCTTTCATGGGACTTTGGGTTTAGCTCGCCCAACGGTCCAACTGATGCTGGGCTCAAAAATGGTCCAATTAAGAAAGTGATACTATAATAGTAACATATAGGTCAAACTATGATTTCCATCCCTTTACTATAACTGAATTTAGAATTTAATCTTTGTTCTTTAATTCGACATAATTTAGTCTTTTTACATCTATAATTTTAAAATTAAATGTTTTATTTTTTTAAGTATTAACAAAAATAATTTTTGTTTAATGTGATATATAAACTTTGATTTCGAATAATTATGTACATGAAACTTTGATTTTGTTCAATTATACACATGCATTTTTTTTGTTTCAAAAGTGCACATTTTAAAAAATAATTTTACATATTTATTTATTTTTATATTGGATTGATATAATTATTTTCTTCAACATGTAATCATAAAATGATGTGTTCAGAACTTTAGTCCCTGAATTTTTATTACATCTCTTTTGTCCCTTAAACTAAAATTTTGTGCATAAAATTATTTATAAAAAAAAGTTTATGTATACAAAGCACATTTAATAAAAGTTCATATTTAATTTTAATATTTATCTCTATTTAAATGTGATTGTGAATAAATTTTATATGTTTGAAGATTAAAAAAAATAAAGTTTCAATTGTTTTATTTTGACGTAAAGGTAATTTAGTCTTTAATGGTTATATTATTTTAATCATATTCATCTTTATTCTTTTTTGAATTAAATTTTGTTTTGAACTCTAAAATAAGGTTAAATTTGCTTTTATAAAAAATATTGACAAAATATAAAATTTTAATGATTTTGATATGGCAAACAATTAGGCTTGTAAACGAACCAAACATTCAGCGAACCGTTCGATGGGAAGTTCGTTTATTTATTAAACAAACGAACACAAAATATTTTTCATGTTCGTTTACGAATGAACATGAACAGAGGACTCATTCGTTCATTTACGTTCGTGAACGTTTGGTAATATGTTCGTTTATGTTCGTTCATTTATATTCGTTTATGTTCGTTCATTTATATTCGTTTATGTTCGTTCATTTATATTCGTTTATGTTCGTTCATTTATATTCGTTTATGTTCATTCATTTATGTGCGTTCGTTTATGTACGTTCATTTATGTTTAGTCCAATCTCTCTAGATACATTTAAAATATTAAAACCCAATAAATTTTAATCTAATACTCATAAATATTTTAAAATTCAATTAATTTTAAATACAAATAAAAAATAAAAAAACTCAAAACAATTAAATAAAATATAATCCTAAAACTGTTAGGAAATAAAAATATATATTTTCATTTATGTTCGTTTACGTTCATTTATTGTGTTCGTTTACGTTCGTTCATTTGTGTTCGTTTACATTTGTTTATTGTGTTCGTTTATGTTTTTTACATCCGTTTGTTTTTGTTCATTCATTTGTGTTTGTTTATCATTTAAATGAACGAACACGAACAATCTACATTCCTTAACGAACGAACATGAACAAGAAATTTTTTGTTTGTTTATGTTTGTGTTCCTTAATTTGTTCGGCTAAAATTAAACGAACGAACATGAACATACCTCCGTTCGTGTTCGTTCTGTTCGTTCGGCTCGTTTACATGCCTACAAACAATGTAATAGTCTATATGTATTATATATTGATATAACACTATTTATTTTATATATCATGTTAATAAATAATTTAAAATGATAAGAATATCAATAAAAAAAACTGCAAAATCTTTAATTTGTAAAGTGCTTGAAATGTGATGATGCATGAGGAACTCCATTAACAGCTTATAAAGCAGTTCCGATGGAATCTTTGAATTAAGACAGGACTAAAAAGGCAAATAAGTTGGTATGAGCCTTCAGTTTATTGCTGTTAAAAGGATGTCCATTGTTAGTGCTCTAAACAAATATGGATCGAGAGGTATTTTTTTAAAAATATATATTTTTAATATAATTAAGATATTTTTTTATATTTTTATTAGTGATATAATTCCACATCCTTTAAAATTTTATAATTTCATACCTTTTAAATATTTAATATAAATTTTAAAAATTTAAATTACTAATATAAAATCATTCCTCCGTATTGAATTTATACCTGCACTTTATAATTTGATATGTACTTTCCTTTATGTTTTGATCATTGCTTGTTAATGAGTGATAAGGACCTCTCTCTACAACTATTGTTATTCTAGAAAACCAAGCCAAGTCAATAAACTATGGGCCAGGAAAGGACAAGTGATTTGATCAAGATATGGACGGTTTGCACTTTTTAAATATTCCCCCAAAAAGGAAAAAAAAAATACACATATATGATTTATGATAGGAGATGGAATTATAAAATTTTAGAAAATAAAAATATAAAGAAAATATTTAAAACATGTAAGAATTAGAAATTTTTAGGGGAAATTATCTCTACATGCCCTCATTCAATCTATCACTACATTGAGCTATCTCAATAATAAAAGAAAAGTTATTTTCTCTAAAGAATATAAGTTTAAGTAATTATATTTGTAAAGTGTATGTGTTATCGATGACTAAAAATAATTCTGAACATATATTATATTGTAATCACTTAAGATTATTTTAAAAAATATATTTACAAATAATTATATATATATATATATATATATATTATTTAAAAACATTTTATTTTTAACATATTTTAAATAAGAGTAAATTATATCATTTGTCATTAAATTTTAAGTTGTGTGTCCATTTTAACATTAAACTGTAAAACATTTCAATTATAGTATTGAATTTTAATTCATATTTTAATTAGGACATTGAGTTGTTAAATCATTAATCAAACGGAAGCTAATATTTTTTTTCATTTGATCTCATTTTCTTAATTGAAATTAGGAGGGTTTTCATCCAATTTTAATTCTCGTCGGAAACCTTCATTTTTTGGTCTCTTTTGCCACCACCTCATAATTCTCTTTCACTTTATCAATTTTTTTTAAATATCTTCAAAATTCTCGAAACTAAACAAAAAAACATTCACCATTTAGGGATTAGGTATTTTCTCTTATTTGAGTAGTTTGAGGTGTTTCTTCAAAAAATTTAATGTCAAGCCTTTAAATGGATTTTCATTTGACAGTTCGTCGAGTTTTAAATGAGTCTCATGGAGAATCAAATTGAGAAGAAAAAATAGTAAAATACGAATGTTTTGATATTGAAATCATTGTAAATGACAACCAATGATAGACAATAATTAATCGATAACGACAGTCCAAAGAGTTATAAATTTTCTATAAAAATAGGAAAGAAATAACCATATTATCACGTCATTAGCAATTTAATGGATTAATATTATTATTAAAATACAAACTAAATTTTTTTAAAAAATTAATTTTAAAATTCATATATAATTTAACTTTAATAATTATTAATAAAAAAATCCCTTAAACAATAAGGGAAATTTTAAATTCCGAGAAATCCAATCATCAAGAAACTTTAAAAACAAGCAAAAGTTGAAGGGGGAAATGGAAATTTTATATAATATTCGCATGACGTGGCAACCTAAATTTGGCTTTGGAAGTCCATTTTAGTTTTGGTTAATAAGAGGGATGATATGAAATATGGTATTTTGACTCTTGAGAGACTCCAAAAATTATATAAAATTTTGATTGAGAATAGCAAAAAGAAGAAGGAAACGAGGTTTGGTATTTGATGCCACCAACCACTATGAATTGAGTTTTAAAAAAAAAGTAATTGAAATTAAAGGAGTTATTTTCATAATGAATTTATATAATATTTAATTTAAATTAATTAATTAATATATTAAAAATTAATTATTATAAAAAGGTTTATGAAATCTTCCATGACTCTAAATATTGTAAAGATTATTTTTAATAAGGATGGAACGAGAGAGAATAAAAAAAAGATAATCATTCTCTTAAAAATTTAAAATTAGTATGTATTTTTTTATATATAAAACATGGCATTTTGACATCGAGAGGGTTAATATCATATAAAATTGTGATAAAAAGTGGGAAAGGGAAAAAGGAAAAGAGGTTTGACGATGGTGACCATTGATAAGTGTGGTGATACATTATAAAAAGAAAGTGATATCTTCGTCCACTAATCAAAAGAAAAGTTGCTCCCAATTTCTCATTTCCTCTCACTAACCCACACAAAGTAAAAAAAAAAAAAAATAGCATCCTTTATTCATTTTTGACTTTAATGCGGAAGCTGTAAAATTAGTTTAATCGGTAGTGGAAAACAACTCAAACCGCACTTAATGCCCACACCCCTCCTTTAAACCACGGGAAATGATCACTATAAGTGTAATGTTTTTTAGCTGTATATTAAACCACTATAAGTGTGAATAATAACGATGCGGATATTTGTAATTTTTAAATTATTTGATTTTTAAATTTATTAAATAATTTAATTTTAAATTATATATTAAATTTATTAAAATTTAAATTTATTTAAAAATTAAATATATTCTTTATTTTATAATTTAGAATCAAATTCATATTTTTAAAATTATACCCCCACATATGCTAAATGAAATGACTCAAATAATAAATGTTGAAATGTGTTTATTTATATACGTTCTGAATCTACAGTGCATTATAATTTTAACATTAAATTTTGTCTGAATTTTTGAGAATATTAGTGAATGTGAATTTATTGAGTGAATTCAATGTTTTAAGAGAGAATTGTTTTTTTTAGGTTCTGAGTTTAAACAATTATATTTATAATATGTGCATGCATTGTTAACCGCTAAGACAAAATATAAATAGATAATATATTGTAATTACCCTAAATTAATAAAAAAAAATTGAAGTGAAAGATATAGGTAATCAATTAATCTGATTTGAACCTGTGGTATACTCATTACTTTTTATTCTTACAATTCTTAATTACATTTAAGAAAAATCAAAAGAAGCATGCAAAATACATTGCATTAATCTGATTTGCATTTATCACGCTAAGAATTGTTTCTTCGTGTGGAGATCCCTCTCCAAAGTCTGGGACTTCATCAAAGGTAATGTCTGTTGGTCGGTTGGCGACGGGAAATGCATAAATTTCAGGACTGATTTTTGGATCCCCGTGATGAATCTGCTGGCTAATCGGACGGCCTACGACCAGCACCGTAACCCTGATTATCCTCTTAGTGACCTTATCACCAACACCGACACCTGGGACGTGGCCAAGGTAAAGAACCTGGTCGATGATAATTTGGTTCGGGAGATCGTAGTCATACCTTCTCCTTGCATTGAAGCTGGCCTCGACCATCCTACTTGGAGCTGGGAGCAAACTGGTATTTGTACGGCTAAGTCAGCTTATCATGTGTTGAATCATGCCCACTGGGACGAGAGGGAACAGATTTGGAACATGGTGTGGGGTTTCAATGGCCCCCAGCGTGTTAGGAACTTTATTTGGTTGGTCCTCCATAACTATCTTATGACTAATGTGGAAAGGGCTAGGCGTGGCCTCACGATTGGCCCTGATTGTCCGCTGTGTGGAAATAGCGAAGAGACTATCATTCATATTCACTAGGATTGCACCACCGCTCGTATAACGTGGACGTAGATCACGCCACCGCACTTAACAGGGAGATTCTTTTCCCTTAACCTTTTTTTATTGGTTAAAAACTAACCTCAATAATTCTGCAGGGGCGGCGGTGACGCTTACCACTGGAGGCACCTCTTTGGAATCCTGCTATGGAGACTTTGGAAGCAACAATGCAGCTTTATGTTCAACGGCGAGACCAAACAGAAATTTTCTGCATCCACATGATCTCAAGCTTAAGATCTGTTTAAATAATATTAAGTTGTTTATCACTTAAATCAACATATTGATACTCTACCTTTTTATTTGTATTGTTTTAACACGCTGAGATGTTCTTTAGAATCTAATTTCTCATGTGACAAATTTCTTTACAAATGCAATCTCTCTGAGGATTTTTATTTTCAGAATAATTCCATTTTCCTAACTATAAATGATGTAAGAGAACAAAACTGAAACCGTTTATTACCATAAAAAAAACGTAGGTGTATAACCATACGGCCACGACACGGATACGACATTTACATCAAATGTTTTTCACCTAAACTTTATAGTAATGTCTTAGTTAGCTCGAATATCATATATATATTTGGTTAGCCAATTGCAACGATAACACTAGGGCCATTAACACCATCTGAAGATTTCACAGGTTTGGATTGTCCGGTTTCAGGTTTTTTCCGGCGACACGGTCGGCTCGACGGCTTTGAAGTTCACCATTGATTCGAGTTCATGAACGGACTCGGTGATTTCCTCAGTGTAGTTGATCACATCGATTAACAAAGAGACGACAGTAGCCACGGGTACAAGTTGCAAGAGGTCCATATTATCACCCCATAAGCCCGACGATTGGAGCAAAGAGTTCAAATTCTCGGCAGCCGATTTAGAGTTTTCGATGTGGACATGGGCTGCGTACGGTTTCACCATTGTTTTGATTGTCAATGCTAGTTCCTTCAACGCTCTGCCACACTCCAAGCTCATTTCCATGCACGTCTCTTGGATTTTACTTGGAATTTGTGGCTGTGCCTGTGGATTTAGGTGGCCATTAAGCATTTCGATTCGATATGCACATTGGCGCGTTAGAGCTCCGATCTTGAGGTATTGTTTCCATGGATGTTGGAACCGAAATTGACCATGCCCTGGTTCCCACCTTGCAAAATTAGCCAAGTTGTCTTCATTGTTTTTGGTATTAAGAACAGTTCTATATCCCTGTAAGAAGGGTTTATCTTGTTTGGACTCTCCATCCTCAGCCATGTCGAAGTACACATGTCCGAAGCCTTGTAGGAAACTGGCAAGCTTGTCCATGTTGGAAGCAATTAAGTTATGGAGTTCTTCACCAGCCCAGACAGGGAAAACCAATACGGAGATCATGATACAAGCACAACCACCTATGAGGATGGTCGCTAATCTCTGGTAAGCCAATTTCGATATCTCGTCGTACCGATATCCCGACACCGAAACGAAAGAGAATGTCAAGATGAATATCACCGATCCATAATCATATCTTGCCTTGATCGCGGGATAGAATCTTGCAAAAGTAAACACCACAGCTGCGATCGCAAACAAAGATTGTTTTTTTATTTCTGTTTGATCACAACCGGGAACAATGGGATATTGTATTTTGCGTCGGTTAAATTACCTTGGAGGAAGACAAAGAAGCCGAGTAGTATCGGTTCACCTATGCGTCCAAATTGATTAGCTAAATGGTGAGCGCCAACGGCTAGAGCAGCACCAAGCAGCGTTGCCAGTCCTCTCAGCACACCTTTCCCAATAGTAGCACCTGAGGACATAAACATACACACGATTTTATATTAGAAGCACGGGTTTTCTATTAAATTATATAATTTCGAGTGATAGCTTTGTTTGATTAATTTGAAATTGAGGCGAGAAAACGAAACTTACCCACAGAAAATTCAAAGACCAATACGACAGTTATTACAGCCCACATTGCGGAAACGCCGAAGCTGTCGTACAGTGGCTGGCAGTAATATAACAACGAGACCAAAGTGAGTGCAATCCCCACTTTTAGTGAATGAACAATTCTCCTCGGATCGTCTCGGCCGAGCTTTTTCATATTGCTAACGAATTCCGACACCCCGGTGTTTAGATTCTCGAAGAAGGCCTTAATCCGCAACCATCTACGGCCGAACCAACCTTGTTCGTGTTTCTCTTCATCTAAATCCATGGGTACAGCGTATCAAGAGACAAATGCAAAACATAACATGGCTTTTGCGCTCTATTTGTAAGCAAAAGTAGGAGGCAAGCATGAGTGGCACGTAACTACTGCTGGCCCTTATTATTTTCGGTACGGTAAAAAGTACAAAAGAAAGTTCAGGGAAAAACCATCCGAGTACTCAAGCTTTTTACTGTTTTGGGGTTTGTCCCATTTGAAACCAAGGTGCTCATACTTTTTGGCTGTTGTCTAGTACTACTATGCATCTGTAATGCTGATAGCCTATGCCTTTTGAACTACTCTAGTGGGGAAGCTATATAATGTTCCCCACTATTAGAGACTAGAAATGACTATCAAGTACTTGCAATGACACCCATTTATTCCGCAATAACACTCAGTTATCCGAATTTTATTCAAATTAGATCTAATACATTTTACAATGCAACCTGTTTTAATTTCGTGAAGAGATTCATGAATCGAAAGGTGTTATCAAAACTCTCGTAGCACTATTCTATACAATAATACATATATCTAAACCTTTTAGGTTTAACAATCTAGTCAAGAGAGAGTGTTTAGAATTTGAATACTTCTCTTATAACCTATCTTGTAATTTGCGTGCATGCATTTAGGGTTTGTGTGCGTTTAAGGTTTATTATTAATTTTATAACATATTAATTTAATGCCGTTTTATAAATTCATTGCATCACCCGATAAAATCTAAATTTTATGACATATTTAATCTAACATTCATATTTATTTGTGACATTCTTTTATGTTTGCAATTAAATTTTGTCAAGTAAGAATGTAAGATATGTCATTATGTTTTTTTTAGTAAAATTTTATTATAAGTGTATCTTAGCGTTATAAAGCGATTGTATATATTTGTATAAAAAAATTAATTCTTTAAACTTATTTAGGTGATATAATGTAATTAAATCTTATTTTTAATTTATATTTAAGTATATAAATTATAATTATATAAATTTAAATTTTGAAATAATATTAATCGTTATAAAAACAAAGGACGCTTAAATCCATCCAAACGCTTCCGTCCAAGATCAAGTCAAGCCCAAAGAGCTGGTGCGAAGAATAAAAAAAAAAGACAATCATTTTCGTAAGAGATTTAATGCAAAAATACGATACCACTTTATATAATGGCATTAATTAATCAATATTAGAAACAGTAGAGCTTGACAAAGCATGCCCTAAGCCTGACAAAGCATGCCCTAAGCCTGAACGTGGTTCAAGACGGTGGACCAGCTCCCTATGAACGTGGGTGATCCACATTACGACCCTCTATTTCCATTTGGATTTGGCTCGGCTACTAAACCTATCAAGCATGTTAAGCATTGCAGTAGGCAAAGCTTGAATCAAACAGAATATCGAAAAATATTTTCCATCAAGCGTGGATTACACATCACCTAAGCTTTCTTATAGCAAGTTCATAATAACTTTAACAAACTAACAGTTTCTAGAATAGTTTCCTAACAGCCTTGACACGTATGCGAGTTATATCCACTAGTTACAATCCAACTCCCATGTATGCCATGCATGAGCTACTAAACCATGTGGATAGCACCCTCAACTACCGTATGTATCTCGACAAAGCATAACTGAGAGATCATTGAAGGGTTGTTAATGTATTCTCATTATCAATCTTTTGAAATGAGAATTTTAATTCAAAATTTTGTGATCAAATAAAATGTGGATTTTTAGCTCAAGTTAATTTGCATTCACCACTTTTCGTTTTTGTCTTGTTCACGGGCCAATAATATATATATATATATATATATATATATATTATTTTGGTGAAATTCACCTTTTTGACTCTCCAACTTTACCAATTTAATCATTTTAGTCTTTAAAATTTTATTGTCTCTTTTGATTCCTGAATACTTATTTTTTTAATCAAATTAATCCAAACATAATAGAATATTATCATATTATTAAACGAAATCCAACTATTTTATTCTTATTGAAATATTGACAGCAGAATATGATGAAGGGTGTCAATTAACACTCCCAAATTTTCTAAAAAGAAATTCCTCTATATAAATTGTAAAAAGAAAAAAAAAGTACACAATTTTTAGAAAGATTTTGATACTCTTTAAAAAGAGATTGACTCAACTTTTTAATTTTTTTAAAAAATATTTAATAATAAAAAATATTTTAGAATGGTTTAACCATATTACACATTACAGACGCGAATATGAAGACTGCATAAGAATATTGTTCAACTATGTGTTGGATATATGAACTGCAAAACTACATCGTTAGTACTGACTGGAAATATAAACAGTAATAAAAAGGAACAAATTCGTAAACCGTGTCGTGGTAAAAATCACTGCCTTAGAAACGAATTCGCCCCGATGTGTGTAATCGCTGCAGTAGGCGGACTGTCCCCCGAGGTTAACACGGTCGCTCCGAATTCCGTACACCCGAAACCGGAGTGGACTGCTGGTGGTATTGCTCTTCTGATTGGAAAGCACTCAGAGAGAACTCATAGAGAGAACTGTAGAAAACACTTTTGTAAGTGAATTGTGAATGTTTGAGAGTGAGTTGAGAAGCTGAATATAGCCCTCTATTTATAGGCTAGAAATAGGGTTAAAATCATCCATAAAATTTCAGGATTAAATATCTTCTTTTGTAACAGCTGAAACGTCTAGATGAACCTGACTCAAAAAATAGTCCAGGTTCATTGCATCATTGTTCAGCTGTTATAACTCCCGAAATTATATCATGTAACCCATGGAATTAAATCAAATAACTCCTGTAACTCGTGATATTAACAGCTTGTCTCCTTTGTACAAAGCTGGAAATCAGTCCAGATACATCTTAACGTTTTTTATTTAATTTAGGAAAAGCTGTTTAATTTCTGATAACTCTCATAAACCAGCTGTTATCATTTGAAATTAAACAGTCCTCAGTAGCCTATAAATATCAGTTGAAATCTTTCACATTTTTCCATTTGTTTATTTCAAAGAGAAATTCTTCAAGAATTTTCTCTAAAAAGATAGTATCCGCACGGACGTGTCGAAGACAAGTATTACCACGACCATGACCACGACCACGAGCCGAGCCGAGCAGTGCCGAGTCGAGACGAGACGGACGAACGGCGGCGGCGGTGCGCGAGAGTCCCCCTTGTTCTCTATCACTCAACAAGGAAGTGAGAAAGCCAAGTCTTAAATACCATTCCCAATAGTGTTTCCAATACTATGTGGGATTGAACATTACCAACATTCCCCCACTAATGCGAAAGAAATCTTCTGAAACTCGAAAAAAAACTTTCCAGAAGAGCAATAGCGAGATTAGTTGCTTAAGCACTAGTGAACGTATCTGGAACTAGTACATAGTGATGATGAGCAATCATTCTCTTAGATAAGTGAAACTAGTATGAAACTTTCTAAGATCAGGGTAAACTCATAACACACAACTAACTCCTTCATCCACCTGAGTCCTCGATGTGTAAGATATATATATACAAAGTATATATTTGGCCATCTTACCTCAGGATTCTAGTAAGTGTGCTAGAAAAATGGCCCAACATTTTTCATAGAAGGCGGCTAACCCTTCTCACTTACATAGGTTATTTCATCAAGTTTATCTCAATATAAACCACCCTTTAAAAATGGATATGAAATAATTAAGAGCTTTTATAATAGCTCAACCTCACAAAGGGTATGATGACTTTCTTCAAGTTCATTATTAATGAACCACCCAAACTCTGGGCTAAGAAGTCATTAAGAATAAATATTCAACCTCAATTATCGATAAATTCAGTAAGTCCTTCTCACTAGAATCATCCAAATACTTGGATTTGAATTTATTAAGAGTTTAACAAACTCAACCTTTCTGTAGGTAAGTTCATCATTTCCTACCCACTCACTCTGGGTTATGAACTTATTAAGAATAAATATTCAGCCAAAATCGGTAAATTCATCAAGTCTTTCTCACTAAGACCACCCAAAGCCTGGGCTATGAATTTATTAAGAGCACTTAAGCTCATACTGGGCATGAACATTATTCGTCATAAGGATAGGCAGTAGGAATGTGCACTATGAGTCTTTCCATGGTTTCGTTTCACCACATGGAACTTAGATAACTAAGTTGGGTATCCACCATGAATTCCTCAACCAATGGACTTTAGACCCATCCCCCTCGACAAATCTAGGACCATCTTCCGACTTAACCCTTTGGTAAGTGGATCTGCTAGGTTCCTTTCCGACTTCACATACTCTAAAGAGAGCACTCCATTCTTTATTAAGTGTCTAACATATTCATGTCTTATGCGAATGTGTCTTTTCTTACCATTGTAAGCTTGGTTCTTAGCCACACATATCGCAGCTTGTGAATCACACAATAATGAAATTGGAGGAGTCGGTCTTCCCCACAACGAAATATCTGCTAACAAACTTTTGAGCCACTCGACTTCTTGCCCAGCTAGGTCAAGAGCTATAAACTCTGACTCCATAGTAGAACGAGCAATACAAGTCTGCTTTGATGATTTCCACGAGATTGCTGCTCCACCCAAAGTAAAAACATACCATCTCGTAGAGCTTACCTCATCATTATCAGAAACCCAGTTGGCATCACAATATCTTTCCAGTACCGCAGGAAAGCCAACAAACTCAAGTTTCCAATCCAAAGTACCCTTAAGATACTTCAGTAAGCGTTTAAGAGCAATCTAGTGCTCACCACTAGGATTATGAGTATGTCTACTCAGTCTACTCACAGCATAAGCAATATCAGGCCGAGTATAGTTCATTAAGAATATTAAGCTTCCGATTAACTTAGCATATTCAGTTTGGGAAACGCTACTTCCTTTATTCCTAACTAGATGTATGCTAGGGTCATAAGGAGTTCGAACAGGGACGACATCAAAACTGTCAAATTTCTTTAGCACTCTCTCTATATAATGTGCTTGACATAAAGAAAATCCCTTCTCAGTTTTGGTAACTTTGACTCCTAAGATTACATCTACTTCTCCCAAATCTGTCATCTCAAACTTAGTGGACAAGAAATTTTTAACTTTGTTAATGGACTCAATGTTAGAACTGAAAATCAACATGTCATCAACATAAAGACTTATGATAACACATTCAGTGTCAAACATCTTCGAATACACACAAACATCCGAACCATTCACAACAAAACCAAAACTAAGAATAGTTTTATCAAATTTCTCATACCACTGTTTAGGAGCCTGCTTAAGTCCATATAGTGACTTTTTGAGTCTACAGACTTTGCCTTCCATACCAGGTGCTTCAAAACCTAGTGGCTGCTCCATGTAAATCTCCTCATCTAGATCTTCATTCAAGAAAGCAGTCTTAACATCCATTTGATGTACATGCAACTTATGAATAGAGGCTAGTGCAAATAATGCACGAATCGTTGAGATTTTTGTAACGGGAGAATATGTATCAAAGTAGTCTATACCAAACCTTTGAATGAACCCTTTGACGACTAACCTTGCCTTGTACCGCTGAATCGAACCATCTGGCCTTAGTTTCTTCCGGAAGACCCATTTGTTGGAGATTGGTTTGAATCCCTTAGGCAAGTCAACTAATTCCCAAGTATGATTAGACATTATCGATTCTAGTTTATCATTAACAGCGCTTTTCCAAAAACTAGCATCGATAGATCTTATAGCTTCTTCAAAAGTTTTAGGATCCTCATCTAACAGAAAAATTTGAGCTATAGGATCTGAAATGGAGTCTAAATCATTTATCTCAGAAATAAAGGAAGTAATAAAGTTTGGTCCAAAAGAGGTTTCAACTCTTTGCCTTTTACTTCTTCTAGGATCGAAATCAATTTATTCAAAAGACCTATCAGGATTACTAGAAGAAGTGGATGTAATATATTCTATTTGTGTTTCAATATTCATTCTCGGTTCCTTTAATGGAAAAGTATTTTCAAAGAAAACAACATCCCTTTACTCGCAAATAGAATAATCTTGTAAAAGCATGAATCTGTATGCAGCACTATTCGCAGCATACCCTATAAACACTGCATCAACAGTTTTAGGTTCGATGGTGGACTTCTTAAAGTCTGGCAAACCCACTTTGGCCAGACACCCCCATACTTTCAGGTATTGTAAATTAGGAGCGTATCCTTTCCATAATTCATATGGGGTAGAATCTAATTTCTTATGAGGAACTCGGTTCAAGATATGAGTTGCCGATAGAATGGCTTCCCCCCACATGTTATCAGATAACCCTAAACTTATTAGTAAAGAATTCATCATCTCTTTTAAAGTTCTATTTTTCCTTTCGGCTATACCATTCTGTTGAGGAAAATAGGAGGCTGGAGTTTCATGAATTATGACATTCTTTTCACAAATATCTTTTAAGAAATTAGATCCATATTCACCACCTCTATCAGATCTAACCCGTTTGATTCTCCTATCTAACTGATTTTCTACTTCTGCCTTACAAATAAGAAAGAAGTTTCCAGCTTCATCTTTAGTTCTTAGGAGATAAACTTTTTTATATCTTGAATAATCATCTACAAAAGTTATGTAGTAGTGTTTTCCTCCTTTACTTTTAGTGTTTCTAAAATCTGCTAGATCAGTATGAATGAGTTCTAACAGTTCAGTCTTTCTATTAGAAATAATCTTAAAGTGAGGTCTAGTATGCTTAGCTTCTACACAAATCTCACATTTGTTAAAGCTAGTTGTGTCTAGTTTAGGCAAAACATTCATATTTATTAATTTCTTTAAAGCATGAATATTCACATGTCATAATCTAGCATGCCACATATTAATGGATTCAACAATATAAGCAGAAGTGGTAGCTTTATTTTCATTAAATTGAGTTTCTATGACAAATAAACCATTGCTTAAAAACCCTTTCCCCACATAATCACCATTTCGGGAAAGTACAAGTTTATCTACCTCAAAAACTAACTTAATGCCTACCTTATTCAGAAGCCCACCACTTATCAAATTTCTACGCAAGGCAGGTACATACAGAACATTATTTAAAGCCAGAGTTTTACCAGAAGTCAGCTTGAGTAAAACCTTGCCTTTGCCTAGCACTTCAGAACTGCTAGAGTTCCCCATGTACACACGTTCACCAGTGTTCCCATCCTCGAACTCGGTGAAAAACTCCTTCCTTGCACAGAAATGCTTTGAAGCGCCAGTGTCAACTACCCATTCTGAAATGTTCTCCACCAGATTAACTTCTGAGACCACCGCATCAATGATCTCATCATCTTCTTCTACAACGTGCATCTGTGGCTTGTTGTCATTCTAGCGGTCTGATCGGTGTTGGCATTGGTAAGCTTTATGGCCGGGTAAACCGCATACATAACACTTGAACGTCTTTCCTTCAGGTTTGGCCTTTCCTGACTTCTTGAAGTTGGTAGCCTTCTGTGGTTTCGTCTTCTTGTCTTGATTCCCACGTTTCATGATCTTCTTAAATTTAGACTCAACCAAGTTAGCTTTAAAATATAAATTACTCATAGAATTAGTAAGCTTATCTTTTAAACGATTGGCTTCTTCAATCTTCATATGGGCCACAAGTTCTTCAAGCGAAATGTCTCTCTTCTTATGCTTAAGAGAGTTGCGGTAGTCAGACCAGGACTTGGGCAGCTTCTTAATGAGTACATTGGCTTACAACACCTCACACATTTGCATCCCTTCAGCGATGATTTCAGCGACTAAGTTCTCATAGTCATGGACTTGATCCATTATTGGCTTGTCGTCTGTCATCTGGAATTTGAGCCATTCGCCAACAACGTACTTCTTGATGCCCGCATCTTCCGCACCATACTTTTTGTCGAGAGTGTCCCATATTGCCTTGGCACTCCTTTCTTTTAGGAACATATCAAATAGTTTATTTGACATGTGGCTGAGTAGATTTCCTCGCACCGTCTTGTTGTCTTTCTCGTAGGTAGCAAGAGCGGCGACGGCGGTTGCTAAGGCATCATCATTGAGGACCACATCCGCATCATTACCGGCAGCTGGGGTTGGCGGCATTGTAGGTGGTGGCTTGAGCAGCACGTAGTCAAGATCAAGCTGCTCGAAGAATATCAGGATTCTTTGGGGTCACCTTCTATAATTCTTTCCATCAAGTGCATCGAGCTTGGAAAGATCGGGGATTAGTTTGCTTAAAGGTGTTGTCATGATTGTAGTATATGGAATTCGTTTCTAAATTGTTGGATATATGAACTGCAAAACTATACCGTTAGTACTGAATGGAAATATAAACAGTAATAAAAAGGAACAAATTCGTAAACCGTGTCGTGGTAAAAATCACTGCCTTAGAAACGAATTCGCCCCGATGTGTGTAATCGCTGCAGTAGGCGGACCGTCCCCCGAGGTTAACACGGTCGTTCCGAATTCCGTACACCCGAAACCGGAGTGGACTGCTGGTGGTATTGCTCTTCTGATTGGAAAGCACTCAGAGAGAACTCACAGAGAGAACTGTAGAAAACACTTTTGTAAGTGAATTGTGAATGTTTGAGAGTAAGTTGAGAAGCTGAATATAACCCTCTATTTATAGGCTAGAAATAGGGTTAAAATCGTCCATAAAATTTCAGGATTAAATCTCTTCTTTTGTAACAGCTGAAACGTCTAGATGAACCTGACTCAAAAATAGTCCAGGTTCATTGTATCATTGTTCAGCTGTTATAACTCCCAAAATTATATCATGTAACCCATGGAATTAAATCAAATAACTCCTGTAACTCCTGATATTAACATCTTGTCTCCTCTGTACAAAGCTGGAAATAAGTCCAGAAACATCTTAACGTTTTTGATTTAATTTAGGAAAAGCTGTTTAATTTCTGATAACTCTCATAAACCAGTTGTTATCATTTGAAATTAAACAGTCCTCGGCAGCCTATAAATATCAGTTGAAATCTTTCACATTTTTCCATTTGTTTCTTTCAAAGAGAAATTCCTCAAGAATTTTCTCTAAAAAGATAGTATCTGCGCGGACGTGTGTATTACCACGACTACGACCACGAGCCGAGCCATGCCGAGACGAGACGGACGGACGGCGGCGGCGGTGCACGAGAGTCCCCCTTGTTCTCTATCACTCAACAAGGAAGTGGGAAAGCCAAGTCTTAAATACCATTCCCAATAGTGTTTCCAATACTATGTGAGATTGAGCATTACCAACACTATGTATTTATTTATTTATACATGCATTGTATTTTATCTTTATTTTTAATTTTCTAATTGCCGGAGGTATTCCACGGAAGTTACTCTCAACCTGGAGTTGGGGGCAGCCTACTACCCTACCTCCCTTTACCCCATTACATATGAGAATAGGGTTTTGTTGTTGTGGTTGTATACATTAATTTATCGAATCCTAATATTATACATTAATTTATAACTTTATTTATATACTGTAATTTAAATCTATGATATCGTAATTTAAAATTTATAGGTACACCGCCAGTTGACAGTAGTTAATGAATCAGCCTATAGATTTACCAAAGACTCTTATCTTTTCCTTTTTATGATAGCCCTTATTTTCTAGTTCGAGCTACTGCTGCTTTAATAAACGAAGAATGGATTATCCTCTTCCAATGTGAAATGAATGAATCAGCAGCCTATAGATTTACCAAAGACTTGATAGAGATCTTTGCGGCACCCTATAGCCAAATCATATCTTCCTGATGTAATGGTTTATACCTTCATTTTTTTTAAATAACTAATAAGATATACTGATAAAATCCACCCTTGACGTTTGAGAGAATTCATTTTAATATTATGTCTGTGCCTTCACATTTGAGAATTTCTTTTACATTATGTTTATCAATAACATAGAAATTAACATAACTATTCTCTTAAATATTAAGGAAGAATTTTGATATTATGATTTCTAATAATAATAAAATGATTATTTTCAGTTTTTATGTGATAAAAAAGATAGTTTTCTAACCCCATATATATATATATATATATATAACAGAAAAGGATAAAATAACCTCGGTTTAACAGCACCTGCAATTCCGTCAAATTTGATCAGTTTGACAAAAGAAGCACAAGTTGGAGGACCATAAAGGAAGTAATAAAAATTCAAGGGCTAAATGAAAAAACTAAGTTGGGGGGCTTAAAAGGACATGCTGCCTTGTTTTCATTATGAATTTAAATAGCTCTGTATGATATTAAACTGTTTCATAAACAAAAAACTCGAAACTAATTTCTGAGGTTAAACAAACAGAAGCAGGGCATATATATATATATATATATATATATATATATATATATATATATATATATATATATATAATCACAAAACCTTTACAATCTGTACAAAATTCCATGTGGTTTATTTCAAAAGAATTGGAAGCAAATGCTGCATCCCACGCCCTGCTCTTTTCTTTTTTGGCTTTCTGTGACATGTACAGTTTCTACTTCTTTGAATACGTAAGATACGGATCCTGTGCTATTGTCAAAACATCTGGCCTTTCCGCTTGATTATATGTTAGGCATCGACGAATCAAATCCTGCACGGTTAGATATCCGATTACATCATTGTTAAGCAACCGAAAGTTCTACGCATTTATTGTCTTTCCATGATAGTTATTGGATTACCACTAAAGAGGAAGTATTTTCTGGGAAAAAATATTCTCTACAATGAACAATTGAACATCAAGTCGAAGTCTGAAACACCTGTAATTAATAATTTAACTCCGCTTTTGACGTTTAATGGCACAATGGTGAGTTGTGACATCCATCAAGACAAAATATGCAATAACAAGCACCAATATATGACAGAACTAACCTTTGCCTCATTGGAGACAGTAGGCCTTGATGGGAATTCAACTCTACGAGCTTTAATAATTGTGTCTTCACGCAATATTCGTTCTTGAGTCTGGTCATGCCCGAAGGGGCGTCTACCAAAAAGCATTTGGTAAAGTAGAACACCAACTGACCAAACATCCACCTGTTTTTAATGGAAGACTACATCAAAAGAAAAATTGAAGACACAAATAACAAACCATTTGCATGGTGCATAGTCGGATAACTTTTAGGCATGAACTTTACATGGTATTGAAACCATCTGCTGCTAATCAAGTTGCACATATGGCCTCGATTTCAATTAGCAAGGAAAAAAAGTGAGAAGGAAGAGATTGGTGATGGTGTCACCTACCTTTGATGAAATCAGAGGCGTTCTGCTAAGCTCAAAGCATTCAGGGGGCAAGTACCTGAAATCACGAAACAAAAATCAACAGTGTTGCACATTAAAAGAAATGAGATATGACCACACACTAGAACAGAACAAAATTGAAAGAATAGGTTATATCCAAACACAGAAATTAGTCACCTACTAATTCAAAAGCAATACAGAGACAAAGGAGGGAAAATATTAAATAAGACTGCATACAATCATTAGAGTAGAATAACAAATCTGTCGATATGGAAAGAAAGCATGTTTTCACACCAACTAAACACCGATATAAACTAAACCCAGTTTCAGGGACCTATGTAGAATGCACTATTTTTAAACATAAAATACATAGCGCAAAGTATAAAAATCAGAGAGAAATTTCTTTCTGATAATTCATCCTTACAAGGAAATATACAAAATTGTGCTCAGGACATTTATATTATATATGTGACATAAACAATCATATTTCCGATAATATTTCAAATTGTATGCTCATTTCTACAGTATTAAATTCAACAAAATTCAGCACAATAGTTTTTTTTTTACTGAAGTCCTCAAAGGTTAGATTTACTATTCAACAGGCATTCATTACTACTTTCAAGTTCGAAATATGAAGTGTAAAGAGGTAATATTTTGCAGATAACTGGCATAAGATAAGAGGAAATTGCAGCAAAACTGGGTGAAAAAACAGCAGAGGTAGACATTTTCAATGAAGGGCATTAAACTGCATACTTACCAATATGTTCCAGCACCCTGGGATGTAAGTTCCATACCCTGGGATCCAACATCATCCTCCACGATTTTGCTAAGACCAAAATCAGTCACTTTTGCTGTACCTAACTCATCAAAAAGAACATTGCCAGGCTTCAGATCATAATGGATAATCTTCTGTGCTCTTTTGTTCAAGTTTACAAGGCCTTGAAATATTTGAACTATGATAATCCTAGCTTCTTTCTCAGGCAATACTGGCGTTGCCTTCAAAACAGCATCAAGGTCTTTGCCTGGAAGCAATAAAAGAAATCAGAAGAAGAAATGAAATTAAATATGCACGGTCGATCTATCAAACCATTATCCAGACAGAATTTGTAGGTCTTTCTACCAAGAAACCAAATCCGAAAAGGCTCCCATCCCATAAATAAATTGTGGTTGAGTTAGTTTACCGCTACAGTACTCTAAGACGGTGCAGAAAGCATTCTGATCAATCTCAAAAATGTCCCAAAGCCGAACAATGTGATGGTGCACCAATGTCTTGTGAATGTTGTACTCTCGAATTGCATGTCGTATGTAACTTTGCTTCTTATCCTCACTCCACTGAGCATTCAGACCATGAAGTTTACATGCAACATATCTATGCTCTACCAAGTCATAAGCCTGCCGGAAATTTCTAACTTCAAATCACTGCAAAAAGATATATTTTCACAATTGCCAATTTTGGCAAAGGATTTCCAGACTTTTAATGTATCTACTAGGTTGTTTTTAAACATGCTTAGCAAAATATTTCAAAAATATAAACTTCCCAGAGTTCTGACCTTATAAACCTCACTGAATCCACCTTTGCCAAGAAGATTTAAAAGGGCATATCTATTATTCAGTATTTGAAAATTGTTAAAACGGGATCCATCCTCATCTCGGATGCGCTTCATTTCACGTATAAGCCTTCCCTTATCTAGTTCATAGCGATCTCTTTCACGGAGAAGGCTTTCCTCCTCCTAAAGAAAAATCATAACTCAATCATGGTGGATTGCAAGGGAAAAAATCAACATAACCATTATTCTCTTTAATAGTATCAGATAAGGCAAAATCTTGTAGAGATAAACTTACACGTTTAATAGAGGCTAGACGTGATTTGTATATCTCATCCTGGATTAGAATATCTTCTTCTTGTGCACTAGATTCTGCATCACTAGCATCACCCTTGTCTTCAAACAAAAGAAAAGTTGTGATTTGCTTATTACTTAGAAGTATACACCTTTACAATCTTATTTGTCTGAGTTGTGCTGGATGTGTGTGTGCACGCGTGCATGCTACAGTATTTGTTTATGTTCCATTACCGAAGAGTCTGCTCATTAACGTGTGTGTGTGTGTGTGTGAAAGTTAGGTGCATATTCCAGTAGATGTTAGGTGCAAGTAACTGTCAGACATCACTACTCACAACTCACCAATGCCAGCTCAACAAGTCAACTTTAGGTCAAAATCTTTTCAACATGCATCTTGTGCAAAGAATTACTAAAAGAGACTACAGTGCGAGCGTTAAATCTACAGCCAGACTCCTGATTAGCACATAATTCTCTAATGAGTTGGCTCAAAATATCACATCATTTATGTACTCTTTTCCTCCATCCACTAGAGGGTCCTTGCCTTAGGGCAGTGGACTTCTTAGAGGGAGGTTTTTAATGAGGCATCCTATTCCTATCAAAAAAAAATATCACATCATTTACAAAATTGAAGCTTACTGGCTGCCAACATGCAATAAAAAGTTTTATAGAACATGGCATCCATTTCATCATCTGATGGCTAACCAAAAACTTATTTACTTCTTTGGAATTGAATCATAAGATATTAGTAAAATAGTGGTCCGCTACAAAGATCCCGATTAATCTTTAAAAAATTTGATTTCTCTTCATTTTGGGTAAGTGCTATCTAATTACTGATATCTGATATCAACACTGATTTCATGTAATTATAGTTCTAACTTATTTTCATTTCAATTTAAAATTACATTTATCAGTGATATGCTAACTTTTCTTTAACAGATCGACTCTCAAAAGGTTTATATCTCATTACTTTAAGAGTAGCTCCTTGCCTCATAAAAGGTAAAAGATCTCCTTGTCTAATGCTTATACTTTTGTTGTTTATCATGATGGTAGTTGATCTCACGTGCACTCCACTTAAAAACTATATATGCAAGCATTTTAAACATACTGCTTTAAACAGAAACTCACATCCTTGAGTTATACTATTTCTGATTCCAAAACAAATGAAACATACTTAATATATATGCCTAAATCTATTCCATATAATATCCGAACTTGAACTAACAAAGAGAGTACAAACAATAGGAATTCTTAAACCCTTTATCACAGAAATTATGCATTACCAGGATGTCGCTTCTTCAACAGTTTCCTCTGTCGTTCAACAGCCTCCTTAACTTCCAACAATTGTCTCTAAAAGAAAATGAAAGGGTGACGTATTAAAAAATAAATAAAATAATCATGTGAGTACACTAAGAAAAGAAGAATCCTTGGGCCTAAATTGTTACATTAACTTTTCCTTTTATGATTGCATAGACAATATAGAAAGAATAACATACAAGATGAGCATTTAGATCTTTAAGCGCTTGCCCATCCTCCCACATCTCAGATATGACTGTTCCAGCTCTGAAGACAAAAGAGAACATGGGGTAAATTCATTAATCAAGAGACACAATGAGTTGTAACATTGTGGTACAAAATTTACATGAATGATGCACATAATAACTTTCCTCCCACTTATGTAGAGAGAATTATGAGAAATATTGCATTTATATGATTCGCGAAAACACTCTTTCCTCCCACATATTAATTATTACTACCAAAGAATTATGGACAACATCGTAACTTTCTCTCTCAGACTAAGCATCGGGTCACGCATGAGGAGTCCGTTTCAACAACATAAACTAAATATGGGAAACAATTTAATCTTTATATACCTGATTACTCCCACATTTCCGAGTCTCAAGGAATCCTGCCGCACTTTCATCCTAGCTTCTTGTCTCTCAGCTTTCGAAACAGCTATCAACAGATCAGATATCATTTTTGTTCTCTGAACCACGATTAAATAAGAAGCCCAGAATTAAAACCAAGACCATAAATTGTTATCAAGCAGACTTAATAAACATTCCTTTTCTAGGACTTTATTTTCATTTTCCCCTTTAGGTATGGATGACATATTTATAAAGTTTGATATTCTGCCTTTGTGAAACGAACAACATTTTTAGAAGTTCAATTATGCGCTTAAAGTTAACAGTCCACAAAAATATTACAGGAACAAGCCTCCTTGGAAGACACATGGTGTACGGAAATATAAGCAACTTCGAAAATCAGAATGAAAAAAAAGAACAAGCCCCCATTATAGCTAATAAAAAAATTTAGGTCCTTTAGTTTCCATTACTGCATAACTAGTAAGTTCTATCAGAAAAAATTAAATTATGTTGGACGAAAGTCTTTTTTTTTGGAAATATTGCCTAAGAACATAAATTCCATTTATCAAAGGCCTTCTAGTGAAGAAATCCTGTTCACTACAGTTTGAGTCTACAAGATTTAGCTGCTTTTGTATTCAAACGGAATAACAGAAGGATGTGAAAACCATATACAGTCACCATTCCATCTAAAATATGTTAATTGTATCTGAAAATTAGTAAAAGTGGTGTAGTTGTTTCTGAGCATAAATAAAAATTAAAAAAGAAAAAAAGGATCCCTTCCCGGATTTAGTTAAAGGAATGAATAGAAAGTTGATATATTTCTTACTTAAAAGCATTTTTTTCTCCCTCGCCCTCCTTGAGGAGGTAAAACAAAATGAGGAAAATCTCGTTCATCTAAAATCTACACTATATATGTACTAGAGGTGTGATATAAGCTCATATCAATGGCTATTGACTAAGGTTCGAACTTTCAGTATATTGAGATCCATCAACTAAGTGTAATAAACACCTTTGGCTTCATTTGCTGGTCAGAATCTTTAATATCTTTCAATTCCTGCCAAATTACAATAAACAATAAAAGGTAAGTAGCAAGTAAATAAAGAAGTATGCGCCATATATTAGCAGAGGCCTTAAAAAACCTTTTCTAGTTGCCGAAAAAGATTTTGATAGTCAGAGGCTTGTTGACGACATTTCCGTAGGTCATCCTCCAATGCTACAACTTTTGCACGTAAAGATGTTACCTCATCCTAGGTTAGGTTGCCAACCAAAAGAATTAGAACTGAGTTATAAAAATCTGTCGTGCCTCTGAGGAAAATTACACAAGTATATATTTTAGAAAAGAAAAATTAATTGGCTGCAAAAGCAAATCAAAGTCCTTTTTCCTCCACATTCCTGAACTAAAAAAAATAAAAAACCAGTTTTATTGCCTGAAAATTGAGAACCAAATTTAAATAGTTAAAATGAAGACAAAATTTTATGAAGATACAGACCTCTAGTGAGATGCGCTGATCAGTCTGGAACTGCTCTTTGGGCCTACTATCCTGAGATATGAATACAAACAGCAAACTGCCTAAGAGTGTATGTGATATGATTTATATAACTAATTTGGTATAATAAAAATTAAAAACTATGTAATTTTGCCAACTGGTCTGGTATGCCATAAAGGAAGAAAACAAAATTTTCTTTTTGTTTTCCTAGTTTTCCTCTATTTGTTTCAAAATTTAAGAAAGGAAAAGCTCTTCCTAAATTGTCTTTCTCGATAAACCAGTTAAATGTAGAAGGAAAAAAGAAAATGGAACACTTGGACACTGGAATCTTACAGGTTAAATATCCAGTACAAAGTACACATTTTTTATTATCAATAGAAGCCTTACTTTTTTTACCTTTCCACATATGTCTCCTCCCTCATTAACAGTGTACACTCAAAGCACAATATAAAGGACTCCAGAAAATTAGTTTAAACACTGAAACAGAAAAAATGCTACCGATTTCCTTGAGATTAGTTTATTTTCCCTTCTGTGTTTCACATTTACTTTTTAAACTTTATAATTTTCACCTGTACCCCAAGCTTAGCCCATACACTAAAATGAACGGCCCAACATGCCAAAATGGCTGCTAGAGAATAATATAAAGAGCATTCTTGGTGCTAGCGACTTTTACTATTAGAAGGGAGAGAATCAAAAGCATAACACCCAGTGGTAGTAAAGGGACACCTTATGGAAAGAGGTCTCGAGATGACCATTTGAAGGTGTTACAATTGAACTAGATATTTGTTGTCTTATCTGATCGTTAGATCTAGATCCACGGCCTTTGCCGGAAACAGAATTGCCCCTTCCACGACCTTGTTTTCTTCTATTTCCTTCGGAACTTGCCTTGGACTCCACAGGTTCAACAATCTTTTGCCCGCCTTCAGTAACTGTCTGACCAATTTTCAAAAAAAAAAAAAAGATTATATAAATAAGCCTTTTCCAGAGAGCTAAAAAGGAGAAGTTAAAGTGAAGAGAAATAAATAGAGACGATATGTGAAGCTATCCAACAAACTGCTTCAGAAAAAATGTAAACAAATAACCTTGAAGAACTCAAAAGGAAAGAGATGGCTTCCAAGCCTCCAAAAAGAAAAAGCCTCATGAATCATAAACCTACCTCAACATGTTCAAAAACTGACAAGTTATCATCTCCTTGGACTTTCTGGCGCTTCAGTGTGTTGGCTTGTATTAAAAACTCACCTCCATTCTGGCATCATGTGACATGTAAGATGACATTAATTAAGTTCTTAAAACTTAAATCATAACGATGAACTAAACAAGTCAAGTTTACATAGAAATGGCACAAAAGGCAACTTCAATTAGGAAAAACACAGTTACCAAATCGAATATTTTATCTGTTTCAATGAACAACCATGCATTTCTACCAGGTATGCTGTATGGCAACACAAAGTAAGCCGATGGTAGGCTAACCACTACTTTCCAAAAGCAATAAACAATTACCATAACAACATAAAAATCCCAATTGTTCCTCCTAGAAGTAACGTGTTGCTGGGAAATGTGCCCCAAAACCAAAAAGTTAGACTTTCTATTATTCCGCAATTGAAACTTAGAGGGAAAAAAATACCAAAAGAATTGTAAGGGCATTTTACCTCATCGTCGGAATCACTTGAACCAGAAGGCTCCGACAAGTTCTCAACAGAAACGAATTTCGAAGCTGACGATAGAGAAGGCCAAGGCAGCTGTTGCTGCTGGGTTTGCGAGGGTTGCTGAGAAGCAGTGGCTGAAGAGGTCTTGCCTACCAAGCGAGCTTCGAGCTTCGCAATCTTGGTGGGCAAAGAATGGTCCGATTGGTTTGAGGAATTAGAAGAGAAATGTAAGAACATATCATCCGACATTGCGATCAAAACCCAAAAAAAGAAAGAAAAAAAAAAGTGATCAGATCATTAAGGGGAAAAGGACATAAAACCTATAAAAAAGGGTTTTGAGGGGATAGAATCAAAGAAGAAATAAGGCCTGGGAGGGAGGTTTTTGGGAAGTTTTAAAATTGGGGCCAATGGAAAAGAAAGAAATACAGTAGACTTTTGCAATGGGAATGTTAGATTTGGGGATTAGGTTCATGATTTGGACACTGACATTAAAATAAGGTGAGTAATTAAAGTGGAGAAAATAAAATAAAATAAAATAAAACAAGATTGAATAAAGAAAAACAACAGGCAATGAGATGAGCTCGTGGGAAATAAAATAGTTTCTTTTTGTCTATATAAACACTAGTATTAGATTCATTCATTAATTAATGTATATTAAATATTATATACAGGATAGGTCGGATTTTCGTTGACTTGAACCTGAGTAATATATCCTTTCATCTATCACTGGACCAAATTTTTAAGAGGTTTCATTCAACTTGATCCAATTTTTTTTTATTTATAAAAATTGACTTCTGGCCCAAGTCGATACATATATATATATATATATTTTTTTTTTCATTTTTATTCGATAAACTACGACCTAACTTAAAAAAATATATAAATAAAATGATAGTATTATAATTATCTCTAAATATATAAAAAATAATTATAATATTATTTTAGGTCGGTTTAGAAACATTTCACCTTAAACTTGAATCCAATCAGATTTAAACATGATTTTTTTTAAAAAAAAAACTATAAGATAAAGTCTATTTATTTAAATGATTTTTTATCATTATATTATAAATCATTAATTAGAGAATTAATAATTTTGTTCTCTCACCTTGGTTTCGATATGCAATTTGGTTGTACGAACTAAGTGACTTTAGTGATTAATGAATTGTTATTATTCTAAGGTTTTGGATTCGAACACTAAGTATGTATTGATATTTGAGCGTTCAATATCAAATAATTGAGAATTTTTGAACAAATATTATCTTGTATTCACCTTAAATTTAAAAAGAAAAAATTGCAATTTGGTTCTATTTTGTTGTTGTTGTTGTGAATTTTGATATCTTATTTTGGTATTGAATTATTATTTAGATATTGTCTTTTTGTTAGGTTTATTGCGCTTTGATTTTGATTTATAATTTAACTATCGACTTTAATTTTGAAATGTAATATGATTCCTAATTTTTTAATATAAATGTATTCTTAATTAAATTTTCAATTTTTATTAAATTATAATTTACAATATAAATTTTAATATTTTAGGCAATTTTTAATTTATAAATAAAAAGTATAAAATTATTTTGAAATTTTAAGCGCTAAATTGCACACACAAAATTAGAGACAAAATTGCAACTTATGTCAAATTCAAGGACTAATTTACAACTCAAAACTAAAATCAAAGGCCAAATTACAGCTGAAAGCCAAAAGTGAAAGGCCGACAATATACATTAACCCTTAATTAAATTGCATGTTGTAGATTCACGAACAATGTCTTTCGGTTCACGTGACATCACGTTCTGTTCATCCTTTGATTTGCTTTACTTTTTTTTTCTTATTCTTGTTATCAAATTAGTTTTACATAAAAATCCTACTTAACCCTTATAAATTTTTTAAAAAAAAAGTAAAGTGTTAAACCTCAAATTTTATTTTTATTATTTTTTAAAAATATTATACATAATAATTTCAGTGATTTAAAATTTTAAGCATATTTGATAACTATTTATTACTTAATAAACATATTTTAAACATTTTTATTTATATTAAATACTTAATTTTATGTAAAAAAGGTTAAATATATTATAATTTAAAATTAACATTCTTTTAATTTATCAAATACAACTAAGTTTCATGTTGTTCAATCTTTTTTTTTAATGGGGTGCTTTTTTTTTCTAAAATTAAACTTTTTTTTAATATGGAATCTTAGATGTGATTTAACTCTTCTTCATCATTGATTAACAAATGAAAGTGTTAGTTATCGTTGATATTTTTTATTTTTATATCATATTTTTCTTAGTTTTTGATAATTTTATCTTTATGATATTTTTTTTATATGTATGATATATTATCTTTTCTTTTGATACATTTCAGTCGTTTTGTCATTCTTTTTGTTTATATTTTTTCTTAGGATTGAATTTGATAACTCCATGATTGTTTAATATGATACTTATTTGTTATCATGTTAATCTTTTTTATTTCATTCGAATTGAGTTGGATAGGCGATTTGCATTTTTGGATAGTTTTCTCTCGTAACTCAACTATAATTTGTAGTTTATTTATGGTCTTTCAGTAGTTTGATCCCATTTTGTAGTTTGTTTGTCGATGTGATCATATTTATTCGTATTTATCTTTTATTCATGGTTAGTTTTTTAACATTTTCTTATATGATCCTACAATTTTAAGTGTCTAATTTATTATGTTAATGATTGTAGAAAATATCCTTATTAAATGATTAATCTACAATTAAATTATAAACTTTCATTATAATTATTATAAATATGGATATTTTTTCTTTTTAATAAAATTAACGATTTTTTTAAATATATCGTTGAAATATTAAAATTTCTTCTAATTTGATGATTTTTGTGAATTTAAATATTCAATAAATAATAATATTTAATTTAAATTTAAATTATAATACTTGAATAATTTCTAAATAAAAGCAAATTCGAACTTTTAGACAAAGTTGTTTTTATTTTTACGAATGATTTTTTTTCATGAATAAAAAATGGTGACCAGCATTTTCTCTCTTCATTTTCAAGTTCCCTGTCTTTCTTTCCGCTTCTGTATTTTCTTCTGAAAATGTTGGGTCTCCCTTCCGAAGACTTGTCCGATTCCACTCACCTTCTGGACTCAGCCATCAACATTAACAACAACAATGACCAGCGAGTTTACTTTGTCCCCTTCAGGTCAAATTCCTTTCCAGCAAAACAATTCACAAAATGTACAATAACCAGACTTATAATTTATCCAAACACACAAAAAACAGTTTTTTTGGAGTTGGATTATTACTGGAGTTTCAAGATAATGTAATTGGGAATCTTAAGAAACAATTAATTTCCATGCTCTTCCTTTACGGGTGACTTTCTTAGTAGCCAAAAACGACGTTTTATTCATTGATTTGTTCAGTTTTTATTCAATTCTGTCAGCATTGTTTTGATCTTTTAGAAACTGGATTTCGAAGTGAGATATCGATTTTTGTAAGATGTTAATTGCTTTTGTCGCTTTTTAAATTTGGGGTTTATAGTGATTTGATAGTGTCTACATTGTTGAAGAGTTGATTCACATTTATAAATTTCATCTGGAAGGTGGTGGAAAGATGCACAGGATTCAACTTCAGGCGGATCTGCTTCGAAGACGGGGGTTTTGTATACAGCAACATCAGGAACATCGTACGCGGGTCCTATGAAGTTAATCAACAACATATTTAACTCGGATCTTACTTTCAATTTGAGGAAGGAGGAGGATTCTTTGCACGGTGGTGAAAATGGTGAGGTCAGTGTTTCAGGACGAGATTTTGCTTTGGTTCATGGAGAAATGTGGTTGCAGTCTCTTAAATGGTGAGTGTTTTTAAGATTATATAATGTATAATCCGATCAGTCACCAGTTGTCATTGATGCCGAATAGTTTTAATAGGTAGTTCCACTTGTCCATTGTTTTGTTTGAATAACAGGGTTGCATTGCATTTGAGAGTTTATTGGTGACAAGTCAATTAAAGTGAAGTTTGTTTTTGCTCGAATTGTTTAGACTAGAGAAATGTCATAATTTTGGTATATTTAAGTTTCTGTGTTAGATATATTTAACAAACTATCTAGTTCGTGTTTTATATGATTGGGATGTTTCCATTGCTCCTTGGAACGACAGCAGATAGGTCCATGAACAAGTAGGTCAATATTTCTTGACATGGAAGATTATCCTAATTTAAATCCTTGCACCTTGATGTACATCAGTAAGATTCATGCTCTCCATAAAGTGTGTAGCACTATGTCTAACCTTCTAAAACACATTTAGTCAATATCTGCATTCTGAACTTTTGCATCATCTGCAGTCTACAGGAACTTGGGGACTACTACTATTGTTTGAAATGATTTTGACAAGCCTACAATTTGTTTCATTCTGATTGCTGAAAACTACAATGCACATCTTCCCAATCTAAGATGGCTCCCTCAGCTATGTTAAAACTAAACTTGTCAGTCCTGGAAGAGCATGAGTGCATGACATCCTTTTGTAAGAGTGGTCTGTTTGATCTATTTGCAACGGATGTGCAGTCAATTGCATTATGATAAAAACGATTGACATTTATATTCAGCTTTGGAACACTTCCCTTTTTCTTGGTTCCTTTGGTTTCAGGATATTTGCATGGTTTATTCTTCGGCATTTGCCTTTTTTTTTACACATCTGGTATTTGCCACTTGATTGTATGAGTTTTAGAACAAAAAGAGAGTTTTTCAATTTCTAAAATGCGACTCCTGGAATTCACTTATCTTGTTTGAGTTATCGGTGCTACCAGACCTTAGAAACTAAAAGTGCCTTTTATATCTCTCAAGTTATACTTTTGCTGTTCCATGTAGGCACAGTGATGTTAAAGTAGCAGCAAAATGCGGAAAAGGTTTTTCCGCTGCTGAAGATGACATGTCAGATGTGTATCCCTTGCAGTTAAGACTTACTATTCCACGGGAAACAAATTCATTGGGAGTAAAAATTAGCAAAAAGGTAAGTTCATTTAATCAACCAATTATTCATCTTTTGGTCTTAGAAAGTGCATCATACTAGTCTGGCAATATATATTATAATGTCTAATTTGCCAGAATAGAACGCCTTTGACATTCCCACATTCTCTTGTGTATTTATTTTCTAATTATTAACATTTCTAACAATTAATATGATTATTTTAAAATCGAAAAAGAGCGTGGTAGCTTATAGGAAAGGTGCATGTTCATGTATCATTCTGAAAGGCTTTACATAAAAGCATAGTTCCAGAAGTAATTAGTCATATTGAACCATTGTTATTTTTATCATCTATCCATTACCTGGATTACATGCGGAATTCTGATTTGAGTCCTTTGTTGTTGTCAAATGACTCAATGATTGACATATGAATGAACTGCATGTAGATGGAATGCACAATTCATAAGAATTTGCTTGCGTCTTAGGACTTTAAATGTTGTCACAATTAAAGCATTAATATAATCATGATATGGTTTGTAGATTTCGCCCCTTTACTGCACTCAGATGATGCATCGCTTATTAATTTCTTAATTGGTTCAATTTCTCAAGATTTCGTATTTCTGAACCGCATGCCTTGGTTCTTTGTGCTTACATTAAGTTTCACTCTTTACAGGACAATACAGCAGAAATTTTCAGAAGAGCTTGCAAAATCTTTAGTATAGATTCTGAGCATGTAACTTTTCATATCATTACTGAAGTTTTATGTACTGTTTAAAAGGGATCACAATCTATGTTTCTCTAATTCACAGTTACGGATTTGGGACTTCTCCGGGTAGACAACTGTATATTTTTTGAGCGAGAGAAGTAGATTTCTCAAAGACTGTCAACGCCAATTAGATCTGGAGGTAAGATGTAGTTTGCTTGTTTTTTTTTTTTGGAATTAGATGTCGGTTTGAGTCGATTCATTTGCTTGATTTTGTTCAATCCCCACCTTAGGTATGTAACACACAGTTCTTTTACTCTTTTGCTTGACCACGTGCCTTGCTTCAAAATAGGAAGTTCATGGCTGTGCTTGCCTAACACAAGCATTCAAGCTTATAGAATCTGGACAAAATACACTTCTATCCTAATGGTTTACCCAGAATTATTCTTCTTTATATTTTTTGTTTACCAATCCTTGGGGTTTGTTCTTGAAGTTAAATGTGAAACACCTAAACTTTGACAACAAGAAAAGAACCGTGTATTAGTCTTCGGTATAATATCTTGATGGAATTCGCCTTCCATATAAATGTCATAAATCTTACCAATTCAAAAAAATTGCTTTCCCACCATACTATTATTTTTTACTTTGATTGCTTTGTGAGGCTAAAATTTCTAGAAATTATGTCTTGTCAAATGGGACATATTCGGATAAAAAAATTGTAAGAATCCTTTATTCAGATGATTAAGATTACATGGGATTAATTTTAGTTTGGAGACAAGATCATGGAATTTGAGTCTCTTTTAGGAGAGTTCCGTGTTTATTTATGGGTATAAGGGATTTTGTAGCCCCGACATTTGTTCTGCTTCTCTTTTCCCATTTGGTTGATTTTTTCTTACAGTTCAATTAGGCCATTTGCAATGTATTAACTGTTCCCACCATACTATTATTTTTTACTTTGATTTCTTTGTGAGGCTAAAATTTCTAGAAATTATGTCTTGTCAAATGTCTGACAAAGACAAAATTCTGTGGCCATTATAAATCAGTACACTTAGCTTAATGAGGGAATTTTATACCTGAAGTGCTTTTACTGTGAGTAATATTTTTCCCCATAAAAGAATTTGTGTAAATGGAAAGAAAAAGGAATCAATCTTAAGATGATGCCCCCCGTAATTGGGAAGCACTGTGTGGAAAAGTGTGAACAAGCAAGGGGCAAATGATTTTCCCCTCCACGTTTTTAGAATGTTCTCTTGCTGCTTAATTGGTATATCACATAAATAATTAATTTTATTTTTTTACGTTTTCCAGTGGTGTTTTTATACCTCTCTTTATCTGTAGATTGTCCTGGAGTTGCAAGTGTATGGGTTGTCAGATTCCATGAAATGTAGAGAATTGAAAAAAGATGAAATGTTGGCACAACATCCTGCAAATGGCTCTTCCGGTGCTTCAGTCCTGATAAATGGTTGCAATGGCACTGCAAACTTTAATTTCTTCTGTGCTGCTGCATCAGCATTTGGAAGATCTGGAGAACCTTGTTCTTTGGGATTGACAGGATTACAAAATCTTGGAAATACTTGTTTCATGAACAGTGTCATTCAGTGTTTGGCTCATACACCAATGATGGTTGACAATTTTCTTGGAGATTATGGTAGTGAAGTAAATCATGACAATCCTTTGGGCATGAATGTATGTTACATTTAGTTCAATCCCACTGCTAATGCTTGACCATATTTAATATGGTTTTCAGAATAATGTGATGTTTAAATTGTTCTTAGTTGTATGTATCTTTTAAGGTGTGCGCTTTTTTTTCTCCCTTTTTCAGGGTGAGATTGCTTCGGCCTTTGGGGATCTTTTGAGGAGGTTATGGGCCCCTGGAGCGACCCCTGTGTCACCTAGAACATTTAAATCAAAGCTTTCCCGTTTTGCTCCTCAGTTTAATGGCTTCAATCAGCATGATTCTCAAGTCGGTGAATGTTTCCTTGCACTTATTGAATTTTGTTTTACCTCAGCGGGTCATTATAATGTGATGAAATTCAATGTTTTTCTTGATTAGTTTTATGTGTTTTTCATCTTAGGAACTTCTTGCATTTTTGTTGGATGGACTCCATGAGGATCTCAACCGTGTGAAAAATAAGCCTTATGTTGAAGTGAAAGATGATGAGGGTCGACAAGACAAAGAATTAGCTGATGAATATTGGCAAAACCACCTTGCTCGTAACGATTCTATCATTGTGCATGTGTGCCAAGTAAATTATATTTTTCCTGAGATTTTATTCAGTTATGAGTACTCATTAAAATTTTGTTTTACTCGTATGATTGTACATGATGATCACTACTTGCTGTTGGTGGTTATGTAACTTCTATTCTTTTGAATTCCTTGAGATACTGGTTGTGGAAAATTTTTTTTGCGAGGTTTAACTAGTAGATAGCATCACATTTATTTTCCTTTATGGCTTGCATCTTGTAAGATTCATCTGTTTCCATTTGTTTTTTAAAGTGTTCTTGTAGAATGACTATATTCCTGGATTGTAGATGGAATCAATTATTCATATAAAGCATGATTGGTTATGTTTAGCAATGGGATAATATGTTAGATTGATTCCCAAATTTGTTTTCATGAAATACCTCAGGCAAGCTGGATCTTATTTGTTTACAATCTTTAATAGCATTTTGATTTTCTGTGAACAAGTAGGTGATGTTTGCTTCAATTGGTTGGAAAATGTATTATTCTACATAATTGGTCTAGATTATATTCCTCGCAGGGTCAATTTAAATCAACATTAGTTTGTCCAGAATGCAAAAAGGTCTCCACAACATTTGATCCATTCATCTACCTGTCACTACCTCTACCATCAACAACTTTGCGGACAATGATTGTAACTATCATCAGCACTGATGGAACGTCTCAGCCATCTCCACTTACAGTTACTGTCCCGAAGAGTGGGAAATTTGAAGACCTTATCCAGGCTCTAAGTGTTGCATCTTCTTTGGGGGCTGATGAGACCTTTCTGGTGGCTGAGGTACACTGCATTGTTTTACAACATCTGCATGTGCTAGGTTAATTAATGATATCATTTTTAGCTTATGAATGTTAAAAAAAATTGTAAACATTAACTTATACTGCAGATATACAACAACCGGATTATACGTTATCTTGAAGAACCTGCTGATTCTTTATCTTTGATTAGAGACGATGACAGACTGGTTGCTTATCGGTTAATTAAAGACATTGACAAATCTCCTACGGTTGTGTTTATGCATCAACAGATGGAGGAGTATGTTTAATTCCTATCTCTTCATGACTTTTGATTTACGTTCTTATTTGTTTACAATCTTTAATAGAATTTTGATTTTCTGTGAACAAGTAGGTGATGTTTGCTTCAATTGGTTGGAAAATGTATTATTCTACATAATTGGTCTAGATTATATTCCTCGCAGGGTCAATTTAAATCAACATTAGTTTGTCCAGAATGCAAAAGGTCTCCACAACATTTGATCCATTCATCTACCTGTCACTACCTCTACCATCAACAACTTTGCGGACAATGATTGTAACTATCATCAGCACTGATGGAACGTCTCAGCCATCTCCACTTACAGTTACTGTCCCGAAGAGTGGGAAATTTGAAGACCTTATCCAGGCTCTAAGTGTTGCATCTTCTTTGGGGGCTGATGAGACCTTTCTGGTGGCTGAGGTACACTGCATTGTTTTACAACATCTGCATGTGCTAGGTTAATTAATGATATCATTTTTAGCTTATGAATGTTAAAAAAAATTGTAAACATTAACTTATACTGCAGATATACAACAACCGGATTATACGTTATCTTGAAGAACCTGCTGATTCTTTATCTTTGATTAGAGACGATGACAGACTGGTTGCTTATCGGTTAATTAAAGACATTGACAAATCTCCTACGGTTGTGTTTATGCATCAACAGATGGAGGAGTATGTTTAATTCCTATCTCTTCATGACTTTTGATTTACGTTCTTATTTGTTTACAATCTTTAATAGAATTTTGATTTTCTGTGAACAAGTAGGTGATGTTTGCTTCAATTGGTTGGAAAATGTATTATTCTACATAATTGGTCTAGATTATATTCCTCGCAGGGTCAATTTAAATCAACATTAGTTTGTCCAGAATGCAAAAAGGTCTCCACAACATTTGATCCATTCATCTACCTGTCACTACCTCTACCATCAACAACTTTGCGGACAATGATTGTAACTATCATCAGCACTGATGGAACGTCTCAGCCATCTCCACTTACAGTTACTGTCCCGAAGAGTGGGAAATTTGAAGACCTTATCCAGGCTCTAAGTGTTGCATCTTCTTTGGGGGCTGATGAGACCTTTCTGGTGGCTGAGGTACACTGCATTGTTTTACAACATCTGCATGTGCTAGGTTAATTAATGATATCATTTTTAGCTTATGAATGTTAAAAAAAATTGTAAACATTAACTTATACTGCAGATATACAACAACCGGATTATACGTTATCTTGAAGAACCTGCTGATTCTTTATCTTTGATTAGAGACGATGACAGACTGGTTGCTTATCGGTTAATTAAAGACATTGACAAAGCTCCTACGGTTGTGTTTATGCATCAACAGATGGAGGAGTATGTTTAATTCCTATCTCTTCATGACTTTTGATTTACATATGAGTGCATGTCTTGTGCTACTTACTAAAAGAATTTGAGTTCCTGTAAATTGAAAAATAAGAAATTGGGCTACTACATGCAATTACAAGATTTTGCTGTTACTAATATATATTCTATATTTATGAGTGCTTGTTATCAATCACTTGTTATAGATTCGGTAGAATATGATTCATTACAAAGTAACTTAAGTCTACTGTTTGTTTCCTTTGGCTCAAAAAATTATCCTTGTCCACGGAGTCACGGACCTCTGCACAGAAAATGAGTCTTTGTTGATGTCTCTTCTAATCGAAGCTTTTTGACATTTCTTTTCTTAAGGAAGTACATCCATGGACCATGGGAAACTGGCTTCAAGTTGGAAGACAGTCGGAATTCCACTGGTAGCAAGATTTTCTAATGTTGTTAATGGATCTGAGATTCGCAGTATCTACCTGAAATTACTAAATCCTTACCGTGATACCTTGGAGCCCACTGCCATTGTAGACATTTCTCAGAAGGAACACGAATTATATCCGGCTTCAAATGGGTTTGAAAGGCCCCCTTATGCAAATGGGGTTGTCTCACCTTCAGAGGCTGAATTACAGTTTTATGTAACAGATGAAAAGGGAATAGTCAAGGAATCCCCGATAGTTATGGGTGAAGCAGTTCCAGTGGTTGGAGTGTCCGGGAGGTTACATGTGCTAGCATCCTGGCCAAAAAATTATGTTAAAATGTATGATACGCAACTTCTTAGCTCTTTACCACAGATTTTCAAGTCTTGCTTTCTTGCAAAGAGACCTCAGGAATCCGTCTCTTTATAAGTGCCTTGAAGCATTCTTGATGGAGGAGCCACTTGGACCGGAAGACATGTGGTCAGTGCCTATATTTTCGCTCATTAAACTTTGCTTAAAAAATATTATGCATCTTAATTGTGTTATATTTGGGAGGATTAACTTTTGTCAGAAGGTTGAATCTTATTCTTCTGATTACTTTGATCCTTGCTATGTTTCCTTGTTCTAGGCCTTTCCTATTGATTGTTGCAATGCATGATATCCCATACCCATGTCTGGAAATGAATAGACACTAGTGCCATACATTGCTTCTTGCTGTTGTCTTTCTAATGCTCAGTCTTGTTTAATGTGATTTTAGGTACTGTCCAGGCTGCAAAGAACACCGGCTAGCCAGTAAAAAATTGGATCTCTGGAGGCTGCCTGAGATTCTGGTTATTCATTTGAAAAGATTCTCGTATAATCAATTCTTGAAAAACAAGCTGGAGACATATGTTGATTTTCCCATTGACAATCTCGATTTTTCAAATTATATCGGCTATAAGAATGGGGATTTATCTAACCGTTACATGCTTTATGCTGTCAGTAATCACTATGGAAGCGTGGGGGGTGGTCATTATACTGCATTTGTCCATGTAAGTGAAGACCTAACCATGATTACCTATATGTTTGTGTTTGGCATTATGTACTGTGGGTTTGTTCGAGTGGAAAGAACAACACGTATAGCTACAATACTCTAATTTTTGTTTCTTTGATGTAGCAAGGGGATGGTAGATGGTATGAGTTCGATGATAGCCGTGTTTATCCCATCGGCCCGGAGAAGATAAAGACATCTGCCGCTTATCTTCTTTTCTACAGAAGAGTTGTAGAATAAAGAACATCTGGCCATCATTTACCAATTAAATCATTTGAAGCCATGTATTACTTGGCGAATATATCAAAACACTTGCTGCCTTGAAGATTAGGCATTCTTTCATCTTTGGCATTGTTTAGAGTCTAAGTTGACAACATCTAGCATTACAGAGACGAGTGAGATTTTATAAACGTAGAGTAGATATGCCATTGATGGCTATAACGCAGCAGCATTTAAGAGATTGAAGGTGATCGTTTCTGTACCTATTATTTGGACTCGGGTGTGAGTGTCCAATCTGACATGGATATGTTCAATTCTTTATGTTCTTTTTATCGTGTATTTAGAGGGTTTTCGAAGGGACCCATGTTCGAAAACGAATCTGATACGAAGTGTTTCAAGGAAAACGAAGAGTCTGCAACCAATGTGTGTAGCTTTTCTCTCACCTTGAAAGTTTGTTTTTATTTATTTACTGAATTTGTACCCAATTTACATGGATCGTGTAAACTTGAATAAATTAAAATATATCTTGAAAATTTTCAACAATTATAGATATATATTTGAAGTTTTATGTACACGAGCTTCGTTTAATTTTTTATTTTACCTGAAAAAAAAAACTTACTACTAGTATATATGATATATAATAAGTGTGTTAGACGTTAGTATGGACAAAAATAACTTTGCTTTAGCATGAGCCATGCATGCATATTGGAAACCCTTAGCCAGCAGTTCAGCACCCAAACCAGTAAGAAAATTAAGAGCAAAAAGGACCATGGATAGATCAACGGAGGGATTGATGGCAGCTTTTAAAATTTTTTAATTTTCTTATATTTTAATTTTTTTTTTTGTTGATAATTTATTTTCATCATTTAAAATTTTATAAGTTCATTTTTCTCTAAAATTTTATAAATTTATCCTCATAACATAAAATTTTACGTCGGATAATATATTATTCACTCACAATATACATGCACACACATATATAATGTCATCCTATCAAATTAAGATTTAATCTCTAATTTTGTTTCTTAGAGACGGTTGGTAGGATTAAACTGATGACATCGCTAGTTATTGTTGATTATAACATACTTTTTTATGGTTATTCAGTCAAATAATCAGAATCATAAAAAATTATAATTAATCATATTTAATCAATAATAAATTTACATACTAATCTATGCTTATTTCAAATAAAATACACTATCACTTTAATAACAATAAAATATTATTATAAGTCCAAAGGTTATGCAAAGCGTAGCTCTAAGGCTCCACGACACCCGACGCTGTCCGATCCTCCAACGTCGTAATGAACTTGTGGCCCCGTCAGTATCTCTCTTTTATTTAAGTAAGATGGCATAGTCTCTTAATTTATTTCCATTAATTAAATAGGATTTATTATAACAAATTGACATAATATATTTCCATTTATTTTTTGTCATCTATGTGGTCAGAAGGACACCCGAGTACATAAAAAAATTTCATCTCTCCCGTAATTAGAACCCTTTGAGAGAATACTATGACCTTTCTTTTTCTTTTTTTCATTATCTTCTATTCTTAAATCGTTGAGCTTAAATCCATGTCTTAATAAAAAAAATTATCACTCACGATAATAATATTCATCTTTGATATTGACCGTTGACAAATATAATATTAGATGTTTCGTGTTTAGAGAGAGCAAACAATGATTTTCAAACGAGAGAGAGAGAGAAATGAGCAAATGCTAGCGGATGAGAGACAATTAGAAGCCTTAATTTGTGTTGGGCCTAACTTTGGGCCCATTATATAAGCCTTACCATCCCCATTTCTCCACATTCAACCTCGCACGTTGTCTTCATTTTTCTCCGCGAATTTTCTCCTATCCAAACGCCAGCTTTCCGAGAGGGAAGAAAGAAAAAATGACAGATCAGCTTACCGACGACCAGATCTCTGAGTTCAAAGAGGCCTTTAGCCTTTTTGACAAGGACGGCGATGGTCCCTTATCTTTCTCTTTCAATTTACTCCTCGATGTTTTTAAAAAAAATATTTTTAACAATTTTATAATGCATGTTGTCCTTCGATTCAGCCCCGACTCGCAGATCTAAGCCTGTTTTTCTTTTTGGATGCATAATTTGATATTTAAGTCGTTTTTTTCGTTGGTTTAATTTTTGCGATCTTTTAATTTTTGTGATTTGAATGATATGACTTACCTACGTTTCCAATATGAATTTGTGAGCCCTTTTCATCTTGTTTTATGATTTCGTTTCTTTAATCTCTTTTAATGCTTTAAGTGTTTCTTTCTCTCGTCTCATTGGTTTCATTAATTTGACGTGTCAGGATTTGTATTCTGTTCTTCTATTTGGTGATTTGTAGCATGCTTCATGTTTGATATTTTGCTTTGATTTGCTTTTTTTTTACATAATCATATTATTTGAAGCTTATTGATTCTGAACCATTATTTTCAACATATACTGCAGTATATTTTCTTCATTAGTATTTTATTATACATGGGTATTGATGGTAAATTCATCGACTCATTGTTCCATCTTGAAAATCAACCTCTACGTGTCTATTTAATGTGCTTGAAGCTTAATACGTATGTAGTATAATACTCATGAAAATTCAAGACTCGGGAATGACATGGATAGGTTTTTGAGCAATTATTTGTTTCATAGTTATTATCTTATCTACCAATGATCAAATTTGGATGTCTGTGAATTCGGACCCTTATGGTGTTGTTCTGGTAATTTGATATTGAATTCATTGCCTCTGAATACATTGATATCTTTTTGTTTATCTTTTGTCACATTGAAAACATGTTTACTATCTTGTTTGGCCATGTAAGTCTTCATGAAGTATCTTGGCAGACATTTACGGCACGTAGAAGTTTGAAAATAGTCAGCAATCTTTCCGACTGTTCTTTTTTTACTTGTAGTTTCCGTATCCGGTTTCTCGTTCCAATTCATTTTTGGGCATGAGTAAACTGGGTATGGCTCTCCGACAATCTCAAAACTTGGAAAAATTTGAATATATCTTGTGCTGGACACATTTCTGATACTTACTCGAGCCAGAGTAACATAGTATTGCTGTGCCTTTTTGCCAGTAGCAGTTCATCTTTTTTTTTCATCTGCCCAAATTTATTTATTGGCGTTGATTGTTTGATTACCAATATTGTAGTATTCTATTGTTGCATTTATTCTTATCCTTGCTGTAGGGTGCATTACTACCAAGGAGCTGGGAACTGTAATGCGATCGCTTGGGCAGAACCCTACTGAGGCAGAACTTCAAGATATGATTAATGAAGTTGATGCGGATGGAAATGGGACCATCGATTTTCCCGAATTCCTTAACCTGATGGCAAGGAAGATGAAGGATACTGATTCGGAAGAGGAACTTAAAGAGGCATTCAGGGTGTTTGACAAGGACCAGAATGGTTTCATATCTGCCGCCGAGCTTCGTCATGTAATGACAAATCTTGGTGAGAAGCTTACGGATGAGGAGGTTGATGAGATGATCCGTGAAGCTGACGTCGATGGTGATGGACAGATAAACTATGAGGAGTTTGTCAAAGTCATGATGGCCAAGTAAGACTCTTTATCTAACCGTAATCCGGATCCTAAACCGATGAAGATTGAAAAGAACAAGGCTATTAATTTGCTAAGATTTTTATGTTCTCATTAGGACATCTATTTTTTTGTTGTTGTGGGTTTCGTCTTTACATTTGCCTTGTTTTGTTCATTAGTATCTATCATTTACATTTGATTGTCAATTGATCGTCAAATGATAACTTTTTTAATTATTTTTCTCATGTTTAATATTCTAAAAGGAACTGTTTTTTTAAATATAGGTTCATTAATTTTAAATATTTTTTCGTGGACAGTTAATTGTTCAATTATATTTCATCATAATAAAACGAGATAAAAGTGATATATGATAATTAAATTGTTTATTTAATATTTAAGTGTACAACATGAATCAAGTGACTTCGGTAGTAAATGAATTGTTTTTATTTCTTGAGTTTTTGGGTTCGAGCACTAGTAATATTGGGTATGATCGTTCAATGTTAAATGATTGAGAATTATCTTTGAATAAATATTATCTTATACTTACCTCAAATTAATTAAATATACATGGTAATATGATAATTAAATTGTTTATAGATGATTAACTTTGTAAAAAAATAATTTTACATGTAAAAATATTTCTATATTTATGTTTACACATACCTTAACAAATTTAAAATTAAACTTCGTTTGAGTCTTTATATGATTGACATTTTAATTCAACCGCTACGTTGATCGATTCAATTGATATTTTTATGCAAGAAATAATTGAAATCGCTCTAATATATTTTTTAGGAAACGTTCTGATATCTTATATAATCGTAGTATTGAGAATTGTGGAGGTATACAATGAAGGACGGTGATAATAGTATTTGTTTCTTTCCGTGTAAAGATGAGAATTTCAATGATTATAAGCGTCTGCTGAGAAGTAATTCTTTTCCCTAGAAAATAAAAGAAGTAATCTTTATCTTCAAAGAAAAGAAGAAAACTCTTTGCATATTAAAGAAAAAATCATGCTTACATGGACTGTTATTGTTTTAAAGATTCTGAAACCAAACCATTATGGTTATAGGATTCACTAATTAAAAAAAATTCTAAGCATAAATATTATTTTAAAATCATAACCCCAAATTTATTTGTTTGTTGACGGTAACTATCGGATATTGATTAATTATTGATAAAAAAAACTTCGGTAAATGTAATTGATATATTGTTATATTATTATTAGAGTATAACAAGAATATTGCCTTTTAGCATCATATATTTAATAATTATAAATTTATTATATCAAATAAATTAGTTGAATTTCTTATTTAATTGAAACTAAATATATATAAATAAAAGTTTTATTTTACGTAAAATTCAAATCTCAAAATTTTAAGACCTAAACTAAGCCTAACACATTAAATTTTAAATTTTAAATAAAACTTATATCACTAAAATAAAGGGTAAAGTACACAAATGGTCCCATGATTATAAGATATTATTTTGTTGAGTCTTCCAACTATTAAAAATTACAAAATAGTCTCCGACTATAGTCCATCGACTATTAAAAGTTAAAAAAATAAATGGCTGACTATTCATTATGTTTCAAACTCGTCATTTTTCTTTTAAAAAAATTAACAATAATCTGAATTGGATGTTAACCTGATGAATAAGATATGATAAAATTTGATCTCATAATCTCAAATGACTATCATAGCTCAAATGACCGTGGAAAAGGACGAATTTGAAACATAATAAATAGATGAGTGATCCTTTTGTTACTTTAAATAGTCGGAGATTCAATAAAATAATATTCTATAGTCAGGATCATTTGTATAGTTTACCCTAAAATAAATAAGTTTATAAACATTTTAGTTTATAGTATATCAGATAATTTCCTATTAATAATACATAATATATTATTTTTTATATAAAAGGCCGGTCAAAATTGAAATTTAGGCCTGTAAATGAACTGAACGTTCAACGAACCGTTCGTGAACCGTGCGGCGGGAAGTTCGTTTATGTGCGTTTATTTATTAAATGAACAAACATGAACAAGATTTTGTGTTCGTTTAATTAAATGAACGAACATGAACATAGGTCTCGTTCGTTCATTTACGTTTGTGAACGTTCGGTTATGTTCATACGGTTATGTTCGTTTATGTTCGTTCGGTTATGTTCGTTTATGTTCATTCATTTATGTTTAACCCAATCTTCTTAAATCAATTTTGGTGACCAATTTGTAAGTATCTTAAATATATTAATTAATCTGATATTCTGATGACTAACTCCATAATTAACCCAATTTTATTTGGAGATTAAATCCAATAATTTAACCTTGAGGCACCTCGCACCTATATTCATTTTCCCCATTTTTTTCCCAAACCCTAGTGTTCACTGGAGAGTGGAGACGATCGTTGAAAACTTCAAAATAAGTTATATTATAGTGCAATCTGAAGTTTTACAGGTCTGTTTTCATCTCTTTCTATGTTTTATTTGGCTTAATAGTTGATATGTAAAGTTATTGCGGGTATCTTCACATCTAAAACTCAAGAAAACATCATACTTCTTTCTAGAAATAGATGGGAAGATAAAGGTAACAATCGGAAGTATATGAGTATCAGTAAAGAGAAAAATATATAGAATTTGCCAGAAAACAAAACAAATGTTTCTATGCAATTTCTGAAAAAGAGTGTAATTGTAACATCTTTAATACCGGGTTAGTGACTAAATTGTAAGGTTTCAAAATTTGGTGATTTAAATTAGAATAATTGAGTGGTTTAAAAACTTATATGAGAAATGAGGTGTAAGATCAAATTGAAAAGAATGAGGAATGAAAGGATAGTATGGTCATTTGTAAAGAAAAGAAAAAAAATATAATAATAATATATGATATATATATATACACGTGGAAGGAAGGAAACAAAGCTTAGAGGTTTCCAGAGTTCCCTTCTTTTTCTTCTTCTTCTTCTTCACGTGTGAAGCCAAGCAAAGGTGAGTTTTCACTTGAGCTGATTATGTGCTGAAATTTAAGTTTAGTTTTGATTATTAGATGCTAAGTAAGATTAAGGAAAGATTAATTTGCTTTAAAACAACAAAATGAAGAGTTTATGAGGATTTAAAGATTTGAAGTTTTTGAATGAAATATCGAAATAAAGTTTATATTGAGAATTGAAAGTTGAATTTGACTTGTCATCAAGTTAATTAAGGGATAGGAAGTGTTAGAATAGGAATTTGAACATGTTGCAAAACTAGTATAATTTTTGCAATTACATAGGAATGACTAGATTTGAAGTTAAAGAAGTGATTAGTGAATAGAAATAAGTTTAAGTATGTGTATTAAAGTTAGGAGTATTAAAGGAAGTGAAATAGGAAGGTTTAAGCTGAAATAAGGTGATTTTCGAGCTCAAAATGGGATTTCTGGGCTAGGGGAATCGGTACCCATTCAAGGGGAATCGATTCCCCTCAAACGAATATGAATTCCAGAATGCTAGAGGGGAATCGATACCCCCAGGGGGGGAACCGATTCCCCCATAATGAAAAAAAAAAAGAAGAAAGAAGAGAGACTAAACTATTAATCCCTTAAATTGGTAGGATATTAGAGGTTAATTTCAAGACTTAGGCATCTGATAATTATCTTGAAAATTATGCTTATGTAGTTATTGAACGTGACTTTGCTTCAAAGTAAACGAAGGGTTAGAATTGATTCAATTCAAACAAGGCTAAGGTGAGTGCATGTGCATAACAGGATTATGTTAGTATATTCAGTTTTAGAACTGCGATAAGTCTAGATTTAATATCTTGATACATGATTCATTCAATATTATTAAATATGATATGAATTCATACCATATACATTATGGGATATACTATGCAGATTGTGGGAAGTCTATGTTCCATATTAGAGCTTATATATGAATGAGTTACGAGATATCTATATTAGGTATATGAAGTGTGTGTGCTATGTTGTTATGGTTTATATGTATGAATGAGAATATGTATTGACATGTTACAATATATATATATATATTATATGAGTTGTGTAAATATGTAGATAAATGTGTTAAATATGTGAAATAGTTAAAATGATCAATATGATTTCATAAGAATATGAAATAAGAAGTATGAAAAGGACATAAGAAAGAATATGAAATATACAGAATATGAATATGAAATCATATGAGGGATGACATGTATGTAATGGTTATATGAAAATGTATAGGTAATAAGATGATCATATGAACATGTGATAAAGAGCTATAGAAAAAGAAAAAATGTGATATGATGTATGAATATGTAATAAGGTAAAAGACAATGCCATGATATGAGTTATGAGAACTGTAAGTATAGTTGGTATGCCAAGAGTCAAAGAACTACCTATGTCTTTCGAGACATATGGACAGTATACCTATGTTCTAAGGAACATATGGATAGTTTACCTAGGTTCTTCGGGACCTCTGGACACTTACCGAGGATCTTTATGACCTCTGGACAGTTACCGAGGATCTTTATGACCTCTGGACAGTTACCGAGGATCTTTATGACCTCTGGACAGTTACCGAGGATCTTTATGACCTCTGGACAGTTACCGAGGATCTTTATGACCTCTAGACAGTTACCGAGGATCTTTATGACCTCTGGACAGTTACCGAGGATCTTTATGACCTCTGGACAGTTACCGAGGATCTTTATGACCTCTGGACAGTTACCGAGGATCTTTATGACCTCTGGACAGTTACCGAGGATCTTTATGACCTCTGGACAGTTACCGAGGATCTTTATGACCTCTGGATAGGTCCTTCGGAAAATTCATGGAGCTGTGGGGACAGCATACGTGTGCACAATCTCATAATACTCGTATACCTTGGGTTCTCAATAGTGTATATGGGCTTAAATAAGACATAACGAGGATGTATATAGTTGTATCCTAATATGGTATTATTACGATTTATATTGGCTCATATGTGGTATAATAAATGATGATATGATAATATAATTGTGTTTGGATAGTAGACGACATGTTTATATTTTAATAATTCTTTATTATGTAATTATGCCTCACTAAGTCTATGACTTAGCGTGTAAGTGTTTTTACACGTAGGTTTCGAAGAGCATGAGAATCAAGAATAGGAATTTGCAGATCAACCTATCTCTACTCAGCGATCAGATCAGAAGTAAAGTCACAGTAGGTATTTTGTTGTATGTAGTGTGTTGGCATGTAAGAACAGTGTTAGTTCAAATGCTCTGATTAGTTTTGTCTTGTTTTGGTTAACTCGTGTGCAGTGACAATGTTATTTTAATAAAAGTTTTAAATTTCATTGGTTTTCGTTAAAAGATTAAAGTTTGAAAAGTCAATGTGACACCTCAGACTTGTATCCGGGTCGGATACGGGTTGAGGGTGTTACATTTAATGGTATCAGAGCTACGGTTTAGTCGATTCTCGGTATAAACCGGAGTCCATAGTGTCTTAAAAAGTGTTCATGCCAACACAGTAGTAAGAACTTCTGATCTGATACGAATAATGAGTATGTTGTTTAGCTGATAGAAATGTTTGGTTACCTCTTATTAGATGTCCGGACAAGATAGCTCTCGGGGTGAAGCGAGAGATGATAGATTAGCTGAAAGTAGTAATTCACCTGCCCTGGCCAGGCAAGGTGAAGGACAGGCACCCTCTGGAGTGCCTGTACAAGATCAAAATGTATTTTTCAGGACGTTGGGCACTATTTTGACACGTTTCCAAACTCCTGCATCCTCAACGCAGAGGATTAATATAGCCAAAGAGTTAAAGGGATTAGGAGCTCCAGAGTTCAAAGGTGAAGCCGAAGAAGGTCCTGTTGTTGCGGACCTTTGGCTTAATGATGTAAAGATCATGTTAGAGGGACTCCAGTGCTCTGATATGGAGAAACTAGATGGGATGGTCTCTTTGCTCCGTGGGCAAGCGAGAATCTGGTGGACGAATGTTATTCATAGGATGCCAAATGATCAGAAAACATGGTATTTGTTTTTAGAAGAGTTTAAGCACAAGTATATATGAGATCAGTTCATCCGGGAAATGAAGCAAGAATTCTTGAATTTGAAACAACTGAATCGCACTGTGTATGAATATGAGTGTGAATTCAACAAGTTAAGTCGATTCGCGGTTGAATTGATTCGGACAGAGAAAGAAGCATGTGAGTGGTTTGTTGAAGGACTACGACCAAGGCTAAAAGAGATGTTGATTGTTTTGAATTTGTCCTCATTTCAGGAAGTAGTAAATCGTGCTAAAGCTCTAGAAAGAGCTCAGAACGAGCGGTTTGGGGATCAGAAAGCTCAATCTTCCAAAAGAACGGGGGCTTCGTCGAGCTCTGTACCACCCAAGAGAGGTAGAGATTCTGGGTTCCAATACCAAGTAAGGTCTGAATCAGTGGTATCCTCTGCTAGAGGATCAAATCAGATGAGAGCTAGACAGACTCAATTAGGAAAGTCTGGTGATGGAAGAGCACAACAGAGACACTGTCAGATTTGTGAGAGATATCATGGTGGGGCATGTAGAGTTGAATCTGGAGCCTGTTTTCGATGTGGGGAAATAGGACATTTCCTGAGAGATTGTCCACTGGGGACAGGAAAGCCTGTGCAGTCGGAGCGATCTGCTTCGATATCCCAGAGAGGACGGGGTAGAGGTAGAGGAAGAAGTCAGACAGAATTTTCTACTCAACAGGAAATGCGCTCTACGGCTAGAGTATATAATCTCAATATCAGTGAAGACAATGAGGATCCAGAGATAATAGCAGGTATCTTCTATTGTACAGTAAATGCTTTATGATATTAGTTGATATGAGCTTGTATAACCATATAAGAGTAGAAAATGGGTAAGAGAATTGAGAATTTAGTTAGAAGTCATTTTTTTTAGAAATAGTGTAGTGACAATTCCATTAATGTACAGTACTAAAGTAAACAAGATATGTTAGAAGTATTACATTCGAATTCAGGGAATTTAATTCTCTGTTAATCTAATGGAGATATTTCTCAAGGGATAAGTAAGGAGATAGTGATTTATAAAGGAGTATATATAGGGAATTAAATGAAAAAGGGGTGTAAAGTGTGAATTATAAGTTGATAGGGGGTAAGGAAATGGTAGATAATGTTATGAAAAGATTGATTGATTTCGTAGAGTATACGTTTAATAACATTTGAAGAGGTTAGGGTTGTATTCTGAGTTATAGAATGATGGAATAAGAGATTGGGTATGGTTATAAGGTAATTAGAAATGGATTGGGTTCTTTGGGAAGTGAAAGCAAATCATTTATTACAAATTGCAATGGGATAAAGTAGAGAAGGAGCATGAGAACATTGAAAGATATGTTCTTATCGATATGTGTAATGAAAATTCGAGGACGAATTTTCTTTAAAGGAGGAGAGATTTGTAACATCCTTAATACCGGGTTAGTGACTAAATTGTAAGGTTTCAAAATTTGGTGATTTAAATTAGAATAATTGAGTGGTTTAAAGACTTATATGAGAAATGAGGTGTAAGATCAAATTGAAAAGAATGAGGAATGAAAGGATAGTATGGTCATTTGTAAAGAAAAGAAAAAAAATATAATAATAATATATGATATATATATATACACGTGGAAGGAAGGAAACAAAGCTTAGAGGTTTCCAGAGTTCCCTTCTTTTTCTTCTTCTTCTTCACGTGTGAAGCCAAGCAAAGGTGAGTTTTCACTTGAGCTGATTATGTGCTGAAATTTAAGTTTAGTTTTGATTATTAGATGCTAAGTAAGATTAAGGAAAGATTAATTTGCTTTAAAACAACAAAATGAAGAGTTTATGAGGATTTAAAGATTTGAAGTTTTTGAATGAAATATCGAAATAAAGTTTATATTGAGAATTGAAAGTTGAATTTGACTTGTCATCAAGTTAATTAAGGGATAGAAAGTGTTAGAATAGGAATTTGAACATGTTGCAAAACTAGTATAATTTTTGCAATTACATAGGAATGACTAGATTTGAAGTTAAAGAAGTGATTAGTGAATAGAAATAAGTTTAAGTATGTGTATTAAAGTTAGGAGTATTAAAGGAAGTGAAATAGGAAGGTTTAAGCTGAAATAAGGTGATTTTCGAGCTCAAAATGAGATTTCTGGGCTAGGGGAATCGGTACCCATTCAAGGGGAATCGATTCCCCCTCAAACGAATATGAATTCCAGAATGCTAGAGGGGAATCGATACCCCCAGGGGGGGGAACCGATTCCCCCATAATGAAAAAAAAAGAAGAAAAAATAGAGACTAAACTATTAATCCCTTAAATTGGTAGGATATTAGAGGTTAATTTCAAGACTTGGGCATCTGATAATTATCTTGAAAATTATGCTTATGTAGTTATTGAACGTGACTTTGCTTCAAAGTAAACGAAGGGTTAGAATTGATTCAATTCAAACAAGGCTAAGGTGAGTGCATGTGCATAACAGGATTATGTTAGTATATTCAGTTTTAGAACTGCGATAAGTCTAGATTTAATATCTTGATACATGATTCATTCAATATTATTAAATATGATATGAATTCATACCATATACATTATGGGATATACTATGCAGATTGTGGGAAGTCTATGTTCCATATTAGAGCTTATATATGAATGAGTTACGAGATATCTATATTAGGTATATGAAGTGTGTGTGCTATGTTGTTATGGTTTATATGTATGAATGAGAATATGTATTGACATGTTACAATATATATATATATATATATATATATTATATGAGTTGTGTAAATATGTAGATAAATGTGTTAAATATGTGAAATAGTTAAAATGATCAATATGATTTCATAAGAATATGAAATAAGAAGTATGAAAAGGACATAAGAAAGAATATGAAATATATAGAATATGAATATGAAATCATATGAGGGATGACATGTATGTAATGGTTATATGAAAAGGTATAGGTAATAAGATGATCATATGAACATGTGATAAAGAGCTATAGAAAAAGAAAAAATGTGATATGATGTATGAATATGTAATAAGGTAAAAGACAATGCCATGATATGAGTTATGAGAACTGTAAGTATAGTTGGTATGCCAAGAGTCAAAGAACTACCTATGTCTTTCGAGACATAACGACAGTATACCTATGTTCTAAGGAACATATGGATAGTTTACCTAGGTTCTTCGGGACCTCTGGACAGTTACCGAGGATCTTTATGACCTCTGGACAGTTACCGAGGATCTTTATGACCTCTGGACAGTTACCGAGGATCTTTATGACCTCTGGACAGTTACCGAGGATCTTTATGACCTCTGGACAGTTACCGATGATCTTTATGACCTCTGGACAGTTACCGAGGATCTTTATGACCTCTGGACAGTTACCGAGGATCTTTATGACCTCTGGACAGTTACCGAGGATCTTTATGACCTCTGGACAGTTACCGAGGATCTTTATGACCTCTGGATAGGTCCTTCGGAAAATTCATGGAGCTGTGGGGACAGCATACGTGTGCACAATCTCATAATACTCGTATACCTTGGGTTCTCAATAGTGTATATGGGCTTAAATAAGACATAACGAGGATGTATATAGTTGTATCCTAATATGGTATTATTACGATTTATATTGGCTCATATGTGGTATAATAAATGATTGTATGATAATATAATTGTGTTTGGATAGTAGACGACATGTTTATATTTTAATAATTCTTTATTATGTAATTATGCCTCACTAAGTCTATGACTTAGCGTGTAAGTGTTTTTACACGTAGGTTTCGAAGAACAGGAGAATCAAGAATAGGAATTTGCAGATCAACCTATCTCTACTCAGCGATCAGATCAGAAGTAAAGTCACAGTAGGTATTTTGTTGTATGTAGTGTGTTGGCATGTAAGAACAGTGTTAGTTCAAATGCTCTGATTAGTTTTGTCTTGTTTTGGTTAACTCGTGTGCAGTGACAATGTTATTTTAATAAAAGTTTTAAATTTCATTGGTTTTCGTTAAAAGATTAAAGTTTGAAAAGTCAATGTGACACCTCAGACTTGTATCCGGGTCGGATACGGGTTGAGGGTGTTACAGTAATAGCGGAAGTAATGGGTTTTTCAGGAAGAACCCATTAATAAGTAGAAAATACATTTTGACAATGAACTTTTGTTTTCATAGTTCTTGTGTGACCTTTAGTTGTGGAATAGACTTTAGGTACGTTAAAATTTTGAATGGTGGTTTAGCAATAATATCAGTTACTATATATAGCATCGAAGGGATTTCAGATCTATGTTATTACCTTGTAGTCCAATTTGTACCGTTCGAAATCTTCATGCAGTTAAATTTTCTACTCTGCCAACGGAAAAGACCATTATTAACAAACCTCACTAAAGTCTGACATTAATGTTACAAAATTTTTAGCCGACGAATTTATTAGAATAAAGTAGTGGAAAATGATTGTCCATATTTAACCATGGACCACTAAGATAAATGTTGTAGCGTTAAATTAAAGTCGTGTGAATCATTTATTATCTTTAAAAGATTGATCGAAATATTTGATATCTTTAAACATTTCATCACTGCTAATAAGCTCTTACGCTATTTATCGCTGTAGATTTGGTTGATTTGCATTGTCAACTATTTTTCATGAAAGAACAATGGAATGTGGGGTATCCAACGTTTATGTTCGTGTTCATTTATATTCATGTTCGTTTATGTTCGTGTTCGTTTATGTTCGTTTATTTATTAAATGAACGAACATGAACAAGTTATATTCTTTAATAAACGAACATGAACAAAAAAAAAATTTGTTCGTTTATGTTCGTGTTCGTTTATGTTCGTGAACATACCTCAGTTCGTGTGCGTTCGGTTCGTTTACAGACCTACTGAAATTTAAGTGAAGACAACTAGACAAGGAGGATACATATATATATATCCAAGGAGTGAATAGAGATTTGTATTTCCTTTCTTCTAATTTTATTTTTTATATTTGTGTTTTGTTTTTAAAGAAAAGCAAGATTACAAACAAGAAAAAAAAACGCAAAATTCTTGAAACTCCCACTCGAATTTTTCCTCAATTCATCGAATCCAAAACACTAAACTTTTAAAGAATCATCCCGATGAAAAATAGAGCAACATCGCCGTGGAGATGTGGCGGCAGTATGTGGTACGTTTTCTATCTTTGAATTTTCTTTAACGAAATGTTCAGAATCGAATGAATACATGCTACGGAAGAAGCGATTGGTATAAGCTAAATAATTTAATTGATTGAAAATCAATAACTGCTCTGTATAAAAAAAAAAGTAGAGTTTTGATTTTAATTTGTGAAAAAAAAGCAAGTAGTGGCCAAAGAACAAGGCACATGGTTCATATTCTTGAAGAAATGAGACCTTTATCTTGTGAAAAAAAAATATTCGTCTTAAATGTTGCAGGGTCTCGTGGAACCTCTTTTTATACGGAAAGAGGACCTGATTATGTTGTTTGGCATTGGAAGTAGGAGATATTTTATGTGGGAATTATATACGAATTAACTTGTTTAAGTGCTTCTCTGTCAACGCTGGTAAATGATGCTTTATTGGGTTTAGGGTGGAACTTATGATCTAAATCTCTTGTTTTTTTTTTTATATCAGTTTGATTATTTTGTAAGCGTGGTGATAATGCTTTTGCTATGGTGGGAACAAAGTGTTTTGCTGTACAAGGATTTGTGATTTTCCAAAATGCTATTTATAGCTGATTGTTTGAAAATAAATTCTAGTGTTGGAGTTGTTGTTTCACTTTATTTGCAGAGACACTGTTTCGGAGGATACGGAGAGTTTTGGGTCTAGCTCTTCTGAAACACTAATAGCTAAAGCAGCTGATAGGTATCGTGTGGAGAGTGTGAAATGAATGTATGAATGCTGTCTCTGCAAGAATATATGTGTAAATTCTGTTGCCAAAATATCATGCTACGGAATTAAAAGCCGTTTGTCTCAGATTTGCTACTGAAAACCTTGCAGGTCAACTATACACATTTTCTTTTGACGTGTGTTTTGCTCATCAATGAGTGTGGTGAAACTAATAGTTATTTAAACATAGAACCACCGCTTGTTTGATCTTGTTACTTCTCTGCAATATAAATCTGAGACAAACAGCTTTTAATTCCGTAGCATGATATTTTGGCAACAGAATTTACACATATTCTTGCAGAGTCGGGATTCACACATTCATATCTTTTAATTGGGTGGCATGCATGATACGAGATCCTCCGAATGTAACGAACAATGCATTTGCTGCATGGTTATGACCATGTTGAGGTTCAGAATTTGGACAAAGGTAAGCAATACTTAGGCTTCTCTCACATAATCTATACTCCCTCAAATGATGATGCTTTAAGAGATTTCTCTTAGAATATTTCCAGGAACGACTTTCCATTTCGGTCTCTCAATATGTGTTGTTATTGCAGCAGTCGTGCCATCGGAAAACCTAAAACCCTTTGCCGCAGTCGGAGCTCCTTGCGAGGAGGATTACAGCAGCGGTGACAATCACAGAGTGTGTGGGGCCGATACCAATGGCAGGAGGATCAGGCAAACAACATGATGGTTCTTCTTTCAAGTTGTAAATGCATTTGAAGTTGATGATGTAATGCATTCTTAAATTTTTAGATTCGAAGTTTTGTCATTTCCGTGTTGGCGAAAATATCTGGTGATCTATTATTATATGTTAAGAAGTTTAAAAGCAACTACTTTTCAAGGTAAAATTGCACTTTGATAATATAAATGATAATTAATATTTAATTTAAATAAAATTATAATTTAATTTTATAATGTAAAAAGAATTATAAAAAACAAAAAATCAATTTTTTGGTTTCGTTTTAAATAATGATTCCAAAAGGATATAATATTAATTTGAATATTTAGAATATAGAAGAAGTGTCTAAATAATATTTTTATTTTAATATTTGGTAAAAATTCCCTAAGTAGGTTTATTTTAAATTATTTATAATAAAAAATAAATTAATTTTGATATGAATTCTATTATTATTAAAACAAACAAACAAATATAAGCACAAAAGAGGGAAGAATGGGTGATCATGCTATTGTTTAGCTAGTAATAGAGGATCCTAATTTTACTCCATAATTATGTCCTTTCATTTGAAATTTAAAGCAAGGATATTTTTTTATAAAAATAAAAATGTATAATATAAAAAATGAAAAGTAAATGCCTTGTTTTTCATTGTTTCTTAGTATTAATCAATGTCTTCCTCCAACCCCGACTCAAATGCACATTCGTGCATCCAATCTCTCTCCTCCATCCTTTCTTCCGTCCCTTCCTCCGTCTCTTCCTCTTCAAACCCTTCCTTTTCCCTCCTCCACGACCCCACCATCACCTCCGAAATATCCTCCCTCCTCCGCCTCCCCGACTCCGGCTCCGGCGATAACAACCTCTGTCGTTGGCTGTACGACACTTTCCATTCAACCGACCCCGAACTCAAACTCGTCGTCCTCCGTTTCGTCCCCATCATAGCCGGTGTCTACCTCACCCGCATCTCCCTACGCAAATCCCTCGCCGGCTTCGAAGCCATCGTATTAGCCCTCTACGCCCACGAAACCACCGCCCGCGATGGCCAGCCAGTAACCGTCAACGTGCCCGATCTCTCGCAGCCCAGCATTTACCATGAAGCCAAAGGGTCGGTTAAAAACAAAGCAACGGAGTTAAACCTAGCGGTGATATCTCCGACGTTGGAGCCCCATGGCACGATGCGATCGTCGAGGAGGGCAAGGATCGTGGGGGTGGCTCTAGAGTTGTACTACAGCAAGATATCTCAAATGCCGGTGAGTTCGAAGATGGAGTTTTGTGAGTTCTGTGACATTTGGGCAGCGGGGCAAAAGAGTGAGGAATCGAAGGGGAAGAAAGAGAGGAGGATTCCATTGCCATGGGAGCTTTTGCAGCCAAGCTTGAGGATATTGGGGCACTGCCTTTTGGGTTCCCAAAAAAGTAAAGAGCTTTTGGAAGCGGCTTCAATGGCCACCAAAAGCTTGTACAATAGATGCTTGCATGATGTTGATGCTAAGGGTATTTTGGCGACAAGCAGCCTTCTTCGTCTTGAACAAATGGCTTTGGATCCTAAGCTTAACGTTGATCATACCGAAATAGATGGCAATGTTTTATCTTTGTAAAACTGAAGACACTTAAATTCGTCGCTCATAATATATTCATTATGTTATAAGTTATAATATATATATAGTTTATTTACACTTAAATTCGTCCCTTATAATACATACATATATATAATATTATATTATATTTATTTACATTTTTTTCCCTTCTTTTCTTCTCTCCTTTTACAGGCCCAACAGTAATGGCCCAAATCCACACGCTGACCCAACTGCAATGGAAACCCTAGCAAGCCTTCACTCCATCAACGCCGCATGGTGCACCCAGCTCTCCCTCACTCGTCTCTCCACAAGCGCCACAGTCCCCACTTGGCACGCCGCTTGTCACGCAACTAACCCACTTTTCTCGGCCTCCAACTTACGTGAATGTGTAGGACACCAACTGCTCAACATAGCCCGGTTCTCTCGGCCACAAGCAACGATGGTGGATGTCAAACAAATAAGAGTAGTTGAGTTTGATTAGGACTCAAGCTAGACCAAAAAAATAGGCATGCATTTTTGTATAAATAGGCATGTAATCAACAGTATTAGGGAGATTTTTTTTTTCACACGGTGGATACGAAAGACAACCAGAAAATTATCACACAAATTACACACGAAACATTACGAGAGAGAGGTCACGAAAACATCCCAGAAAACCGAAGCAAACTCAAAGCATTTGTAAACGATTCGCATAGAAATAAAGAGTCAAAAATGGAAGGCCGAGGACCCGGGGAGGGGCTTTTTGAGAGGATCTTGCCAGATCCACCCTCCCGAGGCCATTTTCTTTAAAAAAAAAGCCATTGTTTTTCTGGAAAGCAAGACCCCCGTTCTTCGTTGGTGAAGAACATTCGAGAAAAGGGAGAACAGAAGAGATATTTCGGCGAGAGATGAGGATGAAATGAATTTCAAACGTTTGGTTGAGTTAAAAATGAGGGGATCTGCGTGTTTCTGTTATATTAAGGGTAAACTATGCCTTGTGACCCTCTGATTCCTAAAACTTCCATTTTACCCCCCGAATCCGATTTTTTTAGACCCCATCCTCTTTTGAATTCGACCTTCAATCAGGGTTTTCTTTCAATTTAGTCATGTTGCTTCGTTTTTTTATTTTATAATAATTATTATTATTATTTTTAATATTATTACTTATATATATATATATACGTATTTCATATTTTATTTTTATATTAATACTTTTTGTTGTGTTTTACAATTTGCTATATGTATATTATTTTAATTTAACTATTACTATTATCTTCTTTTTACTAATTTATATATATATATATATATATATATATATATATATATATATATTTACGTTATTATTATTATATACGTATACCTTTTTTTTTATTGATTATTTTTGCTTAATGTTATATTTTAATATATATGTATATACTGTTTTACAAATTATTATATATGTATATATTATTTTAATTTAACTATTACTATTATCTTCTTTTTACTAATTTATATATATATATATATATTTACGTTGTTATTATTATATGCGTATACTTTTTTTATTTGATTATTTTTGCTTAATGTTATATTTTAATATATATGTATATACTGTTTTACAAATTATTATATATGTATATATTATTTTTTAATTTAACTATTACTATTATCTTCTTTTTACTATATATATATATATATATATATTTACGTTATTATTATTATATACGTATACTTTTTTTTTCTTCTTTGATTATTTTTGCTTAATGTTATATTTTAATATATGTGTATATATATATATATATATATATATATGTATATACTTATAATAGTTTATTTATATATCTATTATTATTATGTGTACATTTCAAACGTTTTATTCGATTACCTTTTTCTTTACTTTGTTTTTATTTCTTTGATGATCATCTTTTTATTCATTGTATTTATTTATTCGTTGGTTGTATGTAGATTATTAATATTTCATTTATTTATTTTACTCTGCTTATTAACCCCTTTTTTTTCTCTATTTTTATCTTCATTCTTGTTTCCTTTATTTTTCATTTTTTTTGTTTTCGTTCTTTAACGTCTGTATTGTTAAGGGAATTTCAATCAATCAAGGGTAAGTAGTTCAGATCGATGTTTTACCTTTTAATTTAACTTTCAATTCTCTTAATTAAAGACAACTGGAAATTACATAGTACCGAAAGGGCGGTTCAAGGGTGCTAATCCTTCCTTGGCTGTAATCGACTCCCGAGCCCGACATATTTCCGGTAAGACGCAGATCAGGTAAGAAATAGGGTATCCGATCAACCCATTTATTTTTAAATAAATGATCGGTGGCGACTCCTAATTCATTTTCCTAAGTCGAAGCCCAATTTCGGGCCCAATCGAAAGACGGTTGCGACAGCTTGGCGACTCCGCTGGGGAACTAGGTAAGCGAGTCAGGCTAAGGTAATTTCCAGTTGTCTTTTTAACGAAAAGGGTAAGTTTAAATTTAAGGTAAAATTTCGATCCTTATTGCTTACTTTTGATTATATTTTTCGAGTAAATAGTTGTACTAATCGTTTTCTCATGATTTCAGCTTTCCAAACATTTTTCATCTAAGGCTCTAAACCCGAGCTCCGAACCCGTTTTAAGTGGGGGTGAAAGCGACGCCTTCGTGTGAATTTATTTACCGTATGGGCCTAGCAAGTAGCCTTCGGGATTCATATACCTTATGCCTTCGTGTGAATTTATTCTCCGTATGGGCATAAGGGAATGTGTCCTCTCGAGTTTAACTTAGTCCACACAAGCCTGTGATGGGTTTTGGACTAAGGGTCTGGTCGGTCCAAGGGGGCGCCAGCAAGGAGAACTCGAGTACCGTTTTTAGAACCCAAACCGGGAGGCTTTGAATAAATAGAGCCTACCCCAAAACCACATTCCAAAACTTAGGACATTTCTTTCCTAACCTTTTTTTTCATTTACCATTTATTTTTATTTATTTTTATCTATTTCTATTTTACTAACGTTTTTGCCTTTGTGTTTGTTTTCTAGCATTTGCATCATTACAAGAGGCTATTGATCCTAAAAAACGTTTGTTATACACAAAATAATTCGAGTTAATGGACAAAGGTGTGGTAATACAAGAGATTGAAAACGCTGAGGCACGACTATGGTCCGAGAAGGCTCAGAAAGAGAAGGGAGACAGTCTTCAGGGAAACTATGTGTCAGAACTGGTTAGTTATGCCGCTATCAGCCTGAAACAGAATAATGTCCAGGAGATGCGAAACATTTGGGACAGTTGGAAGAATGACAGAAAGCAGAAGTTCAGCCAACGATATGGTGATATCGCCCTCTTGCTCCATGTCAAGACTGATGAGCCCTTACTCCGAGCATTAATTCAATTCTGGAACCCGGGATATAGTTGCTTCACTTTTAACCAAGAGGACATGGTGCCTACCATCGAAGAATACACTACACTGCTGCATTGTGAAAGCATCAAGCTTGAGCGAGCCTACATTAAACACATCAAAAGCCAGCCCTTCAAGAATGCACTGGCCAAAGTTGCAGGAGTAGATGAGAAATGGGTAATCGATCGGACTCAGCGTAGAGGCAGTGGAGAAGGAATTGAATGGATACACATAAAGCAACTAATGAAAAACCACCCTGATGAGTGGAAGACTATAGACCTGTTTGCACTGGGTCTGTACGGTTTAATCATATTTCCGAAGGCTTTGGGGTGCATTGACGCTGCCGTGGTGGAACTATTTGAGCAACTTTCTAAACGAGTTAACCCAGCACCAGCCATCTTGGCTGAGACCTTTCGATCGCTCAACCATTGCCGAAGAACTGGCGGAGGAAGATTTACCGGGTGTATTCAGCTCCTTCAGGTCTGGATTCACAGCCACTTCTGGAAGACTAACGGGGTTGCCTACCGCCGTTTTAGTACCACCTATTCACCTCTAGGTGAATTTATTACCTTAAAATGGCATGAAGGCGCCTCGAAAGAAAAATGGATGAAGGTCTTTACGCATCTTCAAGACCGAGATATTGTCTGGAGAGCCCCTTGGTTATTCCTCAGTGATGTTCTTTTTCGATGTGGTGACTCCGACACTGTGACCTTACTTGGACTTTGGGGAGCAGTCGGGTATGCTCCGCTATTAGCACTTAGACAATATGGAGCACGACAGTTTGTCCCAGTAACATGCGGGTTGGCTAGGTCAGGGTTTGAGTATCACGGCGACAGCTATAAAAAGATGATCAAAGAAGCAGCCGATTCGTGGAGGAAAGTATTCCGGATGGATGTTGTAGCTGCCAGAAGCATGCTCACTCCGGATTATGTGGAGTGGCGAAGATTAAGAAAGAATGACAACATCCCTGTGCCAGACTGTGATGACACCCGGACCATGGAAGAACATCTCAGGCATGTCCCTTCTGAACTCGAGATAGCCAAGACCGAGTTTGAAGCAGTGAATAATGAGTTGAAGAAAAGGATAAAGGAACTTGAAGCTGAACGTTATCAGTGGAAGCTTGATGCTGACTCTCAGAAAGATCGGGCAGAAAAACTGGAAAAAGAACAAAAAAGAGTCCGTTTTGAGCTCGAAGACTTGAGAAAAGGGTATCAAGATAAGGTCAAGGATAACTCCAAGTTGAAGGTAACCTCTGAATACTGGAAAGACGAAGCTCATAGCCTGAAAAGGAAGTTTGAGGGGCCTGATGAGAAAGCCTGGAAGGAACAGATGAAGACTGCCCAAAGACGCTTGGCAGATAGTCAATATCAGAACCAACACTTGAGAGTTCGGATAGCTGACTTAGAAAAACAACATGAGAAAGATGGCAAGACAATAGCTGAGTTAGAAGCTATTATAGATGGGTTCAAGAGGGAAGCAAACGAGCTTCAGATAGTGCCTTTCGACGGAGGATTACAATGGCGTTTCCGTTGGGAACAAGCACAACGAAGGGTGAGGGCCCGAGACGCAACCATACGAGATTTCCTGGATCAAGTGCAAAAAGCAGCCCGTCATCTTCACGGTCTAGCAAGGGAAGCTGGTGTGGTTCGACAAGGCATTCAACCAGTGACAGATGAAGGCAGAAGACTTGTCAACCTACTGGAAGCTGTTCGGGGTCTAGAGGATTTAGTCCGAATGTACCTTTAATCTGTTTTTATGTCTCTAAAAAGATAAAACATTTTTGTCTGAATAAGGATTATTTATAATAATGAACACTTTTCTGGATCAATGCCTCCAATTGCATACATCATACATTGCATTCATTGCATTTTATATTTCATGTTTGTTTATTTTATATTCTCCATGTTTTTACATTCGTATTAACTAACAGAACATGTCTCAGACACCGAGCTTACCACCGCGAGCATCAGATACACATCACCCGCACAATACTCGAGCAAAAAAGAGACAAATGGAAGCCAGAATAGAGAAGATCGAAGAACACATGGCAAGACTTCAAAAGGAACTAGAAGATAAGATGGCTCAGAACAGCGAAAGTACTCTTGAGTCCATCAAGAAAAATCAGGAGTCTTTGGTCGACCAAATCGTAGCCAAGTTGTCGGGTCTACAACAAGCTAGTGCATCAGGGGGCATCTCTTCTGAGGGGGTGGCCATACCACCAACCCCGCAAGTGGTTATCTCACCCGGAATATTACCCGGGGACGCATCTGCTACTAAAGGGAAAGTAGCACTACCCGGGGACTCACTCGTTACCAAAGCGAAAGTTGCACCTGCTGCGAAGATGCAAACTTCTACAATCGTCCCTGATGATCATCCGGATGATTATCATGTCCCAGACTTTGACGAGGAAGATAAAGCCAAAAAGATGGAAGAAAAGATAAAAATATTAGAAGATCAAATAAAGATGGTCCAGGGAGACCATGATTATTATGGAGTGGACGCAATGGAGCTAAGCCTAGTTCCAGACTTGGTGCTTCCACCAAAGTTTAAAATTCCTGAGTTTGAGAAGTTCGACGGGAACAGTTGCCCCTCAGCCCATATCACTATGTTCTGTCGAAAGATGACAGGATATGGCGGGAATGACCAACTCCTGATCCATTGTTTTCAAGAGAGCCTGTCCGGTTCAGCTATTCGGTGGTACAACCAGCTTAGCCGAACTCATATCAAAACGTGGAAAGACTTAGCCAAGTCTTTCTTGGAGCAGTATAAGCATATCAACGATATGAGACCAGACCGGGTCATGCTACAAAGCCTAGAGAAGAAACACAATGAGAGTTTCCGACAGTACGCACAGAGATGGAGGGATTTATCTGTGCAAGTTCACCCACCCTTGGATGAGAAGGAAACAAGAAAGCTGTTTGTACAGACCTTGAAGGCACCTTACTTCGGGCACTTGGTAGCAATCACGTCGGGAAGTTTCTCAGATTTGGTCATGGCCGGTGAAATGATCGAGTTGGCCATTAAACAAGGAAAGATTGAGGGAGGAGACTCCAGTAAAAAACCTCCTATGAAAAACAAGGAGCGAGAGATCAACAATGTGAACACCTACAACGTCAACAAGGGGGTTACGATCTCAAGCTCAAATTCCACAGCAGCTGTACCATCCGGTACTTCTAGACAGAACCAGAGAGAACCGAGAAGAGAAAGGGAAAGGGAGCAGTTTGACCCGATTCCCATGACGTATAAAGAATTATACCAACAGCTCTTCGACACTCATGCAGTGTCACCTTATCCTATGAATCCAATAAATCCCCCTTACCCGAAATGGTATGACGAGAGCGCTCATTGCGAATACCATGGCGGTGTGCAGGGGCATTCGATTGAAAGTTGTCTCGCATTCAAGAGACTTGTGCAAAGAATGAGAAACAAGAATTGGATCACTTTCAACTCCGGAGCACCAAACGTCGCTCAGAATCCCTTGCCCAATCATCAGGAGACAGGAATCAATGCCATTACTACTGAAAGGGGAAGGAGAATTAAATCAAGTGTTTCGGAAATCAAATCTCATTTGGCTTGGGTATGGAGCCAAATGGTAAAGGCAGGATTTCTTGCACCGTATTCAGATACGACAGAAAATGAAGACGGTAATCATTGTTATTTCCACAACAAAGAAGGGCATAAAGTGCAAGATTGCCCGGAGTTCAGATTGTTAGTCCAGCTCATGATGGATCGAAAGGAGCTGGAGTTTTATGAAGAAATTTTAGATTCTTTGGAAGCAGATGTTTGTGCCACCGGAGAATCATCAGATAGAAAATTTGGTAGGGGTAGTCCTTTGATAATTACCCCTAAGGCAAGCATGACAGTAACGACACCAACCAAGGTGGTAATCTCCGCGCCGCGGCCTTTTCAATATAAGGACAATCGGCAAGTGCCATGGAAGTACGAGTGTCAGGTGAGCACTTCCGGAGAATGTAATAGTAAAGTGGGGCAAAGACCACTGGAGCCATTCAAAGAAGATGTGCTAGTCGTCAATGAACCTATAAAGGAGGAAGAAGCTAAGGAGTTCCTTAAGATCTTGAAGCACAGCGAGTACAACATTGTAGAACAGCTCCACAACTTACCTACACGTACTTCAATGCTAGCACTATTTTTAAGCTCGGAAGCACACCGAGAAGCGTTGTTGAATGTCCTTAATCAAACGTTCGTGCCACAAGACATACCAGTCAGCAAGATGGATCGACTGGTGAACAATATTCAAGCTGATAATCTCATCTCGTTTTCAGATGATGAGATTCCATCAGGAGGAAGAGGCCGAACGAAGGCGTTACACATTACTACCTACTGTAAGGGGCACGCTTTACCAAGTGTCTTAATCGATAATGGTTCAGCCTTGAACGTGATGCCTTTGATTACATTGAAGAGGCTACCAATAGATACCTCTCATATGAGAGCTTGTCAGAATGTGGTCCGAGCATTTGATGGGACCAAAAGAGAGGTAATAGGAAAGATTGAGGTACCATTGACCATCGGACCAACCACCTATAATGTCGAGTTCCTTGTGATGGATATCATGCCGTCCTATAGCTGTCTTTTGGGAAGGCCGTGGATTCATCAGGCAGGTGCAGTACCCTCCACGTTGCACCAGAAAGTTAAATTTGTCATTGACGGGGCCTTGGTAATTATCAACGCTGAGGAAGATATCGTGGCAAGCGTGACCACGGAGGCTCCATACATCGAAGTAGACGAGGAAGCGGTAGAATGTTCGTTCCGCTCCTTGGAGTTTGTGAATGCCACATTTGTGGCAGAAGGAAAGAGAATCCCAAGACCTCGACTCTCCAAATGCACAAGGATGGAGATCAAGCAAACCCTAGATCGAGGCGCCAGAACCGGGAGAGGTTTTGGGAAATATTTGCAAGGGATGATCAATCCTGTCATTCCTATCCCAAAATCAGACCAATTTGGGCTCGGTTTTCAGCCCGGTTATCATGAAAAGAGAAAGGAAATCCAAAAGAACCGGGAGAGAAGGTTAGCTAGATTGACTGGAAACGAACTCCAATGGAAGCCTATGACATTCCCGCCGCTTTTCAGAACATTCAAGTCAGGTGGTTATGTGTTTGAGACCACCACATCCGAGTTAGAAACGGCTCTGGAAGATCTGAACGTTAATGCCGTGACCACAGAAGATGTTGACAACGGAGATAGATCTGGGATATGCCTTCTGCCACATGGGTTCGTGCCTAGCAGTTGGTCGGTGGAAGAACTACCTGTGGTTTACAAGAATCTTTCAGAGTAATATTCGAACTATCCCTATTTGCCTATACCCGGGGCAATAGGTGATCTTTTGTAAGGGTGAATAAATATTTTGTTTAAGTTTAATAAAGGATGCATTTTTCTTTTCCATGGCAAACAAATTTTTCTTTTATTTATTATCTATCTCCCTCATTCCAGTACTTCATTTCCAGTTACTCTCAAAGTTAGTTCTTGACCATTCCGTGTGGGATATTATCCTCTCACACATACACATCTTCCTCCTTTCAGGTTCCCAGATAACGATAATGTGGGCACTAATGACCCTGATCCGGAGGTGGATTTTGAATCAACCATTTATCTTGGGGAATTTGAAGAATGCGATAATGAAGAAGAGTACAACTTGCCTACCGAATTGTTGAGAATGATAGAAAAAGAAGAAAAGCAAATACTGCCACATGAGGAGGCGATCGAAATCTTAAATTTGGGCACTGAGGAAGATCGAAAGGAGGTTAAAATCGGTACAACTCTTTCGACTGAAGCAAGAAAAAACCTGATAGCCTTACTTCAGGAGTACGAAGATGTGTTTGCTTGGTCGTATCAAGACATGCCGGGACTAGACACAGATATGGTAGTTCACAAACTGCCAATCAAACCAGAATTCAAACCAGTGCAGCAAAAACTGAGAAGAATGCGACCAGAAATGCTCCTTAAGATCAAGGAAGAAGTCAAGAAGCAATTTGATGCCGGTTTTCTCCAAGTGGCCAAATACCCTGAGTGGGTGGCCAACATAGTGCCTGTGCCGAAGAAGGACGGGAAAGTACGCATGTGTGTCGATTACCGGGACCTTAATAAGGCCAGTCCCAAGGACAACTTTCCTCTGCCACACATAGACACTCTGGTGGACAATACGGCTGGGAACGCCTACTTTTCATTCATGGATGGATTTTCGGGGTATAATCAGATCAAGATGCATCCCGAAGACATGGAGAAGACCACTTTCGTCACAATGTGGGGAACTTTCTGTTACAAAGTGATGCCTTTCGGATTAAAGAATGCTGGGGCAACATATCAGAGAGCTATGGTGACCCTGTTCCACGACATGATGCACAAAGAAATCGAGGTTTATGTCGACGACATGATTGTTAAGGCACAAACCGAGAATGAACATGTCAAGAATCTGAAGAAGCTCTTCCAGAGATTGAGAAAGTTCCAACTGAGACTAAACCCTAGCAAATGTACCTTCGGGGTAACATCTGGAAAACTATTAGGCTTTATAGTCAGCAGGAGAGGCATACAGGTCGATCCAGATAAGGTTAAGGCTATCCAGAATCTACCTCCACCACGAACCCAAAAAGAAGTCCGAGGTTTTCTGGGCAGACTAAACTACATAGCTCGGTTCATCTCTCAGTTAACCGACAAATGTGACCCCATCTTTCGTCTCCTCCGAAAAATAGCCCTGGAGCATGGGATAAAAATTGTCAGATTGCATTTGAGAAGGTAAAAGAGTACTTGTCTCACACTCCTGTCCTGATGTCCCCTATCCCAGGAAAACCTCTATTTTTGTATCTCTCTATATTCGAGAACTCCATGGGGTGTGTTCTGGGTCAACACGATGAGTCTGGGAAGAAGGAAAGAGCCATCTACTACTTAAGCAAGAAGTTCACCGATTGCGAGGTCCGATATCCTCCTATTGAGAAGGTTTGTTGTGCCCTGGTATGGGCTACAAAAAGACTTCGACAATACATGTTGTATCACACCACTTGGCTGATTTCCAAGTTAGACCCACTAAAATACATGATGGGTGTACCTGCTCTATCCGGAAGGTTAGCTCGATGGCAGATGCTTTTGTCTGAATTTGACATCGAATACGTGAGCCAAAAAGCGGTAAAAGGCAGCGCCATATCCGATTTTTTGGCAAGCAGAACTGATGAGAGCTATGAGCCGCTGGACTTTGATTTCCCGGACGAGGACTTAATGGCCATATCTTTAGAGGAAACAAGTATTTTAACGGACGGTTCCTGGAGAATGCACTTCGATGGGGCATCAAATGCACTAGGACATGGCATCGGGGCAATTCTAGTCTCCCCAGAAGGGAGTCACTACCCATTTACCAGCAGACTGAACTTTGATTGTACCAATAACATGGAAGAATATGAAGCCTGTGTCTTGGGAATTCGGGCTGCACTGGGGCAAAATATAAAGACTCTACGGGTGTATGGAGACTCAGCCTTAGTAGTCTATCAGCTCCGAGGAGAGTGGGAAACCAAGGATATAAAGCTGTTAGAGTACCGAAAACTAGTGTTGGATCTGCTCGAAGAGTTCGACGAAGTCACCTTCCACTACGTGCCTAGAGAAGAAAATCAAATGGCTGACGCTCTAGCTACCTTGGCAGCCACATTCAAGGCTGGCGGGGAGTCTGAAATGATGCCAATTAACATGCAGTCGTATGAGTATCCAGCTCATTGTTACCAAATTGAAGAAGTGAAAGATACTAAGCCTTGGTATTACGACATTCTGCAGTATATCAAGCATCGGAATTATCCAGAAAAAGCCACCGAAACCGATAAGAGAACCCTTAGAAGGTTGGCAGCGGGATACGTCCTAGACAGAGAGGTTTTGTATAAGAAAAGTCGTAATCAAGTTCTGTTAAGGTGCGTCGATGCTGAAGAGGCAAAAATGATAGTGGAAGAAGTACATGATGGAGTTTGTGGAGCGCATGCAAATGGGCATATGATGTCAAGACAAATAATGAGATGCGGATATTTTTGGTCCACACTAGAGAGCGATTGCATCAACTATGCTAGGAGATGTCATAAATGTCAGATTTATGGAGACAAGATAAATGTTCCACCCCATTCACTTCATGTAATGACGTCACCATGACCTTTTTCTGTGTGGGGCATGGACGTTATCGGGCAAATTCATCCGAAGGCTTCGAATGGTCACCGTTTCATTCTCGTAGCAATTGATTATTTCACGAAATGGGTAGAGGTTGCGTCATACGCCAGTGTCACTCAATCCACTATTTGCAAGTTTCTGAAGAAAGAAATTATATGTCGGTATGGTCTACCTGAAAGGATTATCACCGATAACGCAACAAACTTGAACAACAAGATGGTGAGTGCTGCTTGCGAACAGTTCAACATAAAACATCACAATTCCACTGCCTACAGACCAAAGATGAACGGAGCAGTAGAAGCAGCAAACAAAAATATTAAGAAGATAGTGGAGAAAACAACTGAAACCTACAAAGACTGGCATGAGAAGTTGCCTTTTGCTTTGTTCGCTTATCGAACCTCGGTACGTACATCGACTGGGGCAACTCCATTTTCACTAGCCTATGGAATGGAAGCAGTGCTACCCATTGAAGTCGAGATTCCGTCTCTCAGGGTCTTATCAGAAGTCAAACTAGATGATGCAGAGTGGGCACAATCCAGATATGATCAGCTTAATCTGATAGATGAAAAAAGACTGAAAGCCATTCATCATGGTCAAATCTATCAGAAACGAATGATCCGAGCACACGACAAAAAGGTGCGCCCGAGAATATTCCGTGAAGGGGATCTAGTGCTAAAAAGAATTTGGCCAGTCCAGAAAGATTTCCGAGGAAAATGGACGCCAAATTGGGAAGGACCTTATGTCGTGAAGAAGGCTTTCTCCGGAGGAGCCCTTATCCTGGCTGAAATGGACGGACCTGAACTGCCACATCCCATTAACTCGGACGCAGTTAAGAAATACTTCGCTTAGGATGAAAACCCGAGAGGGCGTCCTAAGTTAAAAAAAAAAAAAAAAGGAAAAACGTTTGGGGTGAAAACCCGAAAGGGCGCCCTAAATTGAAAAAAGAAAAAAGAGGAAAAAGAAGAGAAAATAAGGTGGGTTCAAGATGAAAACTCGCAAAAGGGCGTCTTGCAACTAAGGATGGGTCCAAGTTGAAAACCCGAAAAGGGCGATTTGGATATCAACGGTGGAAACATCCCGGCACATGAATCTTCTACGAACTCAACAAATCGGAGAAATGTTGCACCCTCCCAAACGTCGTCGCATTTTCAATGATCCTTTGGCAAAGGCTGCATTCAAAGTCACCAAACGGCTTTTCAACTCAGAAGTGCCCACGTTATCGAGATCTAAGACATTCATTTACACATCATTGTGTATTCGTTTTCTAGAATGTTTGCCATGTATTATTTGTTCTTCTCCTCCCTTATGAATAAAGACCATCTTTCCTCCAATTCCTTTTGAGCATCTTGAATTAGATTTAAACCTAATGATTTATTTATTTTTATGAAAGATAATCGCATATTACTGTACAAAGATTCATTGAAAAGTACAGGTACCCAGAAGCCGATCAAGGCTCATGCACATGCTTGAGATGGTTGAGGAGCATCTTCAAAAAAAAAAAAAACTGAAAAAAATCATCATCAAATATTTGAAGAATTCAAGATCAGAGATCGGAACTTCAAGCTCAAGAGTCAACAACGACAGGCCACTGGAGATCGAGATTACTCTCCAGAGCTCAGAATAACATATGTTGCATATGCATTTTAGGCATACCTAAGAGCATGACATCCATAACATCACATATATGCATATCTTTGCAGGTTTTACCCAGAGCCAATTTCAACTTCACAACGAAGGATATTGGACTCCAGACAACGTAAGTTCAACTTCACGACGAAGGGACCGCTGGTTGTCAACGAACATTTCTCAATTTCAGAGCCAATTTCAACTTCACGACGAAGGATATTAGACTCCAGACAACGTAAGTTCAACTTCACGACGAAGGGACCGCTGGTTGTCAACGAACATTTCTCAATTTCAGAGCCAATTTCAACTTCACGACGAAGGATATTAGACTCCAGACAACGTAAGTTCAACTTCACGACGAAGGGACCGCTGGTTGTCAACGAACATTTCTCAATTTCAGAGCCAATTTCAACTTCACAACGAAGGATATTGGACTCCAGACAACGTAAGTTCAACTTCACGACGAAGGGACCGCTGGTTGTCAACGAACATTTCTCAATTTCAGAGCCAATTTCAACTTCACAATTGGACTCCAGACAACGTAAGTTCAACTTCACGACGAAGGGACCGCTGGTTGTCAACGAACATTTCTCAATTTCAGAGCCAATTTCAACTTCACAACGAAGGATATTGGACTTCAGACAACGCAAGTTCAACTTCACGACGAAGGGACTGCTGCTTGTCAACAACAACTTCCCAATCTCAGAGCCAATTTCAACTTCACAACGAAGGATATTGGACTCCAGACAATGCAAGTTCAACTTCACGACGAAGGGACCGCTGCTTGTCAACAAAATTTCATTCAGATTCAATTTCAACTCCACAACGAAGGACATCGGACTCGAAACAACACAATTTGCTCAAGAGTAGATTTCAACTCCACGACGGAGGATATCTAACTCGAAGCCAAACTTCACAACAAAGGACTCATACTCAGAATCTTCCAGTTTTGACTCAACCTCACGACAAGGGAGTCATTTCATGATCGAATTTCAACTCTATGACAAAGGATAGTGGATGTGGACGAAATTTGTGTCTTTTAATCTTTGCTCTATTTTCGTTACACGATAATGAGCAAAGAGGGGCAACTGAAGACACTTAAATTCGTCGCTCATAATATATTCATTATGTTATAAGTTATAATATATATATAGTTTATTTACACTTAAATTCGTCCCTTATAATACATACATATATATAATATTATATTATGTTTATTTACATTTTGTTTCCCTTCTTTTCTTCTCTCCTTTTACAGGCCCAACAGTAATGGCCCAAATCCACACGCTGACCCAACTGCAATGGAAACCCTAGCAAGCCTTCACTCCATCAGCGCCGCATGGTGCACCCAGCTCTCCCTCACTCGTCTCTCCACAAGCGCCACAGTCCCCACTTGGCACGCCGCTTGTCACGCAACGAACCCACTTTTCTCGGCCTCCAACTTACGTGAATGTGTAGGACACCAACTGCTCAACATAGCCCGGTTCTCTCGGCCACAAGCAACGATGGTGGATGTCAAACAAATAAGAGTAGTTGAGTTTGATTAGGACTCAAGCTAGACCAAAAAAATAGGCATGCATTTTTGTATAAATAGGCATGTAATCAACAGTATTAGGGAGATTTTTTTTTCACACGGTGGATACGAAAGACAACCAGAAAATTATCACAAATTACACACGAAACATTACGAGAGAGAGGTCACGAAAACATCCCAGAAAACCGAAGCAAACTCAAAGCATTTGTAAACGATTCGCATAGAAATAAAGAGTCAAAAATGGAAGGCCGAGGACCCGGGGAGGGGCTTTTTGAGAGGATCTTGCCAGATCCACCCTCCCGAGGCCATTTTCTTTAAAAAAAAGCCATTGTTTTTCTGGAAAGCAAGACCCCCGTTCTTCGTTGGTGAAGAACATTTGAGAAAAGGGAGAACAGAAGAGATATTTCGGCGAGAGATGAGGATGAAATGAATTTCAAACGTTTGGTTGAGTTAAAAATGAGGGGATCTGCGTGTTTCTGTTATATTAAGGGTAAACTATGCCTTGTGACCCTCTGATTCCTAAAACTTCCATTTTACCCCCCGAATCCGATTTTTTTAGACCCCATCCTCTTTTGAATTCGACCTTCAATCAGGGTTTTCTTTCAATTTAGTCATGTTGCTTCGTTTTTTATTTTATAATAATTATTATTATTTTTAATATTATTACTTTATATATATATACGTATTTCATATTTTATTTTTATATTAATACTTTTGTTGTGTTTTACAATTTGCTATATATGTATATATTATTTTAATTTAACTATTACTATTATCTTCTTTTACTAATTTATATATATATATATATATATATATATATATATATATATATATATATATATACGTTATTATTATTATATACGTATACCTTTTTTTTATTGATTATTTTGCTTAATGTTATATTTTAATATATGTATATACTGTTTTACAAATTATATATGTATATATTATTTTAATTTAACTATTACTATTATCTTCTTTTACTAATTTATATATATATATATATTTACGTTGTTATTATTATATGCGTATACTTTTTTTATTTGATTATTTTTGCTTAATGTTATATTTTAATATATATGTATATACTGTTTTACAAATTATTATATATGTATATATTATTTTTTAATTTAACTATTACTATTATCTTCTTTTTACTAATATATATATATATATATATATATATTTACGTTATTATTATTATATACGTATACTTTTTTTTTCTTCTTTGATTATTTTTGCTTAATGTTATATTTTAATATATATGTATATATATATATATATATACTTATAATAGTTTATTTATATATCTATTATTATTATGTGTACATTTCAAACGTTTTATTCGATTACCTTTTTCTTTACTTTGTTTTTATTTCTTTGATGATCATCTTTTTATTCATTGTATTTATTTATTCGTTGGTTGTATGTAGATTATTAATATTTCATTTATTTATTTTACTCTGCTTATTAACCCCTTTTTTTTCTCTATTTTTATCTTCATTCTTGTTTCCTTTATTTTTCATTTTTTTTTGTTTTCGTTCTTTAACGTCTGTATTGTTAAGGGAATTTCAATCAATCAAGGGTAAGTAGTTCAGATCGATGTTTTACCTTTTAATTTAACTTTCAATTCTCTTAATTAAAGACAACTGGAAATTACATAGTACCGAAAGAGCGGTTCAAGGGTGCTAATCCTTCCTTGGCTGTAATCGACTCCCGAGCCCGACATATTTCCGGTAAGACGCAGATCAGGTAAGAAATAGGGTATCCGATCAACCCATTTATTTTTAAATAAATGATCGGTGGCGACTCCTAATTCATTTTCCTAAGTCGAAGCCCAATTTCGGGCCCAATCGAAAGACGGTTGCGACAAAAACACCATACATTTATCTGTAATCTTTCTCTTTATGATGATTTATTGTCAGAAATTTTGTTAAATCTCCTGACAATCAACAATTTATATGTACTGTTTATCAACAAATGAACTCGTTTTTTAGTTTTTGCAAAGTACAAGGATCATATATTTATTTTAATTTAGACGAAATCATACCGTTCCATAAGTAAATAGATAGGGATAGAATAAAAAAGGGAACCTTCATCCCTTAGGATCATAATGCATCTATGTTCAATATTAAATAGAATGTTTCCTTTTAATTATTGATTATTTAAATTAGTAGACAATAGTTGAGAGTGTACTATATCCTTAGGTCAAATTATGGGACACTCTATATAACTTCTTTTACAAAAATAGACAAGTTAATATATGTATATTTTGAAATAAATCAATTAATATCAATGTTTAATCTGTGTGTGGATTTGTTCTTATTGTTATTTTTAGTTGCAGATTTTGTCCTTTTACCCCCATTTTCCATCAAAATTTTCAGCGTTTCATTAAGGTACAATGCGGCAATCAAAATCAAAGTATTTTTGCCCAAAATATCGATACAAGTAAAATTAAAGCAATCATCCACATATTTTGATTTGATAATTGTTCATTCCTTTCATTTGATGTGAATTACAGGTGTTTTTATTTATTTAGATAAAAATATAATTTCATGGAATAGAGTGAATTGTGAAATGGTAAGATTCTTAATTTTATTAAATATTTAGTATATAATATATTAAATATTATACATATAAAATATGGGATATATTAAATATAATTTTCATAACTTGTATCATGAATGAGATGTTAATTCCTACTTCTCCAAGCAATCGAGTTGCTGAAACAATGTTATCAATTTCCTCCAACTTTCCCAAGAAAATAGAAGAAATCAAAATGGAAAATTGCACATTTTACCTAATTTTAATTCCTAAATCTCCCTTAATAAATACCCTCCCATGCATGATCTTGTTATAAAGTAAACATTTGAGCTCTGTGGCCGAGATGATAATGAAGCTTGTCTTGTTCTTCCTCCTCCTCCATTATTACTCGACATTAACATTAACCTTAGCGCAAGTTTCATCAATGGCGCCTGCATTAGCTCCTGCGGTTCCTGCTTTAACAAACGTCACCAAAATCCTCGAAAAAGCCGGTCAGTTCACCATTTTTATTGGACTCATGAAATCGACCCGGGTCTCCAACCAACTCCCCGACCAGCTCAAAGACAGCAACAACGGCATCACCATTTTGGCACCCAGCAACGATGCTTTCTCCACGTTGAAATCCGGAACTTTGAACTCCCTCTCCGATGAACAAAAAGTGAAGCTGGTCCAGTTTCATATAGTCCCGACGTACATATCATCTTCCCAGTTTCAGACCATTAGTAACCCTGTGAGAACGCAAGCCGGGGACAGCGGTGACGGAAACTTCCCCCTCAATGTCACCACCGACGGAAACTCCGTCAACTTAACCTCGGGGCTCACCAACACCAGTGTTTCCGCCACCGTTTTCACCGACGGTCAGGTTGCTGTTTATCAAATCGATAAGGTTCTTCAGCCTTCGCAGATATTTGATCCCAGGCCTCCGGCTCCTGCGCCGGCGCCGGAAAATACGAAGAAGAAGAGGGAAATAGATATGGCTGACAGCCCCGATGATGATTCCACAACTGATAAATCCAAAGCCGTGAGATTCACCGTGGAAAAGAATGTTGGTTTATTAGGGATCAGTGTCATAATATTATTGCACTAATTGCTTCGTGATCATAAAATCAAAGGACGAAAACAGGGTGATTTCGATGTGAATTATTAGGGGAAATTTGAGTTTGGGGCTTCATTTTATATATTAATCTATGAACTTATTATTATTGCATCTTTTTATCATATAAAAAGTCGATGTTATGATTATTATTCAAATTCTGTCATGCATGATTTGCGTAGAATTTGAATACATTGTTTAACATGCATTCTTTTATAAATAAAATATAAAATTTAACGATAGAATAATTAAAATATTAATCGTAAAAAAATTATTCTCTCTCCCCTCTCTCTCTCTTTATGTCATCTTTCTTCTCTTGTCTCTCACAAAAAATCATTGACTAACGTCTGCTCTTGCATCTCTTGGTTTTCAAAGTTTCACCCTGACTAATCTAGATCGATTCGGGTTGTACACCTGGTTTTGGTGGGTGAGTCTCCCAGTACAAATTTTCTATAATCATAAAGACTCAAACTCAAGACTTACTTAAACGATATCAAGTTAATTACTACTTAAACTAACTCCATTGATAGTATAGTTCTAAAAGGTTATGGATTCACCAATAAAGTTTAGATCAATTACGAGGCTAAAGTTTTGGGATATTTAGTGTCACAAGTTCAAATATTAGAATATATAAATTTATTTATATATATGACTTATCATTTAAGTTAAAAAAATTATGGTTTTATGTTATGAGTGGGAACTTTTAAAAATTTATATTATAAATTTAGAAAATTTAAAATAAAAATTAAATCTTCAATAAAAATATTAAATGAATTTAAAATCTTTTAGAATGTGACCATCCTCAATACTCCTTAGATCCACTTATTAGTATATATTCATATACAAATTATTATTGATTAAAGTTGGTTTTCAACCGACATGTAATTATAGTTGGATTATAAATTCAAATCCCATCAAATTATCCATGACTTTTTATAAGGCATTAAATCAAAAGATCATAAATTTTTAATCGAATTGAACAATTAATTTTAAGGATGAACGCTATGTTAAAATGATGAATTTATAAAATTCTAAAGGACAGAAATAAATTATGAATTGAAAATACAAAACAAAGATTTAAAATATATACTAAATTAAAAATTTTAAAAGAAGCGATTGTCCCATCCGTCTACTTGGGTCTAACCCTCCTTTAGTCCATCCCTAATTAATCTGATTGGACTTCTCTACTACGAGGTAGTTTATATTTCCACGAATGAAGCAAGGTGCGAAACATAGTAAGACATATGTACCTAGGATTCGCATCATGAATTAAACAAAGTCAAAAAGGTTAAATTTAGTTAAATGAATATTAATGCATATAAATCTCCATTAACAAAGTAATAAACCTAAGCATCATCGACTAGACGGGGACATTTCAAATTATGCTGTGTTCATGTTTTGGATCCCATGCCACAATTTTAGATAACTAATTACTCGTAGATTCAAACCAAAAGTTAGGGAGAAAGACACGAATACTATGGAAGACCCTTATTAATCAATATAGGATAAAATACATAAGAGGTTATTGAATTATGTTCAAATGATCATTTTAGTTATTAAACTTTCAAAATTATAAAATGATCATTAAATTTATCGAATTTTTATAATAATTCAATAAAATTTAATGATCATTTTATTAAATTTTGATAAATTTAATAATTATTTTATAACTTTTAAAAAATTAATAACCAAAAGTAATCCTTTAAATATAGTTAAATGATGTATACTATACTTTACCCATCAAAATAATATGCAAGAGAACATTGTCCTCACATTAAAGAGTGCTACTAAAGAAAAGCGTTGCTTCCGAAATTCTTGTGAATTGCTTCAATATTTTTTCCTCTCAATTATTCGTATTTATCACGTGAAATCAACAATTGAAAGGAGATTTAAAGAACATTATTTTATTTAGAGATCTAGAGTTCAAATAATTATATTTTTAAAATATGTATAATCAATTCAAATATAAATATAACATTTTAAATATATAAAAAGGTTTTTAATAAAAAAAAAGTAGTCAAATATATATTATAGTAGATTTATGTTTAATATTCAATTTCGACCCAATCTTAACCTCTTTGAAGTGGGGGACAAGGTAAAGCCGAAGACGTAGTTTATGATCCAAAAGGATGTCCCTATCCGTGCTACGTTGGGGCGTGTATATAAAGCTTGGCAGTGGCACACTGCTCTATTCACTCCCCCTCCCCCCAACCCTCGCGGGGCCTCTTCTCTTCTCTTCTCTTCACAGAGGAATTAGAATGGAGAAGAAAGCAAACACAGATCTTCGTTTTCCTCCTGGTTTCAGGTTTCATCCATCGGATGAAGAGCTCATCATTCATTACTTGCAAAACAAAGTGGCTTCACGTCCACTCCCTGCTTCTGTAATTGCAGAAATAGATCTGTACAAATATAACCCATGGGAGCTACCAAGTCAGTCATATCTCAGTCCTATATAAATAAATATATATCCTTTTTATGTTCCCTACAACAACAATATGGGTTTTTGTTTTTGCAGTGAGCTTCGTTTGGAGAGAATGAATGGTTTTTCTTCAGTCCACGAGACAGAAAGTATCCCAACGGAGAAAGACCGAACCGAGCGGCGGCATCGGGTTACTGGAAGGCGACGGGCATCGACAGGCCGATACTGACTTCTTCGGAGCCGAAGAACATCGGAGTGAAGAAAGCGTTGGTGTTTTACTCAGGTAGACCACCCAAGGGTGTTAAGACGGAGTGGACCATGAACGAGTGCATATTGTTGGATACTATGGTTAAACCCCCCAGATTCAAAGGCTCCATGAGAGTAAGTCCATAAAAATGCATCCCCATCGCTTCATTTTTACTTTCCTTACAAATGAGCCCAATTTTTTCTTTCAAAAAGTTAAAATTTAATCATTTAATTAAAATATTATTATAAATAAATCATTTTTACATTAAAATTAGATATAATAATGACATGATCTAAAATAATAATAATTTTAATTTCTAGAATTATTATATTATATAGTTTAATCTTTATTCAAAATTGTTTAATAAATTTAATATTTGTATTTAAAAATTCTTCTGATTTAATATTTAATCTTCTCTTACCTTATTTGTTTTTCCAAAAATATTATATTAATTTCTTGTAAAATTACTGATATAACAACAATTCGATAATAATTTATTGTTACTTTATTATAGAATACAACTATCCAATTATTGTAGATTCATTTGATTTAATAATATCATAAAAATTATTAAATTGAAATAATATATAACTTTTGAAAACTAAACTTGGCATAATATTAGATTATATTAAAAGTTTTTTTAATTTTTACAAAGTGTGACATATTTTATAATAATATTTTAAGGTTTAATATAAAAATAAATGTCCAAATTATATTCCAGGTTAACTTTAGGTATCTAAAGATTTTTTTTTTGTTAAAAATAAGTGCCTAGTGTTTCCGACGTTACCCTTTTAGGTGCCTAACGTTTCTGACGTTATACTTTTAGGTGTCTAATGTTAAATTCGGTTGTTAAGTGTCACGTGTTAGGCTTATTAATTTTTATTTAAAATCACACACTTAAAACTAGTATTTAAAACAACCCAATATTTTCTTAAATTATAAAAAATTGCAAAATCCCCAAAACCCTACTTTCAATCCCTTATCACTGACGGCTGCCACCAATGTTGTCAATAAGCTAAAACCTCGATGGTGTGCAACTGCCTGAACCCCAATGCATTACGCAGTGATAGTAGCGACAAATCGACGATGGCAACGGGTAAATGATTTTGATAATTCAAGTGAAGATTCCTCTCGTCGTGCGTTGGACTTCGATTAAATGGGGTGTCAGACGGCAAAGAGCAGTGATCTAGATAACATTGACGGTGGACAGTTTGAGTTAAGGAATTTGGACTTAGAGTATTTAGAGTTTTGGGGTTATTTTGAAATTTAAGAAAAAATGAGGGTTTTAAAAATTTATTTTATTTTTTAAGTTTTTTATTTTAAAATAAAACTTTTAAAATTTTATAAGTCTGACATGTGTCACTTAACGGCCGAATTTAACGATCGTTACATTCCAGACACCTAAAAGTGTCACTTGGAAACTTTATGCACTTGTTTTTAGTGGAAAAAAAATCTTTAGACACCTAAAGTTAACTTAAGATATAGTTTGAGCACTTTTTTTTCTTCCCTTTAGCCATATTATAATTAATTGACTAAAATATAATTTATTTTTAAAAAACGTGACCCATTTGTGACCAAAATAAATAATTGAGTCACCTAGGTTATATCTTACCCTAAAACCATCAACATAGCACCAATTATCCAACGCTTATTTCATGTAAGCAATTTGCAAAGGCAGACTAACTCAAGGTATTGTTTCCGCAGTTAGACGTTTGGGTGCTGTGCCGGGTCCGGAGAAAAGGACCCATGTCAAAGAACACAGCCCAAGTCCAAGACAGCAACGGCACACAGTTTACGAGGTCGACACAACCGGCATTCGCACACAGTCATGATATCGGACTGTCTGAACCAAGATTGCCAAGTATTGGCCTTGATACTTGCCGGACAAGGTTTACCTCCAATTGAGGAAAACTCAAGTGCCAAATTCTAGGGCAGCAACAGCTTCATTTCGTTTGGCAAAGAAGGTTCGGAGAAAAGGAATGAAGATTTCCCACCTATCAAGATGTTTCCCAGAAATGATAAAAACTACCAAGACCCAACGGATTCCGTTATCGAATTCCATGAGCATAGTATTTGGCCTTCACACATATATGCAAGAACACTTGTAAAAAAACAAGGCCTTGGTTTTCATAATCAAATTTCAGATTATGTACAGAGAAATTTAGTTAAAGGGCAACGGAATTAATTGCTGATGCCGTGCAAATCTAATCGCTAGTTTATGTACTGTGTATTGTTCTTGTGATCAAGCATGCTTAGTAGCGAATATTTGAGTTTATTTACTCCAATAAAATCTCCTTTTAAGTTTATTTACGAATTTAGATTTTTATTATTATTTATCAAAATTTTATCCATTTATATTACGTAAAATAAAGACAAGACTTATTAGATACATTTTTCAAAAGTGTAATTGAAGTACTAACTGTAACGAAAAACATAAATTCATAATTGTAATTGAAGTCATCAATGAGGTCACGATGATAACTTGAATGCAAATGCAAGACAGTTCTACCTATTACCAAATCACCTTTTATTGGAATAATGATATTTCATATTATTTAGTGTACAACAAGTGAGATAGATATTGATGAGTAAATAATATTATAACGGAACTTGAGCTAAATGGACAGGATAAGGTAATTGAAAGGGCATTTTGAATAAACAATATTGAAGTTTTGAGAGTAATTTAGAATTCGGATAATAACTTGGTCCTCTTGTGTAATTTATCCTTGAAATCCACACTTGATCGAAACTACAACCACCGTTAAGATGTCGCTCATCGATTAAAACTAGCAAAACCATGAGAGAGCTTTCAATGATGCAGCATATTCATTTTATTAAAATACTAACAACAACCGCTGTTTAGAAGTCAACAGCTTCAAAGGACTAAATTCATTACAAGCTTGCCATCACCATTTACAGGGCTAAAACCAAAACAATCAAACAACAACAAAAACAAGAGAATAATGAAGGAACGGAACGGAGATCCGAATAAAAAGGATCGGTTTCGAAAAGGAACTCACGGTCCAGCCCCGGCTTTGGCGCGATACAGCTTGCCGAAGACGTGGAGAGCCGTGACAAAGCCTATGAAGCAAAGGCTCATGACGAGCACGACGGTAGGGGAGATCTTCAAGCCTGGAGCATCGTCGGTGTAAAATCGGAGCATGTTGCTTCCGGAACCGGAGCCAATTGATCCAGATGCGGAAGTGGAAGAGGAGCCTCCGACAAGCTTGCGGCGACGCATACCGGCTGCAGCAGCAGCGGAGCCACGAGGAGCCATGGTTCCCGGACGAGATGTGGAGGAGGAAGTGGTGGGCTGCGACTGCGAGGAACCTCTTGCCATGGTTTGATACTTTGAGAACAGCTGATTATTTTTTCTCTTCCCTTATAGACTTTCGCTAGGAAGGAGATAAAGAGCCAAAAGAAGAATAGAACTTAGGGGGATAATAAAGCCAAAAGAAGGATGAGTTAATTGCAGAGGGTAAAAGGGTAATAAGCCTAATGATCAGGGTTGTTCTACAGGTTGCTCGGGAAGGATCGAGCACTCAGCCGAATACAACCTAGCCTATTAATATGTAAATTATAATATCATATGTTAATTTATTTTTTTAAATCATACTATAAAATACATGTTTGGTTTAAAAAAATTAAAATGTAGATTCTATAAAAACAAAATGTTAAAAAAATTAAATATGTGATTTTATTTCAATATTTAATTAATTTATTGAACATTAAATCGTAACTATAATTTCTTTCAATAAATAATTAATTACATTAAATATCTTCAAACTACAACACAATTTTTGAGTTATAGCAACAAATTGCAAAACCTGTTGAATAAATTCTTAAAGTTAGAGCCGGTCAGTCTTCCCTTGATTTTCACCTCAATATTTATATTTATCTTTTGCTTCTCTCTTAACTTTAGTTGGATTTGAACCATCACCAATGGTTGGTTAAAGAGCTCCTTGAGTTCAAATAACTACATCTAGGAGCTCAAATAACTACATCTATAAGGTATAGATACATTATCAATTGTTAAAAAATGATTATAAACAATTACTACCTTTATAATCACCCCACTATTAAAAAAAACTTTTCTCGTTGGTATTAGAATATATAATAATTGATGCATTCTCTATTTGAAAATATGTGAGATTTTTTATTTTCATATTGTAAAAAAAACACTTATGATAGGCAATCACAATAATGATACTGAAGAGGCAGGTTATTGTGCTAATGAACCTAGAGTTAATGCTGGACCAGCAAAAGCAATAAAATGAATTAATAAAAAAGGCGTCTCTCTATGAATTTGAGTGAATTTACAAAGGCAACCAAAAAAGGCCAAATGGGTCGGATTCTTGCGTGTTCACTTCAGGATGGGTAATTTTCCCCCAACTGCATATATCCAATTCCAATTTAACTGTACAGCTTTAATCAAAATCAAAAAGGACATTCTCATCTGTGATTTAACTCTAGGGTAAAAAGCCAGCTTGTCTATAACGACTACCACTAGAATTATAAGCTGAGCTTTCAACACTTACAGATATGAAGACCTCAAGCTCGATTCTGATCTCGGTAAAGTTGTTAACACAGCTGTCCTGGCTCTCTTTTTTCAATGGTGGTGTTTTCTTTTCAAAAATTTTACTTTCATGCTTTAACTGAAATGGCCACGGGTGATCACCAAATTTATCCATAAATTTAAGCAAATGCAATTACTCGGTGTCTGAGCCTATAGAAAGATATAATCTCGGTCGAACCGACCTTTTTTGCCGAGGAAATAAGAAAGGGCTCTCTGTTATTTGCCTACTTGACTTCCCATGTCTATTGTCGTTCATACCAAGCAACAGAGAACCTGCAGAAGAAAATGCTTGAAACTTGATAAGAAAAGAACGAGTAGAGGTAGGAAATACTAAGGTGTGCTAATGTCATCTACGAGTGTTATATAATCTATTTTGTTGGCAGTGACATGAAAAATTTAAACAAAAGCTTACAATATTTTTTTTTCCGAAAACAGCAAGGAAACTAACCGGTGTCTGTAGAACACTCTTTGGAAGGTATCTGCTGCCTTGAATTCAATCCATTAGTTGTTGTGTCCCCATGGCCGCCAGTTGCACCACCTCCAAGCCTAAGTGAGATCCAGTCGTCAGTACGGATGCCATTCGATACATCAGCTTCATCTCTCAAATCAGACGGTGCTGATGCACCTGAAGGACAGGTTGGAAGAAATATCTGAAGCGAGGGATCTTCTCCACCAAAGAAGGCATTGTCCACCAAGCCATCATGTATATTTGTATCAGCCTGGCCAATGGAAGAACCAGGGACTAGGGGTGGAGATCCCATTGTTGTCTCGGGAGCCAATGTATAACCGTTCAGTGTCAAAGGGCAATTGAGCGAATTACGATGCAGATCAATTAAGGCATCTGAGACATCCGTATCTGTACTAAATAGTTGAAACCCTGAGCCATCTTGATTTCCCGGAGGTAATGACCAAAGATGCATGTCAAATTCATCATTGGGAGTAAAAAGACCCAAATTACCAGCAGGCCCAAGAGATGGATCTTCTGAATATGGTTGAGAAATTTCAGGAGGTGCCACTGGAAAACTAAGTCCACCAGCGTCATTTTGATAATCCTTATAGGCGTTTGTAGGAGATATCAATATTTCATTTTCTTCATCTGAATCACTAAGAACAATAACATCTGCATTTACTGCTGGTGCAGATTGGTTCCGATTAGAAAATTCATATCCTGAATCAATGTTCAGAGGCACAGAATCAAGTTCAATTCCATTGCTTGTAAAGTCATAAGTTCCACCAGCATCCTGATTTACACTGGGATCCTCACCATCCTTACCACTTTCAGTAGCACTGCTACTCATTGGGATAAGTTTCTGGTCATGATGTTCAGGCCTTTCATGTAATCTACTAGCAGAAGGGGTGTTTATGTCTTCAGGATTGTTAACATGCCAGTACCCATTGTGATTCCGGATTCCGAGTTTCAAATCTGCATGCCCTTCTGAACTACCTTCAAGTTTGATCTGCTTCAAAGTTTCAGCTTTCGACTTATCCTCCACACAGCCAGATTCACATAGGGTACCATCAGGAGAGTGCCACTGTGCAAGATCACCAAGTTCCCTACTCTCATTTTCACTTTTAGCCTTTGCACGCCAAGAACCATCAGGCTTGACCTCAATCTCTGTAATATCTTCTCCACAATTTCTCATCTGTACGACAGTTTGATCATCATTATCCCACACATTGACATCATGAAGATAACTATAGAACAGGAGGGTACACACCTTGGATGTGATGCGATTAAAATAAGGGTCGATTATAACATTCTCCAATGAATAGTTCTTCAGGCAAATTGGGCACTGCCACTGCAATCATACAAATGCTTGTCAAAAGCCTGAAAGAATTACAAATGATAACAAACATGTTAATATTGTTCCTTGCCTTCCTAGAACGTTGGTTAAGCTCCACAAAAACTTCAAGATCAAAACAACCCATGTGAACACAGGGCTTAAACCTTCCAGCCAGCTTCATTCTGGAGCCACTCATCTGTCACAGAAAAGCACAAAAAATGAATATCTCAAATAACTAGAGCAACTGCAAAAGGAGAACACAGTAAAGTAGTCCATTCAAATCCATTGGCACTGAACAATTGTAGGGGAGGATAGGTGGGAGAATCATCACTCCTTGGAATGAAGTGGACCAGTAAAAAAGAAAAAAAAACGTAAAACCAGTAAAAAAAACTATTTTTTGTGAATTTTACTATTATTACTACTACTGTTTTTTGTAAGAGATTTATAACTCATCATATATTAAGCCAAATACAAAATTTTGTCAACTAATAACTTATACTTTATATTTATTTAATAACAAAATCATACATTCAATGATAATTTTTTTTAATTTAACAATAAGTTCAACAGGTTAAACCAGAGGTATCACAATTTAACCTCCATTCCAGCTTTCACTCATTAATGACAATGCATAAGCTCATCGATATAGCATGCAGTACTTTTTTATAAATAAGTACATCTTAGTGACCATGCATGATAGCCTCAACCAACATTAAAACTACAAACCCAAATACACACACAACAAAGCAAGAAGCCTCAGCTATTTGACATTCTATAGCAACTATGCTGAGAAGTGATACATCAAGAACTGGAACCAGCAATTTTGCAAGCCACAATAACCATCCATCCTAGACATACTTCACAAGATAAATTAATTAATACTTGAAAAATGATGCCCACTCAGTTTACATGTAATATCTCTAGCATAAATCGTGCAAATCTGCAAAAATACAGGCAAAATTGCTAGCATCCTATAAAACAATGCAACTCACAGGGCACCGTAGGTTGACTCCAAAAAAATCTGCAACAACTTCTAGGTCGCTATCACCATTGTCTGTTGCAGTTCCACCACCAACACAACGACGAACACGAGAAAGAGCGTCTTCCAGATGTTCACCATCATTCTCCTTGGGAATCATGTTGAGTATCTAGGCCAGTGATAAAATAAGAGAGCAAATTTCAGTTGCATTCCCATGTAGAGGTTCACAGTTTAGAACCAAACAATAAAATATGAAAGCCCAAAATTTGATCTTTTATGTTTCCCCCTTATCTCTTCTTTATTTCTAGATAAATTATCTACTATAACCTCTCAATCTGTGCCAGCTCCAGCATCTTCCTTAATCTTTAAGACTACAGCCAAGATAAAGCACTGTTCATCTTTTTCTCAGTTTCCACAATTGATAGTAAAGTGTTATTGTCTGTTATATAGTATCAAGATTTTTAAAATAATTGAAGAAGCCAAAGGGAGGAAAAACGGGAAAAATGCTTTGTTCAGGTCACTGATTTAATCTCAGTCTCATTTTACTTGGATCTCATATCCATTTCAATGTAATGCTGACACAGGCACCTCACCCAAAATGCAAGGAAAATAACTATTAGGTGATCAAATATCTAATTTATAGTGATTTGGGTCAGAAGCATGAGATATATATTGAATGCAGTAGTACGAAGATAACATGGTCAATTATGACGGCACTAAATATATTTACATTCTATTTTGCCTTATTAATAAACTAATCAACACTGCCAAAATCAATCAAAGAACTAGGGCTGTAAACGAGACGAGCCAAATCGCGAGCTACTCGATATCGACTCGATCAAAACTCAATAAGTACTCGACTCGAATGGACTCGAGCTCGAGAGCCGAAACGAGCTACTTCATACTCAACTTGAAAAGCTCGTGAGCTACTCGAAAAAATAATATATTTAAGATTCAGGTTCGAGTTCCAGTTTGAGTTTTAATCGGGTTAAATTTAAGATTTTTTTATTTCGAGCTTTTATGAGCTTTTTCGAGCTTCAATTCATGGTTTCGAGTTCGAGTCGAGCTTAAAAATTTTAGGATCATGAGTAATCGAGTCGAGTCGAGCTCCATTTATGAGTTTTCAAGTCGAGTTGAGCTTAGCAATACTCGTGTTCGGCTCGGCTCGTTTACAGCGCTACAAAGAACTAGCAAGCATTGATAAAAACATTATATGCAAAGCTCTTTGTTTCGAAAAAGGAGGATATATAAATTTTTACTACAAATATCCATCAGAGATCAATCTTGTAGTTCCAAAGAATGAACAATCCAGATTTGAATTTTTTAAATACCTGTTGAACAGATCGTCGTTTAATGATTCTAACTCCAAAACAGAATACACGAGCATCGCATCCAGCCAAAGTTATCTTATTAATCCCATCTTTAGTACATGGAGTTATCTGATCATAGAATACACAACAAACAAGAGATGAGAGTTCTGCCCATGGATGTTTCTTGCATAGCCAACGAGAATTGAACAAGCTTAGAAAGAAGATTGTTATTGCTTACTAAATGGTTTACAGCTTTTATAGAGTAGTCTAAGTATAAATAAGGAAACAATCCCTAAAAATCAATAACTCCCTAAGAATTAGAGACTAAGATTAGATCCTACTGTACAAGGGAACTCCTAGGAATAAGGTAAGTAATTTATCTTTAATTTTAGGAATTTCAACACTCCCCCCTCAAGCTGGTGTGTAGATATTTATCAAACCCAGCTTGCCAATAATTTCATCAAACATGTTTCTACTCAAGCTTTTGGTCAACAAGTCTGCAACTTGTTGTCTCGTAGGTAGGTAGGTAACACAAACCTTTCCCGAGTTAATTTTTTCTTTGATGAAGTGGCGATCAATTTCCACATTTTTTTATAGAAGTTGAAGGTCTCATAAAAACTCCCTTCGTATTCGTTCACATACTAAAAGTATGTTAACGAACATTGGAAGGAAGAAAATAGTGCCTCAAATTTTATTGATAATAATACCCGATACAAAAGACACCACGGAATATCCTCTCATGGAGATGTACACCATTACAACAAACACCTTAACCCTATATAACCTCATCCAAAGCCACAATCTAATCACCTACTTCTAATTACACCACTAGCAGTAGGATTAAAACAATGCAACAGAACATAATACAAATTAAAAACAACACCTACAACCATATAGATTAAAACAAAACCACAATTGAAGAGACAAGATCTAATGAGACTCGTCTTCTTCAGGAGCCCAAGAGTTTGGTTTGAATGAATGCTCTATCTCATGCACCATGACCTTGAAGAAGTTGTCACCAACCTTCAATTCCACCATCGTATCAATTCTCGCATAAGTCTTTGTGAGGACTTGAATTTTTGCCCAAGCAAATGATGATGGAGACTGACAACTTTCGTCGATGGCTAGTAATAAACCCCACTTATCAACAATGTTCTTGAAAGTATCCCAATTTCCACATGTTTGGTGCGATCGTGGTGAATAGGATTATATGCTATGCTGACAGTTGTCTGGTTGTCACAATGCATTTTTATAGGTCTGGTATAGGACACTTTTAGTTCTCCCAGTAGTCGTATCTAGATTCCTTCGCATATACCATGGGATAGTGCTCGATATTCTACCTCTGCACTACTGCGTGCTACAACGTATTGTTTTTTACTTCTCCATGTTACGAGATTACCCCAAACGTAACTATAGTAACCTCTTGTAGAACGTCTTTCGTTAACATCACCTGCCCAGTCCGCATCAGTGTATACTGCTACACTTCGGTTGGCAATTTTCTTGAAGTGCAGGCCTTTACCCGGTGTCCCTTTAAGATACCTTAATATCCTGTACGCAGCTTCCAGATGTTTTTCCCTTGGAGCATGCATGTACTGGCTGACAACACTCACACTGAAAGCTATGTCTGGACGAGTGTGAGATAGGTGGATAAGTCTCCCTACTAGTCGTTGATATATCCCCCCATCGATATCTTCTCCATCCTGATCAGTTCCCAATTTAAGATGAATTCCATAGGAGTTTCAGCAGGTTTGCAGCCCAACAAACCAACTTCAGAAAGCATATTGAGAACATACTTTCTTTGGGAGATGGAAATACCTACCTTAGACCTTGCTACCTCCATTCCAAGAAAATATCTAAGATTCCCCAAGTCCTTGAGTTCGAATTCAGCACTAAGAAACTCTTTTAGCCTTTTAATTTCGCATGAATCATCCCCTGTTAATATTATATTGTCCACATAGACAATGAGAATGCAACATTTTCCACTTTTTGAGTGTTTGTAAAACATGGTGTGGTTAGCCTATCCTTGAATATAGCTTCTACTAGTCATAGTTTTGGCAAATTGGTTGAACCACACCCTTGGAGATTGCTTTAGTCCATATAAGGACTTACACACTTTGCCCTTGCTCTCTTCAAATTCGGGTGGGAAGTCCATGTACACTTCCTCATTTAATTCTCCATTGAGGAAAGCGTTTTTTAACGTCCAATTGGGTCAAGGGCCAATCCAAGTTGATAGCAAGGGATAGGAGAACTCAAATGGTGTTTAGCTTGGCAACTGGTGCAAACATCTCGTCGAAGTCAAGGCCATAGGTTTGAGTAAAGCCCTTAGCCACAAGTCGAGCCTTGTATCGATCGACACTGCCATCGGGTTTAAATTTTGTAGTGAAGATCCACTTGCATCCTACGGTCTTCTTACCACTTGGTAAATCTGAGACTTCCCGCGTTTCATCGTCTTTGAGAACCTTTATTTCTTCCATCACAGTTTGCCTCCACTCAGTTGATTTAAGAGCTTCTTCTATTGTTTTTTGGAACTTCTACAGTATCAACATTAGACGCAAAGGCTTTATAAGACTTAGATAAGTTTCCATAGGGTGTTGAGTGCAGCTCCTTGTTCCCTTTCGAATTGCAATTGGAAGATAGATGGACGATGATTGAGGTGAGACTTATGTTTTAGAACAATCCTCAATTGAGGATGAAATTGGCATTGTTGTTTCAATTTCAGGAGAATAAGGTCGTCGAGAGTATACCCGAAGTTCTGGGGCCTGTTCTTGCTGCCTTCCTGGATCAGGCTGTTGTTCTTCGGTGGTGTGATTGTAGAGGTAGGATCATAAGGTATAATGAGAAGGGTATTAAGGGTCTCATCTTCATTGAGAGTCTACCCTGAAGATGAGATGTTGAAGTATGGTTCATTCTCAAAAAAGGTGACATCTCGATACAAACATTCGGTGTAAGGTTGGTGAGTAACACTTATAGCCCTTTTATGTGGGAGAACAGCCAATGAAGACACGTGTGGGCATGAGGATCAAGTTTGGATTGATTGGGTTGATGATTGTGGACAAAAGCTTTGCAACCGAATATTTTTGTTGGTAGGTTGGGAACACGAAATAAGGGAAAGGTCTTTTGAAGTGAACGTAGAGGTGTTTGAAAATTTAATACCTTTGATGATAGACGGTTTATGAGATAGCAAGATGTGAGAACAACCTCTCCCCACAAGTATTTTGGGACACCCATGGTGAACATTAGGGCTCGAGCCATAGCAAGGAGATGTCCGTTTTTTCTTTCAGATATCCCGTTTTGTTGATGTATGATGCCTTGGTCAGAAAGGTAAAGGCTTAAGACAGAGTTGAAATATTCTCTACCATTGTCAATTCAAAGAGTATGTATGGTAAAATTAAATTGGGTTCGAACCATTGAGTGAAAGTTTTGGAAGATTTTGGGTGTTTCAGATTTTTTTTGAGGAGGTATACCCAACAAACCCTAGTGTGGTCATCAATGAAAGTTATAAACCATCTAGCCCCCATAACATTCTTTACACGACTGGCTCCCCATAGATCACTGTGTATTAACGAGAAAGGTTGAGACCGAACATAAGGCTTTAATGGGTATGGTACATAGGTGTGTTTGGATAATTGGCAAATTTCACATTTCAAAGAGCTCACACTTTTATTACGAAATAACAATGGAAGATGTTTCTTCAAATATAAGAAGTTTGGATGTCCTAGTCTACGGTGCCATAACATAATTGTATCCCCTTTTGAAGTAGATAGAGCCAATCCTTCTTGTGTACCGTCTTTATTCCAAACATAGAGTCCATCATCAACTTTAGCAGTACCAATCCTCCTCCTCGATTTATGTTCCTGTACCACAACCAATTGCAGAAAATCCAGCAAGAACATTTTCATCCTTGGTAAGTTTACTGATTGAAAGTAAATTACAGGATAATTTTGGGACATGTAGGACTTTATCAAGGGAGAATTTTTCTGTTAATTTTACTTTTTCCAATTCCAGCCACCAGTGAGTAGGATCCATCAACTATGAAGATTCGGGATTGGTCATGACAAGGAGTATAAGTGTGAAACAAAGTGAGGCTACCTGTCATGTGATCAGAAGCACCCGAATCGAGTATCCAAGAGGATTTGTTTGGTTCAAAGACGATGTTGAGGGCAGTACCTCGGGTGGCTAGAGAACCACTAGCCATAGAAGTACCAAGAAACTTATGGAGTGTCTCAAGTTGGGGCGAACGTTGAGAGCATCATCTGCAACAATGGAGGTATTAGTGGACAACATTGAAGTCTTATTCTCCTTCTGGTTTTTTCCAAGATAGCCATGGAGTTTGAAGCACTTTTCCTTTGTATGACCAGCACGATTGCAGTGGTTGCACCATGGTCTGTTTGATCCAGAATCATTTCCAACACAAGATTTTTATGGTTGATGACTTCTAGAGATACGGGCAGAATTTTCAGGAGGACGGTAACCAATTGTTGTCATAGGTTTAAGTTCTTTTGGGTCTCTCATCATGACAAAGTCGTCGTTTTTCTTCTCTTCTAACTTCTGCAAATGCTTCCCCGATTGTTGGTAGAGTAGTTTGCCAGAATTCGTCCACGAACCTCATCTAACTCACGATTCAGTTCTATTGGGAACTCATAAAGGTGTTCTTTATTGAGATGAGTCGTACTTAGTGTGTTCCACGCCTTCACCCCAGTCTACCTCGTAGTACATATCCAGCTCCTGCCATAAAATTTTCAGATTGTTGTAGTCGTGAGTTACTTTGAGTGCTCCTCGTCAAATATCCTTTAACTTCAGCTTTATCTCGAATACTTGAGAGGCGTTTCCCAGATCCAAGTAGTTTTCTTTGATTGTATCCCACATGTCTTTTGCAGTTTTGAAGAAGAAATAGGTGCAACTTATATGGCCTTCCATTGAGTTAATTAGCCAAGCCATTACAATGAGTTATTGAGTTCCCAAGTCGCGTAAGTCGGATCTGTTTGGGCTGGTCGAGAAATTTCTCCATTGATGTAACCTAATTTGCCACGGCCACAAATTACCATAATGACCGATTGGGGCCATTGCAGGAAATTTTTTCCATTTAGACGATGATTGGTGTTTATGAGGGAGGAATTTAGGTCCCCTTGAGAGGTTCCTTAGTTAAAAGTCTGAGTCATTTGTGAGGTTTCAGTTTCGGATAGTGTTTCATTGTCACCCATGGAAAATGGATTCAACCGGAGAGGTAGGAAAGATTAACGAGAGGGACAAGAAGATACAGACGAAAGGAGCAGGATCGAATGATTCCTATAGCTCTAATGCCATGAACAAGCTTAGAAAGAATATTGTTATTGTTTATTAAATAGTTTATAGCCTTTAATAGAGTAGTCTAGTTTAAATAAGGAAACAATCCCTAAAAATCAGTAACTCCCTAAGAATTAGAGACTAAGGGGTTGTTTGTTTACTTCAGGATGATTAAGCGTTGAATGATTTAGAGGCTCTGAATGTGACATGTTGTTTGATAATGGCTCTGAATCATTCAAAATGTACTTTGATGCTGAATCATTCAGCACTGTTTTGCTGAATCATTCAGCACAGTCTTCATTCAGAGGTGAGAAACAAACACGCTGAATGCTGAACGGTTCAGCATTCAGCGTTAAATGGTTCCATTCAGAGCCAAACAAACAACCCCTAAGATTATATCCTACTATACAAGGGAACTCCTAGGAATAAGGTAAGTAATTTATCCTTAATTTTAGGAATTCCAACAAGAATTAATAGGTTCTATAATGCACATGCAATCATCTGCCTGCCGGCTTCCTCAACCATTCTAATCACATGCACTCACATGTAAAGGTAAAATCTAAGGAACATATGGTTATGTATACATTGAGGAGAAGAAAAAGAAAACTCACAATTGGACCATCATCACGGCCATTAGCCCCCAACAATTGGGAGCCAGGTCTATTAATAGCACGAACAGGAACACCTGTTTAAAAAAATCAGTTACCGATCAAAATTGAAATAAAAAAGTGCATAAAATTTATTTTGATGTCAAGATGGAGAACAAGGTTGTAATTAGGGGAAATCCAATGCAAATATTCCTCTTTCTGTTTTTTTTTCTTTTTTTCTTTTGGCTAGATCCAAGTATTCTTCTCTATAAACAGTTGCAAAGCAATTAAACTGCAAAAGGAGCTATAAACAGCAAAGCGGTAGAAGAAAAACATTAATAATCATACCATTAACCTGCAAATTTGCATATTGTGGCCACTGCATCCTGAATGGGACTTTGTCATTTAGAAGCATGCACCATGCCTAATTGACAAGATGAAATACAAAAATATCATGATAAGGAACAGAAAAAACTATATATCAAACTGTACACTTTTTCTATACTAGCCAACCTGGACATCATACTCTTGTTTTGTAAGCAAGTTCTTATCTGCTCTAGTGATTTGAAATGTTTTCTCCACACTTTGCATTGGATTTGTACTGCAAAATGTAGGATATGAATCACTACACAAACAAAGTAATATTAGCAAAGTCACAAACTGGATTTTAAAAGGCACGTCTCGGATGCGCCTAGGCGCGAGGCGCAGCCGGGCGATGAAGGTAGCGCCCGCCTGGGTTGAGGCGAGGCAATTTACGGGAGACAGAAGGAGGCGCACGCCTAGGGGCTTTAGGCGCCGGGCTTGCGCTTTTCAGATTTTCATATTTTTTTTAAGATATTAATATTTTTAATAAATAATTATATTTTAATATTAAAAAAACACCCATCTAACTTTACTAACTCTGAGTCTCTCCATCATATGCCCCTCTTCACTATAATATTATTTAAAGAACTATAATATTATTTATCATGTTAGTTTGAGTGCAAAATATGATCTATATTATATATTACAAACAGTGCACCCCGCATACGAAAGGCGCACGCCTGTGCCTTGCGCCTAGGCTCCAGGGACCTTTTGCGCCTCAGTGCGCCTTGCGCCCTTAAAAACCAAGGTCACAAAGAATTACAGAGAAAGAATAAATATGATGATATTCACACCTACACAACCTCAAAGTTCACTTTGTCTGTGGTTGTGTATGTGTTTGGAGGTGGGGGCATTAACATTTCTCATATAGTGCACTCACCCATCAGTAGGGACATTTGTAACAGCCAACTTCACTGGATATAAAGGATGTGCAATGGTAAGCCAAAAACTGCATATGCAGAACCACATCATAAATTAAAAGAATGTAACATAAAATTAAGATCAAATAGATTGAACAATATTTCATAACTCACTAATAGCATGCCTAGGAAAAGGATAATCTTGATGCATCCAGATGAATACTTGATAGATACAAGTGTATATTCAAATACTAGATGGAACAATAAATATATGGTGCAGCAAGAACTAAGTGCTCAAGAAATAGCATGTTTCTTCAGTGTCAAAGGTTATTCAGTATTAACTTTTTGAACATCAAATCATCAATATAGCATCACAGCTACAAACAACAGTATTTTGCAAGTTGTCTGCGGTACTTTTTTGTCCAGCACTATGGCAAAATGCGCAGGCAGAACTAGGTGCATGCCCATACAACACTGATTTTACATACACTAAGAAAAACTAGTTCCTACATTTTCTCACTTACCATTTTTCCCTTTCTTCTGCCTAGATTGTGGAAGGCGCAAAAGTTTATATTTAAAATGCATATTCCCACTATCAAGGAGATTTAACCAATAGTTATCTTTACCGAACCAAACTAAAGTGAACATCTCCTATGTTAACAACTTAACATATAAAGATAGAGCACATTCAATTAGATGTGAAATATAAGAAACAACTGACATATTCCAATATCATGACACTGAACTTCAGCCAATAACCAAACTGCAATCAGTAAAAATTTGACCATCAATTTTGAAGAAATCACGCATTTTGGATGTGCACACACGCAAACCGACACGCAGGCAGAGGAGAGACATACGGGTCAGCTCGGCTCAGTCGACAAATCTCACAATAAAAGTAATCAGGAACTGCCGGATTTCCTTCCATAGGCTTCTCTGGAATTATAACACAACCAAAATGTTGCCATACTTGGCATCTTGGATCCTCGCACTGTCAATATAGCAATGACAGAAAGAAAAAAGCAAGTAATTATTTTGAATCAAGCAAACAGAAATCCCAGTTTGATAAGGCAGAGAATTTATCTTAGATAGTTGGACACCGAACATTCCAAAGACTGTTGTCATATCCAAATCACTTGACATAAAAAGCCCATTGTGGCAGGAAGATTAATAAGCTCATTATCATTACCCTGATAATGTTGTCAGTCTCCAATGAGCTTCCACAAGGACAACGAACTTTGATATCTGTTTGGAAGGAGTCATCCGCTTCTCCTTTAATTTTAACAGCACTGCTGTCTGACACACCCTGCTCCTTGGATGCCAATTCAGTGGCACCAGAAACCTGCATCTTCCTGAGGACAAGACATACACTTTAGTGAGAGAAAATAAAGAAATCAAAGCATATAATGATCAGATATACTGGATCCAGTTGGCCAGAATCGTCTTATCTAAATAGTAGGTCAATCCTTGTTCACAAAAGGAAAGGAAGAAAAATAACAAAGTCTGTTATAAATGCTTCCATCCAAATCTTCAATATATATGAATCATAAATGTAAACACAAACCTGTATGATTCAAAAAAATCATGAAAAGATCCCATTATAAAAGTTTCCATCTAAATCTTCAGTAGAAATATATCATAAATTTAAACACTTACCTATATATATCATCAACGAGTTTTGCGACATCTTCCTTCCCCACAGGAGTCCTCTTTGCCCACATCTTTGCAACTGGAAAGCATAAAGTATACCAAACATTATTACAAAAGCTAAAAGTAGTGGTTTTAGGAATAGGAAAATTCAACTGAATATCATACTCAACTGCAACCGTTCCCCAAAATGTTGCACTCATAAGGAAACAAAATTTACAGAGAACCATGGGAAATTCAACAGATTATAATGAAATGAGCAGATCAAAAGGTCAAATGTTACAATCTCATTGATACTGAGAAAGTAGAGCATAACAAGGCAGAAAACCAGTTCCATAATTACTTTCCTTGATCACATCCCACAGACTCCCCCAAAACAAACACACACAAAAAATCGAGTGATACAACGTCCTACCGAGAACTAAAGCCAAAAACAATGTACATTAATATTGACTGTGATTGAGTTAAAGACACAAGCATATCAACGGCTAAATCTAGCACTCTGACAACCTATATCACAGGATGGCAAAAGTAATACCAGAAAGAAATACTCAAAGATAATATAATCCATAAATGACTGTGGATGCTACAAGTTTCCCATTCAAGCAAAATGAAAGGCTATGGAAAGAATATTTACCTTGTTCATCAGAGAGAGCACTTAATATCCTCTCAACAAGGTCCTACAAGTGAGATTTACAGAACGGTCAAACATAATCCTACACCATTAAGGTGCAAATTATAATAAAAATGCAGATAATTGACATAAAAACAATAATCATAGCCCCCAAAATTTTTAAGGCTCTTGAGTTGCTAAATCCACCAGTAAATAGTTTAACAAATTTAGGTGCAACACACTGCAATTCCAATGACCTCACAAACGGACGGGTGAAATTCATGATTCACCTCTGCACACTCAAAAGGACATGCATGAACTAAAAATGATAAATTAAAAAAAACACCTACCCATTTTTCGGTAAAAAATACTGTGATCTTATCGAAAAACGTTAAAAGTTACAATAATTAGTAGCCACATACAGAGAAATTAAAAAAATAAACGAGAGGGAAAACACCACAAACAATGAACAGAGGGAAATAAGAACAAGATTCCACAGAGACATTTCAAACAAGAGAATTAAAATACAGTCTATAATCTAAACATTCCACTAACCTGCTTCTTCCCCTGCTTTGAAAGCCCCAATTGAGTGAGAACATCCTTAAGTTCTTTTATTCGAAAATATGCCAACTTATCCTACAATAGGAATATTACATAGAAAATTAGAAATTAGCTCCCCATGAACAATTTCTTTTCAGGAAAAACAAAAATGGTTCAATGTATTAGCATCAAGCATAACATACTAGGAACTAACTGAAAACCATATATATATATATATATGTATACTAACTTTCGGCTTTTGAGTTTGGTCTTATACTCCGACTAACAGAATAATACAATGATAAGTATAAAAAAGCCAAAAGTTAAGTGGCGGTATAAATAAAGTTCGAGAAGCCATTGTCCACAGCTAATACAAATTCTCCGTCTAAAATAACTGGAACAAACAAAACATCCATAATGAGTTCACTCACAAACTTAAAACTAATTGAGAAATAAAGCCACTTAAAGTCTAGCATACGTCTGAACAAGAGGAAATCTCCACTATCAAACTAAGTTCAGTAGTGGATACCCCTTCAATGATGGGTTAACTGGCATCCAACAATTACATTGCAAAAAAGAACTAGTTGATTGAATTTGATAAAGAACAAAAAATATAAAATATAAAAAGCTCAGTTCTCGTACAATATTCATTAGTTAACTCCTATACAATTACACACGAAATATCAAAAAATATATATAGATTCATTAGTTAACTCCAACATAATTACACACTAAATTATTTTATGAAAAAGAAAAAGAGGAAAATACCTTGCAACTAGCCACCAAATCCATATTCAGGTTACAATCTGTATCCAAGCAAAAACCAGTAATCAAAAACCTAAAACTCTAAAAAAAAAATACCATTCGATCTAATCAACAATAACCGAGAAAACCGCTAGAATTAAAATTAAATCATATTAAATTAATCAAACGACCAATCTTCGAAGAAAAGATAGAATCAAATTAAAGGACCTTACGAAAAATATGAGTAAAATAAAGGGGGGAAATCGCGATGCCTCGAAGAGGAGGTGGGGAAATAGGGTTCGAAGAGTGGAGGTCGCCGACTTTTTTTTGTTTTTTGACCAGAGAGGCCCAACCAGAAGGAACCAATTCCTCTCAGAAAAATTACAAAAGTGACCGGACTTATTGCCGATGATCAAATTCCGTTTTTTGAACGGGGAACACGTCCGGGTTAAGTTACGGTGAAGTTGCGTGTTCGTTTTATAAGATACGCACGCCCTTGTTTTTTATGGGTTAAACTACCTTTAGGTCATTAAATTGGACAACATTCTATTTTGATCATTAAACTAGAAATTTTATCAATTAAATCGCTAAAATTTTAATTTAATTTCAATTACATTACTTACTATTAATTTTGCGTAAGTCACCAACAGATTTGATGATGTGGATCGTTTTAACTGAAATAATAAGGATTTTTTAGATAAATAATAAGGAATTTTATCATCATTATTTACACATTTTTAATAGTATGATTATAATTTTAATTAAAATTAAATCACTCAAAAAGATGACAACACGCATCATCATCCTATTAGTGAAAATTAAAGAAAATATGGACTGATATGAAGAGAATCAAACTTGAGACTTTAAGAGAGATAACACTCAATCGCTGCGTTAAGTTAAATATATGTTCTATGATTAACGAAAAATATATTTAGGTTAAACTCTAATTCATACAAGATTGAAAAAATATATATATAAATTAAGTTCGGAAGAATCAAATAATTGACATATCATTGAAAATATATATATATATACGTCAAATTATATTATATTTGATATAATATTTTTGTATTTCCTTACTAAATTTAATGTTTATAATTATATATAATCATTAAACTAATCTTTTAATCTAAATAATATTTTTAAAAATTATATCTATATATAAGCATATTTATACACATGTGATTAAAGTATATTTTATTAAAAAATATGAATTAAAGTCAATCCATATTTTTTTATAAAATATTGTGTTAACTAGAGTTTAACTTGAATATATCTTTGTTAATTATAAAATAAATACTCATCATGATATATCGAATAAGTGTTGATCTTCTATACTTTTAAATCTATCTCATACTTTTTTAACCTTCATTAGATGATAATATGCGTCATTATCTTAATGTACGAATTATTTATAATTAAAATTATGATCAAATCGATATAATGTATTAGTAACAAAAACCAAATATATTTGAGCAATTTTGAGGTATGTATGTACATACGTTGACTCAAGCCACTGTTGCGATGTGATTCTGCCACATCAACACTTCTATATAGTGGAAAAAATAGAAGACGGACTTGATGACGTGTTCAGCCGTTGATTTTGCCGCCGATTTTCCACCGGAGGTGTTGAAATTTTAAACCAAACTTTATGAGGAAGAGAAGGAAATATTTAGGACTTGAATATTGGTCCTAAAGTTGACTTTTAACTTCTATTAAAGTTATTTGTTACTTAATCAATTGTATCCTATCTTCTCAATCGTTCGTGTTTCGGTTGGTCGAGAATTACAGTTCAAAAGGAAAAACAATGGTACCACTTGGATACGGAGGAAGCTCTCCATTTGTGTTTTTCACTCGAATGCCTCGAAGTCACCCGCGAACATGGATTCATAACGATTAATGAAGAGCCATGAGAGTACGTGAAATCCAAAAAGCCGGTGTCCCCTCGTCTCTTACAACTTACAAGGCTTGCTTATTCCCATCTTTGGTTTGATTATTGGAAGGTACAATCAGGGTTACAATACGGCGTGGATTTTGTTGCCTACCATTACCATCCGGCCCTCATGCATTCTGAGTACGCGGTGTTGGCACTGGCAAAAGGAGATAATGATCCAAATGGCCGATTGATAGTGTGATCTGATGTTTCATTGTACGGTTCGACTCTAGACATAATGATGTTCCATACCTAAGGGATGTACTGAATTAATCTGAGTTCATCAACCGGTGTGTTTTATAATCATGTTATATCGAGATAAGAATGTTGAACTTCTTTTAATATTGGTGATTTATTAAAGTGTTGATAATTAACATGTTGGTTAACTAGAAAAAGCAACATAACAGTAATCAAGAAGGTGATACCCTTAAAGTGCAAGGCAACAAATACTGAAACCTTCAACAATCATCATCTTACAACATCAGTTATGATGGCTGAAAATATAAGGAACCCAACAACCATAAAAATGAAACAGTTCCTGGAAAGACGTGAGTTTTTTTTTCAGACCTTTGGATTAAATAGCAGTAATATGATTAAGCCTTGGTGGATGCCCCTGCCTTGATAAGGTCTTCAAGTGCCTTCAAAATCTGTTGCTCGCTCAAACCTTCCAAGCGAATGCCCCTCTCGACACCCATATCTACATTGGAATCAAATAAGATCAGTGAAATCTGATGCCACAACGAGCACGGAAATTGACAAGAAAAACCTATCAAACATAATGAAAGAACCTCATGTTGAAATTGAAACTATGAATACTTTAAGTGTCATGCACACACCAAAAGCTAAAGGTGAAACCAGTAAGTTTCTTATGTCACGTTTGATACATAAGTGATAACATAAGGAAAAAGCTTAATTATTACATAAATTATTACATGAGTTTTAAAATAGTTTGTCTAATATAAAGAAGAATTAGTATAACTCGAAACTTGAAGTTAGAAAGATGAGTAAAAACTAATAACTATTCAAAATAAATAGTACATATCCCTTAACTTTGTTAAAATTAAACCATCGCGTCGTGAGTGGCTAAAAATTGCCTGGTAAGGGTAGTTTATTGTAACCGGTGTACTAAAACATGAGAAAAAATAAACACTCCAACCAAACATAGCATTAATGTTGCCAAGGTATTTACAGAGATGAAAGTGAAAATGAACAATATACATTTCAATTCCCAATATCAATGGAGTTACAATTATTGATATGGTTTATGGAATATTTGTTTCTATCTTATGTAAACGCACAGCACATGACTCGCCTCTAAAAATGCTCAAACTACATATCTTTATTTGACCTAGGAAATTTATTTACATGGAGATAAAACGTAGAGGAACTTGATTGGAAAATTCCTCAACAGTTTTTTGAACAAAAGAACACTCCTCTTCCTTCTCTAATGCTTTTCCTGAATTTCTACACCTATCTTCATGTAATGTTCACAACCAAATATGCAAATGCAATCAAATCCAAGACTGCCGTCCTTTCTTCTCTTAATTCACTCCTAAATCTTATCTCTTGTATTACTATTCACAAGCTTTATTGCTTCACGTTTCCTAATCTGTTTTTCCCTATAATTGGTCGGCCAAGTCGACCCAAAACTCACATGATCTAGAAGCTACCAAGAAATTACTACAATCTCAGACCCAATTTCCGTGCACAAGTTTGTGATCAAATCTATAGTCTACACGGAACTAAACTCAAAATCATTCTACCACAACTACAACCTAAAACTCCCTAAGGCAAATTTATCTCAAATTTGTCATACATTTGCCAAATCCCCACCAAAGGGTTTATTGTGTTTCAACAACAACTAAAAAGCACAACTTTTATCCATTCAAAGAGCTATTACATTAGGAAGTGCTCCCTTAAAATTTTATCTAATGTCATAGTTACGTATCCAAGATTCCTTAAGATTCTCATTTTTCGGTTTTTATTTATAGCAAAATTTGGAATGGAAAGTTGGAAACTACCTTTGACACAGAAAATATGTGTTAGCATCTTAAGTTACTGATTCTTAGAATAATCTGATCAGCATTGGATTGTAGATACACGACAGAACCAATTAACATCACCAGAAATGCAGCTAGGGTGAACAACGGGATCTTTCATTATAACATATTACAAATCTAAGTAGGTTCACCATTTTGAACCGTTAAAGACCGCTAACTATTTCTCAACAGCGCTCTTAAATTCTAAACCAAAATTAAAACAAGCAAATTTCAGGGGGGAGGAATTACCATATCTAGCCCACATTTGGGACTCAATCCCACTGCATTCACGGATGAGGATCGGGAGTTTAGGGTTTAAAGTCTTAAGATCCTTGTAATTATTCTCCACGAATGATCTAATACAAAATGGGAAAAAAAGAAAATTAATTAATTATATGAAATTTAAAAGTTCAGATTGAGGAAAGAGAATCGGAAATAAACCTGGCGGGGGCACTGGAAGGGGATTTTTGGCAAAACAAAATCCGTAGTTCTTTGAGATTTCGACATAATTGGCTTCTCAACGCCATTCGTCCTTCCTTGATGAGTAAATTTAACGTTTTAGGGTTTCCAAAGACATTTGTAAATTGTAAAAGTGGTGGAGCGATTGAAAGAGTAGGACTGGGGAAAGCAGAATGTGAATAAATAAGACTGTGTTCGGAATTGTAGAGCGACGAATTTGAATGAGTTAAATCCTATTGTTTAATTAAAATATGAATTGAATATTAAATAAAAATATATTTATTAAAATAAAACTAATATTTGTATCAATTGACTTGATTTATTTCGCGAAGGACGATGAATCGATGATTTCGGATCTCATTAGTCATGATCAGATTAATGTAAGATGAAAAATATTTAAGTTTATAATATAAAATTTCTTTAAATTTTTAAAGATAATTACTGTAATATCCTTCTTCTTATATATATATTTTCAGCCTTATTTTATAAATTAAAATGAGAACTTTTTATATTTAAATCAGATTGAGTGTATGTTTTCACCCTAAATCTCAAGTCAATTTTGAATCAAATGAAATTTTTCTAAAGTCAGATTTAATTGAATATTAAGTGAGAATAAAATATTTGAATCAAATTTAAATTGACAAAAAATCTAATTCAACCCATAACAGTATCATCCCTAATGCCTTTAGAATTTTATATACAATATGAATACATAAAAGAATAGAAAGCATTGAACATTACATCTGAATACCCAAAGCAAAACATCATGAACTGAAGCAAAAAAAAAAAAAGTAGCAATCTAACGCAGAAGAAAGAAAATAATACAAGGAACAAAAAACTTGGAACGTGGGCTAGGCCGGCTTACACTCTGTCGTAATCGTCTTTCGGTTGGGCTCTAGAATTGGGCTTCAACTTAGAAAAATGTGGATTGGAGTCGCCACCGATCATTTATTTAAAAATAAATGGGTTGATCGGATACTCCATTTCTTACCTGATCTGCATCTTACCAGAAATATGTCGAGCTCGGGAGTCGATTACGGTCAATGAATGATTAATACCCTTAAACCGCCCTTTCGATACTACGTAATTTTCAGTTGTCTTAATTAAGAAAAATAACAAGTTAAATTAAAAGGTAAAATTTCGATCCTAATTACTTACCCTTGATTGATTTGAAAATATCCTTTAAAAAAATCGAGAAATGTGTTAGATAAACAAGATAAAGAAAACAAATAAGATACAAGGAAAAATAAAAAATAAATAAATAAGTAGATAAGAAAAAAAAGTAAAATAATAATTATATATAGTAATATTTGAAAAGGAAAAATAAATATATATATATATATCAAAGTATTAATAAATAAATAAGCTATATATACACCAATACTTAAAAATAGAAAAGCTACCCTCCCAATTCATCGAAAGTGGGGGGCTTTAGTAAGAAATAACAAAAAAATGGACCCTCTAGGTTAGTAGTATATAATAATGTTTAATAATAATAATGATAAAGACACAATGTTTTTTCTTTTTAATATAATATAATAATAATGAATAAATAAAAACAAATAATAAAAATAATATAAATATATAAAGTTATAAGATATATTACATAAATAAAGAAATAATCAAATAAAATAATTAAGAATATATATTTAATAATAGGTATATAAATAAACTATTAAAATATAAAAATATATACGACTAGATAAAGATAATTACAATATATATAGTAATATTAGACTTATAAGTAAAATATTAAAGAAATATATATATATAATAAAATATAGTAAAAAAATAAATGAAATAATTATATATATATATACATATAATAATAACATGAATATAAAATAAATGAATAAATATCCATATAATAAATAAAGGGACTAATATAGATTTTTAAAAAGCTCTTCTCCTCCTTTAACCGAAAATCAAACCGATTTTTAAAAATAAACCTCGGGGTAGATCTAGGTTCGAAACTTCGAAACCCCACCCATTTTGGTCATCGAAGCAACCCACGTTTTGGGTTATTCGAACCAAATCTCAAGAAAAATAACGTGCACATGCAAAAGAAAAAAAAAGAAAATTCTACCTTTTATTTCCTTTTCAAATCCTTTACAATAGTTTTGCCTTTGTATCTTCCCGTGCTTTCCTCTATGTTTTGTGTGTAAATCTTGTGTTACAATGGTGAGTTACAATGGCTATTTATAGTGTTTGTGGATCCTATCTTTAGGAATTTAAATCTTAGTAGAACTCTATCCTATTTTTAGGAGTTTGAATCCTAGCAAAATTTTATCCTATTTTTAGGAGTTTGAATCCTAGTATGACGAAAATGTGTGTTGACAGCTGCCCCTCTTTGCCCATAGTCGTGTAACGGGGATAGGGCAAAGATTAAAAGACACACTTTTCGTTCAGTGGAGTTGAAAATTAACTCTGATGTTTCAATAACTCCCTGTCGAATTGAGTTACGGATGACTCCTCCATCGTGAAGTTGAGTTCATCTTGAAATGATATGAAATTGAAGTCGTAGTTCGGAATTTGAATCAGCACGTGGCTTCCCGTTACCCTTCGGTCTTCTTCTCGGTTTAAACACCTTGGATCGGAATCGAACTCAGAAATCTTCATTGACATATAGTTTTTTCTTGACTTAAGCTATGTTGTTTGAAAATGGTTGCTTGTCACTAAGGCACGGCTAACCCAGGCCATCTTCTCGACTTGAAAACCTCGACTGCAACCGGAAAGTAGTGCGATTGATGTGTCATCGAGCTGAATGGAGTCGAACTCGATAATTTTGATGGCATATAATCCTTCTTTGAGTTGGATATCCTTCGTCGTGAAGTTGAAATCCAAGTAAGTAGCATTGTTCTGAGTCCAATATCCTCCGTCGTGAAGTTGAAATTGGCTCTGGAACCGGGAAATTGTTTGTTGACAACCAGCCGTCCCTTCGTTGTGAAGTTGAACTTGTGTTGTCTCGAGTCCAATATCCTTCGCTGTGAAGTTGAAATTGACTCTGAATGAAATTTTATTGACAAGCAACGGTCCGTTCGTCGTAGAGTTGAACTTGCGTTGTCTGGAGTCCAATATCCTTCGTTGTGAAGTTGAAATTGGCTCTGAGATTAGGAAGTTGTTGTTGACAAGCAGCGGTCCCTTCGTCGTGAAGTTGAACTTGCATTGTCTGGAGTCCAATATCCTTCGTTGTGAAGTTGAAATTGGCTCTGAAATTGAGAAGTTGTTTGTTGACAACCAGCCGTCCCTTCGTTGTGAAGTTGAACTTGTGTTGTCTCGAGTGTCACGATATCCTCCGTCGTGGAGTTGAAATCGCGGATGTTTGGCTTCGAGCTAGACATCCTTCGTCGTGAAGTTGAAATCTATTCTCGAGCAAATTGTGTCGTTTCAAGAGAAACTGTCTCAAGGGAGACAAAATTTGTTTGAAGGAAAACATATTCAAAGATTTCGTTAAATTGTTTTCAAAGTTTATGTTTGGAGAGAAACTGTCTCAAGGGAGACAAAATTCGTTTCAAGGGAAACTATCTCAAGCGAGATAAAATTCATTTCAAGGGAAATTTTTCAATGTTTATGTTTCAAGAGAAACTGTCTCAAGAGAGACAAAATTTTCTGTTTCGAGGGAAACTATCTCAAGAGAGAGAAAAAAAAATCATTTAAAGGGAAATGTTTTCAATGTTTATGTTTCAAGAGAAACTGTCTAAAGGAAGACAAAATTTTCTGTTTCGAGGGAAACTATCTCAGGAGAGAAAAAATTAATTTCAAGGGAAATGTTTTCAAGAGAAACTGTCTCAAGGGAGACAAAATTTTCTGTTTCGAGGAAAACTATCTCAAGCAAGATAAAATCTTCTTAAAAAAACAACCTTGAGTGAAATGAAATGCCTTCTTTCGAGTGAAAACGATCTCAAGCGAGACAAATCTTGTTTTAAGAAAAACAATCTTGAGTGAAATAAATCTTCTTTCGAGAAAAACAATCTCAAGTGAGACAAAGTATGTTTAAAGAAAAACAAATTTGAGTGAGATAATCATCTGCATTAAATGAGACTGTCTTAAGTGAGACAAAGTTTATATTGGAAATGTTGAATCTGGAGATGAATGTCGATCTTTCAATCTGTCGAGTTGGCTTTTAATCTCATGTTCTCCTGAAAGATCTGTAAAATGCATATGGATGTAACTATCCTGATGATGTATGCTTGATGTATGCCCAAATGAAATTTATTTGATGTTGAATTTGCCCTCAAGGGAGGAAAAATCAAGGTTTTTATTGCTCATGATGATGAATTCAAAGATGCAAATTTCATGTAACATCCGCAATACCGGGTTAGTGACCAAATTGTAGAATTTCAGAATTTGGTGACTAAAGTATAAGAATGAAAGAATTTAATGATTATTTGAATTTATATTAAAGGTTATTTGGTAATTATTAAAGGAAATTAAGGGTAGTATGGTCTTTTCCTTTAAAAGATATTCTTCCCCCTTTTATAAGAGTGAAAAACGTGGGAAGAGAGCTATCTGGAAGCTTTCTTCTTCTTGCTTTCTCTTCTTCACGTGGGGCTAGCTACAAAAGGTAAGTTAATTTCAGTTGGTTAATTCTTAAGTTTTAAGCTTAGTTTTGATTCTTTGGGTATTAAATAAGCTTAAGGAAAGCTTAAATCATCTTAAAAACAAATGATGGAGGGGTTATGAGAGATTAAAGATTTGGAGTTTTTATATGAAACTTTGGAAAAGAATTGATAAGTAGAATTTGAAGTTAAATTTGACTTGTCAATGGTTAAATTAAGAGATTTGGAATGATAGAATTTGATTTTGAACATATAGAAAATTTGATATGATTTTTGAATTATATATGGAAGATAGGATTTTGAGGTTTTAGATGAAATAAATGAATATAGATTGGTTTAAGTATGTGTACTAGAGTTAAGAATGAAAAGGAGATGATATATGAAGTGTTTGAGTGAAAATGAAGGAATTTTCGGGTTGAAAATATGATTTCTGGGTAAGGGGAATCGGTACCCATTCAAGGGGAACCGATACCCCTTCAAACGACAGAATTCCAGAATGTCTGGAGGGAATCGATACCCCATAGGGGGGAACCGATTCCCCCTAAAGGAAAATTGGGAATATGGGTTTAATAAGTTCGTTTAAGTTGCTAGTATCCAATTACAAGGTGTAGGTATCTAATGATTGTCCCGAAATGTACATTTATGTAGATTCTACGCATAAAGAATTCCGGAACGTTTGGCAAGTAAGATCGATCAAAGGGAAAGATAAGAGATTGGAATTGACTAGTGAGGCCAGGTGAGTGCATATTAATTAGTTTATAGTGCTAAATGGAAACAAGACTTGCGACAAGTCTTTTTCCTCTGTTAGAATGCATGAATATATGATTATACGTATATGAATGACATGAATAGTATGTATGCATGATTATATGTGTTAACATGCTTTTGAATGTAATGTTATGAGAAGTATGTGCTATGTAATGTATATATATGAACATATGTGAAACTGAACTATGTGACTGCATGAGAAAGATATGAGCTTATATGGCCTGTGATATGAAAGTGTATATGTGAAATGATATGAAATATATATGTGAAAACAAGTATATGTTATGAGATCAATGATTACACGTACATGTGATACGTGACTGAAAAGAAAAGATATGTGGTTATAAGAGAAAGAATATGAATAAGTAATGTGAACTGTTATAAATGATAATGCCCATGTTATGTGATATGAGAGCTAGGGGTATAGTTGGCATGCCAAGGGTCGAGGGTTTACCTATGTTCTTCGGAACATATGGACTGTTTACCTATGTTCTTCGGAACATATGGACTGTTTACCTATGTCCTTCGGGACATATGGACTGATTACCTAGGTTCTTCGGAATCTATGGACTGGTCCTTCGGGACATTGATCGAGCTGTGGTGACAGCATATATGTGCACAACCTCAATGTACTCACATACCTTAAGTTCTCACTAGTGTACATGGGCTAATAAAGTGATTAAACAAGCATACTGAATGTGATATGTATACGATGGGTTTATAAGTGGTTTGAAATGTGTTACGTGAATCATATGATGTTGTGTGTGTATAGTGTTTGATTGAAAATTGTTAACAATAAGAGTATGTGATTACATGATAAACTGTTAATGATGAATTATGTGTCTGTATGTATTTACTGTAATTAATCTGATATGATTTTATATGATACGAAGAATGCATGAAATTGATATAACATGATAGAACAGAACATGCATGTATTGATATATGTTATGAAGTGCATTATAAGTCGTTATGCCTCACTAAGTCTTCGACTTAGCGTGTGATTGTTTCACACGTAGGTTTCGAGAAGAGTAAAGAGTAATGCGGAGCAAGACAGGTCAGTTTTCCTTACCAAATGTCAGATCAAAAAATGTATGTACTGTTTACAGAGTGTAGTTGGCATGTAGTCTAAAGATATAAATGGTATGAACTCTGATATCTGTCGTAAACGTTTGGAAATAATTTAAATGTTATCAAAGTTTTTAAATTACCCACTATTTTATACGAATAAATGTTTAAAAAGTCAATGTGTCACTTCGGACTCGTATCCGGGTCGGATATGGGTTGGGGGTGTTACATTTCATGCGTCATGTATGTACGTGTTGATGTATATATTGAGATGTGAGGGGAATGGCTACGTGTGCAGTCTTCATTCTGACTCAATTTGTCTTCATTTCCACCAGGTTGTACTCTTGCAGACCTCAAGACAATTTTTTCTTCCTTTATCAAATTTTGCCCCAAAGATGGTTTCTTTTGCCTCTGTTTCGATCTTGAGCTTCGGAGCGATATTTGTTGAATTCCAAGATATGCTTCCAGAGAACTTATCTTGTTTGAAAATGCTTTTCTTCTTTCGAATTTTCAAAATTTTTAAAAATATCAAAAAGAACTTTTGAAAAAGTTACCTCTTTCTAGGTTTCACAATTGAAGCAAGTCATAAAACATGAGTTCATTGGATATCAAAAGAATCAAACACTCTTTCAATCTTTGATAGATGTAAATCTTTGACAAATATCAAGATCGAAAAGTTGGTCTAGAGGTGGGTTTGTTTCATCGATTTGGTTATCGTGCAGATCATGACATGCCCCTCTTTCTTGATTTGGTATTTTGATCAGAGGCGAACAAAATGACACAACTAGCATAATCAATGACTAAACCTTTCAGAACACTTTTGTTTCAGTTCTCTGAAATCTTCCATTTGTTCAAGTTTCGTAAGCTATTCTAACAAAGGTAGTGCAGAAATATCGGTCTAAATAATGAAATTCTTGAGTGCTCGTGTGAATTTGACTATAACAGGTGTTTCTCAACTCCCTTAGTCTATTATTACCGAAAATTTCTTTTTAGATGAATTTGATTTATTTTTCCATTGTCTGGCTAGCCGAATCTATAAAGTCGGGGCGTTCAACCAATTGCTTTAGAGGGACAGCTTATAATCACTTTTATCAGGTTTAACTGAAGGGTTCATCTCATCACAAAGTCTTTGACCTAACAAAAGCAGTGGAGCAAACACCGAATTGCCAAGTGTCCGAGCAATGTCATGATTTGAATGTAATCTATTCATAAAGCCAGGGCTTTCGAGTTTTCTCTATAACCAATTGCCTTAGTAGAATAGCTCAGCTTTAGAGGGATAAATCACTGAAGGGTTCGTCTCATTACAAAGCCTTTGGCCTGACAAAAGCAGTGGAGCAAACACCGAATTGCCAAGTGTCCGAGCAGTGTCATAGTTTGAACTTAATCTATTCATAAAGCCAGGGCTTTCGAGTTTCCTCTATAACCAATTGCCTTAGTGGAATAGCTCAGCTTTAGAGGGACAAATCACTTAAGGGTTCATCTCATCACAAAGTCTTTGGCCTGACAAAAGCAGTGGAGCAAACACCGAATTACCAAGTGTCCGAGTAGTGTCATAGTTTGAACATAATCTATTCATAAAGTCAGGGCTTTCGAGTTTCCTCTATAACCAATTGCCTTAGTGGAATAGCTCAGCTTTACGGATTTAATTTCTTAAGATTGTCAAAAAGAACCTGTTATAGTCTAGGTGTTTTTGAAAGTTAAGGGATCTCATCTTTAGAGTTCAATTTCCAAACAACTGACCTAAACTAGATTTACTTACTCGACTATTCCATTTGTGAAGATCATTATCATCCCTGAACATCATAAACAAGGGTATAAACCAATTAGTTTTGCAATCTCATGTGCTAGTTGCCCTATTCTGTTCGCTCTTAATACGTGTCTGAATACCAAACCTTGGATGGACTCTTCATGAGAAGAGAAAACTTAGCTCGGTAAGAGAAAAATATGTAGTCTGGTGTATCTTTTAAATTAGGACCAAGGGGTCTTTGTTTTGCAGGGTTCAATCTTGTCATTTGTCAAAGATTTACAACCTCAATTATTAAACAGTTTTTAATTGAGGTGATATTCAAGGAATTCAAGATTAAAATTTGCTCATCCCCTAAGAAGGAAGCATTTTATTTAAAATGTTTAAACGTCAAGTGACTTAAAAATGTTCACGCATAAGAAGTACGAAAGAAAAACAAGTTCAAACAAGATGATATACTTGATAATGCAACAAAATTCCTAATGGATTCCCCATATGACTCTCGATCAGAATGCCCCATTACAAATTGAAAGTGAATGCCCCTGAATCGATCAGATCTTGGACCTTACGTTTCAATGCCCCACAATTCTCAGTGGTGTGCCCTGAGCTCCCAATATGATAGCTGCATACAGCGTTAATATCATGACCTTCAGGATATGGGACCTCTCTAGGTTTGAATTGAACTAGAGTCACAAGATTTTTCTCAACTAGCGTTGGGAGTAACTCCTCATATGTCATTGGGATTGGACTGATACAAATCTTTTCTTTCCTTGGTCCTCTATGAGTTTGTTTAGAAGTACTAGACGATACAACTGCAACAGTTTTTGGACTTGAGACCGTAACACCTTTGTTGGCGTTGTAGGTATTGACATTGTTGATATCTCCCTCAATTTTTCCTTGTTTTATAGCTAGCTCGATCATCTCACCAGCCATAACTAGATCTGAGAAAGTTCCCGATGTAATTGCCATCAGGTGTCCGAAGTAGGGTACCTTCAGGGTTTGTACGAACAACTTTCTAGTTTCTTTTTCATCCAGGGGTGGATGAACCTGCACAGACAAATCCCTCCATTGTTGCGCATATTGTCGAAAACTCTCATTATGCTTCTTTTTCAGGCTTTGCAGCATAACCCGGTCTGGTCTCATATCGTTGATATGCTTATATTGTTCTAGGAAAGACTTGGCTAAGTCTTTCCATGTCTTGATGTGAGTTTGGCTGAGCTGATTATACCAGCGGATAGCTGAACCGGATAGGCTCTCCTGAAAGTAGTGTATCAGGAGTTGATAATTCCCTCCATATCTTGTCATCTTCCGACAGAACATAGTGAAATGGGCAGCTGTTCCCATCGAACTTCTCAAACTCAGGAGCTTTAAACTTTGGTGGAAACACCAAATCTGGAACCAGGCTTAGCTCCCTTGCGTCCACTCCATAATAATCATGGTCCCCTTAGACTATCTTCATTCGATCTTCTATCATCCTGATCTTCTCTTCCATCTTTTTCGCTTTGTCATCTTCATTAAAATCCGGGATACTGTAATCATCCGGATGATTATCAGGATTAGTTTTGGAAGTTTGCACCTTTACAGCAGATGGTGCTTTTCCTTTGACAACAGAAGAATTTTCTTGTGGTCTGGGTAAGATCTCGGGTGACATAATCACCTGTGAGGTTGGTGACATGGTTACCCCTTCGAAGGGACTTCCCCCTTCTGCACTAACTTGCTGTAAACATGATAACTTGGCCACTATTTGGTCGACCAAGGATTCCTAGTTTTTCTTGATGGATTCCGGAGTGCTCTGACTATTTTAAGCCATCTTATATTCCAGATCTTTTTGTAGTCTTGCCATGTTCTCCTCGAGTTTTTCCATTCTGGTCTCCATTTGTCTTTTCTTTGCTCGGGTATTATGCGGATAATGCATATTTAATGTCTGTAGTAGTAGACTTGGTGTTTTCTCTTTCGCTTTCTGAGACATGTTCTGTTTGTTAATACGAATGTAAAAACATGGAAAATATAGAAATAAACATGAGATATAGAATGCAAAATATGCAATGCTTGATGTATGCAACTTAGAGGCACTGATCCAGAAAAAGTGTTCATTATTATAAATAATCTTTATTCAGACAAAAATATCTTATCTTGTAAGAGACATAAAAACAATCAAAGGTACACTCGGATTAAATCCTCTAAACCCCAAATAGCTTCTAGTAGATTGACAAGTCTTCTGCCTTCATCCGTTACTTGTTGAATACATTGTCGAACCACTCCGGCTTCCCTTGCCAGGCTATAAAGATGACGGGCTGCCTTCTGTACTTGATCTAGGAAGTCTTGGATGGCTGCGTCTTTGGCCAGTGTACTCTTGAAAGGCTGACTTTTGGTGTGCTTAACGAGACTCGCCCTAGTTTGATGTTTTCACAGTGTAGCAGTGTGGTGTATTCTTCGATAGTAGGTACCATGTCCTCCCAGTTAAAAGTGAAACAACTGTATCCCGGGTTCCAGAATTGGACCATGGCTCTAATCAAGGGCTCATCAATCCTAACGTGAAGTAAAAGTGCAATGTCACCGTACCGTTGGCTGAACTTCTGTTTCCGATCATTCTTCCAACTGTCCCAGATATCTCGAAGCTCCTGCACATTGTTCTGTTTTAGGCTGATAGATGCGTAGCTAACCAGCTCTGACACATAGTTTTCTTGAAGGTTGTCTCCCTTTTCTTTTTGAGTCTTCTCGGACCATAGTCGTACCTCGAGGTTCTTAGTCTCTTGTATTACAACACCTTTGTCCATTAATTCGGATTATTTTGTGTAATAAACACCTTTTCAGGGATCAGTAACCTCTTGTTATGATGCAAAATGCTATAAAACAAACACAAATGCAAAAAGGTTAGTAAAATGATAATATAAAAATAAATAAGTAAAGTACACAAAAACAACAAGGTTAAAAAAACGTCATAGGTTTCAGAATGTGGTTTCGGGGTAGGCTTAATTTCTCCATAGTCTCTTGGGTTAGGTTCTAAAAAACGGTACCCGAGTTCTCCTTGCTGGTGCCCCCTTGGGCTTACCAGACCCTTAGTCCTAAACCCATCACAGGCTTGTGTGGACTAAGTTAAACTCAAGAGGACACATTCCCTTATGCCCATACGGAGAATAAATTCACACGAAGGCATAAGGTATATGAATCCCGAAGGTTACTTGCTAGGCCCATACGATGAATAAATTCACACGAAGGCGTCGCTTTCACCCCCACTTAAAACGGGTTCGGAGCTCGGGTATAGAGCCTTTAGATGGAAAAAAGAAAACTTTGATGGCTGAAACCATGAAAAAACGATTAGTCCAACTATTTACTCGAAAATAATCAAAAGTAAGTAAAAAGGATCGAAATATTACCTTAAAATTTAAACTTACCCTCTTCGTTAAAAAGACAATTGGAAATTACCTTAGCCTGACTCACTTACCGTCCCCAGTGGAGTCGCCAAACTGTCGTAACCGTTTTTATGTTGGGCCCCAGAATTGGGCTTCGACTTAGAAAAATGTGGATTGGAGTCGCCACCGATCATTTATTTAAAAAATAAATGGGTTGATCGGATACCCTATTTCTTACCTGATCTGCGTCTTACCATAAATATGTCGGGCTCGGGAGTCGGTTACGGTCAAGGAAGGATTAACACCCTTGAACCGCCCTTTCGGTACTACGTAATTTCCAGTTGTCTTAATTAAGAAAAATAACAAGTTAAATTAAAAGGTAAAATTTCGATCCTAATTACTTACCCTTGATTGATTTGAAAATATCCTTTAAAAAAAATCGAGAAATGTGTTAGATAAACAAGGTAAAGAAAACAAATAAGATACAATGGAAAAATAAAATAAATAAAATAAATAAGTAAGATAAGAACAAAAAATAGTAAAGTAATAATTATATATAGTAATATTTGAAAAAAGGAAAAATATATATAAATATATCAAAGTATTAATAAAATAAATAAGTTATATATATACACCAAATACTTAAAAATAGAAAAACTACCCTCCCAATTCACCGAAAGTGGGGGGCTTTAGTAAGAAATAAGACAAAAAATAGGCCCTCTAGGTTAGTAGTATATAATATAATGTTTAATAATAATAATGATAAAGACACAAGATTTTTTAAAAAATAATAATAATATAATAATAATGAATAAATAGATAAAAAATGAAAATAATAAAAAATAATATAAATATATAAAGTTATAAGATATATTACATAAATAAAGAAATAATCAAATAAAAATAATTAAGAATATATATATTTAATAATAGGTATATAAATAAACTATTAAAAATATAAAAAATATATACGACTAGATAAAGATAATTACAATATATATATAGTAATATTAGACTTATAAGTAAAATATTAAAGAAATATATATATATATAATAATAATAAAATATAGTAAAAAAATAAATGAAAATAATTTAATATATATATATATACATATAATAATAATAACATGAATAATAAAAAATAAATGAATAAAATATCCATATAATAAATAAATAGACTAATATAGATTTTTAAAAAGCTATTCCCCTCCTTTAATCGAAAATCAAATCGATTTTTAAAAATAAACCTCGGGGTAGATCTAGGTTCGAAACTTCGAAACCCCACCCATTTTGGTCATCGGCGCAACCCACGTTTTGGGTTATTCGAACCAAATCTCAAGAAAAATAACGTGCACATGCAAAAGAAAGAAAAAAGAAAATGATACCTTTTATTTCATTTTCGAATCCTTTACAATAGTTTTGCCTTTGTATCTTCCCGTGCTTTCCTCTATGTTTTGTGTGTAAATCCTGTGTTACAATGGTGAGTTACAATGGCTATTTATTGTGCTTGTGGATCTTATCTTTAGGAATTTAAATCTTAGTAGAACTCTATTATATTTTTAGGAGTTTGAATCCTAGGAAAATTTTATCATATTTTTAGAAGTTTGAATCCTAGTAGGACGAAAATGTGTGTTGACACACTCGACGGTTGATGAAGAGAGAAGAATGGAATATCCTCATCCAAATTTTGTTGAACGCAACTCTGAATATATTCACCGTGGGGCTCAACCGAGAGGTATAAGGGTATCGACTCTTAAACATGATCTGGAGCTTCTTAATGCCGTATCCGACAGTAACCAATTTCGCTGCAAGTATTTTATGCAACTTTAGGAAGAAGGCATTGTAAGATCATATATGGGTACGTATTAATGCTGAATTTTCATATAATCGTGTGTTTGTTACTTGAAGGAAAAATGAAGAATCAAATCAAGATATTAAAACCAAACCATACATGGTCCCCAGGCTTTTCAACAGCTTCTTCCAACTTCTTCATGTCGGTCTCATCATCCCATGGTTTAACATCCGAAAGTAGCGTAGAAATAACAAAAAAAAATGTCGAAAAGACAACAAATATTAAAGTGCATTCGAGTGTTAGAAACGCATATATATTCAACTCGGAGAGACATAACCTTAATCAACACAAATACTTCTCTTTCTTCTTCACTGTCTTTTTGGCCAGCGATCACACTAACGCACACCAGAAAAGGAAATTTGACTAAACAATCACACTGGCAAAGCCGATAATTAGACTACTAATGTACAGATTGGAGCTAAGCCAAAACACAAGAATAAAACTACTTGAATCTCGATCCCACTCAATTTGTCTAGTTTATCTAATAAAACTGAATTTGATCATCGTGCTTCACTTCAAACTCTATTATCCATGCTTAATATTTACAAAAATATAAGACAAATTTGATTTAGTTGGTAGATTTCTAAAAATATAACTTAAATTCCAGTAAATGAACCTCAGCTATAGCAGAATGAGGTGGATCAACTTTCCCACTAAACCCCGACAGCTTCCCCAGGGAAGCTATAAAAAACCATTGAAAACAACATAAGCTTTTTGTTATGATAAATGGGAATATAACGGCAAGTAAAACAAGATAAAAAACAATAACATTAAGTTTTCCGGAAAATTCTAAAAAATAAAAAATCAAGGTAAAAAAATGATAAATTCATTATAATGTCGAAATCATAAAGGTTTCCATTGGATTCTAAGGTTTTAACCTACTATATAATCAATATATTCTCTAAATTCAATCAAAGTCTTTCATTTTCATTCTCCACCGATCATCACCGTCAATAATGATTCAATCTTAAATTTTCAATTCACCCATTTTTATATATTTTACCAGAAAAATCATAGACTCGATAAATTTATCATAGTACTATTCGCCTTAAAAAAATGAGATTGGGCTTAGAAAATGAGATTTTGAGTTGGATTTTGGCAGAAATATTGTATTCCTTCTTTAATTTATTTATTGCGTTTTTTAGCCCAAAAGCTTAAACCCAGCCCAAAAATGGTCGCCGCTAGAATCTCATACAGTACTTTTAATAACCCTAGAGTCAGGAAGCCTTTATACTAGTTGGCTTATATACAAAACCCTAAACTCCTCTTTAGCTGCCGCAGCTGAGATCCAACACTCTATAACAGAGGTACTCGCGTTGATTCATTCATCTTATTAACCCTTCATAGCTAGATTCAGTGCATATATTTTATTAACAATATATATATCTCTTCATTGGTGTTGCTCTATAGTTAATGAAATCACTTGGTACTCGCTCAATTTTTATTTTTTTCAATATAATTGCTTATTAGAAAAAGTGAATTTTTCCTCCGTTAATTATTTTGAAGATCTTATGTAGTGATAAGCTTTACTCAGATAACCATCTTCCTTGATTCTTGTTTGTGCTTACGTTTTTGAGGGCGTCCTTGTTTAGGGACTATCAGATATTATGTGGAATTTGTTTTCTGATTTGTTCTATTTTTTTTATATGATTTTTGGGTAGAAATGGGTGAGGAAGTTAAGGTTTTGGTTCCGGAGTCACTCTTGAAGAAGAGAAAGAGGAATGAAGAATGGGAGCTTGCCAAAAAACAGGGGCTTGAAGCTGCCAAGAAGAAGAAAGCTGAGAACCGGAAGCTGATTTTCAATAGGGCTAAGCAATATGCAAAGGAGTACGAGGCTCAGGTAAGAATTGTGACGTTCTGTTTCTGATTTATGGATATTGTTTTCATCGTATCGTAGAAGTGTCTGAATCATATTTTGTGTGGTCGTTAATGTGTCAGGAAAAAGAGTTGATTCAATTGAAGAGGGAGGCAAAATTGAAAGGAGGGTTCTATGTTGATCCAGAAGCTAAGCTTTTGTTTATTATTCGAATCCGTGGGTATGTGTTTATTGTGATGTTTTATCGGTTTATGAATCTAAATTCTAACATGTAATGTTTTATGAATGTTCGTTTTCAGTATCAATGCCATGCATCCTAGGACAAGAAAGATTTTGCAGCTCTTACGATTGATACAGGTACTTGTTGAATCTATGAAGAAATATGGTTTGTGAGAACCAAATTCCCATTTCCCCTGTGTTTGTTATTTGATTGAATTAACCTCAATTTTTTTAATATTTTTGGTATAGTTTTATGGCGTATTTCTTTCCAACACTGTAGGGTGATGGTTGTTAATGAATTTGGAAAATCTGAATCTAAATTGTTGTGTTTGTTCTTATCAAATACAGATTTTCAATGGTGTTTTCCTTAAAGTGAACAAGGCAACAATGAACATGCTTCACCTAGTTGAACCTTATGTGACTTACGGGTATCTTTTACCTTATGTGCATCCTTTCTTTCCATTTTAGTAATTTTATATGCTTGCCCTATCTTATTTCTGAATGATCGCATGGTTCTAGATACCCGAACCTTAAGAGTGTTAGGGAATTGATTTACAAAAGAGGTTATGGGAAGTTGAACAAGCAGCGAATTGCATTGACTGACAATGAAGTCGTTGAGCAGGTCAGTATCATTTTTGCTTTCAGGAATTTTATGTCATTGGGACTTGGATGCAAGTAGTAGGAGAGTTTATGTTTGAACATGTCTTCTATCCTTGCATCCATGTTTGTATGCGTAAAAATCGAGTAAGAGACAAAGTGACACGGTCAATTACTAAACAAGCTTTTGTATTGTATTGGTCATCAGGCTTTGGGCAAATTTGGCATCATCTGTGTAGAAGATCTCATCCACGAGATAATGACTGTGGGACCTCATTTTAAGGAGGCCAACAACTTCCTCTGGCCATTCCAGCTCAAGGCACCATTGGGTGGTCTAAAGAAGAAGAGGAACCACTATGTTGAAGGAGGAGATGCCGGCAACCGCGAGAATTACATCAATGAGTTAATTAGGAGAATGAACTAAAATATAATTTGGGTTTAATCCTGTCAGGACTAGTGGTTTTTGTCTATTTGGAAGGTGTCTGATCTTAATTTCTGTTGGAAATTAGAAACAGTTTTGTTTAAGAAAAACATGGATATTGCTTTGTTCTGCCATTGTTCTACTTTGGGATTGAGCTTTCTCGATGTTCTTTGCTTCTAGTTTTACTGTTGATACTTGATATATAGTATTTATTATGCTATTTGAATTTTGAAGAATTTTTTTTATAAATAAACGTTATAAATATTAAAATTATCCAAAAGGATAAAAAAAGTAAAAATTAGTTAAGATTTAAACAATAATTTACATCTAATTTGAGTTTCTTTTATTAAAAAAATCAATTAACTTCCTAAGAATATTTTTTCAAGTGCTTACGTGTGTAATTTTTTAATTTATTTTAAGTTGGATGATTATAATTTTGATTCTTATATATGTTAATGTATCAGGAGAAGATTCAGCAGCTACCGCAGCCCTGCTTCCTCAGGCGGAACTTCGGGAAGGATGCTAAGATAATGAAGACGAAATCTATTTTTTCCCTTAAAATAGTTCAGTTTTATTAAACCCGGTCGTCCTGCACTTCGATCTTAGCCAAGTTTCTATTACACAGGGCTTGAAATACATGGAAGGGAAGGGACCTTAAAATTACATTTTCAATCAAACTGGCGAAAGAAGTTATAAATGTGATTGTTAATCTCATCTGGTTTTTCCATGTTGATGTAATGAGCAACACCTTCCATTACCACCACTTCCTGCAACAACGGCACATCTTCTTTGAACCCACCATTGTGAATGTAGTCCTTCATCCCAGCCATATGATAAACCAGGTCCTTATCGCCTGTTATGAACTTGGCTGGTGTCTTGATCTCACATCCTGTCCATGGTGCCAACAGTTCCCAATTCCTGTCATCCAAAGTTAGACTTTTTATTATCGGATTAAAGTTTAGATCGATCGGATTGAATTTTCAAGATTAATCATAAACCACAAGTGTAGCCATATCCAAAATCAATGTTAATTTCAATGTTAAATAATTTGATCCCTCGTAGATCAATCATAATTCCGTACCGACATAGATTCAAACCCATATCAACGTTCTCGTGAATGATTAAAGTTGGAAAGGGAAATTAAATATATAAATTACCTGTTAAGGTTTCGGTAATAGTTTAGTGGACCAGTGAAGCCGGTTTTCTGGAATTTAGTGACATAGTAGTTAGCTTCTTCCTCAGACAGCCAAGAAGGTAGTTTAAGTGGGACAGCAGGTGAACGCTCGAAGAGTTTCCCTTTCGGTAACAAAACTGGGAAATCGATCAGGTATTCCTTCATAACTCTATCTATCCAATCTCTGCAAATTCAGCTTCAATTTCTCCAGGTGCCTGTAATATATATATCAAACAAGCTTCTCAATTCTGATTTATAGGTAAAATTCATACATATGTAAGCTCCGAAAAAGTTTAAACCTTGTTTCTAAATTGTATGTTTGATGATTTACCTGAAATCTAGATATGTAATGATCACTGCCATAATAAGATCTCCAGGCATCAATGGGCTTACTTTCCCGACTGAACCGAGAATACGGCACGCTCAAGTTCACCAAAGCTTTCACTTTATCAGGCCTAAACATGCACAAATACCAGGCCAACACAGCTCCCCAGTCATGCCCTACAACAAACACCTTGCGTTCATCGGGAGCCACCACGTTGACGAGCTCGACCAAATCGCCGACCAGGTGGAAGCAAGTGTAACTGTCGATTGAGTCGGGGGCGTCCGAGTCGCCGTATCCCCTCAGGTCGGGGGCCACGGCTCGGTAACCCATTGAAGACAGAGACGATTTGGTGACGCCATGAATACCAGAGCCCGGGGTAACCATGGAGGAAAAGAATCACTGGGCCATCCCCCTTTTCAGCTAAATGCATGTTAATGCCATTCACTTTAACTGTTATGTGCTCTATCCCTTCCATTTTTCTCAACTATTGACCTTGATTTCTGGCTTTCCGCGTGCTCTCTTGCTAAATAAAACTGATTATTGTATAAATTCATTATATTAAAAGATGATGCTCCGAATATTCTAATTTCATTGTTGAAAAGGACCGAACAACCTCTTTTATCAACGGTTCAATAGTCCACATCTTTACCAGCTTTTAGTATGCTTACAGAGTATAAAAATAAATTCAAAGAGGAAATCAAACCTTCTTTCTTTGCAACTCTCTCTACATCATATTCAAATCTTATCCAGTTCCATTTTCTTAATGAGTTTGTCAATACTAAATCAAATGGTTGTGTTTTTCATACTTTGTCCTATTATTTTTGAATTTTTTTCTTAATGACGACTTTAACTTCCTTAATCATCTAATTTAATCATTGTATATTTTTTAATATTCGATCATTGAATATCCACATTTTATATTTTTTGTCATTCGACTACATGACGTGAAATTATTTAATATCAAACTTTCAATAAATAATAAAATAATTTTGTTTGGTTCAATATAAATATTTGGGGTCAAAATCCCTGACGTGGAATTGACAGCTTCACCCTCTCATCGGCGGACAGTGACTCATCAATGACCTCACCTGTGAGATGGGTAATGATGGACGGTGGCTCCCGCTCCTCCTTTTTTTCTTCTTTCTTTTCTCCATTACTAAATTGTTTTGTAATTTGATGCTTTTGAATTCAACGTACATTTCTAATGCAAACAATGAATGCCCTTCTAAAATTTCAGTGGTGATTGATGCACTGTTTCTAATGCATTTCTAATGTTATTGTGTTGTTCGTGACTCGCGAGCACCATGTATAATTTAGGAGCCATGATGAGCCACGGCCGCCGGTGAGAAGGTGAGAGTACGGTGGGGGTTCTAATTTGGAATTTAGGGATTGATTATAATTTGGGATTTAGGGTTTGAGTGTATAATTTAGTATTTTTAAATTTATTTTTTATTATAATCTTATATAATATTAAAATATTAATAAAAACATGACATGTCATATGAAAAAGTAATAAAATAATCTATGAAATCATTTATGTATTCTACGTCATAACAGTGTTACTAAAAAATTAATGTTTTCCTCATCACTTGAAAGGCACACTAACACAAATATTAATGTTGTTCCGATAGCCAATCATTTTTTCTTGAAGATTCTGTGTCTGAGACATTTCCAGACACGGGGTATGGGGACATAAATACATAATTCTCTATGGACTCTCCAAACACATGGAAAAACATAGAAAATATTTAACCCATCCATGTCGGACGCATACCTATGTCCGATACTCGCATCTTAGATATAGTAACATAGAATAAGAAGAACGAGTAAAAAGCACATAAATACTCCTTTAGTCTGATTTGTCAACAGAGGCAATTTGGCATGTGATGCATTTGCCACACAATCTTGTTGAGGAAATTGAACATTGACTTGTTTTTTAACCTTAAGATACGAACAATTTTTAATATATATATATCTCGAGACGGGAAGAGTCTCTTTTACTCACGTTCAGCACTTGGATGTTAGCCAAGTTTTTATTACACGAAGGGCTTGAAATGCATGGAAAAGTATGGGACCTTAAAATTACATTTTCAATCAAAACTGGCGAAAGAAGTGATAGATATGATTGGTAATGTCGTGTGGTTTTTCCATGTTGATGAAATGCCCAACTCCTTCCATTACCACCACTTCTTGCAACAACGGCACATCTTCTTTGAACCCACCATTGTGAATGTATTCCTTAATCCCAGGCATATGATAAACCAGATCCTTATCACCCACAATGAATTTGGTTGGTGTTTTGATCCCACCACCTGTCCACGGTGCCATCAGTTCCCAGTTTCTGTCACCGAAAAACAACATCAACACGAGCTAGGAAACAACATACGGGTACATGAAAGAACACGGAAACTTATTCATGTTAGATGCATATTACATAATCGTATCCGACACTCATCTTCGAGGATAACGTAAAGGGTCACATATGCATGGATTCAAACCCGGATCAATTTTGTGAATGTTAGAGAGATATATATACCTGTTTAAGTTTCGATAATAGTTGAGTCCACCGGTGTAGCCACCTTTCTGGAATTTACTGACATAATAGTTAGCTTCTTCCTCTGACAACCAAAAAGGCAATGTTATGGGTTCATCTAATGGACGTTTGAACAGTTTCCCTCTAGGTAACAGTTCAGGAAAATCAGTCAGCAATTCCTTCTCAACTCTTTCCGTACCAATCTCTGCAAATTCAGCTTCTATTTCTCCAGGTTTCTGCAATACACATTATCAAACAATCTTCTTAGGTCTAACAATAACAAACCGTGTCAAATCCAATGCTAGATCTTAGTGAACTGAAACCTGGGTTTAAATTGTGGTTTAATTAAGATAAAACATCGATTCTGTAGCAAAAAAGTCCAAAATCACAAAATAAGGACCTTGTATCTTGTTGAGGGATCTCTCCATGAACAGTCGAAAACCCCAACAACAACAGGAAGATATTATTTTCCTGACTGCCCGTTGGCTGTTTTAGTTTTAAGATTTTGTCTCCTTACCCTACAAAGGGTCCCAGGAACGCCCTCGATTAAGGAGGACATGATCGAAGATTGTGTTGTAGTTATCTCATTTTTCGAGTCACTTAAGTGGTTCATTCTGATTGATTTAAACAAAGAGTCGTGAAGATCCAATTGAAGAATTTAGCAACTTGGAGTAACTTGATTGCTGAGATGACAAATCATAAAAGATCAATTAGCAAATTATTGAAGAAATAACCAAATTGAAGAACAAATGACCCTTAGGGATATAAACCGCGCCCTAAGGCCTAAAGTGCGGGTTACCTCGTCTAAGTCATTTGTTCTTCAATTCGGTTATTTATCCAGTAATTTTTTCAATTGGTCCTCCAAAATTTGTCATCTCAAAAATCAAGACCCTTTGTCATTAAATACTTCAATTGGATTCTTACGGCTGTCCGTCCAAATCAATCAGCTGCTCAGAATACAAGATGCTACACGATCTACAGACCATGTCCTCCTTAATCGAGACACTCGCAGGATTCTATGCCCTACAAACACAGTACCTTCTGATATTTGAGAGTTCCGACTAACCATGTAATCGGAGATCCCTCAACATATCTAGCCTGTTAAAAAATGCTTCTCAGTTCAAACAATAAAACCTTGCCGAATCTAATGAAAAATGGGATTGAAACACAGGATTTAAATTATGATCGCGGAAGCGAGAATATTGGTCAGTCTAGACAAATATCGATTCTGTAGCCAAGTAAATTTGAAACTCTAAAATAACGACGACTCGGTATCTAATATGTTAGATAGTATACCTGAAATCTAGAGATGTAATGATCACAGCCATAATAAGCTCTCCAGGCATCAACGGGCTTAATTTCCCTACTCATCCGAAGAAACGGCACACTCAAGTTCACCAAAGCTTTCACTTTATCAGGCCTAAACATGCACAAATACCAGGCCAACAGAGCTCCCCAGTCATGCCCCACAACAAACACCTTGCGTTCATCGGGAGCCACAACGTTTATAAGCTCAACCAAATCGCCGACTATGTGGAAGCAAGTGTAACTGTCCACTGAGTCGGGGGCATCCGAGTCGCCGAAACCCCTCAGGTCAGGGGCCACGGCACGGTAACCCATTGAAGACAAAGCGACGATTTGGTGACGCCATGAATACCAGAGCTCCGGGAAGCCATGGATGAAAAGAATCACCGGGCCTTCCCCTTTTTCAGCAAAATGCATGTTTATGCCATTCACTTTAACAATTCTGTGTTCGATCCCTTCCATTTTCTCAACTCTCTGAACCGTGATTTCTGGCTTTCCACATCCTCTGTTTTATAGTTCTAGGTACCGTAAACTAAGGGGCAGTCGGTTTCGATCGGTTTTGGGTTAAAAATTCATCTGCTGAAAATTTAAATGTTTACGGTTTAGATATTTTAAAAAAAATCTGATCTAATCCGATCTAATTAAGTGCGACGGTTTGGATTTATGCGAATTTTAGATTTTAATTTTTTAAAATAATTCTTGAATTTTTTCATTAAAAAACATGACATTTATAACAAAATCAAATTGTGAAGTTTACAAAAAAATATATATTTTAACAAATGCAAGTTTGTGAAGTTTACGCACATTAATAGTTTCAACGAAACATACAGAGTAGTGAGGACCAAGAATAGTAAGGACCAAGCATATAAAGAACTGAACCTGCATAAACGAAATTATAGTCTCAGATCTCGCATCACAGAGAAATTATTAATGCATAGTCTAAAGAGAGAAAAGAAAGAGTGACATACACTGCAACAACCATGGCGAAAACAGACTCCGAGTGGAGGGAGCAAAATCGTGATGAAGTGAGGGGTGCCAAATCGCGACTGGGCTGTGAGCCGAGGATGATGCGGAGGTAGAGTCGTTTGGGTTGTGAGTGAGGGGTTGTGCTCGAGGAGGATGAGAAGAGGCAGAGTAAATTGGGAATGAACGAAAGTAGGCTAGGGTTTTAATTTTTGGCCAATGAGTGAGTGCGAGCCAATAAAAGGGTTTTATTTTTTATTGAACTTGAAACGGTATCGTTCTTCGCAGGGAGATAGTCATTCATTGTAAGAGACTATCGGTTCGGTTTAGATCGGTTCTGGATTTTTAAACCAAAACTGAACCGATCGTTTTTAAAAAAACAAACAAACACTAAATCGTTTTCGATTTTTTTCGATTATCGATTTTTTAGATCGATTTTCGATTATTTTTTTGGATCGGATTAGATCTGAACACTCCTACCATAAGCTAGTTTTTCTTTGCCTTTTTTGTTTCATAGTACCTCAAACTAGTTTAGACTTTACAACGATAAAAGTCTCTTTCTCATAATATTGTTTTCTCTCCTCCCCCCCCCCCTTTCTTTCTAAGAATTAGGATGATCTACTTTTATATATGAACATAGAAAATGCTTTCTCATAATATTGTTTTCTCTTCTTTCCCCCCCCCCCCTTCTTTCTATGAATTAGGATGATCTACTTTTATATATGAACATAGAAAATGATATTTTTCTCCCGTTTTCTTTCTTGTTAGACATATTTAAAATTCATTTAACCTAACAAAAAGTAAATATTTCATATGAAATTTATTCAACTTATTTATTTTTAAACTAATCTTTGATATCCGATTTAATTGTACAATTTTTGGTGATTGTTCTTTATTTTGCAGCAGCTAATTAATTTATATGCGGAACTGTAAATCTTATGGATTTTTAATCTAACTTGTCAGATCTAATTATTTTATTACTAACAAAAATTGATTTAAATTCTTTACCTTTGGTACTGACAATCAGGAGACGATTACCAATATGATTTTGGTTGCTGCAGTTTTTCCAAGTGAAAAAATCTGCTTTTCCAGATTCCTTTCCCGTGGTTTGACTTTGATGTTTTGTTTTGTTTCTATTAAATTATATTTCTTCAATTTTCAAGTGATTGGTCACTGTCGATTGTCTTGATTGGTTTGTATTATTTGTAGTCATTGTTTTTATTTTAATTGAACAAAAAGAATCTGCTCACGGCTCATATCCGACAAAAATCAGCTTTGGGCACGGGTGTTGCGCTCCAAATACAATATTGAAGATATAGTTCCGGCAACCATTAATCGTAGGGTTGTGTTTGGATCGACGATCTTGAACCCTTAAAGGAGTTGTGTACATACCCGAGCTACTGCTTTACCAACGCAACAAAAGTTCGTGATATTGTGAACAATAATGGGGAATGAAACTGGAATTTGTTAACTACTTTGTTACCTCAATCGACCCCCTTTTACATTGCTGTCGTTAGACCCCCGTGGATAATGGAGAACTGGATACCCCGGTTTGGAAATGGGATAAACATCGACGTTTCACAGTTTAGAGTGCTTACAACCGGAGGATACATGATGTGGCGAATGACGAGAGAACACGGCGTTGGAACCCAATCATACATTACTGGGTCCTCCCGCCTGTTAAGATGCTCATTTGACTGTTTTATAAAGATAAGGTACTATCAAATGAAGAACGTAGGAGGAGACACATTACGATGGACAAGCATTGTGCAGTTTGTGGAGCAACGGTAGAGTTAAACTTACACTTCTTTAGGGATTGTGTGGTTGCTTGAACCGCCTGGTAAGGAGTGATCAATCCTTCACGGATTGAGGAGTTCCATAGTTTGGCGTTAAAAGATTGGATCGAAAGGAACCTCACCCAACATGAATACTTCCCCATTAACTCTGCTGATTGGGTCCTTTTGTTCAGATCAATTCTTTGGTGCATGTGGCTACGCTGGAATCGAATTTTGTTTGACAACAATTACATGATTGAGGATAGCATACTCGTACAAAGCAAGCGCCTACAGACTGAAGCAACTTCTGTGTTGGCTAATCGACAAGTATGTTTAACAGGGCGCAGGAGTATTGTTCCTGGCAACATCCCTTGGCAATATCCGCCTGATAATGGTTTAAAGTGGACTCGGATGCAATATCCGCCTGATAATGGTTTAAAGTAGACTCGGATGGAGCACGTCAGACTGATAATGGTTTTGCTGCATGCCGAGGAGTGATCTTGTATGACGAGGGGAGATGGATCATGAGATTTTCTAAAACCATTGCAAAATGTTCGATACTTGATGCGAAATTATGAGGAGTTTTCAAAGGATTATCCTTTGCTTGTAACCTGATTTTGCACTCAATTATTGCGGAAACAGATAGCAAAGAGACTCTTTATGAGGTTGGCGTCAGGACAGGGCCGAAAAGTGCTTTGTCGATGACCCCTCACACGAACTTCATCGGCAGAAACTGAAATCTAAAGTTCTCCTTTGCACCTCGGGAGATCAATAAGCTGGTGGATACCATGGCTCGACTGGCCTGATCTCAACCATTTGGTCTTCATACGTTTCACGCACCTCCGACTGAAATGGCTACCGCTCTCCAAGACGATATGTGGGGAGCATCTCTGCAAGCTATTGGCAGCTACTTCATACGTTCATCCTTCGTTTTAAATAAATAAAATATATATATATATATATATATATATATATAATCAATTTGATCTAAATTTGTAGTTTCCTTTAAGGTAAAATATGTTAGAGATCAATAAATTATATAAAAATGATTTTTTATCGATAATCTTTCCAACGTCAAATTACTTTTAAATATTTTAATTGACTAAAAGGAATCCATATATGTTAAAGTAATAAAAAAATCAATTTTATCAAAAAGTTTTCTTCTAGGGCAAAATAGATTAGAGACTAATAAACAATATAAAAATAATATTTTCCAAAAAAACAACACATTTATCATGAAATGATTGTAAAATAATATCCTCTAATGTTAAAATAACAATAAAATTTTAATAAATTTAAAATTTATTTTTATAATAATTGGATAAATTTAAAAGTCACTTTATAACAATATGATAAATTTTAATAATCGTTTTATAACCTCTCAAAAACGTTTAGTGATAATTCTATTAATATTTGAAAAGTCTCGCACCCAAAAAAATATTTTTATATAATTCAACGACTTCAAGTATTCATATAACATGGAATTAAAAAGCCGGTACACACGAATGCACCAAAGGCGGACACGGCTCAATTTCGCCAGGAATTTGGAGATGAATGCCGAATACAATTGACCAAAATCGATAGGCGATTTCAGTACCATCTCCACTAAAACCATTACTAGTTAAACCGAAATCAATTCACATTTACGTAGAACTCACTCTGAAAGGAAAACTTTCGTTGACGAAACACATTAATTTACAGATTTTCATAGGATCGTAGACGACATCATTATTAGAGTACAATAATATATACGACATTTTATATCTTTAATATGTAAATTTAAATGCTCAACTGCCATCAGCAACGAACTACATACAAAACTTCGTTCACTGCAACACATTGATAGAACATGAAAAGGAGATTGCAGGCATCATTTCAAAGGTAGAAGCATTTACCTCGTTGGTCTTCCCAGGTCATTCTCGAGAACTAGTTTATGCTACACGAATCAGAAGCACAACCATGATGAAAACACATGTCATGGCTAACAGCAGAAGCCACTAGAAACAACTAGTCTTAGAGGTTTCGGAATATATCTTCATTGCACGAACATTAGTATGTCCGGTGGTAGCAAGACTCTGCTCGATAGCCGTCTCGGTGGAATCAAGTATCTGCAGTACACCAGAATAAGTGTATAAGACAAGTAACAAGCAGCTGTAAAACACAACATGAACAGCAAGATTATTATATCTCGCACACACTCATAAAATACGTGTCTATGCCTGGATGTGAATCAGAATCCTCCATTTGTTGAACAAAATGGATGGAAGAGATGCATAAACTAGGCAGGCTTGGCTTTTGCACTCGAGACTTGATCAAATAGTGTATAGAAGCTTAGGATACTGAGACCCAATGGAAGCATTGAATGCAAATGCATCACTTCAATAATGTCATGCTATACCAAATAAGGAGAGAAAACACTGGGAGAAATAGACAAACAATTAACATGCAATTACAGCATCCTTTTACACCTTTAAAATGTAGAGTCAAAACCACAGTGGTAGTCATTTCTTAGAAATACCTATTTTGTTATAAATCTGAATTAAGGTAATTCCGTCGATATAATGTGACCTAATCTAGACTTGCACCAGGTAAAGAGGACAATCCTAACAGCTTCACAGGAGATATTCAACTCAAGCTCATATTCTCCAAAACATATAAAATGCTGAATCTCACAGCTTATAAAGAGTAAGAAATCAATAAGAAATCATGTAAATATTAAAAGTACATAATTGATCTTACATTTTCAGTGTTCTCCAAGGACCTGCTCATCATGAGACTACGCTCTTTAAGCTGCTGAGCCAATCCAACCATCTCATCAGTTAAATCCTCTTGAAGCTTTCTGTTTTCAAGGAGAAAATAAATTAACAGATACATTGGCAAAATAAACCCAGAAAGACATGGGGATATCCTCAAGCATTATCATTCAGGCTGACTCTAAAATAGCTTTGACATAACAAGTACAATTGACAGACGAACCATTTACAGATCTAGTCTTATTTGCAGTTCCTCCCAGAAGAAAGATATCACAATTTATACTTAAACAAATCTTAACTGTGTAGTTTCGACTCAAAAGTATCAATAGGCAATAGCAGTAACAAATGATACCTATGCTTCTGTATGTGCGCTTCTGCTGCTGCATCCAGTTTGATAGATGCAGATGTATCAGCCTCAGTGGTGTCATGAGTTCGTTCTTTGAAGCTTGAAGTAGCTCTGTTTATGGCTCAAAGCAATCAAAACAATCTTTATGAAATAATAATAAATTCATTATTCAAGAGCTAATATGAACTACAGTCACCCTTAGTACTTAAGATTCACTTACACAACTCTCCTTCTTAATCCAGGAGAGGAAGGCATGTGGTTTTCTGAATCCAATTTTGGACTCTGCTTAAAAGAGTTACTTGCGACAGGCTCCTCAGATACCTTGATGTTTGGCTAAAAATAGCCATACAAAAGAAGTTAACAATGATATAGTCTATGAATAAGAATCACAATTCACAAGTCAGTGGACAAACACGGACAAGCACACATGCATATGAGCAAAATGCATACACGTAGATGTTTCTATGAAGAAGAAAACCATTTCTCATACATTTATACTTCCTGCATTAGAAATTTTGGATTTCTATTTTACAAATTCTGGGAATTCTTTAGTCATTATAAGATAATCCTTAAAGAACATAAGAACACACCGTTGTGGCAGTTAATTCTGAAGCAATATCCTCAATCATTTTTGAATAATCATTGACCACAGCAGTTGAAAGTCTGGGGAAGAAAACAAAATTAAAATTGAAAAGTTAATTAGTTGCCACAGAAACAAAACAGTTAAACCTGTTGCGTAAGAGAAGTAAAGAAGAATCATTTATCAGAAAGCAACATGATCTGTTTTTCTTATATTATTGTGCTCCATAAAAATTTAAAGTGAAAACCAAGTAGCATCTCAATCAAATTGAAGTATAACAAGGGAAGAAAAAATCAACCTAGGTAAACCTTTTGGTGTTCTCTCTTCAGCTAACTGCTCTAAAAGCTCACGTAAAGTAGCAACATACTGCAAATGAAAAAAAAGGTGAATTCTTTACATCGTTTTCGAATTTAAAAGGAAAGAAAGAACCAATAGAATGGAAACAAGATTAAATAAAAAAATATCCAGTAAAGAAAACCAATCAGCAGTCTATTATAGACATGGAAGTAAATTTTCTACCAGATAATATAATTAATAATTAGAGTTGAAACATGAAAGGACATACATGAATGAGTTTAGCATGATTTTTTTGTTGGAGTGCAGCTGCAAGTAACCTTCGAAAATTCACTTCTGTTTTACTGATTCTCATGTCTATGCCTGTCCTGTAACCTGTTTTTAAATAATTGATAAAGAAAATAGTAATAGAAGGAACAATTAAAGAGCAGTTTTTTTCATCAGTCATCAGTGCACATTTGTACTGTTTCATTACTCTCACTAGTCAATACATGTCATCATATAACCAAAGTATTGAAATGCCAGCCAACAAATGGCCAAAGAAACTTTCGGTGCACATGCAATTAGGTGGCTAAAATTATTGATTTTTTTGGAAATAGTAAAATCATTTTTAGTCATTGTAATTTAGGGTATTTATAAATTAGTTCTTAAGTTTCAACTATAAATACTCTAACTCATTTAGCTTCAAAACCATCCCAAAGCATTCTAGCTTTCTTCCAATACTAGAGAGAATTTAGAGAGTTTCTTGAGAGTTGTTTTCTCCTTTTTATCAAGAGAGAATTATCATTATTCTCCTTGGTAGATCGAGAGAAGTTGTAATTCCTATTTTCTCATAGTGAAATTATTCTACCGTTACCCGTGGTTTTTACCCTATATTATTTAGGGGGTTTCCAAGTAAATTTTATGTCTCTTTTATCTTCAATTTTTATTTTCTCAAATTATCAGTTGTATTTTTGCTCTATCTGATAGCCGTCTTCCGCAACAATTGGTATCAGAGTCAGATTTGAGTGTATAATATCTGCTTATTGTTTTTGTGGTTGTCACCCAAAGGTGGATCCTCCAACATAAAAAAGTAAGAAGATATTACTCATTCTTTGAAGATTCTAGAGAACTATTCACGATAGTGAAATAGTGAGAGCTATCCGTAAAAGAAGCTATTACAATGAAATTTGATATTGAAAAATTCAATGGGAGAAAATTCTCATTGTGGAAATTGAAGATGAAGGCTATCCTGAGGAAAGACGGTTGTCTAGCAGCTATCAGTGAAAGGCCGGTGGATTTCATAGATGACAACAAATAGAACGAGATAGACCGAAATGCTATGACAAACTTTCATCTAGCATTAGCAGATGAAGTATTGTCAAGCATCGAGGAGAAGAAGACAGCTAAGGAGATATGGGATCATCTCACCAAATTGTACGAGGCCACATCGTTGCACAATAAAATTTTCCTTAAGAGGAAATTGTATACTCTCTTGATGTCAGAATCTACTTCAGTGACGGAGCACTTAAACACACTGAACACGTTATTTTCTCATCTTACATCCTTAAGATGTACAATAGGAGAACAAGAACGTGCTGAACTTCTACTTCAAAGTCTACCGGATTCGTATGATCAACTCATCATCAACTTGACAAACAGTAATGTCATCAGTCTAGTCTTCGATGACGTTGCAGCTGTTGTTCTACAAGAAGAAAATCGGCGTAAGAACAAGGAAGATAGACAAATAAATCTGCAACAAGTAGAAGTGTTGACAACGATGAGAGGGAGATCAACGGAACGTGGCCAAAGCAGCAGTCACAAACATGGTAGATCGAAGTCGAGAAGCAATAAGAATTTAAAGTGCTACAACTGTGGAAAGAATGGTCATTTGAAGAATGATTGTTGAAGTCTAAATAAAAACTCCAATCCACAAGGCAATACTGCAAACACTTCAGATGATGGAGATGCTCTATGTTGTGAAGAGTTAACCACCGTGGAAGGTAGAAAGAGATATGCATACATATGACTCATTGATTCGGGAGCAACATATCACATGACCTTAAGAAGAGAATGGTTCCATCATTATGAACATGTCTTAGGAGGATCTGTGTATAGTTGCAATGATCATGCCTTAGAGATCATTGGTGTGAGAACCATCAAATTGAATATGTATGATGGAACAATTAAAGTTGTTCGAGATGTGTGGCACGTGAAAGGCCTAAATAAAAATTTATTATCTTATGGATTGTTGGATAATAATGCAAGCAAGATTGAAACATGTAAAGAAATCATGAAGATAGCAGCAAACTTGTACATGCTGAAGGGAGAGACTTTGCTAGAAGCAGAAGCCTCTGTTGCCTCATGTAGTTCAGATTCTGCAATGCTATGACATCAGAAACTTGGACATTGTCAGAACAAGAGAACAAGGAATGAAAGTCTTTGTGGAGCAAAAACTACTTCAAGGCTTAATAAAGGTATAACTTCCTTTGTGTGAGCATTGCATAACAAGTAAGCAGCACCGGTTGAAATTCAACACATCAAATTCTAGAGGCAAAAGTGTTCTAGAATTGGTTCACTCTGACGTATGGCAAGCACCAGTTACATCCCTAGGCGGAGCAAAATATTTTGTCTCATTTATTGATGACTATTCCAGGAGATGTTGGGTGTACCCTATTAAAAAGAAGTCGGACGTGTTTTCAACTTTCAAAAACTTCAAAGCGCGGGTGGAACTTGATTCTGGAAATAAGATCAAGTGTTTCAGAACAGATAATGGAGGAGAATACACAAGCGAAAAATTTGATGAGTTTTGCAGGAAAGAAGGCATCAAAAGGCAGTTCACAGTGGCGAACACTCCTCAACAAAATGGAGTGGCAGAGCGGATGAACAGAACCTTGTTAGAAATAACAAGAGAAATGTTGAGGGATGCAAGCCTAGAAAAATCATTTTGGGCAGAAGCAGTCAATACCCCATGTTATTTGGTGAATCGAGCTCCATCAACTGCAATAGAGTTGAAGACACCAATGGAGATGTGGACTAGTAAACCAGCTGATTATTCAAACCTCCATGTATTTGGAAGTATTGTGTACGTGATGTACAACTCCCAAGAAATCTCAAAGCTGGATCCAAAATCAAAGAAATGTAAATTCTTGGGGTATGCTGATGGAGTAAAGGGGTATCGTTTGTGGGATCCCACTGCCCGCAAAGTAGTTATCAGTAGAGATGTTATCTTTGTAGAAGATAAACTACAAAGAAAAGAAGACGATGATAGCGCTGAAAAGTCAGAGACTACTCAAATATATGTGGAAAAAGAGTTTGAACAAGGAGATTATTCTGAAGCAGAACCATCACATGTTAAACAAGAACCAGAGAGTGTTGAAGCTCCAACAACTCGTCAATCAGATCGTGTGAGAAGACGTCCCAATTGGCACTCAGATTATGTTATAAAAAGTAATATTGCATACTGTCTTTTAACAGAGGACGGTGAGCCATCAACATACCAAGAGGCAATAAACAGCTCAGATGCTTCACTGTGGATAATGGCGATACAAAAAGAAATCGAAGCCCTTTATAAAAATAATACATGGGACCTTGTGCCACTACCACAAGGAAGGAAGCCATTTGGTAACAAATGAGTCTTCAAAATTAAGCGAAATGGTGACGATCAAGTTGAGAGGTATCGTGCAAGACTAATGGTCAAATGATATGCTCAAAAAGAATGTATTGATTTCAATGAAATATTTTCTCCTGTAGTTCGACTAACAACAGTTCGAGTAGTTTTGGCAATGTGTGCTACATTGAACTTACATCTAGTGCAACTAGATGTTAAAACAGTTTTTCTTCATGGAAATTTTGAAGAATAGATTTACATGCTCCAGCCTGAAGGTTTTGAAGAAAAAGAAAAGAAGAACTTGGTTTGCAGGTTGAACAAATCTCTGTACGGTCTAAAGTATGCGCCGAGGTGTTGGTATAAGAGATTTGATTCCTTCATTATGTGCCTTGGATACAACAGACTTAATGCAGACCCTTGTGCTTATTTCAAGAGGTCTGGTGATAATGATTTTGTTATATTGCTGTTGTATGTGGATGACATGTTGGTTGCAGAACCCAACAAAGATCATATTGAAAAATTGAAGACACAACTGGCTAGGGAATTTGAAATGAAGGACTTGGGATCAGCAAACAAGATTCTAGGGATGCAAATTCACTAAGGCAGAAGTAATAGGAAGATTTGGCTTTCACAAAAGAATTACTTGAAGAAGATTTTGTCACGATTCAGCATGCAAGATTGTAAGCCAATTTCTACCCCTCTTCCTATTAACTTCAAATTATCCTCCAATATGAGTCCTAGCAGTGAAGAAGAGAGGATGGAGATGTCTCGAGTATCGTATGCATCAGCAGTGGGAAGTTTAATGTTTGCTATGATATGCAAAAGACCAGACATTGCACAAGCAGTGGGAGTGGTTAGTCGGTACATGGCGAATCCAGACAAAAAGCATTGGAATACAGTAAAGAGGATCTTGAGATACATCAAAGGTACCTCAAATGTTGCATTATGTTACGGAGGATCAAACTTACTTATCAATGGGTATGTCGATTCTGACTATGCAGGGGATTTGGATAAAAGCAAATCTACTACAGGATATGTGTTCAAAGTTGCTGGTGGAGCTGTAAGTTGGGTTTCAAAATTGCAGTAAGTTGTGGCTACATCCACAACAGAGGCAGAATATGTAGCAGCTACACAAGCCAGTAAAGAAGCAATTTGGTTGAAGATGTTATTGTAGGAGCTTGGGCACAATCAAGAGCATGTTTCTCTGTTTTGTGACAGTCAAAGCGCCTTGCATCTAGCAAAGAATCCAACATTTCATTCAAGGACAAAGCACATACGGGTTCAGTACCATTTCATTCATGAAAAAGGTGGAAAAAGGAACGATAGATATGCAGAAGATCCATACCAAAGACAACATAGCAGATTTCATGACGAAGGCAATCAATGCTGATAAATTTACCTGGTGTCGATCCTCCTGTGGCCTGACAGAAACATAAGCAACATGAAGGTACAAGGTATAAAGAATGGTGTGAAGAAGAAAGAATGCATCAAAAGACAGTTCACAGTGGTGAACACTCCTCAACAAAATGGAGTGGCAGAGCGAATGAACAAAACCTTGTTAGAAAGAACAAGAGCAATGTTGAGGGACGCAAGCCTAGAAAAATTATTTTTAATCATTGTAATTTAGGGTATTTATAAATTAGTCCTTAAGTTTCAACTATAAATCCCTAACTCATTTAGCTTCAAAATCATCCCAAAGCATTCTAGCTTTCTTCCAATACTAGAGAGAATTTAGAGAGTTTCTTGAGAGTTGTTTTCTCTTTTTATCAAGAGAGAATTATCATTATTTTCTCCTTGGTAGATCGAGAAAAGTTGTAATTCCTATTTTCTCATAGTGAAATTCTTCTACCGTTGCCCGTAGTTTTTACCCTATATTATTTAGGGATTTTCCACGTAAATTTTATGTATCTTTTATCTTCAATTTTTATTTTCTTAAATTATCAGTTGCATTTTTGATCTATCCGATAGCCGTCTTCTGCAGCACAAAGTTGTACATGAAGGCTCTCTTTCATGTTCTCCGTTTGATGCTTTGCAGATGTGAACCAGTTCTACTGGGCTATTTCGCCCGGACACTCAACTCAGAAAATAATAAAATTAGAAATGAAATTTGAGCCAATGTCTGACACGAGTACTCAAGAAAAATAAAAAGTGGAAGCAACATAGATTCAACTATCATGTTGATCTCGACAAAAATGTAAGAATATGGACACACGTAGATTTCAACAAACAACGTACCAATTGCCAATCAAGCAGGCAAACACCAATTATCACAATTCCCATCACCCAAAATCCAATAAGGAAACATGATTAGTCAAAATAGTCACCCAGAAAAACAGCTGAAATGTTCATTCCTCAATTTGGGAGTTCCTCCTAAAACAAAAGACTGATCTTTTGCATACATAAATAAGAGCCCAAAAAGTCCTGCAGTGCGATATATGAACCTGGTTTTTAATTCAGTTTTCACAAACTACTAACACAATTACCAACGTGATACCATTTTGTATAATTGTAAGAAATAAAAGTTCACGTATAACCTTGACAATATACAAGTCAGATTACATCTTAGCTCAGAGACCATAAAAGAAAGCTTCCGTGAGAACACGGAAACTGTACTAAAAACGCAGGAAGCCAGGAAGCATTCTAGAGGGAAAAGATATGTATCTCCGACCTAAATACTGTCAACAAACGATAAATGAAGCTCGTTCTGCATAATTTATCAAAGATATCGAGGTTGGCAAAGAAATGCAGATTGATTTTCAAAATAAATAAAATTCAAGTATAATTGAACGAGTAGAACCATATTCAAAGAATACCTGGAAAAGGCTTAGATATTAGTTGATTTTCAATTCAGATTCCAACAGTTTCCCTTTTCTTCTCTCGCGGTGGAAACGCCTTCGCGTGCTCTCTTTCTCTTTTCTTTTGGTGTCGACTCGACCACAATATGAAACAAAACTCCTTACCATCATTCATTCCTTTATTGGGTAAACTACATTTCAAGTTTATCTTATTTTAATTATAGGTTTTGAAAAAATAATAATTTACGGACTGTTTGTTTGCTTTTTAATGGAATCATTTAGTGTTGAATGTTTCAGCGCATTTGTTTCGTACCTCTAAATGATTCAATGTTGACTGATTCAGCAAAACAGTGCTGAATGATTCAGCATAATGATTCAGAGCCAGTAAACAAACAACATGTCACATTCAGAGTTAATTCATCCAGAGCCTCTGAATCATTCAGCGCTTAATCATTCTGAAATAAACAAACAACCACTTAATCTTTTCTAATTTTTCATGTCTTATTTTGATCAATGAACTATTACTTCTCGTTAGTTGATAATATGTCAAACAAACAAAAAAATAATTGATTTTAAATTTAAATCTTAAACTTTTGAGAATTTATATTTTCACCCTCTTCAAAATCTACAACCCTAACCTTAACTATCATCATTATTTTTATCGTCATCTCAACCACAAATCATGTTATTTCCCATGAAAAGAAAAGTTTTTTTTATCATATACACCGATAACTGCAATAAAATTCATCTCTTTAAATGAGATATTTGGATAATATTTCTCTATTGTATTGTGAACTCTTAACAATGACATAATTTAATTCCTTAGGATACTCTCTATGATTGAAAGAAATGTCAATTTCTCATATTCGTTAATTAAACACTGTACTTGAGAAGAATACAATAAAGTCTACACCATTCTAGTATGATTGAATTTAGACCTGAATTTTAAAACTACTAACACTTTATAAATGATTTATAAGTTGATGAACATCCACATTATTTGTACAAAGATGAGCTTTAATCAATTTTTCATAGTCAATGTGAGTATGAACAAAGTCTTTTTGAAATATAGAAATCGTGAAAGAAAACGAAAACTAGACAGTTGTTGAGGTTTAAAATTATTAACTTCTTAGATTTAGTACGAATGTGTAATTGTCTGCACAATATACATAGATGTAAGTACAAGGACATTGAGATTTGAACAAAAGGTGTACTACGATTAGGGATAGAGCTAAAATATCAGTTTAAAAAGGATAAAATACAATTAATAATAGAAAATAAAGAAATAAAATCAAAATAATTGAAATCTAAAAGTATTTGCCTTGTATATATTTTATAAAAAAATTAAGAGGTCAATAGCTCCCGAGATAAAGTATGACTTTGTCACTGACGATGATAGTGTTTTGAAAATCGGATCGGTCGATTCAATCGAGAATTGTTGTCTTGTCCGGTTTAATCTAAATCGATTGAACCGCTATTGGTGAACCGGCCAGAACCGCTGAACCGTTCGAACCGGATCGGCTAAAAACTGGAAAAAACCAGAAATTTTGTTTTTTTTTTTAAAAAAAAAAATTAAACCAAACAACGTCGTTTGTTAAAAGAGCCAAGTTGAACTCGAGTATTGCTGAGCTCGACTCGAACTTGAAAACTTTAAAAGTAAACTCAACTCGACTCAAATTCACAAACTAAAAATTATCAAGTTCAACTCAAACTCGAAATATAATATTGAAACTTGAACTCAAAAAGGCTTGAACTCAACAAAAATTTAGAAGCTCGATTGAAGCCTAAAATTCGAGCTTGATTGAAGTGAAAGAATAGTTCACTCAATGCTCACCAAAAGGCTCCATGATTTTGAATGTCAAATTACATCTATTATTTATAGAAGTTAGTTGTGATGCTCTTCTATGTTTCTTAGCAATGTGAGATTGTTTTGTTATCATATTTTCTCTTTAGACTTTTAGGATGCTCTTCTATGTTTCTTAGCCATGTGAGATTGTTTTTTAAAAAAATTAAACCAAACAATATCATTTTGTTATGATTTTTTTAGCTCCAAATTTATTTTTTAATTATAGTTATATAATTATATTTATTATTTAATATGTTTTACCTTAAATATTATGTTGTAGTTAATTTGAATCATTTTGTTTCACTTGATTTTATGGTTTTTAACTTATATATGTTATGATTTGCTTTGAATATGATTTGTGATATAAAAAATTATTTTTTATTAAATATTTTTAGTATTTTTATTTAATTTTTTAAATAATTATGACGTCGTTCGGTTCTTCCGACCGATCGAATCGATTCGACCGGTTAAACCAGTGAACCGGTAGCATGACCGGTTCACTAATCGATCCGATTCTGAAAACCATGATGATATCAATATTAAAGTTGAGAGTTGAAACAAAGGTTAGTTGAAAGAAATATCGAGATAAAATAAATTTTAATCTTTTTTGTTTTGAGAGAGTAAAAAATAAAAGTTTAAAAATTTTATGATTAAATTAAAACTTAATACTTTTTATATATCACATCATCAAATTAATGAAAATTAATAATTTAATCATTAAAATATAATAAATCAATAAATAATCAAAATATTATCTTTTAAAATGACTGACAAAATAAAACATACCAAAAATAAAAGAAACCACTGGTATAATTTACCCTTATTTTATGATTTATTTTTTTTACCAATTTGTTCATTTAGACAAAAAGTAGATACATGGAAATCATAGAATAAATCCATTTGACAAATAGACTATCCATTTGATAACTCACCTATTCTCATATTTTTATTTTAATATCTAATTATTATTTTAATAAAATTAAAACAAGCTTTACATTTTATTTTTATTTTTATTTTGATACCCTTTATTAATTTTGAAGCTTACCTATTATTCTAAAAAAAATAAAATAATATTTAACACTAGTAATCCTAATAAAAAGTTTTCGTTTTTATGATAAAAGGGCAAGTATTCCGAATATTTCTAAATATTCAATGACTATTGGAGTGATTTATCCATAAAATTATAGATTCAATACTATAACTATAAACAATTATTAAAAAAAACACTCAAAAGTAATATTACTTTGAAATATCCGGAAAGAAAAATACAGAGCTTGAAGAATAATAAAAACAAAGTTATTTTGAGAATACAACACATGATTTCAATGGAATTTGGAGAAGAAATGGAACATGAGTTGATTGATTTGGTCAGGAATTTCTAGGTGGATCCAATGGGTAACTCCTTCAATCACTAGTGCTTCTTCAAGCAACGGCACGTCTCTTTTGAACCCTCCCTTGTGTATGTAATCCTTCATCCCCGGCATCGTGTACACAAGATCAAGGTCACCCATTACGAATTTCACCGGCACCTTTATCTCACTCTTCCACCATGGCGCCGACAGTTCCCAGTTTCTATCAACCCAAACCAAAACAAATAAAATCACTTCAGTCATGATAACTCGATTATTGAATCTTGACTTGTGCTAAAAGAACTTGAACTCCTTAGGCTAATTTGATTAAAGATCAATCTCAAACTTCTGAATTTTAAATACATACAAATCTTACAATATATTTAGAAAAAAAATATAAATATTAATATTATTAAGAATTAAATTTAAAAAATAAAATTTTAATATATTATTTTTCTATGTTAATGGCGAAAGTCGAATTTGAACTCAAATCTATTCAAATCAATATTGATCTAACTTTATCCTAATCAAATTCGAATATCTTAGGATTTATCTCGTATTATTTAGATTCCTAATTAAGAGCATAATTAGAAAACCAATTCAATGATCTAAATGTGTTTTAGACTCGAAATAGTTCAGGGAAAAATAGGAATGAAAGAGATACCGGTCAAAGTTGCGGTAATAGTTGAGAGCACCAGTGATGCCAGTTTTCTCGAACTGGGTGGCGTAGTAGTCGGCGTCTTGCTGTGACATCCACGGCGGCAAGTCAACCGGAGCATCCGGTGGATGTCCGAACAAATTTCCCTTTGGTAAAAGAAGTGGGTCGGGTACCCGGTACGATAGCAGATCCAACACTGCTCTTCCTACACCAATCTCTGCAAACTCCGCTTCCATTACTCCGGGTTCCTGAAACCGGACGATGTAATGGTCATTCCCAAAGAAAGCTTTCCATGTTTCGACCGGTTTAAACCGTGGATTGTAAGGGATGAACGGCACACTCAAATTGAACAAGGCTTTCACCCTGTCCGGTCTGAACAAGCACAGGTCCCAAGCAATGATGGCGCCCCAATCATGACCCACGACGAACACCTTATCCTCTGGCGCAACCGCATCCAGCAGCACGATGAGGTCCCCCACCACGTGGAAGCAAGTGTAGTCGGAGACAGAATCCGGCGCATCAGTACCGCCGTAGCCGCGGAGGTCCGGCGCCAAGGCACGGTAGCCGAGGGCGGCTAAGGCAGTGATCTGGTGACGCCATGAGTACCAGAGATCAGGGAAGCCATGGAGGAAGAGAATCAGTGGGCCTTCTCCTTTCTCTGCAACGTGCATGTTTATGCCATTGACGCTCACTGTTCTGTGCTGAATCCCCTCCATCTTAATCTCTTATTCACCGTCTATTACTTTCTTAAGCTTAAATATGAGCGGTGGTAGGGATGGTATACAGACGGATCGAGTGCGGATACCCCTTCTCATCCTCATACCCACCTAATATTTTTCAATTCACCACCTATCCACCATTTATGATGGGTACAAATTTTCAAATACACCCCGCTCACGCGGGTACATTTTCAAATCTATCCCCATACCCACTATCCACTAGCGACATACCCATCTATACCCGCCTGACAACAAACTAATGGGATGTTGGAATTGATTCCCAGACAGTTCGTGATGAGGTAGCAGCGTATGTTTCAATTTGTCAAAGGAGTAGCTCTACGAATGTTATGAAGAGAGATTGTAGGGAGCATGTAGTCGTAGAGCTTGATTGTTGTGTTACTTTCGATGTTAATGCTCATAGTGCATCTAATATGAGTTTTGAGGGACTAAAGAACATGGAAACTGCTGCTTTTGATGTTAATGCTTATAATACGGCTAATTTGTGTTTGGATTGACAGCATGAGCTAAAGAACATGAAAAGTGATGTGGTTAGTGGGATTATGAGTTTAATCAAAGAGCCGAATATTTCCTTAATTAAAGATTAAATATCCTTAATATTTGGATAAATTATATGTTATAAATTATACAATATTAAAATTTATAAATTAGTCTCTAAAATTACACCTAAATTTATAATGGTCTAAAATTTAATAGATATTTAGCTGGGTGGGCGGATGTGGGGCAGGCGGATGCAAGGCGGATGCAAGGCGGATGCGGGGTGGGTAATGTCTCAAACCCATTACCCGCCCACGACCCACGACGGGTACCACTTTATAAATCCACACTCGCCCACTACCCGCTAAAATTATGCCCATCTCCGTTTTAATTAGAACAGATACGATACGAAATCTATAAAATTATACCCGTTTACCATCCTAGTGTGCAGCCGATCCTTATCCTTTTAACAGTGGGAATTGGAAACCAAAGTGAAATTTGATTCTATCCATTTACAATTTTCAGAATAAAATAAAATAGGTAATAGTTTTGATTTTTGTGTCATTTTGGCCAAATTGCCGTGAACCGTCTATATAAGAAAAAGGAAAGAAGGAAGAGAAATTGTCTGAAACGTTTTCAGACGGGGCCTGCTTACTTTTTGATAGGCACGTTTTCTTCTTCTTCTTAGATTTTTGGGTAAACTACAAGTTTAGTACTCCAATTATAACTTTTATTTTATTTGGTAATCTAACTATTTCTTTTTAAAATTATACATAATAATTTTAATTTTATTTTGATCATCTGCTGTTAAAAAATAATCAGTGATCCTAACTTGTCACTATAATATAATGTTATATCACTATTAAAAAATAAAAAATGTAATGTCAGTAGTTATGTTAATTTTTTAACGATAGATGACAAAATGAAACTAAAACATAACGTTAGATGTGATTTAAAAAAATAATTAGGTGACCAAAATGAAATAAAAGTGATGATTGAGATATTAAACATATAGTTTACCCTATATTTTATTGGGGAAAAGGTTAAATTATATTTATTTTTTTATTTTAAATGTTTAATATTTTTAATTAAAATAATTGTTCAAAATTTATTTTATAATTATTTTAAGATTGATATGTTTAGTGTTAAAATAAATTATTTATTTAATGAATGTCTTACATATGTCTTAATAACTTTTATTTTTTATTTTATTATATTTTTAATATGAATTTCCTTTTTTTTTATACATTTCATATTCAATCATTCTCTCAAATAAATCTTAATCATATGTTTCATTTTTCTATTTGTTGAAGAAATCCTAATAAAATTTGTAACATTTCTATTTGTGGAGGCTTAATATAGAATTAATGGCTTAAATTATACTATTTTTTTTATTAAATTAGTGTATACTTTTTTAGACTGATCTAGATGTCCAACGTTACAAATATTATTTTAGATGTATCGACTGTAATAATCATTATAAAAGCCTATTAAGTGACATATCACATTCAAACAACTTTAATTTTTAAAAAGAACTTAAAAAATTATTATATTTAGAAAATTTTAATTTCTCTTAAATTATAAAAAAAAAACTCAAATTCCTAAAAAATTAGAACCCCTAACCATAACCTTAGATCCCTTGTTGGCTACGGTCATCGTCGCTGATGTAGTTCTTGCCAACTTCTTAGGGGACGTTTGGATGGGGGAATGTGGGATTCCTATGGGAATGAAATCCACATTCCCCGTTTGGTTAGTCTGGGAATCCCATTCCCGGTAATGTAAAATTACCAATAGTGGATTTTTTGGAATATATTACCGGGGATGTCATTACTTCCCTTTCCTTAGGTATTGTTGGATTACCGGCGTTTTAGACTAAAATGCCCTTAATTTTTTTTTCCAAAAATATCATTCTTCTGTCATTGAATAATAAAAATTTTACGAAGATTAAATTACAAATTTAGCCTTAAACTATTTTAGATTTACAAAAAAATCTATAATTAAAATTTTATATGAAGTTCAGGGGTTAAAATGAAATTTTACTCTTTCATTAAACCTTTTTATATCTTCAATTTTGTAAAAAAAATTATATAAATTTTATAAATTTAAATTTTTTAAAGAAAATATATAAATATTTTTCAACTTGTTAAAAAATAAATATATAATAAGGACAATTTGGTCAAATATACATTCCAATAATCTTTTATTTCTTTAACCAAACATAATAATCTTACATTCCTGCTAAGCCAACCAAACACAAAATACAACATTCCCAATAATCCTATTCTTTGATAATTTTACATTTTCACTGGTAATTTTACATTCCGTGGACCAAATGCACTCTTAGTTAAACATTATCATCCTTATCGTCGATTAAATGTCAAGATCGCGTGATGTCACAATTTGTAACTTTGTTATTTGTTGGGATTATGTGATTCGTCAGCTCCATTTTTGATTCGTTGACTAATGTTCTAGTGACTTTTTGTCAAGTAATTGATCGTCTAGTAGATGTGTGATCAGGTGAAAATTTGTCGACAACTAACATAGATTTAGAGATTGAAATTAGAATTTTTTAAATTAAATTTTTAAAAGTTTTCTTTGAAAATTTTGATATATTTTTTAAATATGTATATATTTAAAATTATATAAATGTGACGTGAGATTCTTATCCTTTTTCAAACTGAAAATTGGAAAGCAAAGCGAAATTGGATTCGATCCAACTACTTTTAGAATGAAGTATATTTTATGTATAGGGTTGGCAAAACTCACGTGAACCTTCGAGATAAGAGAAGGAAAGGCCGAAAATAAATAGTCTGAATCATATTCAGACGAGGCGCTTACTTTTTATTTATCTGTTAAAATAGATAAAATAATTATTTTGATAGGCGTTTACTTATAAATAAATAGTCTAAAACATTTATATTTAAAGTATTACCTTATTTAATAATATTTTTAATAATTTTAATAAAAAAATATTTCTCTTTTTTTTTAAAAAAAAAATGAAAAATTATATTGATAAAAATAAAAACATAATTTTAAAAAATCACTATTTTTATAGTCATTATATCAATAATCAATAATAAAATACTTTTTTATTAAAATAATTTTTTTATAATCATATTCAACACATTTCCAAACACAATCGTCTATAATTACTAAAAGAATCTCCAAATACATGAAATTATTGAGAGAGAAAAATTAAACTCATCCCTGTCGGACATTTAAAATGAAGAGATTGTATAGGTTCTGGGTATGTGTTTGACCGACTTGTTACACAATATTCTCTCAAACACCAAACAGACCGTACACTTATACATTGATTCACTGTGTAAAGATGTACTTGTTCATAAGCAACGTAATGTAGTATACAGGAATGGTTGACGCAACCCTATGTTGAAAACAAGAAAATCTCTACTTGAAAGAGTTAAAGAAGCTGACAGTGTCATCGAGGGATCGGATGAATTCATCGACATCTTCTCTGGTATTGTAGAAATAAAGGCTTGCACGTGCGCTTGCGTTGACTCCTAGGTGGCGATGGAGAGGCTGGGCACAATGGTGACCTGATCTGATAGCCACCCCATGCTGAGATTAAACGGAATATGTTATCATTCAATATAAAAACATCCTTTTTGAAATCTATTCTATATAAACTAAATTTGCATCCGAAAAGGGTGGTTCAAGCCATAAATTCTAGCCCTACAAGTTCTTTATGGGGTTTCCAATCAGAGTTTCACAATTCATAATATTTCGACGGCAGTTGTCGAAACTAACCACAATGCCAAACAAAACAGATAGGATAAGAAAAACCAGACTGTATTATACTTCTATTCTTTATATATTATGCTACCTGTTGGTCTAGAAAAGTTGCAAGATCTGTAGGATGAATATTCTCGACATTGAAAGAACAGAGAGCAGCACGGTGAATGTTATCAGAAGGCTTTGGACCATAGATCCGAATATTTGGAACAGAACAAAGTTTTTCGTATAAATAATTGACCAGCTCCATCTACAAAATTAAAACTACAACATAAGCACAGGAAAGAAAATGTCACAGCTTACCAGAAAGTGGCTTTTAAGTTGGTCTAGCTGCCTTATGATTAAGGAACAAAATGTGCAAACGGCAAAAATTGTAACTCACCTCATAGTCATGAATCTTCTGCATGCCAATCCCAGACAAGTAATCGATTGCAGCCCCTAATCCAATTGCCTCACCGATTGCAGGTGTTCCAGCCTCAAATCTAATCAGGTTGAAGAGCAAGAACAGAATAAGCCATTATATGCAACAAAATATAAAATACTTAGGATGACAACATTGTCTGTTTTTCATTTTTTTTTTCTTTTGAGTGTCTTCTCTGGACTTTTAAAAATTTGTTCACAGGTGAAGATACATTGGCAATATTTTCAGAAGTCAGAACACTCCATATTTTAGTTCTTCAACTTTGAGCAATCATGTGTATGTTGCAGTACGTTAGTCTCTTGATAATATGTTAAGCTCATTGCCCTTGATCTCTTTAAAGTTACATGTACAGTTCTCACCAGTCACCATAAATGGATCTTACCAGTTGGAGCACCCTAGAGAGGATTCATTACAGTGTGGAAAGTAGAGAGAGAAAAATCAGGTAGTTAAAAGTGAGATTAACTCAGACCTCATACTTATAATAATAATAATAAGAAGAAGAAAAGTCAAGGTATATCCATGACATTGATCTTAACGTATTTTTTGTCCATGTTCAGTGACTTTTAACGATGTAACAGTTTAATGGGAAGGGGGGAGGGGTATAGGACTCATATTCAGCTCTTCAGAAAGCCAATTTAACCACACATACACAACTCGAACAAATTAAAAACTGTCATCCTTGAACTCTTTAGACTTTATCAAAGAATACTTTTAAGATGAGGATAAGATCACTAACCTGGACGGGGGTTCTGCATATGTTGAATGATCTAAAAATACATCAGAGATCATTTCTCCACCACCTAAAAGGAGAAAAATCATTCAGGATCAGCTTTACACTACTTCCCGACCCTATTCTCATAGCTTTAGATACTCAGAACTGTTATAATAAGAACTTACCTAAGAATGGAGGCATGCCTAACAACAGATTGCTCTTCCCAAATAGGAATCCAATGCCTGTAGGCCCACACATCTGAAACATGTTTATTCCTTAACTATGTATACTTGTCCATATATGGCTTATATCATACATAAGGCAACACACAAACCTTGTGAGAAGAAGCAACAAGAAAGTCAGCATCAAGACCTTGGACATCAACCGCCATATGGGGAACACTTTGACAAGCATCTACAAGCACTTTTGCTCCAACTGCATGAGCCCAGATCACAATGTCTTCAATAGGAAGAACTGAGCCTGCAAGAAAAATAAAATTTTGGTCCAATAAATATAATCATGCTAATTATAATCCCATGTTTAGAAAACTGTTGATAATGATGAAAACGAGATCATCCATCAATAACTTTAGACGAACAAAGTATGATCAGATGATTTATTCCACAATAATCTACTTTTTTCTGTTAATTCCAATCTTATTACTTTTTTCAGCGGAAGGGGCGGCAATATGGCATTGCATGGGTTATTTGGGGATATTGGCCAATAAAAACGATTACATGGAAACTAGAAGCACCTCCAATAAGCTGCATTTCCATAAACTTGTTTTCCAACTCTCAACTAAAAATACATATTGACTTGATCTGATTGAGTGTTCTCAAACAGAAAGGGAAAATGCAGGTACTTCATGTGCATATCCAATTCGTCAAGACTCAAATAAAACTTGGCCAAGTTCAATTCACAAATGAAAATATTTATTAATGTCACCAACTCAAAAAACATGAGAGGAAGAAGATTAATTTGTATTCTTTAGAAGTATTCACATGCAAAACTGGGACAGCAGATGTAAACAGAAACCTACCAAGCACATTAGACACATGATGAATAACTACAAGTTTTGTTCTTTCAGAAATCATCCCCCTCAGCTCCTCTACATCTGGAACCTCGTTCTCATCTAAACTTACAAATTTCAAAAATAGCACCCGTTTTTTGTGCCACAATTTGCCAAGGAACAATAGCACTATGATGTTCAGCAATAGTAAGTATAATCTGCAAACATAAATTACCAAACATCATGATTCAATGAACACCAACGACTACCCTACATGAAAAAAAAAGAAAAGCTATATTTTTCAAAAGATTGATCACTTAACACAACCTCATCCCCATGCCTTAGATTGGACAAACCCCAAGAATAAGCCACTAAATTAATAGCCTCAGTAGCATTTCTTGTGAATACAATCTCAGTAGAATCTGATGCATTAATAAATGCTGCCACTTTCTTCCGTGCCAACTCGTACTCATCAGTTGCCTTGGCACTGTATTTATAATCAATGTAAAACAAAGGAAAAAGATACATATGTTTAGATCTTTGCTTCCTATAAAGTTGCTAGAAAGCAATCAACTAGTCTTACAAGAGGACATATAACTAAGATGCAACAAGGTTCTAACAAAACTGTTGTATTTGAAGTAAGATGTTAGTACATGCTACCTTGCACCCTTACAACATTTCTATTGCTAATCAATATGCTACAAAAATATTATTTTTGTATTAAATAAAATAACTAACCACTTCATTTATGATTCGAACGTTGAGAAAAGATAGTTAGTTTATATGGTATGATTTTGAAATAGTGTGCCATGTGGTACTTTCTAAAGATGCATTTGAAAACGACAAAGTAAATTATAAGCTACTGCAGTTAGTACAATGTTAGTGCAATAAATAGAATATCAACTAACGCCATAAGGGGAACAGTTAACAAAACTCCATAGTGTAACCTCAAAAATGCCCTATCCTATTCACTTGTTTCCTAGATTAGCTTCTGAAAAGAATTCATAAGAGAGGAGAGGAAAAGGGAGTACCTCAAATAATGGATTCCTCTGTGAACATTTGAATTGTAAGCTTCGTAGTAATTCTGCAGAGCTTTCAACACTGCCGTTGGTTTCTGAGAGGTTGCCGCATTGTCTAAGTAAACAAGTTTCGACCCATTTACTTCCTGCCAAATTTAAGAAAAACTTAATAAGCTGAAATTAACCAAAAAAGAAAAGAAAAAAAAAGAAGGAAAATTGAAGGACCTGGTGGAGTATGGGGAAGTCGGGTCGTGTTGAGTGGCCTAATGAGACGGAGCCTTTTTTAACGGCGGCGGAAAGCGAAGCCGAGAAGCGGCGGAAACCTAGACGACAATTCGAGTAAGGGGAAGAAGGTGAAATAGTAGGGCTTAGAAATGGGAAAGAAGGGAGTTTTACAACGACGCCTTCCATAATTGTATTTGTCAAAGACAAACTGCAAATTTTTATTAATGGCTGCCATTTGCTTATCTGTGTGTCCATTATATTCCACTCTTTTACCCGGTGAGAGAATTGGCGGCTTTAAATTATTGGGCTTGTTCAACTTAAGCCCTTAGGCCTGTTTTTTAATTTCTTCTCTCTCTCTTTTATAGTTCAATGCACAAAATAGAGGTTTTTTTCATTATATATCAAAATAAAAGTTGTTTAGGAAAAAAATAATTAATTATAAAAGGCTTAAAGGTGTAAAACGACCTTCAATTGTTTAAAAAATTAAATCAAATTTTTTTTTGCTTTGAATTGTAAAATATCATCAAATTAAATTTTTAGCATAATGAAAAAAATATCCTCCGACATTCGTACAAGTAATCATTTTGCTGTATATTCTTTTTTTAGAACATTTTAAACAAACATTTTAATTTTACATCAAAACATATATATATTGGATGAAAAACGGTTAATTAACTAACAGTCAACACATGTTGCTGACGTGACATTTTCACATGAATAAAAGGTTATCCTCTTCTCCAAGGCATGGGGAAATCTGGCTGGGACGGTTGACATCTCCGATTAAGAGCATTCACATGTATTATCCTAATTGAAATGGTTTAAGTGCTAAACCAACAATGAGATTGACACCAAATGGGACCAATTGTGGGATCAACGGACAGCGTAGTGGCTACGGCCAAAACTTCAACTGCAGGTTCACATGCGTGGACTTCACCATTTGAAGGGAAAGATCTATTCAGCTTTTCCAGGCAATTTGTTTCTCCTCCATCATTCTAGGGTTGTAGGGCAAAAAGGTTTTATGAAATAAAAACGAAAGAAAGAAATGACTTAATGTGCCTGTGGATTGAGCATAAAATGTGTAAAAAGCACGACAATAATTCGAAGGAGCAAATGATAAATTAGATGAGATTCACCCTTAAAAATAATACAACTATTTTTTTTTACATAAATATGGAACAACAATTTTTAACGACAATGTACAATGAACAAAATTGCTTAATGTTCCTACCAGTGTTTTCCAGTCAGCAACATGGAAGACAAACTTTTCTCAAGCTGTACAAAAGCAAACGTCAATATGGGTATCTACTTGAGTAATCAAAAGATAACACATTAAGCCTCACTGTACAATCCATTAACCATATGCATCACCGACCATCGTCAATCCGAGGACGAATCAGTTTCTGCATCTTCACTGAAGCTAGACGGTACATCAATGGAAGATCTAGGTGAGATAAGAAAAAGTTTCAAAGGTTGAAAACTACTATAAAATGCAATAAATATGGGACAGAGGGAAGACTGCAAATGCTTGGATTCAGACCCTGACCCGCTTGATACCATCATACCACCTCATAAGGATGGATGCATAAATCAACTAAGCTAAGCTTTTCACTAATAACAAAAATGTTCTAGTTTACAAGGTTTATGGCTGTTCTGTTTACGTTCTCAGCCTACGCGAAATTGGTTTTCGATAGGTAGGATGCTTAACTACGACAATTGGGTTACGTTTTCCTCATCACTTGAAAGGCACACTAACACACGTATTAATGCTGTTCCGATAGCCAATCATTTTTTCTCGAAGATTCTGTGTCAGAGACATTTCCAGACACGGGATATGGGGACATAAATACATAATTCTCTAAGGACTCTCCAAACACATGGAAAAACATAGAAAATATTTAACCCATTCATGTCGGACACATACCTATGTCCGAGACTCGCATCTTAGATATAGTAACATAGAATAAGAACTAGTAAAAAGCACATAAATACTAACCCTTTAGTCTGATTGTCAACAGAGGCAATTTGGCATGTGATGCATTTGCCACACAATCTTGTTGAGGAAATTGAACATTGACTTGTTTTTTAACCTTAAGATACGAAACAATGTCAAAAGCAAAACATCAGTACATGATATTCTTATTTACCAAAAGCCATCTAAAGCGTGAGCTTACTCTCAAGTCATTTTTCAGATCGGTTTTTACTTTAACAGGACACTCCTTTTTTGTCTTCCACTCTCCACCAAGTTTCTCAACCTGCACATTATGTGATACAAATCAATTTCATGACTAAACATTCTCCACATAAACTGCTGAATGATAAAAGCAGTGAGCAGAAATAAGCCAAAATATGACACCTTTGCAACCCTTGAAGATGACCCTCTCTCAGTGCACAGGGATACATTGTACCCATGTATTGAATTTGAAGTTCTATATAGGTTTCCATTCTTTAAGGCCTTATAGGTATGATTATCATCATCATGCAACCATGGCTTTTCTTGTTCACTGGAAGTTTCCACACCATAGGGGTCGGGATGATTAGAAAAAGAAGCCGGTCCTGACTTTTCAACAGCAAGCTTTGAGCTTGTGGTTCTTTTGCAATCACTGAGAGTATTTTTTTCGGCAGAACAGTTGTAGATATCTAATGAAGACTTGTATTTTAATTGATGACGAGATTTTCTGTCCTGCCTTTCTGATCCATGCACAGTTATAGACTTGGCAACCTCCATATGAGAATCCTGAGAACTAATCTTGGAATTATGTACATCTACCTACAAGGCCATTAAAAAGAAAAAGGACATATGACAAAAAATCACTTTGAATAACATTTCTTGAGAAGAAGATGATACCCACCTGGTTAAATACGAGTTTCTAACATAACTAAGATCGATATATCTTCTAATTGGATGGATTGGATCGACTTCCATGTATCCTTTACCAAGAATAAAGGGCACTCAATGCTCTTACAAAGCATCACAGTGAGCCATTTCAAGCTGCAATGTCAAAAGCTATAGCTGGAATTGTTTGTATTGCAGTTCAACTAAAAGATCTATGATATAATTATAGCTTGAGCGTCGATTAAGTATGCTAAAATGGGAAAATAAAGCATCGGAGAGTCCACTTACAATGTTACGGCTGGGCTGCTTTATAACGCCAGAGATATCAAGAGAATGGGTCTGTCGGGAATTTCCAAAGCATATTGGTTCTACCCAAAGCAATAAATTGAAGATACAAATGAGGTTTTGAATATTTTTAGATTAAAGATGCACGATCGACATTAAGCAAAAAGACCACACTCGCATGCAGACAAAAGGAACGCTTACAGAAGAAAGAAGAAAGAGTATGGCACAGATATTCCTAAGTAGCTATTGTCTCATTAGTGCAGTATGAAAATATGTCATGCTTTAGACAAACATGTTTTTGTTCACGCAAAGCCTCTACTTAAGATTCAAATATATCTATCCTATTTCATTGTCAATTCCAAGCTGTTAATTTAGAGATTTTTTCTATATAGCTTGGACTCTTCAATCTTCATTTTTCTTGGAGTACCCATGTCCGGCACATATTCAGACATGAGTACAGGGAAATGATCCTTCAAAAGTAAAGAAAAATTTAGGAAATAATTGAATATACCGGTGTTGGACACAGACCGGCATCCAACACTAACACCTGGGTCCCTATAACATGGATAAGAATCTTGAAAGCAAGCTAACAATATTTCAAATATAATAATGAAACACTTCTATTCTGCTTAATCTCTAGATTCCAAAGCTTAGGAAAAAGACTTCCATGAAAATAGTTGGTATAACACAAGTATCTCGGTACTGCACTTACCATGGACCGGATTGCTACTTGGGAACACAAACGTACGAGGTGGAAGTGGATCGAATTGAATACCAAGTAGCGGACCTTTGTCTTTGTAATGCCTCTCTAGCTGCCTCTTCACAGCAGTGATAGCAGGATTTTCAGTTTCACCCTTAACCTTCAAATATCCTGATGACTTATAACCAATGCTTTTAGCACCCCTGGAGTTTATTTTTGTAATTGCTCTATTTTCAGTAAGTTTAGAAGAAATTTTCATTTCACAAGGGTCCATACTTTCAGAAAAAGGCTGATCATGTAAAGACAAACTACTTTCAGAAGATGTATCCTCCATATGATCATCATATGGATTTTGATGACTCCTGCCCTTGTATTTGAGGTGAGCAGAAGGAAACTCTTGGCCATAAATCCTTTGACTTTCAACCTCTCTCGGATCAATATTCCGATAATCACCCTGCTTAATACTGCCACAAGAATCTTGCCTGAGCCCACTACCACGATCCTGAATAACACCACTAGAATGTTTTTTGTCACCCATTAGGGTAGGATTCATCTCTCCTTTTGTCTTTCAACCTTCTGTGACAAAACCAACTAGTATCTGCTTTTCTGTCAACCCAATCTGTACTGCCAGTTGTGCTTTCATTTCATCCGAAGGAAATTTTTGCTCTGGAAAAAGAACCAAACTCCTTCTGAAACACTGAAACCTAAGAAAAGAAACATTTAATTAACATGCAAAGGGAAGAATTAGTACCTTTGTAGGCATCCTCAAGAGCCGACACTTGGGCCGGTGTCTTGAGCGTTCTTTTCTTGTTCACAACATCTAGAGAAACTTTATTCTCTTCAGTCTGCAGTTCACCCAAATCTAAAATGATTGCAGAGAAGTCATAAAATATATTAGATATGATGACATTAAGCATGATAGAGATAAAAATAGTTCAAAAGTTCTCATAAGTTTTATGTCATGATACAAATCAGAGCCATCATGGATAAGTATGCTTGATAAATTTCTATCAAGGAGATGAAGTACAGCGGGTAAGAGCCAACTACATGAATTAGTGTAACACAAGGAAGAGGGAAATCCGATTAACAAAAAGTAAAACAAAAACAAAAACCTCATCTAAATTACTAGGAGTTAAACAGAAAATTTTCAGTATATTCCATCAGCCGTGGCCATTTTATTCACCTACACATTCACACGCAATGTTCTTGATATTTCACTCTTGTTTTTAGAAGTACCTCTGGTTATGGCACTTTTCGTAACCGGAAATTCCCTTGGATCGCCCTAAATCAAAACCTAAGCAAGCACAGGTTCTAAAAACAGCTAGCTCGAAAAGCCATGTCTATATATCATTAAAGACCACTAAAAATCATTACACCAGAAAAGCAAATGTTTCAAGGTTAAATCATTACACGAAAATTTATAGTTCCACAACTTACTACACATGCAAAGCCATTAGACAATCACACATTAGGGTTGTATTAGCTGTTGTTAACTTCTTGTACCTCCCTGTAATATAAGCCCAGTCCCCAGTTTCCACTTCCCTCTAATGTACCCTAAACAACATTAAATCATTAAAAATAAAACTTAAAAACAAAAAAACTCTAAAGCAAACAAGACTACAATTCAAGAAGAAAATCATAACCTTTTTGCTGGAAACAAAAATCACGGTTAGAATTTTACATTTCTTCATTTTCCGAACAACCAAACAACCCACCGGGGGCCAAAAAGCAAATTTACAAAAGCTGCTAGGTTTTTTGCCCAAACATTCCTCCATACATGCAAATTTATTTACATATTACAGTGAACTCACAATTGATGAACTTCAAAAAAACCTTAATACCAAAAAGCCAAAAGGGAAAACGTTAATTAACACAGATGTAAAAAAATCTCAAAATTTTGATCCGAGATTGAGGAGCTTAACCTTCCATAGCTTCTGATTTTTTTTTCTCTGGGTACCCTTTGTTTTTTTCAAAGCTTTGTCCTTCGATTAGAACTCAAAATAGGAACACCGATTTTTGCAAAGCAAAATCTGGGTTTTCCATTGCAAATGCTTTTACAAGTCATGAACATTTCCTGACTTCTTTCTTGTTGTTTTCGTTACATTACTGTTCTAATTAATTTGCTCAAAGAGAGAGATAGAGATATAGAAAGACAAAAGAGAGAGATAGAGAAATACAAAGAAGGAAAGAGAGAGGTAAATTCAGATGAAAGAATGAAAAGACAGAGGACAGGAAAACTGTTTTCTATTTTCTTCTTTTCCTTCTTGTTCCGTTCTAGTTTGCTTATTTGATTCAATTACTAGAATTTGTAGGTTGGGGTTTTGGTGTTCTCTTAATTAAATAAAACCCACTTCTTCTTTTTTCGTTTATTTTTTTTGTCTAGTTTTTTAGTAAATTGTAAGAGTAAATTGCTTTAATTTTGAGTGATTCTTGTAATCGTTTAATTATAATGTTTTTAAACTCAATCTTAACTTAGTCAAACCTTAAAAAGATTATAGTTAAATCTGCAATGGAAACATTGATTTACGTAGGATAATAATTTGATTCTAACTCGATAAATTTCGATTGAATTTAGTTGTATATAATATTTTTTTATTAAGCTAAAGTGATTATAACGTAGTATATGTTCTAAATATTTTCAATCATTTAATAATGAGCGTTAAATCATCATTTACAGTCACTGGTACTCGAACCTATGACCTCTAAGAATAACAACGATTTCTTTAACAATTAAGGTAAGTTGGTTCGTGCATAGAACCATCTTTTATAAATAGAAATTTGGTTTGAATACATGTTATATCTTACATAAAAATTTAACAATTATTAATAATCTTATGTCTCCAGTAGAACCTAGACATAAAAACTATTTGTGTATAGGGAGTCGGAGAAAAAAATTGATAGATTACTTTACGGACAATTCTAAATATATAAATAAACTGTCATAAAAAAGGATTTAATTATAAAATACTATCGACATTTTTTGATTAAGGGATACATATTAATGAATGTAACACGAAACGTCTGTTTATTATAATGATAGAAAAAATCGTGCTATAAAAGTATATGAGCAAATATACAGTAAAAGTAGATAAAAATTAAACTCCTAAAAGATATGTATATAAATAAAAAAAATTTAGGAAAAAAAAAAACAAGAAAGGTTATAACACTTGATATATCTTAAGTTAATAATCATAACATAAGAACTATAAGTATATAATTTTAAAAAATTATAACTTAAAATATCTATAAAGGAAATATAATATTGGATTAGATCAAAATCAACCTTCCTAATTCAACTCATTATATATTGGATAAGATATGTTTATGTTGGATTCATAAAAATAAAAATAAAAACAGACGTTTTAGTAAAACATTATACCGTGACAAATTATCCATTTAATATTATATGATATTATATTTTAATAAAATATTTAAAATAATATGATTCTTTTATTTTGATAAAATATTTAATGTAGTACTTGTACTTATAAAATATTTAATTTCATATCTTTACTTCGATAAAATGTCTAATGCAGTATTTCTCATAAGTTAATTTGATACTTGGTAATATTGTTAACTCTGAAAATAATCTTATGGTTAAAAGGAGTGTTGTTTTTCTTCGAGGTTTTAGATTCGAATAGATGTATTTGTAGGATGTGTGCACATTGTCAATTATTAAAAGAGATTCTAAATAGATACTACATTGTAATCATCCGAAATTATTAAAAAAATTATTATGGTTAACCTCAAGTATCATAATAATATAAAGAATGATAGTTCAAATATCATATCGAATGTTTTGACAAAATATACCACATTTGACATTTTAAAATTGTATATATATATTACATTAGACATTCTCTCAAAGTGTAATATCATATTGAACTTTTTTTAAAGTGTATGTATCAAAGGTGATATTATTCTTTAATAGTTAATGATACAAATATGAGTATATAAGATTATTATTTTTTAATAGTTAAAAAAAATTATTAAATTTTTAATAAAAGAGTTAGATTATAAAAAAATAATTATTTTGTTTTAATTTATTTAAAAATATAAATAAGTATTAACTTATAATTATTCTAGACTATTTAAAAAATAAGAAAAAAAATTAAAAAATAGATTTTACTTTCATGTAAATTTATCGTTCAATGTCATTGAATAATTATATAATTACAATTAGTATATATTGAATTTAAACATTAAATGTATTATCGGAGTAATTATTAACTCACCAACAAACTAAATTTAAACTAAATCAACTAACTAACCCGTCCATATATGATTTACATAAATCTAACATGAAAATTTTACTTAAAATTCTAAGTGCATGAGCTCTATAAATATAGTACGATTTTACGAGTACAAAATTAAATTATACAAATATGAGGCATATAAAAATTATAAATTACTTACATTAATACAGAAAATGGTTTCCATCTACATCTATAATGCCTCCAATAAGCAATCTCACCACCAATTGGTGGCAGAGTATTTCATTGACCTTAAATTAATGTTGAACTAGAACATGTATTGAACCTAAATTAGAATTATAAATAATAAATTATTATATATATTACTAAAATTAATCGACATATAAGGTTTAAAATTTAATATAACGAACAAAAAAAATTCAATTGAAAGTTATCTTTATAATATATCCCAATCAATGTATAAATGCCTACGATTGTGTTACTCCCAAATGTACGTCCAAGCCAACTTGATGGTTTGAACAAGGAGAGAATTATCCTTCAAATTATTCACAGCCTTTTATGGTTATTTTTTTAATAGATTATGATTCAAATTAATGTTAAGAAAGTAAATTATTTTAAATGTATTTAATGAGTTTTGATTATATGATAATGTATAATTAGTACAATAATAAATATAATATTTATTATTTATATATTTAATCGATTTAATTATAATTATATAAAGTAATCCTCAATGTTTATTGTACCTTTTTCACTTTAATCCGAATCATCATTTTTGTATCTCCATCCTCACCTCACCTCTTAAGGAAAAAAAACTAAAAAAACTGTCAAAAATTTGACACCCTTCCATGAAATCTTAGGGAATTAAAATCATATTGCAACAAACGAAGAATTTATTCTACAAATTTTATGTTTATTTCAAATGAAGAAATTATATTGTTTATGTTGATAATTAATTATATTTTTTTGAATAGAAAAAAATTGATAATTAATTATATAATAACCAACAAGGTAAACTTTACTCATCCCAACTTTTTAGGGAGAAATCTTAATTGAAAAAATTAAATAATTAAATCAAGGGTAGATTCTGTTTCCAAAATTAGGCCAACCGTGATTCAATAATTAATTAATTTATGGTATTGATTTTGTCACGCCGCCTTTAAACTCCGTTCTTCACATATGCTTTTCTTGAAACCCTAACACTATATAAAGCTCCCCTTGGCTTATAGTTTGTCGAAACGCGCTTTTTCATAAGATTAAATTTCTTCATCAGAGTTTCTTTCTTCTTTTGTAATAAGTTGCATATGGAAGATAATTTTCTTAACAAACCCATTGGATCTCATATTGATGATGATCTCACCGTCGAGAATTTACGAGTTCTTGCTTGTGATGCCGATATTAACAGCCTTACGTATCTTTGTGCTGTGCTCGTAAACTGCAAATATAAAGGTATGCTGATTATAAAATCCTAACACTAATATTATGTGTTGATTCGTTAGAAGGAGAGCAAGTTTAATGTATTTTGAAAAGCAGTTAAACATGCAACAAGTGCGGCTGAAGCAGTAGGGATACTGAATGCAAACAAAGAGGGATTTGACGTTGTATTTGTGGACGTTGATACTCATAGCTCAGATGCCTTTAAGCTTATGGAGACGATAAGACATGAAATGCGGTTACCGTTGATAAGTAAGTAAGCTTTATTTATAATTTTGTTGTAACCGAGTATATTAATTAAAGAGATTTTGTTTTCTTTCCTCTTGTAATGCAGTGGTGACAGGAGATGTCAGCCCAGAAAACAAAACCAAGGGTCTATCCCACGGGGCTGTAGATTGCATCAGAAAACGCCCTGAAAAGGAGGAAATCATGAACACTATTCGACACCATTTTACTCGTAATAAGACGACAAGGGATCACTAATATCAGAAGCGTTTGCGACGTTACAATTCTCCTACAGAGGATGGTCCGTCAGAAAAAGATGGGAAGAAAAAGAGGATGGTTTGGACCCCGGGGCTTGATGCAAAGTTTGTAAAAAGCGTTCAGACGTTAGAGAAAAGTAAGTACTTGGCTATTTAAATTTCAGTTGCAGTTGCGTTTTTGGCTATATCACGATTGAAAATATAGCGGGTGTTGTTGTTGTCATTGACGGTATTAAAGTTGTACAATGACGAATTTAGATGGTACCACTACCGCTATATAACGGCCACTTTTCTGATAGCGGAGCTATTTAAGACTTTGCTAGCTACTAATTGTTCCCGAGAAAGATTTCCTTTGATGTTACTGAAACTGTGATTGTGTTTGTATTGGATTTGTAGAAAATATGGCGCATCCCATGAGGATACTGGCCATGATGAACGAACAAGGACTCACTCGGAAACATGTTGCTAGCCATCTACAGGTAATTTTCAACTTTCTCCTACGCATCTTGCTACTTGCACATTCATCCCGATTCTTTCTTTCCTTATTCTTTGTTTTGTTTGTAATAGAAATATAGAATTTCGTTGAACAAGGCCAAAGCTGCTAAAATGAAGGAACAAGGTTCCCCATTAGAAGCAACTAGCTGTCGTAGAAGATTGGAATTTGAAAACTTCAATGCTGATCTCGGTCTACCTGTTAATGAGGTCCACTCCTTGAACTCTTCTCTCGGCCCAACAATGGGGGACACGGCAATGCCGTCGTCCGGAAGCTCATCGGTGCCGTTCCAATCCCATGATCTTCATAATTGCTTAGGTGGTCAAACGCCAGATGTTTTCGATAATTACTTGTTAGAAACGAACGTTCAACCTCATAATCTTGAACCGGAGGCTGTTTCCGGGACTACTTATCAGTCACAATCTCCATACCTTCAAGGTGAGGGCCCTGTGACTATCCTTCCTAGCGGTCCTGAGTTCTACGTATTCCCATATAAGTTTTTGAAACGAGAAAGAATTGCAGCTTATCGTCTTCCTCCTGCAGTTAGTCCAGTTTCATATAATCTTAATGGTACTAAATTGTCATCCTTTTCCTCAAATTTGATTATTTTATCACTTAGCTCAATGGTTAGTTGTTAACATTGGCATCTCAAATTATGCAAGGGATTGCAAACAATGTGCACTATCCAGTTTCCACAGTGAATGGCGTGACCGAACCTTCAGTGGGGAATGGAACAACCGAATCACCATCGGGTACAAGTTCCAGGCTTAATTCTGAGCCCAACAATCAAGTCTCTTTTGTGGATAACAACCATATCCACAATGGTTTGAGCGAGGAGAGCTTTGATTATTGTTCTTTTTTAAATGATAACTACCTTTATGGGATCTAACTGAAACTATTTAATTGCGTTTATTGATTCTTAACTTAGTTTTGTTAAAAGTCAAATAATTTAGGCGCCAAATTAGGCACCAAATGGTGCTTTGTCAAAGTCAAAAATTAGACACCTAATTTTTATTGAAATTGGGTAATGGGATAATTAATTTTAGTCATTGTAATTTAGGGTATTTATAAGATTAGTCCTTAAGTTTCAACTATAAATACCCTAGCTCATATAGCTTCAAAATCATCCCAAAGCATTCTAGCTTTCTTCCAATACTAGAGAGAATTTAGAGAGTTTCTTGAGAGTTGTTTTCTCCTTTTTTATCAAGAGAGAATTATCATTGTTTTCTCCTTGGTAGATCGAGAGAAGTTGTAATTCCTATTTTCTCATAGTGAAATTCTTCTACCGTTGCCCGTGGTTTTTACCCTATTTTATTTAGGGGTTTTCCACGTAAATTTTGTGTCTTTTTTTATCTTCATTTTTAGTTTCTCAAATTATCAGTTGCAATTTTGCTCTATCCGATAGCCGTCTTCCGCAACAATTGGTATCCGAGCTAGATTAGAGTGTGTAATATCTGCTTATTGTCTTTGTGGTTGCCACCAAAAGGTCGATCCTCTAACATAAGAAAGTAAGAAGTTATTACCCATTCTTTGAAGGTTCCAGAGAACTATTCACGATAGTGAAATAGTGGGAGCTATCCGTAAACGAAGCAATGGCAACGAAATTTGATATTGAAAAGTTCAATGGGAGAAATTTCTCATTGTGGAAATTGAAGATGAATGCCATCCTGAGGAAAGATGGTTGTCTAGCAGCTATCAGCGAAAGGCTAGTAGATTTCACAGACGAAAACAAATGGATCGAAATGGACGGAAATGCTATGGCAAACTTTCATCTAGCATTAGCAGATGAAGTATTGTCAAGTATCGAGGAGAAGAAGACAGCTAAGGAGATATGGGATCATCTCACCAAACTGTACGAGGTCACATCGTTGCACAATAAAATTTTCCTTAAGAGAAAATTGTATACTCTCCGTATGCCAGAATCTACTTCAGTGACGGAGCACTTAAATACACTGAACACTTTATTTTCTCAGCTTACATCCTTAAGCTGTAAAATAGGAGAACAAGAACGTGCTGAACTTCTACTTCAAAGTCTACCGGATTCATATGATCAACTCATCATCAACTTGACAAACAGTAATGTCACCAGTCTAGTCTTCAATGACGTTTCAGCTGCTGTTCTACAAGAAGAAAATCGGCGCAAGAACAAGGAAGACAGACAAGTAAATCTGCAACAAGCAGAAGCGTTGACAATGATAACAATGATGACAACGATGAGAGGGAGATCAATAGAACGTGGCCAAAGCAGCAGTCACAAACATGGTAGATCGAAGTCGAGAAGCAAGAAGAATTTAAAGTGTTAAAACTGTGGAAAGAAGGGTCACTTGAAGAAAGATTGTTGGAGTCTAAATAAAAACTCCAATCCACAAGGCAATACCGCAAACACTTCAGATGATGGAGATGCTCTATGCTGTGAAGTGTCAACCACCGTGGAAAGAAGAAAACGATTTGCAGATATATGGATCATTGATTCGGGAGCAACATATCACATGACCTCAAGAAGAGAATGGTTTCATCATTATGAACCTGTCTCAGGAGGATCTGTGTATAGTTGTAATGATCATGCCTTAGAGATCATTGGCGTGGGAACCATCAAATTGAAGATGTATGATGGAACAATTAAAGTTGCTCGAGATGTGCGGCACATGAAAGGTCTAAAGAAAAATTTATTATCCTACGGATTGTTGGATAATAATGCTAGCAAGATTGAAACACGAAAAGGAATCATGAAGGTGTTCCGTGGAGCGCTTGTGGTACTGAAAGGTGAAAAGATAGATGCAAACTTGTACATGTTGAAGGGAGAGACATTGCTAGAAGCAGAAGCCTCTGTTGCCTTATGTAGTTCAGATTCTGCAATGCTATGTCATAAGAAACTTGGACACATGTCAGAACAAGGAATGAAAGTCCTTGTGGAGCAAAAGCTACTTCCAGGCTTAACAAAGATATCACTTCCTTTGTGTGAGCATTGCATAACAAGTAAACATCACCGGTTGAAATTCAACACATCAAATTCTAGAGGCAAAAGTGTTCTAGAATTGGTTCACTCTGACATATGGCAAGCACTAGTAACGTCCCTAGGTGGAGCAAAATACTTTGTCTCATTTATTGATGACTACTCCAGGAGATGTTGGGTGCACCCTATTAAGAAAAAGTCAGTCGTGTTTTCAATTTTTAAAAACTTCAAAGCGCGGGTGAAACTTGATTCTGAAAATAAGATCAAGTGTTTCAGAACAGATAATGGAGGAGAATACACAAGCGAAGAATTTGATGACTTTTGCAGGAAAGAAGGCATCAAAAGACAGTTCACAGTGGCGAACACTCCTAAAAAAATGGAGTGGCAGAGCGGATGAACAGAACCTTGTTAGAAAGAACAAAAGCAATGTTGAGGGATGCAGGCCTAGAAAAATCAATCTGGGCAGAAGCAGTCAATACCGCCTGTTATTTGGTGAATCGAGCTCCATCAACTGCAATAGAGCTGATGACACCAATGGAGATGTGGACTGGAAAACCAGCTGATTATTCAAACCTCCATATATTTGGAAGTATAGTGTACGTGATGTACAACTCCCAAGAAATTTCAAAGTTGGATCCAAAATCCAGGAAATGCAAATTCTTGGGGTATGTTGATGGAGTAAAGGGGTATCGCTTGTGGGATCCCACTGCCCGTAAAGTGATCATTAGTAGAGATGTTATCTTTGTAGAAGATAAACTACAAAGAAAAGAAGACGATGATAGCGCTGAAAAGTCAGAGACTACTCAGATACATGTGGAAAAGAGTTTGAAGAAGGAGATTATTCTGAAGCAGAACCAGCACATGATGAACAAGAACCAGAGAGTTCTGAAGCTCCAACAACTCGTCAATCAGATCGTCTGAGAAGATGTCCCAATTGGCACTCAGATTATGTTATAGAAGGTAATATTGCATACTGCCTTTTAACAGAGGACGGTGAGCCATCAACATACCAGGAGGTAATAAACAGCTCAGATGCTTCACTGTGGATGATGACGATGCAAGAAGAAATCGAAGCCCTTCATAAAAATAATACATGGGACCTTGTGCCACTACCACAAGGAAGGAAGCCAATTGACAATAAATGGGTCTTCAAAATCAAGCGAAATGGTGATGTCGAAACGATTCTTTTCTTAAAAGGTGAAAAACGGTGAGATTTTAAAAACCACATTAATCCTTAATTATCTCTTTTTAATTTAAAAACAAATGTGATTTAAAAGACCTCTCGTTTCGAAAATTTTTTAGATTTCCTTTACGATCGAAAAAATACAATTCAAAGAGTCGCCACCAATCTTTGATTAGGGTGTGATTGGGCACCCAAAAATGATGTCATTTTAAATAAAAATTAATTTTAATTAAAACAACAAATTGAGGTATGCGTTACCAAAATCCGAGTTCGGGAGTCGGTTACGTGTAGGGAAGGATTAGCACCCCCACAACGCCCTAAAACGGTACCTAGTCGATTAATTAACGTCTTTGCAATGAACTTTACAAATTCGAATTTATTTTAATTTTTGATCCCATAAAACAAAAATGTAAATTTAAAACATTCAAAAACACCCAAACAAATTAAATTAAAATTACCAAGTCATTTTAGAAAGATAAAGAATGTTCGATTATTTACAAATATCGAGACCAGATCTTAAAGATATAACAACCTTTTCTCGATATATTTAAATAAACGAACATTTCTTTTTCTCTCGTTCCCAAATTTTAGGTGACGAATCAATTTTTTTGGTTTCACTTTCGGGATACACTTTTAATTTAAAATCATTAAAAGCGGACCTCAAATCAGTTATGACTGCCCACTTCAACAATTTTAAATTAAAAGGATATTACCCTTAGTTAAATTATGTAATAGGTCGAGTTATGCGCGTGAGGCTATCATGCAAATTATGCAGAATGATTTCAAGAAAACCTATACCTAGATAAATACACTAATGAATAAAAATGCCATGTCAAACAAACATAAGGACTGAAATGGAACGAGCCATAAATTTTAAAGTTAAAATCATAAATTTAGCATAAATAAAGTCCTAACATATAAAACCATCACATTCCGTGTACCAAATTTGAAATAAATACCTAAACATATGTAGGACTGAAATTAAATTCGCATAAAATAAAGGAACAAAATTACTAACATGAAAAATTCAGCCTAGGGATTCAAACGAAACATGCAAAAACATAGAAGCAAAATGCCTAAAATAACAAGAACTAAATGACACAACATTTGGGACTGAACTTAAATACGCATAAAACTATGAAGATCAGATAATAAGATACTCTATTCATGGATTAAAATGAACTAAACCGAATAAATGCATGACTAACTAAGAAATAAATCCACAATTACATGCTGGACCAAAATGTAGATTTACAAAACCACATAGCAAATGTACAAACCAAGAATAATTCAAAACAACTATGTTCAAGGACTAAAATAGAACGTGCAAACACTTGAAAACCAAATGTGCAAACGAAAGAAAATGTATACCATATCATTCAGGACTAAAATAAAATGTATATGAAAGATGAAGTCCAAATTACAAAACAAACAAGACTCGATTGGGACCAAAATGGAAATCAACGGCAGAGGTGTAGTGACCTTAAAGAAATTATCCCTAAAATTATAATATAAAACCTACTTTAAACTAAACCTAACCCTCATTCTTCATATTTTCTTCTTCCTCACAGCCGCAATGCTCCCTTCTTCTCCCTCTCCCTGCGCAGTTCTCACTTCTAACTCACAAACTCACACAGCCATCTCTCGACCACTCATCTCCTTGAACCACCGTGATAGTCACCGACGATGAAGCACCCGAACCGACCTAATGAGCCTAGACGCCTCTTTCCTCTCTAACCCTCAACCAAAACGAACAACCAATGCCGCCTATAGACTCCGATGAGGGCCTAAACCAGTAAGGTAAGCTAAGCTGAACCTTTCCTTTAACCTCTCTTCTGATTTTGCTTCTAGTCTAAACAAGATTTCAAACCGTACGAAACCAACATGATTTGGTGTTGAACCAATTTCAGACCATGAACTCGAGAATTTCGGACCCAAAAGAATGGCTCTTTGCTTGTTATTGCTTTCCTGAAAAACAATGATTGTTACAATGCTTGACCTTGTAATATGGAAATATTGTTTTCCCCTATGCTCGAATTTCCTCACTGAATATTGATGGAATTTCTCCTTGATTAGTTTTGAACCGGACAGTAGAACCCCCTTTCTTTCTTTTTTTTTTCTTGTTTCTGGTCGTTTTTTGTCTTGATCCCCCCCGTAATACTTTCTATCTTTTTTTTATAATCCTCTGTTCTGTTCCCGTGAAGTATCCCCTTTCTGATGGTTTCCAGTAGTTAAAAAAAACTGACCTCCCCTGTTCTTTTTTTGCGTGTCCCACGTTTCTGGTAGTTAATTGAAAACTGATACTTTACGGTTTTCTTGACTGCTCAACATATCTCTCTCTATTGCTAACGGTTCCCCTCACGTTTTGGTGCTGCCTTGGTTATTATCTTTGTTTGCAGTCCTTTCATTTTCAGTTGGCAAACCGTTCATGCAGAGGCTGGGAAACATTGTTGCTGGAAGCTGAGCTCGGTTCTTAGTTGTTGGGCTGCCAGTTTGGTTTTGATCTCCCACCAATTGAGCACTTTGAGTTGGACCGGACAAATCAAGCATCTACAGCTGCCACTCTTTACTTATTGTCGTGTAACGAGAATAGAGCAAAGATCAATAGATGATTGAGTTTGTCAAGTCATTAGAACTTTAAAAGATTAATCCATTCCACTGTTACTTCAAGAGAAATGATACTTGAAAAATCTTCAAATAACGGGTCTGCTCCCTTTTCTTTCAAGGAGTATAAGACTCGAACAATCCTTGGCAAACGTGTCTGCTCCCTATTCGTTCAAGGAGTATAAGACTCGAATAATCTTCGACAAACAGGTCCGCTCCCTATCCGTTCAAGGAGTATAGAACTCGAACAATCTTCAATAAAACGGGTCCGCTCTCTATTCCTTCAGAGAGTATAGAACTCGAAAAATCTTCAATAAACAGGTCCGCTCCCTATTCTTTCAGAGAGTATAGGACTCAGTCTTTAACAAACGTGCTCGCTCCCTATCCGTTCAGGGAGTATAGAACTCGAAAATCTTCAACAAAACGGGTCCGCTCTCTATTCCTTCAGAGAGTATAGGACTCAATCTTCAACGAACTTGTCCGCTCCCTATTCATTCAGAGAGTATAGGACTCAATCTTCAACGAACTTGTCCGCTCCCTATTCCTTCAGAGAGTATAGGACTCAATCTTCAACGAACTTGTCCGCTCTCTATTCATTCAGAGAGTATAGGACTCAATCTTCAACGAACTTGTCCGCTCCCTATTCATTCAGAGAGTATAGGACTCAATCTTCAACGAACTTGTCCGCTCCCTATTCATTCAGAGAGTATAGGACTCAATCTTCAACGAACTTATTTGCTTCACTACTCTTTCGTGAAGGCTTATAGATGATTTGCTTCAAAGGTCAAACCAGTTATCTTCATCTCGATGCTTTCATATCTTCAATCTTCAACTATCCCTGGGAAACCTGTAGATATTTAAGCCATCATGCGATTATGAATGCCATGATCCTACTCATGCCTAAAATGTATGCAATTATGCAATTCAATGTGTTTTCTTCTTTGTAGGAACTCTATCTCCTTTTGATCTCGATGGAACTCGGCTTCATCTTGGGCCCATAACGTTTAATCAGTTCACCCCAGTTGACAATCTCAATTCCATATCTCTCGCCTTAACAGTACCTTGACGTATTTCTTTCTTGAAACCCGTCAGTATCCCTGACCAACTTCTCGACCAATGATAACCTCCTTGGGTCATCTTTTAATGGCTGAGATTTTCTTTGAATTTGAGGATTTTAGTTTCCCATGGCCACACAAACTTACATGTTTAAACCATTGTCAACTTCAGAATACCTGCATTTTCCAAAATCTTTTGCACAATAATACAAAATGATCTCATGTACTTCAAGTTAAGCTATATGTTTTAACCTTTCAAAATAAGATGTTTGCAAAAGGGAAATTATCAAGAAAAGACATCTCTTTATTTATATAAATACAGAGAATTTTAGGCAACTAAATGGCGAACTTTTAACTGGAAACAGTAAAAGAACAAAAGAGTAGGCGTCTTCAAATATCAATAATGCAAATGCTTTTGAACTGGCACGCCGTTAGAATGTCTCGAGCGTAGCTTCTGTCAAAAAGATCTTCAAAATTATGATGCTTAAGAGTATGAAGCTACTTCTAAACTCCCAAATCTCTACCATTGGATGCCCTAAACCAGTATTGAATCTCATGTGCATTCAATATCTCTCCTGGTTATTTCAATCGAGACTCATTAATCTTTAGTCTCATTCCTGATCACCAACTGTCATTGTTACTATCCATATCAGGAGCTCTTTCCACTTCCAAAATTGATTCAGAACCTCCACCATGCACAAATTCTGAATTTCAAATTCAACTCAAGTCGCCCTTTGCGGGTTTTCAACTTGAGACTTCATTTGGTTCCAAGACGCCCTTTTCGGGTTTTCATCCTGAACCCTCCTTTTATTTCTTCTTCTTTTTTCATTTTTCATTTTTTCTTCCCTTTTCCATTTTCTTCTTTTTCTTTCTTTTTGTTTTTTTCATCATTTTTGTTTTTTCTCATTTTTTTCATTTTTTCTCTTTTATTTCTTCTTCAAGCAAAATATCTCTTAATAGCGTCGGAATTCACTGGATATGGTAATTCTGATCCGTCCATTTCAGTTAGGACTAGAGCTCCCCCAGAAAAGGCCTTCTTGACAACATAAGGTCCTTCCCAATTGGGCATCCATTTTCCTCTGTAATCTTTCTGAATAGGCAAAATCCTTTTAAGCACCAAATCTCCCTCATGGAATTCTCGAAGGCGAACTTTCTTACCATGTGCCCGTATCATACGTTTTTGGTACATCTGACCATGACAAATAGCTTTCAATCTCTTTTCTTCAATCAAATTCAACTGGTCATACCTAGCTTGGACCCATTCTGCCTCATCAAGCTTTACCTCTGACAAAATCCGAAGTGAGGGAATTTCCACCTCAATAGGTAAGACAGCTTCCATCCCATAAACCAAAGAAAACGGAGTTGCCCCAGTTGAAGTTCGTACTGAAGTTCGATAAGCAAACAGAGCAAAGGGCAACTTCTCATGCCAATCCTTATAGGTCTCAGTCATTTTCTCTATGAGCCTTTTGATGTTCTTATTGGCCGCCTCTACTGCCCCATTCATCTTTGGGCGATAAGTGGTGGAATTATGATGTTTTATTTTGAACTGTTTACAGACCGAGTCCATCATCTTATTATTTAAATTCAACGCATTATCAGAGATAATCCTCTCGGGCAAACCATATCTACAAATGATCTCTTTCTTCAAGAATTTGCATATTGTAGACTGGGTAACATTTGCGTAAGAAGCCGCTTCTACCCACTTGGTGAAATAATCTATGGCTACCAGAATGAAGCGATGACCATTTGAAGCCTTGGGCGAAATTTGTCCAATAACATCCATGCCCCACATTGAGAATGGCCACGGAGCTGTCATTACATGCAACGGATGAGGAGGAGTATGTATCCTATCTCCATAAATCTGACATTTGTGACATTTTCGGGCATAATTGATACAATCTGTTTCCATAGTTGACCAATAATACCCAAATCTCATAATCTGCCTAGCCATAACATGCCCATTAGCATGGGTACCACATATTCCCTCATGCACTTCTTCAAGAATCAATTTGGCTTCTTTCGCGTCCACACATCTTAACAAAACCTGATCCAGGCTTTTCTTGTACAGAGTCTCACCATCAAGCACATACCCTGATGCCATTCTTCTAATGGTTCTCCTATCATTCTCAGTAGCCTGTTCTGGATAACTCTGATACCTTATATATTGCAAGATATCATAATACCAGGGGTTTCCATCTTCTTCCTCTTCAATATTAAAACAATGGGCTGGATACTCATAAGCCTTCATTTCAATGGGCATCATATTTGAATGCTCGTTCATCTTAAACGCTGCTGCCAGTGTGGCTAAGGCATCTGCCATTTGATTCTCTTCTCTGGGGAGGTAATTGAAAGTTACTTCATCAAATTCTTCAACAAGTTCCATAACTAACTTACGGTATTCTACAAGCTTGGGATCTTTTGTCTCCCATTCTCCTCTGAGCTGGTATATTACCAAAGCTGAATCCCCATACACTTTAAGCATTTTTACTTTGCGTTCAACAGCAGCTCTAAGACCCAGAACACAAGCTTCATACTCGGCCATATTGTTTGTACAATCAAAATTAAGCCGACTGGTGAAAGGATAATGCTCTCCCTCTGGTGAGACCAAAATTGCCCCGATTCCATGTCCCAAGGCATTTGAAGCACCATCAAAGTTCAACTTCCAATATTTGCTAGTGGATGCCACTGCTTCTTCTACCGAAATAGCCATTAAATCTTCATCTGGGAAATCAAAGCTCAACGACTCATATTCTTCCGAAGCCCTGCTTGCAATGAATTCCGCTATAGCACTTCCTTTAATTGCCGTCTGGTTTACATACTGGATGTCAAACTCGGACAATAAGATCTGCCAACGAGCTAATCTTCCAGATAATGCAGGCACACCCATTAGATATTTCAAGGGATCAAGCTTGGATATAAGCCAAGTAGTATGATACAACATATATTGCCTAAGCCTTCGGGTAGCCCATACTAAAGTGCAACACAACTTTTCAATGGGTGAGTATCTTGTCTCACATTCAGTGAACTTCTTGCTGAAATAATAGATAGCCCTTTCTTTCTTCTCAGTTTGGTCACGTTGCCCCAGCACACACCCCATTGAATTTTCATAAACTGACAAATAAAGAATCAAGGGTTTGCCTGAGATGGGTGGTGCTAAGATTGGAGTGCTCGACAAATATCTCTTCACTGTTTCAAAAGCTCTTTGACAGTCTTCACTCCATTCCCCTGAGTTATTCTTGCGAAGAAGGCGGAATATGGGATCACACTTTTCCGTCAGCTGTGAAATAAACCGAGCTATATAATTCAATCTCCCCAAAAATCCTCTGACTTCTTTTTGTGTTCGTGGGGGTGGCAAGTCTTGAATAGCTTTTACTTTATCTGGGTCTATTTCAATTCCTTTTTGGCTTACTATGAATCCCAACAACTTTCCAGATGTCACCCCAAAAGTACACTTATTTGGGTTGAGTTTTAGTTGGCATCTTCTTAGTCTTTTAAAAAGCTTTCTCAAATTCACAATATGTTCTTCCTCTGTCTTGGCTTTGACTATCATATCATCGACATAAACTTCTATCTCTTTATGCATCATGTTGTGAAATAACGTCACCATGGCCCTTTGATATGTTGCCCCGGCGTTCTTCAGTCCAAACGACATTACTTTATAACAAAACATTCCCCACATGGTAACGAATGTTGTTTTTTCCATATCTTCAGGGTTCATCTTAATTTGATTGTAGCCAGAGAAACCATCCATAAAAGAGAACAAAGAATTTCCAGCAGTATTATCCACTAGAGTGTCTATATGTGGCAAAGGAAAATTATCTTTTGGACTAGCTCGGTTGAGATCCCTGTAGTCAACACACATTCGAACTTTCCCATCCTTCTTCGGTACTGGGACAATATTAGCCACCCATTCAGGATATTTGGCCACTTTAAGAAACCCGACATCAAATTGTTTTTTCACTTCCTCTTTAATCTTGAGTAGCATCTCAGGTCTCATTCTTCTCAGTTTTTGTTGTACAGGTTTACATTCAGGCTTTATTGGCAGTTTGTGAACAACCAACTCTGTATCTAAACCCGGCATATCTTCGTATGACCAAGCAAACACATCCTTGTATTCTTGAAGCAATTCTATCAAATCATGTCGACCTCCAACTGACAGAGTGGTACCAATCTTTATTTCTCTCTTATCTTCATCTGTCCCTAAATTCAAACTTTCAGTAGACTCTTTATGAGGTAGAATCTGCTTATCTTCATTCTCTACCATTTTCAGCAATTCAGAAGGTAATTCACATCCCTCATCATCATCACAATCTTCGATTTCCCCTTGACATATAGGCTTCTCAAAATCAATCTCCGGGTCAGAGTCATTGGCATTCATATTATTGATATCTGAGCTCCTGAAAAAAAATAATGAAAGAGAAGATATATATACATATATAAATATGGGAGAATCTTTTCCCATATAAATAAATAGAAATAAATAAATACATACATATATACAACAAAGAATGAATGAATGAAATGAATGGGAAAATGTTTTCCATTTGGAACTAACAGAATGCATCTTTTATTGAAAGCAAGAAAAAACAAACAGCTTAACCCTTTACATAAAATCACCTATTGCCCCAGGGTATGAACAACAGGGAGAAAGTTCCAGTGCATTACTCTGTAACAGATTTGTAAACTACAGGCAGTTCTTCCGCGGTCCAATTGTTCAACACGAAGCCCGGTGGTGCAGGATAAATGCCCATAACTCTCATTTCCTCGGATTCATCATCAGTTATACCATTAATGCCTAAATCTCCCAAGGCATTCTCAACCATCGTCTCAGTGTTCCTTGAATTCCCTTGAAACATATGCCCCCCAGACATGAAAATGCTACTCAACGGCGGGAAGGTCATGGGTTCCCAACTAAGGTCTTCACCAGCCAATCTGGCCTTTCTGATTTCTTGGCCCTTCTTAATTCCCCTCATCTTATCCCTCGAAGTTGGCTGATATCCCAAACCAAATCGATCTTTTTTAGTAATAGGGCATATGGGATTCACCGGTCCTTGCAACTGTCGGCCTAAACCCTTTCCAACTTTTGCTCCTCTTCCAAGAGTCAATCTAAGCCCCATCTTGGTACAGTTTGACAATCGAGGCTTTGGTATCTTCTTGCCTTCGGCCACAAACGTAGCATTGACAAACTCCAACGATCTGAAAGAACACTCGACGGCTTGCTCATCAACTTCAATATACGGAGCAGTAGTAGAAACAGAAGCAATAATGTCCTCTTCAGCATGAATACATACCAACCTTCCATCAATCACAAATTTCAGTCTCTGATGTAATGTGGACGGAACTGCACCGGCCTGATGAATCCAAGGCCTTCCCAACAAACAATTGTATGTAGGCATAATGTCCATTACAAGAAATTCCACTTCATAAGTTGCTGGACCAATATTCAGAGGAACATCAATCTTGCCCAATACTTCTCTTTTAGTCCCATCGAAAGCTCGAACCACACTTTGACAGGTCCTCATAAGTGTACTATCTAATGGAAGCTTCTTTAGAGTCACTAAAGGCATCACATTCAAAGCTGAACCATTATCAACCAAGACCCGGGACAACACATGCCCTTTACATTTAACTGTAATGTGCAAAGCCTTCTGACTACCCATCATCCCAGAAGGGATTTCATCCTCAGAAAAAGATAAAAAATTATCAGCTTGTATATTGGAAACTAACCGATCCAACTTTTCAATGGGCAACTCTTTCGGAACAAAAGTCTGGTTCAAAACCTTTAACAGAGCATTCCTATGGGCCTCTGAACTCAAAAGTAATGATAAAACAGAAATACGGGCAGGCAACTTGTGTAACTGTTCCACAACACTGTATTCACTGTGTTTCAGAAACTTCAAAAATTCTACCGCTTCACTCTCGGTTACTGGTTCATTGATAACATGCTTATCCTCTTCTATCTGCACATCCACTTTTTTCCCTTTATCAACTGCAACCTTCTTCTCAGACTCTTTAAGTGGATTAAGAGAATAACACCTACCGCTTCTAGTAAAGCGTCTCACCTCATCTACTTCCTCATTCTCTTTTGTTACATCTCCCATCTGGCAATCATATCTCCAAGGCACTTGTTTATTATCCCGATATGGGAATGGAGATGGAGGTGTAATAACCACTTTCGGGACTACCTTCTCAGCAACTCAATTTTTGGGAGTAATAATTAGGGGACAACTGGCATTGTATACCCCTTTAGACGATCCTTCTGAAGCACAAACTTCCGCTTCCTCTTCTTCAACAATCTCTCTAAAGAACTCAATTTCTTTACTGTCCATCATGTCTTGTACCAAAGATAGGAAGTCAGGACATTGCTGAATACTGTGTCCTTCACTGTTATGATACTGACACACCTCTCCACTGTTAAACTGTTCACCCATCAAACTGGGCTTCAACAATCCTACCTTGACCATCTGGCACCACACCCAACTCATGGGTGATACCACCTCACTAACATTCTTTACAATTATCTTTCTTTTTTCTTCAGTAATCGCATTAACTCCTGCCCCTGCATGGCTTGGCAACGGATTCTGAGCTATATTTGGCTGCTCACTGTCACCAAAGTTGATGACATTCCTCGTTCTCAAAGCTTGGACAACCTTCTTAAAAGCAGTACAATTCTCAATGGAATGCCCAGGGTTCCCTGCATGGTACTCACACTGAGCACTAGCATCATACCATTTGGGAAAAGGAGGTTGCATTGGTGTCACGTGATATGGTGAAACCACATGCCGATCATACAAAATCTGAAACAATTCCTTATAAGTCATCGGAATTGGATCAAATTGAGGCCTCTCTCTCCTCTGGTCCCTTGCCCCTTGTCTATTGTCATTTTGTGTTGATGACCCTGCTCCTTGAGGACGGGAAACAATGATGTTATTAGAATCGTACTGCCTCACATTACTGACTTCGTTTTCCTTTTTCCTCGTTGGTGGCCTCTTACTAGACTCTCCTCCCTCGAGCTTCCCACTCTTAACAGCCATTTCAATCATTTCTCCCGCCGTAACTACATCAGCAAAACTTCGATAAGGATTACCTATAAGATGCGAGAAAAAAGGAGCCTTTAAGGTGTTGACAAAAAGCATATTTGTTTCTTCCTCTTCCAATGGCGGGTGGACTTGCACTGCTACATCTCTCCATCTTTGAGCATATTGTCTAAAACTCTCGTTAGACTTCTTTTCCATTCCTTGCAACATCATTCTGTTGGGTCTAACATCCTTCACATGTTTGTATTGCTCAAGAAAGGACTTAGCCAAGTCTTTCCACGATTTAATATTAGCTTTACTCAGCTGGTTATACCACCGGATTGCCGAGCCAGTTAAGCTTTCCTGAAAGCAGTGTATCAACAATTGATCGTCCCCTATGTATCTGGTCATCTTCCTACAAAACATTGTGATATGTGCAGAGGGGCACCTGGTACCATCAAACTTTTCAAAGTCAGGAACTTTAAACTTTGGAGGCAAGACCAGATCGGGAACTAGACTTAACTCATTTGCGTCAAATCCATAGACACTGGTATCTTCCTTTATGGCTCTGACCTCTCTTTCTAACTGCTTCCATTTCTCTTCCAACAGATTGTTTTGATCCTTCTTGGCTTCTTCATCAAGGTCCGGAACTTGATGATATTGATGTTCTTCCTGATACGAACTAGATCCAGGCTGTACGTTAACAGAAGCACCGACTGGATTAATGTGCACCTTCTCGACATGAACAGGGGTCACTTGAACATTCTGAGATTGTTCTGGGGTTAACCCTGGATGATGAAGTGGGTCCTCAGTTACACCTTCTGGCATAGGACTTTTCCCATGTTCTGGATTTCTTCCTTCCAACATACTCGCAAACTTGGCAAACATCTCCTTTTGGGCATTCATCATATCTTCTTGCATTTTCTTGATATTATCTTGTAACTCCGACTGAGCCTTCTCAATTTGGGCAAGTTTGTCTTCCATAACTTTCTTCCTGGTTCTGTAGATATGCTTGGGATTTTCCAGTATTACTCTGTCACAGAGTCATTTTGTTATCGCTGATATTTATTAATGAATATGAAATATATGATTATGAATGAATAAAATGCGATGCAAAAATTAAATGCATTAAAAAATGCATATGCAAAATGCAGGGTGTTGATCCTGGAACGACTCCTTAGAACAACTCTTTATATTAGAACGACGTTCAATTACAAAGTTGAAACATATCACAAATAAATTTGCACCATCTCTCCTATTTCTTGTACATGTGCTAGTAACTCTACAATCTTCTGGTTTTCTTCAGCCTCAGGATCTAGTTCTTCAGTCACATCAGCGGCTTCCTCAGATAGAATGACCAAATATTGAGCTATTCCCCGCGCGTGTTCTAGGTAACAAGCAATAAAGTCTTCTCTTTGCTTAACTCTCGCCTGAGCTCGCTCCCATCGAAAACGCCATTGTATATCCCCCTCATAAGGAACTATCGATAACTCACTTGCTTGCCTCTGAAAATCTTGAACCATGGCTTCAAGCTCACTCACTTGTTTTTTCAGACTTTCAACCTCTCCCTGGCTCGAGCTACCTTCCTTGTTTCGATATTGTCGTAATGCAGTCTCTAAACTTGAAATTTTCTCCTTCAACTTTTCATTCTGGGCTTGACTCTTTTGTAACCGCTGCTCTAAAGAATCCTTTTCTTTCGATAAAATTTTCACTTGGTGCCTGCTTTGCTTGAGCTCTTCTTGACTCTCTCCGGCTACTCTTTTGAGGCTTGCCACCTCTTGCCTCAATTCGACCGACTTACTCGAGCTAGAACCTACTTGAGCTTTTACCATTCGCTGATAAGTTGACCGAAGATCGTCAAAGTTTAGCCGAAGTTGCTTCTCTACTTTTTCAATTCGATCTGCTCTACTATTCTGAATGTCAATCTCCAATCCCTTTTGATACACTTCATCTTCTAGCTTCTGTAAAGTCATTCTCCATTGTCTCCGTTCTGCTTCGAAATCGCGCTTGGCTAACTCTAATGGAGATGGCACCACTCTCAACTGTTCCTCCACCGGCTGAATATTTTCAGGATTCACCATCGGGATATTGTCATTTACTCGACCGCTTCTCCACTGCTCGTACTCTTGAGACAACTCGAGATCATAGGTAAACAAATTCACGCGACGAGTTTGCTTCCAAGCCTCAGCAACCCCTTTAACTTTACCCTTATACTGATCTCCTTTGAATGCAAAATCCGACCCTACCAAGTCCCATGTGGCTGGAATGAACTGCCTTGACCCATACTGTCTGGAAACTAGTAGCGGTGCATACCCAACAGAGCCCCATATACCTGGCAAAGGAACCCAATCTCGCTCTCCACATCGGTAAAGTATATCCGAAGAGGTATTCCACGAAGCTCGCCACAAAATATCTCCATCTCTGATATCCTTAAAGATGACCATCCATTTTTCTTCAGTGAAGCCCCCAGGCCATTCTTTAGAAAGAAAATCTTTCAAAGGCGAGAACCCCTCTAGAAACACTCGTCCTGGTGCTCTTTCAACATGTTTGAAATGACTCAGAATCCACACTAGCAGCAAAGGCGCACACACTATAAATCGTCCTTCTCCCTCGCGCCTACAAGAACTCAAAGACCGGAACGTCTCAGCTAGAATAGCTGGAATTGGATCCACACGCTTGTCTAATCTTTCAAACAAGTCAACGACTGATACGTCTACATATCCTAACACTTTTGGAAAAATAACGAGCCCATAAATCCCTAAAGCAAACAAGTCCAGCTTCTTTCTCTTATCAGGATGATGAGCAATTACTTCTTTCAGCGCAGCCCAAGAAATGCACTCGTTGTCTCCTTTCTTCTTAATGTTTCTGACTACCCAATCTTCACTCATTCCGGTCATCAATAGTAATTTCTTCTTAAATGAAGGAGTGACTGGCAGCTTGGTATATATTCTATCTATCTGGGACCTCGGACAACGGACCAATGCTTGATACTCCTCTATTGTTGGTGTCAGGTCTACTCTACCAAATGTGAAACAGCTATAAGCCGGATTCCAGAACTGTGCCAACGCTCTAAACAGATTTCGGTCAATAGAAACATCCAGAAGATAAGGAATATCGCCGTACAACTGATAAAACATCTCCTTATCGGCTGCCTCCCATCTTCCCCATATCTCTCTTAGCTCACTCATATCATTCTGGCGTACGTTGATGTGAGTGTAACCAAATAACTCTGACACATATCCAGGCATCACGCTGTCTCCATTGGTCAATTGGGAATGTTCCGACCACCTCAAAACATCTGCATTGTCCTCAACCTCTCTCTGAACCGTTCGTTCCATATTACTGGCCTTCTATATGGACATCGACCCCAAATCAACACCATGTAATGGATCGTGCAATGCAAAACATAAAAAAAACAAGGCAAATATAACAAAAGATCGGTTAATAAACATGAAGCAATTAATTCAGGATAATAATTTGTTCAAAAAATCCTACCCACATATGCTGACTACCCAATCATGCTTTATCAGATCCTACCCACATATCCGACGAGGGCCTAAACCAGTAAAGTAAGCTAAGCTGAACCTTTCCTTTAACTTCTCTTCTGATTTTGCTTCTAGTCTAAACAAGATTTCAAACCGTACGAAACCAACATGATTTGGTGTTGAACCAATTTCAGACCATGAACTCGAGAATTTCGGACCCAAAAGAATGGCTCTTTGCTTGTTATTACTTTCCTGAAAAACAATGATTGTTACAATGCTTGACCTTGTAATATGGAAATATTGTTTTCCCCTATGCTCGAATTTCCTCACTGAATATTGATGGAATTTCTCCTTGATTAGTTTTGAACCGGACAGTAGAACCCCCTTTCTTTCTTTTTTTTTCTTGTTTCTGGTCGTTTTTTGTCTTGATCCCCCCCCGTAATGCTTTCTATCTTTTTTTTTTATAATCCTCTGTTCTGTTCCCGTGAAGTATCCCCTTTCTGATGGTTTCCAGTAGTTAAAAAAAACTGACCTCCCCTGTTCTTTTTTTGCGTGTCCCACGTTTCTGGTAGTTAATTGAAAACTGATACTTTACGGTTTTCTTGACTGCTCAACATATCTCTCTCTATTGCTAACGGTTCCCCTCACGTTTTGGTGCTGCCTTGGTTATTATCTTTGTTTGCAGTCCTTTCATTTTCAGTTGGCAAACCGTTCATGCAGAGGCTGGGAAACATTGTTGCTGGAAGCTGAGCTCGGTTCTTAGTTGTTGGGCTGCCAGTTTGGTTTTGATCTCCCACCAATTGAGCACTTTGAGTTGGACCGGACAAATCAAGCATCTACAGGTGACGATCAAGTTGAGAGGTATCGTGCAAGACTGGTGGTCAAAGGATATGCTCAAAAAGAAGGTATTGATTTCAATGAAATATTTTCTCCTGTGGTTCGACTAACAACAGTTCGAGTAGTTTTGGCAATGTGTGCTACATTGAACTTACATCTAGAGCAGCTAGATGTTAAAACAGCTTTTCTTCATGGAAATCTTGAAGAAGAGATTTATATGCTCTAGCCTGAAGGTTTTGAAGAAAAAGAAAAGAAGAACTTGGTTTGCAGGTTGAACAAATCTCTGTACGGTCTAAAGCAGGCACCGAGGTGTTGGTATAAGAGATTTGATTCCTTCATTATGTGCCTTGGATACAACAGACTTAATGCAGACCCTTGTGCTTATTTCAAGAGGTCTGGTGATAACGATTTTGTTATATTGTTGTTGTATGTGGATGACATGTTGGTTGCAAGACCCAACAAAGATCATATTGAAGAATTGAAGGCACAACTGGATAGGGAATTTGAAATGAAGGACTTGGGATCAGCAAACAAGATTCTAAGGATGCAAATTCACCGAGACAGAAGTAATAGGAAGATTTGGCTTTCACAAAAGAATTACTTGAAGAAAATCTTGTCACGATTTAGCATGCAAGATTGTAAGCCAATTTATACCCCTCTTCCTATTAACTTCAAATTATCCTCCAGTATGAGTCCTAGCAGTGAAGAAGAGAGGATGAAGATGTCTCGAATACCGTATGCATCAGTAGTGGGAAGTTTAATGTTCGCTATGATATGCACAAGACCAGACATTGCACAAGCAGTGGGAGTAGTTAGTCGATACATGGCGAATCCAGGCAAAGAGCATTGGAATATTGTAAAGAGAATCCTCAGATACATCAAAGGGACCTCAAATGTTGCATTATGTTACAGAGGATCAAACTTACTAATCAATGGGTATGTAGATTCTGACTATGCAGGGGATTTGGATAAAAACAAATCTACTACAGGATATGTATTCAAAGTTGCTGGTGGAGCTGTAAGCTGGGTTTCAAAATTACAGTCAATTGTGGCTACATCCACAACAGAGGCAGAATATGTAGCAGCTACACAAGCCAGTAAAGAAGCAATTTGGTTGAAGATGCTATTGGAGGAGCTTGGGCACAATCAAGAGTATGTCTCTCTGTTTTGTGACAGTCAAAGCGCCTTGCATCTAGCAAGGTATCCAACATTTCATTCAAGGATAAAACACATACGAGTTCAGTACCATTTCATTCGTGAAAAGGTGGAAGAAGGGACAGTAGATATGCAGAAGATCCATACCAAAGACAACATAGCAGATTTCATGACGAAGGCGATCAACGCTGATAAATTTACCTGGTGTCGATCCTCCTGTGGCCTGTCAAAAACATAAGCAATATGAAGGTACAAGGTAGAAAGAATGGTGTGAAGATATTATTATTCCAATCAAATCTTCAAATGGGAGATTGTTAAAAGTCAAATAATTTAGGCACCAAATTAGGCACCAAATGGTGCTTTGTCAAAGTCAAAAATTAGGCACCTAATTTTTGTTGAAATTGGGTAATGGGATAATTAATTTTAGTCATTGTAATTCAGGGTATTTATAAGATTAGTCCTTAAGTTTCAACTATAAATACCCTAGCTCATATAGCTTCAAAATCATCCCAAAGCATTCTAGCTTTCTTCCAATACTAGAGAGAATTTAGAGAGTTTCTTGAGAGTTGTTTTCTCCTTTTTTATCAAGAGAGAATTATCATTGTTTTCTCCTTGGTAGATCGAGAGAAGTTGTAATTCCTATTTTCTCATAGTGAAATTCTTCTACCGTTGCCCGTGGTTTTTACCCTATTTTATTTAGGGGTTTTCTACGTAAATTTTGTGTCTCTTTTTATCTTCATTTTTATTTTCTCAAATTATCAGTTGCGATTTTGCTCTATCCGATAGACGTCTTCCACAACAAGTTTTAAGTTTTATATATTGAATTTAGACATTACAAGTATTGATGGAGAACTGGAAAACTCATAATTCAATTCTTTAAATGCTTTACCTTTTTCCATGGAAGTCGGGAAGGACATCTTTATTATGATTGGTGTAATTTACTATTGATTTAGTTTATTTATTTACTAGGGTAAATTACATGTTTGGTAACTAAATTTTACTCTCTTTCCTAGTTCACTTTCAATTGTTTTCAATCTAATCATTGAATTTTATACATTGAATTTTTTTCCATCACTCGACAGTTAACTTCATAACAATGTTATGATATGGCTTATTTTAATATTAAAACTAGCCACATGTTATTTATATTTAATATAATAAATATTAATACATGAAATTTGAGTTTTAGGGTCAAAATCCCTAACTAGCGTGAAAAAGGAAATTTGACTGAAAAATAAGAACATCTCCGCTCCATCGGTTAGTCCTTTCTCCGATGGAACTACTACTGCTATGTTCCATACTTCCTTCTGCATAGTTTTTGGCATCAAGTGTGAACAACCTCTCGGTTGTTTCAATGAGTAAAGAGTTCTTACAGTTGATGAAGTCTGAAGGGAGTTAACTTTGTGTTAGACGAAAAATCCTATTAAGCTTCTACCTATTATTTGACAATGCTTATATGGGTTTCTCTGATCCACTATAGTTTGCCATATCCGAGTAGCTAAGTTAGGTTTTTTATGAACTAAGCTAGTTTCCTTAATAACACGGAATGGAACGAATTCTTTTGTTTTTTTCATTGTTAGTTTGTGGTTAGCATCCTAGACTATACTGCAGAGGTGAGACACTAGTATTCAAAGTTACTTGTGTTCTACAATGGAATTACATGATGAGTAATGAGCTCTTTCATGTACATCATGAGTGAGCTTTAGGAAATTGAATGAGATGTTTCAATTTAAGGTCCTTAATAACACTAGTGTTCATTGTGGGAACGGAGATTAACGATGAAGCTCACAGCCGAAGCAAGATGGCAACATTTAGCTCTCATAACTGTCGTCCATGTGGTGGACGGCCATGTCTGTCGTCGTCGACTGTTCGCTTTGCCTGAGGTGGGGGACGAAGAATAAGTTATGATGGTGGCTGCAATGGCTACTACAACGGCCTAGAGGAAAATATAGAAGGGAGAACTTCAGAAAGAAATCTAAATTGTGGCAGATCGAAATATAGAAGGGGAAAATCAAGAACGGGAAAGAAAGATTTTAAGTGTTATAATTGCGACAAGAAGTGTCACTTTAAAAGAGATTGTCGAGCACCGAAGAAATATACCAGCGCACAAGAATCTGCCAACATGACAGAGGAAACAGGTGATGCCATGATTCTAAGCGTCAACAGTTCGATTGAATCATGGATCTTGGATTTAGGGGCATCTTTCCACGCCACCCCATGCCAGGAAATAATGGAGAACTATGTCAGTGGTGATTTTGGGAAGGTTCATCTAGCTGATGATGAAACCTTGAAGATCGTCGAAAAAAGAGACATCCTATTAAAATTGCCAAACCAGACCACCTGGAAGCTAAAAGGAGTGAGACATATTCCTACCCTCAAAAGAAATTTGATTTCTGTTGGACAGCTTGATGGAGAAGGATATTGTACAACCTTTTCAGGTTGTGAATGGAAGATTACCAAAAGAGCACTCGTCATTGCTCACGATAAGAAGAATGGTACTCTCTATGTAACCTCAAATATGGAGAATATCATTGCAGTAGCAGATGCTGATGGAAAATCAAACCTATGACACCAAAGGCTTGACCATATGAGCGAGAAAGGGATGTAGACACTTTTGTCAAAAGGGAAGCTTTCAAATCTAAAGAATATAGATGTCAGACTATGTGAAGATTGTATCTTTGGCAAACAAAAGAAAGTCAGTTTTGCAAAGATTTGCAAGACACCAAGGCTGAAAAGTTACAGTTGGTTCATACTGATGTATGGGGACCATCACTAGTTTCATCTCTTGCAGGCTCACTATATTATGTCACATTCATCGATTATTCTACAAGGAAGGTGTGGGTTTATTTTCTGGAGAAGAAATCAGAAGTCTTTGATACCTTCAGAAAATGGAAGGTCATGGTGGAAAACAAGACTAGTTTGAAAGTCAAGCGGTTGAGGTCTGATAATGGAAGAGAGTACAAAAATAGTAGATTCAGAGATTTTTGCACAAACAATGGGATCAAGATGGAGACAACAGTTCCCATGACACCGCAGCAGAATGGAGTAGCTGAGAGCATGAACAGAACTCTGAATGAATGTGCCAAAAGCATGAGGATACATGACGGCTTGCCCAAATTGCTATGGGCTGAAGCTATCAACACTGTAGCTTACTTGATCAACTGTGGGCCCTCAGTTCCCTTGGATGGTCGAATACCAGAGGAAGTTTGGAGCAGAAAAGAAATAAACCTTTCACACTTAAGAGTGTTTGGTTGTATTTCTTATGTACACATAAATTCTGCTGAAAGAAGTAAACTTGATGCTAAGTCCAACAAATGTGTCTTTGTTGGTTATGGTGGTGATGAGTTTGGTTACCGTTTTTGAGCCTATGAAAATCGAAAGATCATCAGAAGCATAGATGTCATTTTTAATGAGAATGTGATGTACAAAAACAGGTCAACCATAGAATCAAGTAGCTCCAAAACCGAAGCTGAAACAAATGATTTTGCTGAGTTTGAGGAGATTTCTGAAAATAATGTTCAGATCAGTCCTGAAGCAGTTCAAGAAGAACCAGGCAAACAGAACTGAGACGCTCCTCCAAAATTCCTAAACCAACCCAACGTTATTCGTCTTCTTTGGACTACTTGTTGCTGACTGACAATGGTGAACCAAAGTGCTATGATGAAGCAATGCTGGTGGAGTATTCAGTCAAGTGAGAGTGTTCCATGAAAGATGAGATTGACTCACTTATGTCAACAAAGACGGTGACTACGAACAAACTGAAGTTGTATTCAGCTTCAGTTGGCATGCTAGAATAACAAGACCAGAAATGATGCTGCATTGATCGAGGTGTGAAGACAGATTAAAATTAGTCTTCAAGTGGGAGATTGTTAAAAAGTCAATAATTTGCAGCTTTCAATGGTAATATTTTGCTGCAACCACCGTGAATTTGGTGGTTCAAAGTTGGCAGCGAGTTGGTTGAAAGTTGGCAGCTGAAATGGTGGAAAATTGGTAAGGGAAAATTAACAAATTTAGTCCATGTACTTTAGGGTATTTACAAGATTAATCCTTAAGCTTCAACCATAAATACTCTAACTCATTTAGCTTCAAAATCATCCCAAATCATTTCTTTCTCCCAATACTAAAGAGTTTAGAGAGTTTTCTTGTGAGTTGTGAGTGTTTTATAAACACCTGTAAATTTTCTCTCTTTAGTAAAAAGATCTGCAACAGTCTGGAGATGTAAGCATAATTGGTCGAACTCCGTTATCAATTTCGGGTATTATTTTTCGCTTTTATTTCGCATTCTCACTAATCTGGTTATATGGAAATTACTCATTTAATTACCCAACAGTTGCCGAAGAAAAAATTGAGACCCTGATCCCTTTGCTTGATATTGATGGCATGAGCGGCAACATCGTGCTTCAAAATGACATGCTCCAAGTAAAGAAAGTGCGACGGTGCAAAACATGCTGCCGTAGCCGCACAGAAGCCAACCCCTCCCCCGTCCGTCCGGGTTGGCTAGAAACCGAGTACAAGATTGGCACACGTGATCTCGCTGAACATACAGGACGGAATACAATTGCTCTAGAATCACTCCATTAATAACCTCTTTCTGAACTCTCAGCTTCACCTTGATTCTCTTAGAATGAGGCTCGGTCCAAATAAATTTTGCATCCACTAGCCTAACTTCTTTCAAATAAGACTGAAGTCGTTTAACACTATGTCAATAGCTCCTTCGATTCCGGCTGAGCTTTTAACCAAATTCTGGGTGGGCTTCAAGTAGCAAATCGCACTCTGGACAATGCACGATTGAGACATGCTTTCGTACACCTTCGGTAATGTCGACTTCAGACCTCAAACATGTAACGCACATGTTTTCGGGATTTGGCGCCATCAAAATTCCACATTTGCAACACGAGACTGTGCCTTGTGTCTGAGGAACCACGAACATATTTGCAGCCATAGCTACAAGTCCATGAAGAAGAGAACAAAATCAAATGAACCATGGTTCAACATACTATTCAACAAGACACTCCTATTGTTTTAGTGATCACAAACATATTTGCAGCCAGGAAGGAAAAAGAGAGAGCATGTATATATATAAACAGGTCAGAGGAACATAAATTAAAGCAAAACTCGAAATTTAAGGAATATTTAAAAAAAAATCGATGAGACAGTATCAAGCAGGGGAACCGAAAACAGAAAATCAAATATAGCAGAGAGCAAATAATACAAAACGAACCGTAACTCAGAATCTGATAACTCACGTAGAAATCAATCATCAAGTAGAGTTCAGAATTTAAAAAATTACCTGTATTTGATTCGTCGGAAAATCAGGGACTGGAGGAGAAGGAAAAGATTGGCTTGTTCGACGGCGGGAGAAGCGTTTAAGAAGACGAGTGGGTTGAGAGTTTTAAAAGAAAATTTCGTTTAAATATACCAAAGGGAATAAATTAGAGTTTTATTGTGAATAAAACTCGACTGACTGAACTATTTCAGCTTTTAATTTTCGACCTAAAATATCATACTATTTAATGAAATAACTAGGATTGAAAAAATACATATTATAAATTAACGTATAATAATAATAATAATAATAATAATAAGTTTTAAGTTCATTAAGGAGAAGTAAATACATAAATAGTATATATATATATATATTAAAATGTTGCATATATAATTGATGTTATAAAAAAATAAAACTATATCAGATATTATTTAATTTTGTTCGTTGATTAGTTTATATTATTAAATTTTTAATTTTATCAATTATAAATATTAAATTTTAGTTTTATATTTAAACATGTCACTCCTTTATTAAGTTACTAATTAGATAATGACATGATAAATCATTGTTGACACTATTTTTCAAACCAAAATAACGTTATTTTTATAATTATATCCATACTACTTAAAACGTAAAATTATATTCTTACTATTTAAATCACAAGGCAAGACAAACATATTAATATAATCGAATTAACAAAACCAATATGATTTTAATTTCATATACAAATCAACTATCATTATACATGTCATATAAAAATAAGTAAAAGAATATCATAAATCATTCGAATCAATTGCACCTGAATAAAGTATTTTCTTTTGTTACCATACATTTATATTATCAACACTTATAGAAAATATTTTACTAGGTTAATCTTATATAAAGTATTTTACTAGGTTAATCGTTAAAATTTTTGAATATAAATACATGTAAAAGAATATCAAAAATCATTTGAATCAATTGCACATGTACAAAGATGGAGCTCTGTTTGCGCTGAAAGGAGTCTCAACCCTTGTAAAAAATTTATATATTCGATAGTTTTTGATCTAATAGTATTTTAGTTAATGTAAAAAGTATTCAAATTAATATAAATACAATAATTTATTAAATATTTAATCAAATACTAAAAAAGGATAATCTCATGTTCTTAATTTTTTTTGTTTAATAACAATATAGGTCGTTGTAAGTTTAAATATTAGACAAATTAGATATTATCTTATGAATTTTGAGTTTAAATACCTAATAAATCATTTTATTTTTCTTAAAAGATTTAATATTTTTACCTCTATCAATATTTAATCATCAAAACACTCTCCTCAAACTTTAACGCATCGTATAATAAAGCAACTTATAAAAAAACATGGCCCTTCTAAATGGAATAGGTAATTGCCAAATCTACGACAATTGATCCCATCCTTCCCATTTTCATTAGATATTAGTGCAATATAGGCTGTTTGGGTAGTAAATAAACCATGGCCAGTATGCTTCCAAATATAAGAGTCATGCATATATATATATCCGAAAATTTCGGAATAGGGTATCCCATTATAATATTCGCTACATCCATGGGAAGTAGAGCAGATATTTTTTCTATATCCCACTTCTTATCTGATGTTATGAGATCACAGACCTTGCTCTTCCACAAAGTCAGGCGAAACGTCTTGAAAATGACAAACTGATTGCCCCCACCCAATTGCCCGTCCAAAAAAATAACTAGACAATGACATAATTAGACACAACTTGTCGTACAAAAATAACGTTATTTTTATAATTATAATCATACTATTTAAATCGTTTAATTATATTCGTATTATTTAAATCACAAGGTAAGACAAATATGTTCGTATTATCGAATTAACAAAATCAATATGATTTTAATTTCATATGCAACTCAACTGTCTTTAAACATATCATATTTTTTATTCTTATATATGTACTAATACCAAAAGTTCTTTTATTACTATACATTTATATTATTAACACTTATATAAAGTGTTTTCAAGGTTAACCGTTGAAAATTTTGAATATAAAGATAAGTAAAAGAATGTCATAAATTATTTGAATCAATTGCACATGTATCATAAATTTTAAAGCACTCTCCTCAAACCTTAACACATCTTAGAATAAAGTAACTTATAAAACACATTTTTTATTTTTAAATTCATATTTTTATGATTTTATATTAAGAATATTAAAATATAAAAAAATATTATTATATTTTCAGTTGAAAAATTAACTGATAAACAACATGAAATTTAAATTGATATGAGATGATCGATTTCAATAAGTACTTTCAAAATCTATAATTTAGTATAAATTGATTGACTTTAGTGATAAAGAGACTTGTTGTTATCTCTTCAGGTCTCTGGTTCAAGCACAAAAAATATCGGGAGAATGAGTGTTTATTGTTAAATGATTGAGAGTCCTTGAACATATATTGCATTGTATTTATTCCATATTTATCAATTTAAGATTGCAATATTACCTTCTTCTTTTCAAATTTTTTAATAGTATTTATAATATTTCATTTTATTTTTTTATATGTAATTGTTTAAATATTGTCAAACTAAAATATTAGACTTTAAATTAATATTTTGATATTCCTAAATACATTTATTAATACAATAATAATTTGAATGTCTTTTTTAACACTGAAAACGAAAATTTGATGTTTGTGCCCTAAAGGCTGAACGTGAATGAAGAATTGTCTATGCATCCATCTCTCGGGGAGCTGAAGTTGAAAAAATGATACAGAAAAAAAGCAGTCCCTGAAATGAGCAGCAACAAATTGTCCATAGATTTATTGATTGCATTGCAAGTAGAGAGTGAGACCCTAAAGGGGCAAAAGAAAATAGTTTTTGTGTTGCACCATTTCTTAACAATAGCATAGTGAATATGATGAACCTAAACAAGTGTCTTCGGTCCTTAAATATATGTAATAAACATGAGCACAAATCACAGACTCAGAAGCACCACCAGTCATAAATATATATAATTCCCGCCCAAAAGCGGTTACAGAACCTAAAACTGAAACATTTCTTCCGTTTCTCTCCCAAGAAGTTCCACTTGTTTTCCTTCATTTACGATGCCAGTTCCTCGAAACTTCATTACATTTGGACAGGACAATCAATTTCTGTGCTGCATGATATGTAGAAACCACATTCTCAACATCACCAACCGTGGCTACACCATTGTATCAAATCTCTCTCCTCTCTCGAGATATATATGCATGTGTGAGAGATTAAAGAATTCTTGAAAACTTTGAAACAAATTTTCAGGTAAGCCTGTTTGTTGATGACCCGGAGTCACCTATTGGAGTAACAATGCTACTGGATGGAATTTTCTGCTACAGCCCGTAAGATATCTCTAACTCAATAACCCAAACTGTTTTCCAAAAAAGAGAGTATAATAATCAACTACAATTTAATCTTCGTGCTTCATTAATATATAGGGTCAATGTGCGGTACGATGATATAGCAAATGCTAGGTATGTCCATGGTCTGCCGGTGGTGGAAGTCCATTGCATGCGTTGCCCTTCTGTCCTTGGCGAGCAATATGTATGTTCTTTACATTTTCCTTTTGGTTATGCATTGATACCTTGGCAGTGGAGCTGATGTCTGTTCTATATATATATATATATGATATGTTTGTTTTGTTTTATTTTCAGATTTTGCGTGGTCAACCCGGGACTGTATCACCGAGTCCGTGGGAAGGACCGGTCATATTAAATCATACCGCATTGCTGTATTGGAATGGAAGTGGTTTCTTTTTTGCAGATGACGGCACACCTTTGGATGACTGAGACCTAGTAAACGGAATCTATGCCACTGGTTTTTAAAACAGTGAGTTTACTGCCAAAGGTAACTGATTCAAGTGAGAATCTTAGATGTGCTTTAAAACATAGTTTTACAGTCTGTTTAGAATTTAAATGCTCATATAAAAGTCAACATGAATTTGTCTGAACAAGTCCATATGTCGGACACATACTTATGTCCGAGACTCGCATCTTAAATAGAATAACATTGAAAAATTTAACCCATCCGTGTCCGAGACTCGCATCTTAGACAGAATAACATAGATGCACTATCAACATTAAGCAAAAAAGACCACACTCACATGCAGACAAAAAGAAGGTTGACAGAAGAAAGAGTATGGCACCTATATGCCTAATTAGATATTCTCTCGTTAGTGCAGTATGGAAATATGTCATGCTTTAGACAAACATGTTTTTGTTCACGCAAAACCTCTACTTACGATTCAAATTTATTTATCCTACTTTATTGTCAAATCCCAGCTGTTAATTTAGAGCTTTTATCTATATAGCTTGGACTCTTCATTTTGCTTGGAGTACTCATGTATGGCACATATTCGGACATGAGTACAGGGAAATGATCCTTCAAATATATAGAAAAACTTAGGAAATAATTGAATATACCGGTGTTGCACACATGCCAGTAGCCATCAGTCACACCATCAGACAATTTGAAATAAATAATACTAGCTTTTTATCATCATTCTTCCATGCCATCTTCCTCGTATTCTTCTTCGGTCAACTCGAGATCGGCAAATAATTCTTCCAACGGAACAAAAGGCACACCTTCACCATCGGATGCCATTTCCGATGGTTGATAATCTTCATTGTGATACAACGATAAGTTAAACCTCAGTTCAGGGTTCTCTTCTAGATCTCTCAAAAACTCTTCATACTCTACGTTCATCTTCTCCACGTTGGATCTGCCTCTGGATTCATCGAGTTCGATATTAAGGGACTTAAGCTTCCAAGGACGAGGCTTCCCGCGCTTCCTATGGGGTTTCTCTTCATAACTCTTCTTCATCAATATTACTTCAGGAAGTATGAAATCTCTATATTTGTCTACATCATCGTCATTCAAATTGACTCCATAAAGGTCATAACCGAGAGCACGATCTCCGGGCTTTAATATATGACCCAAATGAGTTCTTACGTAGAAGAGCTTCCCGTAATCAGTTACACGTGCCACCTCGACATCAGCTATAACATATTTGAAGCTGTCGACATTATATTCTGGAGAAACAATTTCGACATTGAAAACATCGTATTCAACTAGCTGCCTACTACTAAGTAGAGACTTAAAGGGATACCTCCAATACTGGTCCTTGTCCAAGAAACATTGCCTCAGAGTAAATGGATCGAGCAGAGTAATGTTGTTCGTCACTTTCGTGCAGATCACGAGTGGGCCGAGATTCCCCAAACTAACAGCAACTCTCGGAGGCAAACAGATTAAATCCTCACGACAAATCGGAGATATTTCAACCGAGAATGTGTACTTATAGTTATAAGTATTATTCTTAGTATCATGTGAAACAAGCCGCTCGGAACGTTTACTTTTATCTGTTGGAGATACTTCACCCAAAAATCCAACAAATTTCAAGGCATGACTCTTGTTTCCAAAGAAAAAATCGATACCCTGATCCCTCTGCTTGATTTTGATGGCATGAGCAGCAGCATCGTGCTTCAAAAGGACCTGCTCCAGATAAAAGAAAGTGCGACGGTGCAAAACACGCTGTCGCAGCTGCACAGAGGCCACCCACTGGTCCGGGTTGGCTTGAAATCGAGTACAAGATTCGCACATCTGATCTTGCTGAACATACTCGACGACATAAGATTGCTCTAGAATCACTCCATTAAGAACCTCTTTCTGAACTTTCAGCTTGACCTTGACTCTCTTAGAATGAGGCTCAGTCCAAATGAATTCAGCATTCACTAGCCTGACCTTTTTCAAATCAGTCTCAAGTCGTTTCACACAATATGTCAAAAGCTCCTTCGATTCCAGCTGAGCTTTTAACCAAGTTCTAGGTGGCTTCAAGTAGCTATCACACTCTGGGCAATGCACGATAGTGACATTCTTTCGTAAACCTTCGGTAATGTCAACTTCAGACCTCAAACATGTCACGCACATGTTTGCGGGATTCGGCGCCATCAAAATACGACATTTGCAACACAAGATAGTGCCTTGTGTCCGAGTAATCAAAAACATATTTGCAGACATAACTTCCTGTCCATGAAGAAGAGAACAAAAAGGAAGATAATGAGTATATAAAAGTTCAAAGCAATATAAATCAAAGGGCTGAAAAGACTAATAAAAGTCTTTTAGACATAAGCAAGTTATCCCTTAGCCTTATGTTGTTCCAACAACACAGTTGACTCAAAACCTGCTGTTTTTAACAAAATCCCAAGTCAAAACAAGAGAAAATCAGATTTTTTTTTTAAAAAAAAGCGTAAAATAAAGATAAAAATACAATGAAACCCCTAAAGTTAAACATATTATTCAACAAGAAACTCCCTATTGTTTTAGTAACCACTAACCACGTACATATTTACAGCCAGGAAGAAAGAAAAGCAAGTTCATATATATAACAGTTCAGAGCAACAGAAATTTAACGAATTTTTTCAAAAGAAAAAGAAAAATGAGACAGTATCAAGCAAAAGAACCGAAACAGGAGATCAAATATAACAAAACGAACCGTAACTCAAAATCTCATGATTTACGTATAAATCAATCATCAAGTTAAGTTTAGGATTTTAAAAATTTACCTGCAAAAAGAGAGCTTGTATGAGAGACTGGAGGCAGGCTTGTTTGGCGGGAGAAGTGTTTAAGGTAGACGACAGTCGGGAAGTAGTTTTTAAAGAAAAAAATTGTTTCAATATGCTAAAAGAGCTAAATTAGGGTTTTAACAAGAATAATTTTTTAACAGGAATTTGATATAACTTTTTTTAAAAGTGACTTTTAAATATAATGTCATTTTTATTAGTTTCTAAAACTACTTTTAAAAAATATTATCAAACGGACTCAAACTGATTGAACTACTATAACTTTTAATTTTTAATCAAACATATTAAAATATTTAATATAAAAATATATTTTATATAATTTTATCTATTTTAATATTAAATCTTAAAATTTAAAATCATAAAATTTAAACATCAAAATTATAAATAAAATAGATAATATTATGCAAATAAAACTTCACATATCTTTTATCACATAGGTCAATATAGGATTTGTGCTATTATTTTTATAGATATTATATGGTCATTAGTTTTACAATAATCTTATTCTATCAAATAAGGGATAATATAAGATATGATATGTTTAAAAAACTCAATATTTGATAATAAATACTTATAAACCCATACTTATGAAATGCTTGAAGACAGAACTCCAAGGGATAACAATTATCTTTCACTGAGGTTGTCTGGTTTATACATTTTACAATAATCTTTAATATAAATAATCTCTTATTTATTTTCTCATCATTTATTTTTGTCAAAAAATTAATAGAGAAATAACATAATATTTAATAAAATAATAAATTTGTTTCTTAATTTTTATATTTTATTTTAAAGTTAATACTAATTCTAAAAAAATCTTAACATCAATGACAACACTAACCACTTCACGAAACTTCGAAAACAAAATCTTGAACGACTTCTTCAATCCCATTACCTTCAAACTAGTGTAAGGTAACCTGGAAAGTGTGGCAAAACTAGTGTTCCCTTTGGAAGGTGACCTTTGTTTGTCCCGGCTTGTCTCGGCACTGTTCGAAATCTAATTTTCGCTTGGGAAAATCAACCGATTAGAAAAGCTCTTAAAGCCACCTGGAAATTAGCTCTTTTTGGTATAATTTGGAGTATTTGGTTATACAGAAATGGCCTGCTGTTTAATAAAAGCTGCTGTGAATTACATCTAATTGATCTGATAGGATTGGATTTTGATGCAACAGTAAGTGGCCCGCGTTGTATCCTTCTATTTCCAATTTCTCTAGATGTCTTTGCTTTCCTGTTTAATCATTGTGTATGGCTGGATTTGGCGTGATTTATTGCTGACTTTCTGTTGAAGTCTGGATTGTGTTGGTGCGTTGATGCGTGCATGTATATATTGTGTTTTGTTGTTGGAGAGATGATATAATTTGCTCATATTTCAGTGGAATAGTGCTCGGGAAAGTGATTGGAGCAGGGGGGTGTCCATGCTTTTGTATTTCTGTGTGCTTTTTTCAGCCTGAGTTGTGGAGGTTACTGCTTGAAAGGCTCTTTTGTGTTAATCACTGTTTTAAAGTGGCTTGGTCAGGTTCTTACCATTGATCAACTGTGGAAGTGTGTTACTGTCTGGTTTTGGCTATTCCATGTACTATTGCTACTTGTTTCTGCTGGCAGTTTAATTGAATTACGGATGCTTTTGGCTGCTGTGTTTTTGGTGCCGACTTAAGTGGTTCATCGTCCAGTCGTGTCGCCTGAAAGAGAGGATGGTCGCCAGTTGTGGTTCTCTCAGTCTGCTCCTTTGTGCAATGTGTTGCAGTGGTTAATTTGGGGCCTTTGTTCTTTTATATGTATGTGTTTTGCAGGTTTATTTCTTTTAACCGTTCATTACCTTTACAGATATGTACCGAACCAATTGAACCACTAATTCTATACTGAACCGATTCAACGAGTCAGTATGATCTATTTTTTTTTTTCACTGATTTTATTCTAGTCACTGTAGTTGGTAAAACTAGAAGAGACTGAACGTCCATAGAAGCACTGCTAAATGAAAAAACTGTCGTTGCATTTCTCGGGAAGCTGAAGTTGAAAAAATTATACAAAAAAAGTCCCTGAAATGAGCAGCAACAAATTGTCCATAGATTTATTGATTACATTGGAAGTAGAGAGTGATACCCTAAAGGGGCAAAATAAAATAGTTTGTGTTACACCATCACTCAGTGAATATGATGAACCCAAACAAGTGTCTTCGATCCTTAAATATGTATAATACGTATTTATCAAACATGAACACAAATCACAGATTCTGCAACTCAAGAGCACCACCAATAACCCCAACCCAAATCCAAATGACCAACGATTGTATGCACAACATAATTGCGGTAGACACCACTCGGCAACACCTCTGAAGCTCATCTTCAAAGTAACTGGGTTGAGCAAACTGCCGGCTGCTGACTTTTAACAGCAATATAGGCAGAGAGCATTGGGTAGTTAATAGGATAGTAAACCAAGTTTTTTTTCCTCCACCAATTCCTCAAGAAATAGCCTCAAAACCGATATTAACACATCTTATCTCCGTCCCAGGTATCCAATCAAGGCATTTTTACTCGCGAGTTTCACATGGTTTCCTCAATCTTCCTTGAAATCTGCAAAATCAATTTTAAGAACTTCTATTGAGATAAAAAGGAAAACATGAATGCATCTCTAAAACCCCCCACTAACTTCCAGCAAATATCAATGTGTGCACCAAATTCAGCCGTTACAAGGACATTCTACAGAGGCAAATATTTTTCAGCACTTAAAATAGAATGGCTTATATTGCATCTATTGAAACCAAGTGAATGCGGACAAATAAATTTCAGTGACCAATATTGTTATGGAACGGCTTACAATAGTTATTGTTACCAGGTGCTTAATGTATAAACACAAACAAGAGAGAGAGTGGGTATCTAAAAAAACACACAAACAAGAGAAAGAGGGTATCTAAAAAAACACAAGTCCACATGAACAAACACAAAAAGGAGAGGAGAGTACTTGGTGAATAATCAGAGAAAGTAACTGAGTGCGTACTCACTTGCTTAGCATCAAATACCCACTAGAAACCAAGGCCAGCCATGCTCCAACAAAAACTCAATACCGAAAATGTTTCAAAGATGGAGATGAATTTGGCAGCAAACAGATGCAATACAACGGGAATCATTCTCAACTCAAGAACCTCCAAAACAAAAGAAAGTTTAGATGGAAAAAAGATTTATGAAAAGATATTTAGCAACAAAAAATAAATTATAAAATCAGGAGGCACAAACCTAGTAAAAAAGTGAAGTTACCAGTTTGATCTCACACAAAGTAACGACCTGTCCAGACTGACTGTCCTTGATACTATTCGGGCTGTGCAGTAAACTGCTGGTTTCCATTCATGAGTTGCTGTTGCTGCAACTTCAGTTCTCGATTTTTCAGATGCTCAAGCATATGGTAATCCTGCCAACCTTTTTGCTTTTCCATTTGAAACTGCACTGCTGGACCCTGTTTGCCAGGGATAGGAAAATTTGCTGTTCCATTCATGCCATTGCTGCTGTGATTGACATACTGGGGTTCTGCATGAGCCGCATGATTGAGGGAATTATCAAGCCCAGAGTTTTTCAGTGATGATGTTAACTGATATCCATCCAACCAACTATAATCATCCATCAGGGGGTTCTCCAATTGTAAAGCAGAAACAGATTCACTCGGTAGTTTTGAAGGAACATGGCTAAAACCAGGTGGAGGACCAAGATGCCTAACTGGGCGGCTAACTGGATTCTTCCGCATTCCAACTTGCAAAGCAGAGGAAGTCTTAGAAGCCAAAGCATCAGCAGTAACTCCAGATGACACAACAGCATCAATTCTAGATGACAACACAGTATCTAGCACTTTCATTTGACTGTAGTACATACCGCCAGCACCAGTACCGACTGGTAATTTTTGGATACCAACTGAATATGCAGCGGGATTAGAAAGGACTGCATTATCTTGCATCTCATGTTTTGTTAAATGGCCATTCTCCAACATTGTCAAACCTTTCAAGCTATTAACCAAAGAAGTAGCTTCTTCCACTGACCACCTAGATGATTGCAACTGAACAGCCTGTGGAATCCGAGGGGTGATACTACCAACGGATACAGACAGTGGAGAACTAGCCTCAAATGTATTATGCTGATGAAGATTAGCAAGAGGAGCAGACATGGCACTGCCATAAAATTTGGCATCATCAGCAGAGCTACTTTGAACAAGCTTCAAAGCGTCAGAGGGTGGCCGGTTAGGACCAATCAGTTTGTTTCTCTTCTCGCTCACAGCTGGCTGGAAAACAATCACTTCATCATCATCGTCCTCTTCCTCAACCATTCTAGGTTGTGGGATTGACTTCATATTTGCAACATTAATCATCCTTTCAGAAGAGGTTTCATGCCCCACACCAATTGTTGCCAGTTTTGTAGAAGAGCTGAATGTGACATCTTCAGAAGTCTCAACACCAATAAGAAATTTCTTGCTTTTTGAATCAAAACAAACATTTTTCTGATAAACTCTAATGACATTAACTAGAGTCTTCCCAGCTGCTAATACTCTCTTGAGACGTGCTTTCTTTTCCTTGTCCCCGTCGCTTAAAAAGGAACATTTTCTTGAGAAGTCCAAAATAGCGTGTGCTGGAACAAGTGGCAAGAACCCTCGCAACTCAAAGTCTTCCCACAATGCAAGACGGTTTTCTGTCTCGCCTTCGATGTACCTGCTCATATTGAAAAAGCAGGTCTCATCTTCACCATCATCAATGCCCATTGGTGCAATCGACAAGATCTTATTCAGAAATGATAGGCATTGTTTCCAGAATAGTGATCTAGTAATAGATTGTTTCTCATCCACATCACTGCCAGCTACTGAAACATCTGGGCAGCAAGCAAGCCACTCTAAAAAAACAAGACTAGCAGGTAAGGTGTAGCTTGATGAAACATCCTGGAGCTGTGAACATCTCTGTACTACATGTCGCATCAACTCAAAAATGGCAGTGAATGCATTTTGAAGTAGGGCAGCACGCGGCACAATTTCAGTATATGTTTGACCATCACTCTCCCTTTTCAGATTGTGAACTGTAAATATGAGAATGGAAACAAGCCTAACAAGGAAAATTGCATTCTGAGCGGCATCTGCACCAAACTTAAGTTCCTCTTCTGGCCCAGAAGAGAGAAGCTCACATAAATCACTACTAACCAGAGAGAGAACATCGGCAAAAGTCTCCAGGCTGCACAAAGGAAGCTTCAATAAAAACACAAAGCCAGGAAACTTGGTCGATAACAAAAGAGAATAAATTTCTGAGAAAGTATACCTTGTGCGTGTAAAAAGAATGCCAATTAGACAGACAAATCGAATGCAGAAGGACTTAAAAGTATCCTGGAGACCAGATACTTTCTCCCTGGGGCTCGTTTCCATGTTGTTATCTTTGGATGAAAGTTTTGCTTCCACTTTCTCTCTACCTTTTCCTGATAACCGTACAGCAGGCTCCTTGACCAAGGGAGCTTTAACATCACCAGGAAGTTGCGAGTAATTATGATGGTTCTGCAAATAAAAATGCACATATTTAACACAATTTCTATAGTCAAATACATATCCACATACTAACATAAAAATAATAAATCCACTCAAAACTCAGTTTTCAAGAAGGTGACATTTAACATACAAAAATCACACTCTTACCAGCAATTGCAGAAATCTTATGACATCAATAGTAAATTTCAAAGTTGTATTACCAATTAACATGTCAGAAACTGGACATGAAAAAAGGTGAAGTCTTTGCCATAGTTAAAAACCCTCCCAAAACCCCATAGTTGAAAATATAAAGTAACAGATTGACATATTTCACATTGTAGCTTTAGCTAATCTATACATAGCATTAATGAGCACCTTTGCAGAAAATCATCTGAGACATGGTGTGTTTATCTAAAATTTTCAAAAGACCTACAAATAATGCTTAAGAAAGTAAGACAAACATCAAAGTGTTCAACTAAGCCAGCGACTTCATGTCATAGATGCAAAAACATACATTAACCAATCATCCACAATACAGATCCACATGGCCAAAGAAAGGACAATTGCTACCTTAAATAAATAAAAAATAAACACGCATTTCAAAATATAAACTAAAATTTGAACTTATACCTTCTCAAAGGCCACAATCAAGTTATCTCTTGCAGTTGAAAAGGGATTATCCAGTGCCAAACTCCGGAAGTATCGATAAACAACCACCAGCTCATCTCCAGAATATGAAGCCAATATAGCTAGCTGAATAAGAAGATCATAGTCCATATTAGGAACCGGAATACAGTCGAACAGCTAAAATTCAAGGCAGGTGCAAAAAGATTACCGGGGCATAAAAGTTAAGGATAATCTATTAAAAGTTAAGGAAAATAAAGAAAAACCTGATGATGTGGATTCCCGCTTGATGGCAAAATTGATGCAGCTTGCAAGTAGTAACTTGAAGCTGCTGCATACTCGCGTGATTTAGAGTCTCCATCTCTATATAATCCTTTGTACCGTGCTAGGTCTCCCAAGTATATCAAACAACGGTGACAAGACACCAAACCTTTTCTCATGTCAGTAGATTTCTTTCCATCTTTATCCATAACAATTTGGCTTTCTGAATCATCAGAAAAGTAGCCAAATGGAAGTCCATATTTTGCTCTTATTTTCAAAATTAGATCATGATAAAATCCTGTTGCCTCTGAAAGGAAAGTCTTAAACTGCAATCTTATCTTTGTAAGTCGGTCAGGTCGTGGAGGAACTTTCACACCCTGAGACGTGTTTGATCCTGCAGAAGCTAGCGCAGCACTATAATGTGCTAGTAGTTCCTCAATCCGCTTGTAATGTAACTGCCACAAAGCATATTCAATATTTTTCTGCTCAGAAAAAGCATGATCCTCAAGAATTATAGCCTCGTAATTCTCACGCATCTGCTGCCAGGCATTGGGATCTAAAGGCACTCGTGCCTGAGCTGATCTCCTACGATTATTTTCCAACTCTATGTTCTGCAGAGTGTACCAAATAACATCATGAAAAAAATCTATAAAATGGAACCTCATTTCTAAAGAATAGAACATATACCTTATCATAAAGACGCTGTGCACGTTTCCTGGATGATGGAGCAGACACTTTATCCATCTCAACTATCATCATCCATCCGAAGTATTTTGTTAAAATTCATTCAATCTGCACAGTGCACACATCGCCAGCAATTCAAACTAAGCCATATATTATAGGATAAACAAAATTCAATTAATTGCAATAAGTTATAATGATAGGTGGCTGGGAAAGAAGCTGGTCTTCCAAAATTGAGTAAGTTACTAAATTCATTAAACTGCAACACCAATAAAACAGATAAAATTAAAGCAGATTATCAGATCAACGATAGGTTAAATTTCTAAGAGCCAGGATATTAATAAGAAGAGAGTAACAGTTCGTCTCAAACAATAAGGCACCTATTAAACCATTCGACTTATTGAAAAACAACTGACCAATATTGATAAAATCATCAAAGAATTTAGAGTAAACTCTCACGAAACATAACAATGCTCTAGAAAGTGCAATTAAGAACTATAAACCAGGATGTCTTCTTTGAATAAACCAGAAAGGGCTTCAGCCTCAATGGAAGCTTCATTCAGTCCAAAAACATCACACAAAAAAAATTAAATCCTTCCAAAACCATGTGTTGCTTATCCTCTCATGACCAGTTAAAGATTGTTCAAAATTTATTACAAAATCTATGATAATGCTGGAGCTTCTTCCAAATGACAATAACATCCTAAAACCAATATTAGCCCAAGCCTAATATACTAAAAACACAATAGCAAACCCAGACATTGCTTCTGTTCTTCAAAATAGCTAGCAAACCCACACATTTTACAAATCAGTAAAGGAAAATATCCAAACACTTACTTAAAACCGAACAATTTAAAAGCCTCAAAAGCATAGTATTTCTAATAATTGAAGTTCCCCTAGTATCGAGAAAACAAAGGAAAATCATGTCCTCTCTCATCATCCCAAATCAATTTATGAGGTAACTAACGGGAAAGCAAAGGAAAAAATAGTTCATTTCGATTGTGTTACATTTACATTGTTTTGGTCTTCCTTCCATTCTATCTCGAAGAGAAAAAAACCCACACAAAATTACATTAATTATTAAATTCCATAACCAAAGAGAGGGGGGAAATAATCAGAGCTGGTCACAAAACAAGATGGTTACGAAAATTACATCATCAATTCGCCAAAGCCGCCAGAAAAAAAAGGAAACCGAATAAGATAATATAAAAACCAAAATCAAGTCAGAAATAAATAAAGAAAATAAAAGAAAAAGGGAACTCACCAGAGGTGGATCGGATCGGAAGAGAAACCTCAAACTAAATCATCGCCAATAGAATTAAGGAGGAATAAAAGAAGTGTTGATTAGGGTTTGGTCGTTGAAAAGAGAGAGAAAGAAGAAGAAGAAGAAGAAGAGAGATACCGTTTTGATTTTGGTCTAATTTGGGATGAGGTTAGAATTTCAACAATTTCAATTTTTTATATATCATATTTTTCTTTCTTTATTTCTTGATCAGCAGTTGACGGCTTGGAGCGGTGATACCCAAACGGCACCGTTTCTGTTACTTTTTTTTTCCTTATTAAGAAAATTATTTCATTACCCTTTTAACAGCTTCGTTTATCATTCTAGAGAGGAGTGGACTTGACGCGCTAGGAAATCGCATTCTCAACCTTACTCGATACCAGTTTGGAAAACCATGTAGAATCTTATCAAATTAAACATATAAACTATCAGTTAAATTAATAAGATAAAATGATAATTTTTAAAACAAAAATAAATTTATTATTTAATGTTCCCTTTCTTAATTAAATAAATTTATATATATCATATATAAAAAATTACGAATCAAAATCAGTTAAAGAAGCCTACTAATCTTTACCACATTATGAGTATTTGACACGCGGGTTGCTATTGATTAGTCAAGCATTGGTAATACCGTAATAGCCACTCCAATCCTATAAATTTTACACCGGTGGTTCCATTTGTGTTGTGACACGCTAATGTAATAATCATAGCCATCCCTTTTGTTTTCCGTTTTATTTCAACGGTCAACGATTTCATGTTTTTCGCGAAAAATTTATCATCATCATCACTCATTTGTTAGGTAGGCCATCAACCCTCGTTTTAATGATATATTTGAAAAGATTACTTACGGAACATATTTTGATGATAAATACAGGTTAAGATCGTGTAATGTAATTTGAGAATTTATAGAAAATTATTTGAATAAAATAAAACTTAAGAAAGTCTTTTGATTTATATAATGATTATTTTATTTTTCATTTTTCTAAAAATTTAGTTATCTTTTTTTAATTAATTGAATAGGTATCATATTTTCAAGACACATATCAAGATTTAAATCTATACAAGATAGAAAAATATAAACATATTTAATAACTCGATCCATTAATTATCTTTTTAATTTACCACTGATAATTTCAAGGAAGAAAGTTATTTCTTCAAAGAAATTAGGAGTCGTGGTTATTGACAAGACAACATGGAAAGTGAAGGGACGATGTGAAATTGATGTTAACCACGCTCGGGGAGAAAGGATCTCCATGTCGAAGTAGGAAAACAGACCCGCTGTAATGACCCACGACACTGAAAATGAAAGAATCAACAGCAAACTCTCCAAAAGTCTAGTCGAGACTAGAGAAAACCAAATTTTTTGCCCTACATAACATTCGAGCTTGATGCTACTGATGCCAAAGAAGTGAAATTCCAAACAAGCAAGCCAAGCTCGATCCTACAGGCTTCGGAGAAGAAAAATCCCAAACGAACAAGCCAATATACAACTCTGAATGGCCGAAATCCAATGAAAGGTTATCCCTAACACACAAATGGTTACAACTTCGAGAGATAAAAGGAGAGGCAGATCAGCAGATGCTGTCATGAATAGAGAAATAAAACAGGAAAGGCAGAAGGAAAGAAGGGAAACAGGGAAGGAGTACAGCCGAAGAGCCAGCAGACGACAGTCAACCTGAACTAGTGCCACCGCAGGCGAAAAAGAAGAGAAAAGGAGGCAGGGGAAATGCTGCATACTAGGAAAGGGAGATGAAAGCCGGGGTTCTTTTACTTCTCGTGCCAGAACTCAAGCACATTTAAGAACACAACATCCTCCATTTTAATCGGAGGTTTGGAAGTTTAGATTAGTTTAAGAAATGAACAGTATAACCCCCTCCCCCTTCAAAATATGCATTAAATGCAATCAATTAAAATATAACATGAAAATAATAAATGAATTTTCCATAAATTAAATTAAGTAATGCATTAAAAGGAGAGAATACTATATATTTTAGCAGTGCACACTGCACAGATGACCATACATTGGTCAACAATGTTCGTTCAAATAATACAACAAACCTCCAGTTCCAAGCTCCACCAACCATTGACAGTCTCACTGCTTCTCTTTACAATGTGTCTGACAAAATTATCAAAACATTACGGTTATAAATCCACCTTTTCTCTTATAACCCAACTAAAAAATTGAAAAACAAAATAAATAAACTTGTAAAGAGATAAAAGAAATACATTTATATGCAACAACATAGTATGTACAACAAGGCACAAAGACAACAATGTTCCGTCAGATTTCACTACACTCCCGCTTCTTTTTCGGGTTATGGTTAGTTCCATGGGGGTGATGGTCCTGATTTGTATACAAAATCCTGAGAGGATGTCCCATAGTTCAGATCAAGGTTGTGGAGTTGTTCCATTAATTGGGAACGCCTTTCCTTGAAGAAATCGAGATGAGTTGTTAATTCCACCAGAGCAGAAGATGCTGTCGATGAATGTCTCTGATAATCAGTCACCTGCAAATTAGAACGCCATTGATTTCAGAGTTGAATTAAGCTAATTCGTACAAGAATTAATCAGGTTTGAAGTGATTTAAGATTCGGATAATTAGATTCTGGCGGAAGACAGATCTTTCAACAGCCAAAACAATCGGTCTTACCTCGGCTGCTCTGGAAGTGGAAGGGATAGAGGCAGAGCTGACTGCACCAAGCTCATTCATAGACATATTTGCTGATCCCTCAATACTTTTTGGATCACTCAAGCTCGGTGAATCCATAAACTGCTTTCGAGTAGGCGGCCTGCTGATGTTGCCACCTGCCAATCCCTGTCCTTTAACATTTCTCCAGTCTGGCCCTAACAAGTTCTCCTGCATAATAGTTTTAATAAGAATACTTTGAGTGCATAAAGTGAGGACTGAGCAAAAATATCTGAAGGGAGAGAACTAAAACGGATGCATAATTGCTTGAGTTCAAATGTAAGAAGAGGATCAGTTTGGCGGGAACAAATGCAGAAAAACTTGTGTATTAACTGATCCGATCATCATAAATTTACTGCTACCTACAGTCATTATTTAAAAGAAATACACTGAACACATACCTCTGTTCTTTGTTTCCTCTCATGATTACAAAAGGCAAGGGTTGTGTCAAAATCCTGCTGAAGAAACCTCCTGCAAGCATACCAAATATAACATTTTACCATTTGGGAGACAAATTTCAGACATCTATATTTTTCGATTTAAGGTAGTTAAAAAAAGCCCGGTAAAAAAGTGCATAAAAATGATGAAAACAATGAATAAATATTTGATAATTATAAATCCTTCAAAAGCATCCTATTACATGTAATAAATTTCATTCCAAGACATTAAAAACTGTTCATAAACATGTAGCAAAAGTTCGGCCCTCGGTAGACTTTGGTTGTAGAGTTATTGTAAATTAAGTAGTGATTTCCCATCCAAACCTTGAACCCTGTCCTTTTTAGCAGAAAATTTCGGCATTAATGATTTAGAAGCTACTAAAAAGATGGGTTTCCTCCCATACTCCACTTAAGAGCCAGCAATAGAGAAACCTGTTTTCAAGCATATTGCAAGAATTTCATCTTCTTAAGGGCTTGAATTCTATGTTACTCCAAGACTTCATTTTTCTTGAAACACCCGTGTCCGAAACATACAAGGTTATGATGATATGATCCTCCAAGAACCCCCCAAATACATGGAAATCTTGGAAGAAGTTGAATCAATGTCGGACACATACCCATGTCCAACACTACACTAGGATCCGAGTAATATAGCTTGATTTCACCTTGATAACTAAAAAGCTTCAAAAGAGTATTCGAAAAATATTTGTCGATCACCTGAAGGAAGCCCAAGTCTTGAGTTACCATATTATCTGAACAGTAACTGTGGGCTATGGCATACATGCATGACAACAGAAAAGAACAATATTCATGCATGTTATATTTTGGCTAAAATGATCATTTTAGGGTTCCAGAATGTTCCAGAGAAAGCTTGAAAGAAACTTCTGACACATGGAATCAACAGAAAGGAAAAAAGCCAGATGATGGTTTCGTGTGCCAATACGCAAAAAGATAAAAATGCATCAGAAAAAGGTAATTTGAAAGCTTAAACTAGTATTGAAACGATTCATTTTATTTGGTTCCTTGAGAACAATCATCATGACCTCGTTTTAATCGGCTGTGCAACTGCCTAATCAGTTTACTAGCTTAGACATGTTGAAACCAGTATGGAAAAGAATTCCATCAACTCACTGCTGAGAGTTCAGATTTTGGACATGTTGATAACGATCACATGCATCAGAGAGAGACCCGTAGTGGTGTTGCCGCTGCTGATTCAACTGATGATGGAGTTCAGCAACTTTTTGCTTCAATCTAGCCACATCAGCTTCAGCAAGAGCAATTTCCTCAAGCTCGGCCCTCGTCTTGGAATCCATTTCGTGGGAACTAGAAAATTGTCCAGATGACATACTCGATCCAACTTCTAGTGCTACTCTAAGATCCCGTTCAGCTTGTAACTGCTCTTGTAATCTAGAGACCTACAGAGTCATTTAAAGGTAAGTAGGAACACAACTGCAGGAAGATAATTCTTCAATAAAAGGTTAAATGAAAATTGTCCAGATGTTTCCTGTTAGAGTTTTGGCATAACTCATAATTCAGCAGGGATCAAAATTATGACCTCCCGTAGTTGTTCTATAGTCTGCAAAAGTTGCACAAAAGTTCAGCTCTGCAAAATTTTGTGTATAACTATTCAATGACATGTGCAAGCCACAAAGAAGATGCTTTAGAACTGCAAGAGACTGTTGGATTGTAGTTTCAAGAAAATTTTAAAACCTTTTTTTTTGTCAAACATGCCCAAGAAAGTTCAGAAACCAAAATCTTCAACATCAAATTGAAGAGTAAAACTAAATAGAATAATCAGACGCAGGCAGCCTAAGAAAGGCACAGTTGTGGTTTTGGTTATAGGAATAAATTTAGAATTAAAGGACGGATCCTTCCTTTTGCTAACTTTATTCCTCATTACATTAAAGAACAACCAATAAAATGTATAGAAACGAACCCAAGTAAACCATGTACAGGCATTTGAGGCTGATGTAAAATAAATAAATAAATAAATAAAAGAGGGAATAAGAGTCGGTAAGAAAGAAATACATCTTGTTCAAGTGCCAAACGACGTTCGTGCAGAGCTTGTTTTCTTCTTTCCAAGCTAGCTTGTAAAATTGCATTTCCTCTAGCCTACAACAAGTAATGAGCAATCCGTCAGCAGAAACAAAAAATATTTCGCCACTTGGGCCTGATTTCAGGAAAGTAGAGCTACCTCTTTTGCTATACGATGTTGCAGGTCATTCTTTGTAATCTCAAGCCTCTGTATAGCAAGCCTAGAAAAATTGAACAAATTGATTATGCAAATGTGACAGACATGAGATCAGAGCTATATTTTTTTTTTGATAGGAATAAAAGGCCTCAAAAACCCCCTTGGTGGTTAACGGAACTTAAAAATAGTTCCTTGACCCACACAAGGAGGAAAGGAGTGCCCTAGGATTCAATAAATTCAAATAAAACAAAGTATACAACCCATCTCCCTCAAGAGAGATAAAACCAAAAAGAAACAGCCCTTAACAGAGCATAATTCACCCAATACCCGCCTTAGCTAGGACATCCGCCTCTATATTGGCTGTCCTACTAACCCACCTAATAAAAACCTTCAAAAACACTAATCTTTTGAATAATGTCTTTAACTATTTGAACATAAACAACAGGACAAGAGACCACATCCTTAATCCAGTCAACTGCCACCTGACTATCACTCTCAATAATCAGTCTATCTTTAACCCTATGACGAATAGATTCAAAAAAATCTAAACCCTTTAGGATAGCCTTCAATTCCATTAAAGTTGGGGGCCCCGGACCAGCCGGCTCTTTGAAGGAACCAAGAATCGAACTAGACATGTCTTTCAAAATACCACCTAAGCCACTCCTCTTCCAATCACTCGAGGTAGCCGCATCCACATTAAGTTTAACAAAACCTTTTGGAGGTGGGGACCAAGGAAACACGGTTGAAACCCGATAAGAATGGGATGAGTAGGAATCCACTATGGACGGGTCAGCAATAATATCATCCTTGGAAATACTAACATGAGTTTCCTTAGCTAGAAACCATGAAGCAAGCCTGCACCTTGCAAGAAAGAAAATCTCTGCTCGATCAAGCTTCCCTCCTTCAAACACAATAAAATTCCTGGTCTTCCAAATTGTCCATAGAACAGCTCCAGGAATGAATGGCCAGATAAGAGAGTTGGACTTCAAGTCATTCCAAGCCAATAGGAATCTTTTAGCCTCTGTATGAAAAACCGATTGAAAATTCCAATATCCCAAGAATTTCATCCAAATTGGCCAAACAAACGAACATGAAAAAATAAATGCGATGAAGACTCTTCTTCAAGATTACAGAAAGAACACAAAGTATCATTTATGCCCTGAACACCTCTCTTAACCAGAGCTGTCTTGACCGCCAACTTCTTTAATATAACTTGCCAAAGAAAAGTCTCAACTCTTGGAGGCAACAGACCCCTCCAAACATTAGACTTCCAAATTTAGCTTCCTCTGAATCGGGAGAACCCGAATAAGATAGGTTGACACATGATTTCACTGTATAAACCCCTTCCCCATTCCCCTTCCAAACAATCCATCAGTGGCATCAGCAGAAATAGAGAAATCAGAGATCACAACCATCAAATTTGCCCATTGCTCAAATTCCCAGTCATTCAACTCTCTCCTCAACTGAACGTTCCAAATCCAACCCCTTGAACTGAACTCCCCAAACTGAGTTAATCTTCCTTCTTTATTTACTGCAATAGAAAATATTCTAGGGAACAATACCATCAACGGATGATCCATAGTCCAATTGTCTTGCCAAAACCGAATGCTCCTCCCATTGCCAATTTTAAAGCTATATTTACCTCTGATACTACAGCCCAACGAATCAGCATTATAATGGTTTCTCACCATATCTCTCCACATCCAGGATAGTTTAGGAGAGACTTTACTGTCAAACTGCATCAAGGAAGGATCCAATTTATATTTGATGCAGAGCAATTCCCTCCAAACCGCCTCCCTCTCAATAGCAAACCTCCAAGCCCATTTTTCCATGAGTGCCCTATTCACCACCTTTAATTAGGAACCCCCAATCCTCCTTCAATTTTAGGTTTACAAACATCGGACCAGCTTACCCAATGTATCCTCTTTCTCCCATCACCACCTCCCCACAAAAAATTTGACATGATAGAATTTAGAGTCTTGTAAACTGATGCTGGAACCTTGAACATTGACAAAAAGTAAATAGGGAGTGAGCATAGCACTGATTTAATTAGAACTAGCCTGCCTGCCAGTGACAGAGAGGAGCCTTTCCATCCCGCCAGCCTCTTATTAAAGCTTTGAACCACTGGATCCCATAGAATGTTGGAGTTCCTATGTGGACCTAGAGGGAGTCCCAAATATTCTGAGGGAAAAGAGCCCACTGAACATCCAATCATAGATGCCCAACCCTTAATTCCTCTTCCTTTAAGTTCACTCCAAATAATTTACACTTCTTTAAATTCACTGTAGACCAGAAATAATCTCAAACACCCGAAGAACCCTCTTTACATTCAAGATCTGTTTTTCCGACGCCCCACAGAACATAATAAGGTCGTCAGCAAATTGCAAATGGGTTAAATTAAAATTCCTCTCCTCCTTTCTAATGACCAGACCCGAAAAGAGCCCTCGTGAAACAGCCTTCGCTATTAATAGATTCAATAGTTCCCCAACTATATTGAACAACAATGGAGACAAGGAACAGCCCTGCCGAAGACCCCTCGCCATAGGAATTTCCTCAGTTGGGACTCCGTTCACCAAACTGAAACAGTCGCTGAAGTGACACATTTCGAAATCCAACCTATCCATCTAGAACCAAAGCCCATTTCCTTCATTATTCTGAACAAAATAGGCCAGTCAAGAGTATCATATGCCTTCTTGAAATCAGCCTTAAAAACACACCCTTTCAAACCATTCTTCCTCCAAAAGTCAATCCCTTCATTTGCTATAAGAGAACAGTCCAGGATTTGCCGACCGGGGATAAAAGCGAATTGACTTGGACTGATCAAATCTGAAATGCAGCTCCTAAGTCTTCTTGACAGACATTTCGATAGTATCTTATACAATCCACCAACAAGGCTAATAGGTCTAAAATCGTCCAGTCCACCAATGTTAGAAATCTTAGGAATAAGAGTGATGAAAGTGTGATTTACACCATGTTCCCATTCCTTCCCCAAGTAAAAATCATGAAAGAATTTCATAATATCTACCTTCAGGACCTGCCAAAACCTCTTAAAAAATCCCAATTAAAGCCATCAGGACCCGGAGCTTTGTTGCTGCCACAAGATTTCACCACTTCCCACACTTCCTCCTCAGAAAACTCCTGTTCTAAGAACTGCTTCTGCTCCAAAAAAATTCTGGGAAAATCCAGATTCAAATCATCAAGCTCTAAAGTAGTTCGTTCATTATAGATCTTAAAAAAATACTCTTTAACTATGGCCTTAATTGCCTTTGGGTCTTCCACTGTTTCCCCTTTGAAGTTTAAAGCAAGTAGAGCATTCCTTTTATTCCTAATCGTAGCACAAGTGTGGAAGTATTTAGTATTGCGATCCCCATCAACAATCCATTTAGTTCTCGAGTACTGAAACCAGATCTGCTCCTGAATCCTGTAAAGCTTCCACAATTCTGCTCTTAGATTCTTCAATTCAACTAATACCTCACTGTCAACCGTTCCTTGCTTCTGTTGAATATCATCCTCTATCAACGAAATTTTCTTCTCTAACTCAGAATCAAAGCACCTGGATATTTCACTCTGTTCCCAGACCACTTCTTAATTGCATGTTTGGTGTTCCTCATCAGACTAAAAACGCCTGCCTCGTTCTGACTACCCTTACCACTCTGAAAAGAAGAAACAACCAGATCCTCAAAACCCTCCTCATCCATCAAATAATTGAATAATCTAAAGGGTTTTCTGCCCCAGTCCACCCCTTTATTCTCCAGAACTATAGCATTATGATCTGACAAGGATCTTGGTAGAAGCGACTGCACAACGCCCGGAAACAGCTCTAGGAAGCGACAATCAACCAAAAAACGGTCCAATCTAACAAAAGTGGGATTATCTTGGTTATTACACCAAGTGAACCTACCCCCGTTCAAAGGAAGATCAATCAAACCCGTATGGAGAATGAACTCATTAAAGATCTCCATTGAACTCCTACTTTGACCCCTTCCCAATTTCTCATCTTCTTGTAAATATACATTGAAATCCCCTCCGACACAAATGGGATAAGTCTGTCCACTAAGAAAACTGCTTAATTCTTCAAAAAAACCAGATTTCTCCTCCTCCACTGATGGACCGTAGACATTGATGAAACCACACCCGGAATCAATACTCCGAAATTTACCGAAAGTAGCAATGAATCTCCTGCTAACAAACTGATTTTCCAGCTCAAAAACATTATCATCCCAACAACACAACAGGCCCCCCGCTGATCCAACTGAAGGAGATTCCAAAATTCCTTTAAGTTTATTAATTCCACTTCTCCTAAAAAAAGACTTCCTAAATTTCTCAGTCTTAGTTTCTTGCAGCCAAAGAAAAGTAGGATTAAAGTTGGAGACTAAATTCTGAACAGCCCTCCTTTTCTCGTTTTTCCCCAAACCCCTAACATTCCATGAACATATTACTAGCTTTGTCATCATCAAAAAGGAAATAGGTGCAGACACACTCCTCAAACAACCAATCCTTTATTAACCCCATTTACGCCTTTCTCTAAAGCTATGATTTTATCCAAAAAGGCTTCTTTCCCTTCCTTAAAAGACACACCCAAAAGCTTGCTAACCTCCCAAGTTTCCACCGCTTCTTTCAACAGAATCGAAAAAGCTGAGGAGGATGCTGTATCAATGCTCACCTTGTCAAGGGCTTCACGATACAGGATCCTTTTAGTTCTTCTCTTCCTTCTAATCAGCAAACCAGATTTGGACTTTAGGCCACCACCTTCTGAAAAGTAACCTTCAATCTCCCTTCCTACACTCCCACCCCCATATCCTTTGTCAAGATAAGGATCAAGACTCCCCTCAGCAATGTTCTCTGCTGATAAACAGAGCTGAATATTCGTACTGGAATCAACATCTAACTCCCTCTGCTTAACTACGGCATCCCCTGTTTCAGACGAGATGTTCAACAAATCCCCATACCAGTATCTTCTTTCCCTCGACCTGTTGTAAACCCTTTTACAATTGCTCAGACTTCTAGTTTCCAGCACATTACTCTCTGTTGTAAACTCCCTTCTAGACCGAATTAACTGCCTCCCCCTAGAGTTGTTATTTAAACCTGTTCCGATGGTCTTAAGTTTTCTTCTTCGGGGTCTATCTCCACACTGAATGGCTTCTCTACAATTGGACTCGATTCCATTCCCTTGGACACTCCCCTGCATTTTCCTGATAAATGGATGTTTTCAATAAATTCCCCAAACTTATTAATTGTATATGCTGGCCCAGAAATAAAACCCGAAAAGTATTTTGACCCAGTCTGCCCAGATTCTTCAGAATGGGCCTGAGATCCATCAGCCGAATAATTTTGACTCCTAATCCCCAAACCTGCATACTCACCAACTTTAAACTTTCCAACAGTCTGACTTTCTGACAGACCACATTTAATATCTTTCCTATCTAAGGAAAGTCTTGCTAGCTGTCTGTCCTCACTAGCTCCTCCAGAAACATGAAACACTCCCTGGTCAACCCAATTGTCCACTGACAAACGATTTTCCCCTGCTGCGCAAGTCTCACCTTCCCCATGAACTGACAACAATCTGTCTTCATCCTTCTCAGACATCCTCTCTTCAAAAAATATCTCACCGGAATCCTCCACCGGAAAATTACTGAAAAACGAACTAGAGTATTCACTTGCTGATCCAATCTTGATACTTACTTTGTATGATCTTCCATACGATCCAAGAGTAATAACCTCTGGAACATCAAAAGGACTTTCCACCTTCAATAAGATTCTTGCCATGGTGAGATCTTCTCTTTTCCTTGTACTATCATGGATATCTACCACACTGCCCCATCTACCAGCCAACTTCTCGAAGAAGGGTTCATTCCAACACAGCAAAGGAACACCTTTTAATTCCGCCATGCAGAAGGCAATTGGTTTCCCAGCTTCATTCAGTAGAGGTTCCACCCGCTCGAACCACTGTTTTAAAACTTCTTCCTTTCTTACTCCATAACTCCAGCATCTCCTCATGAGATTTGAGGATTATCACACAAGAATTCCAGACATAGCCCCATCTCGCAATTTGAACATCGTGGCCTTCTTTTAATAATGCCGTCCGAATGAACTCCGCTTGAAAGGAGTATTTGATAATCCCTGTTAACGACCTCTTCACCCAGTTGGCGCTGTCTGTTGGGATATGCATCTCAAATATAGAACTCAACAAAATCACCGCTTTAGTATATGGGAATCTTATAAAACAAACAAGTCAAAATAAGTTTCAAGATAGATACTAAAAGGTCAAGGCGAAGCTAGGGATATGCAGGAGTTCCAAAAGCAAAGAGGCTGAGTAGTAGTTTTGAAATGCAGACACTAGTTAAAAGGAATGCAAATTATAAAGAAGACTCAATGAGTATCTTACTCTTCTTCACCAGAAGAATCAACAGATTCCATTGATGGTGTCTTTCTAGCCTGTAACAAAGTCGATGAACATTAAAGTAATTACGGTTTTACTATGTGAACATTAAACAAGCGAAACATAACGAAAAGATGCAACAAATAAAGCCTTTAACTTAATTTTTAAGACCTCTCAAAATCAATTTCCTAATCCTCATGGTTGGAAAGTGTACCAAGGTCATAGATCTTATTGAATATAGTCAACAATATCTAAAATCCATTCAAAAGTGCGTGAATCAGTCTGACTATCTAATGCATCTGATGTGAGAGTTCCTTGCAATTAAACAGTGCATCAAAAAAATGGTAACTCACGTTGCTCCTCCCCCAAAATGTTGATTTCTTTGCATTAAGACTGGAGCCTTTAGCTTTACCAATTGGCTTCTCGGTAGAAGATTCAAGCCCAGGCGAAGATACAGGATGGCCAGGATCCATCGAAGACAGGATCTCACCCATTGATTGGTAAGATTCACCAGTAGGTAGCACACTTGGGACATTTGTCTCATCAATTTTATTTCCTTTATTCTGCTTACCTTGTTCCTCCAGCTGAGCATCGGGATCTCTCATCCTTGGAGGATCCACACCTAAGCTTGAACTCTCAGCACGAGTATTATTGTCTCTAGGGGATTCAACATCTGAACCATCAGCCTCAAATGCCTGTACAAAAAAAGGATGAACGTGCCAATAAGCTAGAGGGATCATCAATCAAGTTCTGCAACTCTTTTGAGTATGAAGGAATGTACAAATCATTGTTAAACTTAGCATCAACATAGTGAACAAAGTCTACATGGATGATTGAATGGACAACCTACAACACAAAAACAAGAAGGTTTCAATCATTCGATCTCAATCTCTTATAAAGCTATAGCCTAGTGTGCAGCAGTAACCTTAAACTAATGGGAAACATCTGTAAAAGCATGCTTATTATAGGATACTTGGAATGAAAATTTTGCTTTATTACATACGATTTTAAACTCAACTCTTTTCTTTTTCCTTCTTGTGGCTGCAAATTATTCAATGGATTTGAGCACAAAATGACACTATCTACATTCTACTCTGGTTCTCCTAATTACTCATCACTACTTCATAAAATGCAGATCGACCTCTTTTTCATTTTATGCTGTTTATATTACCATTAAATGAAAAAACCCATCTCAAATACACATTTAAACTGAAATAACTCAAATTCTATGAAATAGTATGGTCTACCAAGAATATCCTTCAGATGTAAATATGAGCCTAAATCTTCTAGTTCGCAGGACACGACTGTTATAGTTAAACAATCACAATGACAACACTCTGAAAGAATCAAAACATATAATGTACAACAGCAGAGCATGCGCAAAAGAGCAAGGAAATGGACTGTTGTTACATATGAAGCCTTTCAACCTCTCACATTTAACACGAGTACTATTCCAACAATTAAAAGAATCTTTGTCAGTTAATTAATCATGCAAAATTTGGGAGAGCAAAAAATGAGTGAGAGAGAGAAAAACGTAGAGAGAGAGAATTTTAAAAAAAAGTCAGTTCCCGATGAGTGTTGGTCGGCGTTTATCGACAACCTGAGTAGGAGGGTTTCTCGTCATACTCTTAAGGAATTATTCTTAGTCCATGGTCCGGTTATGAGAGTTTTCATTCCCAATCAAATTAGAAATCCTAAGTACAGATTTTCCACCTTTGCTTTTGTTCATTTTAAGAGGGAGGAAGATTTAAGGAGGGTTGTTGATGAGTTAAACGGGGTTGTGATTGATGGAAGGAAGATCTTAGTTAGTCCTGCCATATTTAAGGATGATCGTTCAAGGTAAAGGGTGGTGCATACTTCTTCAAACGAGGCTTCTGGTCAGATTAATGCAGATTCTTCGAAATCAAGAGAAAGAGAAAATATTATCAGAAGTAGAAGGGACGATAGAACTTATAGGGATGCTCTGATGTCAAATGGGATTACAAGGGGGTACAAAGAACTATTGTCTGAGGATGTCCAAAGGAGGAATGTCAAGAAAAACATTATGGAGATGCATATTCCATCAGAAAGTGCCAATTGGGTGAAGAGGTCGTTAACAGGGATTATCAAATACTCGTTTCAAGTTGAGTTCATTCGGAATGCCTTATTTAAGGAAGGCTATGATGTTCAAATTGCTAGATGGGGTTATGTTTGGAACTCTTGCGTTTTAGTTCTCAATTCCCATGAGGAGATGCTGGATTTGTGGAGCAAAAAGGAAGAGGTTTTAAAACAGTGGTTTGAACGAGTGGAACCTTTACTGAATGAGGCCGGAGTTCCCATGGCCTTCTGCATGGCAGAATTAATAGGGGTTCCTTTGTTATGCTGGAATGAATCTTTCTTCGAGAAAATGGCTGGGAGATGGGGCAAAGTGGTAGGTATTCATGAGAGTACAAGGAAAAGAGAAGACCTTACAATGGCAAGAATTTTATTGAGGGTGGAAAGCCCCTTTGATGTTCCAGAGGTGATCACTCTTGGATCTTATGGAAGATCATTCAAAGTAAGTATTAAGATTGGATCAGCAAGTGAGTATTCAAGTTCGTTTTTCAGTAATTTTCCGGTGGAGGATTCCGATGAGGCATTTTCTGAAGAAATTAGGTCTGAGGAGGATGTAGACAGGTTGTTGTCAGATCATGGGGAAGGGGAGGCATGTGCAGCAAGGAAAAATCGTCTGTCAGTGGACAATTGGATTGAGCAGGGTGTGTTCAGTGGTTCTGGAGGAGTTAGTGAGAATAGACAGCTAGCAAGGCTTCCCTTAGATAGGAAAGGTATTAAATGTAGTCTGCCAGAAAGTCAAAAGGTTGGGAGTTTAAAAGTTGGTGAGTTTGCAGGTTTGGGGATTAGAAGTCAACATTATTCGGCTGATGGGTCTCAGGCCCATTCTGAAGACTCTGGGCAGTCTGGGTCAAAAGATTTTTCGGGTTTCATTTCTGGGCCAGCATATATAGTTAATAAGTGTGGGGATTTTGTGGAGAACCTTAATTTAGCAGAAAAAAACAGGAAAACGTTTAGAGTATTGGAGAAGAGCCCAATTACAGAGAAGGTGGTTAATGCAGAAATAGAGGCTGAAGAAGAAAGTTTAAGGTTGGTTGAACCGGTTACAACTAATTTAGGAAACATCTCAAGGGGGAGACAGTTACACCGTTCTAGAAGAAAGGTCTCAACTGAGAGTGAGGTGCTGGAAACTAGAAGTTTGAGCAGTTGCAAAAGGGTCTATAGCAGGTCGAGGGAAAGAAGATATTGGTATGGAGATTTGTTGAACTTTACGAATGAAATAGATGGCACCAAGGTTGGGCAGAGGAAGTTGGATGTGGACTCCAGCACTGCAAAACAGATTTGTTTTTCAACAGAGCTCATTGCTGATGGGAGTCTTCTTCCTAGCTTTGTTAATGGTCTTGGGGATGGGACCGTAGAGCGGGAGATTGAAGGTTACTGTTCTGAAGGTGAATGCTTAAGACCCAAATCTGGTTTGTTAATTAGAAGGAAGAGGAGAGCTAGAAGGATCCTGTTTCGAGAAGCTCTTGACCAGGTGAGCATTGATACAGCATCCTCCTCAGCTTTCTCGAGTTTATTGAAAGAAGCTGTAGAAACTTGGGAGGTTAGTAAGCTTTTGGGAGTATCTTTTAAGGAAGGGAAAGAAGCATTTTTGGAAAAAATCATAGCTCTAGAGAAAGGCTTGATTGGGATTAATCAAGGTTTGGTTGATTGAGGGTTTTGTTTGTACCTTGTTCCCTTTATGAAGATGTCAAAGTTAGTAATATGTTCATGGAATGTTAGGGGTCTGGGGAAAAATGAAAAAAAGAGGGTTGTTCAGAATTTAGTCACTAGCTTAAATCCTACTTTCCTTTGGTTGCAAGAAACTAAGACTGAAAATTTAAGAGGTCTTTCTTTAGGAGAAGTGGGATTAATAAGCTTAAAGGAGTTTTGGAATCTCCTTCAGTTGGATCAGCGGGGGGCCTGTTGTGTTGTTGGGATGACAATATCTTTGAGTTGGAGAGTCAGTTTATTAGTAGGAGATTTATAGCTACCTTTGGTAAATTTCGGAATAAAAACTTCAGTTGTGGTTTCATCAATGTATACGGTCCAGCAGTGGAGGAAGAAAAAGCTGGTTTTTTTGAAGAATTAAGCAGTTTTCTTAGTGGACAGAATTTTCCCGTTTGTGTGGGAGGGGACTTCAATGTTTATTTACAAGAAAATGAGAAGATGGGCAGAGGCCAAAGTAGGAGCTCAATGGAGATCTTTAATGACTTCATTCTTCATACGGGCTTAATTGATCTTCCTATGAATGGGGGAAGGTTCACTTGGTGTAATAACCAAGAGAATCCCACGTTTGTAAGATTAGATCGTTTTTTGGTTGACAGTCAATTTCTAGCGTTATTTCCGGACATTTTACAGTCTCTTCTACCAAGATCATTGTCAGATCACAATGCCATAATTCTTGTGAATAAAGGAGTGGACTGGGGTCAAAAACCGTTTAGAATGTTCAACTATTTGATGGATGAGGAGGGTTTTGAGGATATGGTTATTTCTTCTATTTAGAGTTCTAAGAAAAGTCAGAAGAAGGCAGGTGCTTTTAGTCTTTTAAGGAGTGCCAAACATGCAATTAAAAAGTGGTCTGGAAACAGAGATAAGTATCCAGGAGACTTGATTTCTGAGTTAGATAAGAAAATTTCGAAGATAGAGGCTGATATTCAACAAAAGCAGGGTGTTGTCGATAGTGAGGTATTAACTGAGTTGAATAATTGTAGAGCAGAATTGTGGAAGCTGCACAAGATCCAAGAGCAGATTTGGTTTCAGTATTCGAGATCTAAATGGATTGAAGACGGGGATCGCAACACTAAATACTTCCATACCTGTGCTACGGTTAGGAAGAAGAGGAATGCACTGGTGGCACTTAATTTTAGAGGAGAAATAGTTAAAGACCCAATTGCTATTAAGGACATTGTGAAGGATTATTTTTTTAAGATCTACAATAACCGATCTACTCTAGAAATTGTTGAATTAAATCTGGATTTTTCCAGAATTTCTTTGGAGCAGAATCAGTTCTTAGAGCAGGAATTTTCAGAGGATGAAGTTTGGGATGTTGTGAAGTCTTGTGGAAGTAACAAAGCTCCGGGTCCTGATGGCTTTAATATGGGTTTTTTCAAGAGGTTTTGGCAGGTCCTTAAGGAAGATATTATGATCTTCTTTAAGAAGTTTTACTTGGGGAAGGATTGGGAACATGGAATAAATCACACTTTCATCACTCTTATTCCGAAAATTTCAAACATTGGCGGTTTGGACGATTTTAGACCTATTAGCTTAGTTGGTGGTTTGTACAAGATCCTCTCTAAATGTCTGTCAAGGAGACTTAGGAGCTGCATTTCAGATTTGATCAGTCCATGTCAATTCGCTTTTATTCCCGGTCGACAAATCTTGGATTGTTCCCTTATAGCCAATGAAGGGATTGACTTTTAGAAGAAGAATGGTTTAAAAGGATGTGTTTTTAAAGCTGATTTCAAGAAGGCATATGATACTCTTGACTGGCCTATTTTGTTCAGAATTATGAAGGAAATGGGATTTGGTTCTAGATGGATAGGGTGGATTTCAAAGTGCATCACTTCAGCAACTGTTTCAGTCTTGGTGAATGGGGTTCCAACCGAGGAAATCCCAATGGCTAAGGGTCTTCGTCAAGGCTGTTCTTTGTCTCCGTTGTTGTTTAATATAGTTGGGGAACTATTGAATTTATTGATACTTAAAGCTGTTTCAGGGGGTCTCTTTTCGAGTTTGATGATTAGAAATGAAGAGAAGAATTTTAATTTAACACATCTACAATTTGCTGACGACCTTATAATTTTCTGTGGTGCGTCGAAAAAACAGATCTTGAATATGAAGAGGGTGCTTCGAGTGTTTGAGATTATTTCTGGACTTCAGTTGAACTTGAAGAAGTGCAAATTGTTTGGGGTGAATTTAAGGGAAGAGGAAATTAAGGATTGGGCAGCTACGATTGGATGTTCAGTGGGTTATTTTCCCTCTGAATATTTGGGACTCCCTCTTGGTCCACACAGGAACTCTAACATTCTGTGGGATCCAGTGGTTCAAAGCTTCAATAAGAGGTTAGCAGGCTGGAAAGGCTCTTCTTTGTCACTGGCGGGCAGGCTGGTTTTGATTAAATCAGTCCTATGTTCACTTCCTATATACTATTTGTCATTATTTAAGGTTCCAACTTCAGTATACAAGACCCTAAACTCTATTATGTCAAATTTTTTATGGGGTGGAGGAGGTGGGAGGAAGAAAATCCATTGGGTAAGCTGGTCCAGCGTTTGTAAACCAAAAATTGAAGGAGGCTTGGGAGTTCCTAATATAAATACGATGAATAGGGCTTTACTAGAAAAGTGGGCTTGGAGGTTTGCTATTGAGAGGAAGGCAATTTGGAGGGAAATGATTTGCACTAAATACAAAATGGATTCTTCATTGATGCAGCTTGATAGTAAGGTTTCTCCTAAATTTTCTTGGATATGGAGATCTTTGGTGAATAATCATTTTAAAGCTGATTCGATGGGCTGTAGTATCAGAAGCAATTATAGCTACAAAATTGGCAATGGGAGGAATATTCGGTTTTGGCAAGACAATTGGGCATTGGATCATCCTTTGATGGTCATGTTCCCTAGACTATTCTCTATTGCAGTGAACAAAACTGGAAGATTATTTCAGTTTGGGGATTACAGTTCTGGGGGCTGGTTTTGGAACGTCCAGTTGAGAAGGGAGTTGAATGACTGGGAATTTGAACAATGGTCAAACTTGATGGTTGTTATTTCAGATTTTTCTGTTTCTACTGATGCTGTTGATGGACTGTTGTGGAAGGGGAATGGAGAAGGGGTTTTCAATGTTAAATCATGTGCCAATCTATATTATTCGGGTATTTCTGATTTGGAGGAAGCTAATTTTTGGAAATCTATTGTTTGGAGGGGCCTGCTGCCTCCAAGAGTGGAGACTTTTCTTTGGCAAGTTATCTTAAAGAAGCTGGCAGTGAAGACAGCTCTGGTTAAGAGAGGTGTTCAGGGCATAAATGATTCTATGTGTCCTTTTTGTAATCTAGAAGAAGAGTCTTCATCTCATCTATTTTTTTCCTGTTCGGTTGTTTGGCCAATATGAACTAAATTCATGGGTTATTGGAATTTTCAGTTTGTTTTTCATGAAGATGCAAAAAAATTCCTAGTAGCATGGACTAACTTAAAGACCAACTCTCTGATGTGGTCATTTATCCCTGGAGTGGTCTTATGGACAATATGGAAAACTAGGAATTATATAGTGTTTGAAGGAGGGAAGTTTGATCGAGCAGAAATATTCTATCTAGCTAGGTGCAGGCTTGCTTCATGGTTTCTAGCTAGGGAAACTCATATTTCTATTTCCAAGGATGCTCTTATTGCCGACCCGTCCTTAGTGGATTCTTGCTCATCTCATACTAATCGGATTTCAACTAAGGTTCCTTGGTCCCCTCCTCCAAAGGGTTTTATTAAACTTAATGTGGATGCGGCTACTTCTAGTGATTGGAAGAGGAGTGGTTTAGGTGGTGTTCTGAAAGATAGTTCTGGTTGATTCTTGGCTCCTTCAAAGATCCTGCTGGTTCGGGACCTCCAACTTTGATGGAATTGAAAGCTATCCTAAAGGGGTTATTTTATTATGAATCTATTCGCCATAGATTTAAAGAGAGATTGATTATCGAGAGTGATAGTAAGGTGGCAATTGGTTGGGTCAAGGATGTTGGTTCTTGTCCTGTCGTTTATGTTCAAGTTGTTAAGGAAATTATTCAAAAGCTTAGTGTTTATAAAGGTCTTATTAGATGGGTTAGTAGAACAGCCAATATAGAGGCGGATGTTCTAGTTAAGGCTGGTATTGGTTGAGTATTATGTTCTGTTAAGGGCTGGTTCTTGTTGGCTTTTTATCTCTGGAGGGAGATTAGACTTTGTATTACTTTGTAATGTTTTAAGATTAATGAACTCCTAGGGCACTCTTTTCCTCCTTCCGCTGATTAAGGAACTATTTTCAAGTTCCGTTAATCATGAAGGGGGTTTTTAGTGAGGCCTACTATTCCTATCAAAAAAAAAAGAATCTTTGTCTAACTTCAACATCAAACATATCCTCATGTTGTTTCCATACATTGATCACCACAACAGACGTCATAACAGTTTCTCATGTCAAGTCAATGCATGTGTCTGTTTATGTGCATGTGCAAAGGTTTCCAGCTGCAGGCCAGTCCCCAGCCCAGTGACACCACTAATGTTCAGTCATGGATGTATAAACTTTATGTTTATATATTTGAGAAAAGAGGTGATAAAGAACCTTGTAGTCATACAGATCACTGCCTGCATACCCACTGCTTTCACTTGATTTCCTTCTGAGCACACGTTCAGGATCGTCATCTGTGTCTGGATTGGCTTCATTTTCTACATCATGGTAGCCATTGTCTTTCATATCTGGATTTTCCTCATCAGTGGAATCTTCGCTGGCACTATTTTCAATCCGAGAACCGGCTGAAATAGAACATCTTTGTAGATTTTCATCCTGAAACAACACAATCATCACCATAAATAGCACTATACGAAAGGAGACCGCAAGCATTGGCCTCTGCTTATGCAAAGGAAGACAAACTTTTTAAAAAACTAGAATTATGAAAAATAAAGCTTCACTGTCATTATAGATATTAGAAGGGGGAGACAGATTGGAATTGCTCAATAATAAGGCATAAATGACATTATCATCACACTCAAAGCAGCTCTGATAGCTGATTACTAAATTCATCCAAATCAAAACAGATGTAAATCAATTTTAAGCTGAATTAATATTTATAGATAAATGTTATAATTTCAAGAATCCTAAGTTAATATAACATCTTCATGACATGCCATTTGAATACAAACTTCGGTATGAATAAAAATGTTTTTTTACGAAAGATACATTCAGTTTTACCATGTCTCATCATAACAAATCATAGAGATATCATCTAGACAGATACACCATATCAAGCAACAATGAAGGTGGGAGCATCTTACATCAAAAATATTCTCATATTCCTCCAAAAGAGTTGTAATGATGGCTTGAGCATTATTAGCAGCATTTGCAGCAGCAAGAAGCTGGGCCGAATTATCACCGTTGACATCAAAATCATCCTCCAATTCACATTCACCAGCTAATAAGGGGCGTAAAAGCAGGGGTGCCATGCAAGCAGCCACAGCAGATGCAGTCATTCGATTCACATGAGAATGAGATGAGATTGTATGCATCGTCTTAAGAATCCTACAAAACATGATGCATATCGAGTTATACAAATCAATAAATATTAATAAGATTCCTATCAAAAATAAATAAATATTAATAAGATATTCCACGTTTATTCCAGAGCACAACCAAATAAGATATCTAGATAGCTAATGGTATTCTTAGCAATGAATCACAACTTAGCACAACCATTTAAGTTTACCTTTGCAATAGGCGCCGGTTTGGTTCAGGAAATGTCTCTAATATAGCAGAGCGCAATGCATTTATTCGAGCTTTCTTCTGATCAATTTCTTATCAAATATAAACATAAATCAGTATCAGTTTATATAGACACGTGAAACAATTATTTTGCTAAAATGCAAAATAATTTTAGAAGATAAAAATAAAAAGAACGTGAAAATAATTAAACTGTTGGGACAGAAGCATGTATGTGAAGAATCATAACTTCATAAAACAAGGTTTTTTAAATACACACGCACGCATATAATGCAGCAGATTTTCACAGAAGCATGTATATTGAGGGTTTATAAAAACAATCCTCTAAAAGTTTAAAGATGTATTGTCCAAATTCAACATGAGACAAACTTGGGAAAACATGGGAAATAGAAAGAAAATAGTTAAACATACTGTAAGCCTCCAGCAATGCAGTACAGCAGGATGCAGAAACTGGAGATGAGGGCAGCTCTCTTAGAACATGCTGTAAATCAAACATCGTGACTGATTAAGGAACACTAACCTGAAAATTATAAATGGCTTAATGTACTAATAAAACTACCTTAACACAGTCTCCCACAACATGAGCATCCTCATCAGAATCAAATTCAGTCTTGCCTACCATTAGGAAAAGGAAAACAATTACACAGCTTAATTTTGGATGGCATGCTACATCATAACTCACCCGCCAGTTAGGAAATCCAAGTCAGCAAATATGTGGATATTCTAAAATAATCATCAATTAGAAATGAAAAAATACCTTGGTCATATTCTTGAATTCTACAGTCAACCTCCTCAACATCGGCAGACTGGCGTAGAATTCCTTCCACTTTAGTTCCTGCAGTAGAAACATCATACAATAAGTAAAAGCCAAAATAGTAACAAAGCATGAAACATTCTTCACTATATCTCCTCAACATCGGCAGACTAGAGTAGAATTCCTTCCACTAATGAAACATCCTAAATATCCTAAACGCGATGAATACCAGTAAAGCAATTGCTAATGTGGGATTGGGAAATCTAGCATATGTTATAGCTCGGAAGGTCAGACCAAATCTGAAGAAACTATAATATATGATCAAAAGGATCTCCGTTGACAGAAACTTTCTCCGAGGCTCATCACTATTTCAGATTACAAGCACAACATAAACCTCAAACTACATTGCTAGTGGTGAATCTTAATTTGCTTGAACCAGAAAGCCATAGGACCTTATGCTACAGAAATGAAAAAAAAAAATATCAGTGATTACATAGGCAGAAAAAAAAAGGACCAACAAAATCTTATTGCTATCTGCTAGTTTCATTTTAATCCTTAATAATTTTACTTTAAGCAACACCACACTTATAGTTGACTACCACTACAATCTGAGCATTTTTGCATGTTGTGTGTATGTGTAAGGCTACAAACATCCCCAAACTGTTTCTTTAAGTTACAATGTACAAAGAGAAAAAAAAAAACCAGGGATCAATACAGCAGAATATTGTTTTAATACAAAAGCCATGGATTTCAATGCTGTAATCAAATGGATGGTCACACATCTTCCCTACTATTATGTTACAAGTATAAAACCAATTTCGAAGATTAAAACTACAAAAAAATCTAGATAAGACAACTGTACGTGAGGACTCCACCATCTATCAGACCTAATGAAGAGCTCAATTGACGTAAGTAATAATCACAATTTAAAACCACAACTTACCAAACTTTTCAAGAAACTGCAGAGCTTTCTCTAGGAATGATGGGCTTCCATCAATATCTTCAAGCGCAAGTAAAATAGGTCTTCCAACAACCAGTGACTTAGCAGTGCGCTTGTCTCTCCCTAAGAAGTATTAAAAACCTAATAAAATAAGTTGAAATTTTGCAAAGAAAAAGAAGGTAGACAATGAGTGATGATCATCAAAATTTAAGAACTATGGGAAACAAACATTGATGGAATGCCCCTTCTATTGCATCAGCTGTGTCATTTCGGAAAATCCCATTGTGCCCCATGACAAGTGCAGCACTCGGGGGCTTGTGCAAGGGCGTGTTCTAGAGCTGTCTTCCACTCAAACAAATCCTCAGATGTCTCCGCCTGAATTTATAAAGCAACAAGATATTAGCTTATTTAACATTTTCTTGAGGAAAATCACGTAGTACAAGTCATTAAAATAAATTTTAAAGAAGGAAAAAGAAAGTACATAAAATAATAGCTGAAAACAATATTCAACTATAGATGATGCACCTTAAGAGTGAAAGCCCGTCCATCACGCCCATCAGGAAACAATACAGTCAACAATTTTTTATCTTCTCTAACAACAACACTGCGAACAAGACGAGCTATAAGCAAGACCACTGAGACAGCTATGACATAAAACATACAATGACTATCCATACCTTCCAGAATTATTCAAATCGATGCCCCCCAAAGTCAAATTAACTTCACCACCTCGTTGTGGTAGGGCATTCTGCAAGAAAATTAAAGCAGCTTGTTTCAATTAAATCCCGAAAAAAAAACTTTAAAATATCATTCAAAACAGAAAAACAAGACAATGATTAGATTATCCTTTTCTGTGCGGGAAAATAAATCAATAAGCATCTGTCTTCATGAAGTCCTGGAAATAAAATCTCTAGGAAACGTTTTAAGTGAAACATGAAAACTATCAGTCTCTCCCCCTTCCCCTCTCTCTTGAAAGAAATTGAGGCGAGGAATACATAGAAAGATCAAATCACAAAACCAATTGCACACTCAAACATTTCACCTTCTCTATACCTGCATGCAAAAGTTGACGAAAATCCTTTTTGCATCATAGTTGACTGATGTGAAAGATTGACTTCCATAATATGGTAATCTCAAGAAATCTGAAGCTTTTTCTCATCATTACCTAGGTAATACACCTCAGCAGGAATCTTTCGGCCTCTAAGATCCCCTCTAACAAATTGGATTTCTTAAATCCTTACCAGTTAGTACCACATGCAAATGTTAAGGGTATTGGTAAAGATATGACACAAATATTAACGAATGTTTATGACACAATTGCCTTTATACTTAGATTGCCCAATGGAAAATGCCATCCACGTATTTCTTTCTTTCAAGGCAACGCAAATACCAAGCCTCTGCTCATAAATTATTATTTTTCAAAAAACATAACCAAACATGTATAGAGGACTCATAAGTCATAATGATCATATCCCATCATTTAAGCATCAACAGTCCCCAGCAAGCTCATACACTACTACCAAATAAAAGCATATCACGTCAAGCAGTGAGGAGATATAGAGTGTTCCAGAACCACTCTCCCCAAATTGCATTGATGACTGCATAGTCTTGCACAAAATTAATCATTATCCTAGTCTATGTACAGCCACTTTGAATAATTTAAAGCATACTATTAAACCATTACAACAACTAAAGCATCAAAGGGACAATATATGCACAGAAGAACAGCAAGGTGAGTAAAAAAAGAATTTTGAATTTGATGCAGTTTTTCTTTTAATATGAAAAGTCTATAACCATTATCCTCAATTCCTGTTTTACAAAGCAAATAAACATCACATTATGAACTTAACAATCAATCAACAGATTACTCATACTAGCATGTCTTTGGCAGCACATAAAAGTTAATAATCAGTACAACAGAAATATATATATGGAAAAAGGAATAAGCTATGCTATAATTACTCATATAATGGAAAGGATGACAAGAACTAACAGGATCATTTTTAAAGAACACCAACGAAGTACGTGTGAGGATAAACCACCTCTTCTTCCAAGACTTCCAACCAATCCCTGCAGAAGCTTGAGACAAACTTATATAAGCTACACTGAAGTTGAATCAATGGAGTACTTAAGTTATGTAATGGCATGAACAAGCCCTACATATATGAGAGGTCATTTAAGGTGCATCTAAAAGAAGTAATGGAGGAGATTGCAATCCTTATCTCAATTTAACAAATATACTATAAAAGATGTGTGTCCTCCAAGAGTTTTGGATATAATAACTGATGGGCTAAACATGATTCTTCACTTCAGGTAAATTTTGTGCAAAATTAGTATTGTGACCATCAATAAAAGAACAGCAAAAAAATTATTTTATTTTTTTTTTTAAAAAACTGAACTTTACCATCTTGTTAAGATAAGTCTGCATTTTTATTACACTTAAATAAGCCCTTAACCTTCAACTTGTACCCAAATAAGCCCCTAACCTTTAATCCATACCTAAAAAGACCCTTAAGATAAACTCACATTTAAAACAGGGGTTTGTTTAGATCTAAATCAAAGGATAAGGGTTTATTTGAGTGCGATAAAAATTAAGTGATTAGTTAATAAAAGTGAAATAATTCAAGGGTCGTTTTAGTATTTTATTCATGAAGACACACAAGTATAAGTATACAGACACAGTCACAAACACAGAGGCTCATACAGAAAACAATTTAAAAGCAGGGAAGAAAATTAAAAGTGATACAAAAAATTGCGAACCTTTTGATGATATGAAAAGAGGGCCACTCTTACAAACCTGCAAAACTCACATGTCAGAAGTCATGGATGTGCACCAATTGACTTGTGTAAAAAGGTAATTATACTCTTGCAATAAGAGATTAATCAACTTAATGGTGCATATATGGCATATCATCACTGTAGGTACCACTAAAACCCAAATTCTAATTCTATGAAAAGTTAAATGATTGAAACAATGTTTATATAAGAAATGGCATAGGTGTTTTCTTGCTACCATTGAATAGATCAAACAAGAGTTATTTACATAATGAATTAGTTTGTTTTTCTCACGAATTATGAACTACCCCAAAGTTGTGGCAGTGCATGTATCCAACAGTTGACATTCAAATGTGACTACAGGCAGCGAATCAAATACCAAGCAGTGTAGATCCTGTGAATCAAAAATTGAGGCATCCAACATCTATAGGGAACTAAGATCTCTAGAATGCAATGGAAGAGCAGCTTACAGCTCTTAAATTTAAAAACTGTAGCAATGAGAATGGAATAAAATGTAGTCAAAGATTTCACAAAGCTTTTGGTCCGAATTTCCTAGCTCCTCCGAATATCTTTTCTTCTCTTTTTTCCATTTTTATGTGATCCTACTCATCTGGATTTCATTAAATTTTCTGTTCCGACATGACGCAATATTAACTTCGTTTGAATTAAAGTTCCCAACACTTCCAACATAATCCAAACAACACCGTTAATCACTATTTTGTTTTCAAGTTTTCAAATTTTTCCCTATTAGAGTTCTCTTAAAAGCCTTTCTTTCTTAGAAATTGGATGATGATAACATTACTAAGAGAAATTAAATTCAATTTAAGAAACTAACATTTTTTAAACTTCTAGCAATATAATTCTTTAATTAAAAGTTGAAAATTAAATAATCAGTCCAAGCAATTCACGATATAAAGATCCAAAACTTTAGTTTTCTATTCTCATCTTTCCCAGAAACCAAACAAATAAAAAAAATCTGAAAAACAAAATGGGATAAATAGATTTTACCGTGTTTGAGGCTCCCCCTCTAGGCCGCTCGAATGACGCCAGCGAAGCCGACATTTTCGCAGAATAACATTGAAATATTTAATCAATCAAAAAAAAAGTCGTCCACACTTCAACCTCTCAGCGGAACTCCCAGTGCTCGGCATTGACTCGACGCAGTAGATCGGTGAGTTAACTGGAATCGAAGTAAGATCTAAAGCTTAGAACAAATACTAAGTGAATCTTCAAGCTTAGGGTTTTTCTATAAATATACCAAACTGCGTTTCCCTCAAATACCTTTGTTTCTTTCTAATTTATCTTATTTTGTTTGCTCGGTTCCCCCCCCCCCCTTTTCATATATATTTTGTTCTATTTTAGAGTAGGTTGAAATAGAATGTGTGCTTTTTCACCTACTCACGTCAGCTTATGGGGATATTATTTTAAAAAATTATGAATTATATTTCATGATTTAGAGTTTGGATTTTTTTAATAGTCAATCTAATTTTTTATAGTAAATGTTAATAAATGAAAACAAATGGTAGCTAAGCAAATAAAATCCATTTAATTAATATGATATTATCGCACAATTTATATACATTAATGTCAATTGCTTCTATTGGTTAAGATTGAGAGAATAAATACAGTGGTTAGGTTAATGCATAAATTTATGTGTATGTATTCTTAATTGATATATATATATATATATATATATATATATTGAGATTTTATTTTCATCAATTTATATAAATACTTATATCTAATAATTCTTATGATTTTGATTTAACCTTAAATATAACAAATTCTAAATATTATTCTACGGTGATTTGATTGAAATCGCTATCTAACAAATTGGAGCTTCTGAACTGTCACAAGAGCCTATGCTTCAAAAGTACTTTGAATCCAATGATTTATTTGAAAACACGAATTAATTATATACTCGTTTCATTTTAAGATTTTTCTTTAACAACTCAAAATTATTATGCTTGAACATGAACTTCTCAAATTCACATTGTTTATATATATGTGTGTGTTTTTTAAGTGTTTGAATATAATGTTTTAAATATGTACTCATCAAGTGATAGAAGACAATGCTAAAACATACATGTTGTTCGTCTAGTGACCGTACAAATATTTTCTTTACAAACATCACGTGTGTTCTCTTTTTTTGGACAAAATCATATAATTTTTCACATTTTTAATATTTTTACTTTTCTTTCATTTTAGTTCAGACTCTTATAATATTTTATATTAAGTACACATAAGATACTCCCACGTATATCGTGACACCTTTAATATACGTGACATAAGATAACACAATCCAAAAGCAAATTAAAACAAACAATAATCTAAAAAATAATTTATGTCATTTCAACAAAAAGTTTATATAATTAACGTTCACGTCTGTGGCATTCTTAATTTTTATACAAATAATTTTTATTTATATATTTAAAATACTTTTTATTAAAATAGATACTTAAAATATATTTTCTTTTTATCAAAGTTAAATAAATATCATTAATTAAAAATATTATATATATTTAAGTAAAAATAATATACTTTAGATATTTATTTTAATAAAAAAACATTTTAAATATAGAATATACTTTAATAATAATTTTTGAATTAATCCAAGAAGTAAAAAATTTCTTACGGTCGCGGTATAGAAAACCTACGTTTCAGTTAATAACAGAAAGCACGCGCTATGATCACGCGCAAAAATCACGAGCGAGGAAACGAACAGTTGGCGGGGGACCACATTTGGAGCACTTATTTGCTCGTTCGAGGGGTTTTTTTCTTCCAGCTCACATGTAACGGTAACACTCTTGTTACGAGATAATAGCACAAATGCCGTAAAAAACTTACTCCTAGTAAATATTTTAATACGACCTGTATTTAATAAAATATCACTTTGATACAAGTTTCATTCCATTTTAGGAATAACAACAGGTTAAATGTTTACATTTTTATTTATCTGGATTCACAAATATAATTTTATGAATTTATGCTTGTATTTACTTACTAATGGTACCTCTTTTGTTAAGAATAATTTGTGAATTTAGATTCTGATGCGTGATAGGCATCTACGATGAAATTTTTATTTATTTTTTATTAATCTAAGGTGATTACAATGTAATATATGTTCTAAAGATTCTCAATTATTTGATAATAAAAAACTCGAACACCCTTGTAATCTCTAGAGCTAAAACTAAGGACTTTTAAATATAACAATCATTCATTTAATCGCTGAGGTAATTTATTTCATGCACGATAAAATTTCTTATTAGTTGCGGCTGGCATGGTTCCATCCGATTTCTAGATTGTAATATATCATAATCATCGTTTATGTTATTTTCTTATTTTTTATGACTAAATATCTATTTTTGATACATATTCGACATGGATGCAAGACAAACATTGAGGATACTATTAGAATCATACACAGTTACAACACTCACTCTTGAGTTTGAATATCGTAGGTGCTCATTACTCGAATTACATGAGACGGATGTAAAATTTTATGTAAATTGACAAATTTATAAAATTATAGAAGGTCAAAAACAGTTTTTTAATAAAAAAATACATAAAAATATTAAAATATATAATAATTTTAAAATTTCAAGGGACAAATGCCTTCATTCGGCCCCTTGATCCATCCTAGCATGCTTATACGTTATTCCACCACGTTTTTACTTCTAAGCTTTTGTTTTGTTTTTCAGTCGTGTGATGTGGTGCGTAAAGAAATATGGTGCCGTCCTGATATGTTCTTTTATTGGGATATGGCTTATGATGCTTTGTAGAGATATATTTGAGATAAATTCGATCAAAGCTCAATCAATACTTAAATCGAATAAACTCGACTCAATCTCGAATTCAGCTCGAATCCTTAACGAGTTAAAACGAACTACTTAATATTGCTCAAAATGTTCACTAACAATTCGAAAAAATAATATATTAAATCTTTAGATTTTTAAATTAAAAATATTAACATTTATATGATATTTTATTTAAATGCAATATAAGATATATTTGTACTTGAGATTCAAGGTAGATCTCGAGTTTTAATTTCAGCCGAACAAGATTTGAAAATGTTTGAGTTAAAAAAATTCGAGCTCAAGTCGAGTTTTAATTTTTTATTTCGAGTTCGAATCAAACTTGCTAATATTAAACCACGAATTTTCGAGTCGAGCTCAATTTTAAATTTTTTTAGTCGAGTTAAACTCAAGAATACTTGAGCTCGATATGCTTGTTTAAAGCCCTAATGCGTTGTCCGAGCATATCTAGATAGAGGCTACCGAAGGGGGGCAAGGACATATACGATGAAATGCAACGATCCCCTCACCTTCCTTTGTCCCCGCCTTTTTGAGTAATCCTTAAAATGGCTCATTCCTTATCCGGACTTGAGAGAGAAGATCAAAGATTGAATGCGAGTAGGGTTTGCTTATTGTTCAGTATGTTCAAAGGACTGTTTTGATCATTAAACTTTTAAATTACGAAGTAATTAGTATTGAGTTTATCAAGCTACTACAATTTAATCATTAAATTTTATTTAACTTTTATACTCAATAATAGATCATTTTATAAATTCTTTTATGACCAAAACCACAATGTGAACATAGGTTTGATTGACATCTATAAGCTATCTATCCTAGACATTGCATATACTAAGAACAAAACCTAAAAAATAAGCCTTTACTAGATTCTAAAACGCCAAGTAAATTAACATGCTGTAACTTAAGGTTCCATAACAAATACAAATTTCAAAGCTAGTTTGTAAACACATGCCAATCGTTAAGAAAACTTTAAACACGAGTCAAACAACATATGCCATGGGTTTTAGATATTAGGCTCTTCATTCGAATAGTTCATACAAATCCCTAAAATCCCAAATCAACCAACCATCCCCATGATATTTAGGTTTTCACTTATCTTTAGTAGATACGCCGTATTTTTCTTGCATCTTAGCGATTTCCTCTTCCTTCTTCTTCTGATCGAACTTCTTGCTCATCTTGGCCTGTTGATAATACAACACGATCAAGTACCTATTGGCGACGTTAAAACCCGAGAGATGATCCACGGCCGTTTTGGCATCGTATATGTCCTCGTAAACGACAAAAGCGGTGCCGCGCGTTTCTTTGCTGGTCCCGATGCGTATCTGGCGAATGGCTCCGTATTTTCCGAATATATCGTACATCTCCTCGCTCGATATGTTGAATGGAAGGTTTCGAACGTAGAGCACCCGGTTGACTTCTGGCGGTAGGCGGGTGTTCGCCTTGCGGAGACTAATTGATGCCATTTGGGCTGAAGAGAACAGCCAAGGTTAAGGTTGAGCAGAAGAAATTGATAAGATCGGCGAAGCAGAGAGGGCTTTATGGGCGGAGCTTGGAGGTTACAGGCGGAGGATTTATTTCATGGATAAATATGAGATTATTGGGCTAATAGTCCATGAAAATATGGGCCTGTAAAGGCCTCACAGTTTTACACGATACAATCTTTTTTTATTTATTTGTAAAAATCTGAATAATTATAACTAGAGTCGAATTAACAAAGTGTAATCGGAATATACAATAAATTTGACAATCCTTCATTTCACTCCAAAACTTTTGTTTTACATAATAAGGAAAAAGAAAAAAATCATTTAAGCCACCCCCTCAATATATGAACATACACTCCCATTCTCTTGGTTTTCACATCAGATTTATGTACGGTTAGTGAATATATGAAGTTATGCCATTTAATCTTTGTAAATACCCGATTCACTAACGACTTGCATAAAACCACACGTGTTTCATATAGATGGTTTCAAATGCATCGATGCATGCACATATCCATTTTGTACTGTTTTTTTCACTCTATTTTAACTGATGATGAAAAATTCAAATGAATATTCCACGTCGCTTCTTTAGGTGTGGTTCAGGGTTTCCTTTCCTCATCATTGCCACAAATTCATCATAATTTATCTTTCCATCCTGCAAAAATACCAAAACATTTGAACATAAACTTGTTCTTTTGTCCATACGTTTATCTAAGATTCAACGCATAAGATCAATACGCTTTAATATCATATTTACACATTCACAACAGATGTAATCAAAACATAGAACAAGTATAAACTGATGTGAATACTTTAACGTACGTTTGTATACATATTTAAGCAATGAAGTCTATGCATGTGTGTGCCATGAATTTATAGTTTGAAGTGATATATATATATATATATAGCTTACATTATCAGTGTCTACTTCAGAAAGAATTTTCTTGATGTCTTTATGATTGATTATGCCATATTCACGAAGAGCTTGTTCTAATTCTTCATTCGTGATGTACCTGAAACAAACACAAAAGTATATATATATATTGTGTTCAGATTCTTAGGAAAAGGGAAGAAGATAAATGTAATAATTAGGGTTTAGATAATAATGGGGTAATTAGTTTTATGAAGATTACCGACCCGCTATTGTCTTTATCGAAGTGCTGGAATGCATGGTAGAGATGTTCTTCTCTATCCATTCGGTTCATATGCATTGTTGCTGTGATGAACTCTTCGTAGTCTATCGTTCCATTCCCGTCTGCATCGGCCTATAATATTCGAATCGAATTAAAGTTAATCGGTTAAATCGATATATATATATATATGAGATTCGTTTGGGAAAGAAAGACTTACTGCTTCCATCAGCTGTTTAACTTCATATTCCGAGAGCTTTGTCCCTTGCTTAGCAAGTCCTTGCTTGAGTTCTTCAAGTGTTATCGTCCCACTGTTGTCGGTATCCATTCCCTTAAACATCACCTTCAATCCCTTTATTTCTTCTTCCGATAAACACCCTGCGATCACCTACGAATTTCGATTTTCGAGTGCGAGTGTTGGATACCAATATTTAAGTTTTTTAAAATACTCGTACGATCTAGTACCTTCAAAGCGACTTTCTTGAACTGGTTCATTGCTTTGAACTGCTTGAGCCTGCTTAGCACCTCGTTGTCGAGTAGCTTATCAGGTGCTTCACCATCTTCTTTCACCCATGGATGATCTAATTACCAAAGCATATGGCTCGACGTTATTTAACGAATTCAAAGCACAAAAAACATTGAGGTATACGTACATATACTTACTTAGAACCTGGACGGTTGTTAATCTCGCACTGGGATTTGAGTTTAGCATCTTTTTCACAAGATCTTTTGCTTGTGGTGAAACTGAAGGCCATGGCTTGCTCGAGAAATCAACGTGGCCTCGCAGTATTGCATTGAATATCCCGGTTTCCGATTCTATCAAACAAAATATAACCATGTAGTTTCAAGCTCCATGATTCTATTCATTACTATACATATGGAATATTGAAAAAAAAAACTGTTAGCTAAGACTGAGAATATCATTAACTTACCAGCCCAGAAAGGAGGAGCACCGGAAAGAAGAATATACAATATAACCCCAAGACTCCATATATCAGCTTCAGGTCCATATCCCCTCTTCAAAACTTCTGGTGCAATGTAATATGCACTTCCAACAATGTCTTTAAATACTTGTCCTGTTCGAAATCAAGATTAAATCTTAGGTTTACTCGCAAGGGTTTGCACGGTTGAAGTTTATAATTTAAGTTCCATTGATTCGGTTAGAAAAGTTTAGAGTGCAATTCTATTGGTTGAATAAATAAAATTATGAGACAATGAGAATCGATTATGGATGTGAAGATTGTCCGTTTGTCACGCCTTCGTAATCTAAAATTTCTTTATTATCTAATAATTAATTTTATAAATAGATTATAAGATTAAGGTTAATTCTATATTATATGTAACTTGTAACATAAATAAAATAATTAAGTGAAAATTAGGTCATGTGAAAGAATACCTGGCTTGAAAAAGATTGAAAGACCGAAATCCGTGGCTTTGAGGGGAGAGTTTTCTTCCTTGCTCAACAACAAGAAATTCTCAGGCTTGAGATCCCTATGGATGACTCCCATGGAATGGAAAGTGTGAACAATTTGAACGATCCTTCGTAGCAAAGCAGCCGCCGCGAGTTCTGTGTAATGTCCCTTAGATATGATCCGATCGAACAGCTCTCCGCCGCGGCACAACTCCATCACCAAATGAACCGACTGCTTATCCTCGTAAGCTCCTTTGAGATCCACGATGTTCGGCTGTCCCGTCAAATGGTGCATTATCTGAACCTCTCTTCGAACATCCTCCCTATCCTCCTCGTTAATCAGTTTCCTCTTGGCTATCGTCTTGCAAGCGAATTGCTCCCCCGTTGCTCTGTTCGTGCACAGATAGGTCACCCCGAACTGTCCCCTCCCCAATTCTTTCCCGATGCTGTACGTTGCTCTGATGTCTTCCATTGGCCTGCCTAACACCGGCCCGATCGCTCCCATCCTGGTCGAGGCTCCTCCTTGAGACGACGAAGGCACTGTTTTGTAGGAAGTCTGTTGTGAATTGGAACAGGTGGGGTTGTCGTTTCTAGTGCCGCCGAGCACGGTGGAGGAGTCTTTGTTATCACCCGATTCGCCTTTGCATTCTCGGCTCGAACAACAGCCGCCCATTTTGATATTCTGGTAGGGTTTAAAGAAAAGGTTACTAGAGGAAGAAGATGTATAGAAAAAAACTCGGACTTTGGTGTAGAAATTGTAGGTGATTTGATGGGGAAGGGTTCTAGGATTTTTAAAGAACATACATTGAGTTTTGTCATATGGAATCTGTTGGAAATGCAACGAAAAAATCTGTTGGCCAAGACATGTTTTGCTGTCTGTTGAAGAACATCCAACAAAGTTTAATTTCTACCAATTTCTTTGTTTGAGCTGATTTTATCAACGGGATTGCTGTTTTTTTTAAGATTTATACTGGGGTTATCCTTTTAATTTTATTTTTTTATAAATTTTTTATTTGTTTCATTTATAATATGAAAACTTGAAAAAATTGTCTTCTTATATTTAAAAGATTTAATATTTTATCGTATTGAATCAATTAATTATTAATATTGTGATTGTTGTCTTTACTTTTTATTACTTCATATCATATATTAATGTCTCATCTAACAAAATGTAGATATTGTCATATAATATTGTTATATTAACCTGATAAAAATATTTAAAAGATAATAAATAAGTTGTCGATAAGAAAAAAAGAGATGACGTGATTTTTTAAAATTATTATATTATTGTAGTTGTTAAATTTTGTTTTAAAAATTGATTTAATGACTAAAATAATAAATTAATAAGCTAGTGACTACCGGTGTGTAATTTACCCTTATTTTAAGTTGAGTTAAATTCTTAGAAAACTCAATCTGCTTAGGCTTCAGGGACAAAAGTACATTTACATCTTGCGAGAGTAATAAAGGGCAGAATCGCACGTTAAGATCTCGTGATGGCGAGTGCTGACGTGGAGGCTTTGGATTTCGAGCCGGAGGACGACGATCTCATGGACGAGGACGCCGGCGGCGGTGACGCCTCCCCTCAAGCCTCCATGCCTAAGCTCAAGTCAGCCATCACTGGCGGCGCTTCCATTTCTCTTTCTGGCCCTAAGAAGACTAAAGGCCGTGGCTTCCGCCAGGACGACGCCGACCGCCACTCCCATCTCGCCTCTCGAGACTTCGACTCTATCGGCTCTGATGGTGGCCCCGGTCCCCAGAGATGTTAGTTCCTACACTAAACCCTAAGTTTTCTTTCTCTGTTTATTTATGTTTTTTTAAGATTTTTCTTGCCTATAAGATGAGATAATTTTGAAATTGGTCAAAAATTTTGTTCATTGATTTTAGAATAATTTTGGTTGAAATTACTTGGGAGTTTTGGCAGTTTTGCTTAATGTTAAAGCTTGAATAGGTTTCTGATTTCATTTCTTTGTGTAATGGTTGTGAGTATCTTTACTCGAAGAAGTTATTTTTTAATTTTATGAAGTTATTTACTCTAAGAAACATTTCATTATAAATTACGGTGATTTGTAACGGGGAACTTAAACAGTTCATTTTTTATAATACTCATACAGCATTATTTTTTATTTCTCTAATTCATGGATTTGTTGGATGCTTCATGAATTTTCTGTCCATTAGTGAGACTAGAACAAGTTTAATGACAGATGCTTCATGAGTCCACATTAGATGAGCAACCGAAGAACTGTAAGGTGTGATATCATTAACCCTAAATTGATTTAGGGTGACTGTTGAGGGTTTGGGTTAGGGTCATTCTGTTGATTTATTCTATTGTTAGAAGCTTGGAGCAGGGATAGATCCTGTTTTCTTGATGGAATTTGGTTGGGACATCATTGTTGAGGTTTATAGATAGGCATATGCTCTTCCTTGAGGAAAACAAAGTTACCTGTTTCAACCTCCAAATTGCTTGCGTTAGACATTTTATGTTGTGTTCTGAGAAATCTTCTGCCTGTCCAACTGTTTTAAGATATGCAACCTTTTTGTGTACGGTCCTTGTTTTGTTACATGATGTCAATTTAAGACAAAAGCAATTGTGTCCCGATTGAAGTAGGATTTTCCATTTTTGTAAACTATTTTTCTCTCATTCTATGTAGTAATATTTCCTTTCATTTATCATTGATAAACTTGCAGCTATTGAAGGATGGATAATCTTGGTTACTGGTGTACAAGAGGAAGCACAAGAGGATGATTTACACAACACATTTGGTGAATTTGGCGAGATCAAGAACTTGCATTTGAATCTTGATCGTCGCACTGGATTTGTCAAGGTAAGCAACGAGTAAAGTGGTGTAGTTCTCTTAGTGACCATTGGTTCGGGGAACTGTGTGTTTCCTTGCACATGCATATATATATATATGCGTGTGTCTATGATTCTTTTGGAATGTTTTGTCTGTATCTGCATGTTTAACATTTTATTTTTTGTGTTTATAGTAAGATATTGAGCAGTTAAGTGTTTCTAACCACTTTCAGTTGTTACTTGGTGCTGGTTTGACACATTAGAATACTGTTATTTGATAGCATTGATTGAAGATAAGAAACCAAAGGGAAATTCTTGGACTAATTTTTGCCTTCTTTTTCAGTATTTTTTTATTTTTGTATAATTTTGTTCAAGGAAAACTAATGTGCGTGTTTCCACTTAGGGATATGCACTCATTGAATATGAAAAGTTTGAAGAAGCAAAGAATGCCATATCTGCAACGGATGGAGCAGAACTTCTTACACATACTATCAATGTTAATTGGGCCTTTAGTAATGGACCCAGTATTGGAGCCTCCAAGAGAAAAAATATGAGGTTTGTGTATTAATATGCTTTTGACTGTTGCATAATCTGTTAAATTTATCGTATAGAATCAGTGGAAAGAGGATCTATTCATTCAACCCAACTGAACTTGAGTTAAATTTATAACATTTTAAGCCTTTTACCGAAGCCATCCAAATTTGAATGACTTGAATGTAGATGGCATGTGCCAGCCAACCTAGTCTGATTCTCGAAACTTGGCCCAAGCATTTTCTTTTCCTTTTAAATTAATTTTATTTGAAAGGTAACAAACACAGATAACAACTTTGTGCAGAAGGCATGCTTGATGGTATTTTTTTCTTTGCTTGCATGTTTACATTCTCCTTTATACTACCCAAACTGATACATCTCAAGCCATAATGACCTGTCATTGCTGATTTGGTGCTAATGCCATGGTTTTTCTGTTTGAAAATAGATACTTTTAGCTGCTGAATGGAAACTGTTGTGCTTAATCTAACAATACTCTCTACCTTGCAGAGCCGGACGGACACATCGCTCTCGGAGTCCTAGAAGAAGATTCTAACTTGATCTCTATTTATGAAGGTGAATTTGTAACGAGAGATTTGAAATTTGGTGTTTGAAATTTACTGAGCTATGAAGTTTTATTTGTCTACAATGGTGTATGCATCAATCCTTTTTTTTTTATACGGTGCCGAGTGGTGAATGGTGCTTGTGCTTTAGTCTTCAGTCGCAGCTTTTTGTCTCTTATTTGTGATCATCGTTTCATTTGGCTCATATATCTAAGTCACAATGCTTGAAGCAAGGAATGAAAGAATAAAGGTGAGAAATGCTAAACACAAAATAAAATATTCGTCAGCACAGGTATCAAGTATGGCAGTCAAGAGTAAGAAAGTAATTCGCATTTTTGAAAAACTTAAAACTTTGACAGCAATTGATGCGATGATTAATGTAAATGCATATGAATCTCTACCCCAAGGCAAAGATGATAGACTGTTGAAAATATAGAAGAATTGGTAATACAAATGAGTCGCAAAACAAGCATTCAACCCGAGAGAGTATTGTGAACTGATTTTCGAAGCATTAAAAGATGGCTACTTTGAACGTGATCGGCGTGCATGGTGAAACTGGCATTGAGAAGACTGCCCTCATCAATCGAGTAGCTAAATTGGCTAAGGCAGTCAAGGTGTTCGATTGGGTGGCTCTTGCAGATGTTGAGAACAGTCAGAGAGATTGCAGAGTGTATTGGTCTCAAATTTCAAGAGGACACAGCAGCTGCAAGAGCACTACAGGCTAAGCCCCACACCGGGGAAAGAGAAAAACGTTCTAGTGATTTTGGATAATATTTGGACGAGTTTAAAGCTGGAAGAAGTTGGAATCCCTTTTGGAGATCATCAGCATAGTGGGTGCAAGATTCAGGTATCATCAAGAGATCCCGGTGTCTTATTCGAAATGAATGCCGATAAATCTTTCCCTGTTCATGTTTTAAATGGAGAAGTCTGGAATCTGTACTAATATATAGTGAAATTAACAATTATTCTTTTAAACAAGTGAATGAATTTAATACTTATTAAGATAAGAATAAACTCATGACTAACTTAATTCCTCCATTGGAATTCTCGATAAATCATAATGCATGAAGCAAAGAATGACAGAATAAAGTCTAGACATACTAAATACAAAATAAAATATTCGTCAGCCCAGGTATCAAGTAAGATTGTCAAGAGCTAGAGAAGAATTTGCATTTTTTAAAAATTTACAAAATAATGCGACGACTAAAGTAAAAGCAAGGAAATTTCTCCCCCAAAAGCAAAGATGATCGACTGTAAGAAAAGAACAATGGTAGCTTTAAAGTTACCGCAATTCTATTCTATATATATCTTGTTGCCTAATTAGTAGTTTGGGGCATCGCCCACAACATTATCTGCTACCGTTTTGCTTTCTGACATTGTCATTCGTTTTCCTTTCCATTTATTTGCTTTCTCACATTGTTTCTACGGGTTTTTTTCTCAAAAGTTATTTGTAGTCACTGAAAGAGTGGGGGATGGAGGTTGTTCCTGCTAATGTAGCTTTGAACGCTGTTCATGCTATCATCACACCCCCCAAACGTGAAATTAGTTTCATCTTTTCCTACAAGAGAAAGACTGAGAACCGTGACCTTAAATTTAAGAGGCTGAAAATGGTATGGGAGAGAGTGCTATATGCTGTGGATTTTGCTGACAGAAACGGAGAAGAAATCTTACAGGATATGAGATAGTGGCAGAAACAAGCAGGATCTATGGTTGAGGAGCTCCCGGAGATAGTGGCATACGAGGAAATGTACAAGAGATTAGACACCAAGGAAGGACAAAACGACATCTTCAGGCTTGCAAAATCTAGGGAGAATAGGAAAAAGGATCTAGGTAGCATTAGGTTTATTAAGGACAACAATGGTGTTCTTTTAGCGAAAGATCATGATATTATGAGGGTTTGGGGTAGTTACTTCTTTGACTTATTTAATGATGGTGCCTCTACATGTAGAGATAGTACCGTTGATGGGTCAGCCGACCATACTACGGCCAATGACTGCCCTACAAGTAGGATTGGGCTTGAGGAAGTCAAAATGACTCTTAGAAAGATGGGAAGGGACAAAGCTGTCGGTCCTGATCAAATTCCTATCACTGTGTGGTTGGCCCTAGGAGAAGAGGGAGTTAAGTGGTTGACCAACATCTTTAATATTATTTTAGAGACTGCCAAGATGCCAGAGGAGTGGAGAGAGTCTACGGTGATACCAATCTATAAGAATAAAGGAGATCCCCAACGTTGTGGTAACTACAGAGGTATTAAACTACTCAGCCATTCCATGAAGCTATGGGAAAGGGTGATAGAGGCTAGGTTGAGACAAGTTACTAGGGTTTCGGAAAACCAATTTGGCTTCATGCCAGGTAGGTCTACCACGGAGGCGATTCATCTACTTCGACGGCTTATGGAGAAATATAGGGAAAAGGCTAGAGATCTTCACATGGCGTTCATTGACCTTGAGAAGGCTTATGATAGCGTTCCCCGTGATACGATCTGGAAGACTTTGGAAACGAGACGGATCCCAACTGCTTATATCCGGGCAATTCGTGATATGTATTGTAGATCTACTACATACGTCAGGACTACAGTTGGCGACACCGAGGCTTTCCCGGTGGAAATCGGACTCCACCAGGGGTCGGCTCTTAGCCCATACATCTTCGCCTTGATTATGGACGACATCTTTTGTGCGACACCAGATGGTGTTCCATGGTGTATGCTTTTCGCTGACGACATTGTCCTAGTTGCTGAAACAAAATCTGAGTTGAATAGTAGACTGGCTACCTGGAAGACTGCTTTGGAAGAAAAAGGTCTAAGGATCAATATTGAAAAGACAGAGTATTTATGCTCAAACTTCAGTGGTGTCCAAAATGATGAAGATGTAGAAGTATGCTTAGAAGGACACGTTCTTCCCTCAAAGGATTGTTTCAAGTACCTAGGGTCTATGATACATAAAGATGGGGGTGTAGATGATGACGTTACACACCGTATAAAGGCGGGATGGCTAAAGTGGAGGGCCGCAACTGGAGTTTTGTCTGACAAGAAGGTGCCTCTAAAACTTAAGGGAAATTTTTATAAAATGGCAATAAGACCAGCGATGTTGTATGGATCAGAATGTTGGGCAACTAAGAATGATCACGTAAGGAGGATAGAGGCCACAGAAATGAGAATGCTTCGATGGACATGCGGTAGGACTTTGTGGGATATGACAACAAACTCTGCAATTAGGATGTCCTTGGGGGTGGTGCCTGTTTCTGAAAAATTGAGGGAGTGAAGACTACGGTGGTTTGGGCATGTCCTTAGGCGACTACCGTCGGATGCGGTCAGGAGGGTAGAGTCGATTACAGTCGACGGTGTTAGAAGGAGAGGACGACCAAGGCAGAAGTGAGAAGACTGCTTGAGATCTGATATGATGGATTTAGCCCTTTCCGAGGACATGACCTCTGATAGGAAAGTATGGAGACTTAAGACTAGGGTAGTCGAGTAGTGTGGGTCACATCTTTAGGGTGTAACATCTCTGTCTTCTTATATTACCTTTGTAGTAATTTTCATGACTTCTACTTTTTATACGTTTCTGTTATTGGTATTTATGAAGGCTTAGAACTGGGCTTGCTACCGTTGACTTCTGTGTATCATTCTCTTCACTTTTAAATTTAGTCGGGTCTTACTTTTCTATCTATATGCATAGATCTTTTCGCAGGGATTTATTTGCAGGGATTACTTCCCATTATAGACGCACATACGTTATTAATGATTGCATATGAATACTGTTCAATTATGTATTTATGTATTTAGTTATACATGCATTGCATTTTATCTATATTTTTATTTTTCTGACTGCCGGAGGTCTTCCACGAAAGCTACTCTCAACCTGGCGTTGGGGGCAGCCTACTACTCTACCTCCCCCTTACCCCATTGCATATGGGAATTGGGTTTTGTTGTTGTTGTTGTTGTTGTTACTTCCTCAGCAAGAAAGCAGATGAGGATGCACGTGTCCTTGATAAGCTTCTAGATCTTCATAGTGCATTCGAAGACAATGTTTCTCACCCTTATTATCCACAGGTGAGATGGGTCACACCATCAGAGAGTTACGTAGCCTTCGATTCAAGAGAGTCTATTTTGAATCTGATTTTAGGGGTATTCAAAGATGATACTTTGAAGCTAATCGGCGTGCATGGTGAAGCTGGCGTTGGGAAGACAACACTCATCAATCGAGTGGCTAAAATGGCTAAGGCAGTCAAGGTGTTTGATTGGGTGGCTCTTGCAGATGTAACCCAGACACCAGATGTTACGAACATTCAAAGAGAGATTGCAGAGTGTATTGGTCTCAAACTCTCAATTTTCAAGAGGACACAGCAACTGCAAGAGCATACAGGCTAAACACTACACTGGGGAAGGAGAAAAACGTTTTGGTGATTTTGGATAATATTTGGACGAGTTTAAAGCTGGAAGAAGTTGGAATCACGTTTGGAGGTCATCAGCATAGTAGGTGCAAGATACTGGTATCATAAAGAGATCCTGGTGTCTTACTCGAAATGAATGCTGATAAAGCCTTCTCAGTTCATGTTTTAAAAGAAGGAAAAGCTTGGAATCTGTTCAAGAAAATTGTAGGCGATCGTGTTAATGCCGACAGCGTCCAATCCACAACTATTGATGCGTGTAGGTCCTGTAGGACATTCCAGGGATTGCCACTCGCCATCGTAACAACCGCAAATGACTTGAAGAAGATGCCTTCGAATGGGAAACTGCTTCAAAACATCTAACAAGTCCTTCCTCGGCAGTAGAGTTGAGTTTTAATCATTTGGCAAATGATGAACTTAAATCTACTTTCCAGATTTGTAGTTTTATGCCATACAATGCTACCATTTTCGACTTGCTGAAATATGGTAGGGCCTTCGGTTTGCTGCGAGGAATCAAATCAACAGAAGACGCACGACAGAAACTACACAGACTGATACAACACCTCAAATCCTCATGTTTATCATTTGATGGTCGTACGCCTGAGGAGTTTGGGTTGAATGACGTCATTCGCAATGTTGCTGCATCAATAGAATCCAAGAGAGGGGGAATTTTGTTGGTGAGAAACAAGATCGGACCAAGAGAGTTGCCGAATGCGGAATGCTAAGAAACTACACTGCGATCTCGCTGTTTTACAATGATTTCATTAGACTTCCTGATCGGCTCGAATGTCCACAGCTTAAAGCTTTTCAACTTTACAACAAGAATCCTGCTTTGAGAATCTCTGATCAGTTTTTCTCAAAGATGAAAGAATTGAAAGTCTTGGATGTGAAAGGAATGCAGCATTTGTCGGTGCTGCCTTCTTCACTTGGCTTGTTGCAAGACCTTCAGACATTATGTTTGGAGTCGTGCTTGTTGCGACAAATAGAAATGGTTGAAAAGATGAAGAAACTAGAAATCCTTAGCTTCTACGATTCCTTCATAGAAGAGTTGCCTGAAGAAATCAGGCAATTGAAACAGTTGAAAGTGTTAAACTTGGATTATTGCTCCCAACTGAGCGTGATTCCCCCAAATGTAATATCTGTTGGGGAATAAACCAAGTACAAGCAATTTCCTTATAACCAGATTAGTGAGAATGCAAAATAAAAGCGGAAAAATAATACCCGAAATTGATAACGGAGTTCAGCCAATTGTGCTTACGTCTCCGGACTGCTGCAGATCTTTTACTAAGAGAGAAAATTTACAGGTGTTTACAAAATACTCACTACTCACAAGAAAACTCTCTAGTATTGGGAGAAAGAAATGATTTTTGGGATGGTTTTGAAGCTAAATGAGCTAGGGTATTTATAGTTGAAACTTAAGGACTTAATCTTGTAAATACCCTAAAACCTAGGAATTAATTGTGATTATCCCATTATCATTTTTCAACAAACATCTACCAAACTTTGAAAAACTATTTTTCAAAGAAACATTTACCAAACTTTGAAAACCATTTTTTCAAAAGTTGGTTACCAAACTTGAAAACCATTTTAATACTTTCAACAATCTCCCACTTGAAGACTGATTTTAATCTGTCTTCACACCTCGATCAATGCAACAGCTTTTCTAGTCTTGTTACTCTAGCATGCCAACTGAAGTTGAACACAACTTCAGTTTGTCTGTAGTCACCGTCTTTGTCAACATATCTGTCGGATTTTGAGCTCCACTGATCTTTTCAAGTTTTAAAATCTCATCTTCCAGAAGAGACCGGATAAAATGATATCGTAATTGTATTTGCTTTGCCCTGGAATGAAAAGACGGATTCTTTGCTAGATGTATAGCACTTTGACTGTCGTAATACAAGACATTGTTTTCTTGTTTCTTGCCTAACTCTTCCAAGAAACTTTGGAGCCAAACCATCTCCTTGCTAGCTTCCGTAACAACGACATATTCTGCTTCAGTTGTAGAGAGAGCAACTATCTTCTGTAGTTGAGAAACCCAACTCACTGCGGTTCCTCCTAGAGTATAGACATACCCTGTAGTGCTCCTTCTGATATCAACATTTCCGGCTAAGTCAGCATCTGCATAGCCTATCAGTATCGTATCTCCACCTTTGAAATAAAGTGCTTTGTTTGTGGTACCCCACAGATATCTTAGGATCCATTTGACTGCTTCCCAGTGTACCTTGCCCGGATTATTCATGTACCTGCTAACAGCTCCCACTGCTTGAGCAATATCTGGTCTGGTACAAACCATGACATACATCAGACTTCTAATCGCTGAGGCGTATGGCACCTTCACCATGTGTGCACGTTCTTCCTCCGTCTTTGGTGACTGTTCTTGGAGTATGAATGAACACCTAAAGGTGTTACTGGTTTAGCATCTGCATGTTGAACCTGGAGAGTACTTTGTTGATGTACTCAGCCTGTGATAATATCAAAGTCCTGATAATCTATGATCCTCAGATCCAAACCTGACTTTGCTGCTTTGTCAGCTGCCCATGATCGTCATAGCAAACTCTTTGACAATTTTTGCTTCAGTTTATAATTCTTGCATGTCTGAGCTTGTTTTAAACCATACAAGCTCTTCTTCAACCTGCATACCAGGTTTTTCTTGTCTGCCTCTATGAAGCCTTCTGGCTGCCTCATATAGATTTTTCCTCCAAATCACCATGAAGGAAAACTGTCTTTACATATAACTGCTCAAGATGTAAATTCTCTGCAGCTACAATTTTCAACACCAGTCTGATTGTAGACAGTTTCACGACTGGAGAGAAAATTTCATGTAGTCAATACCTTCTTTTTGCTGAAAACCTTTGACAACCAATCTCGCTTTGTAGCGTTTGCTCCCATCGTGCTCTTCTTTGATCCTGTAAATCCACTTGTTGTGAAACGCTTTCTTGCCTGGTGGTAATTCAGCTAATTCCCACGTCTGATTTGACAAAAGCGAGTCCATCTCATCTTTCATGGAAGACTCCCACTTGATTGAATCCTCCACTTGCATTGCTTCATCATAGCACTCTGGTTCACCATTGTCAGTCAGCAACAAGTAGTGCAAAGAAGGAGAATACCGTTGGGTTGGTTTAGGAATTCTGGAGGAGCGTCTTAGTTCCGGTGTGCATGGTTCTTCTTGAACTACTTCAGGACTAATCTGAACATCATTTCCAGAAATCTCCTCAAACTCAGCAAATTCCTTTGTTTTAGATTTGGTATTGGAGCTGCTTGATTCTACAGTTGACTTGTCTTTGTACATCACATTCTCATTGAAAATGACATCTCTGCTTCTAATGATCTTCCGATTTTCATAGTCCCAAAACCGGTAACCGAACTCATCACCGCCGTAACCAACAAAGGAACATTTATTGGACTTAGCATCAAGTTTACTTCTTTCAGCAGAGTCTATGTGTACATAAGAAATACAACCAAACACTCTTAAGTGTGAAAGGTTTATTTCTTTCTTGCTCCAAACTTCCTCTGGTATTCTGCCATCCAAAGGAACTGAGGGCCCACGGTTGATCAAGTAAGCTGCAGTGTTGATAGCTTCAGCCCATACAAATTTGGGCAATTCGGCATGTATCTTCATGCTTCTGGCACGTTCATTCAGAGTTCTGTTCATGCGTTCTGCTACGCCATTCTGCTGCGGTGTCATGGGAACTGTTGTCTCCATCTTGATCCCATTGTTTGCGCAAAAATCTCTGAATCTCCTATTTCTGTACTCTCCTCCATTGTCAGACCTCAACCACTTGACTTGCATACCAGTCTCGTTTTCCACCATGGCCTTCCATTTTCTGAAGGTATCAAAGACTTCTGATTTTTTTTTCAGAAAATAAACCCACACCTTCCTTGTAGAATAATCGATGAAGGTGACATAATATAATGAGCCTGCAAGAGATGGAACTGGAGATGGTCCCCATACATCAGTATGAACTAACTCTAACTTTTCAGCCTTAGGTGTCTTACCAATATTTGCAAAGCTGACTTTCTTTTGTTTGCCAAAGATGCAATCCTCGCATAGTCCGACATCTACATTCTTTAGATCCGGCAGCTTCCCTTTTGACAGAAGTATCTTCATTCCTTTCTCGCTCATATGGCCAAGCCTTTGGTGCCATATGTTTGATTTTCCATCAGCATCAGCTACTACAATGATATTCTCTAAATTTGAGGTTACATAGAGAGTACCAGTCTTCTTACCACGAGCAATGACGAGTGCTCCTTTGGTAATCTTCCATTCACAACCTGAAAAGGTTGTACTGTATCCTTCTCCATCAAGCTGTCCTACAAAAATCAAATTTCTTTTGAGACCAGGAATATGTCTCACTCATGTCAGCTTCCAGGTGGTCTGGTTTGGCAGCTTTAGTCGGATGTCTCATTTTTCGACGATCTTCAAGGTTTCATCATCAGCAAGATGAACCTTCCCAAAATCACCACTGACATATTTCTCCATGATTTCTTGGCATGGCGTGGAGTGGAAAGATGCCCCTGAATCCAAAATCCATGATTCAATCGGACTGTTGACGCTTAAAATCATGGCATCACCTGTCTCCTCCGTCATGTTGGCAGATTCCTGTGCGTCGGTATTTTTCTTCGGTGCTCGGTAATCTCTTTTGAAGTGGCCCTTCTTGCCGCAATTATAACATGTAAAATCTTTATTTCCTGTTCTTTATTTTCTTCTTCTGAATTTCGATCTGCCACGATTTGAATTTCTTTCTGAAGTTCTCCCTCTGGACTCCGTGTGCAAGGCTGAGGAGGTTGATGCTGCACCCGATTCTCTCTGTCGAATTTCTTCGCTCAGTACCAGATCCCGAACATCGTCGAATTTTAATTTGCTGTTTCCCGACGAACTGCTGACTGCTGTAACAGTAGCATTCCAACTGTCTGGTAAAGATGATAAGAGAATTAAAGCTCGAACTTCATCATCAAATTCAATTTCCACTGAACTCAACTGGGTTGTGATTGTGTTGAGTTCATTTAGGTGTTGTGCCACCGATGCCCCTTCCGTCATCTGCAAATTGAATAATCGCCTCATCAAATGAACTTTATTTGAGGCCGATGGCTTCTCATACATATTGGAGAGAGCCGTCATAAGACCCGCCGTGGTCTTTTCCTTTGCTATGTTGAAAGCAATATTGCGGGATAACGTCAGTCGGATAACTCCGAGGGCTTGTCTATCGAGAAGAGCTCAGTCTTCATTCTTCATGCCCTCTGGTTGTTTTCCTGAGAGGGGGTTGATATAGATTTTTCTGGTATAGAAAATCTTCAATTTGCATCTTCCAAAATCCAAAGTCCGCACCATCGAACTTTTCAATTTTCACATTCCCTTCGTCTGCAACCATCGCTCCCACTCGAACCTGGCTTCTTTTGGATCGTTTCTGACAATTTTTACAAACCGCCGTGTATTAGAACACCTCCGTCGACAAACTCGTATCGTCGACCGAATTTCACTATTCACGAAATTCACTATTCACGTGAATAGTAACCTAAATAGTAACCTCGCAAAAAATTGACAAAATTCACAACCCAAAAGCTCTGATACCAGTTGTTGGGAAATAAACCAAGTACAAGTAATTTCCCTATAACCAGATTAGTGAGAATGCAAAATAAAAGCGGAAAAATAATACCCGAAATTGATAACGGAGTTCAGCCAATTGTGCTTACGTCTCCGGACTGCTGCAGATCTTTTACTAAGAGAGAAAATTTACAGGTGTTTACAAAACACTCACTACTCACAAGAAAACTCTCTAGTATTGGGAGAAAGAAATGATTTTTGGAATGGTTTTGAAGCTAAGTGAGCTAGGGTATTTATAGTTGAAACTTAAGGACTTAATCTTGTAAATACGCTAAAACCTAGGGATTAATTGTGATTATCCCATTATCATTTTTCAACAAACATCTACCAAACTTTGAAAAACTATTTTTCAAAGAAACATTTACCAAACTTTGAAAACCATTTTTTCAAAGTTGGTTACCAAACTTGAAAACCATTTTAATACTTTCAACAATATCAAAGTTGTCTCAACCGGAAGAACAACTTATCGGTAACAGTTTTGCTCAATGGGAGGATGGACAAGGAGCAGGACGCCATGCTAGCCTCCGTGAGTTGAAGCAGTTGTCTGATTTAACCAGTTTAAACTTGCATGTCCTTGATTATCGTAACATGCCGAAGCGAGTTTTCTCTGAGAAGCTGCAAAGATATAAGATACTGATAGGAAACATGTGGGATTGGTCGGATAAGCATGAAGCCTCAAGAACATCTGTATCTTGACGAACTAAGGGCATTGGAGATTTCTTATGTGATCTCGGTGAGAGTAGTACAGGCTTTCCACAACTGAAGTATCTCTATATCCAAAATGGTTTGGACACGAAGCACACATTAACTTGGTTGAGGAGGTTACTCTTGTTTCCTTTCCTGTCCTGGAGTCATATCTTCAGAAGTCGATTAACTTGGAGAAGATATGTAATGCACAGCTCAAAAGGCAACCCTTCGCAAAGTTAAGAGAGATAAACGTGGGAAGTCGCTATCGATTGAAGAATTTGTTTTCATTCTCCATTGCCAGAGGTCTGCAACAACTTCAAGAAGTTCAAGTGGTGGATTGCAAAACATGGTAGAAATCATTACTGAGGGAAGAGGAAGTGATGTTGATGAAAATGAAGCAACAACCATAGTTGAATTTGAGCAATTGCGATCTTTGAAACTGCAACAATTACTGAGGCTGACCAGTTTCAATGCAAGCAGTACCACCGTAGCCCTTTCCAATGAAAGGGTATTACTTCTATCATTTTCTATTTATTTCAGATAGTAGTTAAGAACAAACGGGAAGTCGCTATCGATTGAAGAATTTGTTTTCATTCTCCATTGCCAGAGGTCTGCAACAACTTCAAGAAGTTCAAGTGGTGGATTGCAAAACATGGTAGAAATCATTACTGAGGGAAGAGGAAGTGATGTTGATGAAAATGAAGCAACAACCATAGTTGAATTTGAGCAATTGCGATCTTTGAAACTGCAACAATTACTGAGGCTGACCAGTTTCAATGCAAGCAGTACCACCGTAGCCCTTTCCAATGAAAGGGTATTACTTCTATCATTTTCTATTTATTTCAGATAGTAGTTAAGAACAGAATCCAAGATCATTGCTATGTGTCATGCACATGCTATCATATCATAGATATAGAAATAGAGAGGCACACGTGCACATGCGCACATATATATATATATATAGATTTGAAAGGATATATATTCTACTAATGTAAACTAAAGAAGGGGTTTTAGTTTCTTATTTCAGGTTACATTTCCTAAGTTACAAAAATTGAATTTGTCCTCTATTAGCGCATCACGGATATGGCAGGAGCAGCCATTTTCAGTGCCTACTTGAGTTCAAAATTTAACCAGCATCACAGCGGAGGGTTGTGGTAATCTGAAATTTCTATTATCATCCTCTATGGTGGAAAGTTTAGAGCAACTGATCCGTATGGAAATAAGTGACTACAAGCTACTCGAGGGAATCATTGAAGAAGTGACAACGGAGGAAAGAATGGAGAATATATTGCTCCCGAAACTTAACTCCTTAAAAGGCCTTCCAAAGCTGACCAGATTTTGCTCAGCAAAAGCAGTCGAGTTTCGTCTTTGAAACAATTGCAGATAGACCATTGTTCTAAACTAGGGACATTTATCTCCAACTTAGAGAAGAACGAAATTCAACCTCTTCAACAAAAATGTGAGCTATTTATTTGTTTTCCGCTTTCTGTTGCTATTTTTGCAAATGCACATCAAGTGATGAATTGTATGTCAAATGATTCGTCATTGTAATCAATCATGCAGGTAGCATGTCCTAGCTTGGAGAAGATGGTAATCTCCAACTTGAGAAACTTGAAAATGTTTTGGAATGATTAATTACCTGAGAATTCCTTCTGTGAACATAAAACAATGGAAGTTGAGTACTGTTCACAGCTACAGACAGTGTTTCCATTTAATATGGTTGAAAGATTTCAAAGGTTGCAGTCCCTGACCATAAAGGGTTGTGCTTCACTGGAAGAAGTTGTCAATTTGCAAAGGCTCAATGTCGAATAAAATGAAGCTGAGGTAGCAATCCGTTGAAGAAACTCTACATATATGACTTACCAAATTTGAAACATGTGCTGAGTAAGGATCCCCAAGAAATGATCACTTTCAAGAATCTGACATTTGTATATGCGTTCGGATGCGAGTCTGAAAAACCTCTTTCTGGCCTTCAGCAACTTAAAAGTGTTGATATAGACACTTGTGGGTTGGAACATATTGTTGCAATGGATGAAATTCCTCAAGCAAGAAACTGAATTTGTTTTCCCTAAACTTGCCTTTCTGTGACTTTGGAAGCTCATAAAACTCAAAAGTCTCTATCCCAGAATTCATTCAACCAAATGGCCTGCGTTGAAGAGAATATTGACCTACCATTGTGGTGATATGAATATATTTAGTTCAGAACTTCTCAGAAATAAGCGGATGAAGAGTGTTTCTCAGCCGCTCTTTTTGATAGAAAATGTAACATATACGTACGCGATAACTCCGTAAAAAGAGTATATTTTAATTCTTTTTACTTAATTTATTGATTGTCTAAAAATCATTGACAAAGCATTTTAGCTGCATCTAGTTGCATTTAGTACATATTTGCATGTGGTGGATAAATTTTGACGAGACAGTTTATTTGACTAAACTGATGATGCTGTGGAGAAGGGTTGTTTGTTGGTTGTGATGATGCAAGAAATAACTGAGGAAGAATTTATTTGCCGAGACAAATTAATTTGCTAGGGCTAATGGAACAGAAGACGACTACAGTGAAGAACAAATTTTCTTGCCAAGGCGAGTTTTTATCTCACAAGTCTAACACAACACAAGACGGAACTGCTAACGTCACTTGGCCAGCTGTCCAATACACCTCACGTGAAACCGTATCCCAGTTAAGGAATTTGGGACCACTACCAGCTTTCATATTATTCACACAATGGGCATGAAACCAATGGTATTTAGAGAATTTCCAAGGACACTAAACCCTAGAAATTCCAACTATGAATATCTCATTATACCACCCTAAATGAGAGAAAATACCCTAAAAGTGATGCTTGGAGAAAGACGACTGCAGAACATCCTTTTTCACCGTCCCCCACTCGACTATCATTGGTGTTCTCCATAGCCAGGCTTCGCTGGAGCAGCGGCCATGTCCTCGAGAGGGGATGGTTTCTGGAACAATCATGGTGGTGGTATGATGTTACGGTAGAGCTCTGTTCTGAGAGTTTTTTTCCTCTTGTTCTTCATTTCCATATCATTTAAGGGTTTGTATGTAAAGATTATTTTTGGGATGATGTTTGTCACAACATAAACTGTTTTATTTAGTGTTGGAAATGCTTGAATGATATTTTATTCAATTGTTAATGAATGATTAAGTATATTTTTGCTGAATGTTGTTTTGTTTACTATTTTAATATTTTGTCTTGGCACTCTAAGAGCTTTTGAAAGATTTCCTGGTGCCACGGCAAAACATTCCTAGTATTTGTAAGAGCTTTTGAAAGATTATTATTTTTCTAGGAGTTGATACATAATATTCGAAAGAGGTAGGTTAGAACTACGTGAACAAGGGAACTAATCCGGGATGGTGAGGTTCTAATCAGCCTTTGAGATAAGGAGAGAGTTTTATTCGACTAAGAAGGGTAAATGCTTGAGTAGATAGGCTAGAGTTATAGTTTACGCTGAGAGGTATTATCGCAGCAACAATTTGACAAACCAATGGTTGCAGTTCACGCTGGGTAGTCTTGTCGTAGCAAAAGTTCTAGGAACACTCTAGTAAATCTTGTTGGGCTGCATAGACATAGCATACTAAATCATCATAGACATAGAATAATTTATTACCGTAACGAATCCAACCCAAGTGCTCCGTTAGAGGTCTGATTGTGTGAGGTTTTTCAGAATATATTGAACTAAACATTTTTCTTTGTGTTGACAACTTTTATTTGTTTAACTTTGCATATTTTTCTCGCCACGACAAAACTTTTCTACTCACTTCACTTTACAATTTTTCTTGCATCGACCATACCTTTTTTCATATGTTTGTTACTACTTGTTTTTCCTTTGTGAATACCATTAGACAATAATTTTAGGACTAGTTAGTGACACCTAGTTCTAACTATAGCAATCATAAAAATTCTCATTGATCCTTGTGAAGACGATAACTCACTACTACTATATTACTTGTTTCAATTGTGTATTGTTAGGTATGTCTCATAAATATACTAGTAAAGAGAAAAATCTCGTAATGGGGGTTACGATTATGTGGGTTGGGGTGCGGAGTTGTGCCCTGTGGTACGGTATAGAGTTATTTTTGTAAATATATATCAGGGTTTATTTATTATAAAAGGAGATGTAACATAAACCTATGAGACATTGAATTGAATAAAAATTCTAGCGCCGCCTAGGGCACCAAGGACGTAAGCTCATTGCTGAACCTCGTTAAAATTCTTGTGTTATTTCGTTTTCTTTATCCAATTATTCAACAACTGATATCAGATGTCAGGAACCAAATTCGAAGTTGTGAAATTCGATGGTCATGGTAACTTCGGATTATGGCAAACAAGGGTGAAAGATCTGTTGGCGCTGTAACACCCTCAACCCGTATACGACTCGAATACGAGTTTGAGGTGTCACATTGACTTTTCAAACTTTGACTCTTGACAAAAATTCAAGGAAAAATTTAAAATTTTCATTAAAATAAAAACTGTGTATTTACATAAATTGACCAAAATCGATCAGAGCATATTCAGCTCAATCAATTAGTACATGCCAACTATATTCAGATTAACCATACACATTTAAATCATCTATTTTCTGATATGAAACTTTGTAAGGAAAATGCTGACCTGTCTTGCTCCTCTTAGCTCTTTACTCTTCTCACTTCTGTAACCTACGTGTAAAACAATCACACGCTAAGTCGTTGACTTAGTGAAGCATAAAACATATAATAAAACTCTAACTCGTAATCATGCTTGAACAATTTCTACTAACATATCACATACAAGCATCATACTCACATATATATGTAATAATTCCTACTATGCACCTTTCATATATATATATATATATATATATATATATATATATATATATATATAGATATATATATATATACATATACATATACACGCATACATATAATTATCTTCTTTCCTATCATTATCATATTATCACCTTTCATATTTCTATTCTCTTGTTTATATGATCAATTAAGCTCATATCATATATCTTATAGCATATACAATAATCACTAACACAAATGTATCATACACAGTACATTCCATGTTATCTCTTATTAGCCTATGTGCACCTGTGAGAACTGTAGATATGTGAGTCTATTGAGGTTGTGCACCACTATGCTATCACCACAGCTCATATAAATGTCACGAAAGACCTATCCAGAGGTCACAAAGACCCCGGTAACTATCCAGAGGTCATAAAGATCCTCGGTAACTGTCCAGAGGTCATAAAGATCCTCGGTAACTGTCCATAGGTCCCGAAGAACCTAGGTAAACTGTCCATATGTCTCGAAAGACATAGGTAAACCCTCGACTCTTGGCATGCCAACTATACCCCTAGCTCTCATGACACATAACATGGGCATTATCTTTTATATCCTTTTACATATTCATGTAACCATATCATATATTCATATAAGCTCATGGTTTCATTCACATATGCATGTAATCACGTAGTTCATGCCAATTCTCATATGAGTTCATATTCATATAAACATAGGATTCACCCTCATGTATCACATATACTTTCTCTTTCATATGGCTCATAACATTTCTCATGTGTTCATATGACATGTAAATCATTGTCATCTTATCATGTTATCACATAAACATATCATCTTATAATACATACAAAACACATCAATACCTATATTCACATATACCTATCATTTCATTATCCTTATTATTATTCTTATCATCACCATTAATCCCTTTTACTTACCATATTCATATCAATAACAAATACATACTTCTATGAGTTCATGTTTTTCACTATTGGAAATAGACTTATCACAAGTCTTATTTTCCCTTGAACCTCATATACTAGAGAAGGTGCACTCACCTTAGCTTTGCTTTGATTCGATTATAATCCTTCAATTGATCCGGAACGGGATCACGTTCTATATCTACATCATCATACATAAATCTATATTAGTATTATAACTAATATACTCTAATGGTTCACTCTTTAGACTAAGAGAAAAGACAATTTCATCTTTTAATGAAGGTATGCATCGATGCACTACTGATGCATTGGTGCATAAAATGCATTCGATGTTTGTTTATTACTGGGATGCATCGATGCATGCCTTATGCATCGATGCACTAATTGCATTCGATGTTTCCTTATTAATGGGATGCATCGATGCACTACTTATGCATCGATGCACGAATTGCATTCGATGTATTTATTTTAAAAGAGTGCATCGATGCACTAACAATGCATCGATACACCTTCAAACAATTTCTGGGTTTAACATTGATACATCGGTGCACTATGAATATGCATCGATGCACTCTGCCCAGAAACTCTTTTTGAACCCGAAAATTCCTTATTTTTGGATTAAATCCTTCATATTTCAACCCCTTTCATATTCCTAACTTTCATATACATATTTAAACTCATTAATATTCATTTATCTCATCTTTAACCTCTAAATTCCATCTTTCATATGGAAATTCAAGAATCATACTCAATTTCTAACATGTTCCAAATTCCATTCAATTGCTTCTAACTTCTTAATTAGACCCTTGACAAGTCAAATCCAACTTTAGAACTTCAAAAACCTTTCTATAACAAAAGTTCATTTATAAACCCTTAATAGAAATTCCTTTCTAATTCTCTCTCTTTTGTGTTTTAAACTTATATAAGCTTTCCTTAAGCTTATATAACCCTCAAAGACTCAAATCCAACTTAAAACTTTCAAGAAATCAAAAGCTAAATCAAACTTACCTTTGCTCTTGGCTTCCACGTAAAGAAGAAAAAGAAAAAAGAAGAGCACTCTGGAGAATTCTCTCCCTTTCCACGTGTATTTATCCTTACCAATCCCATTTTAATTCATTTCTTGGTCAATTGACCTTTTTACCCTTTATTTCCTTTAATAATTACTAAATAACCTTCATCATATGTATCCAATAATCATTGAACTATTTCATTCTTCTATTTTAGTCATCAAATTCTGAAACTTTACAATTTGGTCACTAACCCATAATTTGGGATGTTACAAATCTCTCATCCTTTTAAAAAAAATTCGTCCTCCAATTTTCACTGCACATCCTGAGAAGAACATATCTTTTAACGTTCTCATGCTGCTTTCTGAACTTAATCTTTTGTATCATCTTTAATAACTTGGTTTTTATCTTTTCAATTATTCGACTACCTTTTTACTTTATATCTCCTATCATGTCACTTATCAGATAGACAATAACATTAATTCTTATTACTCAAACTCATAAATCAATCAAATTCTTTGTCAATCTTCAATTGTCTTTCAAGAATCACCAAACTTTTATTTCATCCTTACTTGACTGACTCCAAAACTTCCTTAATACATATAAATCTTTATTCATTTCTCTGACTACATCCACTTGACCAAGAAACATAACCTTAAATCTTCATCATAACTGATTAAACATACACTTTGCACAACTCAACAATTTCTCATATTACCTGACATACCTTTCTTACTTCTGGTTAAACTTAACCTATCTCAACATAATCTTTATCACATCTAATTCTTTAAACTTCATCCTTTCATTTTCTTCATAACTCAAAATCTTCTTATACACCAATCATATCTTTATAACTTTACTAATCAACTTCACTTATTGAACCCATACTCTCATTTATATACAGTATTGTGCCTTGTCTCCTTTATTACCTTTCATTTCAATGATTAAAATACATAACCATATCTCAATCCACACCATACATAATTAGCTTACCCTGAATCATCTTCTAATCCTTTAACTTTAATACACTACTATTATAACTCTGTTAGTCACATCGATTCTTCCAATCTAAAACATAAACCTTCATGAACCATTCATATACCTTCTTTACAGTCAGAATTATTTCAACAATAGTTTACTCACTAATCAAATAAACATTCAATCTCATACACCATGTCACTTCCCACTAACTCTTTCCATCTTAATACAAAAACATTATCTACCTCACTTGATACATTTAAATACTTCTTATCCTTCACATTATTTAATTTCTAGCAAACACTTATCCATTCCTTGATATTTATCCATTTATCCTTTTATAATCCGCATTGTCTTATACATAACTAAACCATATCATGTTCTTCATACTCCCCATGCTCTTTTATATCACATATATTATCCTTAACTATCACTCCTTATCACATTTTCATTACTTGATAGTCAACTTTACTTGCACAAAACCTTATTATTTACCATTCTTATACTTATATTTTCTCCACTTGTTAAAAAAAATATCACCAGATTTCAATACTCATCTAATCCATTTAAAATACTTTTTCTGCTTCGATTTACATAACTTCTTAAAGAGCTTTTAACCCAATTCACCAGGGTTGTCTTTAACCCTGACTTCCTCAATTAACTCTTTGTTTAATCTTTCAAGATCAAACCTACTGTCAGAGTATGTCGAACTCTCATCATTGATTCTCTGATGGAGAATACAACTAATTCATGTCTGGTTTAAAGTTGAACCAGAATCTCTACCTTTCTTTAATGGTGCTAAAATTCTATGAAGCACTAATTCTCTTAATCATCTGAGATTTTATTTCTCCAAACTTTTTGTTCTGAGCTTTTTCTCTTTAAAGCTTTAACATAATTAACCATTTCTTGAAACGATAACAAATTCAAAACCAGTAACACTCTTTTAATTTAAGGCGCAAGTCCTAATAACAAATCACATGTATCATTTTCAGTTGGAATTAACTCAGCAGCAATTCTGCTTAGCTTAATAAACTTATAATCATACTCATACAAAGTGTAATTCCCTTGTTTCAAGCTCGTGTATTCCAGTTTCGTCTGTAAACTAGTCATCAATGCACTTATTCTTGAACTTATACAATTCTAATCACATCATTTAATCTTTTAACGTTCTTATGGTGACAATTGTCCACCATACTCTAACTTACCAAAGTAGTAACAAACTACTCAATTCAACATCTCCACTTGAAGAATGAAAACCTTTTATTATATCATTCAACCAAAAGTCTATAACAATAGAACCTTCCTCAAATCCACTCTTGAACTTGGGTGCTCGCAACTTTATCAACTAATTTGATACATTCATTCTATGAGTTAAAGAAATATAAATTGAAAACACATCATAACATTCTTCAACATGAAGAATAATTTTCTAAATTTTATACAGGCATTTCCTGAGGTGTTCGCTCTTCTCCCTGCCTGGCCAGGGCAGGTGAATGCTATTACCTTCAGGTTTATTACCTTTTTTCAAAACTCTTATTATCATACTTCTATTATCACATAATAATCTATTTTTATTAGCAAGACATCATACTCCTTACACTATCAGATCAGATTTTTGTTTCACTTTGAGTTTGCATGTATACTTTTTAAAACACTTCTGACTTCTATTTAAGCCTAGAATCGGCTAAACTGTAGCTCTGATACCATTAAATGTAACACCCTCAACCCGTATCCAACCCAAATACGAGTTTGAGGTGTCACATTGACTTTTCAAACTTTGACTCTTGACAAAAATTCAAAGAAAAATTTAAAACTTTCATTAAAATAAAAACTGTGTATTTACATAAATTGACCAAAATCGATCAGAGCATATTCAGCTCAATCAATTAGTACATGCCAACTATATTCAGATTAACCATACACATTTAAATCATCTATTTTCTGATCTGAAACTTTGTAAGGAAAATGCTGACATGTCTTGCTCCTCTTAGCTCTTTACTCTTCTCACTTCTGTAACCTACGTGTGAAACAATCACACGCTAAGTCGTTGACTTAGTGAGGCATAAAACATATAATAAAACTCTAACTCGTAATCATGCTTGAACAATTTCTACTAACATATCACATACAAGCATCATACCCACATATACATGTAATAATTCCTACTATGCACCTTTCATATATATATATATATATATGCTTCTCCCTGCCTGGCCAGGGCAGGTGAATGCTATTACCTTCAGGTTTATTACCTTTTTTCAAAACTCTTATTATCATACTTCTATTATCACATAATAATCTATTTTTATTAGCAAGACATCATACTCCTTACACTATCAGATCAGATTTTTGTTTCACTTTGAGTTTGCCATGTATACTTTTTAAACACTTCTGACTTCTATTTAAGCCTAGAATCGCTAAACTGTAGCTCTGATACCATTAAATGTACACCCTCAACCGTATCCACCCAAATACGAGTTTGAGGTGTCACATTGACTTTCAAAACTTTGACTCTTGACAAAAATTCAAAGAAAAATTTAAAACTTTCATTAAATAAAAACTGTGTATTTACATAAATTGACCAAAATCGATCAGAGCATATTCAGCTCAATCAATTAGTACATGCCAACTATATTCAGATTAACCATACACATTAAATCATCTATTTTCTGATCTGAAACTTTGTAAGGAAAATGCTGACATGTCTTGCTCCTCTTAGCTCTTTACTCTTCTCACTTCTGTAACCTACGTGTGAAACAATCACACGCTAAGTCGTTGACTTAGTGAGGCATAAAACATATAATAAAACTCTAACTCGTAATCATGCTTGAACAATTCTACTAACATATCACATACAAGCATCATACCCACATATACATGTAATAATTCCTACTATGCACCTTTCATATATATATATATATATATATGCATATACACGCATACATATAATTATCTTCTTTCCTATCTTATTACATACCTACTTTCATTATCCTTATTATTATTCTTATCATCACCATTAATCCCTTTTACTTACCATATTCATATCAATAACAAATACATACTTCTATGAATTCATGTTTTTCACTATTGGAAATAGACTTATCACAAGTCTTATTTTCCCTTGAACCTCATATACTAGAAGGTGCACTCACCTTAGCTTTGCTTTGATTCGATTATAATCCTTAATTGATCCGGAACGGGATCACGTTCTATATCTACATCATCATACATAGATCTATATTAGTATTATAACTAATATACTCTAATGGTTCACTCTTTAGACTAAGAGAAAAGGCAATTTCATCTTTAAATAAAGGTATGCATTGATGCACTACTGATGCATCGGTGCATAAAATTCATTCGATGTTTGTTTATTACTGGGATGCATCGATGCATGCCTTATGCATCGATGCACTAATTGCATTCAATGTTTCCTTATTAATGGGATGCATCGATGCACTACTTATGCATCGATGCACGAATTGCATTCGATGTATTTATTTTAAAAGAGTGCATCGATGCACCAATGCATCGATACACCTTCAAACAATTCCTGGGTTTTAACATTGATGCATCGGTGCACTATGAATATGCATTGATGCACTCTACCCAGAACCTCTTTTTGAACCCGAAAATTCCTTATTTTTGGATTAAATCCTTCATATTTCAACCCCTTTCATATTCCTAACTTTCATATACATACTTAAACTCATTAATATTCATTTATATCATCTTTAACCTCTAAATTCCATCTTCATATGGAAATTCAAGAATCATACTCAATTTCTACATGTTCCAAATTCCATTCATTGCTTCTAACTTCTTAATTAGACCCTTGACAAGTCAAATCCAACTTTAGAACTTCAAAAACCTTTCTATAACAAAAGTTCATTTATAAACCCTTAATAGAAATTCCTTTCTAATTCTCTCTCTTTGGTGTTTTAAACTTATATAAGCTTTCCTAAGCTTATATAACCCTCAAGACCAAATCCAACTTAAACTTTCAAGAAATCAAAAGCTAAATCAAACTTACCTTTGCTTTTGGCTTCCACGTAAAGAAGAAGAAGAAAGGAGAAGAGCACTCTGGAGAATTCTCTCCCTTTCCACGTGTATTTATCCTTACCAATCCCATTTTAATTCATTTCTTGGTCAATTGACCTTTTTGCCCTTTATTTCCTTTAATAATTACTAAATAACCTTCATCATATGTATCCAATAATCATTAAACTATTTCATTTTTCTACTTTAGTCATCAAATTCTGAAACTTTACAATTTGGTCACTAACCCATAATTTGGGATGTTACAGGCGCAGTAAGGGATCCTGAAAACTTTGCGACCTATAAAGCCAGCGTCGATAGAGGAGGAAGATTAGGAAGAATTGTCGCAGCGAGCGGCAAGAACTATACGATTATGTTTGGCGAATGAGGTCATGTATCACGTCATGCATCTGTCGTCTCCAGATGAAAGTTGGAAGAAGTTGGAAAGTCAGTTTATGTCCAAATCCTTAACGACTAAACTGTATCTAAAGCAGCGACTGTATGGGCTGATGATGCAGGATGATAATGATTTGGCGCAACATGTGAATGTCTTCAATCAAGTCGTTTCTGATTTAGCTCGACTTGATGTGAAAATTGAGGATGAAGACAAAGTGATGATTCTGTTGTGTTCGTTGCCTCCCTCTTACGAACACATGGTGATAACTCTTACATATGAGAAAAAGACTATCAAAGTTGAGGAGATTATTACAGCCTTGTTGACACACAACCAGCGGAAGCAGAATGCAGGGGAAAACTCTCAAGCTGATAGCTTATATGTCAAGGGTAATCGAGACCGTGGACGGAAGCCAGAGAAGGCATGGTCTAGGAAGCGGAATTTCATATCCAAATCTAGGGATAAGAAGACAATTAACTGTTACAAGTGCAAGGAGGCGGGACATATGAAACGAGACTGGCTGAAGTTGCAAAAGAAGTTTTATGGCTTACTGGTTTAGTGAAGGAGTTAGGTGTTTAACAAGGTGGAGTTCAGTTGCTTTGTGACAATCAAAGTACTATTCACTTAGTTAAGAATCAGATATATCGTGCTAGAACTAAGCATATTAATGTAAGGTTTCACAAGATCAGAGAGTTGGTTGCATCTGGATTTTGTTTCAGAAGGTACATACTGATGAGAATGACACTGATATGTTCGCCAAGCCAGTTACGACACACAAGTTCATGCGTTGCTTGGACTTGTTGAATGTTTCGAGTTGTTAAAGAAGTAAGGTAACCCAACCCACATTGAATGTTTCCTAAGGGGGCGGAATATTCGCCAAGGTGGAGATTTGTTAGGTATGACTCATAAATATACCGGTAAAGAGGAAAGTCTCGTAGTGGGGGTTACGATTATGTGGGTTGGGGGGGCGGGGGCTGCGCCCCGCAGTACGGTACAATGTTATTTTTGTAAATATGTACCAGGGTTTATTTATTATAAAAGGAGATGTAACATAAACCTATGAGACATTGAATTGATTAAAAATTCTAGCGCCGCTTAGGGCACCGAGGACGTAAGCACATTGCTGAACCTCGTTAAAATTCTTGTGTTCTTTCGTTTTCTTTACCCGATTATTCAACATGTATACTTGTACAGAATTATGTGCCACAACACACACTTATACATGCGATCAATACATTTCACATATCTACACTTCTTACTCAAAAGAACCTATGCAGTACTGATAGAGTCCTTACATGATTGTTATTTAATCTTACCCTGATTGTGTTCATTGACTTGTTTCTTTTCACACTTTCTGCAGGTTGTTGGATGAACTTACATTAGATAGCCGAGACATGTCAATGTTAAGTAGGAAGACTTGCCACCTAACCTTTTTAGCGACAATAAAGTTCTGTAAGTGCATTGTTACCATGAACCAACTATTTTCCATCATGTTCATCCAAAGCTTCACCAATTTAGACAAGATTTATGTTGGCTGTTGTAGATTCAGAGAGCTCTTCCCATCTGAAAGACTAATTGGTAATCCAAAGAAACCTCTCGGGACCCTTTCAAGAGTTCGAACCTTGAAGTTGGTTCTCTTTCGAATCTGCGTCATATATGGAAGCCAAACTCAGAACCGGACCCAATTCTTTCCTATCTTGAATCTCTACTCGTTTGGCATTGTAACAAGTTGGTCACTTTGGCTGTATTGAACTGCCATGGCGTGGAGCATATAATCTCGTCCTCTACTGCCAAAACACTTGTGCAACTCACCAAAATGAGTGTAAGAGAATGCCTTAAGGTGACTGAAATTGTTGCAAATGATGAAGAAGCAGTTGAAACATTGGGAGAAATCATTTTCCGCAAGCTCGTGGTTCTGGAGCTAAATGAACTACCTAGTCTCCTATATTTCTGCTCAGGGAATTATGCCTTGAGGCTCCCATATTTGGAAGAAATAAATGTGATTCAATGCCCAAGTTTGACCTATTTCCATGAGCACTCCAAAGTTAAACAAAGTTTGGTTGACAGAAGAAATGGATCGAAGTTGCTGGGAAGGTGACCTTAACAACTGTTCCAAGAAAACGTGTTTTTCTTATGCCCATAATTTCTTATATCCTTTTTACATTTATGAGATGGTTGAGAATTGCGCTGTGTATGATGACAGGCTTACTCAGAAGACAACGCATATAGAACTGAAAGGTTGCCGAGAAATGCCATTACTAATAATATAGCAAGTTATTGGATAAATGCTGTTCATGGATTACAAGACAGACAACTTACTGAGTACGATAGAGGTTGGGAGAATATAACAACATGGACAGTGAAACAATGAATATTTGAGGCTACACGAGAGAATGGGGGAAAACATTTAGATGAGCATCCAAAACCTCGTTTAAGCAACATGGTTAAAGATATTGATAAATAGGCAGAACCACATGAAAGAAATTGGGCGATGAGAGAGCTATTGATATTCTTATGGACCACAGCAAGGCTGAGTTCTTGCCTTTCACCTTAGAAGAAATGGATGCTGAACAGGTTAAAGATATTAGGAAGGCAATTGAATTATGTTCACTGCACTTTTCCAACTTATTGAATTATGTTTTATGTTTTGCGAGTAATTAAATCAATAGAGTATTTCTTTCATCTTCTATGGAGCAATATATATATATATATTATTATATATATATATAATATATATATATATATATATATATTATATATATATATATATAATATATATATATATATATATATTAAAAATTTAGCATACATCAGTAAATCTGAAAATATGACATTATGATCTTGCTCTTTTGGTACATGAGAGAATAACAAATGTATTTAGGTAGCATTTCTTTGCTTTTTGATCATTGAAAATATTTTCAAGATCTGTTCCAACATATATGATATGATAATGAGGAGATGGGGCCTTAGTTTTTGCGTGAAAGAGCAGCAGCGATGCCACCAGCAACCAGCCCAGCAGCAGTAACAGCAATGCCTATGCCAATCACACCATCTGCACCAAAAAGATTCATATTATTTGTGTTCTATTCAAGACAAAAACCAAACAATTTGAGCTAACTCGAGTTCCATTTTCAAATTTGGTTGTGTATTTGAACCTGTGCTCGACTTGAGAATTTTCCAATATTAACTAAAATGGAAAGAAACCTCGATAAAGCTCAAAAGATGCTTAAATCAACCATTAAGATATTCAAATAACTTGGTTGTTTTCAAAACTCAGGCTCAAGCTCAAATGAGTTATGATCATATCATTTCGCCGAATGAAATTCAAGTAGCTTGAAAGTATATGCGTCTACTTTGCACCCTAATCATAAGCGCTGAATCACCTTTTTTAATCCGCTCTTCAATTGCCTTCTTCAGACTTTGTGCCTGTCTCCATTCAGGTTCTACCTGCAAGATTCAAAGAAAAACCATGTCAATATACATGGACAAAGAATTACAATTTTCAATTTGTCACTTTGACTCTTCATTTTACATGAAGCACCCGTGTCCAACACATTCAGATACGGGGATGAGGAGATAACCATTCAATGATCTTCCAAATATATGGAAGAGGGGAAAAAAAGAACAAACCCACATCGAACACATACTAATATCCAAGACTTGCACCGAACGCAAGCAATATAGACTAGGATAAAAGTTTCTAGAAAATTTTTCTCTAAGAATACATCATCTTCAACAAAACCCAACATTTCAGGGATGAAGAAAACAGGTTTTTAGTAGAATGACCCTACATGTTTAATAAATACAAAATTAGTACAATAAACACGAGATGGAAGGTACAACACAAATCATCTTTGTGTTTAAAATTTGACACATTCAATCATTTCTGTTATGTTTATATTTATACAGGTCCACAGGAAAAAAATATGACATACGACATGCATACATGGATTACCATGTTTATGTTGAAGGTGCCAAATACAAAATAATGCAGCATGTGCAGCAATAAGAAATGTCATAATATCTAGAGTAACATTAGTGAATAAGGATAGTAAATATCAACCATTAAACACTGCTCCACAAGCTCCCTGCTCCTTGAATAATCACCCCTTCGGAAATGTCCAACAGCCAGAAGATACAACTTCTCTCGCATCTTCAGTGGATCGGCAGTGCTGGCCAATGAAGCTGCAAATAACAAATATTTTAATTCAACATAATTGGACATGTAAAGATTAATCAGAAATAAATCTCAACAGCAGCTTGCAACTGCTTTTGTGGAAAGTCTGAAGGAATCAGTTTGACCTTCGAGCATAGCTATCCCACGTTCTACATCTTCTGCTCGCCGCGAGTGAACAAGAGCCCATGAAAATCGAGTGAGACATTCATTTTTTAACCCTTCAGAACCTTTATCAGCCTTCGCAGCCTCCTTTTCACATCCCTGAGAATGGTTTTAAAGACAAACGAAAAAAATATCAAATCAATTCTAGTCTTTACCATTATGTACAAAGCCAGGGCATTTAGTCAGCTCATCAAACTACGAATCTACGTTTTAAACATTATTTCATCATGCAGGAGAAAAGATACATATATTATAAACAATTCGATGGGGTGAATATTAATGTACATGCCTCACATCAATAGTGAAATCCAAGAATTAAATCAGAAAAAGGGCAAGCCACAAAATAGTTCCAGTACCATGAAAACAACCATTATGATCCTTTTTCATCGGCTTAACCATTATGGATACTTTCTCTTTGCTAATTCACATATTATGTTTTTCAAGGAGAAGAAGCCACAACAAAAAATTAAGGCCAAATGGGGTTCCAAAATCCAATTCAACATGATACCGAGGTTTTCAAACAAAAACAGTCGGATTAAGAAACAAAAATGAAGGTCAAAGGGGGTTCCAATTCCACATGATACAACAGCCCTCAAGTATTTTTCGGACTCTCCCTCCTAGATGCTCTTATTTCCAACCCTGCAAAGCAGATGAGGCAAACAAACAAGGAGGATACCAATCACTCGATACGGGCAGCAATCCGAGGCATATGCTTTAAACAAATAATCAATCAGGGAACAATTAAAGAAACGGGTACATGAATTGCCTTATAATACAGAAATTTCTATCAGCTATTAATTAAAAGCTGCCTCACAAATCACAATAAATGATAGCACCAGATGATTCAAACTAAAAGGTACCCATATTCATCTAAAAGTTTAACAGTAAAGACAACTACAAATTTATAATCTACCGCAATTGCTTTGTTTACATGAAATTACTCTAAAATTGACAAAACCCCACACCCTAAGAAAACGAATTTGAGAAGGAATACGAATCATATTGAAAATTATTCCAAAGCCCAGAAATCCAAAAAAAGTCAATCCGTAGAATTCAAGGCAATCAATACAAAGATCTAGAAGAAAATCTGAAATTTAGAGAGATAAAAAGGGGTGAAGCACAGCACTTACTGCAATGATATCAGAATCGCACCAAGGAAGCTGATCTGAGCCGGAGAAGAAGTTATTCACCGACTCGAAGAATTTCCCTACCTTTGCTTCCATTTTTCTAGTCAAAGCTCGGTCTGTCGTGTTTTCCTTCTCTTTTTGGGTTGCAAAGTGAAAACCCTGTGGATTTTCTCGGGGAAATGGCCGTCACTCACAAGACAGCGTTTGGTAATTACTTTGGTTAAACGCTACAATGACTCAACGAGATTCTCAAAATAAACTCTGAAAATAAAGAAAATAATTAAGTATATTATTGTTTTGACATTTTACATAATATTTTTACAAGAAAAAATACTTATTTTAAAAAATATACTACCAGATACCAATCAAAATAAATTTTTACATAATATTAATTATATTGATTAAAATAATGAATGAATTTTTATTAAAACATTTATTCTTAGCGTTGGAGTGAGTCATTTTAAAAAAAAAATACATGTTAACATTTTGAGGAGAATAACCATCTACTTTTATATCTTTAATGTATAATCTATCTTTTAAGGTTCGAAATTAAATTTTTTAATCAAAGTATGGCACATCTTATTATTGCAGCTAACATATATATGATAAATAATTTAATTTATATAATTTATTAATAAAATCAGACGTACGGGATAACTATATCATGTATGAATAGATAATAGGTGATTATTCTCAAAATAATTAAAAATTGGAATATGTAGAACACTAACCTTAATTATATTAGTTTATCCAGGAACTAAAGGTGTCTCCAAGTATATAAACTTTATTCAGTTAACTGAATTTGAATCAATCTTTGTGTCCAACGTGACACTTATTGCAATTTTGACATTATTCAGTTAACCATGCATGTAATCTTTATACAAGCAACTCAGTTGGGGACCCAGACGAGTGTGTCACGAGCAAGGAAATGGCAAACCGGAACAGTTCCCGGCTTCACTTTAGTGTCCTGAACGCCATATGGTTAGGGCTCCAAGCCGACGTATCTAGATGGCAAACCGCCACGACGTTAGCCTTTGTCCCGTCGTCGCTTGCGAGTGGAACTTTATAAACCACGGTTTTCTCAATCGCATGGCATAATACACTGCATACGGGTACTTCATCTTGTGGCAAACGATATCGTTCTCTCCTATTTTCCGTACTTTACCGATCGTAAACGACGGGTTCTTCGTTTCGTCCCCAAGCTCATGCCAAATCAATCGAATGTTTTCCCCGAAGAGCGAAACGGCTAGATCGACGAAGGATTCTAATGATGAGGCGCAATACTTAGTCTCGCCTCTCATTTCATCTCTCGCGCAGTTCGTCAATGCTATCTTCACGTAACCCGTGCCCTTGGATTCGGCTTTCAACGAGAAGTTTTTCAAGATCTCCGGTAATAACTTATCGTCTGACATCGGCAGCGAGTCTGCAGTTTGCTGGGCAAGAATGTGGTCATGTCCCTCTTCTCTAAGAGTCTTGGTAAGTTCACCTTCGTACCGGGGAAAAGAGTCTCTTCAAGGAAATAAATGGTTTCATTTGTAGCTGTATTTTCTTGCTTACTCTGTCCCCCCAAAGCTTTTCTATTTACTACATTAGTGTTTAAAAAAATCATTAATTACAATTTTGGTCTCTTTACTGTACTCAAATTAAAATTTTAATCCTTATACTTTAATTTGACATAATATGATTATTGAAATATATAATGTTAGCACACGTACCATTCTTGTTTATCGGAGTATATTCTTTGGGATCATCTCTTACTTCTTTTGTCGGAGAATTCTCGGTGTTAGAATTTTTACCTGAATCTCCAGTTTTGGATTTTTTGTATGAATAATCGTACCAATAAGCACCAAATTCAGGATCATTGACTCCTTTGTTTGTCGAAGAATCTTCGGTGTTTGATTTTTTGTTTGAATCATCTTTGGTTTTGGATTTTTTGTAGGAATAATCATACCAATAAGCACCAAATACAGGATCATCAATTCCTTTGTTGTCCGGAGAATCCTCGGTGCTGGATACTTCATCAGAAACACTGGATCCTTTACTCCTTTTCGACCTGTATACATGATTTGTTAATAAAACTATGGGTTAATTAATTCATATACTTAGCGTTATGTTTTATTTCTGTTTTCATTATAGAAATATGAAAATAGAGGATTGATTAAATAAGTAGTTTATCATGATTTGGTTGGTTATATTATTCTCTTAAAAGAGATTGATATTGAAAATGAAACCAGGTATTGGCAGAATGTCTTGCAAAACAGCGGGCATTGGAGAGTGTGGAAACACAGACATCCAATGAAGCTCCTCTTTTGTCCGAATTGCATGCCTTCCTCCAAATCCAAACTGTAAATTTATTATTATTATTAAATGTAAAACGGATAATAATCAATTAACAGACTAATCCTATATATATATATATATATATATATATGTATAACTAGAGCAAAAGATGGTGAAGGCATACACAAAGTAAAACGACGATGAAAAGGGAACGAAACGCCATGAAAGACTGCAGACAAGCTGTCTGGAACTTTGGATATGTGAGGTATGCGATCTTCGAATTGAAATGTAACATAATACATGTATATATATGTATATACACACAGAAAGAGACGCACACAAAAATTGAAAGCTTACAAGAAAGAAGAAGCTGTAATGGTGTTTTAAGGATATACCGTGAGAAAATTCCCAAGTGATATACACTAGTGCTTGGAATCATCGCAGGCCACTACGTAACATACATAGTCCAGCACAAACTTGTCTGTAATTTCAATGACAACAATGAAATCAATTTCGTATATTAATGGTTATATACTTTATCTATTTATAGATACAAATTTAACTGGATAAATATTCTTTATAAACTACATACTTTTAAGAAAGTGCTTTCTTTCAAAAAATTTATCAAGATTTTTCTCGTATAATAAATTAATACCATCCAATAAGATAATACATGACATCATTTTATCATAAAAAAAGTAAGGAAAATATGAAATTTTATATTTTGAAAATTAAATACCACTATCCACCTATTGTACTTACTAGCACAAATCAAGCGATTTCATTGGTTAAAAAATTGTTGTTATCCCTTGAGGTTCCGGATTTAAACACCGTGTATGTAGGGTATGAGCGTTTAATATCAAATGATTGAGAGTCTTCGAACATTATCCATCTAATTTCAATACTCGAAGAAATCTAAAAGTTTGTCAATCCTTTTTTTTATGTGACATGAACGAGATCAATCCAATTTTGAAGATGGATTTTATAAAGGATTGCAAAAAAAGAAGTATTCGACGAGTATTGACTCAATTTGGATCGTCATGGTTATTTTTTTTATTTTATAAAATTTAAATTAGATAGTTATAAAAGTATCATTTTATGTATTTATACATTATTAATTAGGTTTTGATGAAAAAATATAAAAATTAACATATAAGATATTAAAATTATGATATTATATTAATTTCGTGTTATTAAATTGTATAAATTAACACTTTATTCAATTATTCTTTTTTGACAAAAAAATATGTTAGACTAAATTAAATTGAGTTAGAGTCGAATTTTTATTTAAATTTTCAGTGCGACTGTGCGAGTAAATTTTTTTTTTAAAGAGTTGATGTCGAGTCGGGTTCAATTCGACCAAAAACTCATTCCGATTCACCCAATTACCATTCCTAAGTGCGAAAACAGATTCATCAATCCAAGAACAAGTCTTAACAATTTTTGAATCGTACTCTCTTTGGTTCAGAAGTATTAATAGATAGAAGATTAACTTATTTCTTCAAATCAAATCTCGACGATTATCAAAACGAATCTCATCGACCCAAAATCAATTCTCGACCATGTCATTTTCAAACAATCTTAAGATCAGCTGTCGACCCAAAATCCATTTTTAAGATCAGTCCTAAAACTTAAACCTGCATTGTAAGTCAACTCCAAATTCAATTATTTGTGGGGAGGAAGAATAGGGACAGATGGACATTCTTTTATTGACAAATTGTCATTTTGGTTTACTCTTTAAAGGGCTATAAATTAAATCTTCTCTCTCTGACTACTGCTTCGTCTCCATCTCCCCACACCTCCAATCATGTCCTTATAAGCAATTATAATTAATGGACTAAATCCGCAAATTACGTTTAAAATGAGGTCTTTCTAGAAAATTGGACCCTGTATATATAGAGAGAGTTTCATCCCAAGGTTCCACAGAATTTCAATGGATCACTTCCGTTTCATTCTCTTCATCGTTCTATTTGTCAATGTAATAAAATATATTTTTCAGAGCTATTCATGTATTACAGATTAATATCATGGGTCGATGGATAGGGGTGTTAATTTCATATTCATTCGATGGATTGTATCTTGATTTGATCCAATATAACTGTTTTTTTAATTAAATAATTAATTTTGAGTTGGATCAAGTTGAGTTTTATAAATGGTGAAATAGGGTCGAGTTTTAGATTTAGTTTGAAAAATCTTTGACTTAACACGACTCCAAATAATAGTATAATTTTCTTTTATATATTTAAAATTAATTGTTATAATACTCTCTTTATATTTTTTAATTAGCTCCTTATTTTATCAAATAAAAAAATTTTTTATATATCTATATTGAGTCGGATGCGGACTTTATTCTAAAATTTTAGTCGGGTTTAAAATAAAATGAAATTTCCATAAACTCGGATCGGGTTCGAGTGGATGAGTTGTACTTCTAGGGTCATGCCAATACTTCTCGAGTCAGGTCGATTCAACCGATAATCTTATATAAAATTTTTAAATCCTCGTATAATTTAGATTCTTTTACACATATTTATATTAATTTTATAATTGTATATCTTAAAATTTTTAATATAATTTTTTATATACATACTTATAACATAAAATCAAATGCCTATTTTATATGGTTTGAACTTAATTTGTTGTAGCTGATGGAGGTGGTTAAATTTGGTTTGTTTGGATGCAGGTATCATTTGCAGGGAATGTAGATGCTGCTATTATGCCTCCACAAAAATAATGGGAATCTGTGTTCCCAAACACCCCAATGCCCAAGTCCCTGCAAATTCTCTTAAACCCTTCTCCGTCTGCAGTAACCACGAAAGCATTGGCGGAGATGGTCCATTCCAACACCAACATCGTTGACTTCCTCGGCATCTATTTTCATTAAAACAAACATCAAACATGACATATAATTCTAATTCTAGTCCTTAAAACTTATATATTACATCAATTTAGTCTTAATTCAAAATAGTTCATTAAATTTAGTCTTTGTTTAAACTTATTCAGTTGTTTCAAATTAGGGCTAAATTGGTATAGTTTATAAATTTAGAATATTAAAATTATTATTATGTCAAGTCATATCATTATTTTATCTAATATTTAATTGTCAGTGACTTATTTGTAACAATATTTTAATTAAACGACTCCAGTGTAATGTTTAGAAAAAGTGATTGGTTTGTTACTAAATACATAATTAAGAGACTCAATATATTTTACCCTAAATTTTACAAAATATAAATAAATTATATCCTATCACCTATCATCCAATCCCATATATATATATTGGAATACTATATGCTAAGTTGCTAACTGAATATTGTAGATAAAGAGGCTGAAGCAAATGGCAAAGCTATCTTTTTCTTGGAAAACCAACTACCCGTCGGTAGGACGTTGAAAGTAAACGAGATCTTGAAGACAAGGAACAAGGCTTCGTTCTTGCCTCGTCAAATTGCACAATCAATACCCTTTTCCAGCCGGAAGTTCCTAGAAACCTTCAAGTATTTCTCACTGGAACCAAAGTCCGGCGAGGCTAATCTAATAAAACAAACCATTCAAAACTGCGAAATACCAGCCATGAAAGGTGAACAAAGGTACTGCGCTACATCTTTAGAATCCTTGATCGACTGGACCGTTTCCAAACTCGGGAAAAACTTCCACGTTTTGTCCAACTATGTAGAGAAAGAGATCGAAAACCGAGTGTTTGCCCTCGTCGTGTTAAGATAGCCAAACAGATATCATAAGAGTGATCATAACAGAGAGGAAAGGAAAACTTCTCGGAAATTTTTATTAGAATTAAGAGTATTTTTCAAAGTCACACAAAAGAAATTTATATATACAAATCTACAGTCACAAGTCAAGACTGATAACTGACTCAAAACAACTCTGGAACAAACTCTTAACAGAAGACGTGCCAAACACCCAAACCATACAAAACCATGCAACGCACACTAAACTCCAACATTCTCCCTACGTTTCAACCCGTCGAAGACTTTCATTCTTCAACATTCTCCTTGCTGCTCAACACGTCGAAGACCAACGTGTCCTTGAGTTCAACAACCAGCAGCCTTTGTAAATGCTTTAGAAATAAAGGAGCATACAATGGTTTAGTCACTACATCGGCAACCTGCTCAACGGTTGGAACCTCATGAACCTGCAATTTTCCAGCAACTCGGTAAGCAAGGACGTAAGCCACACCATATCAGCCGCAGCACACCCAACACTCCGGTATTCAGCCTCAGCAGTAGACCTGGCTACAACTTGTTTCCGAGAACTCCACTAGACTAAGTTTCCAGAAAAATAGATGCAATAGCCAGAAGAGGAGCGCCTATCATCCACATCCGACCCTCAATTGGCATCGACGAAACCAGTTAACGTCAACTTTGAATAAGGTGAGAAGCGCAAACCAAAATCAATAGTACTCTAGAGATAACGCAGGATCCGTTTCACAGCTTGAAAGTGAGCATCAAGAGGAGCCTGCATGAATTGACACACTCGGTTGACAGCAAACGCCACATAAGGCCGAGTAATGACTACATAATGCAAGACACCAATTATACTTCTGTAGTGAGCAGGATCTTCAAAAGGAGACCCATCCTTAACCGACAACTTACAATTTGACACTATGGGTGTAGGAAGACCCTTAGCACCAACAAAACCACTTCGCTGTAACAAGTCACCAATATATTTCCGTTAGCACAACACAATAACGCCTGCTTCATAACAGACCTCGACCCCCAAAAAATAACTTAAAGAGCCAAGATCTTTTAACGAAAATTGTTTGTTCAACTTGTCAATAAATAGTTGCACTTCATCAACAATATTCCCAGTGAGAATAATATCGTCAACATACACCAACAAATATATTACACTAGAAGTCGATTTGTGAACATAAAGAGATAATCAGATTTTGCTAAAACAAAACCCTCGGATTCCAAATACCCTCGGAGTCGCTTAAACCAAGCTCTAGGAGCTTGTTTAAGCCCATAAATGACCTTGTGAAGTTTACAAACAAGATTACCATTACTCCGCTCGTAACCTGGCAGCTGAGTCATATACACTTCCTCAGTAAAAATCCCATTTAAAATGCATTATTAATATCAACTTGTCGTAACTTCCAACCACGAGTCAGAGCAAGCGAAAGAATAACGCGTACCGTGGAAGACTTAACTATAGGACTGAAAACTTCATAAAAATTAACACCAAATTGCTAAAGAAACCCCTTTGCTATAAAACGAGCTTTATACCTGGCTACGGAGCCATCTGCATTTCTCTTCACCTTAAACAACCACTTGCAAACGACTGCTAGCCGATTAACGGAAAGATAAACGAGCGACAAGGTCTCATTCCGAACCAAAGCATCGTATTCTGCTTGCGCAACAGCCTTCCAATGAGGATACAATAAAGCTTCATTTATATTTCGAGGCTCTCGATCAGAACTCGCAACCTGAAAATTTTTGGTTTCCAAATTCAACTTTTACTTCTAGTGAGCATGGGATGAACATTAATACACGTATCACTCGAAGCAGCTGGTAAATCAACACTATGACACGTATCTTCAATCGGTGGAATAATAAGAGCCCCGCAAGGCCGCAACCTCATTTTGAAGATAGCACAAAACATGCACATTGTCCAAAGCAAAAGGCACCTGTCTAGTCGAAGCAGCTGGTAAATCAACACTATGATACGTATCTTCAATCGGTGGAATAATAAGAGCCCCGCAACCTCATTTTGAAGATAGCACAAAACAAGCACATTGTCCAAAGCAAAAGGCACCTGTCTAGCCGAGGCAGCTGGCTCCTGCTCAGTCAAGACCTCACGTGAACACGACTCCCTTTGACCTCTAGGTAAAACCATCTCATGCTCCTCTGGTACAAAAGCATTATTATCACCAGCAATTAAAATATTATCATGCACTCTGCCCAAAGCAACCACATCATCTCTTACATTAACAGGTAAAATAGGACCTCGTTATTCTTGCATGAAAACTTCATTAACACCACTAGTCAACTCTTGGCCAGGTACAACATTCGGAGTGGGTAAAGACACTCGTTCATCAGCAGATAAAACATCACACACAGCTTGGACTGGAGTCAAACGCACTTCATCAACACCCCTGTCAACCGGATACATATCTTGCGAAACAACCACCACATGCAACATTCCATTAGAAACCCCATGCTCATCACCATGCTTACTAATAATCTTGAAAACGTTATACAGAAAAACGGTCCCATAAAAAATTACATGACGAGGGATAAATATCCGATCATTATCATCCAAGCATTTATAACCCTTATGAGACGAGTTGTACCTAAGAAACACGTATTTTCAAGATCGAAACCTCAACTTGTGCCAATTAAAAGGCCGTAGAAACGGAAAGCATGCACAACCAAACACTCTCAAATCAGAATAATAAGGTGATGTTTGATAAAACACTTCAAATGGAGATTTACCAGCTAGCATATCAGTTGGCAACCGGTTTATCAAATAAACCACCGATGTAAACGCATAGCTCCAAAACTTCAGAGGCAAATTTGCTTAAGCCAGCAGAGTTAATCCCATTTCAACCACATGCATGTGTTTTCTCTCAGCCTTTCCATTCTGCTCCGACGTATTCGGACATGAAATCCGATGTTGAATCCCATGAGTAAGAAACCACCCATAAAGTACCTGATATTCACTGCCACTGCCACCGTCACTTTGAACAGCTTTGATTTTCTATCCAAACTGAACCTCAACCATCTTATAAAATTTTTAAAAAAAAATTGCCCCACTTCAGATTTACGCTCAAGTATATAAAGCTAAATATGTCTGCTAAAAACGTCAATAAATGGCACATGATACGCAAAACCATCAAAAGAAGTAAAGGGTGTTGGCCCCCACACATCAGATACAACCAATTGAAAAGGTGTTGTATATTCAGTCAATGAATTACAAAACGGCAGCTTGTGAGTCTTGCCTTACAAACAAACTGTACAAACTTGGGACAAATTATTTGCATCAGAAAACACATTATAAGATTTCATAACAACCTTCACAGTCTTAATAGAATAATAACTTAAACGTCTATGCCACAGGTCCAAGAGAGTTTGCGATTTTGACATATTATTCACAAGACAACGAGGTTCCTTTTCCACACATGGAAGCAAATGATACAACCCTTCATCCGTGAGCTTCACTCACAACAGAATGGTCCGAGTCTGAGCATCCTTCACAAAACATTCAAAAGGGTGAAACTCGAGAAACACATTATTATCACGCGTGAATTGAGAGACAAACAACAATTTATTCTTAATGTCAGGAACGTGGAGCATATTTTGCAAAATCAAAGGCTTGAAACTATACTGCAAGCAACCTTGACCAATATGAGTAATCGTAACACCCTTACCATTACCCATAAGAAGTGTATTATTACCTGTGTAGGCAATACCTGAGTCAAACACCGAAAGATCATTCGAGACATGATGAGTTGTACCAGTTTCATGATACCAAAGAGCATCAACAAACTTAGACTGAGTTGGCACAACCGAAGAAGCACCGGGTAAGGCAGAAACAAATGATGTCGATGGTGTAGTCACAGTAGACGAACTAAAATGGGTATCAGCAGGTGAGGGTCCAAACGGCATCGCAACAAATGGATACGCCATCAAACCAGACAAATAAGGAAACCCATGGTAAAAGGAAGCTGACATACCTGGAACTCCATAATAAAGAGAAGCTGGGTATACCAAACCAGCCGGATAAGTAGAGTAATGATAAGCCACAAAATGAGTGTAAGCTTGCACTCTATTGGGATACGAGTGACTATCAACACTCAAACCCAACGACCGCTTCCAACCGTCACCATTCGAAACATCACTAGTAACGACCCCAATAAAATCCCTGTCAAACCGATGATAGCACTTTTGAATAGTATGACCAAATTTGCCGCACAACTGACATTGAAGTTGATTTGAGCCATTAAATCTTCCTTGACCTTGACCATGATAACCGCTACCTTGCTGCCCTCTCATTTGAGAAGATTGTTTCTCAGAATGACCACCTTCGGAGGAAATCTTTGCAGGCACATCACCAACACGAGTATCACTTGAATGAACTGTCATATCAGCCGAAATACCATCGCTAAGAAAAACTTTTGCTCAGCCTCACAAATGAGAAGCATATTAGTAAGCACATATACAAGACTTCACGAGATGCAATGGCAATATTTGACTCAAACTCCATGGATAACCCAGCAAGCACAACACTGACCTGCTCTTGCTCGATAACAACATACCTAGCCGCATTCAACATATCACATATAGACTTCACTTTCGCCAAATACTCGACATATCACAAGTTTGACCTAGTCTCCTATATTTCTGCTCAGGGAATTATGCCTTGAGGCTCCCATATTTGGAAGAAATAAATGTGATTCAATGCCCAAGTTTGACCTATTTCCATGAGCACTCCAAAGTTAAACAAAGTTTGGTTGACAGAAGAAATGGATCGAAGTTGCTGGGAAGGTGACCTTAACAGCACTGTTCCAAGAAAACGGTATGTTTTCTTATGCCCCATAATTTCTTATATCCTTTTTACATTTATGAGATGGTTGAGAATTGCGCTGTGTATGATGACAGGCTTACTCAGAAGACAACGCATATAGAACTGAAAGGTTGCCGAGAAATGCCATTACTAATAATATAGCAAGTTATTGGATAAATGCTGTTCATGGATTACAAGACAGACAACTTACTGAGTACGATAGAGGTTGGGAACAGAATATAAGCAACATGGACAGTGAAACAATGAATTAGTTGAGGCTACACGAGAGAATGGGGGAAAAACATTTAGATGAGCATCCAAAACCTCGTTTAAGCAACATGGTTAAAGATATTGATAAATAGGCAGAACCACATGAAAGAAATTGGGCGATGAGAGAGCTATTGATATTCTTATGGACCACAGCAAGGCTGAGTTCTTTATTGTAATGCCTTTTCACCTTAGAAAGAAATGGATGCTGAAACAGGTTAAAGATATTAGGGAAGGCAATTGAATTATGTTCACTGCACTTTTCCAACTTATTTGAATTATGTTTTATGTTTTGCGAGTAATTAAATCAATAGAAGTATTTCTTTTCATCTTCTATGGAGCAATATATATATATATATATATATATATATATATATTAAAAATTTAGCATACATCAGTAAATCTGAAAATATGACATTATGATCTTGCTCTTTTGGTACATGAGAGAATAACAAGATGTATTTAGGTAGCATTTCTTTGCTTTTTGATCATTGAAAATATTTTTCAAGATCTGTTCCAACATATATGATATGATAATGAGGAGATGGGGGCCTTAGTTTTTGCGTGAAAGAGCAGCAGCGATGCCACCAGCAACCAGCCCAGCAGCAGTAACAGCAATGCCTATGCCAATCACACCATCTGCACCAAAAAGATTCATATTATTTGTGTTCTATTCAAGACAAAAACCAAACAATTTGAGCTAACTCGAGTTCCATTTTCAAATTTGGTTGTGTATTTGAACCTGTGCTCGACTTGAGAATTTTCCAATATTAACTAAAATGGAAAGAAACCTCGATAAAGCTCAAAAGATGCTTAAATCAACCATTAAGATATTCAAATAACTTGGTTGTTTTCAAAACTCAGGCTCAAGCTCAAATGAGTTATGATCATATCATTTCGCCGAATGAAATTCAAGTAGCTTGAAAGTATATGCGTCTACTTTGCACCCTAATCATAAGCGCTGAATCACCTTTTTTAATCCGCTCTTCAATTGCCTTCTTCAGACTTTGTGCCTGTCTCCATTCAGGTTCTACCTGCAAGATTCAAAGAAAAACCATGTCAATATACATGGACAAAGAATTACAATTTTCAATTTGTCACTTTGACTCTTCATTTTACATGAAGCACCCGTGTCCAACACATTCAGATACGGGGATGAGGAGATAACCATTCAATGATCTTCCAAATATATGGAAGAGGGGAAAAAAAGAACAAACCCACATCGAACACATACTAATATCCAAGACTTGCACCGAACGCAAGCAATATAGACTAGGATAAAAGTTTCTAGAAAATTTTTCTCTAAGAATACATCATCTTCAACAAAACCCAACATTTCAGGGATGAAGAAAACAGGTTTTTAGTAGAATGACCCTACATGTTTAATAAATACAAAATTAGTACAATAAACACGAGATGGAAGGTACAACACAAATCATCTTTGTGTTTAAAATTTGACACATTCAATCATTTCTGTTATGTTTATATTTATACAGGTCCACAGGAAAAAAATATGACATACGACATGCATACATGGATTACCATGTTTATGTTGAAGGTGCCAAATACAAAATAATGCAGCATGTGCAGCAATAAGAAATGTCATAATATCTAGAGTAACATTAGTGAATAAGGATAGTAAATATCAACCATTAAACACTGCTCCACAAGCTCCCTGCTCCTTGAATAATCACCCCTTCGGAAATGTCCAACAGCCAGAAGATACAACTTCTCTCGCATCTTCAGTGGATCGGCAGTGCTGGCCAATGAAGCTGCAAATAACAAATATTTTAATTCAACATAATTGGACATGTAAAGATTAATCAGAAATAAATCTCAACAGCAGCTTGCAACTGCTTTTGTGGAAAGTCTGAAGGAATCAGTTTGACCTTCGAGCATAGCTATCCCACGTTCTACATCTTCTGCTCGCCGCGAGTGAACAAGAGCCCATGAAAATCGAGTGAGACATTCATTTTTTAACCCTTCAGAACCTTTATCAGCCTTCGCAGCCTCCTTTTCACATCCCTGAGAATGGTTTTAAAGACAAACGAAAAAAATATCAAATCAATTCTAGTCTTTACCATTATGTACAAAGCCAGGGCATTTAGTCAGCTCATCAAACTACGAATCTACGTTTTAAACATTATTTCATCATGCAGGAGAAAAGATACATATATTATAAACAATTCGATGGGGTGAATATTAATGTACATGCCTCACATCAATAGTGAAATCCAAGAATTAAATCAGAAAAAGGGCAAGCCACAAAATAGTTCCAGTACCATGAAAACAACCATTATGATCCTTTTTCATCGGCTTAACCATTATGGATACTTTTCTCTTTGCTAATTCACATATTATGTTTTTCAAGGAGAAGAAGCCACAACAAAAAAATTAAGGCCAAATGGGGTTCCAAAATCCAATTCAACATGATACCGAGGTTTTCAAACAAAAACAGTCGGATTAAGAAACAAAAATGAAGGTCAAAGGGGGTTCCAATTCCACATGATACAACAGCCCTCAAGTATTTTTCGGACTCTCCCTCCTAGATGCTCTTATTTCCAACCCTGCAAAGCAGATGAGGCAAACAAACAAGGAGGATACCAATCACTCGATACGGGCAGCAATCCGAGGCATATGCTTTAAACAAAATAATCAATCAGGGAACAATTAAAGAAACGGGTACATGAATTGCCTTATAATACAGAAATTTCTATCAGCTATTAATTAAAAAGCTGCCTCACAAATCACAATAAATGATAGCACCAGATGATTCAAACTAAAAAGGTACCCATATTCATCTAAAAGTTTAACAGTAAAGACAACTACAAATTTATAATCTACCGCAATTGCTTTTGTTTACATGAAATTACTCTAAAATTGACAAAACCCCACACCCTAAGAAAAACGAATTTGAGAAGGAAATACGAATCATATTGAAAATTATTCCAAAGCCCAGAAATCCAAAAAAAGTCAATCCGTAGAATTCAAGGCAATCAATACAAAGATCTAGAAGAAAATCTGAAATTTAGAGAGATAAAAAAGGGGTGAAGCACAGCACTTACTGCAATGATATCAGAATCGCACCAAGGAAGCTGATCTGAGCCGGAGAAGAAGTTATTCACCGACTCGAAGAATTTCCCTACCTTTGCTTCCATTTTTCTAGTCAAAGCTCGGTCTGTCGTGTTTTCCTTCTCTTTTTGGGTTGCAAAGTGAAAACCCTGTGGATTTTCTCGGGGAAATGGCCGTCACTCACAAGACAGCGTTTGGTAATTACTTTGGTTAAACGCTACAATGACTCAACGAGATTCTCAAAATAAACTCTGAAAATAAAGAAAATAAATTAAGTATAATTATTGTTTTGACATTTTACATAATATTTTTACAAGAAAAAAATACTTATTTTAAAAAATATACTACCAGATACCAATCAAAATAAATTTTTACATAATATTAATTATATTGATTAAAATAATGAATGAATTTTTATTAAAACATTTATTCTTAGCGTTGGAGTGAGTCATTTTAAAAAAAAAATACATGTTAACATTTTGAGGAGAATAACCATCTACTTTTATATCTTTAATGTATATAATCTATCTTTTAAGGTTCGAAATTAAATTTTTTAATCAAAAGTATGGCACATCTTATTATTGCAGCTAACATATATATATTGATAAATAATTTAATTTATATAATTTATTAATAAAATCAGACGTACGGGATAACTATATCATGTATGAATAGATAATAGGTGATTATTCTCAAAATAATTAAAAATTGGAATATGTAGAACACTAACCTTAATTATATTAGTTTATCCAGGAACTAAAGGTGTCTCCAAGTATATAAACTTTATTCAGTTAACTGAATTTGAATCAATCTTTGTGTCCAACGTGACACTTATTGCAATTTTGACATTATTCAGTTAACCATGCATGTAATCTTTATACAAGCAACTCAGTTGGGGACCCAGACGAGTGTGTCACGAGCAAGGAAATGGCAAACCGGAACAGTTCCCGGCTTCACTTTAAGTGTCCTGAACGCCATATGGTTAGGGCTCCAAGCCGACGTATCTAGATGGCAAACCGCCACGACGTTAGCCTTTGTCCCGTCGTCGCTTGCGAGTGGAACTTTATAAACCACGGTTTTCTCAATCGCATGGCATAAATACACTGCATACGGGTACTTCATCTTGTGGCAAACGATATCGTTCTCTCCTATTTTCCGTACTTTACCGATCGTAAACGACGGGTTCTTCGTTTCGTCCCCAAGCTCATGCCAAATCAATCGAATGTTTTCCCCGAAGAGCGAAACGGCTAGATCGACGAAGGATTCTAATGATGAGGCGCAATACTTAGTCTCGCCTCTCATTTCATCTCTCGCGCAGTTCGTCAATGCTATCTTCACGTAACCCGTGCCCTTGGATTCGGCTTTCAACGAGAAGTTTTTCAAGATCTCCGGTAATAACTTATCGTCTGACATCGGCAGCGAGTCTGCAGTTTGCTGGGGCAAGAATGTGGTCATGTCCCTCTTCTCTAAGAGTCTTGGTAAGTTCACCTTCGTACCGGGGAAAAGAGTCTCTTCAAGGAAATAAATGGTTTCATTTGTAGCTGTATTTTCTTGCTTACTCTGTCCCCCCAAAGCTTTTCTATTTACTACATTAGTGTTTAAAAAAATCATTAATTACAATTTTGGTCTCTTTACTGTACTCAAATTAAAATTTTAATCCTTATACTTTAATTTGACATAATATGATTATTGAAATATATAATGTTAGCACACGTACCATTCTTGTTTATCGGAGTATATTCTTTGGGATCATCTCTTACTTCTTTTGTCGGAGAATTCTCGGTGTTAGAATTTTTACCTGAATCTCCAGTTTTGGATTTTTTGTATGAATAATCGTACCAATAAGCACCAAATTCAGGATCATTGACTCCTTTGTTTGTCGAAGAATCTTCGGTGTTTGATTTTTTGTTTGAATCATCTTTGGTTTTGGATTTTTTGTAGGAATAATCATACCAATAAGCACCAAATACAGGATCATCAATTCCTTTGTTGTCCGGAGAATCCTCGGTGCTGGATACTTCATCAGAAAACACTGGATCCTTTACTCCTTTTCGACCTGTATACATGATTTGTTAATAAAACTATGGGTTAATTAATTCATATACTTAGCGTTATGTTTTATTTCTGTTTTCATTATAGAAATATGAAAATAGAGGATTGATTAAATAAGTAGTTTATCATGATTTGGTTGGTTATATTATTCTCTTAAAAGAGATTGATATTGAAAATGAAACCAGGTATTGGCAGAATGTCTTGCAAAACAGCGGGCATTGGAGAGTGTGGAAACACAGACATCCAATGAAGCTCCTCTTTTGTCCGAATTGCATGCCTTCCTCCAAATCCAAACTGTAAATTTATTATTATTATTAAATGTAAAAACGGATAATAATCAATTAACAGACTAATCCTATATATATATATATATATATATATATATATATGTATAACTAGAGCAAAAGATGGTGAAGGCATACACAAAGTAAAACGACGATGAAAAGGGAACGAAACGCCATGAAAGACTGCAGACAAGCTGTCTGGAACTTTGGATATGTGAGGTATGCGATCTTCGAATTGAAATGTAACATAATACATGTATATATGTATATACACACAGAAAGAGACGCACACAAAAATTGAAAGCTTACAAGAAAGAAGAAGCTGTAATGGTGTTTTAAGGATATACCGTGAGAAAATTCCCAAGTGATATACACTAGTGCTTGGAATCATCGCAGGCCACTACGTAACATACATAGTCCAGCACAAACTTGTCTGTAATTTCAATGACAACAATGAAATCAATTTCGTATATTAATGGTTATATACTTTATCTATTTATAGATACAAATTTAACTGGATAAATATTCTTTATAAACTACATACTTTTAAGAAAGTGCTTTCTTTCAAAAAATTTATCAAGATTTTTCTCGTATAATAAATTAATACCATCCAATAAGATAATACATGACATCATTTTATCATAAAAAAAGTAAGGAAAATATGAAATTTTATATTTTGAAAATTAAATACCACTATCCACCTATTGTACTTACTAGCACAAATCAAGCGATTTCATTGGTTAAAAAATTGTTGTTATCCCTTGAGGTTCCGGATTTAAACACCGTGTATGTAGGGTATGAGCGTTTAATATCAAATGATTGAGAGTCTTCGAACATTATCCATCTAATTTCAATACTCGAAGAAATCTAAAAGTTTGTCAATCCTTTTTTTTATGTGACATGAACGAGATCAATCCAATTTTGAAGATGGATTTTATAAAGGATTGCAAAAAAAGAAGTATTCGACGAGTATTGACTCAATTTGGATCGTCATGGTTATTTTTTTTATTTTATAAAATTTAAATTAGATAGTTATAAAAGTATCATTTTATGTATTTATACATTATTAATTAGGTTTTGATGAAAAAATATAAAAATTAACATATAAGATATTAAAATTATGATATTATATTAATTTCGTGTTATTAAATTGTATAAATTAACACTTTATTCAATTATTCTTTTTTGACAAAAAAATATGTTAGACTAAATTAAATTGAGTTAGAGTCGAATTTTTATTTAAATTTTCAGTGCGACTGTGCGAGTAAATTTTTTTTTTAAAGAGTTGATGTCGAGTCGGGTTCAATTCGACCAAAAACTCATTCCGATTCACCCAATTACCATTCCTAAGTGCGAAAACAGATTCATCAATCCAAGAACAAGTCTTAACAATTTTTGAATCGTACTCTCTTTGGTTCAGAAGTATTAATAGATAGAAGATTAACTTATTTCTTCAAATCAAATCTCGACGATTATCAAAACGAATCTCATCGACCCAAAATCAATTCTCGACCATGTCATTTTCAAACAATCTTAAGATCAGCTGTCGACCCAAAATCCATTTTTAAGATCAGTCCTAAAACTTAAACCTGCATTGTAAGTCAACTCCAAATTCAATTATTTGTGGGGAGGAAGAATAGGGACAGATGGACATTCTTTTATTGACAAATTGTCATTTTGGTTTACTCTTTAAAGGGCTATAAATTAAATCTTCTCTCTCTGACTACTGCTTCGTCTCCATCTCCCCACACCTCCAATCATGTCCTTATAAGCAATTATAATTAATGGACTAAATCCGCAAATTACGTTTAAAATGAGGTCTTTCTAGAAAATTGGACCCTGTATATATAGAGAGAGTTTCATCCCAAGGTTCCACAGAATTTCAATGGATCACTTCCGTTTCATTCTCTTCATCGTTCTATTTGTCAATGTAATAAAATATATTTTTCAGAGCTATTCATGTATTACAGATTAATATCATGGGTCGATGGATAGGGGTGTTAATTTCATATTCATTCGATGGATTGTATCTTGATTTGATCCAATATAACTGTTTTTTTAATTAAATAATTAATTTTGAGTTGGATCAAGTTGAGTTTTATAAATGGTGAAATAGGGTCGAGTTTTAGATTTAGTTTGAAAAATCTTTGACTTAACACGACTCCAAATAATAGTATAATTTTCTTTTATATATTTAAAATTAATTGTTATAATACTCTCTTTATATTTTTTAATTAGCTCCTTATTTTATCAAATAAAAAAAATTATTTTATATATCTATATTGAGTCGGATGCGGACTTTATTCTAAAATTTTAGTCGGGTTTAAAATAAAATGAAATTTCCATAAACTCGGATCGGGTTCGAGTGGATGAGTTGTACTTCTAGGGTCATGCCAATACTTCTCGAGTCAGGTCGATTCAACCGATAATCTTATATAAAATTTTTAAATCCTCGTATAATTTAGATTCTTTTACACATATATTTATATTAATTTTATAATTGTATATCTTAAAATTTTTAATATAATTTTTTATATACATACTTATAACATAAAATCAAATGCCTATTTTATATGGTTTGAACTTAATTTGTTGTAGCTGATGGAGGTGGTTAAATTTGGTTTGTTTGGATGCAGGTATCATTTGCAGGGAATGTAGATGCTGCTATTATGCCTCCACAAAAATAATGGGAATCTGTGTTCCCAAACACCCCAATGCCCAAGTCCCTGCAAATTCTCTTAAACCCTTCTCCGTCTGCAGTAACCACGAAAGCATTGGCGGAGATGGTCCATTCCAACACCAACATCGTTGACTTCCTCGGCATCTATTTTCATTAAAACAAACATCAAACATGACATATAATTCTAATTCTAGTCCTTAAAACTTATATATTACATCAATTTAGTCTTAATTCAAAATAGTTCATTAAATTTAGTCTTTGTTTAAACTTATTCAGTTGTTTCAAATTAGGGCTAAATTGGTATAGTTTATAAATTTAGAATATTAAAATTATTATTATGTCAAGTCATATCATTATTTTATCTAATATTTAATTGTCAGTGACTTATTTGTAACAATATTTTAATTAAACGACTCCAGTGTAATGTTTAGAAAAAAGTGATTGGTTTGTTACTAAATACATAATTAAGAGACTCAATATATTTTACCCTAAATTTTACAAAATATAAATAAATTATATCCTATCACCTATCATCCAATCCCATATATATATATATATTGGAATACTATATGCTAAGTTGCTAACTGAATATTGTAGATAAAGAGGCTGAAGCAAATGGCAAAGCTATCTTTTTCTTGGAAAACCAACTACCCGTCGGTAGGACGTTGAAAGTAAACGAGATCTTGAAGACAAGGAACAAGGCTTCGTTCTTGCCTCGTCAAATTGCACAATCAATACCCTTTTCCAGCCGGAAGTTCCTAGAAACCTTCAAGTATTTCTCACTGGAACCAAAGTCCGGCGAGGCTAATCTAATAAAACAAACCATTCAAAACTGCGAAATACCAGCCATGAAAGGTGAACAAAGGTACTGCGCTACATCTTTAGAATCCTTGATCGACTGGACCGTTTCCAAACTCGGGAAAAACTTCCACGTTTTGTCCAACTATGTAGAGAAAGAGATCGAAAACCGAGTGTTTGCCCTCGTCGTGTTAAGATAGCCAAACAGATATCATAAGAGTGATCATAACAGAGAGGAAAGGAAAACTTCTCGGAAATTTTTATTAGAATTAAGAGTATTTTTCAAAGTCACACAAAAGAAATTTATATATACAAATCTACAGTCACAAGTCAAGACTGATAACTGACTCAAAACAACTCTGGAACAAACTCTTAACAGAAGACGTGCCAAACACCCAAACCATACAAAACCATGCAACGCACACTAAACTCCAACATTCTCCCTACGTTTCAACCCGTCGAAGACTTTCATTCTTCAACATTCTCCTTGCTGCTCAACACGTCGAAGACCAACGTGTCCTTGAGTTCAACAACCAGCAGCCTTTGTAAATGCTTTAGAAATAAAGGAGCATACAATGGTTTAGTCACTACATCGGCAACCTGCTCAACGGTTGGAACCTCATGAACCTGCAATTTTCCAGCAACTCGGTAAGCAAGGACGTAAGCCACACCATATCAGCCGCAGCACACCCAACACTCCGGTATTCAGCCTCAGCAGTAGACCTGGCTACAACTTGTTTCCGAGAACTCCACTAGACTAAGTTTCCAGAAAAATAGATGCAATAGCCAGAAGAGGAGCGCCTATCATCCACATCCGACCCTCAATTGGCATCGACGAAACCAGTTAACGTCAACTTTGAATAAGGTGAGAAGCGCAAACCAAAATCAATAGTACTCTAGAGATAACGCAGGATCCGTTTCACAGCTTGAAAGTGAGCATCAAGAGGAGCCTGCATGAATTGACACACTCGGTTGACAGCAAACGCCACATAAGGCCGAGTAATGACTACATAATGCAAGACACCAATTATACTTCTGTAGTGAGCAGGATCTTCAAAAGGAGACCCATCCTTAACCGACAACTTACAATTTGACACTATGGGTGTAGGAAGACCCTTAGCACCAACAAAACCACTTCGCTGTAACAAGTCACCAATATATTTCCGTTAGCACAACACAATAACGCCTGCTTCATAACAGACCTCGACCCCCAAAAAATAACTTAAAGAGCCAAGATCTTTTAACGAAAATTGTTTGTTCAACTTGTCAATAAATAGTTGCACTTCATCAACAATATTCCCAGTGAGAATAATATCGTCAACATACACCAACAAATATATTACACTAGAAGTCGATTTGTGAACATAAAGAGATAATCAGATTTTGCTAAAACAAAACCCTCGGATTCCAAATACCCTCGGAGTCGCTTAAACCAAGCTCTAGGAGCTTGTTTAAGCCCATAAATGACCTTGTGAAGTTTACAAACAAGATTACCATTACTCCGCTCGTAACCTGGCAGCTGAGTCATATACACTTCCTCAGTAAAAATCCCATTTAAAATGCATTATTAATATCAACTTGTCGTAACTTCCAACCACGAGTCAGAGCAAGCGAAAGAATAACGCGTACCGTGGAAGACTTAACTATAGGACTGAAAACTTCATAAAAATTAACACCAAATTGCTAAAGAAACCCCTTTGCTATAAAACGAGCTTTATACCTGGCTACGGAGCCATCTGCATTTCTCTTCACCTTAAACAACCACTTGCAAACGACTGCTAGCCGATTAACGGAAAGATAAACGAGCGACAAGGTCTCATTCCGAACCAAAGCATCGTATTCTGCTTGCGCAACAGCCTTCCAATGAGGATACAATAAAGCTTCATTTATATTTCGAGGCTCTCGATCAGAACTCGCAACCTGAAAATTTTTGGTTTCCAAATTCAACTTTTACTTCTAGTGAGCATGGGATGAACATTAATACACGTATCACTCGAAGCAGCTGGTAAATCAACACTATGACACGTATCTTCAATCGGTGGAATAATAAGAGCCCCGCAAGGCCGCAACCTCATTTTGAAGATAGCACAAAACATGCACATTGTCCAAAGCAAAAGGCACCTGTCTAGTCGAAGCAGCTGGTAAATCAACACTATGATACGTATCTTCAATCGGTGGAATAATAAGAGCCCCGCAACCTCATTTTGAAGATAGCACAAAACAAGCACATTGTCCAAAGCAAAAGGCACCTGTCTAGCCGAGGCAGCTGGCTCCTGCTCAGTCAAGACCTCACGTGAACACGACTCCCTTTGACCTCTAGGTAAAACCATCTCATGCTCCTCTGGTACAAAAGCATTATTATCACCAGCAATTAAAATATTATCATGCACTCTGCCCAAAGCAACCACATCATCTCTTACATTAACAGGTAAAATAGGACCTCGTTATTCTTGCATGAAAACTTCATTAACACCACTAGTCAACTCTTGGCCAGGTACAACATTCGGAGTGGGTAAAGACACTCGTTCATCAGCAGATAAAACATCACACACAGCTTGGACTGGAGTCAAACGCACTTCATCAACACCCCTGTCAACCGGATACATATCTTGCGAAACAACCACCACATGCAACATTCCATTAGAAACCCCATGCTCATCACCATGCTTACTAATAATCTTGAAAACGTTATACAGAAAAACGGTCCCATAAAAAATTACATGACGAGGGATAAATATCCGATCATTATCATCCAAGCATTTATAACCCTTATGAGACGAGTTGTACCTAAGAAACACGTATTTTCAAGATCGAAACCTCAACTTGTGCCAATTAAAAGGCCGTAGAAACGGAAAGCATGCACAACCAAACACTCTCAAATCAGAATAATAAGGTGATGTTTGATAAAACACTTCAAATGGAGATTTACCAGCTAGCATATCAGTTGGCAACCGGTTTATCAAATAAACCACCGATGTAAACGCATAGCTCCAAAACTTCAGAGGCAAATTTGCTTAAGCCAGCAGAGTTAATCCCATTTCAACCACATGCATGTGTTTTCTCTCAGCCTTTCCATTCTGCTCCGACGTATTCGGACATGAAATCCGATGTTGAATCCCATGAGTAAGAAACCACCCATAAAGTACCTGATATTCACTGCCACTGCCACCGTCACTTTGAACAGCTTTGATTTTCTATCCAAACTGAACCTCAACCATCTTATAAAATTTTTAAAAAAAAATTGCCCCACTTCAGATTTACGCTCAAGTATATAAAGCTAAATATGTCTGCTAAAAACGTCAATAAATGGCACATGATACGCAAAACCATCAAAAGAAGTAAAGGGTGTTGGCCCCCACACATCAGATACAACCAATTGAAAAGGTGTTGTATATTCAGTCAATGAATTACAAAACGGCAGCTTGTGAGTCTTGCCTTACAAACAAACTGTACAAACTTGGGACAAATTATTTGCATCAGAAAACACATTATAAGATTTCATAACAACCTTCACAGTCTTAATAGAATAATAACTTAAACGTCTATGCCACAGGTCCAAGAGAGTTTGCGATTTTGACATATTATTCACAAGACAACGAGGTTCCTTTTCCACACATGGAAGCAAATGATACAACCCTTCATCCGTGAGCTTCACTCACAACAGAATGGTCCGAGTCTGAGCATCCTTCACAAAACATTCAAAAGGGTGAAACTCGAGAAACACATTATTATCACGCGTGAATTGAGAGACAAACAACAATTTATTCTTAATGTCAGGAACGTGGAGCATATTTTGCAAAATCAAAGGCTTGAAACTATACTGCAAGCAACCTTGACCAATATGAGTAATCGTAACACCCTTACCATTACCCATAAGAAGTGTATTATTACCTGTGTAGGCAATACCTGAGTCAAACACCGAAAGATCATTCGAGACATGATGAGTTGTACCAGTTTCATGATACCAAAGAGCATCAACAAACTTAGACTGAGTTGGCACAACCGAAGAAGCACCGGGTAAGGCAGAAACAAATGATGTCGATGGTGTAGTCACAGTAGACGAACTAAAATGGGTATCAGCAGGTGAGGGTCCAAACGGCATCGCAACAAATGGATACGCCATCAAACCAGACAAATAAGGAAACCCATGGTAAAAGGAAGCTGACATACCTGGAACTCCATAATAAAGAGAAGCTGGGTATACCAAACCAGCCGGATAAGTAGAGTAATGATAAGCCACAAAATGAGTGTAAGCTTGCACTCTATTGGGATACGAGTGACTATCAACACTCAAACCCAACGACCGCTTCCAACCGTCACCATTCGAAACATCACTAGTAACGACCCCAATAAAATCCCTGTCAAACCGATGATAGCACTTTTGAATAGTATGACCAAATTTGCCGCACAACTGACATTGAAGTTGATTTGAGCCATTAAATCTTCCTTGACCTTGACCATGATAACCGCTACCTTGCTGCCCTCTCATTTGAGAAGATTGTTTCTCAGAATGACCACCTTCGGAGGAAATCTTTGCAGGCACATCACCAACACGAGTATCACTTGAATGAACTGTCATATCAGCCGAAATACCATCGCTAAGAAAAACTTTTGCTCAGCCTCACAATCGAGAAGCATATTAGTAAGCACATATACAAGACTTCACGAGATGCAATGGCAATATTTGACTCAAACTCCATGGATAACCCAGCAAGCACAACACTGACCTGCTCTTGCTCGATAACAACATACCTAGCCGCATTCAACATATCACATATAGACTTCACTTTCGCCAAATACTCACTCAAATATGAACCAACCTTTTGTTGAGAGACTATGTCAAAGTGCAAAAATTTTAGCATTAGATCTAGCTCCAAACAACCGTGTTATTGCATTCCAAATAGTAAGTGAAGACGTAATACCCGTAAGATGAGGTAGAACATTCGCACTAATCTTCGTCAATAACCAAGATGCTAGAAATTTATCTTGTTGTCTATACACAACAAAGGTAGGATTCTCCTCAATCTGACCAAACTCATTCGTGATCCACTAACTCGGAACAACACTATCAGGAGTAATATATTTCACTAAACCATAACCATCAATAATAAGAGACACTTGATGCTTCCAAAGCAAATAAGTATTTTCAGCAAGTTTAACAGTGTCATGTTTAGGAATATGTTGAACACTTGATAAACTAGGAGAAAGAACCAAGTAATTCCCGATGGAATTCACCGGAGAGACAATCTGCGGATCAACCATGCCTCTCACCACAACAAACAAAAAAAAAACCATAAATAGTCAACCACTAAACAATTACTAGTTTGCTCATCTACCAATGAATCAACGCGAGACAAACATGTTTGCAATCAACATGTAGACCTCGTAAACAAATCAGAACAGAAAGAAACCAAGCATTAGTCGAAAGAGAATCAAAACAAGAAACAACACACCAGATCTGATTCATCTTGCTCAAGCGCTTGATTGAAAACTGCAACAGATGAGAACCGTTGAAACTCTACAAATCGCAACAGACAAGAATCAGCTCAACAAAACACACAGCGGACAACGAACCACCAGGACATGGCAAATGATACCATGTTAAGATAGCCAAACAACTATCATAAGAGTGATCATAACAAAGAGGAAAGGAAAACTTCTCAGAAACTTTTATTAGAATTATGAGTATTTTTCAAAGTCACACAAAAGGAATTTATATATACAAGTCTACAGTCACAAGTCAAGACTGATAACCAACTCAAAACAACTCTTTAACAAACTCTTAACAGAAGACGTGCCAAACACCCAGACCATGCAAAACCATGCAACGCACACTAAACTCCAACACGTTGGGGAAACGAAAAAGGTGGGGGGAACGAAGATGGTGTGCCACAAAATGAAATATGCATATGCTGTGTTGTTATGTCATTCAATCAAGAAAACAACGGCCTATACTGTTCCGTTGGTGATCGCCGACGGGTCAGGGAAGGCTAAACTATTGGCTATCTGTCACGAAGATACATCAGCTTGGAGCCCTGATCACTTTTCTTTTCAGATTCTTAAAAGTTAAGCCTGGAACTGTTCCCGTTTGCCATTTTCTCACCAAGGAGACCCTGGTTTGGGTCCCCCAAGTGAACAAATTTCATCAAATATCTGCAGAAAAAGATGGTGATATATATATGTGTGTGTGTGTGTATAACATGTAAAATAAGTTGAAACTTATCATAGTTTCAGCGGTGTGTGCTCAGTCCTACCTGATGTAAGCTTCGTTCCTCTGTTTTAATAATAATGTTAAGCGTCCAATTTAGAATCAATTAGCAAGCTGAAAATGAAAGCACATATACAAGGAAGTTCTACACGTTTTCATATGAAGTTTACTACTTCCTACACGTCCAAGCCCATACCGAGAACAGTAGTCGGTCTTACCAGCAATTCACGACGCATCCGTTCTGCTCCATCATTTTATACCCGTCACAGTTATAACCTTGCAGTAATCTCCTTGCCTGCAACATCCCGTAGCAGCTCAAAGGAACGTTTCCGAAGCCGGCTAAATCGAGCCTTTGAATCCACTTCTCCAGCTTTTAGTGTCTCTCCTTCCTCTCAACTCCCTCGCATGATATTATGTTCTTTATTTCATTCCCGAAACGCATCTTTTCGAGTTCAAGTCTCTCCAACATCGCTTTCGAGACTGTCGAACTCCATCCAAACTATCGAACAAGGCTGCGTACGAGTAAAGAAACTCCAATAGCCTTTCCATCATAGCAGATCCGTTGTGATTAGAATCTTGTTCTGTTATGACCATGAGTTTAGGAGACAAACCCCACAATGCATTAAGAAAGCTATCTACCTTAGCCGACGCCTATGAAGATAGCGGTGATGATGAGGCGGAATCTGGGCTAGGACTACATGCATTAACCGCATCTTTCTCGAGCAACTCTCCTTGGGTGTTCTGGTTCATTTAGAGGGATCTTTACATGTGAATTCCATTCAATTTCTTCGATGCTAATGTCGACTTATTCCGGACGAGTTCATCGTTGGAAGCCAAAAGGGAATGCAGTTGGAGAACAGAGCTGATTGCCAGAGCCTCCCCGGTTTTAACACGCAAATTATCGATGTCAAGATCTTCTAGTTTGCTAAGCATGGGATGGGATTAAACTGAAACGGGATATCCAATTTCTCAGCTTCTTCAGTCAATCTATGAGCCATTTGATCCAAAACTTCTTTCTGTTGATGGATCCCCGTAATCCTCAAATGTGGCGGCCCTTCAGGCCTAGCACTCAAAGCTTGAATAAGTGCGATCCACTGCATAGGCTCAGCTGTATTCAGATATGAACCATCTTCTCGCCTTTCATCGCTTCGATTATAGCTTGGTTAGTAAGAACAAACGCCACCTTCAGAAAGGGGAACATCTCAAGAAACAGCTTCCGAACGAGGATTTGTTCCGAAACGAAAGTCACACTAATGGAATTAAAGGCCTTGTGGAGACCAGGCTAGGTTTTATGGATTCGATCCGCAAGCGCCTCGGTGAAGTACGCAGCGATTCGTTGCATTGTATCGCCCACAGGAGAAGCAAGTTGGGATATTTGCTCCAGCGTGATATTTGCATTCTCGAGGCTACCATTCGCCACGTGATTAGCACAAGTTAGCAACAAATGGATCAAATACAAACCCATTTCTTCAGATTTCAGCTTTCTAAGCCATGGATACGGTGATCCTAAGTTAGGTGAGAGTGAGATCATGGAGAAAACTTGAAGAGGCGATGATTCGTCTTGGGACATTGGCACCATTAAAATACAAAGCTCAAAGCTTCTTATGCAAGATTCAGATTTCCATGAACTCAACAGTACCCAGAATTCATCGGAAAAGAAGGATAAAAGTATAGAAGCTAAGTAAATTAAGAAGAAGGGCTGAGCCAAACCCTTAATGGGTTTTGCAGTTGATCGTCATTCTGGGTTCTTTTGTGAGAATCAAGAAAGGGGTTTCAGAATCCGAATTAAAAGCTCTAAGCTTAGAGTTATGAAAAAGGAAGGGAAAATGCTTGGTTTTGGTCATTGCAACAACAATGGGCAAAACAAGAATTTGTCGTTTCATGATTTGTTGTCGCTCCCTCTATGAGTGGAATATGGAATTTTATCTAGGGTAAACTACTCAAATGGTCACTAATTTTTGGGTAAGTTTTTGTTTTCACTACTAATGTTTCAAAAGTTACAAATAAATTATTAATGTTATCGTTTGTTACAAATTAGTCACTCACCGTTAACAGGCGTAATGAAAAATACACATGAACTATTAACATTCGTTAATAGGCATACATGGATGCTATAATTACACAAATAATCTATATTATTTATATATTCTTTCAATTTGATCATAGTTTTAATAAATTAAAATAAATTTACCTACGAATTAGGAGGTGTTATATGTCATTGGTTACACACCTATCATGACACATGTTATCATTTGATTGGAATATTAAATTTATTTTAATTTATTTTTAATTTAATATATTTATTTCTACCAACCAAAGGGTTCCCTCTGGTTGGAATAAAATAAAGCAACAAAGAAGCAAGTAGAGGGATTCGAACTATTGAGCCGAGGCAACCATTTGACATATTTTGAACAACAAATGGTATATATCTTGTATCTTAGTATGTAAATGTTTTACTCAAAATTAATAATATGTTATATATCTTAAATTTTAAAATTATCTCTTTATTTTTGTTTTAACTTATTAAATATTTTTATTTTTTGTCTTAATTTATTAAATATATTTTATTTTTATTTTAATGTAAAAATATATATTTTATCTTTATCATCACTTAAAAATATTTTTTTTAAATATCTTAACTTGAAACATATTTAAATATTTTATTATTAATTTAATATAAAATATATGTTTTACTCTTATTTTAAATTAAAAATATATATAATATTGTATTCTTATCTTTACTTAAAAATATATTTTATTCTTATTTTAAATTAAAAATACATTTTATTATTATCTTAACTTTTAAAAATATATAAAAATAGTATATATATTTTAAATGAAAATAAGAGTAAAATATATATTTTTAATTGATGATAATGATAAAATATATATTTTTACATTAAAATAAAAACAAAATATATTTAACAAATTAAGACAAAAATAAAAAATTAATAAGTTAAAACAAAAATAAAGATATAATTTTAAAATCTAAGATATATATCATATTAATTTTGAGTGAATCATTTACATACTAATATACAAGTTATATACTATTTGTTGTCCAAAATATGTCAAATGGTTGCTTTGGTTCAATGGCTTGGCTTGCATTACTTCCTGAAGAGTCTTATGTTTGAATCCCCCCACTTGCTTCTTTGTTGCTTTATTTTATTCCAACCAGAGAGTGACATGTGTCACCTCTTGATTCGTAGGTAAATTTATTTTAATTTATTAAAATTATGATCGAATTGAAAGAATATATAAATAATATGGACTATTTGTGTAATTATACCATACAGGTAAGCCTGTTAACGGCTGTTAACACTCCACGTGTGTACTCTACGTGTGTTTTTCGTCACGCATGTTAACTGCGAGTGACCAATTTGTAACAAACGATACCATTAGTGATCGATTTGTGACTTTTGAAACATCAGTAGTGAAAACAAAACTTACCTAAACATTGATGACCATTGGAGTAGTTTACCATTTTATCTAGAACTGAGCCTTTTCTTTTTGGGTGAAGTACACAAATGGTCCCAAGACTACATATTACTATATTTTTAAATCTCTCGATTATTAAAAGTTATAAAATAATTTTCCGACTATAGGGTGTTACTTTGGTTAGTCTCTTAACTATTAAAAGTTACAAGATGGTCGTCCGACTATTCATTATGTTCCAAACTCGTCATTTTTCGTTAGAAAATTAATAGTCCTCTGAGTTGAACGTTAATATGGTGGTTGAGATATAATAACTTTTGAGATTATGAAATTAGATTTTATCATATCTCAATCAGCAAGTTAACGTCCAGCTCATATAAAAATAATGAGTTTATAATATAACGAATAATCAAATGATTATTTTATAATTTTTAATATTCTAATGATTCAACAAAATAATAACCTACAATGCGGAGACTATTTGTTTCTCTTTTCTACTTCGCTTTTGTCTTTTACATCCTTATTTTTTACCTTTTTCTTTTCTCTACCATCAACCCTACATTTTATTTTGTATTACATTTTTTTTTGAATTAATTGTATTACATTTTTTTGAAATATGATAAAAAAATTAAAATACAATACAAAATAGAAATAATGTTTTACATGTTTTGATCGTTTGGATGTGTTTCAAATCGTTGTTGACGATCTATACGATCCTTTTTGTAATTTAATTTTTTTTAATGCTCTTATCTTAATTGAAGTATATTTGAATCTAGATATACTTTATATAAAATATTCAAATAATACATCCAAATATATCGGTACCAATATGAATTAATTTAAAAACAGTACGAACCAAACGATCTCAATGGTTCAATGATTTATTATTATCTCTTGAGATTTTGATTTCAAGCACCGCATATATAGAAATATAGGTGTTCATTGTCAAATGGTTAAAATTTTTTGAACATATACTACCTTATATTCATCAAGATTTATCAAAACAAAAAAAATCAATTTGTCTGGTTATCAAATATTAACTGATTTTGATGAAGTGTCTCGATTCTCATTTTTTTATATTTTAATATTAATACACTAAAAATTAGTAAAATAAATTTTAGCCCAAAGAAACATTTATTTTATCTTTTCTATTCTAAAAAGAAATAAAATAAAATAAAATATATCATAAGTCGTTGAATTATATTTAAAAAAAATATTTTCATCATTAAATAAAATATTATATTTATTATAACATTATGGTAATTATTTTACAGTAATTTGATAAAGTTTGACGATCATATTATATTTTTTATCAGTTAAATGATAAAAATGTCATTTGAATATAATTAAAAAAATCGTAGTATATTTCATATAAAAAAAAAGTTTACACTAACTTGATAACTTTTGTCATGACATTAAGTGGACAGGAATCTAAAGGCAGGCCTCTTTAAAGACATTTTTATTTTTTATTGTTACCTTTAACATATTCCTAAAGGTTAGAAGGAGCCAAGCATGCCCTAACAAAGACAAAACAAAGGCCTCAGTTTTGTTTCATAGTGGGGTAAATGTGGGAACGGCAAGAAATCTCTCCAAAGTGATTACAAAACATCGTTTTGTTTGTTTTTGGTTTCAAACCAAACAAAAGAAAGACCATAAATTTGGTATTTTATCTTCATGCAACAAGACAGAGACAACAAATGTAAGCAAAGGAACATCCAAATGCATATAGATAGATCCCTATATGTGGAGTTTTAGGTGGTGTAGATAATTTCTCCAATCTTAAAACTACACTATGAGTCGATTAATCCTTTATCGAGTACTGTATAAGTCCTCCCAACCTAATTTTCTCTGTTCACAAGACCAAAATTCGAACTTTCGACTTTACTTAAAGGATCTAACATCTCTTCTTGTTAAGCCAACTGATAATTGATAAATCACACTTGTTCTAATACAATTTAAGTGTTGATAAAAAAACAAGATATTATATCACAAAAATACCTCCATGCCATAAATTGTTGATTAAACAAACCATTTATTCTCAATTCAAGCAGTTGGTCCAGTGTGTATTTTGAATTTATATTCCAAGAGTCAGAGTAATAGCCATTTGCCTAAAGGGAGGGAGTTTGAATTGAGTATATGTAGATCAAAAGGAGAAGAGTTAAGTACATGTTTTAACACCTGCAACATAAGCATCGATGAATGCATTGGGTGGTCATCCTTTAAACTGCCACTCCCGACGGCACATTGGACAATGTGCTTGAGCAGTCTGTGAGTTCACCCATTTCAGGATGCAATGAAGATGGAAAGCATGGTTGCATGCACCCCAAACTGCAATTGAACAACCAATAATCATTGTTGAGGAAACGGCAAACATAAAGAAACACTTGTTCAAGATAATGAAGTGATGAACTCCAAACATATACAGATAGAATAAAATAAGCAACCAATGATATAGAAATGAAATAATGGAGGAGGTAGAGATAATATATGTTACTTGGAGTTGGGAGAAAGTATCAAAACAAGCATGTCCATTTTTTCTAAGTTTTTCAAATTTCATGTATTTTGGAGAATTTTTAGTGGGTTACATACTATATTTGTATGATGTATCCTTGGATATATGTCAAATATGAATACTTCCAAAAAGAAAAATAAAGAGTTGAAGTAAAATTGGAGACAAATATGCGTCATATTTGACGATATATCATATATATGATCTATCATTATATAAGCAAACCATGTAGCAGGTTCCCCATTGAGCATTACTGCCTGCTATCAAATCCACGTATAAATTTCAAATCTGTGTCTCTTTCATTTGATCTATTCTCCTCGGACTTGGGTGTGAGTCTCAAGTATAGACATGTGTCCAACACGGATTTGTTCAATTTCTTTATATGTTTTCCATATATTAAGAGGGTTATCTTCATACTCAAATGAGCCAAATATGAGTATTGGACACACGTAAATCAACCATAATGAAGAATCAAAATAAAAGAGCTCTTGATCAACAAGGTGCTATAATCTCTTAAAAATTATAGTAATTCCTAAAAGGTTATATATTAATGAAGTATTCAAAGAAAGGCAACTAGACTTTTATATATTTAACATGAATGCTGTTTAGCAAATTTAGTAGAACTGTCCTCAGATTTTTTTTTTTTTTCCTTAAAGGAAAAAGGAATAGGAGACACTAACACATAGTAACATAGTCCTCAAGAACCAAAAGGTAAGAACTATTAACAAGCACAGCATCTCATAGAAAATCCATTAAGGAACTAAATAACGACTCAACAATATGAGAAACTATCGTAACAGTACCGCCAAATATGAAAACTCAAAGTAAATACTCACTCAGTGGGCAATCATCCCCAGGGAGTTTACAATCAGAACAGCAACCATCGAAAGCCATCCTACAAATTCCACAGGTCTCATCTTGGGCATCCCAAGTCCATGAAGCAACAGCATGCCATCTGTCATCAAAATGACAATAGTTAAGAGATTTTCATCATTAAAAAACAAGGAAAACCCAACAAAAAAACACGATCTATTTTTAGTAATTAAATTGAGATGCAATTGGTAAAGAGAGCTTACTCTGTTTATAGACAAAAGATAGAGGAAGAGAAATAGGTCAAGTGAAAACTGCTTCTTCTAGTAAAAAACAAATGTCATATTTAAACACAAGCAAGTCCGACTCTTTATTTTGCTTGAAATACCCATGTCCATCATGGATGTGGGAATATGACCCTCTAAATACATGAGAAAAAAAAACTTTTAAAATGAAAAATTGAGCATAACTATGTAGGGCACATACAAAACCAACACTTACGTAATACCAGTGTTTGAGTAACATAGCTTCGTACCATTTAACCCACATATGATATCAATCAAGCAAAAAGCAAGCTGCAAGCATTACTTACTTCCCCATGCATGATAAACAAAATTTTAGAAGGTTGAAGCCGAACATAAAAAATGTTTTTTGCCATAAATCGAAGGTATATACAAGAAAAAAACATAAACCACACTTTGACTCTTCAGTTTTCTTTAAATACCACATTTGACAAATTTCTCAACATGAGTATAAAGATACGACAATCCAAGGATCCCCCAACTACATTTTAAAAAGAAGAAACAAACTTGCAAAGTTGAACTTATACACGTTGGACACATAGCTGCATCCAACACTTGAAATAAATCATTTAATCAAGATTAACATGAAAGACCCATAAAAAATTCATGACAACCATTCTCTTGAAAGATCTGGCAATGGCATTGACGACCTTAGAGTTTGGTCACAGGATGTCATGAATAATTCTGTTAAAACCAATGTAAACATAATATCTAAGTTGCAACAGGTTCGAGTAAGAAAAGTTTTGACAGAAGAAGATTTTGAAGGGGTAAAAAAATAATATTATAATTCACGACAAGGATACGTAGCAGCTTGACTTTCATCTTCTCCTGCAAAACCAAGACCTATGTGAGAGAACTTCCCCCATATAGAAATTATAAATTCACATCAAAACTACTCAAATTTTAACCATCATTGATACTACAACAAAATCAGCAAGATTCGATCTTCGTTTTCTACTAATTTCTATTTGTTAAATTTTCTCAACGACCAAAGAGACATAAGAGCAGATAGTCAGAGTTTTGCTAGATGAATTCCATGTTTTCTGTTCATTGCCATAAATAAGAAATACTACATTAGGGCCATAAATGAAGACAAACCCGAACAGCTTTCATTATTATTATTTTAAATTGAGTTTCAAAATAACGAGAGTGTAGCGCCGCCGCGCTATTTCGCGGTAGTGCCGCCATGCACCGCTAAAGATGAACAAATTTTACATCGTTAGCAGCGGATCGCAGCCGCAGATAGCAGCGGTTACGGTCCCCTATTTCCGCTAAACCGGAAGCTTTAAAATGAAAACCATCCTTCTCAACAAGTCTACACATAGAATATGAGATGAAACAGTAATAGGCGGTAAGATCCTAAACATAAAATGAAATATAGCATATAGCAGCTAACTAAAAATCCCGTTATTCAAGTATAAATTAATCTTTAAGTTAAGTTTAGGGTTTCAAAAATACCTTTTTTAATTTCCTGCTCCGTTGGAAACTTGAAGGGAAGAGAGGGTAGGGGTCAAGGACATGAGGAGGACGATACGGGGAGGCTTGTGTCGGGAAATTTTAAAGGTTGTCGTTTGGTAATTTTAATTTTTTAATATACTTCTTTTTACATCCTAAATTTACCTTTATCTCGCCTCACTTACTGTAAATACTGTTATAACAATCTAAATCTAATTTGATGGGTTTTGATATAATTTAATTCTTTTAGATTTAATTATAGGGTAAAGTATAGTAATGGTCAATGAACTTTTGTAAAGTTTTCATTTAGGTCTCCCAACTTTTAAAACTTGCAATACAGTCCCCTAACTTTTAAAACTGTAATACAGTCCCCCAACATTTAGTCCGTTTGCATTATGGTCCCCGACGTGACACTGCCGTTAGTACATTTGTAATATGATCACTAAACTTTTCAGGTACTTGCATTTAGGTCCCCCAACTTTTAAAATATATAACATAGTCCTCAATTTCATTATAAACCCCAAATTCCTTTCCGATCTCGAATTTCATTTTTCGCTTCTCTCTTCTAATTTCCATCATAACTAAGTTTTGTTAGAAATGCATAGTTGACAAATACTACTAAGATGAACTAAGTATCATTGTTGAAAGTCACCAACAAAGCTGTAATTATTTTATATAAATGGAATATAATAATTTATTCGTTTAATCACTGTGGTTAAAGATTTTCCAACAGATGATCAAATATAATGAAATCTCAAACAACACATTCACCTCTCATCTCTTTCGCAACTCGAAAGGCATCATGAAAGGGTCAAGTAGCTGCTCCAAATATACTACCATGTCATGATGTCTTTCAAGTTGTGTGCATGCAGAATTGTCTTTTAAAGTTATAATTCAATACAATTCAATTATAAAATTTCCAAAACATGTAAAAAAAATCCAATTCGTTCATGATATATCAATCCCATAATCGACATGGACTTATTAAAAAGAATACGAGCTCACAAGACGTTAAAAACCACATGTAAGATCAATACAATTCCAGTAAACTAGTACCAGTAGTATCTCGTATTGAGCCTGGCGATTTCACTATGTCGATACTCACAACCAATTCCCTGATTTAAAGAAAAATCAAACAAGAAGATCAAAAAATTGTAGCCTAGGACCTTATTTCACTTCTATTCGGATGGACTGGATATATTTCATAAGGAGTAGTAAAAGTTTTGATTAAGAAGAAAGAAAGAAAATTAGATGGTTTTGGTTCAAAACTAACACTGAATATCCAGATCATTGACATGCAGTTCTAGAAACATAAAATTTTCAACAAAAAAAACACAATGCGAGTTGAAAATGGAAAAGTGCGAAAGAGGAAAAACTTACTTCCGGATAGCCCAAAAGATAAAATAAATACCTTATTGCAAGTGAGGGGAGAGGCTAAGAAATAAACGCAATCAATGTTGCGTTCCAACAATTCTTCCTCCATTTTTTCTTTGTAAATAAAAAGCTGAAAGACAAAACAATGCTTGGGTTTACAATTTACATAGTGGAAAATTGAAGAACAAAAACCAAACGAGAGTGCATGTGAGCGAAATAGACTGAGAGGTGAATGACCTGTTTGAGATTTCATTATATTTGATAATCTATTGGAAAATCTTTAACCACAAGGATTAAACAAAGAAATTATTATGTCATTTATACAAAATAATTTCAGCTTTATTGGTGACTTTCAACAATGATACTTAGTTCATCTTAGTAGTAGTTGTCAACTCTGCATTTCTAACCCTATTTTTTTCTCACAATCATTTCATCTAACATATATGCTTCACCTGAGATGACCTGTATCTAACATTACACCTTGAATCGTTGATGGTCTCGATAGTCCCTTAGTCGGGTCGTCTCTCAATGGACCCTTATTCAAGTCAACATCTCTACAAAATTCAAAGTTAGATTATATTTTTCCATGCATCCCCGACTAAAAAGTTACGCTGAAAATGAGAAGAGATAAGAAAAAAACGGAAATTCGAGACCGAAAAAGAATTTAGGCTTTAGAATGAAATTGAGGGATGTGTTACAAGTTTTAAAAGTTGAGGGACCTAAATGCAAGCACCTAAAAAGTTCAGTAATCATATTGCAAACGTACTAACGACAGTGTAACGTCGGGGATAATATTGTAAATGGACTAAATGTTTGGGGACTGTATTGCAAGTTTTAAAAGTTGGGAAATCTAAATGAAAGCTTTAAAAAAGTTCAGTGGCCATTACTATACTTTACCCTTAATTATATTTGAATTAGATCAAGTATTTTGAAGGTTAAGATCAATTTGGGTTTATGATAAAAAAAAAATATCTGACTCAATAATTATAATAATAGTTTTCTATATATTTTCTAATTATATTCATATTTTATCTAACAACATAGAACTATATATGTATGTATCGGGTCGATTGTAATTTTTATCGCAAAAATTATATCAAATATAGTCTTTCTAAACTTTGATAGGATCAGATGAAAAAAATAAAATACTTGAATCTAAATTGGATTAACTAAAAATGTGACCTAATTTATTCTATACTCATCCCCAATTGTTATTCAAATTCATATGCCTGCAAAAGAATAAAAAATTAAAATCATCAATAAAGTAAAAAAAAATATAATATTAGAATTATAATATAGTATTTGTACATAACTCTTTTAACAATTAACAATGCACATGCATTGTGCAACCTAACTGTTCGAATCTAAAATCTCTAGAAATAATGATTTTTTAGTTTACACATAACAAAGTGTCATGTTGTAACCGTTTTGGTAAATTTTTAATAATGAGATACAAAAATGAAATAAAAAGTAAACATTAAGTATGATTTTAAAATAAATAAAAGTTTAGGTACTAAAGTAAAATAAATTTGATAATTTATATACTAAATGAGTAGTTTATCCTATTATTATTTACGAGGATTTTTTTTTTGCTTAATAGTCTAGAATACCCCTCAACACACGACACTACTACCACCACGTGGCCTGATTGCATAGGCAGCACGCAAATTAAAAAAAATACAGAGTAAAAGAAACAAAAAGAAAATAGGGGTATACTTATCATTTAATTTTAGTTTTTTTACATTTTAGGTTTTATTAAATTCTATAAAACACGTTTATCGTAACTAGAAATTAACCTACCCTCTTATATTGCATCTCAATACACTTATTTTCCTAAAGAAAAAAAAAGGAACTTCTCTATTTTTCTCGATCGGACGATTAACCAAAAAAACGCGTTCTCTTCCTCCTTTGGAATCGGGGTTTTTCACCGGCTACTCAGCACATCTTACCCACCGGTGCCGATTCAAAAGTCCCGAACCACCCTGAAACCCGTAAAACCGGGAGAGACCCGAGTGAAAACGGTCTCTTCGTTTTCAAAAATATTTGGCGGCCGGTTGTGTTTGATTTTCCCGGCGATTTAAAAGGTGTTCGCGATTATTAACTTGCGCATTATTTCCAATTTTACCCAATGAATTCTTTTCCTTATTAGCCAAAAAGCTCTCATTTTATTTTCATAAAGGTCAGCTTCTTTGTTTCGATCAATAAGCGGGTTTCTTTGGCGCGCGATTTTTAATTTTTTAATATTTTATCCTTGAGGATACGGATTTAGGAGCTTGGATTGTGAATCGTTGCTTGTACTCTTCATTTTAGGGTTTGTTAATCGATGTATCTAATATTTGATTTTTTTTGGTTCCGTGTTTGGAGTGACTGATCTATTGTTCGCCTTGTTCAATTCTGGCCTTTCTTCCCTTCTTCGGGTTAGAGTTTCCTTATTTTGTGGCTAGTTTTGGTTAGAAATTTCATCCTTTATGTGTTCGAATTCATTTGACAAGTGTGTGTGAATTTGAGTTCATTTGGTTTGAAGTTTGACTTTACACTTTCTTGTTCCTAGTTTTGCATTTCTTAGTTATTTAGAATTGTATTTGATGCAACTGAGTAATTGTTATGTGAAATTTGCAGTTTTGTGTAACGAGTTATGAAGTTTTCATATGGTCTTTCACTCCTTGAAACGTCAATAATGACTTTGAATTGGCATTTAACTAAGTTATTCTCATTGAAATCTTTGCTTGCTCAGAAAATGTTGCAAATTGTAAAGGGTTTTAACGTAGGACATTGAATTGTTTAATTATTCAGCTGGGTAGGGATTGCCAATTTTTTTTAGTAAATTGTATTATTTAGTGAAATATTATATTTTCATTTGTCTCGAGGTTCTTGAACAGTACCTACTTTTGTTTTCCACCTCCTTTTATATTCCTCTCTGTCGATTGTGAGTTCCGGCTTATCTCAGAAGGACTAAAATTTTGGCCTTTGGCTGATTGACTATCCAGGTTTTCAGCAAATATTTTGAAGATGCTTTGTATTCCCTAATCTTTTTGCGGAGTTGTTGAAGACGGGAGTTATATGCCTAGGATTTTAAAGTGAGAGGATGGCATGTTTTAGGAACCATTCAAATGAAACAGTCTCACATGGTGTCTTGGAAGAGAAAAGAAATGGGCAAAACATTGGTAGGGTTCTGAGATCAGCAGAGAATGAGGACATAGATGGGACTGATAGTGAAAGAGAATTAGGTATTAACAAGGATGCACAATATCAAAGTGATGTGGCTGGCATTTCAAATTCTGAGCAGATTAGGCTGCATCGTGATATGGTTACTGATAATGGGGCTGGTATTTCAAATTCTAATTTTCAGCCAGCAGGAAGAAGAATAGCACCTGGGAATTGGGGTTCAAATTTTTGGAAGGACTGCCGGCCATCAGGTCGCCAGGGTAGATCTGATTCTGGGTTGGAGTCAAAATCTGACCATAAGAATTTGGAAGGTTCAATGTATGATTCATCAGATGATAGGGATGATAGATTAGAATCAGATGTTGACGAGGCACAAAAAGATGCTGGCAAGGCTCAAAGGGGTCACTCTGATGTCCCAGCAGATGAGATGTTATCTGATGAATACTATGAACAGGATGGGGAAGAGCAAAGTGATACAATGCATTACAGAGGCTTTGGCAATTCTACTGGGTTAAATATTAGATCACAATCAAAGCATGTTTCTGTCGGGCCCAATGTGTCCAGGAGTTCAAGACTGTTAAATAACCATTACTATGATGCTGAAGATGATGACGATAACAATGTTGATGTTGATGCAGATTATGAGGAAGAAGATGGTAATACACTTTCCCTTCCTGTATTCATTTGCTGCCTTATTTCTTAGTACAACAATTCTTATTGAGTGGTTAAGACTTAATAAATCAGTGTTTTTTGATTGATCGGTTATATATAATCCTAGCCTTTAAATATACAACAGTCTTTTTGTTTCCTTGATTTTGAGATGCCAAGCTTTTTCTGTTTTATTTGCAGAAGATGATCCTGATGATGCAGATTTTGAGCCTGACTATGGGCTTGCAAGTTCTTATGCAGGGAATAAGGTTATTAAATTAGTTTTACTTCTCACCTTCTTTTGTTCTGGTTTTAATTTTATGATTTTTATGTTATTCTCCTTCACGTTTGAAGCTTTCTAAAGGCATATTTTATTCAATCCTTTCTTTGGCATACGGGAAAGATAACCAGGAAGAAAGGAGAATGTGAATTATAGGATTTAGATTGATGTTACATGGGCTAGGGATAGAGTGCCAGCATAAGTATCTGCTTGATAAGTGTAAATTACGTTTTTTGACAATCTTTTACTTTAACTTTTAAGAACAAAGTGCCACATCATACCTGTATATTAGTGAAGTGTCCAAGAAGTAGGTATGTTAAAGTGAAGAGTCCATGTAACATATTGTAGATTCATGTCTAAGATGATTGGCTCTGGTGTACATTATTGCATTCAAGTTTTAGCTGCCATGGTCCTCTGGTAAAAAAGAAACCATTTTAACCACTTAAAGATGGAGCTTTTTAATACCATGAATTTAATTGCACACTGTAAGAGAACATATTAGTTATTATGCTGGGGCTGAGAGTTAGGAATTTCTTCCTCTTGTAGAATGTAGGAAAACAGGGTTTCACAACCTTTTCTTTTGTTTTACTGGAAATGGTGATGAATACTACAGTCTAACAGTATTCAATTATAGGGCTACAATTAATATTATCCATAATAAATTATATTCTTAGTTGGTCATGAAGCTTGACCCTTGATGGTTGTGTTGCTTATGCTTTACAATCTGCCTGATCTTTCTCCCCACTAATTTAGTTCTTAAACAGGATAAAGACTGGGATGGTGAATATTCTGAGGAAGAAGACAATAGTAATGGTGATGATATAGATGTTACAGATGAAGACGATTCTTATCATAGAAAAAAACCTAAGGGTAGGCAACATATTAAAGTTGAGCTTAATAATGCAAAACCCACTAGAGAACATAAATCCTCCAGTCGACAAAGAAGAGGGAGATTGTCTTTTGACGAGGAGGATTACACAGCTGAGGATTCTGACAGTGAAAGCGATGGGGATTTCAAGAGTATGACAAGGAGAAGTGGAAATCATCATAAAATTAATGCTCATTCTAATATGGCGACAAGCATGGGAAGACACAATGAGATTCGTACTTCTAGTAGGTCAGTCAAGAAAGTATCATATGCTGAGAGTGAAGAAAGTGAAGAAATTGATGAAGGCAAGAAGAAAAAGATGCGAAAGGTGAAGTCTGTTATTTTGTTATGGTTGATACCCTATATTGTTTTTTAGTAGGCATGTTTGATTTTCATATTTGATGTAATTGCTTGTAAATTTGAATTTTGTGATGTAGATCATGCAAGTATCTATTAGCTTCGCAGATACATTATTATATCGACTTAGCATTTTAGTTGTATATTCTTCATATCCATCTTATGTGATCCTGTCTAATTTGTTCTGCACCAACATTATTGTCACTTTTGCAACTTTACATTTAGATATTAGTTGGGTTTTTCATGTTGATGCAATTATTTGATTCTAAAATGCTCTTCAAGTGATTTTATCCTTCTTTTTAAAGTTTTATATATGCATGTTTAGGATGAAGCTGAAGAGGAAGATGGAGACACCATTGAAAAGGTTTTATGGCATCAACCGAAGGGCATGGTTGAAGATTCTATTAGAAACAATAGATCGACAGAACCTGTTTTGTTAAGTCACTTGTTTGACTCTGAACCAGATTGGAATGAAATGGAATTCCTGATAAAATGGAAGGGCCAGTCTCATCTTCATTGTCAGTGGAAATCATTTTCTGACCTACAGAATGTATGTTTTTATTATTATTTTTATAATGGTTGATATGTCTTTTAAGAAGCATAAGTTTTATATTGCTTTATGTTACTCTTCCTATTCTGATGACTTATACTTTGTGTTTTCTTATATGGTTTTGCAGCTTAGTGGTTTTAAGAAGGTTCTAAATTACACTAAAAAGGTGATGGAGGATGTGAGATACAGGAAAACGCTTTCACGTGAGGAGGTACATTTGCATCTGTTAACTTCTGTTTATGAAATTCTCATTTCAACTTGTTCATGATCATCTAAAACGCTTTGGAATTTCTACTCAATCTGTGTTGATGAATTTATTATTTATCTGAATTCTTATGAACATGCACTGTCTATTATTCTACCGTGCTGAAATTTCTTGGGTCTTTGTCCTGGTAAATGAACAGTAAGTTCACCTATAAATGCGGCACCTATATTTAGTTCTTTGAGGAGTAGCTATTTGGAAGAACAAAGTTGTTTTGGAATTGGAAAAATGTAGTAGGACAAATTTGTACTCTGTTCATTGTATCTTTTCTTGATGGTAGACTGTAATTCTACCAAGCTTTTAAGCTAGTCCTAAAAAATGGTTTATATCCTTTTGTAAATAGATGAGTTCCAGATTCTATAGATCAAGGGTAACCTATTAACTTTTTGTTTGCTGTGGTCATTATCTATATATTATATACATGAGAGCCTTCCTTGTTTGGAAACTGGGATTATTGCACTCTTTTATGGTGGTTCCTTTGCCAATACATATTCCTATCTAGCATATGGTGGAGTGTAGTACATTATGCTATTATCAATACCTAGCTCTCTTTTGTATTTTTTTCAAAATGGTTCTCGCTTCTTCAGAGATATCATAAATCTAATTGATCTTGTGGTAAATTGTCACTTGATTTAGGGTCCTTGACTATGTAATAAGTTCTTCCTGCTTTGGCTGGGAGAACATAATTATATAAGCTTGCATTACAGAAGTTCTATGACTACTGTTTTTCTGGTAGTAGCTCATATTTCCCCTCCCCCCTATTACCTGTTAGATTGAAGTCAACGATGTAAGTAAGGAAATGGACTTGGATCTAATCAAGCAAAATAGTCAGGTTGGTTTCCATCTATTTCTATTTCTTTCATTGTCATGTTTTGTTTTCTGAGTTTTCCTTTGCCAGTTTATTGTTATTGGTTGACCATGTTTGTTTCAGGTGGAGAGAGTAATTGTTGATCGAATCAGTAACGATGCCTTTGGGAATGTGATCTCAGAGTATTTAGTCAAGTGGCAGGGATTGTCTTATGCAGAAGCAACCTGGTAATGATCTGGATTGATAGTTCAATTAAATGTCACCAATTAAGAAAAATGTCTATCCGTGTGTGCTGCTGTTGAGCACTGTGTTATACCTTCTAGTTGTTGCTTCTTCTGCTTTGGGCAGCCACTGTATTTATGATTGTGGTTACATATTTGTTGTTTCAGGGAAAAAGATATAGATATTCCATTTGCTCAAGATGCTATTGATGAATATAAGGTAACACATCCTGCGATTTTTCTTTCTTTGTTTTACCTATTCTTACTTTTGTCCGTAATTATCTTCATAATAATTGTGATCTGGGTTTGTCTGCATCTGTGCACACCCTAGGCCAATTAAGTAAATTATTCAGTGGCAGTGTTTAAAATACCCTTGCCTTTCCACATAAAATGTCATTGTAGGCATTGCTGGCATGGTCCAATGTCCATATTAAACATCTTGCAGTTATGTATTAAAATTGATCTCTTAGTAGGTTAAAGCCTATGAATACAAGCTGTTCGTCTGATATGGAGGATGTGTTCATTGTGCACATATGTTCCCTCCTTTTCATGTTAAAGGATGTCACGATAGCTAAGTTGTATTAGAAATTCTAGATTTTGGTAAATATTCTTGGAGATAGATTTGGGGCCTATTAATCTAGGCAATCGATGAGTTGAGCATCAGGTGGTATATGTTAACTTATTATGTCCATTATAAACCAGCATATATTATTACATTGTCCAGTCATTTGATTTTCCTGTTTTATGTAAATTTTCTTGAATATGCTCAGATAAAAAGTAAAATTACCTCGTACTGTTATACTTAACGATGTGTTTCTCATTCTGGAAACAGGCTCGTGAAGCAGAAATGGCTGTGCAGGGTAAAATGGTGGATCACCAGCGTAAGAAGGGCAAAGGTATGCACTGCTACTAATGGTCTCCATATGCATTTATAAATTATGTCTTGCATCATACAGCCGCTGACCTCCTTTCCCCTTGAACTGGGTCTTAGTTTGTGCTGGATTTAATTTTATTAGTCTCACAATTAATCATGTAAATGGATCATTGAACTGGGCTACATTTTTCATCTTTAGAAAGTTTGCGGAAACTTGATGAACAGCCAGAATGGTTAAGGGGAGGAAAGCTTCGTGATTATCAGCTGGAGGGTTTGAATTTTCTTGTAAACAGGTCTAATGCTCGTCTCTGTTACTTTAGCTTAGCTTTTTTATTTGTACTTGAAATGATTGTTGAGAATACTTTTTATTTATTAATGCATGTTTTTCATATTCACATAACAGTTGGAGAAATGATACTAATGTCATCTTAGCTGATGAGATGGGTCTCGGTAAAACTGTTCAGTCTGTATCTATGCTTGGTTTCTTACAGGTACTCCATGGACTTTTAAGAATAGCTATCTTTTATGTTTTATTAAGTTTATGAGGTTTTCATTGATATATTTTTTTTTCAGAATGCTCAACAAATTCCCGGCCCATTTCTTGTGGTTGTACCTTTATCCACCTTGTCAAACTGGGCTAAAGAATTTAGAAAGTGGCTTCCTGATATGAATGTTATTGTTTATGTTGGTACTCGTGCAAGCCGAGAGGTGTGTAACATTTGTCTTGTCTATATGCTCTTTTTTTTTCTTTTTCTTTTTTTACAAAAAGGCTTGATATTTACATCATGCATTCACTTCAATATATATTTTATAAATTATCACGTTGTTTCCATCTATATATTTGATGTGGCGTGTAGCTCTTTTTAATCATTTATGTGCTTAACTGATATCTTTTCTTCAAATGTTGGCAGGTTTGTCAGCAATATGAATTTTACAATGACAAGAAAATTGGCAGACCTATAAAATTTAACACACTGCTGACTACATATGAGGTAGTTCTGAAAGATAAGGCGGTACTGTCTAAGATAAGATGGAACTACTTGATGGTTGATGAAGCTCATAGGTTGAAGAACAGCGAGGCACAGTTGTACACAACACTCTCAGTATGCCCTATTCTGTACCTTCAACTTTCTGCCTTGTATAATTGTATTGTTCTTTTTGGAACAAATTGTAATGGTCTTGTAGCCTTTGTTACTATGTTTAATAATTATATGATGCCTTTCTGTTTGATCAGGAATTTAGCACTAAGAACAAGGTGCTAATTACTGGAACTCCATTACAGAACAGTGTTGAGGAGCTATGGTATATTTCCTTTTCCTTGTACTCGTATGAGTATTGGAGGTTTTGCGCACTTTAGTAGCTGTTTTTTATTTTCTATTAAAAGAGGATTTTATTAAGGCTATTTTCTTGTTCATTATTTTATTTCCTTCTGGTATCAACATTATTTGCTTTACTTGGCTAAGTTTATTCACATCCATGAAAATATTTCACAGGGCTTTGCTTCATTTCCTTGACCCTGACAAGTTCAAAAGTAAGGATGATTTTGTTCAAAATTATAAGAACCTTAGCTCGTTTAATGAAATTGAGGTATGACATTATGATTCATTCCATCTTTTTATCATGTCTCCTAGGTTAAGATATTTATTTGACTTGATCTAAACAAAAGCCTGTATTTAATTTGCAACACAGCTTGCTAATCTTCACATGGAATTGAGGCCTCACATTCTTCGAAGGGTTATCAAGGATGTAGAAAAGTCTTTGCCTCCCAAAATTGAGCGTATCCTTAGGGTTGAGATGTCCCCACTTCAGAAACAGTAAGATTCATACATTTCTTTTGTTGTGAAATTGTGCTTTTTTTCTATTGCATAAACATGGATGCTATTTGTATTTTCACAGGTATTATAAGTGGATCTTGGAACGCAACTTCCATGACTTAAATAAAGGTGTTCGTGGCAATCAGGTTAGTATCTCTTATTGTTTTGCTGCTTGGAGATTTTATTTCTGCAGCTTGTATGTGGTGTTTGTCTTCTTTTGTTTAGTTTTTACTTATATTTATTACTGATAAACATATGTTGTATATAGACAAATTATGTAACTGTAAAAACAGTTTATGTTGTTTTCTTTCCTTTCTGTTTGTCAAGCAGTGTTACCGGTTTTAGAAGATGAGGTATTTTCTTTTAAATCACAGGTGTCACTTTTGAATATAGTAGTAGAGCTGAAGAAATGCTGCAATCATCCTTTCCTGTTTGAAAGTGCTGATCACGGTTATGGTGGGGACTCTGTCATGAATGATATTAGTAAACTGGAGAGAATTATATTAAGCAGTGGGAAGCTAGTTATACTTGACAAGTTGCTTGTGAGGTTGCGTGAAACAAAGCATCGTGTTTTAATCTTCTCCCAGGTTTGTATTGGATGCTTATACATAATTCTGAGCCCCATGATTGCTTCAATATTTTTATTCTCATCATGTATGGTTGGGTGAGTTTGACAGTTGTCCTTTGGATTTTAGGTTCTATGTGAATCTGAGTTTTTGTTTTTAATGGAGGATATGCCTGATTAAGATATGCAATCTGGTGTTTTACATGTTCATGTTCTGATAAAATGATATAAATTCCAGATGGTTAGAATGCTGGATATATTATCCGAGTACATGTCTCTCAGAGGATTCCAATTCCAGAGACTAGATGGTAGTACAAAGGCAGAGTTGCGACAGCAGGCTATGGATCATTTTAATGCACCTGGAAGTGATGATTTTTGCTTCCTTCTTTCTACTCGGGCTGGTGGTCTGGGTATCAACCTTGCAACTGCAGACACTGTTATAATATTTGATTCCGACTGGAATCCCCAGAATGACTTACAGGTGTCGAGCTTGGCACTGTTATTCCCTGCATCATTTTTCCTAGTTTCCTATGAAAATTGTAGTATTTTATTCATGCACATTGTTTTATTTTGCTTCAGGCAATGAGTAGAGCTCACAGAATTGGGCAACAAGAAGTTGTCAACATTTACAGATTTGTGACAAGCAAAAGTGTTGAGGAAGACATCCTGGAGCGAGCTAAGAAGAAGATGGTTATTCCCATAACTTCCATGAATTTGTCACATGCATATGCATAAATGCATTTATTAGTGTAAATTGTTTGCATGTGAAAAGAGCTCAATTTAATTTGTTTTGATTCTAAAGAGTAATTTTATGCCTTTTTTGTTGTGCTTTCTATAGGTGCTTGATCATTTGGTGATCCAAAAATTAAATGCAGAGGGTAGACTGGAGAGAAAAGAAACAAAGAAAGGGAGCTATTTTGATAAGGTAAGGAAATTTCTTGACTTGATGTGATTACTCAAGTTGTGTAGGCGGTATTAATATGTTGTTTGTGTCGGTTTTTGTTGTTGGAACCAAGCACATGATTGACCACTTCATTCCTGGAAATATCATGTGGTTTTTCTGTGAAATTTTTTGATAATTTCTTATATTTCTTCCAGAATGAGTTGTCAGCAATTTTGAGATTCGGTGCGGAAGAATTGTTTAAGGACGATAAAAATGAAGAAGAAAGCAAAAAAAGGCTGTTAAATATGGATATTGATGAAATCCTTGATAGGGCAGAAAAGGTTGAGGAGAAAGAGGGTGCAGAGGAAGGGAATGAATTGTTGAGTGCTTTTAAGGCAAGCTGCTATTATGTTGTTATAGTGGTGGAGTATTGTTATTAGGTGTACATATTCTTTCAAGTCTTATGAGATTGGTTTCTATTACATTTTTCGTGGTCAGGTTGCGAATTTTTGTAGTGCTGAAGACGATGGGACATTCTGGAGTCGTTGGATAAAACCAGATGCCATTGCTCAAGCTGAAGTATGATCCTGTTGTCTCCCGTCAATAAATTTCTTGAATGTTGCTTGTACATTTTAGGTTCTATGTTCCAATTAAACAATTAGTTGGATCCAATTGCCTAAGTTATTCTTTTTGCATTAGGATGCTCTAGCTCCTCGTGCTGCAAGAAATACCAAGAGTTATGCTGAAACAAGTCAACCTGAGAGGAGTAGCAAAAGAAAGAAGGGTTCTAATCTTCAAGAGCTTCAGGAGAGAGGTCAAAAACGTCGTAAAGCAGAATATTCTGCCCCTGTGGCACCAATGATTGAGGGAGCAACTGCTCAAGTGAGAGGATGGTCTTATGGGAATCTGCCTAAGAGAGATGCATTGCGATTTTCTCGAGCGGTATAGTTTCTAGTCTTCTGGAATTTGTCATATACATATAAGAGTATATTCCTTCACATCTCTTTCCGTAAACAGCTTTGCTGCATTTTATGGATATTGGTACTTGAATAGAATCTGTGGCACGTTTTCTCTCTTTAGAGCAATCCATACAGCATTAAAGTTCTCTAAAGTTAAATTAAATCTTAGATGTGTTCTCACCTACTTCTTTCTTTTTAACCAGTAGTAGCAACTTAATGTATTAGTTAATCAAAGCATTACTTATTTTTTATTTTTTCATAACTACGGGTTATTAAGGCATTCGGGTTATTAACTTCTAACCACTTAAATTTTCTTTTGAACCTCTGTTAACCATTTTTGCTTCATTAGTCCATTCCTCCCAATTAGATAACACAGATGTTATATCCTTCTGCATTTCTTTAATATTTAGCATTCGCCTCTTCAATTATTGTAAGTAGTTTTGACCGTTTTCTGTATTTGTTTTGGCAATTTCTTTATTGCTTCAAAATTCAGGTTATGAAATTTGGGAATGAGAACCAAATCACTTCGATAGCAGAGGAAGTTGGTGGTACTGTTGCAGCAGCTCCACTTGATGCACAGATTGAGCTTTTCAATGCCCTTGTTGAAGGGTGCAGAGAAGCTATAGAAGTGGGAAATGTAGAACCTAAGGTTCGTTGAAGGAGTAATGAATTGTATTTGGTTGCAATTCTGTACTTTCATACTTTATCCAATGTAATTCTAAAGCCTTTTAGTGATTCTTATATTTTATTTGGTAATTACCTTCAGGGACAATTATTGGACTTCTTTGGTGTTCCTGTCAAGGCAAATGATCTGTTCAATCGTGTCCGAGAACTTCAGCTCTTAGCAAAGCGAATAAGTCGATATGAGGACCCCATAAAACAGTTCCGCGTGTTGATGTACCTTAAACCCTCTAATTGGTCTAAAGGGTGTGGGTGGAGTCAGAGTATGTCTATTCCATTTATATTCTATGTTCTTGGAGGGTAACTAAAGGAAAATTGTTATGGACTTATGATATTTTCTCCTGTTAATGTCTCTAGTTGATGATGCAAGATTGCTTCTGGGAATACACTACCATGGATTTGGGAATTGGGAAAAGATAAGGTTAGATGAAAGACTTGGCCTCACAAAGAAGATTGCTCCTGCGGAACTTCAGCACCATGAAACCTTTCTGCCACGTGCCCCTAATTTGAAGGAGCGTGCTAATGCACTCATGGAAATGGTACAGCCCATACTTGCAATTACTATGATATGCAGAATAATTTTATTGTTTTAATAAAAAATGAATTCATCTTTTTCCCATCTCTTTAAAGGAATATTTTATTTTAAATTAGACTTAGTGGATTTGTTTCATTTTGGTTCTGTTGGAAAATTCCGTAATTGGTTTGTGTTGTTAGTGAATTAATGACTGCAAAGTTTTGGAATTTTTTTGTTAATGTATCTGGTTGAAATTTCTTTGATGGTTTTATTGCATATGCATCTGTGTTTTTTGCATGCTTATGCTTTTAAGCATCGTGCATGAGCCAGGCCTTATATTGGAACCTTTCTTCACAGGAACTTGCAGCTGTTGGTGGTAAGAATCCTGGTGTCAAATATGGGCGCAAGGCTTCAAAGAAGGAAAAGCAGAATCCTCTGAATATATCAATATCACATGTCAGAGACAAGAAGGGAAAACCGGGTTCTACTAAGGTCAGTTTTAAAATGGGTAGGGACAGATCTGAGAGGCCTCAGAAAGTTGAACTTTTAGTTAAAGAGGAAGGTGAAATGTCGGACAACGAGGAAGTATATGAGCAGTTTAAGGAAGTGAAGTGGATGGAGTGGTGTGAAGATGTTATGATTGATGAAATAAAAACCCTCCGTCGTCTCCAAAGATTGCAAACTACCAGTGCAGATCTTCCCAAGGATAAGGTTTAGCTATTTCTGTTCCCAGTCCCTTTACATTTCTTTGTATTTGTTTTTCTTTCTTTGTGATTGTGTCCATAAGGTTTTTCTCTTTTCTTCCAGGTGCTTTCAAAAATTCGGAATTATTTGCAGCTTCTTGGAAGGAGGATTGATCAAATTGTCTTGGAACATGAAGATCAGCTCTATAGACAAGATAGTATGTGGTTTTTTTCATACCGCAAGATTAAGTTTTAGTTTACTAATCTCCTTTCGAACCTATGTATTTTGTATTTCTGATGTACATATTCACAGTTTAGAAACTTAAAATAGGATAAATTATTTTATTTAATGTCAATCCTCATTGCAGGGATGACTCTGCGTTTATGGAACTACGTCTCTACATTTTCAAATCTTTCTGGTGAGAGGCTTCAGCAGATTTATTCGAAGCTTAAGCAGGAGCAGGACGAGGATGGAGGTGTTGGACCGTCCCATATCAATGGTTCCATGCGTGGTCATGTTGAGAGAGATGGTGATCCTAATTCCTTCCCTCCTTTTTCACGTTCTGTTGAGAAGAAACGAGGGTACAAGAAGAATGCAATGGCACAACAAACGTCACAACCAATTCACAAAGGCATTGATGCCGCAAAGTTTGAAGCTTGGAAACAAGGGAGAGCAGAAAAGGGTAGTCATCCCCAAATTCAGCCCCCAAGTCAAAGACCTCTCAACAATGGTACTCGTGTAGTAGATCCAAACTCGTTGGGGATTCTTGGGGCAGGACCATCCGATAAACGCCTTGTTAATACTGAACGACCATATCAGATGCGTCAAACTGGATTTCCACAAAGGCAAGGTTTTCCCTCAGGCTAAGCCCTTTAGTGCTGTGCTGGATGATAGTCGATAGAACGAGTTTTGCTGATTTGGTTCGACCGAGTGTGCTATTGACTGCTTCAGCCATCGAGTATTCCCTGTGATTCTTTTTTCACCATGGGAATAATAAGCTGTTATTTGAATCTGACTGTTTATCGCTGGATCAAAGAGGCTATCTGCTAGGTGGGAGTTGCATCGATGTAAAAAAGGTGGCCGAGGAAGAACACAAGAGATCGAACAACACGAGCAGGGAAGTGCGTGCAGTGACTTTGCAACCATTTGTTCCCGACGTTTATGTTTTTCGAAGTCAGTCCAGTATTTTTGTTTACGTATATAGCACAGGAATAGCTGAAAAAGAAACAAAAATCTCGATTCAATTTGGAAAATACATGGATGAGATATGTTTGCCATGGCAGAAGAAGTGTACATTATTAGGTATGTATTTTTGGTTTCAAAAGGATGCAAATTTTGTTAGCAATAATAATATAAGCATAAATTTGCGTCAGGTAAATTACCAAGTTTCACCATTCAAGATAGTATTGAAGCTCAGCATGGAGTTCGTATTTTTGATACATTATCGATGGAATTTAGCTTCGTGTTTGTATTTAATATACTAAGTTACTAACATAAAGAGTTTTTCTAATGATGTCTGGAGTTTGTTTTTGATACACTAAACGGAATATTTTTATAATGATGAAATATTATATAAATATGAATGTTTGACAAAGCACCAACTTGGCAAGAATATATGGTATTCTCTATATATTTTTAAGATTATATCTGGACAACATGGTCCTATAAAATTATAGGAATACGAAAAATAATAGGTTTAATGAAAAAATAAATTTTCAAACTATATCACTTGTTAAGTGTTTAACGTTTTCGACGTTTTTTTTAAGTGTTTACATCGTAATGATCGTTAAAAAAACATTGTTAATCGACATGTCATCTTTTTGTTTCTTTTTAAAGATTGTTAATTAGAATTTGAAAACGATATATCAAAACATATGTATATCCATACGAATATCATTAGTAATATTGGAAGGAGAGGAAGTTAATGCAGTGAGTGGTTGATAGCCGATTTGGTTTTTTTCTCTTATCTGCTAATGTCTTGAGCCACTGCCACTGACTCACCATTAACGTCCGTTGCCCTTCCTCTTTACAAAACTCTATTCTTCATTATAAAGAAGATTCTCTAAAAACCACATTTTTCCCCTGATTTTTAGTTGTTTTTAATATATCGAAACACATTGATATCCATCTATACGAGTTCCATCGTATTGGATGTTTTGTGAGTATCTTAAATATAATACATATCATCATCGTTGTTATTTTTCTTTTCTCCATCTTAAAGGTCAAATTAAGAATTTGTTTATGATACATAAACCAAAATAAATATTAAGAAATAAAATTTTAATGATTTAAATTTAAATTTTAAAAAATCGGCAATCAAAATACAAATGTCTGTAAAATTAAAAAAACTGTCGGTGTAGTTTAATGTAAAATTAGATTAGTTCAACATATATCCATAACTTATATTATTTATTTATTTATTTAGATAATTCAATTGTTATATATTTTTTAATTATATACATTTATGGTAGTTGAGTTATGAATAAATCGAAATTGAGTAATTATATATATATATAGGGATTAGAAAATGTCAAATGCTTTATTATTATTATTATTTAATTTCATTATTTACAAGTTTCCTTGTAACAAGTAGGGAGGTAGTTCAAGTTACCAGCGTCATTTCCCCGATACGAACAAGATGGACTATGTGTACGGACCAGGGAAGAACCATCTCTTTGTTCCGGGTCCATTAACATCGCGGAACCTGTTATTCGGGCCATGAACCGAACCCTTCTCGAGGATGTCAAGAAGATCTTCAAGACTACTACCGGAACTCCCTTTTTTTATCCCAACTACAGGTGTTCATTGGTTTCAACTGTGGTATTTTTCTCACTTCATCGTCACCAAATTTTGTTCTATAGCTGCTGCAGTACATTTCTGAACATTAGCCGATTTAAAATCTCGTTTAATCGACAAAATATGTGTGTGTGCCTTTTCAATTGCCTGGATGGAACAAGAGTCGATCTGAAATTTACCTAGGCTGTGGTGTTGGGTGCTTTGCAAGTTAGTATGGGTAAAATAATAAGTATAAATGGATTGGATCTCGCCTGTATTAATTCCAAAAATATTGAAATAATATATATATTATCAATACTCCATGAAACCCAAATTATGCCGGTTTCAGTTAACCTAGGATTTAATTGAGTTTTGCTCATCGTGTTGCTTGTTGCCTCAAGCATTCTCTGTCTAATTGCATTTCCTTGAACCAAACCCCACGTGGTCACTCAATTGTGCTGCAAACTGGATTTTTGACAGATATGGCCTCACATTGAAAAGTTGGACTTGGAGGTGTTCACTGAAGATGACCATCCTCTTTTCCGGAAAGCTTTTCATTCCGGCCTCCGCCGGCTGAGCAACGAGTTGTAACCTGCATGATGATTTGCTGTGACTTAATCCATTTTCGACATCAATCGGTACCACCCCCCTTTCACCCTTCAATTTTTTCTGTAAAGTAAAGAGAAGTGAGAAAATTCTGCTGAACTATGTGTTCATGATCGGTCACCGTAGTTTAATTTATTTCGTCGGAAGTAGATGCACATTTTCGATACTTTAGGGATGAAAACTACCTATTCGATGTCAAGATGTGACCATGAAATGTACCAATACGGCAGGCTAAGTAGTCGAGTAACCTGAAAGTACCTATTAATGATGACAATTTTATGTGTTGTGATATCATCTGATTAATTTTTTTTCCAAAATATGGATAAATTTAATTTTAATGAAATGATAATCTAATTCATTGATGTCATTAATATATTAAACATAAATTTGGTCAAATTATTTATTTTAATTTGAAACCCCCTAAAATCTCAAAATGGCGAATTTTTTAACAGACCTAAAAAAAATATACAATTTGGGCACTTTTCAATTAAGCCTTTTCAAATTGCCAAGCATCAATATACAATAACCTTGATTTTTTAAATAAAAAGAAAAGAAAGAAAGAGCCTTAGGGATACAAAGAAAGACGAACCCTTCTTTTTTAAAAATTTATAAGGAAATTGAATTCTACATTTACAGGGGCTATATCATATATGTATATTAGGTAAACATATATTTATACCGGCTGTATGTTATCCACACTTCCCGATGATGAATGCGAGGCAGCAAGGAGAGCCGCTCCAGTCCCTGACCCATCTTCCGTAACGTTAATCACAACATGTCGCGCAATATCCTCCCCCAGTATTTCGTGCAAGGCTTCGTGCAAGTACTCCCTAAACATCGTGCATTGTGTGTATAAACTCCCCTCCACCGCCACCACGGTTCTTCTCATCTTGATATCACTTCTACTTCTTCCACCCGTGATGCCACCGCTTCCATCCCGACCAATCTTTTTCAAGATCCCGACAATGCCTGCAGCTGCCAATCGAGCAGCCCTGCGGGTTACCACATCACATATCTTCACAACAAGCTTCCTAGCCTTCAAGGGAACATCTGGAATCTGCAAAAGATAAAATGTCATCCTAACAACGAACTATGGTTGTGTGGCCGAAAAAATGAACACCGAGTGAGTGAGTTACATCAAGAACATCATTTAAGATTCTCGCCACTTCCATCAATTCAGGGGAGTCATCCCCGTGCATTGCAGCCATCGCAGGCATCCTGATATTTGATGTGGAAATTGTTAAATTTAGTAAATGAGTAGGATATTTGGAAGCAGATCCCATGACAAGAAACACAAGTAATGGAAACCCGGAAAGGGGAACAAAGAAGCATACCTTAAGGCAAAGGGCAAGTATAAACTGGAAGAAACTGGTCCAAAAATATCCGACTGTTCTGACATTCTTAGAATCACTCTCCGCACAATGTCACCGAGATACATGCCTGATATCATTTTCTCAAAACCCTGGAGAAGATTTTAAGAAATTAGATCCGACCCTTCATTATTATCAGTCAAGAAAAATAATATAATTCGACCAGTTCCTACCTGATCATTCGGATTTGGACTCTCGGCATCTAATTTGATATCATATGAAGTTCTTGGCAGATGAGATGACCAAAAATTTCCCCATTCCATATTGACAACCTAGAGATGAGAAAAATAAAATAATGTAAATGATGATATATGCAAACGACTACTTCAGCAGATGAAGTAAAACGAAGCCAAAGACGACAGAAAGGATACCAAGCCTCCAGAAGTCGTAAGCAGCCCTTGGCACTTAATGATGGCATCGGTCCTCTCCCAATAGCAGGCATTTGTGCCTGTTCCAATTATCACTGCAGCAACAGTGTCCGCATCATGATAATGTCCAAGAGCTAATGTTCCAACAGTGTCATTCACCTGCTTAAGAAATCCATGAAATTTATTCAAACATGTAACTAAGTTCAAAGATATATATATATATATACATACATGTCTCATGAGCCATCACATGCTATAGATATTGAACAAATTATACGACTGAGAACTAAAATTAATGGTCAAATGATGTTTCTTTCTTTTATCAATTCCTTAGTATAATACAGCATGTGTACAGTAAGAAAAAGACACTAGAAATATCATTTAGTATCATACAAATTAACCCTACAATGAAGAATTAGCGCTCACCAGCACAGCAACTCGCATATTTAAACCTTTCCTGTCCAGTGCTTGTTGTAAAGCTCCAGCAACCTCTTTTCCCACCTACAACCAATTATGCCACAAATTTATATGAAACAAAACCCTGGCCTTAAATTCATACATAACTTCCAACCTAGTTACTAGAACTCAGGTACAAGTGTCGTAATAGAAAAAAACAGCACTAACCATGTCTTTGATTGCAAATGCCTTTGTCCATTTGATTAAAACCCCTGACGAAACAGATGTCTGTTTTACTGGAAAAGAAAAAGTAAATCCGAGTTCTTTTGTAACCAGAGATTGCACTGAATCATTTCCCTTTTCGACAAACTGATACAATGACGAAGCTATAAAATCGAAAAGATCCTGCATGAAAGCGAAGCATGTTACTAAGTTCATCTTGTATCGGCAGATGATAAGATTCAATACGTTTGCCAAGGATTGGCGAGCAGAAACCTTCAGTTACCTCACTTTTGCCAGTCATCAACTGCTCGGGAATGGGCTGTTGCACCACATCCGGATCCAAATCAGATCTTTGGCCTCCTAGTTCAACCCGTAAGACCCTAAAATTAGTACCTCCAAGATCTAGAGCATAAAAAATCCCTTTCTCACTCCTGACGGAAAAAAGGTACTTCTTTTACTAACATGACTTATGCAAGATAAATAAGATAAGTATATATAAAATCGATACGTGAACGGACAATAAAACCATTCTCAAGCCTAACCTGTAAATCTATATGAAAGTAACCACATTGCAAACATCATTCATATAAAGGCCGCTAAACGCAAATCATAAATCAGCACCCAAAATTCCACAACGAATCAGAAATTTCAAATAAAAGGCTAGTTCTAGTTCCTTCATCTATTATCATTCATTAACATCAGACCACATTTGACATATTAATCAATAGATTCCATCCGCTAACTTAGTTTAAACATGATAGTACCTCAAATAGTCGTTACACATCTATATGCCAAGAATAGGTAACCAAAGCAGAAACCACTAAATCCTATAAACTACCCGAATTAAGTTTAGGTACAGAATTAGATTCCCTATTCAAAGCAATGGAATGTTGAATGAAAAAGGTGAAAACTACATATAACACTATCTCAATGGTATTAAACTTCAAGTAGTAATCACGTATCGTTCATACACACACGAACCGGAAACAGGGCAAAGAAAAGCAAAAGGAGCAAGCAAACATCAAATAGAAAAGAAAAAAAAGATGTAACTTACAAATTTCATTACCATGGCAAAGAACAAAAACAACTCACAGTGGGCAAGTTGGAATAAGACAAAAACTGATATATCATACAATAAACAACAAATGAAGGAAACATCACCAACTATCATGAAACAGTGTCTTAAATTTGAGGAAGAAAAAAAAATTGGCATGAGATAATGCAACAGGCAAACCATAAATTCAACAAACATTTTGAGTGGAAATTTCGACAATCTCAACAAACCCCATTATTAAATCAGGCAAAAGCAATTATCAAAAACTTGGTACAGGCCAACCAGCATATACAATCTCAACAATGTACCAATAGCCAGACAGAAAAGAACCCATCTTTAATATCCACACAAATCTACAAAATCTAATCTACCCAAAAACCAAAAAAGAAAGCAGCAAAGAAAGAAAAGGTTGAGTCTTGATTACCCAGATGGTAGATCATCAACAAAAGTGAGCAGCATTTTGAGTTTGGATCCTCCTTCAGAAGCTAAACCAGCATGCATCTCAACAGCCATAGCATCCACTACTTGCCTTAATCTCCCGACTGTGGTCTCACAACTTTCTTCCAACTCTTTCAAAACCCCAACCACTCTCTTCCATTTCTTCCTACTCCTTACTCTCCTTCCAACCACCAACGCCGCCACCGCACACGCGGCCACCGCCACCCCTACTGCCACCCCTAATACCACCTTTCCCATCAAATAACAACGCTAAAAACAATATATAACTACCTCCCTTTCTATATATCCATTAAAACATCCACCCTATCATCTTTGCTCCATCGAAAAACCATGCTTTCTTTAGCTTTGATCGAGCAAACCATCGAAACGCCGCCGCTTAACATCTGGGTCCTTCTTCCATCTCTTTGCTGATCGATTTTCTTCCACTAAAAAGCCGTAAAATCAAAATCTTTGAAGATGTTCTTTTGATGGCTTAAATTCACAACTTTCCAAGCGTTTTCTTTTTTTTCCAGAAAGAATCGGTAATTAATTTTTTCCCCAAGAAATACAAAAGAATTCCTTTGTTTTCAAGAACATGGATTGCCTGGGGCCAAGAAGAAATTTTTAAAAGAGAGAGCTTTCTAAACAGAATCGGTAATTAAATTTCCTTTTTTTTAAGGGTCTGTAATTAGAGTAACACTGGGAAAGCGAAGGGTACTTATATAGGAAAGAAAATGACGGATTTGGGCTTGAGGAATTTCAGAAATGACGGATTTGTTAAGTAAGGGGTAATTATTTTACCGTTAATGAAAGATTTTGGTTTTGGTTTTTTTAATAAGGTTAATAAGAATTTTGACTTTTTGTCTGGTTTTTTTGGCTAATATAATTTGCCGTTAAAGTTGGTGATAATTACGGTTTTGGTGGGGAAATGATGACGTGGCCGTTTCCGCCTTTAAAAAAAAATTGGTTGGCTTAAGTTTGATTGATCTGATTAAGAGATTTTGGACATGTTTTTGTTTTAGAAATCTTTCTCAGTGGAGATGTGAATCACTAATTGGAAAATTAATCATAATTAATTTATTAAATTAACTAATACTACTATCTTTTAGTTATTTTTTAATAATTTTACTCGTAATTTTTAAGACTATCTAACTTGGTGTTGGGGTAACCTACTATACTACCTCCCCTTACCCCATTACATATGGGAATAAGGGTTAGCTAATTTTTTTTTTAACTTTTTAGATATTGTATTTTTTAAATTTCAGCTTTGGTCTAAATGGTAGGTATTAAATATATTAAGTTAATTTGAATTATTAATCAATGTGTTACGTGCATGTTGTATATTTATTTCATGTTCTTTAATTTAATTATATTCAATTTTTAATTTTTTCAATGAAAAATTATTTTGAAATTTTAAAAATAAAGGTTAAAAATAATAAATTTAAAGAATAAATATTAATTTTATAGTTTACGCGTAGTATAAGAACTGATAATAGAATTTGACCCTACTAAATTTAGATATTAAGTGATTTTTTTTGTTTAGAGACATTAAGTGAAATTAGATATCTAACAAAAAGAGGTTATTTAATTTGTATTTGGCAAGATGATATTTAAATTTAATGTGAATAAAATCATAAATTATAAATATAGAATGAGTATATGGTCGAGTTGAGTTGAATTTAATGAAAAATTTTAAATTTGTCTAATTGTCAAGTATTGTTTTAACTTTTAAATTTTTGTAGTCGGATCAGATATTGTTTTAGAGTTTTTATTCAAATTTTACTTGTAATTATTTATAATTGTATTGTACTAATTGATTCTAAATTAAATAACTAATTCTAATTATATATGATATACACGTATATTCTTCGTTATTTTCACATGTATAAGTAAGATTTTTTATTTAAATTTGACTTGAATTTGAAATCTAAACTATTAGTACGAATTTACTCATATTAAAAAACCGAGTCGAATCAAAACAAGTTAAATATATTTATTAGAGTTTTTGTTCAAATTTAGTTGTTCCAGTTTATGATCTAATTTTTCTCTGTTAATGATCATACTACTTATAGTAATGCTTTATTAAAGTGGCATTACAAACAATTTACAGAAAACTAGTGTTCCAGTTTCAATGGACAATCTGTCCCTTTGCCAAACAAGTTGAATTTCAATGGTGTTGTAAAGCAACTTGTCGGAAACATACATAAACTACATTTTGCCCAAATATTGTTAGTTAGGATCAACCACCAAACATTGATTAGAACCTAAGATTTCATGGTAATTTCATGATATTATAATTACTTTCGAATCTAAAATAAAATTAAATTACAAATTTTACATTAAATTACGCTCTCGAGGCTTTTAAAATTTATTTATTTTAATTCTTATTATGCATAGATATCATATGTAAATTCCTAATCTGAATTTTATTACATCTCAAGTCATATTACATGTAAATCTTTAAGTATTCTATTCATTCCTCTATCACTTAATCTAGATTTAGAGAGATTATATTTAATAAAAACTCGATCCGATATCTAGGTTAAAAACTCACAGCCTACCATAAATATGTATATAAAAATAAAATATGAAACTAATTGAAAAAAAATGAGATAAAATGGTATTGTTGTAATTATCCTTAAATACTAAAGGGATAATTATATTATAGATCAAGTCTAGTCAGAGATTTTTACTTTAAACTCGAACTTAATTTGTGATTTAAAAAAAATTAATTTTATAAGATAAAATCAAATTAAAACTTATTAGATCGGAACATATGTCGCTTTTATCCTTAATAATGATTAATTTAATTATAATAATATTTTTATATTATTTCTAATTAATTTTAATTGTGGTTATAACGAGTAAAAAGGGACAAGGCATTTAAGTAAAATAAGGATGGGAAATTCCCACATGCCATACAAAAACACCCAAATCATTTAAAAGCCTGACAAAATCCCACATAAAATCTAAGAGGACCCAATTGTCATTAAGTACAAAGAAAAGGGTAAAACAATAAACATCAAGAAGGGTGAATAAAATTTGCCTTGGATTTTGATTCCAAGTAAATAAAGAAGAGAGAGAGGTCCTTAAAAAAGGAAGGGTGCCCTTAGACAAAGACCCCAAAGAAGAATAAAAATTAAATAAAACGGCGACGGTAGCTACGTATTTGTTCCGTACCCTACCCCCCCCCACCCAAAAAAAAATGCCAGCTGTGTCCCGCTAATTCCAGCTGTGCTTCATAAAAAAGCTGTAAAACTGTACCATCAAATTTGCGTTTTTAACCTTTTGTTATTTAATTTTACAATGCTGTCATTTTTTTTTAGTTTTTTCATAGTACAGTTAATTAAAGGCTGTCAACCAATGAGAGATGTTTCGTTAGTATTTAAATTATTTATTGTATTTTTCAAACATTATATATTATGGTTATGTTTTCAAAAAATAAAAAAAAATTAGTTGTTCATTACATTACCGTTTTTCGAAATTAATAAAAAATAACATATTTGAATTTATTTAGTTTAATTTAGTTTATTGCAATTATTTTGTAAATAAATTTAGTGCAAGTTTAGGGAAATATTAATAGTAGGAAATATTTAAAAAATTAAGATATGTTACATAATATATAATAAAAAATTTCAGGTGCTAATGAATATGTTAAAATTATTATTTATTGATGATTTCATAATAGACAACGATAACTTTTTCGTAATTATATTAAAATGGGAGACATGAGAAAATAGATTTAAATGAAAAACAATAAAAAATGAAAATTGTATATATTTTATCCAACAAAATAAATAACATGAATATGACACATATATAAATTTTAACTTTAATCATTCAATAAAAAATATAAATATTATATTTAAACAATTAGTAAATACTAGTACTTGATCAATATAACAAAACTTTACTTTAAAAAATTATACAACAAATAACCATTTCAGTAATGTCCTCCGTTTCCAATAAGAAATATAGAAAATATCTCAAATCATTAAATACATTTTTACTATTTATATTTTTATTATTTTAAATTAGAAAATTAACTTAAATTTAGAATATTAATGTATTTAAATTATTTAAAAAATACCATTAATTGAAGCCCTTCATGTTCTCGTCCTGAGCCGACACATACGGCTTACCAAACTCCAATATCTCGTTACTCACGATACCAGTAGATACTTGTAAGGACTGAAATTTGATCTGAACCGTAAATTTTACTGTCAGTTCCCAGGAGTGATCTCAGCCGTACAAACCGGTTATATGTTTTAAAGAAAGTTGACCCGACTAGACAGTGAAAAGGTCGTCGTTTTAATATGTTTTATTGTTTTTACACACGTGCGTTTAACCTCTTTTTTCTTTTTAATCTCGTGGGGCTATTTATCTCACGGCATCGCTACTACAAAGACAAATTTATATGAGCTGGCAAATGTGGTTAGTATTGTCAACTTGCAAATTTATCACGAAAAAATACTATTATTTTGTATATTTAAATATCTGTTTTTCTCTTTTTAATAAGTATTACTTTTTTCTTATAAAATAGTGTAAATTTTTTATTTTGACTTGTATAAATTATAATATTATATTTTCAGTTTTCTCTCTTAAGATTAATTTTATGGTTATTAAGCTAGCTGATAGGTATTCAATTTAATTTTAACATTTTTATTAGATCCAATGAAATAAGAATAAAGCGGCTCATATCTTAATTATGGTAACCTTATTTAGAACATTCTCATAGTAATCTTATGATATATAAATAAAATTACTCATGTTGATCTAAATTAATTAAGATAAAATTTTGAACACTGAAAAAAAATTAATAATAATGATAATAATAAATTGAATAACGTTATATCTACACGAAATATTACAATTCAAATTATATTTCATTTTAAAAAATTATTCTTCCTTCTAATAATAGACATTGAGGTGGACCGACTTAATATTAATTTGAATAACACGTAGTATTAAAGTAAAGCCGTCCATATCATAATTAAAGGTTAAAACCCTAACAAACATGAAGCATATGGTCCAATCAATCAGGCCGAAAAAGGGTTTGACCATTGTATCAGCAGTTGCAACTTACTAATTTTTTAATTAAAATTGGCTAACACTAAACCCAGTCACAATTCACAATCATGGCTACTTATAGGATTAAAATGATTACTTCTGGTTCGTCTTTTTAAAATAAAATGGCAGAATTGTAAAACCCATCTTTCTTGGTTTTTAATTTTTTTTTAACTTTAGAGTATTGTTGTAATACACTTTATATATTTTTTATTTTGAAAATATTTAATTCATATGATATAAAAATAAGATTATCGAACTCTATGATTACTTGACGCATTTCTAATATCTTATTTTGGATTCAATGTCTTGTCCCTCTCACATTCATTACAAAACACAGATTAGAAATGCACAATGCATGCCATGCAATTCAACCCCTTTCTCTTTTTAAAACACAACCACTTGCTTCCCAATTTAAAGCTACCACAAATCAGATTCTTCACATTTCTGGTTAGGACCAATATTCAAATTTCTTTTTGAAAAAAAATATAAAAATGTAATATCACAATTGTAATTATGATACATGATTCCAATAATCATAATCAAAATCAATATTTTTAACGTACAATCAAACTGGAAAAATCAATACACTTGAATCGGTTGAATCAAATCTCCAACTAATTCCACTTTTGATTTAATTATTGAAGCATTGGCCGAGGTATCAACTTTACCGAGGTCTGGGTAAAATTTCTTTCTGTACAACTTAATTAAAAAGTTTAAAAAATATTTAATAAAATTTGTATTTGTTGATTAATGTTTTCGTTTTTAGTGTTAAGATATTTAAGGTTTAAATTTTATCACATATAATATTTTTTTCATACAAATATTAAAACATGTTTATAGATTTTTTAAATTTTAAATAAATAATATTGACAAGATTGGGGAAGTCCAACTGTAAATCATTAAGCTTCAAAGTGTTAGCCAGCAAAACCAACCTGGAAAATCATTAAAACTATATTAAAATAATATTGTATAATATCTCATCAGGCTTACACAAACAAAATTAACTCTAATAAAGGACATGTCCTAATTTTAATTTGTAATTTAAATTTGATAACTCATTCGGGTATTTTGCATTGGAAAATAGTATGAAAAAACTGGAGTTGTTATTGATGGGACCACAATGGGCTAGAGGCACGAAACGTGTATTTCCCCCCACATCGACAGCTCATCATAGTGATTTCTGTCTCCGGTTTTGCCCCCCTCGGTCTTTAAGTCTTCCTGCAGAGTCGTTCACGGTTTTCCGCGTGCCACGTCGGATTTTCCCATCCTCGACATCTTTAGTCACGTGATTCGCACACGTCATACCCCTCTCGCTTCTACCTTTCCTTTCAACCCATTCTTTTTCCTTTCAATTTCATGTTTGCTTTATTTATTGGGAAAAATAAATCAGACGTCACTGAACTCTGTTAAAATGGTCGTATTGATCATTTTTTTTAAACTACCGAATTATCATTAAATTTATTGAACTGTAATCTAACTATAATGAAATGAAATTTATCGAACTGTAATCTAACTATAATGAAATGAAATTTATCGAACTGTAATCCAAATGTAATGAAATGATATCTGTTTCGTAATAATTCAATAAATTTAATGATTATTTTATATATATTTTTTAAAATAATAATTAAAACGATCATTTAAGTATGTCCTAATAATATGTTAATTGTATTCTAATTTAAATGTTTATCATATGTGATTTCGTCCGGATTCTTTAATAATGATTAATTCTTGTGATAGTCGCATTTGTGTTATTTGCAGTTACTACTTGAACTTCCTTCAAACTTCGATTTCAGATGCTGAAACAAACTGTACACGATCAAAACATTTTTCACTTCAAAGCTTCACTCCACGAAAAACTGGCAAAGAAATCAAACAAATCAATCAAGAAATCAAAACTTGAACGCTCTGAGCTTGTGATCAATTTAAAAAAAGAAAAAAAGAAAAAGAAAAACTGCTCTCGAATTTAATGTCGGCCCAACGAAGAAAACTGCAAAACCATTGAAGCTTCCATGGTTGAACTTATTTCATCTCAATGGCTTCTATACTTTCAACTTTCTTAGTTCAAGTTTTGTTGCCATTCACAAGCTATTAGTTCATGCTGCTGGCATTTACCCATTACTTGCAGCAAGGCTTTCGATTGGTACTCCTTCCGTGTAAGAACACACACCTAGTTCTTGACAGTGGTCAGAATGAATTCCGTTCTGCGGAGTTCTTAACCCGTGTGCGAGTCTGTTAGCCATCGTTTGTATAACTTGGTCAGATATCTCAGGATTATCTTCCAACGCATGGCTCAAAATTGTCAATAGAATCTGTTCGATGTGGCTTCTGTTCCTCTGGAGGTTGAGTAGCCATACGCTCTTCTGATTTCGCTTCATGGTTGCCTACTTCCACTTCTATCTACCGAATAACTTTGAGCATCTGTAGCTGTTCTGGATGTGACTCCGGTATGTTTCTTCTGCACATTCCTCGACTCTTCTTCAAAGACGTACCTTGAGCGCTGCAAGAAGACATCATTGAAACAAAAGGAAAAAGAATAAGAAAGAACCTAATTCATTTAATGATATGGCACAAAAAAATTATTTGGAGAAAACATGAAATGGTGATCAAAAGAAGACAACGGTTTCACTATTTTATTCATAAAGGAATTCCCATTAACCAATGTTACTTGTATTCGGATGCATCATACACGGATATGTATCCGACAACATTTTACAAGTTTTACCTTGACAGGGTCGGAAAGTATCGCATATGCCTCTCCAATTATCTTAAATAGTTTGTCAGCATTCTTGTAGGCCTCTTCTCTTATCTCCTTCCAAAGCCTGTCATCTCCATTTTCATGTCTTACAAGGGATTGAACAGCCTACATAAATAAGTAATAATAAATTGTCAGATTGGCACCAAACTTCTAAAAATATACATATAAAAGATATAAGAAACCTTGCCCGGATGATGTCTAAGAGCAGCTCTCCGATACGCCTTCTTAATTTCCGCTGCTGAAACAGTTGGTTTGACCCCCCTGCCATTACAATTAAAAATAAAATATATGGTAGATCGTAATATAGTTCTTGATCCATAGTCCATAAATATGGCTCTGAAAAAGCTAAATAGGCAACAAAATATTGCAGAACTTGTTACTTTTCCTCTATTATATTGCCCAACAAAGATGACTAGAAAACTTTGAACTCCCTTCTTGAAATCTAAAATTTACGACCCAGATAATAATATTTGAAAAGGTTTAAAGAAAGAGGGTTGTTGTTGTTGTTGTTTAAAGAAAGAGCAAACAAATGAATATGTTTTTAAGCCAAATAAGTGGCCTCAAGAATCCATGTTCATATGAACCTCGATGCATTATAGACCCCAATTATAATAACAAATGAAAAAGAAACTTACAAAATCAGATAGAAATCCAGAGGGGCTTCCTTTTTGCCTTCTTCCTCAGTTTCAGAAAGCCACAAACGAGCTTGTCTCAAGTCATTTGCAAAGTTCTTTGGTCTGTCGGATGCTCCAAATTGACTGGTCTTTGTTTCCATTTGAATCATGAGAAGAGAAATAAATCTTTCAATATCAGTGGCTGCTTGCCATAGTCTCTAATCATCTGATATAAAGTGGCTCGTCTAGAAATCGCCTGCAAAAATGTGAACCCACAAATTAAGATTTACATTTCTTAATTCCATAAATCACTCTCTTAAGGTAGAACCTTAGTTAGTCACTACAATAATGCCATCCAGGTAGTCCTATAAATTAAGCTTCAGCATGTGCTTAGTAGCCAGGTTTAGATTCTCCGTTTTTATATTTACGTGCAATGACCATTTGATTTGAGATACTTTTAGTTTACTCTCTCAACTCAAATTCCTCCTTCCATTTCTTCTCAACTAATGCATATGTATGAGCGTAAAGATAACATCAGTTTTCAGAACCTTCAAATAATTTCCATCAAGTGCTATGGCAAGGCTGTAATCAGTGATTGCATCAGTGATTTGACCCAGAGCTTTATACGCCACGGCACGATTGCAGAAACAAATAGCTGCAAAAGGCCAGCACTCTATATTGCCGGATAAAGCAGCAGTATAATGTTCAACAGCTTCTAAGTGTCTTCCTGACTGAAATGCTTTATTCCCTGCAGCCTGCAGATAAAATAAATAACTGCATTATGATACCAAACTTTTTATCTATACATCATAAAGCAGACGAGACTTCTGAAAAAAAAAGCATAGTTGTAAGATGACACCAGTGTTCTAGGGACCAGTTGGATCTAGTTAAAAATTGTTAGTACTAGTTCCACTTCGGGATGGCAATGGGTCATTTTGTTATCAAAAAACAATTATGCTTGCCTTTTGGTTCTGAAAGAAAAGAAAAACAGTAGTGAAAGCAATTTCCCAATAAAAGCCAACTCCATGTAATTTCCACAAATTTAGGTAGCAATAAAGTTTTGGAAATCCTCTATAAGCAAGTGAAGAAATAATGCTTGTATACGTTCTTGAATGCTCAAAAGTCAATCCCACAGCCAAAAGAACAAAAAATGGCAACCACACGAGCAAAAACACAATGTGGTGCAGAACTGTACAAAAAGTATATCAAGGAAATACCTTATGACTCAAGAGCTCGCGGACAGTAGCAGCCAAAGGAATTGATGATTCCAAACTATTGTTTCCATCCCTGGACAGACCCAAATTGTATAGCAAAGTTGTATTACAGTGCATTAATTAATTAATATATTGAATGAGTGAAGGACAGTGATTTTTACCTATCGGTAGAGGATTGCTCTTGCTTCTCCAGCAAAGCAATAGCCTCTTCAAGCTTTCCCAGATGAAAGTAAGATTTGAAGATCATGAGACATCGCCAAATTCTAAAGGTCGAGTCCTTTGAGAAGCCAGAACTATCCAGATTGTTCATTTGCCCATTGCTATCAAATGATAAGGAATTCCTTTCAGCCAAATCAAATGTCTGCTCACACAGTTGAATTACCTCTTCATATTTGCGCAGCTGCAAGATTGCAAAAAATGTTATTAGGATTCCAAGAATCTTCCTGAGATTCAACATATGCTTAAATAAACAGTAAACTATCTACTTTCATATGCTCTTTTAGACAAATATATATGAATAAACATACAATGAAAAGGGCTTCTGCTTTCATTTCAAGTAATTTTTCTGAGTACAAGCTTATTTTGAAGGCCTCGGAAATCAGTTCCAGAGCACTATCGGCATCATTAGATGTTCTTCTTTGCAAAAGTTCAGCAGAGCGGTGCATGCATTCGAACAATTTCTGTAATAGAGGAAACCAGTCATCATCACCTCAAATAAACCAGCATTTAATCATTTGTGTCTATTGCAAACTCCAATAATCTTCATGCATCTAAAGAATAAACTGTAAATCCCAATTAATGTCACAATTAACATCAAGTTGTATCACCTGAACAAAAAACAAAAAGGGCCAATAGTTTATTAGTTCCTCTCAAAATAATACTAACAACAAGCACCTGTGACTTTTGCAGGCCATCAGAGGCTTCTAATGCAATTTTTCGGTCCACACAAACGCCTGTTCCAGATTGTAAGCACTTCCTGAAATATCGCGTCGAGTTCTCAACTTCACCAAGGGCAAGGTAGCAACTTAAAGGAAAAGATCAAAAAAGAGGCCCATGTTACGAGAGATAAGAGAAAGCCAATGACGAGCATGAATCAAACTAATCACCGGAACTGGATAACAACACAGGGAAGCATCGACTCCAAAGAGACACAGATATGTACAAAAGGAAAAACATGGCTGATAATTTAACTGCTTGGAAAAGCATATTTATACTACAAATAGGGCAATTAAAATGAAAGGTTAAGATTCAAATAAACATCAGAGAAGAAACTGTAAACAGTTTGAAAAAAATACTTAAAATATCTTCATACAAAAAAGACTTAAAAGCAAAAAGGGATTTCTCAATCTTAAATAACTAAAATGTATAAAAGAATTTATACAGCTGAAACAGAATCACATATAAAACCAGAACTGTGGAGACTCAAATTAAAGAAAATGAAACGAATGCAGAGTCTTACTTAGCTGCTCTAAGTTGAACCCTTGAAAAGTTGGGATCTATTGCGATGCCCATCAAGCAATCTCCTAGTGCATCTTTCATTCTTCCAAGAGACATACATGGATCTGTTGCTATGGCACAGCATCAATTCCCGAAGACAGCTTTTAGATGTCTCACTTGCAGGAATACAACTTATCCCCTGCGTATAATATTCCTCAGCTTTGGATGAATATCCATTTGCATATGCTTCGTTTCCCCTGGTATATATAAGATGGATTTATCAGTGGAAGGGAATCAAGCACAAACAGATGTCACATCATCAAATTACAAGATGGATCAAATACAATCTATAAGAGCACGAGGACCATTAATCTACTTAGAAACAATATGCTTTAAAAGAATGAAGGTAAATTATCAAAAACGAATAATAACCTTAATCGCCACTTTTTACATGATTCCTGAGCTGCAGCGCTTGCAGCAGTCAAATTAGGTTCATGCTTGATCTTTGGTCCTTTGTCCGCCACAGAATTCCCTCCAACCTTGCTTTGCAAAGTAGATAAATTTGTTTTCTGGCCTTGCCAGGGAGATAAATGTGCTGAAGCCCCAGGGTAAGGAGGAAAATGTACAGAGGATGATGCACAAGGAATTTTTGCACTTGAACTGCAATAAGGAGTATCAAAAGAAATTTTAGCCAAATTCTTCTTTCTGTGTTGGTGTTGATATTTGACTCTGAACTGAAGAAGATGCAGCAAAGGTGAAGTCAAACCCACTTATATGGTCTGGATTAGAACTGGCAGAAAAGTACATCTGGGTGTCACTATCTTGCCTCTCAATAGTTGTTCTAGAAGTAACTTCCTTTCAGCTGAGCTAAGAGTAATATCGATGTTATCATCTATCTCCTCGGCTGCGGATATAAAACTTTCAGTTTCAGCCCCAGACATAGAATCTTCCTGAGGAGCTTCAGTAGCAACATCTTTATCATAAGCATCTCCATGACCCTCCATTTTTATTTCTTCATCTTTCTCCTCACCTTCATTTATAATCATATGCTGTGTTGCAGCAACCAGATCCTCGTCAATTGCATCATTTGAAACCGCTTGTTGTGAACCACTGGATGCAGATTTAACACCAAGACTGAAAGACTCATCTGAAGCTACAGAAGATTCTCTGGAACATCGAGTATCAGCTAGGATTTCCTGATATGGTGAGACATCCATTGGTGAATATGACTCGGAAGCCTCTGCATTATCCTGTGCACCAGTTTTACTGGAAACAAAGTTTGGTCCATGCCATAGTTGGACTGGCGTAGGGTGTTTCAACTTTCCTTTCCTTTTCTTGACAGTTGTGCTTTTACCAGTTCCTTTTTTTGCACTGAATTCTAATTTCTTATTTGGGCCAAAGAACATATTTGCCTGTGACTGTGGAGTTTTGAATTCTACGAAGGGTGTTTGACCAGCATCTTGTCTAGCAGTAAAACATAACACCTTTTCTGGTTTATCAGAACTAAAGCCAGAGGAACTTACACCAGGCTGGAAATGCATTGCACTTGATGAAAGTGAAGTTGGTAATACTGCAGCTCCACCTGGTTCAATATTACTTTTTAGTTGATCAATATGAACTTTACTACTTGGATATAAACCCGGTGTTGCTGCCCGGAAAACATATTCTTTTTTAACTGAATTAACAAACACTTCAAGCTTCTTATCATCCAACTTTTCAATTCGCATATCCTTTCCAAAGATTTGCGAAGAATAAAATCCTCCATCTGTTTGACCAGTAGAATCTCCTGTTACACTTCCGATATTCAACTTCCTCTCCATATCAGTTGACAATACCTTTTCTCTTTCCCCGCCAAGATGACGAGAGCTTTCACCACTACCAAAGGCAAATTCATCTCTCTCATTGGTATTGTTATCATCAGACCCCTTTACATTCAAATTCTTATTCCTATCTTGAACTGCATCTGTCGAGTTTCCGACAGAAGAATCGCTACCTTTTCTGCCTGTAAATACCTTCTTACTCCCACCATTGACATCCTCACTGCTGTTAATATTCAACTTGCTCTGCAACTCATTCAGAAGTTTTCGCTTTCCACACCTCTTCCAACATAACTACCTACATTGCTATCATTCTCATTGCTCTGATCACTCTTAGAACCATCATGGATGTTCAAGTTCCTTATATCATCCGGAAGCTTCGAAACTAAACTTTGATCATTTAAACCAAAACTCTTCCCAATTCTCAAACTTCTCATTTCCTCCGCAACTCCTCCCTCTAACTCTAAGTTACCACCCAAATTACTCCCATCGGATGGGATACGGCCGGGAACATTGCAAACAGGCGGAAACGGATTGAAACCAGGTCCTACCCGAGTTTCTAAACTGCCTGAAGATTTCAAATTACCGGAATTCAATTGCTTTCTAATTTTGACAAGCCTTGGTCTAGCATGGCCGGCCGATGGTCGTTGTGAGGAAGGCGTATTGAAGCTAAAATCGGGATTATTCGGGGTCGAATTCGAAAACCCAGAATTAAAATCACCTCCAAAACCAAAAATAGAAGATGGGTTCATTGTTTCTAGTGAAGATTCCGATCGATGAACAGAAAAAGACCCAAACGAATTCAATGCAAAAGGAACATAAGAAACCTGACCATAAGGTGCTGAAGAAGCTGCTACTCCAGGGTCTATTAACGCCGGTGACATGTCAAAATAAGAGTCATCAAATCCAACGGCTATCAATCTGTTCGGACTGAAAGATGAGATTCCTTGATCGATCAAAAGGTCCGTTGATGGTGGGGTTGTTTTTTGGTTCTTATTTCATTGGATGAACAACAAAATAAATCAAATAATGCCAATTTTTAATCAAATATAATTAATAGCTTAAACAAATAATTATTTTTTAATTTAAATTTTCCATTTTAAAGTTTAATCCTTTAATGTTGCTTTGAAAAGCTTCTTTTGTTTCACTTTGATTTTTAATTTTCTTTCTTTTTTTCTTTTTGAAAATAGACCATCATTCATTCAATACCAATTGAGCTAGAGAGTGGGCTACTCGGTTTGCCTTCCGTGCACATACTAGACAGTGAAATTTGGATGTCTTGCAAGAGTATGCTGAGCTTTATCAAGGAGGAGACCTATCACCGAAAAATCCTCTTGAGATTTGGATAGTTTGTTGACTATCGAGATGACATCTCCTTCCACTATCACCCAGTCCCAGCCATGTTCAATAGCCATTCGGAGACCAAATGAGAAAGTCGTTGCCTCTGCCGAGACTGAATTGTGAGGAGTATCAAGTTTCCGAGCCATTCCTCCGATGACTGGCCAAAGTGATCACTCCCAATAATCTCTACTGCTGCCTCCCCCGTCTGAAGGCGAAACGCGCTGTCAACATTGATTTTCACAGTGCCTTCATTTGGTTTGCACCAACAAACCTTTGGTGGATTCTGCTGCAAAATGGAGTTGCGAACAGTCGAGTTTGCCACCGCATTGAAAGCATTTCTCAATTCCTATGACCTCTCTATCTCCTTGGATCACTTTTTCTTGAACGGCTTTGTTTCTACGATTCCATATGTTCCAGATTAGCGTGAGGAAACTGCTGAAGCCATCTTTGTCCAGGAAGGAAGCCACTCTCTCCAACCAGGTTTTGCATGAGTGAGCAGCATCGTGAACGAGTTCATTCCTCAATCCTGAGACTTCCAGAATTTTCCGAGAGTGGATGCAGTCTTTTAGAGCATGAAGGGCCGATTCAACTTCTTGTTTACATAAGGGGCGGAGACTCTCCAACGAAGGTTTTGATTTTGGGAAGGGTAGGAAGCTTACTCAAAATTCTCCAGATTCTAAATGGATCACGAATGGTCCCTTTCCTCATTAACAACCAATTGTACCCTGATTTAACAGAATATTTACCTCCATCGTTATGGCTCCAAAGCAATCTATCTTCCTCCACCGGAGAGATAAGGGTGTTGAGGACCTCTCTAGCATCCGCACAATCGAAAACCGTTCTAACTTTGGCATCATCCCATCGAGGGAGGCCTTCGAGCATAAAATTCTAAGCAGGGGCTGATCGGAGTTGCTCAAATAAGCTGTGGAGAAGACCACCGGTTTGGAGCCTCCCCAACTATCCAGGAGAATGTGAGCGTGTCCGTTGAAACCAACTCTCCAAAAGAAACCTTCACGAAGAGCTTCTAGGTCCTATCTTCGCATCAATAAGGCTAGAGCTAGGGAAATATTTAGCTTTAAAAACTCTGTACAGTAAGGAGTTCGGGTTTTGGATTAAACTTGCTTGCTGAGGAGAGCAAGGTTGAAGAGTTTGAGATCGCGAATGCCTAAACCCTGGTCGCGTTTGGCTCAATATACCTTGTTCCACGCAACAAGGGCCCAACCCCGAGAACCATGACGTCCTGACCACCAGAAAGCTCTTATCAGAGAGGTAATAGAGTCGATAATTCCGTCCGGGAGTAAATAGCATGACATGATATACGTTGGGAGGGCTTGCGCAACTGATTTGATGAAAACTTCCCTTCCTCCGAAAGACGAGATTCTTCGACAATCCATTGAATATGTTGCTGACTTTTCCTCTAATAAAATTGAAATCATTTAATTTGCTCCTGTCGGTAATGAGAGGAAGACCCAAATACATTCCAGGGGACTCTTGCTCTTGCACTCCAAGAATATTAATCTGCCTTCGATTATCGGGAGGGGTGCCGAGGCAAAAATAAACAATGGATTTTTTATAATTGATCTTTTATCCCGAAGAGATCTCGTACAAGCTCAGCACTTTTTTTAAACGCTCGGCTTCCTTGAGAGAATTTTTCAAAAAGAGAAGGCTATCGTCAGCGTGGAACAAATGGCTGATTCAGGGGCCGCTTATGCTCGCTCGGACACATTTGATCACACCATTGCATTGCTCTAAAAGAAGGGCCGTGGAAAGTCCCTGCGCACAAAAAAGAAACAAATACGAGGAAAGGGGTCGCCTTGGCGAAGACCTCTTTCCGGTTTGAAAGTTCTCGAGAGTTTGCCATTTATTCTAATGCAATAAGAGATCGTGATGATACATTTCATAATAAGATGAATAAAGGACGAATCCAAACCCATTCTCTCCATCACACTCGAAATAAAAGTCCAGTCGACCCTATTGTAAGCTTTCTCCATATCTAATTTTAATGCTGCCCCTTTGCTTGGGCCATTATTAGGGTTTTTAAGTAGTGGAGAAGCTCGTGAGCCACAAGAAAGTCATCGGAAATTTGTCTACCGGAAACGAAGGTACATTGATTATCAGAGATACAAAAAGGCATGACACTTTTTAAACGATTAACAATCGACTTTGACACGACCTTGTAGCTGACCGAGCAAAGGATAATCAGTCTAAATTTTTTCATTAATCTTGGGTTGTCAATTTTCAGGATGAGTACAATAACAATTAGATTAACAAAATCAAAATCAAAATCAACAAGCCCATTAAGCAAACCAAGACAAAGGGAAACAACATCATCTCCAATAACATGCCAGAAGGAACGGAAAAAAGGAACCGGACATACCATCTAAACCTGGAGCTTTGTGAGGATTGATTTGAGAAAACGATGTCTGCACTTCCTCAGCCGTGAAGGTCCGACAGAGCTGGGCGTTTGTTTCGGGAGTAATGCACTTGTCAATAGCGTTGAGGATCTCGCTAGCAAGTTCAAGATTAGAGGAGCGAAACAGATTGGTGAAAAACTCGGTGGCAGTGTCGAAGATCCCGTCCTGGTTCTCGGTCCATATTCCATTAGAAGCAACCAAGCCTTTAATCCAGTTTTTCTTCTTGCTCCTGTTTGCTATTGCATGGAAAAACCTAGTGTTTCTGTCCCCGTGCTTAAGCCAGTCAACCCTCGACCTCCGTCTCCAGTAGACCTATTCTTTTGCATATATATCACTTAGTTCTTTTTTAGCAGCTCCCAGTTGTTGTGCCATCGAGTCCGAGATGGCCTGAGATTCAAGCCAAGAAATGCGTTTGTTGAGGAGAGTCTCATTTTTTCTATCAAGTGTATTCTTCCTTTTTTGCCAGCTTGCCAAACTCGCGCCAACAGCCTGGATTTTATCACAAACCGACCCTTAAGCCCACTGATTTTTAACAATGACACCACACTCCTCATCATCAACCCAACACACTTTGAACAGTTGAGGCCACGTGCGTCACTGTTTTTTCCCTTCAATTTCAGCAAAGTCCTTGGGTTTATTTCAGTACGCAATGGCATCGGCATATGGTGGGTGCCATTCACTAGTCCTTACCGGTAAGTTTTTCATAGTAATCATGGAGGCCGACATTGTCGAACCTATTTGCCCAATACCCTTAGCCCACGAGCCTCATGTACTGTATATATATTTAACTTTAAACAAATTAAGGATATGATATATACATACATAAATATTCCAAAAATATTTTTGAGGATGCAAACATATGTTAATAATATAATTTTTTTAATAAGATAGAAATAAATAGAATTTTAAAATGAGTAATATCAATAAAATAGACAACTAATCGAATAAATTCAAATTGTAGGATCAATTCGAGAAACTGTAGATCCGTCACTAAGAGGAAAGAAATTTTGAATTTTTTAAACTTCACGAATTATTATTCTCTAATTTCTTTTATTGTCATGTTAAATGTTTTAGTCTCGTTGTTTTTTTATCATTTTGTCAGTTTATTTTTTAAATGTCTTTTAAATTCATGAAAGTAAAATATAAAAAATTATCATTTTTAGATAATATTTTTTTCAAATTTAAAAGAATGTATCTTGAATAAGTCTATTATAATAAAAAAAATCAAGGATGGTACAATGATTGAATGGGCCAATCATTAAAAAATTGAAATCATTACTTAATTATGTAGGAAATACTAAAGCTATAAATTGATTTGATAGGTTGGAAGTTCATATATTGTAAATAGTATTTTAAATTAAAATTTTGTAAATGGTTAGAAAAATAATTTAAAGTGAAAACTTTGTCTAAATATTGAATTTGATTTATCTTTTATAAAAAGAACATGCAACTAATGATAAGATAAGAATTAGATAAATAGCCCAAAAAACATAAATTATATTTCAAATATATCAAAGTTTAATACTTTAAATAAGAATTAGAAAATTACGAAACATGCTACTAATAATTAACTACTAATCACCTGAAGATCCAACTATTAATTTTGATTAGGACCACAGACAAAAACAACAATAATCACATTTCATATTTCCTCTCACATGAAAATGTTTAATGATTTTGACTTTATAATAATCTAATTTTTTTAAAATAATTTAGAGTGATTATAATATAATATAATATATGTTCATATTTTTTTAATTATCGATAATGTATACATCTTACAAATATAACTACTTAAATTTAGAATCTAAAAAAATAATTTTAACCACAAAATCCACTGTCATTTCATTTTATGATGTAAGTTAGGCGCATGCATATGATTTCCTATGTATATACATACATCAGCAAAGTTAGGCATCTATGTTGCATGAAGACTGATATGGACACTTTAATAAATGTTTGCTTTCCTACGTATGGACCCCATCATGTCCAGTAATGATATCCTGAACTCAAAAATAAATGTTCATTATGATTATACAATGAGTAAATTACAATCCCATCACTTAATTCTCATTTCATTAATATTTCAATCACTAAAAATTATTTAATTTTAATTTATTTATTAAACTTTTGCTTTGTTCCTATTTTGATCACTCTGTAGTTAAATACTTAATGACGTTATGAATGAAAAAATTTCTTTTAAAATCACGAAATGATCCTAAAGTTTTCTATTATTGTTTGTGTAAAAAACTCCTAATTTCGAATTTTCTTTGATTTCTCGATGATAAAAAGCTTCCAAATCTCAACATTGAATGAGAGGAAAAGGAGGAAGTGATTTTTATATTTTGATTTCTCATTGATCGGGTGATGAATATTATAGATCATAATAGTCTAGGGAGTTTTAAAATGATTTATATAAAAATTAAAATGATAGAATGACATGAGACAATGAAACAAATTCGATGGTATCTCAAATGATAAAACAAATGTCAGAAAATATTAATATGATACAAAGCTGAAATAATAAACTATACTAGATAATAGATTATATGATTATATCAAGAAAGAAGATAAAAACCTTCTATTATATATTAATTTCTAAATCAGTATTTTTAGAAAAGTTAAATAATAGACTATAATAAATAAATAAAACATGTAATAAATGTTGCAACCACCAACAAAGAAGTTAAAAGGACAAATATAAATGTGTTAATGTGGTAGGGGAAGCAATTTGAAACTAAGTTGGGTGTGTAAGCAGCACAAGCATTTAACACACATTATAACACGTAGACCAACATGATTCAAGACTATGCTTAAAAAAACAAAACATTAGGGCACCAACACCCATAAATCCAATTTTTTAGAATTCTCCAATAATGTCGTATTGATAAAATATTTGATTTTAGATCCCATTGATCAGTCCAATTATAGTTAATTTATCCATTAATAAATGACTTTTATATTAAACAATGAAATATTTAATAAGAATAACTTATCGTATTATAACATAGAAAAATAATTATAAGGTGAAATTTTTAAATAATTATTTTAATTATGGAATTTTTAAACCATTAAAAAAATTAAATTTTGAAAGTGAAAAGTGGGGGAAAGTTTAGGCCATAAAATAAAGAGAAAATCGCCTCAGTGATCAAAAATGCCTTATAATATATGATTTTAACCAATTTTTTTCAGATTTGCCAAAATGACCAACAAAATCGTAATGCGATCGCTAATTCCAACGCGATCTCCATTATCGCAAATTCGCGTTGCATTTCGCGTTGCGATAGTTGGAAATCGCGTTGCGATGGTCTACAGTGTCGTTGCGATTTTCCCAATTCGCAATGCGAATAAGTAAATCGCAACGCGAATTGGTAAAATCACAATGCGATACTGACTATCGCAACGCGATACTGACTTTCGCAACGCGATACTGACTTTCGTAACGCGATACTGACTTTCGTAACGCGATACTGACTTTCGTAACGCGATACTGACTTTCGCAACGCGATACTGACTTTCGTAACGCGATTCTGACGTTCGCAACGAGATAATACAGAATCGCAATGCGATTTTCAAAGTTCGCAACAGGTTTTAGTTTCGCAACACAAATTTTTTGGGTATATATCTACGCAGCAGCAACAACTCATAACCTAAATCCCTAAATCGCAACTCATTCCATCTCCATCTTTCACTCTCTCTGGCGACATCCGTTCCTATATCCATTCCTACATCATTCCCCATCCGGCAACAGGTCTTAGTTTCGCAGCTCGTTTATTTAGTAAATTAATTTACAACCATGAAATCATCTAATGTTGATCATGTTTGGATAGATTTGTATTTTGGAGGGTCATGAGAGAATGTTCATGGTGTTAGACATTCATTTGACTATCGCAACGCGAAAATGGCTATCGCAACGCGAAAATGGCTATCGCAACGTGAAAATGGCTATCGCAAATGTGATTTTCTCGTTGCGATTTTCATTTCGCATTGCGATTTTCATTTCGCATTGCGATTCTCTCGTTGCGATAGTCAGTTTCGTGTTGCGATAGTCTGTTTTGCCTTCAACATAATGCAGATTGAAAATCAACAAATCAACTATTACATTTCAATCAATTAAACAAGCACAAATAAGAATTATGTACACATCAATTAAACAAATCAACATTTACAAATCATCTTTTACAAATCAATTAAACAATCAAAAAATAATAATAATTCTTATTTCTTCATAAATAATTGAATCAATGAATCAACAACTTTGTGACCCCGTACATCCATTTCACGCAACTCACTTAAGGATTAACCTGCAGAAACCAAACATTTGCTCAAACAAGACTTCCTACACATCTAAAACCTACAAACAGCAAATTATTGAATTCTAGGTACTTAACCAAACATTTTCAAACCAAAAGGAGTATATATGTTAACAAAACTTGCATTTGACTTACCAATTAACAATGGGCACTTTCATAAGGCGGATGCAGGTAGGCAGCGTCTCGAATATATTGCTCTAGCCATATAATACCGAAACCACAAGCCTACTGCAGCTCTATCTTTATCGGTGGGAGGTAGAAACTCTGTGCTTCCCGTCGTCAAAAGCGCCAAGCACAAGCATACAAGAGGAGCACAATCCCCTATGGCTCCCGGCGATTGTTGTGGCGCGGTCTCGTCTCTGACAACTGTGACATTGAACTTCTTTGGCTTCTTGTGTCCAGAATGAGTCCAATAATTAATCCCATCCAAGAATTTAGCCAAATGAGAGCTCCATCCATTGATCATATCTCTCAAATCAGACAGTGATATGTAATTTATCATGCTGTCATACACTATTATCTTCAGGGATAGGAGCTGAAGTTGGATGAGAAGCCAATGACGACGTTCCAAAACAGGGATAAACACCTGCAATCATAAGTAATAATTCATTTATTTGCGCACTTATTTATGAACACCTTTAAAAAATTTAAAAAATAAACAATAACCTTATCGACCTCCTACCATGCAGGATAAAGTTTAGCTTGTCCATTGCCCAACGAAAATGATTCATCTCGTTGATTCTTCAAGTGAACTGCGTGAAAAGCCGCTGACATTATTGTATATCGCAATTTTTTTTTATTTTTCCTAAGCTTCCTTATTATTAGTAGACGTGACACCCACGCATCGATATGCTGTTTTACAAAAAAATACATATATTAGTGAATTACATTAATTTTAAAAAAAAAATAATCAAAATCATATATAAGACAAATATAAGACTTACCTCCCCATCGAAATAGCCACTGTCTTCAACCCCTAATAGCACACCCCACCAAGACCGATCAAGCAACAAAAACATTTCATCGTTGAGTTTACTTATGTCAATGTAACACCCTTGGCTCCGCTCATGTAGATAAAAATCAACTGCGGTCTTAGCCCAAAGGGTATTATCCACAATTGTTTCCGGTAGTTGTCTCCTCTCCACTTCAGATACCGGAAGGGTACTAGCCGGTAACTCATACGAGAGCCAACTCTCATCCATCATGTCCGGAACCGGTGGGGGTTTCTCAATACTTTGATATATTACCCCATGTGAATCGGACTCTGGAATGGTGGGAGGGATCTCTTCAACGATGACAGTGGCCTCTTGAACGGTGGGGGAGACTCTTTAGGGAGGATAGGGGCCTCTTGAACGATTGGAGGGGACTCTTGAGGGATGACAGGTGAGTCAGGCTTCTTCTTGCGGAGTCTTCGCACCATTGGGGTGAACGGAGACGTAATAGCACGTCCACGCCGTCTGATGCGTGAACTCCGTCGTGCAAGGAAAACCCGACGTAAAGCATCCACGTTATCGAGCCGCTAAAAAAATTAATACATAAATCAGTAAATAAACAGACATGATATTAAACAAAGACAAATATGTTTCAAACTAGCATTGTATTCACCCAAGTCATTATTCTATCATAGTTCACAAAATGCTCAGATAACATTCCAGAAGTAAGCACTTATATAAACATTTAAAAGGACAACATATATAAACATTCCAGAAGAAGAATAGTTTACTTTCGCAACACGAAACTTAAAATCGCAATGCGAAAATGACTATCGCAACGCGGAAATGGCTATCGCAATGCGAAATGAAAATCGCAACGACAAAATCGCAATGCGAAATGAAATCGCAACGACAAAATCGCAACGCGAAACACAAATCGCATTGCGATTTTCATTTTCGTGTTGCGAAAGTAAACTATTCTTCTTCTGCAAATTGAAACTTGAATGGATTGCATTACTTCAACCAAAAGACAAAAACAAAACCAAAAACAAATACTAACAAAAACAGTTTAGCAGTATTGGCAGCAACCGAATGAATTACGAGTATGAAAAATCTTAAACTTACCTCGTTGCGTAGAGTATAAACCTCATTCTGCAACGATGCTACCATCTCACGTAGAGCGACTACCTCACCGCGTAATGTAAAACCTCAACACGCCATGCACCATCGTCTTTGCGTAAAGTACCGACCTCCTCACGCAAGGCATTGACCTCATCACGTAACTCCCCTAACTCATCCCGTTGAGGTGGAGAACAGGGAGATAAACGTCGTGGTATCTTTGCCGGTCGCCTATCTTGCGGTGATGGTGGAGAAGAGGCTCGATGATGTGATAGAATAGGTGATGGTTGTCGTTGTGGAGGTGTATAGTCGGGTCGATCAGATGATGACTCTGGGTGAGGTGATGGCTCCCGAAGTGGAGGTTGCTCATCAACCGTTCCATCAAAAAAGCGCTTACTAGCTTGCCACCAATCAGTGGCAAGCTCAGCTTCCGTGGGTGTCAGCCTCTGTAGAGGAGTGTTGGCCTCCTAACAATATAAAAGCTCAAACAAAGTTAAACGTGTACTAGTAATAACTTGTTTATAAACATATGGTAGTATTTATGTTAACTTACATTATTTATTGTCGTATACCGTAGTAAATCTTCCCATTGCAAGGTCCGTTTCCTCTTCCAGGAAATAGCCCTGGGAATATCATTTGAAGTTTTTATTGCATATGTCTTCATGGCGGGAAAGGCCTCAAATATCCAAATCTACAAACAATATAATAACAAACATTAGTAATTGTTAAATAATTATTTATAATTTTGGAAACATTATATAAAAATTCTTACCTTAAAAGCCCAAATAAAGCCTGTCAAAGTGTATTTGGAACCATCGCCATGCAAACTTTTTCGATCATCCAAGGCAGACGATAACTTATTCCATGTAGCTTTCCATAAATACGAGCCCCACGGAAACAGGTTCCACGCATTTAGGTCTTCTACCAATTTTATTAGATCATTTGGAATAGGTTGTCTGGCCTCTCTGCCTAAAAAGCCAGCATGCAAAAGAATTAGAAGGCATACTCGGACAACGTCGACGTCATCCATCCGAGTAAAACCATCTTTCTTATTCAACAATCTTGTCAGGTCTTCTAAGTGTAGATTCGGCCTCTCCAGCTTAGGAAAAACCCGGGATAGCCATGATGGGCGGGTAATGTGTCTAGTGTACCGACCTACATCATCGTGTCCGAAGCGTAGACCGGTGATTAAGCAAAACTCTTCCGCCCAAAACACGTATACGCCGGTGGAAAATCAAACCATATCTCTTCATCACGACGTTGTATAGTCTCTGGTAGATCGCTAGTCATGGTTTGAAGAAACAGGTGTGTCAACATCGCATCTCCACCGGGATGTTGTACTTTCAGCCATGGCCCGAAGCATGTATCCTCAAACATTTTTCTTTGTGCAGGTGAAAGCTTCGACGCAATTGTTTTGGCCAGGCTGACTTTATTTCTTAAGGTCAATTGAGCCGAATAAAAGTTCTACAAAAACAATAAACATACTAAGTTAGATATACCAAAAACTACACTGTGAAGATATTCCAAAAACAATAATAAACATAAAGAGTAGTAGTTTATTCTTCAAACTTAAATTTGCAACACTGTGAATTTCGTATTTGTCTTTGTTTTTTGGTTGAAGTAATGCAATTCATTCAAGTTTCAATTTGCAAAAGAAGAATAGTTTCTGAAAATAAAAATCGCAACACGAAAATGACTATCGCAACGTGAATTTGACTATCGCAACGATAAAATCGCAACGCGAAACTAAAATCGCGTTGCGATTTTCATTTCGCGTTGCGATTCTCGGTTGATTTAATAAGCAATCTAAGTGAAATGGTTAATCTATTATTGAAATTACTAGTAAACTTATCATCAATTTCAATATGAAAAACCTAATAATAATGCAAAAATTTCAAAAAGAAAATAATTAAAAAAACTAACTCTCGTTGGTTGATTTTCTATTTCTGATTGTGAGGGTGACTCTGAGAGATGGAGATAGACGGATTTCGCAGGAGATGGGGACGCATTTCGTCGGAGATGGGTGAGAGAGTGAGAGATGGAGATGAGACTGAGTTGTGATTTTAGGTTTTAGGTTATGAGTTGCGATTACGGGATATACTGTGGACTGTTCAGTGTTCCAATATATTAATATTCGTGTTTGGAATTTAAAAATAAAATACTTGGTCAGGATACTAATGGCGCTTAGAAAATCGCATTGCAATTATGTATTATCGCGTTGCGAAAGTCAGAATCGCGTTGCGAAAGTCAGTATCGCGTTGCGAAAGTCAGTATCTCTTTGCGATTTTGTATTATCGCATTGCGATAGTCAGTATCGCATTGCGATTTTTTCAATTCGCGTTGCGATTTACTTATTCGCATTGCGAATTGGGAAAATCGCAACGATACTGTAGACCATCGCAACATGATTTTCAACTATCGCAACGCAAATTTACGATAATGGAGATCGCGTTGCGAATTAACGATCACATTACGATTTTGTTTATCATTTTGGTAAATCCAAAAAAAATTAGTTAAAATCGTAAATTATATGAGATTTTTGGTCACTGTGGTTATTTACTCTTAAATAAAAAGGAAAAAAACAAAGTGAATGGGCAGCCAGATACCAATACCATTGATATACGTTGTCAGATCCCCCATGTGACAAGGTGTCCCCATACCCTCATAAAACAATTATCACAACACCCTAAATTCACCTTTAATCACATGAATCAACCACCTTCTCTTTTACCCCATACTAAAGATACTGTAATAATATCAGCAGTAAGAACATCAAAAAGATGATTAAAAAAGGGTCAGAGTTGTATCCCTTCTCTCGGTCTTCATATCAGTATAGTAGTTATACTTCAGCATACAGATCTTTTCACCTCACTTTTGAAAAGAGGGGTAAAAAAGGTTGGTAAAAAAACACAAAGGGAAACAGTAAATATCACAGTAACACATAAAATAAGTTACTACTAAAGCTAGCCTTTTGTTTATATATTCTACTGTTTTAGCAGCGTGGTCCAAGCAAAGAGGAAAGACCCCACTCTCCTTAGATCAGTTCCTCCTGTCTTTTACCTATACATTTATGTATTTTAATGCAGTCTCAGTATGTATTGATGATGATGGTGATGACGATCTTGCTGCAATCTTGTCTACAGATCTCTTTCTTTGTTTTCGGTATGGCTTTGACTATACAGCTAGAGGATTTTTTCTATTTCTTTTAGTAAAATTCTTCTTCCAAATGCTTTCTGCAAGATGTTAGAAAAAGAACAGCAGTTTCAACATCGTGAGAAATCGTTAAATTTGGACAAAATTTTCCAACAATCTTAATGTGTCTTACCATGGCAAACTCGAATTTTCCTCCATTGCTGGATATGTCGAGAGCTTACATTTCGATGGCGCCTTGTCCAGAAGAAAACCTTTGTAGCCAAATGAACAATATCACTAATTAACTTCCCTTTCTAGCCTTTGGAATTGTAATAAAAGGAACGAGGTTATGTTTTACCTAGGGAGTTGTAGAAAACATGATTTAAGTGAAGCCACATTGAGGCCGGAGGCGTTGGCCAGCAAAGGGTTACCGTTGGAAGATGCAGTCGGACTCCCAGTTTTGTCGTCAGCCTCTATAGAAGATGTAGTGAAGACGGTGAGGTGATCGCCGGTCAATTTCTTAGGTGATGCAAAAAGGTTATCAGGGAGAATATGCTCCAAGCTGTTCATATGACATAAGGGCCTTTTAATAATGCCAATAAAGAATGAATATGCTAATCAATTGTCAAAAGGCCGACCAAAACAGATGCATTATATAGAATCAGATTCCGGTAATGTGAATATTTAAATGCCATGCGTTATACCTTTCGGGGAAGTCGTTTTCTTCCACGTTGGCCCTCTCCTTATTAATAGCATTTCCGTTTTCGTTTTTATGATTACATGACAGATTAACTTCCTCGTGTGGCTTATCAGCATCGGTAGCAGCTGTCAATTTGGAAACAGCACCAATCAGGTTACCAGCATTATCTGCAGGAAAAGCAAAAGCAAAGCAAATTGAATAATGGAGCACTAAAGTTATTTTTTAACTGTTCTGATGTTGTAAATATGTAACCTTCATGAGTTTCTTGATCGAAGACGTCAGATGGAAAAATGCGCGCTTGATTGGTGGGAGTACGGAAAACAGTTGGCGATGGAATGGGAGAGCCGGTGGACAAATCATGATGGAAAGGAGACTGGCGATGGTTTTTGAAATCCAACATCTGCAAATTCATTAGCCTTCTTCCTTGAAGCTCGATGGCTTGTTGTAAATCAGCCTGCTCCTCCAGTTTCCTTTGCAACAGCATCTCTGGAGTATTGTAAAACATTCTTGTCCCTAAACAAATTCGAATCGAAACGAAAATAAAGCTAGCAAATATGTACTGCAATTCAACATAAATTCAAGCCTAGTCTTTTTCTGTTTTACTCACTGAGATGGAGATCAAAAGGCTCCCTCGAATCCACCAGGGTCGGACTTGAGCACGCCGAATACTCTCCTCTCTCCAATTGTTGTTGCTTCCTAATCAATAAAGATAAAATCATATCAATGCAGATAGTATGCAAACATGGAAAGATCTAACAACGTAAACCGAGAGCCTTTACTTCTCTTGGACTTTGCCCTTCTCCTTGTAAGGCTTAACAAGAACACGAGAATCGCAAACGAAATGCGGGTTCCCTTTAGCTAAAATGAGCTTCACCGTCTCAGGATACACAAATGTAACAAACCCAAACATCCTCTTTTGCTGGTAAGGTATCCTAACATCTTGTACTGGTCCATATATGCTATGAAAAAAGCACAACCAACCTTAATATTCAACAACGGAAGCTCAAACCAGAAACAACAATGGCCTACACAAGTAAAAAGCTTATAACATTAACCTGAAGTAATTTGAAACATCTTCTTCTTTGAAAGTACTGTCAGCTGGAAATGTCAAATAAATCTGTCTAGAGCTTGGATTGGCTCCCATTTCGGGCCGGCATTGCCCGTATTTATGAAGCTCATCTCCCATCATCAATGCTGCCGCTGCCGCTGCCGATCTGTAAACATAAAAGACAAAACCAATGGCAATGCCACAATAATGAGTTGAAGAACAAGCTAAAAGAAAAGCTATTACCAAGCAAGATAAGCTCCATGCATCTGATTTCACCTATGAGTTTCGTTTTGTTGTTGCTGGAGAAGGTAATTAACACACTTGTTGTAAGGGAAAGAAGCACCGCCGGGCAGGAACTGTGAAGACGAAGCAGCTAACTTTTGTTGTTGTTGTTGAAGAGATTTCGATCTAAGCAGCTCTTGGCACTGTTCTAACTCGGTCATGTTGGTAGCAGACTCAGCACAGTGATCTCCATGGATAAACCTACAGCTACTACCGTTCTTACAAAACCCTCTCGCAAAGTACAAACACGGCTTGAACCCCAGCCTGGAATTCAGATCTTCAGCTCCTAAACACAGCCCCGGAACCGAGAAACTCCGCCTATGCAACGGAGAATCAGCGTAACAACCAGTAGGACTAGCCATTGAAGCCAAATCCAGCCTCGGGTCGAACAAATCTTCAGGCTTCGAATCGTTGAGGAACGAGAGACCGTCCTGGAACTGGTAGTCATCGACGAATTCATTGCTGCTGATGTTACTGGTACTCCCATTGACGATGCTAGCGTGAGAAAGAGAATGGTTTTCGAGGCCTTTAGATGCATTGGAAGGGATGGATAAAGGGCTCGGCCTCGAAGAGAAAGGCGAAGGAGACGACGGCGTTGAAGGCGTGGGTGGGTTTGAAATGGAAAGTCCCAAGTGGGTTTTGGCTTTGAGTATTAAAGAGTGGATGAGAGCTTCGGGTCCAAAGGCTAAACGTATCATCTCTTTCTCGCCATGGTCTTGAATGAGAAGATAACCCATGATTTTAGAAGCGTTTTCGGGGTCCAAGTTTTGGATCCGAGAAAACACCATCCTCGTTGCATCGTACGACTCCATGGAGAATCTCAAATACCCAGATTTTCTTTTCTAAAAAAAACTGAGCTGAAAATACTGAAACTAAACTCACTCGAGAGAGAAAAAAGGATAGGGGACGAGAAAACAGAGAGGATAAGAGAGAGAGAGGAGTGGACTTTGCTTTCAAAAAGGCAATGATGGGGGGTTAAAATATAATTTTTTTTGTATAATTAATACACAAAATGTACCGAGTTCAAGCTTTCAGTTTCTCTCTGAAAACCCATCACAGAAAAGTTAAGAGAAAAACAAAAAAAACGGCGAAAGAGGAGGATGAAAAAGGTAGGTGTTTTTTGTTAGAGAAGTGTTGCAGTCTGCAAGTGATGTTTTTGATAATTCTGCAGATTTTCTCTCGCTTTCTTTCTTACTTTTGAGGGGAAAGAAAAGATTTGGAAATTAGAACCACAAGTTTTGATGGCAGCTCAGAGCAGGCAGCCTCGGGAGAGTAAATTCTAAGTTTCTTTGTTTTTTTGTTTCAATTTTTTAAAGAAAATTTGCTACTTTATGATTTAAAAATTTGATTGTTTTGAACAAGAGGGGGATTTGTCTTTTACAGAAATGGACAAAATAAGGCTAAGTGGGGGAGTAGATTCAGATCTGCTTCAATAAACTTGAAAGGGAAATTGAATTGATATAATTATTTATTTATTTTATTAATTAATTATTTTAATTTAATATTAGACTAATTTAAAAATGTTTCTTCTGATCTTATTTAACTCATTAAGTAACATCAACTGTTAAATTAAATGTTATTCTTTAGAGATATTAAGTTTAAATAATTATATTTATGGGTGTGTAATTATTATTATAATTAAAAAAATTAAATATATATTACTTTAAACTATTTAAAAAATCTAAGTTAAATCAGATCTATATCTGTGGGGTCCAAATATTATATCCATCTCTAATTTAATACAAAAAAATAATATAAAAAAAATTAAATACTTTAAACAAATTAAAGACTAAAAATTATTTTACTTCCGGTATAAAATATAACATAAAAAGACATGAATATGATTACTACATGAAACAAATATATAAAACCCCACGTGAATCCACACATTGTTGCACCTAATCACTCACGCTATTATATTATTATTATTATTATTATTATTATTATTATTATTATTGTAAAAATTAATCATTTTCAATTGGATGAACGGATAATGTACTATTCAATTACGTTTGTATTTATATTATTTTTTATTTATATATTTAAAATATTTATATTGAGATAAGATTTTATTACCGCAAATAAAATTCGTTTAATTTTACACAAATTTAAGATTATTGAATAAATAAAAACATATTACTGAAATTAATAGTATAGAAAAATAGAAGATATTAATCGGAAAAATAAAACAAAGAGCTAATCTCAACTATTTATTCTCGCTCATCATACAGTCTTAAATATGTATAAAATTAGAATAATTTTACATGATATAAGTCGATCATAAGATATTTGATGCATTTTGATTTTTATATATTGCCGTTGAATTAAATCATTTTATATGTTAATTTTTTTTGAGTTTAACGACATTGCTTTTGTTCATTAATAGTGTATATTTTATATTTATATCAATTTTATGTTGTTTTTTAATCACAAATTGGTCGAGTGTATAGTATTTTTTTAGTCGGGTCATTCGAGTATAAAATATTATTTGATTTTTAAAAAAGAATTATAAAATGATAACCAATTATTAATTTTTAGATGAAAACTTTATACGATAATTATTAACATAAACAACATAATAAATGTAGTCTTTAATTTTTACATATTATTATAATTTAATCCAAAATTTAAAATTGAACTCTTCACATTTAAAGTATTAACCAATTTAAACCTCACTGTAACTTGTTTTCTATAACATTTACGCCATTATTTGTCATCATTCAACCTTCAAAGTTCACACCTTATTTTGATCTTTTGAATTTAATTAATATATTTTTATTTTCTCTCATTTTCATACCTCAAAGTGTTATCGTGATTGTTTCAATCAATTAAACATGTTACTGATTATATTAGTAGTAAACTTTATAGCCTAACATAACTATTTTAAATTATAATTGGTGTTGAAAGAAATGAAATTGAACATTTTTTTTTCTTTCAGTTAAATTTTTAGAATAGTGATTAAATTATAAAAATAAGTAAATGTTAAGGATTAAAATTATTTTATGTTAATGTTATCAAATATCACATTAGTTTTATGTCTAAAAAGTGACGGTCAATTATCATTTTATAATTTTCGATAACTAAAGTGATTAATATGTAATACTTTATACTTGGATGGTCCAGATAAAATGTACACTATAATCGAAGGAAATATATGTAGTTTTACCCACTTATTATTACCAAAATAAGAATAAAAAAAAGTATAGTAAAAAGTAAAGAAATTGGGAAGTGAAATACACGGATTTTTAAGGAGCGTAGAAACGAAGGCCATCAGTTTCAGATTACTGTATGTTCAGTTGCATTTCCTTCTGACAAACTTCTCTGTACTGTGTTGATGTAATTTAAATTGGATTTTCATTCAAGCAGCACAGTTTTGATTCTCTGCATGCGGTCCCACGGAACACCTCCATATCTCCACTCTCCACCCCTTGATATCGTATATGGATCTTGTGGGGTATTTACAAAATGAGTGAGCATTTGACTTTTTTTTATAAGTAAATGATCTAATTCAAATATAAATCCGAATATATGAATTTAAAATTTAGCCGAATATATGAATCTGCATAAATCCAAATATAAATTCAAGTTGGATAATCAATATAAATTCAAATAATAATTCTGAATTTTTTATAATACATACTTGATGGTATATATTTGAATTCATTTTGTATTTAAAGTCAAATTCAGATTTAATATATATTTACATAAGCAATAAATATTCATATAATGAATAATAAAAAATCTATTTTAACATGTTTTAAATTCAAAATAGATAACAATTTTAATATCTGATTATGTGAATTATCTATAATTTAAATTATCATATTATAATTCAAATAGCTGTTTTTTTTTTATAAATTTGGAATGGATTCGATATAATATATGTTTAAAAATTCTCAACTACTATAACAATGATAGCTCTCATGCCTCTAGCAAACGAAGAACTCAAAATCGAGACTTTTAAAAAATAACAACAATTTCTAGATTACTAAAATCGATTAGTTCGTACTTAAAAGTCATGATTTTAGTCGTATTTAAATACCAAATAATTGTCATATTATTTTTTGAGTCATATTAATTCATTCCACAAATGTATGTATACTCATATGATATTCTATATTTCATTCCATAAATATGAGGTAAATATAAGATAATATATATTTAAGAGTTTTAATCATTTAACAATAAACATTCGTACCTTGTATACGTGGTGTTCAAATTCAAAATTTCAAAAGATAACTACGAATTTCTTAACCGTTGAATTAGTTTAATTTATGTACTTGATGATATTGTATATTAAATAATCTTAAAAATGTTTTTTTATTGTTTCTGTAAAAGGCAGGGAGACACAGGTAATCTAAAAGATTTCGTGGGATGTCAATATCGTGGACCCATTTACATTAACATATCAGACATGGTGGCAATGGTCTTAAAGGCCTGGCTAATGTAACGGTCAGGGTTATTCCCACGGTTTTACCGTCGTCCCAGAAAGGAAGAAAACAAGTCAGAAGAAGAGCCGTTAGGGTTCGAAATGACAGTGGAGAGACAACCATCAATCATACAGGATTCCAAGGACCACCAACATGGACCGGGTCGTCGTCGGCCGACTCATTGGTGAAAGTTCGCCACTCAATGGTCTCGTTGAAGGAATGAGACTCGAGGACGAGACCACACTCGGTTGATCAAGGGCGGGTAGTCATCCTTAAAAAATTTTAATTATCACATATTTTAAATATTTTTATTAACAATCAATTTTATCACTTAAAATTTTATATATTCATATCCATTATAACATAATGCATAAAGGAAGGTCAGCTTTTGTTACACATATTTACAACAATGTAATCCCTCTTCTCTTATAGACTCTATTTGAGATGAGGGAAAGAAGCACTAAAATAATGAAATGCTTCAAAATCACCCCACAGATGTACTGCTCATGCTGCACTTTGTGTGTTCGTAAGGTTTGGAACAGATTAAATCTACGAACCGACCGTTTAGATAGCCCTACTGATCGGGACCAGCTCGTCTAGAATGAATGTTACATTTCCGGATCTCTCGAAAGGCAAAACAATGGCATGATTCCTTCACCATGTTGCTTCATCAATGCCGACATGTTACCGATTTCTCTAAGGGGAGATCGTCGGGGAAGAAGTCCGGCAGCAGTGCAACTCTGAGCCTTGCAGCCATCATCATCCGCACAATGGTTTTCCTTTAAGCGACACACGAGTACCCGTTTCTCTGTTTCATTTTGTACTTCTTGGTTAATTGAAGTATTTCTGGCCCTCGCGGTTTTTCTATCTCTTTCGATTTGCAATCTCTCGATCTCTTCGTGAAGGACGGATATTTGTGCCTGTAGCTCATTAGCCTTTGCTTCGGACGAGATAGCTTTCCGTTTCCATTCTTTCGCCTAATGAAAGCAACAAACATATTCGATTAATTAGTGTTTGTGTACAACAAAATGTAGTTAAGTACCATGAAAATCTTACAACAGATTGCAAGGATTGAATCTGATAGACTGAATCAAGTGCTCGATCTTCCCAAAAATCTCGACATTTCTGCAGTTCTTCCATCTCATCCCTTACCTGCCCCAGCATCTCTTTCATCTGGGACCATTGTTCCATCTCGGCACGAACTTGCTTGACAATTCTCTGTACTATAGCCTTGCAGTTTCCTGAACACACTCTTGCTTCAAGGGACATTTTCTCCTGCAGAAAGAAGTGTCTGGCAATCAATTGGGAACCCGAATTTTCATCTGTTCTGAACTAAATAATTATGGAAATGAGAAACACATGAAGCATCGATATATAATGATTAATGGCACATATTCAATTATGCGATCGAAGCGTATTCTGCAATTTGAAACGAATGTTCTTTGGCCAAACTTATCTGACATGATACCATGTGCCTGATTTAACTTATTCATCATCATACCAATGTCTTTCACGTGAAAAAGCCTATGGTCAAACTAGTAGATTCGGAAGTCTCGAACAATAGAAATCAGCAAGCTAGACTTACGGAATCCATGTCTGAACCACATTGCTGGGGATTCTCTTTTACTACGATATCTATTAATAAGCAGTTTTTGAGGCACTGATATAATGAAGGGCTAGAAACCGATGATTCATGGATTTTACCTTGTATGATTGTTGTGTCGATGACAGCGACAAATCCGAATAATCAATCCTCTTTGAACTGGAAGCAGAACTCGGGACTGAACTGTTAGTTGTGGAGAGCATGGAACCATAATCCTCCTCCATTCTCTCTAACAGAACCCCTTTTGACAATCTCTCCATCTTTCTTCTCAGAAATTCCACCTGCAAATTTGCTTCAAATTAGAAACTCACCATCCAAATATGCTACCACAACTCGGACAATGTGCTGAAGTCTATATGTTATCGGATTTGAGGGTAAGTATCGGATATATGTCCAACACAAGTATGCTTAATTTTCGTAAGTATCATGTAAATATACACACACACACACATATATATATCAAAGATCGTATCTTCATATCAGTGCATGAACATGTAACAGGAAACAAATACCGGACATGGGGACTTGAGGGAAAATGAATACTCATCAGTAAGCAGCAAAGACTAGTATAATTAACATGACAACAAAGGTGTTCCATACTTACATTGTTGTTTCCATTCGAAACAAAGCTCTCATCCCCTTCACTACTCGTTCTAATCGACAAGCTCGCTTCCGCCATCTGCCGAATCTCCTTCACGCATACTTCTTCCTCAGAGAACCCTTCGAACTTCTTGTGCCGTCTTTGGAGAAAACATACTTGTTCATCAAAGTTACTACATTTTTCAACCTCCAGGTCTTTAACCCTTGACCTCTTTTGCAGTTTTTCGAGTTTTCCCGACAGTTTATCGATCTGCTCCTCCAATATCAGCATCACATTCTTTCCTTCACAGATGTTTCTTACCTGCATACCAATTGCCAACTCAAGGTCATTGAATGGAATAAATATGAAAAAAAAAGTTGGATATTCAAATAAATATCAACAGAGACATTCTTTCAAATAGTTTGTGAAATAAATAGATATTCAACTAAGTAAAAGATCAAACATCTGGAACCTTATATGGCTATGTCTCACATGCTCAAGTCCAGCTTAATCAAACACAATGGCTTACACACATTCTATCAAGAAAAATCCAGCAAAACCTAGAAATCAGACAGTCCTACATTGATTAATATTTTCTCAAGAACCAAACAGAAAACAATCAAAAGAGAAAAGAGAAACTAACATAAATCAAAGTTTGAACAGTAGATTTCAGGGTCCTCTCCATTTTCTTGACAGCAATATCTCTTTCCATCCTCGATAAATTACACTCTGCTCTCAAAATCTCAGCTTGGAATCTCCATTTCTCTTCTTCAACTAAAGATACACTACTGTTTTCTCTGTTCTCCTCCTCCTCCACCACCACCCTCTTTCTTCTCATGTCTTCATCATCACTTGGACTCACCAGCACCATTGGATCAACCCCTCTTGTGAAAGACCTTTCCTGATCAAACAAACTCACCAGCATCATCCCTTTTGTCTCATTGTGTAAAGTTGGTAACTTTGAATTTGAAGGGCTTGCCTTTGGCTTTGGCGCTTTCCTTGTAGGCCTGTGTGGTGGCAAATGAAGGATCTTTGGGGCTGGTTGTGGCGGTGGGTATTTCCATTTAGCCCTTCTTGTTGTAGTTGCTCCCATTGGTAGCCTCTCCATACAAACACACAAATTCTCTCTAAAATGGATTGTTCTTCTTTTATTGGTTTTGAAAACACAAGCTGAGCCCTTCGTTGAGCAATGACTGAAACCAGACTTGAATGCCTTATTTATGTTTCTCGTGGGGATAACTGATTTTGAAAATTTAAGAGCTTTTTCAACGATTGGTTATTCTACTTTAGTTAGGAGACAGTGAGAGTTCAGTTGGAATTCTTCGAACACAGCACAAGCTTTATCAAAACCAAGTACCAACCTTCTCTTTTTCTCTGAAAAATAAAATCAGTTTTTTTTATATAAAAAAATTAAAAATGGAAAATGAAGGTCCGTGCCGTTAAAGGCATGGCTCTGTTATACATCATAACCTCTAAAATATTTGTTTAACAATTAAAAATACAATTATCAATGTTTCCAACAATTACTGACAAACAAGTGATCGGGCTTCTGTCTGAGTCAGACTCTCTCCATTTCGAGTCTCGACTGGTTTTTGTCTGGAATACTTTATTTTATCATTTTCAAAGGAAACGGTCTGGACCAAGACACAAAGATGCTTTGAAAATGTACATATACATGTACACGCGCGCATGTTGATTTATAGTATTAATTATGCCTTACTTTACTACATAACAGTCACAGACAGAGTTAAGGCAAGCACCATATCCATGTTTGATTCCGAAAACCAATAATCACTTGGGGACCACTTCACATGTAATTTGTCTAAAAGATTATACTTTTTTTTAAAGTTTGTCCAAGATGCTTGAAATTGGCTTTCAAATTAAATCTAGATTTGCCACTGTTGACTGTCATAAAAGCTTTATTCATTAGCTTTTGATGCCTCATTCCTAAGCTACAGGCATTATATTCTAAAACCGAAGTCCACAATCCTCAACAACTCACAATAAGATCCTATATAAAGCTAAAATGATGCCGAAACTAGAATCCGAAACACCTCAAAAAACCCGTTTTTTGTTTGTTGTCTGACGTTGTTACCGAACAGTAACCGGCCCGAAAGAGACACCTGACAGTTTTTGTTTATTGACAATGCTGCCAACAGCAATATCGTAAACTGGCTCATTCTCTTTCACCGTTTATCTGGGCGGCAACGAAATTACGAACGACTTCCATTGCCAGCTGATGAGCAGTTTTGTTCTGCAGCTTTGCAAGCTCTTCCATGGCTTCATATGTCTCTTTATCAGCGAAAGGCTTTAGGTTATACCTTGTCGGTGATAGCACTGGACCTTCCCATTTGTCCACCAGCTCATGAAGTTTTTCGAATCCCTGAGGGAGATCATCATGATCATCAGTTTTCTAGACCATGAATGTCATTTGATCGTAAAGGAAGTTTTGAAGGAAAGCGGATAAAGATTAACGAGCAAAGACAAGAATAATAATACTACTACCATGCGGATTGTGAAGTCACCGAATGACTCTTTGGGCTGTCTTTTCCGTTTCCAGGAGTAGAACAAGGGCTCGAAAACTTTCTCAAGATCCTGAACTTTGACTTTGTTCATAAAAGTCCTTGCTAATTGAGTTTGACTAGGTGTTCCTCCAAGCCAAATCTAATTTCAACAAAAACAAAAGTACGAAGTTATCCAACTAGTTATTACTACTGAAAGGTATATCGTCCAATAAATGAACTACCTGATAGCTGTTTGGACCATCACCAACCAGTCCCAACTCAGCCATGTAAGGTCTAGCACAACCATTGGGGCAGCCAGTTACCCTTATCACCACCGACTCACTGTACTTGAGTCCGACCTGAAATTAGGCAGTGCCAATCTATTTATTAGATTCAGATAATTGATAGGGAGGAGGATAAATTAAATTTCAGCTTGAAAGAAGGTAACAATTTCAGCCAATGATATTCATTCAAACTTCAGTGTTAGGCCGGTATTCTTGTTGGGGATAAGGGATTTAAATTTAACAGGATATTTGATAAATATACTACATACCTTCTCGAAGACAGCTCTGACCCGCTTGAGGATATCAGGTATGCCACGTTCAGCTTCGGTTATTGCCAAAGGGCAAAGCGGGAAAGCTGGGCATGCCATAGCAGTTAAGTTCAGGGGATCCACATATTTAGGATGCTGTTTCATAGCAAGAACCAGTCAGCTGTTCGACTAATTCAACAAATGAAATATAACAAGATAAAGGAGAGTAAGGCAAACAAGCTTGGGGAATGGATATTAATAAGCGAAAAACAGCTAAACAATTAAGCACAAAATTCAAACCACGCAAATAGTAAGTTCTGCAAAATGTTATATACAACCATCACTCCATGGTCTAAGTAAGTGAACTCCATGTTCACATTCCCATATGACCTCCGACTCTAAGCTCTTGATCCTCCTGGAATTTTCTTGTTTTACAAAATCAAAAGAAACTGAAAATAAAATCAATGTGGATTCAAATCCTCCATCCAAGCTTTTCAGTGGGATTCTATGCAATAGTATAGTCGGAAATGGTTTGTCTCGAGTGATTCCCTATTAGTGGTCTTGTATAGCTACCAACGTGCCTTAAAATACTGCAATTCTTGAGTGAACTTGTTAACTGAAGAAGTATTTAACAAGGAAAATAACTCTAAGTTGACCCTAATTTTAAACGATATATAACTCGCCCTAAAATATAGCCTAAAGGGAAAGACATTAACATATATATTCTAACAGAATTACCATGGCAGCAGCTGATTTCTTCTTTAAGCAAATTTTATCATTTCTTTAAAATCTGAGATACAATAGACAGAAAATATATGTATCTGTTCGATTAAGATGCTCAACTTTAAAACTTTAGCAGACATTGTTGACTGCAGGTTCAGAAACCAGAAAGGTAAATTTTGCAAGTAATGAAAATCTTACCAGCAGCCCAGCTTGAGCAAGAACTGTGGTAATAGGACGCTTCCATACACTACGAACATCACACAGAATGAGGTTTTGGTTTGGGGTGATCCGCACATTTAAATTATACTTCTCTATTACTTCCCTCAGTGTCTTTTTCATCTTTCCTCCAATGCGACCATTGTCTACATGGAGCCCGCAAAATAAAGCACCATCTCCCTTCCAAAATAAAAGTTACCAAGAAGATTAAATGCACTATATTAAAGCCAAGGATGAAAAAGAAAATGAAAACAATTCAAGACAAGCATAACATCAGAAGATTCAAATGCAATTAGTAACAAGGCAAATGTGGAAGTTAAAAAAAAAAAAGTCAAACCGAAAGCATCATGTGTGATTTCTAAAAATTAAAAATACAAACCTGCTCATGCCATCCCAAGTAACTCTTAAATTCCCATTCAGGCAACTCATGGAAAGGCTCGAATTTCTTTCCATAATATTGCTCAACAACACTTCTAAACTTTTCAATCCCCCAAGAGCTGATCAAATATTTCATTCTACTATACCTACGGTCATCTCTTCTTCCATTATCACGTTGTGTGGCAACGATGGCTTTAATAGCATACAAAATGTCCGCCTTTGGCACATAACCGAGTGGTTCTCCCAAACGTGGGAAAGTGGTCTCCATCCTATGGGTCCTTCCCATGCCACCACCAACCTGAAAAAACATTTACGAGAAATGGATGCTTTTAGGTATAAAAGTGTGCAAAGTAAAAGAGAAAAGATATGATTTCTTTGATCCTATGGTTGTCTTACGTATATGTTGAACCCCTGAGGCTCTCCATTTTCATCAGAAACTACCACAACACCGATATCATTTGTGAGAATATCCACCGAGTTATCAGTTGGCACAGTCACAGCAATCTTAAACTTCCTTGGCAAGAACTGCGTCCCATATATCGGCTCGGGAGAATCAGGGAAATTCGTTCCATGGGAGTTATCATTCCTGGCTTTCACAACTTCCGGAGGCTCCGATGTCATGAATTTCTCCCCATCCACCCATACATCATAGTAAAAACCTGATTGAGGAGTTAACAATGCAGCAATATTGTCAGCAGTTTCTTGTGCAAACTGGTATTCTTTCGTCATTAGTGATGCAGCCGGAGCAAGTACATTCCTATTTAGATCCCCGCACGCACCAAGGGTTGAACCCATGTTTCTAATAATGGTGCTCATCACAGTCTTGAGGTCCTTCTTCAAAACACCATGGAGCTGAAAGGTCTGCCTCGTCGTCAGACGTAAAGTTCCAATGCCGAATTGATCGGCAAGATCATCCATGGTCAAGTAGAGCTGGTTCGGGACTTTCCCACCTGGGTTTTTAGTCCGAAGCATGAAGGAAAAAGACCTTGTACCGCGCTCATCTCTGTTGTACTGTTGATAGCTCCCATGGAACTTAATTAATTGTGTTGCAGCCTCGTTTATATTTGGGGTATCAGTCAATATCTCCTCATTGAGAGGGTATCTGATGAAGTTGCTTTGTTCTTTGAATATCTCAACTTTACTCCGCTTCGGTTCTGTGGCACTCGTTTCAGGCTTCACTGGCTGTAAAGGGAGTCAATAATAAAAGAACAAATAACATAAAAATTCTCAAATTTCTTATTCCAATAGTAAAAATTCTCACAAAGCGATAAAGAATGAAATGCAATTAAAAAAAGAAACTGGTTTGAAAAAAAAAGCCAGCTGAGAGAAACGAATGTAAAAAATGAAAAGGCATAAGAATTGCAAAAAGGTACACGATTTTATCATACTTTCTTAGATTCCAAACAACAATCAGCATTCAGAATGAAATTAAATTATAAAAGCAAAACAAGACTGACCGTTGAGACAGCTCTGATGAGAGTGTGACTGCAGAAAGGAGCGGAAAACACGCGAAGATTCCTCTTCAAAGCTATAGAATGCGAATATTTCGACCCCGTGAAGCTCTGGACTCGAGTCTTCGGATCCGTCGGGACGACGGTACCCGTCGCAGCTCCAATCGACGTCGTCATTAGTTTGAAAGAAAAAGCCAAAGCCTTATATTTTCAGTTTGATTTCCCTTTAGAAAAAGAAAAGAAGAATAAAAGGTAGGGTTTTCTATCCAAAGTCCTCTTCAAAACGAAGAAGAAAAGGAAGGGCGGAGCGACAATGGCGAAAAGGAAAGCAGGGAATTTGATGCTTTGATAGAGGAGTGGATTTTATTTATTCGTGTAAAGTGAAAGTGTTTTATTTGGTTTTGCTAAGGTGAGCCCATCACGTGCCTGCCACGGGGCATTCGTTTTATCGAATCTGGACTTGCATAACATTCCCACGCGCGCTGCTTTACGGGACTGACTGATTTAAGTCATTTTTCATAATTGTTATTTATATGAGTATTGTTATTTAATTCTTAAAAAAATTTAAAATATGATTATTTCTTAAATAAAAAAAATTAAAATTAAAAAATAATGAACAAACTTATTGTAAATATTCTTCATACTAATATAATTTTATAATCAAGTATAATTTTACTGAAAATATTATAATTAATTTTTTCATCGTAATTTTTTTTTAAAAAAAGGAAATTAAGCGTTTTTATTATAATAAATTTTAGGTTTATGTTATAATTAAAAAATACAATTTTTAAACTTAAATATTAAACAGTTTTTTTACATATTAATTTTATAAATTTTAAATAAAGTTTATTTTATATGAGATTTCAATACCTAATACTCATATATATTAATTAAGCACGAACCAACTTACCTGGTGGTTAAATGAATCGTTGTTATTCTTAGAGGTCTTGGATTCGAACATCAGTGAATGTAAGGGTGATTGAGCGTTTATTGTAAAATGATTGAGAGTACTTGAAACATATACTATTTTGTAATCACATTTAGCTTAATGAAAAAAAATATTAATTAAATTTAAAACCAAGTTTAATTGAAATTTTAAAGGATATTTTTTTAATAACTCCATTGAAAAAATATTGAAATTATTATAAAAATTTATTAAGTATATTAATCTCTTCATAAAAAAAATCACAAATAGCGCGTTAAAAAAATGCCAAAAGGGAGCGCGTTAAAAAGTTATGGACAACGAATCCAAAATAATATGGGATATAAGTGGTACATTGAACTTGGACGGATTTACGTTTGACCCATGGTGAAGTAGGTAAGACCCTAGAAGTGCAGGTCTTGGCGGCTATGACATTTCCAATTAAAAAAACGGTTAAAGACAAAATAGTTCAAAAAATATTTAATTTTAACTCATCATCATTTTATTTATAATTAAAGATTTTCTTATAAATGTATTTCTATATTTATTTGCCCAATGATCAACGGCCTACCTTTTATATACAATCTATAATGCATTTTGTTAAAATATTATTTATTTATATTTCCTGATTAATATATATATATATATATAAGAGATTAAAAGAAGGAAACAATTTGTAATATCATAACCAAGTTAAAAGATCATCACTAAGGTTTCTGTTCAACTACCATACTCGATCTACAAAATGAAATGTCTGTTAACTTAAAACGACAATGAAAACCTGGGTGTCATCTGCATCTTTATGAAACCTTTCCCACAAACCACTAATTTAACTACCTTACTATTGTGTTCTATTCAACATTTTATGAACAAAATTGCAGCCAGGGAAAATTGATAGAAGCACATAAGACGAAAACGATGTCTGACTCTTATGCAATCTCTTCTCTTCTTTTCTCCCATTCCATCTAACTAGAGCCAAGAATGATTTACCGCCTCGAAAATGAACTGTCACGATTGTGATCAAGAAAAAGTCTTGGGAGTTCGACCAACCCTTCAGCTTTTGAAAGGGTGTCCTCCGTTCACAGGATAGCAAGCGGCCTGATTAGAGATGTTACTGCCTAATTTCTGATAATGACTGCTGCCGTTGACATGGTGCATGTCGTACACTTGGGACACCCTTGCTTCTTGCAGAGTGAGGGAGGAGGCCCAGGTTTCAGCAGAATCGGTTTGCAATGGTTCGGAACTTGAGGAGCTTGGAGACGGAGATAAGGCAGGACCTGAGCCTGATCCTTTTACTTCTCCAGTGTCGGCATCTGTTTTCTTTGCAAAACGTCCTCCAGTGCCTCTCGCCCTACGCAAAGCATGCTGGTGCCTAGATTCGTGAAGATAGGGCTGTAGGATATAGGAGATGAGGTGTTACAGGTCAGATGACATGCACAACAAATTTTAACAATAAAAATGAATAAGTTTCTCACAGAGTAGCTATTTGAACTCTAATAATCAACGTTTCAAAGAATCTAATTTAAACTAACACAACGTTACTTTTGCCAACTGAAAGAGTGTTCAGTACTTCAGTATTAGATTTACCTTACGGGATTTTACAACCTTCTTCTCAAGTTCTGCTTTGGCACGGACCTGCCTTCGCCTCAGAATTCCCTGGTACTGTTTGGCATTTACGTAAACAGGCTCTTGTGCCATTTCGATCGGGAAAGTCATTCTTGCATGAGGCATTCCAACAAATGGAGGATATCCCTGGCCATCGCAAAAATTTATTCATTAGAGAGTGCATCATGCCTTGAATTTCGAGTATCAAAAGAAGGTTCTTAAATGAAGAAATAATGCTCTTGGTTTTGTTTATATTAAAAAATAAACAAAGAGAAGAAAATCAAATGCTAGTATCATGGACCGATGATGCACAAAAAATAAAGAATTGGAAAGAAATAGAAATTCAAAAGCTTGTTTCCATATTCATCTAAGTAGGAAGCATCCAAAGTCTCCAAATATTACTGTCCTGAAAAATTGGTCATCTGAGGGGCACAGAATTTAGTACAAGAAAGTTAGAACTTACACCATGAGCAGTTTCCATTTAGTTCCAGCTTTGTTCTTTTCATTTTACTGTCATTGTCTATCCCCAACAATTTTATTCTATTAGACCTAGAAGAGAGGCCAGTGGAGGATGGGAATGATGGGAGGAGGATTCATCTACCCGACCTTATGTAAATGTGTGTGCTTGGTTTTTGTAGTCGACACAAAATATATTGGAATGAAGACTGGTTGGTATGGTCTACCCCTGAAATGGAGTTGGTTTGAAGATAACTAAAGAAATTAAGGGCGTGAATGAAAAGATAGAAATCTACCATTGGATTGGTACATTAAAAAAAACTAGTTAAGACTAATGATAAACATAAAACATGAATATTTGGCTAAGCAATTGTAAAAAGATCATAGTGGGTTTCGTCCGTTAAATTTCGTAAACTAACCCTCTACAAGGTAAGGAAACACACATACATACTGCATTTTTACTCGCGCAAAGCACATTTTTTTGCTTCTTCTGCCTCAAGTATATAATGGCTGTAGTGCCTAGAGTGACGATATATGCGTTCGTTTAGTCTTGAAAAATTTATATCATACTATACCAAATAAAACAGCAATCTATTTTGAAGCATCAGTATAACCTTGATGTCTCGTGAGAATGGTTTCATACAAAATACATTAACGCTAACAGAAACAAATCTATAAGCAATAAAAATTCAAGACAAAATTAATTAAAGTTCCATACCAAAGGCTGATGTCCATAAGCTGCCATCATTCCTCCATAATGTGGGTCCATATAAGGATTTGATGCACATGCCTGCAAAACGATTGGAAGAAAACTAGGAATCCTTCCACAGCAGGTTATGTAACAACAAGACCCCTAATTGCATACAACAGAAAATCTTGGGCCTGAGGCACTTACGATTGAATGACCAACAAGCTCAAGAAGGGGAGGCTGCATGAGGCCTTCATCATTCATAGTAGGTACGGTAGATGCAACATGCTGCAAATTGTGATGTTCTTGTCCACCATTTCCAACTGCAAATGAACAGAAGAAAAACAATTGGCACCCCAACCACCACCACAAATCTCTTGTATGAAAGGAATAATTGGTAACAGACAGTAATACCAACATATCACTCAAGTAAAGCACTATAGAACGCAGGGAAAATATTTACTTTGTAGCATATTTACTTATACTGTTATACAAGTCAAGAGAGACAGAAAGTCTTCTAGTCTTCTGGAAAGTACATCATACTTAACTGAACCATTAGATTTGTCAGTTAAATACTTCAGACAAATTTTAAAAGGCCTGGGGGTTTATGTGAAATAGTAGTAAACACTAAACAGAATCTAGAACAATATATACTTTAAATAATCTGTAGATCCATGTTCAATATCAGAAGTCATGAAATTATGAAGTATATGGCCCAAAAGCAAACTTCATAGATACTTAGCTATTTATATTAATAATATTCATTTTAGTAATTACTAGAATAATGATATGAAGTACCTGACCGAGAGGATGCAGTAGCTTGTGTTTCTTTATTAACATCATCCTCTTCATTTAGCACACCATTGGACAGTGACTGCCCATCATTCGACTCTGAACCATTAGTGCATTCCATTGAAGATGATTTAATGAGTTTACTCCTCTCACTAGCGTGGGGATGGAACCATAACCAATATTATGCCACTTTAATTCAGAATAAACTGGAGTTTGATGAGCACCGCACCTCAGGTTCTAATTGACTTCCATCTTCAGAATTTGACTGCAATCCTCCAAAAAGAAAAATTCAACCGATAGTCAATTTCTAATATTTGAACATGGAAATTTGTTCTATCGAAATACACATTCTTCTTACTTAGGTAATCTAACATAAAAACAAAACAAAACAAATCATAAAGAAACATAAAAAAGAGAAAAAAGAAATTTCACATTCATCAGAAGAATAAAGATAAATGAAAGCATCAAAACAATACCACAAAACTTTGACCACACCCCTGGAAAAAAACCAAGAACTGATTAATATCTCTAATGGCAAAATTAAAATATTTTGCGTTCATGTTAGTAAACATATAAAACTGTGGGGAAGATACTAGTAATTTCTATGTTCAAAATTCAATGTAAATGATCCAAAAATTCATCAAGGATTTGCCGTTTTATTACAAATAAAATAAAAGTTTCTCAACTACGTTCTTCTGCACATTTTCTGTATCAAGTCTTTTTACTTTCGATGCTTTCCAAAATATTAAAGGTTGCTACATTCTTTGGCTGTATCGACAAAGTTATTTACTTGGCCTGCTCAAAGTTTAAGCTTTGCACTTTTCACTAATTTTCTTTCCCTAAATTTACAGAAATTAAAAAGTTATTGTTCCTTGTCCTGCATGGAATTGAGAATTCGAATTTCTTTGAAAGAAAATCTCATTTCTCGTATTGTCTCACAAATCCAATAATTTCCAACGCTAAATATCACCTCAATTCATCAAATTCCATAATTAAAACCTCAAATTTCACAACCCCGAATACATAATTCTCACACAACCACCAGAAAAGAAAAAAATCAAACCAGAACAAAACCCCCCAAATTCTCAAACCCTAAACTAATAACAATTCCACCTTAAAATTTACCCAAAACAAGACGAAAGAAGAAACAATAAGATACCAATTAACAAAAGGAAAGAAAAAAAGGAAATTGAAATTGAAAAAGACACTTACCCGTTTAACCAAGGAGAACAAAAACACTAAAATTTTGGGGATTTTCGAGAGAGAAAATCAAAATCAACGAGAGAGATAGTCAATCTAGTTTCTATGCAGTTCTCAGTATAACACTAAAAACAGCTTCACCTATTTTCCTTCCTTTTTAATTTTGTTTTCTTTTTCGTATTTGAACACTGAGAATTAAGCTTTTGATCGCATCATCAGCTCCTGGATTCCAGGTTTTATCGAGCTTTTACCGACACGTGGACTCTTTCATTATTTTTATTTCTCTTTTTCTCCATATTATACTCTTTCTTCCTAGTTTGTTTTTTCATTATATTTAGGGTAAAATACACAAGTAGTCACTCGACTATAGGATGTTATTTTATTGGGTCCTTATAATAAGTAACAAAATGATTCATCGACTATAAGATATTATTATTTTAGTTTTCTGATGATTAAATTTTATAAAATGGTAACTCCACCGTTCATATGTTCTAAAATCATCATTACGAGTTAGACGTTACTTGTTGACTGAGATATAGTAAAATCATTTTTTAATAATGTCTAATGGAACCATTTATTTTTCAAACACTAACTCACCAACATAATGTTTCAAACAATAACTTAATAATATGATATAAACGAAAATTTGATCTACAAAATATAACTATACTAATTAAATATGTACGTGGAATTATAATTTCTTATAATTATAAAGAGCGTATAATTATGCTATGATAATTATACTTTATTATAATTATCATGCGATGTACTCAGAAATTAAACTATTATAAATATAAACATTAAATTGAATATTTTCAATGAATGTTATTTTAGAATTTATTATTTCAGAAAGAATATCAAATGACTTGACTATGAACAGAAAACCGGTGAATAGCCGGTTGCAGGTGAAAAAGCGAGTGGACGTAATGAGAGTAGAGCATTGGGTGAAGTTATCAAAGAAAGTAGTAAAGGGGAGAGAATTGGAATATGAAAGGAAGACCCACGTGACACGCACTTGACGGGAAATGCGTGTCTCAATTCCGGGACCACTTTAATTAGGATGACGACAAATAAACTTGATCTATTTAATAAAATAAATATAAATACTATTTAATAAATTTATAAAAAAAATTATTTAAAGAAAAATATGTTACATTATTTCTCTAGTAAATATAAAATAAATTTTTTATGGAAATTTAAACTATATAAATAATTTAAAAAATATTGTTTGATATGTATTTACCAAATGAAATGTACTACAAAAGAATAATGGGAAGCAAAGCATCGAGTAATTTAAAACTTATAGAATACAATTGAATATACTCACATGAGAAGCTAGCGACGCTTTGGCCGAGTGGTTAAGGCGTGTGCCTGCTAAGTACATGGGGTTTCCCCGCGAGAGTTCGAATCTCTCAGGCGTCGCCTGTATAATTTTTTTCCCTTTTTGGCAAATTGCATATAAGCAGTCCAACTTTTAGTATGCTTTCATTTTGGTTATCAAATTTTAAACCTTACAACACAGTCTGAAATTTTAATTTGTTTTTATTACTCTCCGTTGTTAAGAAAAGATGTCGTGACTACATAAAACTACATTCTTCTCAAAATAGGGCTTAAAATTGACAACTATTGTACCTCCTTTCACCGTTGTTTATGCCATCATTTGATGGTTTATATTATAAAGAATATCATCAAACTATTCATCTTCTATATTTCTTCTTTTGATTCAAACTTATAAAAATCTTCTATTCTCCTCTAATCACAGTCAAAACAATTGTAAAGTTTGTGCTCTAGCTTGGCCATCGCTTTCCATAATTAAAGAGAAACAACCATCCATTACTTAATTAAATTATGGTTTTAGCTCCTCTACTATGTTTAAATTACTTTAATTAGTATAGTTATATATAATTTATAAGGCAAGTATACAAATACTCCTCCGACTATAGGATGTTGCTTTGTTGAGTCCCTAGGTTTTTAAAAATTACAGAATGATCCCTCGACTATAGAGCGTTACTTTGTTGAGTCCCTCGACTATTAAAAGTAACAAAATGATCACCCGACTATTTATATGTTTCAAACTCGTCTTTTACCTTAAAAGAATTTAGCGACCGTCTAAGTTATACGTTAACCTATTGATTGTGATATGATAAAATCTGATCTCAGAATCGTTTGAGCTGTATTTTTTGGATTAACTCTCCATTTACATTATACCTTCGAGCCAATGCTTAAAAGCAATGGTGATGTCAGCTGACATCATTAAAATATGATTTTATAAAATCTCAACCAGCAAATTAACGTCCAACTCAGATGACTATCTTTTTTTAATAAAAAAGGACGAGTTTGGAACATATGAATAGTAAAATGACCAATTTATAGCTTTTATTAGTTGAGGGACTCAACAAAGCAACACTTTATAAATGGGAGACTATTTGTATACTTTACCCATCGAAATATGAGTTTAGCTCCACTGCTATGTTTAAATTAAAAATTAACTATCATACTTTAATTTAATAAAATTTAATTTGTCTATTTATTTAAGGTATTTTTTATAAGAAAAAAGTTGTATGAGACAAAACCCATGATTATTATTATTATTATTAATCTAGGGTGATTACAGGATAATACTTGTTTTAAATATTCACAATCATTTGATAATGAAAACTCGAATATGCTTGTAGTCTCTGATGTTCGAAACTAAAATCTCTAAAGATAACAATAATTTATTTAACGATTTGACAATAAAATCATGATATAATATAAACAAAAATTCCATTTGAATATAAATCATTTTCTCGTCACACTGTGATATTAGTTGACATTTATATAATGTCACCAGTTAGTTCGAATAGTTAATATTGTTAACTATTTTGATAATAACACTGATAACAATTATTTTCTCTAAATTATCTCCCTATTTTATCATGTTGATATAATTTTTCTTGTCTATTTAAGTATTTTTTTAAAATGTATCGATATTTTAATTATAATAGTTTACAATGACCGGCTAATAACAATATATATAAAATAGAGATCAAATCATACTAAATCAATATATGGATCAAATTTTAAATTTTAACATAATAAAAGGACTAAAATCATAAATCGACCTTAGAACTTCTCCAAATTTTTTAGTAGTTCGGAGTGATTACAAATTGATATTTGTTTATATATTTTTTTAATTATTGACAATACACACACGTTATATATGCAACTGCTCGAACCCAAAAGCTTAAGAGAAAATAATACTTTTTTAATTACTGAGACCATTTAATAAGTTATTCTTCAAATTAATTAATAGTTAATGGAAAGTCGAAAGGAAAATGATCTAGAAAATTGAACTGACTAAACATTTATTTATATGGTCACCCCTTCCTCTTGTTGCTGCCTTTATTGATTTTGAAGTCATTGTCTAACTAATTAGACTTTGCTTTGTGTTGCTTAATAGTTACTTCTTTGCACCAACTTTTAATTTGGTTTCTTTTAATTCATTTACAATGGCAGATTCAATTCATAGAAATGGACATCTCAACCATTAAAGGCTAAATCCAGTCATTATAATTCCAATTTCAAGGTTGAAAGATACTACACAAAGCAAATAATTAATTAAATTCACTAACCCACACAATATTAATCATAATGCTTCATTCCCAAGCCAAAGAAAGTTGAATCAATTGATTAATAATGAATTTAGTAAAATAAATCTCACAAGAAAATGATTTTGAGATTTTTTTAATACAGTGATAAATTTTGTTTGATCAACGAAATTGGTTAAGTGATAATTAGTTTGATATTATTTAAGTATGTTTCGAGTTTGAATTCTTATGTATGTAAAAAATTCTCATTGGGAGGCTTACCTATCAAAATCATGTATACGATACAAGTCAATCTGGATTAGTTAAAGCGAAGTCCTGTAGAACGGGAAGGCAATCAATTTTTTTTTGGGACTTTTTTATCATGTTTCTTATTACTTTTTTATTTCTTAATTGCATTCAATGTATTATATATTTACACAAATGTTAATATATTTTTCGAAGGTATGAGATAATTACAAGATATCATTTATTCATAATTTTTCTTAGTTTTTTGATAACACATTTTGTAGACGTACCTGCTTGAATCCTAATCTTTTAGGAAGAGTATGAATGTTAATATTCTTTTTAACCAATAAGAACAACTAATTTTCTATATAAATAAGAATAAATTAATCATATAAGTAGAACATTTTCTATAAAATCGTACATATATATAGATATATAAGAAACAACGGTCAGTCTACTGCAAGAACATCATTAGAAGAACAATTGAAAATGTAAAGAGTTGGTTAATTTAATCAGACCATCCGTTATCTTATTAATTTCATACAAATTTACTTAATTTGGTTATTCATTTTTTCAATCATAGATTAGAAATTACTCAGACCAACTACAAAGAGCAGTATTCATCATAAATGAAACATTTCTCTTATTTCAAATACTGTTTACATGGCTTATTCAAGTCAAATCAAAGTACACTTGTTCTTGTTCATAAGGAAAAAAAATAGTACTTACAAAGATTTTCATGCCACCGTTATTCCAAGCTCAGCTATCCTACAACCTTATACAAATGTTTTCATGAGAGACAGAACTCAAATAAGAAAACCCCTACGTATCTTTTTTTGTTGTTGCTGGTTTTGTAAGTATTGTCGGAATCTAGGATGTTCGTAGTGTTAATTTCCACTATCAAACAGATAGGGTTTAAGGTTTGGAAATGGACTCTAGGGTTTATTTAATTTTTTTACCTAAATATTTAATTATTCAGATTTGGAAATCAAGAAATGGAAATGAAGAAACATCTTTCATCAAATCCTCCAAATCCCATTCTCCAACTTTAAGCTCTTCTCCTAAACAAAAATTCCCGCCGGCCGTTAGGTTCTCCGATTTGATGCTGTTGTTTATGATACTAAAAGGGTTGTTATTAATGTTGCTGTTGGTGGTGGTGACCGTGGTGGCAATAACGTTGTTTTTGAATGTGTTTTCCGTTTGAAGGTTTTCTCCAATTGATTCTAAAGGAGGGATATACAATTCCTCCCCATTGTCGGTGCCACCGAACATCTCGTTTTCACCGTAGAAACCGTTGCCATTTACGTGGACAAAGTACCCGGAAGTGGCACCAAACACTGTTCCAGTGGAATTCAACACCACAGATTGCAAGGAAGAGTTGGACGAAGTCGATGATAAATCGATGTACATGGGAAGAATCCCTTGTTCTTCCATTGACATGAAGCCGCCGACAGCGATGGAATCTTTGTTGGGGTCCGACGTTGTTGAATCTTTGGCGTTGGGTGAGGGGGTGGACGACAGATTCTTGAGCCTCTTCTTTATGGTTGAATTCCAAAAGTTCTTTATTTCATTGTCGGTACGGCCAGGCATACGAGCCGCAATTTGAGACCACCTTTGAAGCAACAGAAATTAAAAACACGATCCAATACTTTTCATGCATGGATGCTTTAATTCTAAACAACAGATTGTGACTTCAATTTGAGATTTAGTTCGACCGAAGCAAACACTATTACCCATAACCAAAGACTAAAAATAATTCATAATAAGCCGACAACCCTAATTTTAACCTAATATTACGTGCAGTTAAAAAATTAATAAAGGTTAATCGAGTTAATTATTTAGACTGACTAATGATATTATGAAAGTTCCTACATATATCGTATTTTGATATATTCGAAGCATTTTAATTGGAATAATTGATGGTGTTTATCATTTAGACTGATTAATGATATTATAAGAATAGAGGAATCAAATTATCTTAAAAGTAAAGTATAGGGATTAAACCCTTAATTTAAACATGGTAAAGGAACCGGAATCATAATTAAAGAGATGAAAAAAGGTATTGCAATATGTTTTCTTTCTAATGAAGGAAAGAGGGGACTATAATGAGGAAGAAGACTATGATCAAAAGCGCTTATTTTGTCAATGAAAATGATAAACAAGGTTGTAAGGTATTACCTAATGAAGCAATCAATTAGACGATATCTACGTAATTGTCATTGCTCAGCTCCCACAACTATTTTAACTAGTTTTTTTTATGAACATGAAGTAATGATAAATTTGGTTAAACTCGTGTATACTTACGGATTAAGTTATTCGAACCCGAATTCCAAATTATTTAAGGATTATATCTTCATTCTTAACTAGGGTTTTTAAACTCTAGTCATACACGTAAATTTTGTACAAAACAGTTACTCCATGCCAGCATATATATCGGGAAAAACATGCATGCAAGATAGAGAGAGCATACCTGTTGCCAAGAATGGAATGCAAATGGACGATAAGCTCTTCTTCTTGCGGCGAAATGGCACCTCGTTTCAGATCGGGTCTCAAGTAATTGATCCAGCGTAGGCGGCAGCTTTTGCCGCACCTTTGCAGGCCGGCATTCCTAGCTACATCGCTCCAACAACCTTGGCCATTGGTTAGCATATAGTTGATGAGCTTCTCGTCTTCTTCCGGTGACCACAACCCTTTCCTAAGCTTATTAGTAGTAGTATTGGTGGTGGTTGTGCTACCTTTGTTGGGCTTCCTCATCATGGGAAATCAGATACCCTAAAGAGAAGGAATTAAGCCTTGGATTTCCCTATCCAAGAAAAAAAATATGTGTTATTTTTTTGTTGATAACTAATAGGTTTTTCCATATGGGTTAGTGGAGATTTTATAGAGTGAAAGATAGGGTTAGGGGAGGAGGCTTCATGGTGGGGGGGGGGGGAATGGTGATGATGAAGAAGAAGATGATGGTGATGGTTGAAGGGGCTTGCTTAGAATTTTGGAAAGAAATAAGGAGAGAAACGAGTTAGTTGATGGGTCTAAGTAGTAAACGGTTTGGATGGAGAAATTGAGATAGAGAAATAGGAAAATGGTTTAATTATAACTTAATTACGATTAATTGGGAATTCACTTCGGTGATAAAATGAAATTTTGTTTTTCTTAGAAAATTCGGGTTCGAGCAACTGCGTCTATAGGGGATTTCTGCGTTGTTAGTGACTATACTATATTATAATCACATCAGATTATTTTTAAATATATATATATATATATATATATATATATATATATATATATATATATATAATTAACCAAAAAATTAATAATTATCTTATAACTTTTGACTGTTCATTGACTAAAACAATCACTTAAACAGAGTTAAGTGATCGTCAGAGTGTTTTATCCTTTAATTTTTTAAGAAAATTTTGTTATTACTATTATTATATCAAATATAAATCTTTATATTTGCTTCTAGTTCACATAATCATCTTTTCCCCCTTACTTTCAACATCTAATGAGCCCACACTTGCACTCGAAGATAAAGATATGGGCATGGTTACCAACTTTAAATCATGCAAAAATAATTTTATAATTTAAATAGAAAAGGCTTCTTTGTTCTAATATTATAAAAATATTATTTCATTTTTGTCATATGCATCATATGATATTATTATTATCATTATTATTTTGCAACAATGATATGAAGTCATATCAGTATCACCATACCCTATGCTTGTGGTTCAACACTGATTGGCCAAGTATATATTACTTTACGGCGCGATTAAAAACAATTACGACTATTGGAAACTTTTAGGACTAAATCTATCGAAACTTAAAACTTGGGGAATGAAATGAAAAAGAGAGAAAATTAAATTGAAGGATTAATTTTGTAATTACCTCATTTGTTTTCCAAATTAATCAGTAAGCAATTAAGAAACCCACATGGAGAGTAATACAAGAATTGTGATCGAAGAAAATGAGTTGTGTTTGCCTTGAAACTTGAGTCATTTACATTTTCAGTAAACACATAATTTATATTTAAAATGGTTCACACAATTAAGGTAGAAAAACACGAGGAAAAGAAAAGTTCATGCTTCAGCAGCCCTATCTTGACTTTTCAATTGCACCTTTCTAAGCAAGACAATGTGAAATCTCTCTCTCTCACGCATGTATATATATATATATATATATATATATATATATATATATATATATATGAGTCACGATCCACTTATATAATATAATTTTTTTTATATAGATTTAGAGTTGTTGAATGAGTGAAAATATACGAACAAAATTAACTCATTATTTTTTCAGTAAATATGTTCTTATTTCTTATTATACTGTATAATTGAATAATATATGTGTGTATATATATATATATATATATATATGTAGGATTTGTTATGTAAGATCTATTAATTTTACACGTAAATATAATCGCTAGATGAATCTAAATTTATGGTTGGGATTAAATTTTATTTTTATTAAAAAAAAAAGATAAATTCATAATCTTTTAGTTCATCCAATGATTATATTTTTCATATAATAGATGATTACATTTGTTTAATTTAATCACAAATATCCAATATATTAATCGACGAATTCAGATCATATATTGTAAAGGTCAATTATTCTTGCCCCGTTACTTATTCACAACATCAAAATTCGAACTCTAATCTTATTAGAACATTTAATACCTCGTTATATTAAACCAATGGATTGTCACTATTCAAAATTTAATGGTACAAATAAAATTATAAATATATAAGGTGAATCTAAAAAAAAATAATCATATTTAAATTTATATACATATTTTAAAAAAATGAACATTACACATTTGAAGTTTTAATCTCCATAACTATACAATAATATCGATATTAATTGAATTAGTTGTACTGGTTGATATATTCCTGTTGTTGAAAATATTAGTATTTGCTATTGGTGATGGGAAAAGGATAGTGCCCATTCCAACCGGATAGCTTCTAGAAATAGAGGGACGTCTATAAGATTAATGGTGTGGTTTAAATGCGAGTTATGGCCTAATTCATCACACGTTTCGAGCTTACACTCAAAACACATAATTAAAGTTGGTTGTATATACAAGTAATTGGCTGCTTAAATAATTGGGGACATTATCAATTGGACAAACTACTCAAATAGTTCCCTCAATCATGCATCCTTTGAAACTTCATGGAACATTAACCAATTGAAATAATATTGGAGGGATCACTATATATAATGCGGTCTTTGGGTTAAACATTCATTCACAAAAGAGGTTATTACATTTTACATTAATGTAATACACTTAAATCTATTTTTTTTGGATAATTATTTATTTTATTAATTGATTGTATCTTCCATATAAAATTTTTATCTTATTAATATATATATGTCTATCTTAAAAAAATATTTATAGATTCACCATCTTCATCAGCTCTATCACTGTATGTTTACAACTCCTCCATCTACCTCGTCAATTGTCTACAAGTTCCCACCTCCATCGTCTCCCTTCACCACCTATTTATGTTTATAAATCTTCATTATCACTATCTCCCTCGTCAGCTGTCACGCTCACCTTATGCATACAAATGTTCACCTCCATCATCTCCATCACCATCTTCTTTGTATGTTTACAATTCCCCGTCACCCTCATTTCCCTCGCCACCTCTATCTTATATCTAAAAGTCTGAAACTCCTCTCTCTTCCTCACCACATCCTTCTTATGTCCACAAGCCTTCTATTCCACTATCTTCATCACCCTATCTCCTTATGTCTATAAGTTACCTCTTCTATAATCTCTCTCACCGCCTCTTCTTTATGTCTACAAGTTCCCACTTCCACCATCTCTCGCATCACCTCCTCCTTATATAATCTCTCTCAATGCCTCTTCCTTATGTCTACAAGTTCCCACTTCCACCATCTCTCGCATCACCTCCTCCTTATATAATCTCTCTCAACGCCTCTTCCTTATGTCTACAAGTTACCACTTCCACCATCTCTTGCATCACCTCCTCCTTATACATATAAGTCCTAATCTCTGTCATCTCCTCCACCTTATGTCACCAAGTCTTCATATCCTCCTTATGTATACAAGTCCTCATCACCTTCAACATATGTCAACGAGTCTCCACCTCATCTACCTTACATTTACTAATCCACTATCCCACTATACATGTGGAGAAATTCATTAGTTATTTACATTAAGATTGAAATTTTTTGGGCTTTTAATAAGTTATCAAACTTTAAGTTAAAACTGGGCTTTAAACGAAGTATGGACTCTCTAAAACATAAATTTAATTATAAAATTAAATACAGTCTTAAGACTAATCATAATATAATCATATTCAATTGAAAACGATATGACAACTCATTACTGACTTTCCTTAACTTTAATTATCTTTGAAAATGCTTCACCACCTATCTTTAAAGTTGAACATTTATTTTTAGCTATCATTGCGACTGTCTTCTTCTTTGTAAATTGTTTTTTTTCTTCAGTATAGTAAATATAAATTCGAATTAATATTCATATCACTTCAAAATTTTGATCGAATACGAAAGCCAAAACTTTATTCCCTAGACCAAGTTTTGGACTTGATTCAAGGAATCAATCCATATTTCATTAACTAGTGGAGGTTTCTTCGTATTTATATTCTCAACTCTCTTAAACTAATAGCAATTAGTGATGAAACTTCGGTAACCAATTAAAGAAAATAGAAAAACCAAATTAATGCATCATGATTAGGGATAGTCAAGGGTCAGATTATGGCAGATTTCTACTTATTTGAACTTGATCCGAGTATTATATTATTTTTACCCATGATCTAATTCGATATAAGATTAGGAAGGCTCTAGTCGATCCGAGAACGAATCTGATTTTTTAAGTAAAAATCCTACTCGATACTAGGTCAAATATGTATCTAATAAAAAATAAAGAGAGAAATATTATTATAATTATCCTAAATCTAACCTAACCTCACCTTTAGAACAACTTGACCCGGACCTAAATTTTTAATAAAAATAAGAAAAATTGACCATATAAGATTAAATAGAATCATATGCAGGGTAAACTACATCAATAGTCACCACCTTATTATTACTTTTCTATTTTTGTTCAAGGAATTAGCTTTTTTTTTTTTTACAAAAGTATCACTATTAAAAATTTATATCTAAATAGTATCATATGCTTGGATTTGTTATAATTTCATTGAAATTTTATATTTTTATTTATCAAATAAGATAAAGGAAAATTAAGTATCTTATCATAGAAGAAGAGGATTTGAACCCATCTTATCCACTAAGTTAAGCTAAAAATTTATTAAATTCTATTAAAATTGATATTTAATTAAATTTTATTAACACCTTAAAATTATATCGAAATAGTATTAGGTAGATTGAAATTGAGACCGTAATAAAACTGAAATAATATTGAAGTATTGAATCAAATTATATAATTATTATAATTTTAACCAAACAGATATTTAATTTGAACTATGATTAAAACTGAAGATCAAACTATAAAAATAATATTAAATTATTTTAAAATTTTAGTTTATATTATTTATTTAAAATATAATATAAATTTAAAATCGTTTGAAAATAATTATATAAATTTAAATTTATCATTTTAATTTTTAAATAACATTTAACTAATTTAATAATAATCTAATTCACTAAAAAAATTAATAAATTTAATATCAATAATCAAAATTTAATTCATTTTGACCTTAAAAAATCACATTTTCCATCTATACCAACAAAGTTTTGAATTAATGACATTTCAATCGACTACCGAGAATCGTTAATATATCACAAAATATTAAAATAAATAAATAACAAGGTGCTTAACCATTCTAACGTGCATCCATTTGTTTGCCTTGTATTGACTTTTTAATCCAACCGCAATAGTTGGTAACACGTCTCATTTAATTTTGCTCGTCTGATTAAAAAAATATCTAAAACTTAATATTTCTAATTTGGTCAACCACATACTTTATATTTTATTAATTTTAATAACAATATTACAAATATAATTGGATTAATAACTAAAATATATTCGAATAAAATTTATTCAAAATAAAATTCACACACCATATATTTATACATGAACAACTATTTGTTGTATTATTTTCTTCTTTGTAACAATAATGAAAACTTAAAATACTAAAGAAAATATTTATAACAAAATAATTAATGCTTGGTGAACTCATGGAATTTGTGATATATGAAATTATATATATAGTTGAAGTTTTGAATATTATTTTAATGCAATAAGTTTGTTGAGAACATGTAAAGTACAACCTTCATTGACTTGTAGGAGCTGGTGGAATGTCACATTAATTTATTTTTGCAATAATTAATATTACATTTGAGAAACATATGGGATTAAATTATTTAATTGATTAAAGGTGGGAATTTTCATATGGACGAATTTAAAATTCCCAAGGATATTGGGGAGCTTACTATATAAACTTCAAGCTCTTTGTTGTAGTTAACAAAACAGAAATACAAATAGCCTTTTATTTGTATGGTATAGGAAGTAAAAACAAGTTGGGAGTTTCGGTGCCTTGTTCCCCCAAAATGGCCACGATTTGGCCACGCCTAGCATATGCCTTGGCATTGTGCTTGATAATAAGCACTGTAGCTGCCGACGGTGAGCCAACTCCATACAAGTACGAGTCACCTCCGTATAAATACGAGTCACCACCACCACCTTCATACAAGTACGAGTCGCCACCTCCTCCTCCCTATAAGTACAAGTCACCACCACCACCTCCGTACAAATACGAGTCACCTCCTCCTCCTCCTTACAAGTACAAATCACCACCACCACCTTCGTACAAGTACGAGTCGCCTCCACCTCCTCCCTACAAGTACAAGTCACCACCACCACCTCCGTACAAGTACGAGTCGCCTCCTCCTCCTCCCTACAAGTACAAGTCACCACCACCACCTTCGTACAAGTACGAGTCGCCTCCTCCTCCTCCCTACAAGTACAAGTCACCACCACCACCTCCGTACAAGTACGAGTCGCCTCCTCCTCCTCCCTACAAGTACAAGTCACCACCACCACCTCCGTACAAGTACGAGTCGCCACCTCCACCACCATATAAGTATGAATCACCTCATCCTCCTCCTTACAAGTACAAGTCACCACCACCTCCTCCATATAAGTATAAGTCACCACCACCTCCTCCATACAAGTATGAGTCACCACCTCCACCACCATACAAATATAAGTCACCCCCACCACCTCCATACAAGTACGAGTCACCACCTCCACCTCCATACAAGTATAAGTCATCACCACCTCCTTCATATAAGTACGAGTCACCTCCTCCTCCTCCCTACAAGTATAAGTCACCACCATCATCCCCATACAAGTATGAGTTACCTCATTCTCCTCCTTACAAGTATAATTCGCCACCACCACCTCCGTACAAGTACGAGTCACCACCTCCACCTCCCTATAAGTACAAGTCCCCATCACCATCTCCATACAAGTATGAGTCACCTCCTCATCCTCTCTACAAGTACAAGTCACCACCTCCACCTCCATACAAGTACGAGTCCCCACCTCCACCTCCGTACAAGTACGAGTCACCACCTCCACCTCCATACAAGTATGAATCACCTCCTCCTCCCCCCTATAGGTACAAGTCACCACCACCACCTCCGTACAAGTACGAGTCGCCACCTCCACCTCCATACAAGTACAAGTCGCCACCACCACCTCCATACAAATATGAGTCACCACCTCCGCCACCTCCATATGTGTACAAGTCACCCCCACCTCCTTCGTATGTTTACAAGTCACCTCCACCACCTACGCATTACAAATAAATTCCACAAAATCCTATTTTCATATAAAGATACCTTCTTCTCCAATCTCATTTATTTCCACCTCATTACATATGTAAGCCTCTGTGTCCTTCGTTACATTCGATTCCACCTCAAACCTCCAAGTCTCCTCCCCCAATATATATATTCCCTCCAACTCCATATTACTACACGCCTCCATCACCTCTTTATCCATGTCATTCCCTTACTTAACACTATAAGCCACCTCGTATCTATCAATGCGTGCACTAAGTTTAAAGAAGCCTAATTATTTAATAAAACAAAGGCATTTCCTTGTACATGCTTTGTGGTTTCATCTACCATTTTATTTAATCTAAGATACATTTATGTGTTCGATGTTGGTGTAATAAGAGAAGGGATTGTAGCTACAAGAAGTCGTCAATTGGTTTCTTGCAAGCTTTGTGGTTTGTCCTTCGAATTATAGCCCCCTTTGCGGGTAATGAATTTGTTACGTTTTCAACATTATTTACTTTGTAATTGTTTGTGATTTCCAATATCATGTTAATTTAAATTATTTTACGGCTATATGTTTCCATTTACTGTTAAATTGTTGAATTGATCTAAAAAAATCAATAACTCAACAATTTGAATGCAACAAATTAGCGAAAATTACCAATTCAAGTTCATGTGTTTACCAACATTTGAACTAACTTCTCAAATTCCATAAAATACAATGGCCGGATTTTGACAAATTAGAGTAACTAACTTATCAATTTCTATAAAACAAAAGGATGAAATACATAATTAGACCAAACAGGACCCTATCAAACAGTTCATGGGTAATAAAACGTTGACTGAATGGCTAAAACGAGTCCCTCTTAATTAATCTCAAGGCACTTGATCAACCCTCCACATTGCCAAGGCAAATTGGAAGGAAAAAATATTGATTAATTAATAATTCTTTTGGGTTGGTGCCTTCTGTGAGACGCTATTACAGAAAACAGAGCAAATGTCTGGAAATGACGGAACAACACGAAGACATGAAGTTTCAAAGAGATACTCAAAACCAACATACTCGTGCTGTCTCGGGAACATGGGGATCATATTGGAACATTAATTCCACCATGGAAAATATTATTTACTTTTAAAACAATCATGGATAGATCGTGAAAGAGTGGACGAGGATAATCGTATCATAAAAATTTCAAGTTTTTATACATTTTAGATAATCTTTTATATTTCCGATTGAAATTTTGTTTTCATCCTTTAATATTTATAAGTTCATCTTCCTTTATAATTTTATAAGTTTGTCCATTTTCTCGGAATATAATCCCAATTAATTAAGGTTATTTTAATATTTAGGAAGAGTTTTGAAATATGTTTTTATTCATTCAAAACATTGTTTTATGTTTTCACTTTGGTCGATGCCACTATTTAATTAGTTTTAGACTTCTAATTAGGTTTCACATTTGATTATGAATCCAATCAGATCGATTGAACTCAACAGAGATAAAATTGAATTGAATTATAAGAGAGGTTAAATTATTTAATTTTGAAATAAATATGATTTAAGAAAATAATTAAATTGTAATTATTTACCTTATTTTATTCTGGTGATTTAGTCTACCATAGCGGCATGTCTGGTGAAAAGAAGACATGTACCTTGGAAAACATACATGTCATTTGTCAAACTAATTAATTCCACCTAATTTATTACCAAAAAACTTTACATTTTACTTGCATGCATGAAAATCACTTTGACTTGTGCCTTCAGAAAGGGTCCCTTTTACTTACAAGCATAGGAAGTAATGATAAGTGAACTAAGCTTTATAATTAATTTTTAGAATTATAATCTTTAAAATATAATATTTTTTTACGTATTATTAAGAATGTTAAAAATTTATAATTTTTTATGAACTATATACCCCCTTTAAAATACATGTTTAAATCTTAAAAAATATATTATTAAGAAAAGCATTCTCTAACCCTAAATATAAATTGTAAAATCAAAATGAAAAAAATAAAAACAAAAAACACAATTGTTTATCCACCTTTAACTTGGCATCGTCGTCATCATTATTTTTGTTGTCTAGTAGGGTTAATTGTCAAAGAACTTTTAATTAAAATGGTTATGTAATTACTATTTTGAGAATAAACAACTAAATCGATATTCTTTTAAGTATTGGTTTAGGGTTATTTAATTATCGTTGCCCTTTTGTATATAAGAAACTGTGGAACTAATGCTAATAGCAAAAGTTTCATTTTCCACTTTAAGGAAGTTTTTAGATTTGTTAGCATTTAATTCGTTATTTATTCAATTGAAAAGGTAAAATAATTCATTCAGGGAAGGATTGAAAGGGAGCGGATAGGGGCATTCGCGATTTGGAATTTTAAAATTATCGTATATTTTAGATTTTTCTATGTATTTCTATTGAAAATTTATTTTCATCCCTTAGAATTTTATAAATTTATCCCCTCCTAAAATTTAGATGTTCAAATCATAGTATAAGATCGTGCATCCGTCCTTAAGTTCATTATACTCGGGTTTTCTTAATCGATAAGTGGTTTTTATAAATTAATTACTCACTAATTTAATTCTTTTCAAATGTATTATTAATGTATCGTCTATCGGTATGATGTTTTGATTTTTAATTTTAAAAACAAAAATTGAACTTATGAAAAAGAAAAAAAAAACAATTTATTAGCTTATCACTAATTAACATTTTCAAGTACATTTTACTTATTTTTTTTTCTATAAATATCATATTTATTATTGAGAAGTGACCCCATTCTCTATGAGTGGGTACTGTATGCAATTGTCCTCCTCATGTTCTTATATCTCTTACGCGGAACCGCATAAATAATGCCTTATTAATTTATTTATTCTCATATTATAATTTTTATTTAAAAATGAACTAGGTTGGTAAATTTATGGATGTTAAATTCTACACCATTATAAGTAACTTTAAATGAAATTAAATATATGATTGTGCAATTAATTGAAATCAAAATTATTGAATTTAGTTCTTGTCAATTTTTATTAAATTATAAATTGGCATATTTATTACACTAAACTTTAATTTTTTATGAATTATATTATTAGATCATTAAGTGGTAAGAGAATAATAATTTTCATCAACGATATGATCAAAATAACATCATTTTAGTATGGATATATCGATGCTCAAATTAATATTTTTTTACGGTTATATGAACTCTTTAGTTTATGTATTAGTTTTGTTATTGAAATTTAAAATGCTTTAATTTTAGACACTAAACTTTTTTATCATTACTAACAATCAATAGTCACTCATTATCAACTGTCATTCACGACAATATCAATATCAAATTGTAAGCATTTCACTCTTCATGTTTCTCTTCAATTTGATTTTTTATGAAGTACATTAAAAATCGATAAAAATCAATCTAAAGATTCGACACGCTAATACTTCGAACCTCCTTCAATGATTATCTAACTAAGGTGATATTGAGCTATATTGTTTGTCTTCTCTAAATGATATATCTCATCGTTCAAATTTTTGAACAAACACTATAAATCTCTCAAATTTAAGAAAACCTTCAAATATGTTAAAAATAATATATTTTTTATTTAATTTTATGAGTTTTGGAGATATTTAAGAAAATCTAAATTAATAAAATGAGAGATGATAATAAAACAAGTATATCGATTTCTAGAATGTTTGTAAATGACGTCGGAAAGTAATAATTTTTTATAATTAAAAGTTTATAAAAAAAATTAATTTTAATAAAAAAGATGATAAGATGAAATATGGTAAATTACATCGTTCATCATTGTACTTTACTCTTCTCCTATTTTGCTCATTGTACTTTCAATTTTTCTAATTTGCTCACTGAACTTTACAAATTGAATTATTTTGCTCACTCTCCCGTTGTCTCTATAACGTTTTGATGACATAGCATTTTTCATTTATTTTTAATATAAAATAATTAAAAAAACAAAAAAAAACTGAAGATGGTTGGATGTCACTGCCGACAACCGTAGATGGTGGTCGTTCAATCTTAAATTTCATGGGTCGCTTCGCCTCGACACCATGAGTCCGAATCTAACCTGCATTTTTTTTGAAACTTGCTCTGAAGTCCACAAAATTGAGATTGAAAGCGATGAAGAAGAAAAGTATCAGTCTAGATTTATGGGTTTTGAGACATTTTTCGGTGAAACAACCACCAAATTCGAACTCATGGGATCGAGGTGAACCGACCCATAAAATTTGGGACCAAACGACCACCATCAATAACGGTAAACGGTGGCCGGAATGAAAATAATGTGATGACCAACAGCAGCAACTGATCGCAGAGTGGAGAGAAAATGTGGAGAAGAAAAAGGAAAAATAAAGAAATGAAGAAAAATAAAGAAATGAAGAAAAAAAGGTTTTTTTAGTGGATTCGAAACGATATTATTTTGGTATATATTTGAATTTTTTCTTATGTCATTTTGATGCTTATGTCATTTCTTAGGTCATGTCATAATATCGTTAAATAATTAACGGTAGAGTAAATAAAATGATTTAATCTGTAAAGTTTAATGAGTAAATTAAAAAAATTAAAAATATAATAAACAAAATAAAAAAGAGTAAATTACAATAATAAACGATATAATTTACTCGATGAAATAAAATGAGATTGCGAAAAGTGGAGTTGGTTTGGGGACAGTCTATCAGCTGGTACTGAACGAAGCCGACAGCAGCGCGCCCACCAAAGCAACTGCTGGCTGTGCTCTGATTCACATTTGAGATTTACTGTTTCCCGACGCCGAATAAACAAACCCTCAACAAATTTTGTATTTCTTTCTTTAACAATAAAAAGGTTACATTTTATTTAAATTTGATTGTAGAATATAAAAATATTTGCTGATTTGGAAAAATAAATAATAATAATAACGGGATATTTAAGATAATATATTTTTAATATCTTTCTTTCTTGAGATTAGGTTAGAGGTTGTATATTTCAATAACCATGTAGGTTAAATCTGTCTATGCTTCTAATTACCAATTGGTTGTACTAAAAAATTCAAAACATGTTATCAGCCTAAGTCGTACAAATTTTAAAATAATTAAAATTTCAAGTGTCTATATTTTGCGAGGAAGTTGTCAATTTTACAGGTTTTTTAGTTAGAGTTGTTAAACAAATGACATGTAGTTAAAATTTGATTAAAAATCAGTGTATATATAAGTATGGAGTTAATTATTTTATATATTGTTTATTGATGATTTAATTTTACGCTCTTAAGGTTTGATAATTCATTTTTTAATATTAAATTTTATGTACGTCCTTATATTTAAACAGGGATTCTAAACGCAGTCAACAAAGATCTATTAGGTGATATTGCTTTTACTTCAAGTGAAACACTTGTTCGACAAAATTTACATGATCATTTTGATAAATTCGATAACTTTAGGGTTTTCTTCGTTCATCCAGAAAAGTTCTATGTTGAATCAAGTTAAGTCTATTATTTTAACATATTCCACAGGGATGGACATAATGTATTGGTGTCCATTTCGACATGTGAGTATAATGTCTCATAATAGAACTCGAGAACAAAAGTCTTTTCAATTTCTTATGGGTATTAACCAAACATATTCTACTATTACATGTCATATTTTACTCATAAAATCATTACCTACGGTCAAACAAACGTACAATACAATATTTTAACAAATAAAGAGAAAATCAGAATCCATTTTTTAAATATTTTACTTCTTTTTTTCTTTTATATTCTCAGCTAGGTTAAAGGACTCTGGGTTGTATTTCGAACCAATTCAGCTGATCCACTAGATCCATTTTTTTAATATTATTTCAATGTAATGATTAAATGATTTTTAATTAGTGAAATAAGCACCAAATTATATATTGTACTCTTATTCAAAGAAATTACATTTGAATCTCCGAATATTATTGAAAGAAGCAATCACAAACTTCGAACATAAATCATAAAACAAATATAAAATATATTAAAATAAAATCCAAACTAGTTTTTATTTTATTTTTATTTTTTGTATTTGATTGAGTTAATTATAAGGTAGTATATGCTCATAATCTTTTTAACTATTGACAATACGTACACTCTATAAATACAACCGTTAGAATTCAAGATCTCTCAAAAAATATAATAATCTCTTTAATCACTTAATGCAATTATTGAAATCAATTAATGTAATTATTGTATTCAAATAACATTAAAGCCTTTTTATATTAAAATAAACTTACAAACACAAATGTCAAATTTAAAAGGTAGACATTAATTTGCACACTAATAAAGAAGCAACCGAGAAGCTAAGTAGGGGAGACAAAACTATAAATCCAATTACCGACTGTCTTTACTCCTTTCCACAACATTAATTTTACATCTTCAACCTCTATTTTTATACATCATTTTCCTGCACTTTCCACACAGTAGCAATGTTCAACCTTTACCTTGTTCTTTCAACTTCCCCAGATTTATCCTCTGCCCCCACTCTTTCATTTCTTTAATACTGTTTGTTTAGTACTCAACTTTGGGTTTTTTCTGCTGATCTCGTTGAGTCCTCTGGGGTTCCTCTCAAGTCTCAACCTAAAAAAAAACCCTATATTTCTTCTACTTCAACCGCTATCAGGCCATGTCTGATTCTGATCCTTACTCCAATTACTTCAATGGCTGGTTCAATCTCAGCCCTTTCAACTCTATCTTCTCCTCTTCATCCTCTTCGAATCCATTTTCACTTGCTGCTTCTAATGGCTACTACTACAATGGTTACTGGAATACCATCATCGACGGGAACCCTTCTTCCCCTCCACTCAAAGAAGCTCTCCCTCTTCTTCCAACAAGGCGTGATGAAGAACAACAGGAGAGTTCTTCCATGGAAGTGGAGAAAAGCAATGGGAATGATGAAGAAACCGTCACTGTTGCTCTTCATTTGGGACTCGCCCCGGGTAGCCCTAGTTCTTGTGCTGATTTGATCTCGAGATTTCCAACATCATCGCCTGCTGATGTTCAAGAAGACTCAGGGTCGGGTACTGGTGCAGATAAAGAAGATCATGACACTGTTAATGCTTCACAATACCTATCGAATACGCTCAACAAGGGTCAATATTGGATCCCTACTCCTTCTCAGATCCTGATTGGACCTACTCAGTTTTCATGCCCGCTTTGCTTTAAGACCTTCAACAGATACAACAACATGCAGGTATATACACTTGTTTTCGAGCTTGATTTCAACACTTTCAGTTTTGTTCTAAGCCTGGTTATGATGATTATAAGATAGAAAACATATGGTTCCTTAGGGTTTTTCTCTTTACTTTTTGCATGATTTCTGGGGTGTTGGGATTTGAAAATTAAGAATAAATCTATAGCTGGTCCAGTTGAGTCACCAACTCACTTTATGTGATTGAACAACACAAGATTTATGCTTCTTTTTTGGTACCTTGAAGTTTGTGTTCCATTGGCTGATGCCTAGAACTGTCAGTATCCCAGTTTTCATCCAGGCTTATCAGACACTTTTTAATTGACTAACCTAAACTAAACCCCCACGGCTTAAGCAAAATCAAAATGTGAAGCTGAGCCATTTCGTCCTCTATTCTTTTGATGCTTATACAACAATAGCAATAGGAATGGAACCCTAATCAGAGAAAAAATGGTCCTTTATTTGAAAAAATTTCAGCAAGTTTGTTGTTCAACGAACCATTAATGCAAGCAAATATTTTTTCCATGTACTCAAATTCTATGTAGATGCATATGTGGGGGCATGGATCACAGTATAGAAAAGGGCCAGAGTCACTAAGGGGAACCCAACCAACAGCAATGCTGAGGTTGCCTTGTTATTGTTGTGCACCGGGGTGCCGGAACAACATCGATCATCCTCGGTCGAAGCCACTCAAGGATTTCAGAACCCTACAAACACATTACAAGAGGAAGCATGGGATCAAACCATTCATGTGTAGGAAATGTGGGAAGAGCTTTGCGGTGAGGGGTGATTGGAGAACACACGAGAAGAACTGCGGGAAGCTATGGTACTGCAGTTGTGGGTCTGATTTTAAGCACAAGAGGTCTCTCAAAGATCATATAAAAGCATTCGGGAGTGGCCATTCGGCTTACGGGATTGACTGCTTTGATGAAGAAGATGAATTTGGTTCTGACAATGAGCAAGATAATGAATACTCTCAGTAACACGTATTAATTATAAGCCATTATGATCTTTGTACTCTCCCTTTTGTTTATTTTTCTGGGTTTTCCTTTTTAACTTGGTAATGGTATTAGAGACTCCTCATCGATCAAAGCTGGACCAAGTTCCTGCATGTAATTCTAATTAAGGAAAATGTGGAATTATCACTTCAGTTCAGTGTTTTTCCCCCCAACTTTGAAGCATATAAACATGCTGAAATTGAATCAGATCATCAACTTCAAATTAAGCAACTACTCATCAGATCAAAAGATGATTGTATAGGGATTTTATACACCTTGGGAGAAGCTAGAATCCTCAACAGGGTTGGTATTGAGGTAAGTGTAAGCCTGTGTCGTGTTGTTCTCTTTGTGTGATAATGGATCAGAGATAGTTAGGAAGAGACTGTACGTGAACAGGGAAAAGGAGGTTGGTAATGATGTGATAGGTCGACATTATTTAATTCATTAACTCTTCTTGTGCGTGTCAAATGATAATTCCCTTTGTATGGTGGACACACACATGACCAATGAATTTCAAGTAAAATCAGGAATTTAAATTTAAAAAAAAATACTATTCCAACATATATTATTTTTAAAAGTGTTTCTAATTTTGATATAATTTTTAAGAATAATATTAAACGAAATCTTTAAAAAAGTTTTACCTGCATTGTGAAGTTTGATTTAGAAGGGAGTGGATCTTCTCGATGGCAGCTTTACTTGAAAGACTTTTGGTGACATGAGACTTGAGAGAGAAGCAGCGACAGAGGGTCAAAAGATTGCTTATGAAATGTCATGTCAATGCTTCCATATATATATATACACTATCTTCAGTTTCTATACTTTATAATACTTAAATTATTTTTATTTCGTAAGATAGGTATAAACTTTAGATTGAATGAATTTAAATTTGATCTAATTTTACATAATTGATTTTTTTTAAAAAAAATTAAGTTTTGATCGAGTTAAATTATTTGACTGATAAGATAAAGTTTAACCAGATTTTAATTTAAGGTAAGAAAATTTTATTTGATTTGACTCAATACAAGATAATATTATAATATTTCTTTATATATTTAAGAATAATAACAATAATATCAACCTCTTTGTTTTCTTAATTTGATTCTTATTTACCTTATAAAAATAATAATGTTATATATGTGTGTTAGGTCGCAAACTGTATGCGAGTTTTTACTCAAAAAATATGTTGAGTGGAGCATCCTTAGACTCAAATTGATTAGTGTAAAACGTGCAAAGAAGTAGTACTCAAATCAATCAAAAAATTAATTCGATTCCAATTATATTTATCCCTAATTATATTCACAATTGTATATTGGGATTTGAAGCAATCATATTTTCTAAATTAGCACATGATATAAGTATTTTTATGATTTAATTTTATATTTTTTAAAATTAATAATTTATATATCTTCAAGTTATAATATGATTTATTGAGAATTTATTATTTTATTAAAAATCATACATTATTTGATATTTTTTAATGGAAGTCGTTGGTCTTATTAAAAGTTAAAAATATTTAAAATTATAATAAGAATTTTCCATTATCACGGTAAACTAAATACAAAATTTAGACATTTTCCTACTACATTGAAATTGGTCACCTTAAATTATACATTGAAAAAGTTAAAAACTCAACTAAAAGACTCGAATGGAAAATAGATATAAATAAATTTGATTGCATCGACAAATGAATCACAAAAGGAGATTAAATTATTGAAAGATCACCGAGAACAACAAATCAAAGCCAAGCTTCGTGAGAAACTGTCCACGAATGCAAGATCGCGTATTCAAATTCAGTCTAATGGTCCATAGCAGGGAATATCAACAAGATTATAAACAAGTGTCATCTTGATCAAGTGTGACATTGAAAAACATAAAATAAAAACAACGGGCAAACGACCGAGAAAGAAGTCGAAAAGTGTACCACAAAGACACAAATATGTTACAAAAGTAGAGTTATTTTTATTAGAAACTTAAAAGACAGAAAAAAAAAACTTACGGTCTACAATCAACGTTAAAATTGATGTTGCGATCGACTAAATAAAAAAAATAATTGAGTATATATAAAATAGACATTCATATTTCATAAAGCATCAAATACGTTGTGTTTAATTTTATGTCGTACCCAGGCAAACAAAACGAAAGAGAAACGGAAGTTTTTCCATTTCATGTCATATTGGTGCGCTTCAGTTTACACAAGAGTGAGGTAAGCTTTGACAGTGTTTGGAGAGAGAGAAAATCTGCAGTTTTGATTGTACATCTAGATTTAACACAACAGTGTGAAAATGGATATTTTATTTATTTTCCCTTGATGACTCCTTTCTTCTTATATTAATTTGTACACTGATCTTTCTCTCGTTGCATTTTCATCCTCTTTGACTATCTAAAATCACTTTCTAATATATAATTATTTTATAAACATAAGAGGTTGAAATGTGTTTTAAAAATATCACTTTTTAGTTTTAGGGGTCGTGAATTAATATTGAAATATAAGATTAATCTGAAAAGTAGAGAAAAACTATATAAAATAAAAATATTGAGAAAATTAGGATTTTTATTATTATTATTTTTAGGGTAAATGGCACAAATAATTCATCGATTATAGAGTATTATTTTATTAAGTCTCATGATTATTAAAAGTTACAAAGTTATATTCAAACTATAAAACGTTGTTTTTTAGTCCTCCGACTATTGAAAGTTAAAAAATGATTACTCGACTATTGCTTTCAAGCATTGACTCGAAAATATAATGTTTCAAGCAAAAGCTCGACATTGTTTTTTAATCTCTTTAGTTTTTCTTATTTGTATGTCTGAGTATTTTTTTATTTTGTTTAGGGTTAATTATTGAATTGTTATATGTTCGTATATACTCTCACTCTCTTTTATTAAGAAAGTTAAATTTTGGTTATTTATATTGTCAATTGTTATCTTTTGGTTACCGAGTCTTTAACTTGACATGGCACATTAGTGAAAATAGTTATTTTTTAATTTGAACCCTGAACTTTAAAATATACTAATTTGGCCTATAAACTTTAGATAAATATCATTTTAACCATTAAACTTATATAAATTATCAAATTGACCACTAAATTCTACCAAAGTCTTCAATTTTCGATCATTACTCAAAATTGACATCGATCATCATCAACGATGATTGTTGGACCCCAAAATTTTCGATTCAATCTTTTTTTTTACCTGTTGACCGTGAATTTGATGTATGTTTCACTAGAAAATACCAAAAACACAACAAATATAGTCTAAAATACTTTAATTTCCTTTAAAATTAAATTATAATAATAGATTTATCATGAATATTCCTTTAAAAATAAAGAAAGCAGATAATTAAATCTATATCATAACCAAATCCATGGATTTTTGTTTTTAATATTATATTTTTTTTCTTATATTAATAATATTAGCGAAAATTTTATATTTTTTCCTTCCTTATCTGAATAATTCACACATTATGCTGGAGAGAAATATGATTAGTTTAAAGCAGTTGTCTTGGTAAAAAAAAAGGTTATACTTTTGTTGTATTTAATTTTATTTATGTAATAAATTTAAATATTATTATTAGTTTAAAAATTGTTTAAAATAATCTGATGTATAAATAAATAAATTTAAATTGACAGATACAACTTATTATTTAAAATGAGACAATACATAGATAAATTCAAAGAGATAAATACAATTAGTAGTTGCAAATGATATAAATGACTGGTGCAAAGAATTTAAAATGACAACATAAACAAATAAAAAAACACTATGTAATTGTTTACCGAATCTTGTCGAAAGAACAAACTCATTAAACAACTATTGAACAATAAAAAAACTTGTTAATCAATTCAATTTGCAAATGCTTAATCCAGGATAATTGCAACAACAATATTCATACAAATATTTGCACTCATTTTCATTCCAACAACCTCTCCAAACAAAAAAGTTCTTTGGGGTTTACAAGTGTATGTGAAAAATCATAAAATCACGAATAAAAAATCTCTTTAAAAAATAAATAAATAACAATATTAATGACTAAAATATAAAAAAAAACATTTACATAATTATTTAGAGACGAACAAGAGTTGTAATTTTTTTTTTGGTGAAGTAAAGAAAATAACTCCCTATAGCTTAACTAATATGGGTTTCCTCTTCAAGGAGGCGGCCGACAATCGCTGATGGTGGTTCTTTAGAGATTTGCACTTCTATATCTGTTGGATTTACTTCTTTATTTAGACGATCTGCTATTATGTTACTTGCTTGTGGGGCATGTTGGTACCAGACTGTCTATTGTTTCTCGTTGAGCTCCTGAATATAAAGGATGATAGTTGGTCTATTCTCTTGAGCTGGCTCGTTAACCAATAAGCGCACAGTCTCTATTGTTTCTTAATGTCTTGTTAAAATATATTTTGAAGTTAAGATATTTAATATTATTAATTTTGATTAAAGTATTTACATACTAAAATATTAGATATATATTATTTGTTGTCTGAAGTATACCAATTGGTTGCTTTGGCTCAATGATTTGGTGCTTGCTTTTTATCTCATGCATGGGCGGAACTTCATGGGGGCCAACAGGAGCCTTGACCCCGCCAAATTTTTAAGCTTTAAATAATATAGAAATATATATTTAAAAAAAAACAAAAAATTTACCAAGCTCTTCTCAATTAAAAAAATTGTATTTATAAAAAATAAAAAATACTTTGACCTCCACTTTAATAAATTCCTAGTTACGCTCCTTATACCATGGGTCCTTGGTACTAATCCCCTTACCTCCTTATGCGTGGATTTATTTTCTTTCAAAAAGAGGGTGACTCCTCCAATTGAATGATGACACATGACACCTCCGGATTTGATGATTAAATTTATTTTAATTTATTAAAAAGAATATATAAGTAACATGGACCAATAATGTAATTATACCAAAATGTTTTAACTGCCACGTCACCTATTCGGTTGAATTTTAAAGGTAGGTGACTTGATTGAAGCATTTAATTAGTTGGGTGATCTAATTGATCAAATTGAAATGTCGATGGTCAAAATGAAAATGAGAAATAGTTTAGTTGTCACCCGTGTAATTTACCCTTAATTTTTTTGCATTAATATGTTTTTTTTGTTACAATATCAATATGTTATTGATATAAAATAAGATCGGAGATGTCTATTTATATAATTAAATTCCATGTATTAATGGTTGAGATTGTTCTAAATGTAAAAACAATACTTTGAACATAGACTCAGAGTAAAAGGAAGTTAAAAGTGTCGGAAATGCCTTGGTCTAAAATTCTAGAAAATTTAAGTGGGTTTTATCTTCTTGCCCATTTTAGAATTTTCTACCTGTTGGGCTTTTATTGATGTATTAAAAATATCATGTCGTTCATTAAAAATTTGAGAAAAATAAAAATATTTTATAAATGTTATAATGAAATGCAACCTTTTAAATATATGTATATATTAAACTTCAATATCTATTATTATTATTCATGCAAATATTTTGCTGAGAGACAATCAATTTTTTCAGAAATTCCTCGAATATTATGGGTAAAATGATTAATAGATTTTTTAATATATATATATATATAATGTTATTTTTTAAATTAATGATTGATATATAAAATTCAAAATCTCTTAAAAACGAAACAAAAAACAAATTTAGACATGGAATTAGAGAAAATTTAATAATTATATAGTAATTAATTTCATTATATAACAAATAATAATAAAAAAATCATTCCTTATATATTAGTAGAAGCGTGAGACGTGGGTCCTGCTCCCTTACGATGGTGCAATTCGGTCAACGCAAAAATATAAAACAGCACAACACTTAGGCAGGGACCATCCGTCTCATCAACACTCCAATTAATGCCACGTGTGATTCTTCTTACTATTTTTAATTATTTTATCAAATTCATCTCATCGCCATTTATATACTATTAATCTCGACGTCGTAGTTACTGTGACGATATTTTTACAAATCGATGTTAAAAATTAAGATTAAACATAATTTTATTATTGTTTTAACTTATAATTATATATTTGTTAATGATTAAACCGAAATTCTATCATTGTTAGAGGGCCAAAATAGAATTTCCCATTAACTTAGCTTAAACGCTTCAATTTTGAAGGGACTAAGATTGAATTTCACAATTGATTCCGCCCTAAGCTTATTCAACACCATGTGTGCGAAAACCAATTAGGTGGTCAACAGATTTCTACTTGGGAACCGAACAAAGTCCTTGAATTAAATCTTTCATTAGTTTTAAATATATACTATATTACCCTAATTTATTGTAATTTTTTAGAGAAATATTAGAGTAATTATCACTCAACATATACTCGCACGTAATAGAGAAGTGTTAATTTTTTAAAATAATTTATTTCCTCGGTAACTTTAATAAATTATTTCATTTCAGTACACACACCTCTTCAACACTTCGCAGGGGGAGTGAATCTCGCGGATCTAAAAAAAATTGTATTATTTGTTTATTAATTTATTTTTGCTTTGTAATGAAAAAAAATAGGAGAGGCCAAACCCATTTCCATAGCTTATTTGATCTTTCTCTTTGTACTCATCTTGAGTTTAATTTGGTTACTTTACGTTCGCTTAAGATTAAATTTAAGTTTCAGGTTTAATTATGATATTAAATTATTAATGACACAATGATATAGTTGTTATTAAATTTTAAAGTACTTCAATTTTAGCCATGTATTTTTGTTTGTGTATTGATTTGATCATTGTAGAAAATTATTAACTCTTTTGATCGCTGTTTCTGTTCAAATGTAGTCCATTACTAGTTGTCGTTTACACCAATATTAGTATTAAAATATTTACATTTCATTCTTCTTCTTTTTTCATCAGACTAGTTTTCTATAAAATCTACAGAGTCGATGAAAATTCATCTCAAGGTTTAACGTTTTAATGTTATGATCTCCTCTTATTATCGTATGATTAAACTAGTTTTAGGATATATTGTTTGTCTTCTCGAAAAAAAAATCTTACAATTAAGTTTTCATACAAACACCCTCCACTTCACTTCTCAAATTTGAGAAAACCCACAACTCCCATACTGATAATTTTGTATTTAGTTTCATAATTTTAAAAGAGATTTTGAGAAAATTTAAATGATAAAGTGATAGATAATGATATACCGAGTTTATCGATGTCTAAGATAACTGCAAAAGACATTAGAGAATGACAATTTATTATGATAGTTAAAAATTTTATAAAAAAAAAACCCTCAAATTTGAAAAAGATATGTGAAATAAAAAATATTTTTGGTTTTCATGTTAATGATTTAACAAGTCAATTTTTTAAATGAATCCGAAACTAAAAATTTAGTATTTAAATGAAAACATTTTCAATTGTAAAATCGAGACATATTCTAAAATTCAATGATATTTGATATGATTATCTATAATAAATAAAATTATACTAAATATAGTAAGTAATAACCTCATTAATCAATTAAAAAAACTGATGTATATGATCATATTTAAAAGTTAAATCACGTTAGTGAAAAATATCTTATTTTAAAGTGAGAGGGAGCAAGGGGATATAACTTTACGTGCAGTGGTGAACTGTTTGGAAAATGCTGGCTTTGAGGAGTCATCTACTGCTTGGAACGAGGCCCCGAGAGTTCCAATACACCCAAGTGGGACTTGCAAACATTAATTAATTACCTTAATTTTATAAGCTTAAACATTAAACACTGCTTGAGATTTTGTATCTTGCCTCTTGGAACAACTTGTGGGACTTTGTTTTCATAAATACTCCAACTCAAAATACCTTTATTTTCTTATTTTATTATTCGGATACGAGTGATATTCATATAAAACTCTCCTAATAGTGATAATTTTAAACTTTAAATATGATAGTTTCAATAATTTTGTGTGATTATAAAATAGTATTTGTTCATAAATTTATTAATTTATTAATAAAATATACATAAGTCCGACAAACACATCTCCTCGAACTTGAGATCTCTAAGGAGAACAACATATTTGCGAGCGTCTCAACTGAAAAATGTATCTATTTAACTGCTGCATTGTCTCTCCTCTAAACTTTCTTCTCCTCAACCGTCTGCAAATTTTGAGGCTAAAGCATTTTTGTTGTCATTTATGATCACTTCACTCTGTCACTTGTTGCAGCTATGAATCCAAACAACTGGCTCCCTTTCCCTCCTCCAACTCATTCTTCATTGCCACCACATTTACAGTATTCTCAATCCCACCACTTCAATCTGAGTTTAATGAATGATAGTATGGAAAATCCATTCCATGTCCAAGGTAACATACATAATACATATGATATATGTATATGTATAGCATCTCTCGATCTGATTAATTTCTCACTATCATCTTCTTTTACACAGAATGGAACCTGATAAACAGCCACGACACAAGCGAAGCTCCCCCCAAGGTTGAAGATTTCCTCGGAGTATCTAAACCCCAAAGCCCATCCTCGGATCTTGTTGGCTTCAACAACGTCTATGAGTTCCATGAAAATACCGGCAACTTGCACTCACTGACGTTATCTATGGGCAGTGGCGGCAAGGGCGGCTCGGCCTGTGAAACCGGTGGTGAGAATGGTTCGAGTATCGTTGAAACACCCCCTGCTAGAAGAAGTGTCGACACTTTTGGGCAAAGAACATCCATTTACCGTGGCGTAACAAGGTGAGCTTGGACCATTTTCATCGGCCAAATCATGGGTTATGTTTAAGTGGAAATGGATTCGTAAACAAAGTTTCTTGCAAAGTGCAGGCATAGATGGACTGGAAGATATGAAGCTCATCTTTGGGACAACAGCAGCAGGAGAGAAGGGCAATCAAGGAAAGGACGACAAGGTTGTACTTCTAGGGTTTTCTTTTACATTTCATCTTATATAAACTCATATCTTAACATTTCCTAACATTTTTTCTATATTGTTTTCATGGTTACCTTGATTTACATCGTTATTCTAGTCTACTTGGGTGAGTACAGTTCTCCCTATTTATATATACATATATATGTATATGTATATGTATATCATCAATAATTTCAACTTTGTGAACTGCAAAACTGTTTTAAAAGTACTCCATGTTGAGCAGGCGGCTATGACAAAGAAGAGAAAGCAGCCAGGGCTTATGATCTTGCTGCACTAAAGTACTGGGGAACATCCACCACCACTAATTACCCGGTATATAAGTTTGTGTTCATATTTCATGCACTGGTAGTAATTTCCCGGATCATATAAGTTTACCGTTGTCAGTTCTAAAGGTGACTTTTTTTGTGATTTTTGCAGATTAGTAACTATGAGAAGGAGATGGAAGATATGAAGAACATGACTAGACAAGAATTTGTGGCCGCAATTCGAAGGTACTACACAGAAATGAGAATATATTAAGTCAATTATGAAACTAACTGGACAAGATATGATCTTTTGTTTCAAATATTTTGTCAGAAAGAGCAGTGGTTTCTCAAGGGGCGCATCCATGTACCGTGGAGTCACAAGGTAGACTTAAACTAGACAAAATTACTTTCAAGTGTATTAGTATCGTATAACGTACAAGTATCTTTATGTACAGACATCATCAGCAAGGCAGATGGCAAGCGAGGATTGGAAGAGTTGCAGGCAACAAGGATCTTTACTTGGGAACTTTCGGTACAGAAGAGGAAGCTGCCGAAGCTTATGATATTGCAGCAATTAAGTTCAGAGGACTAAACGCAGTGACCAACTTCGAGATGAATCGGTACGATGTAAAAGCCATCCTCGAGAGCAATGCATTGCCCGTAGGAGGAGGAGCTGCTAAACGGCTAAAGGAAGCTCAAGCACTTGAAGAATCATCAAGGAAACGTGAAGAAATGATAGCTATTGGTTCAACTACTTTCCCGTATGGAAACCCTGGCACGAGCAGGCTTCAGACTTACCCTGTAATGGGAGAACCATTCGAGACACCTCAACAACCATTGCTAACTTTGCAAAACCACGACTTTAACGCTCAATACACTCAAGACTATGTTCAAACACAGTTGCAGTTGCACCATCAATCTTGGGGTTATGATTTGCACCAGTCGAGCCAGGATTCTCAATTCTACAACGGGTACATCCAGAACAATCCGGGTTTTCTCCAGGGGTTGATGATGAACATGGGGTGTTGTTCACCATCTGTTGTGGATAACAATGGAAGCTCTAGTGGGAGCTATAATGGGATTGGGATGGCTTCCAACTCGACAGCAGTGGGGTCAACGGAAGAGCTGGCATTAGTTAAGGTTGATTATGACATGCCTTCTGAGGGCTATGGTGGCTGGTCTGGGGACTCGGTTCAGGGCTCTAATCCTGGCGTTTTCTCGACGTGGAATGACTAAAAGAATTTTGTTTAGACTACCACAAAACAACTGACAATACCTCATTACTGATGCAGTCCGACAATCTTTTATATCAGCTAAGTTTGTGGGAGAAGATGGAAACTAGTGCAGCTGTTTCAAACAAATAGATGAGTAAAACCTCTTTCATCTAAAATATTTCTTCTTTAACTTTGTTTATGCATTTTGGTTGATGTTTATGGTTCAATTGCGGCCAAATTTTGTATTCGGAAAATCCAAATTAAATTGCTCATTAACTTGTTATGGTCTGTAAACGTCAATATGAAATTTTATAGTTTGATCTAGTCCGAGCCATTGTAGCATTGCGATGTCGAAGAAGGACGATTGAAGTTCTTTGGATATCCCGAGAGGCAAACAAGCTGGCTCACTTCTTGCCAAAGCTTGGCTCTTCATCTTCTCTCCAAAGATGTTTGTAACTCTTTTGTAAACCTCACTCAGGCTACTAGTTAGTTTATCTCATCTCTTTCAATTCAAAAAATAAAATAAAAAAGTGTGTGCGCGAGAGAGTTGTATAATAATAATAATAAATGAGGAATAATCTCAAAGCTAACAGTAAAAAAAACACCAGCCCAATAGTTCAGGTATTACAAAAATTAAGTCCGATAGTCCCATTTGACGATCCAATCCAATTAAAAAATGAAAATCACACAAAAATATTCATCGATTATATGTTTATATAACTTAAAACAAGCTCATGGGTTGGATGTTTGTGTTTGCGAATGGGATAAATTAGGAATGAGCACATCAGGCAGGTTTCGATCCTACCCAATTTGATAGGGTCGATTTTTTTTTAAAAAAAATCGGGTTCAGGTCGAGTTGATTCGGGTTTAAGGTGAAAAATATTCAACTCGACCTTATCCGAAAAATATAATTTTATCTTATATATTTAGGGATAATTGTAATAATATCGTTATACATATTATTATTATTTTTAATTAAATCTCTATTTTTATTGAATAAAAATAATATTTATTAATAAATATATTATTTCTGTTGGATCTTATCAAGTTCGGATTTTATCTAAAAATAGATAGGATCGGGACAGGTCGAGTCAGGTGGAAAGTATATTTTTCGAGTCGAGTCGAGTGGAGGTTGTATAATTTTCGGGTTGGATCGACCGGAAACCCTACCCGATCCATGTCCATCCCTAAAATAAATTTATTGAAAATATTGTATTTGCTCCTACAGTACTCAATCCTAATCTTTCAATTAATAAATCAAATACATAAAGTTATACCAATATATATATATATGCTACTAGAACCTACCGAAAATTTCATCTATTATAGTTATAACAGTAAAATGATTATTTTCCTTTATTCCTTCTCTAATAAAGTGGAGTTTTGTGTGTGTGTTTTTAATCCGGACATTTCATTATTCTTCAAATATTTATTATATTCGATCGTTGATTATCATCATCTATACTATTTTGTTTAAATCATAAATTAATTGTCTTGAGTCATCAATATTTATTATTAAGTATAATTTTAAGATAAAATGTATAAATCTAAATAGTCACTTTCGCCATGATATATAAATTTATTGAACTTAAATGTAATATAATGCTGGTATAAATTTATTCATAAATCACATATTATCATTTTATATTGAGTTTTTTCATGTTATATTGAGTAGGATATATTCAGATATTTATACATATTATTTTTACCGTTTAATATTAAAATTTTACATAGCATTAGGTTTTTTTTGGTTAATAGATATTACTAGGATTCATGTATTCTAAATGTTATATACACGGAATAAGATATTAACTTTCGTAAATTTATTATTTATTTATTTGACTAATAACTTATTTAATTTAGATTTGAATAATATTACTTGAGTTTAACGTGAAAACGAACAATTTCTGTTAATTAGGATGCTACGGAAATTAAAAACATCTGACATGCATGCTATTATCTCAAAATTCTCATAAAAATTATACAATCTTATGTAATGTAAACACGTACCGTGTATAATTTGAATCAGATCAACTAGAAACAGAAAGTGTTGACCAAAGTGGGACACAGCTGCAAGTAGAGGTCAAAAATGCTCCCCAGTACCAGGATTGAATATAAAACTTGAGAATTATCTTTATTTAAGTTTACACTGAAAAAACGAGAAAAGGAGATGACAATATTAACCAACGAATCAACAAGATGCAAGTGGTTTTCCACAAAGACAATCGTTGTGAGTAAGTGAGGATGCTTCAAGATGATCAAACGGTGCTCCGGCCGGAATGCGCCCGCATAGGTGGTTGTAACTCAAATCTAGGTGTCCGATGTAAGCTGCCGTCGTCAATGTTTTCGGTATCGGACCCGAAAGATTGTTATACGCTAAATCGATCACGGTAAAATAAGATTTCGACCCGAAAACATCCGGTATTTTCCCTTCTAACGCGTTTCGACTCAAATTCAAGTTCTCAATGGAGGAAGTCAAGAGAGTTGCTGGTACTGTACCCGATATTTTGTTGCAATCCAAGTTCAATGTCGTGAGAACCGCCATTTTCCCGAGAGAACTAGGAATCGGCCCAGATAATTTGTTCATTGAGAGGTCTAAATCGGCGAGACGATAAATTTGAGAAATTGACCCAGGGATCGGTCCGCTTATTTGGTTCTCACTCAACAAAGCCCGGCTCAACATCCGGAGTCGCCCGAAATTTCTCGGGATAGGACCCCATATTTTGTTGTTTCTCAAATCGAGATGCATCAAGCTCGATAAACTCGTCAACGAAGCCGGGATTCGTCCCGATATTTGGTTATCAGCGATATTTAAAACCGTGAGACGTTGTAATTTCCCGATATCTGCAGGAATTTCTCCCGATATCTTATTGCCAACCAAATCGAGGATCCGCAGAAACGGCAGCGTAGTGATGCATTTAGGGATCTCGCCAGTGATTCCTTTCCAATCAGATATAGTAACACTGGAAAGACGAGTTAACTTGCATATTTCGGGGGAGATAAACCCGGTCATGTAACCGGTCCGGTGTGCTCGTCCGAACATGGGGTCTTGGGACTCGCCGCGGAGGTTAATGTCGGCGACTTTGTGTGACTGGAGATCGCAGCTGATGCCGTACCAGTTGCGGCAGCAGTCGGTGCCCGTCCATGAATCGAAGAGCTTCAAGTGAGGCTCGTGGAGAGCTGCCTTGAATGCTAACAGCGCCTCCCTGTCGGACGGCGGGCAGCTGGTAACGGTGGAGATAACGGCAAATGATAATGCCAAGATGATGTTGAAGATTATCTGCATTGTTTCTGTGTTTGCTATGAAACGGAAGATGTTTTTTTAAATACTATTTTGGAGAGTGAAGCACGGTGGTATGAGTTAACATGTGTTTAATTTATAAGCGGTAAGTGCGAGATCTTTCGGACAGTTTTACCCCTAACGTCCATCGTACCATGGAGCTTTCTTAGAACGTTCATTGTGGTTTTGACAATCATTATATCGCATTTTTTTTTTATAGTTTTCTTAATATATTTTATGCCATATTAATATTTGATATTTAGATATATCAAAAATCTTTTAACTCATTTTTATAATTAAATTTAGAATAAAAAAGAGAATAATTTAATCTTTAAAATTTTATAATATTTAGGTCCAGTTTGATTTTATAAAATATTTTGTGTTTTTGTTTTAGAAATTAGTTTTCATTTTCAGTTTTTTTTTAAATTATAAAAATTAATATAAATGAAAATTTTAATTCATAAATAAAAATAATAAAAATGTATTTAATATTTAATTTTTTTAAAATAGAAATGAACAAATAGTTATTGTATAATTAAATTATACTATAATTAATAAAAAACTTCATTGCATAAATTTAACATGTGAGTTATGCAAATATAAAATAATAAAGTTGATGAAAAAATTCATAATACAAAAAATATTTTTGTTTATAACAAGAGTATAACATTAATGCATATTTGACATCAATTAAATTTAAAAAATAAGCAAAAAATATTATTATAAGCAAGAGCAAAAAAAAAGTGTCATCAATGTGTGTGCGTGCGCGCGCACGCGTGCTACGTGTGTGCCAGAAAAAAACCAATCTAACCCGTCGACCAATAAAATCAAACGCTTATTGTCACAAGGCTTACATGACAATTCGCGAAGCTTACATGACAATATGCAATACTGATGTGACAGCTCATGATATTGTTATAGTAGCACACGATGGACGATTATGTAATAGACAAGTTTAATTACTTTTTTTTTACTAAGTTGGAGGGCATAATTTATTTTCTTAGAAAGATTGAGTACTTATTTGATTTTTAGAATAGTTAAGAAATTATTTAACTTTAAAATATAAAATACAAACAATTATTAAGATATTCAATACATTAAATATAAAAATACTATTAAAATTAAATTATTAAGAAATTCAGTCTAAGGACGACATTAAGTGTAAAAAAAATTATGGACCATATTGATCTTTTTACAAAAGTTTGAGGGCTTAATATACCATTAAATAAAAAATGTTAAAAGGATTTAAACTCGTGTAAGTTAATTTAAAAATCTAGATTTCATGTTTTACTACTTTCTAAAATTTCTAAAATAATTACAATGAAAACAGTGAAGACATATTCTTTATGTTTTCATATTTTCACTTATTTTTGTTTTCATTTTATCAAAAATTATTTTCTAATATTACAACCAAATACGTTTTCTTTCAACGTTTTTATTTTTTTAAATGTAAAAAATAAAAATAGCTTATATTTTCTAGAACCAATAACATACTCTTGGTCCTTTTATCATTCCATCGTTCCATAATTAAAATTATTATAAATATTCATTTATTTTTTTAAAAATTGTGAAAAAAGTCTCAAACGATTTTATATTTTATATGAAAATATTTAATGATTTTTTTATTTTTTTAAGATGAGACATTCTTCAAATTTCAAAAGTGGAGAGATGTAGAAGAAGATATAAATTATGTATAATGATTCCGTATTAGTTGAACGATAGAGATTATAAATAAAAATAATTATATTTTAAAGAAATTTTAAAAGATTAATATCATATAATAAGATAAATTTATTGATGTCTTATATAATTAAAAGGATATTAAAGAACGATAATTTTGAAACTAACGTGACATAATAATAACATAATCTAATCAGTATTTTCCAACTGCATCTTCCATGGACAAACATATTTTACAACAGAAATGTCTTGATGGTTCTAATGAACCGTTAAACGTCAGGTCTCTGTCTTCGACACAGGTCCCTTTGGGAACCGCTCCTTTTATCTATTCAATACTTACAGTTTACGAAGTGAATACAATCCAGCTGATAGAATACAAGGGTCTTGCTCCATTGATCTTGGCCGTTCATTGCCGCCCTGCGTAAATTGAGATAGTGAATACAAGAAAAAGAAACGAGGACAATCCACGAGGTAGTCATGTCATGGTTGATATCCAGCAACAAGCGTGGATTTCAGTGCCCCTAATAACTCAACCCAAGTGAATCACCCTCGTCAAATGAATGCACTTTTCCTTAAATAATAATAATATTTCTCTTTATTCATTTATTAATTTAGTGATTATTTTTCTTTAAATGTGTTGATTATAGGCACTCATTAATTAAAAGATTATGGATGAGTTTGGCAATTAACTGTTGAGACATTGAGTGGATTAGTGGCGTAAAATAAGGTTTAGAGAATCATTATGGTTATAATTCGGAGGATTTATGCAAGTTCTATTTTATAAAATCTATTTCAAAAGTTATGATCAACACAACAATTGAACATTAATCACGGCTTTTGTCGTTGCATGTTTGACATTTAGCATGTGCCACGCACATGCGCGACTCTATAGATATTAAGGATTCTTTATGTGAAATGTCACACAAATTATATATTATTTTTCAAAACATATCTTTAGACTATATACCTTGTAGTTAGGGATGGGCATGGAACCCGAATCCGACTTGATCAGGTCGGATTTAAAAAAAAAATCGGGTTCGAGCCGAGTCGGATTTTATATTAAAATTTCCAAAGTTGAGTTTATGGTTAAAATAATCATATCCGACGCATAATTATTTTTTTTTTTACTTTTTTACTTTCCCTAATCCTACCCTACCCGAGTCGGCATGCATCTGCACTATTCTGCAGCATCTCCTTCAAGGCTTCAAAGTTCAAACACTTATTCTGCAACATGTGCTTTTGTTCTATAAATGGAACAGGAAAGTGGGACTGAAAAGCCCATTGTTGCCTTCATTGCCAGACTGACTGCTCCTCCAGGACGGCGTCTGGGTCATGCAGGAGGTAAGGCATTGCTTTCGTGTTTTGCTTATTAGCTTTATGATTGCAGTTGTTAGTATTTTACATCTGTTGCACGATCTATTTCACAATCGAAATCGACTATTGTAAGCATGGTTGAAAAGAAAAAAAAATAAACCAGAGATTGAAATGGTTGGATCTTTGGTTCCCAGTTCAATCAGCTAAAAGGTTAGAAAATCGGGTCGGGTCGGTTTTTAATAAATAAAAATTAAAACGGGTCTGGTCGGGATTTTTAATTGTTTATCGGGTTAGGGTCGGGGTCGGGTGGAATCCTAATTTCTTCGGGTCGGGTCACGGGTGGAGGACATTTTCTTCTCGGGTCAGGTCGGATGGTCCAAAAACCCCACCCGACCCATGTCCATCCCTACTTGTAGTATATCTAGAAATATTTTTAAATGTGTATATATATATCAAGGATATAAAATTTTAAAGTATAATGAATATAAATAAAATTTCAGCGTAGACATAATTAATAATATAAATAATTAATTGAAATTTTTTAAATTTCAAGAATGTACACATATTTATCCTAATCAATGAATGGATCTTCTATGGTATAACTGTTTATATTTAATATTATCATATATAATTAATAAATATTATTATTATTTATTTAATCGATTTAAAAAAATAAAAATCTATAATTGTATAAAATAATGCATATTGTATATCCGTTAATGGGGCAGGTAGTATCCGGGGGAGTCAATAACAGTGACCCTGTTGACTCTGAGTCACTAAGGTTCAAGAACAACACCGTCCAATTGTATAATAAAATGTCGGGCTGGCGGCCCAAATGCTTGGATTTTAAGCCAGGCGGAGCATGTGCGGCGCAAGACATGCCTTCAAACAAGGAGAGACCCACATTGCCTTCTTTTATGCTACTTAATAAAAATTGTATATATGTCAGATTGAATCAAGCCCGAGTTTTATCCAAAAGATTAAGTAAAATCATATACGAGTGAGAAAGTTTAACCTTTGGATAACATTTGGATGGTTCGAAAATCCGAATGTACCCATGATCATCCATACTTTTTTCACTCTTCAAGATCTAGGGGTAAGCAAAGTGTGGGTTTTTCTATTAAACATATTTACGTAAAATATTCTGGTTGAATAAGTATATTAATTCGATTTTAACAATATTTGATCATTGTAAAAAATAATGTTAATGTAATTTAATAAATTAAATAATAATAAGACTATCGAAGATTTGATAATTTTATTTTAATAAAAATATTCGGTCGATTTTTAACTTGACCGAATAAAACCGAGATATTATACCATCTTAGAGCTATCCGTGAGTCTAATGCCCATAGTCCCATACCCATTGACACTCAAATAAAACAACCCAACCCAATCATATGCCATAATACGGGCCCTGGAAATATTATTAATTTGATTATATAGAAAATATTATTAAACCATAGATGATTTAAACATATATATTGTATAAGGGTAAATTACACCGTTCCTCACTGTACTTTGCTCTCTATCCTATTTTGCTTACTATATTTTCAATTTTTCTAATTTTGCTCATTGAACTTTACAGATTGAATCATTTTGCTCACTTTACCTTCTTTGATGGTGTTCGATTTATCCCATATTCCATGGGTCGTTCATCTCGACCCCTTAGTCCGAATCTAGTTATTATTTCACCGAAAAATATCCTAAACCCCGTGAATCTGGATTGAAATGTTTTGGCTTCCTCACTTTCATTCTCAAAATCGTGGACTTTAGAGCAAATCCCGACAAAATAGAGGTTGGATTCAGATTCACGGTGTCGAAGTGAAGCGAACCATGAAATTTGAGATTGAACGACCACCATCTGGGTGTGGTCGACGGTGACCGACAGTGACATCCCTAGTCTTTTTGTTAACGACGTTAGAGAGATAACAGGAGAGTGAGCAAATTATAAAAATTAGAAATACAATGAGTAAAATAGGAGAGAGGATAAAGTACAACGATAAACAGTGTAATTTACTCATTGTATAAATAGTAGATTGATTTAAAGTATATATTAATTTATTATCTAGACATAACTGTTTTTTAATTTATTTATTATTTTTAACAAAAATTAGTTGTTTAAAAGATAATTTAAGTGATAAAATGAGAATTTAATAATATTTTAATGTAAAAAACTAATATATATATATATATGAGTGAATTAAATTCATACTTTCATAAATTTTCATAACTTTTAAAAAAATTATAGTAATATTTTTTCTTCCGACAAAATAAAATGAGTTTTAAAATATTTGAATTTGAAATTCTTTTAGATGGTAACCAAAAATAAACAAAGAAAACAAAATGTCCAATTACACTTGTCATTGTATCAAACAGCCAACGAGGCAATTCAAAAGTTTCTAACGTTCACCTTCACCTTCCCTCTCATATCATAATGTAATATTGTTTCGAAATTCCACCACTTGTTAAATGGCGAAACTAAATTTCTTACTTAAAAATGATCGAAATTCAAAATTGTTTCCTACTGGTGATTTTTGGTGATTGCTTAGGACTTGCATTTAGGCCTGTTGTCATCGAATAATTGTTTCCTAATTTCATACCAATTAGCACATCAATCAGATACACAAGACAGGCCTGTTGTCGTCGTTCCGGCCATGGAAGAAGCCGGTTCAGCTGACATCATGCCACCACCACAAGCATTAGTCTCTCTTTCCCCGTTCTCTCCTTGCCCTCGTCGCCTTTCATCCAGATTCGCCCAGCCGAGTCGACCGGTTGTTCCTTCCGCTAGGCGGCTGGCTTGGTTTTCCCTCCAGGGGCGCCTGTTGAATGTCAAGGAAGCCAGCTCGGCTCGAGCTATAGGAGGCGGTCTGGGCCGCGAGTAGGCTTTGGCCTGGGAGCTCTTTAGTCCCATTGAAAGGTTCTTGATCGTGGCAGTTATCGGCGTGGCGACTGCTGAGTCTAAGAAGAATCGGTTGATTTGCCAACTCAAAAAATCGGTCGAGCTAAGGGTTTGTTTTCCGGTTTACTGTTTAATTTCATTAGGAATTCCACATCTATGCTACACTGTTACTCTATTGGGTTTTTTTATTTATTAATCTATGGAGTTTAGTGTTCAATTAATTCACAACGATTTGCTGTTAATCTAGTGAAGTTTTGATTCCTTTAAAATTGATTAAGAAAATATCTTCAGTGTTAAATTCCTTTGTAGCTTCTTGTATCAGTTACAAATATATTTGCTTAGCTTAATTACTTTGTAACAGTTATTAAAATTCAATTTCAGATGTATTGGATTTGATTATTTTGCTATCAATGTGTATACAAAACTCATCTCCCCTGTTGATTTTTTATTCGAATTTGAACTTTTTGTGAATCGTTTATGTGCAGAATTGTCCTGAATCGAACTGTTGATTTGCAGGATGAGGTGCTTTCAAGCATGCAGCAGAAGGTAGACAATCTATGCGAACAGCTGAATAACACCAAGAAGAAGCCGGGAACATGGGCCAAAACCGATGTAGAATCGTCATTCAGTGAAACTTTAGGATCCGGAAGTGTGCAGGTTGATGACTGTGGTTGTTGGATTTGCTATCAGCATCGAGAACAGTTAAAAGTAAGAATCCAAGTAAATTATCTTCTTTTTTCACTTGATTGAACTGATTTTATTCCCCCCTTGTTTATTGATGTGTCAGGGTAACTACATTGTGAAAAACTCGGGTGGGAGTGAGACGGCATTGCCAACTGAGACGGAACATGAGGAGCGTCGCATGTCTGATTTGTCGGACTTGGCTTCAAGTGTCACATCTGCATCTGAAATCCAGGTGATGGAGTATTTACGTCTTTTGTATTGCCGAAATCCTATTTATGTTCATTGCCAACAGCTTCAACATTTCTTTAGTTTGATGTCGTGTATGCTGTTTTGCAGCTGAACAACCTTGCTGTAGAACAAGATGTCTTCAATCTTAAGAGGGAATGCGAAGAGAAGGATGCGATCATAAAGGAGCTAAACACTTGTGTCCTGTCATCCAATATGGCTAGTTTGAAGGTAATTTTCATTTTTGTTCACCTTTTTTCACTTGCTAAACTTTGCCCTTCAGTTTCTTCGAGTGTAAGAGATTTCTGATAACAGAGGATATCGGAGATGGAGGACATCATACGCAGAAAGAACACGATAATTACTCGATTGAAGAAGGACGTGATGTTTCTAGAACAAAAGGTGAGTAGTTCTTTGCTAGTCTTAAGGACTGATAGTTGCATTATCCTGAATTTTCAATCATGCAGGTTGTCCACCTGACTAGGCTTCAGAGACCTTCCTCCTCTACCTCAAGTCCAAACTGTTGGCAAGTTCCATCCATGACAGATAACCTCATTTACGACATGGATAGTACCACTAGTGCTTCGTCATCTGATTCCGATTCGCCCCCTAAGAACCGTCCGCAAGCTCCGGTTCCCAAAGCTGAGGATGTTAGTTTCGAGAATAATGACATTGATTTAAAGAAAAAACAGAAATCAGCACCTGCAAAAGTACGGAGCTCCTTTACGAGACAAGCCGAATGCCATCCGATGCCTGAACCAGCTACTCCGTTAAGAGAAATATCAATGAATCACAAGTCTAAACCACCGTCTTCGAGGCATAGGCAAGTACCGACTAGTCAAGATTCAAAGAGAATTAAGAAGCAAACTCCAAGTGTGCCCAAAGATTCTATCCTGAGGAAGAGATGGTCTTAGTAAGTACTTAGAAACTAGATGGTTTAATAGGCTTTAACTGGCAGTTTGACTCTCTGTCCTAATACTTCATTTCTAACTGTTATAAATTTTAATACATAATATCTTATAAGTTTATTTTTTATATATAACTACCTATAATTAATTATTTATTTATTTCTAATTAATAATTACATAGACCTATAATGAGATCACTCATCTAATCTAAATTTATCCATTTATGACACTATAATTTAAATTCCTTACCTAAATGAATTTAACCGTATCGTCCCGATAAATCAACTTAGCGTTGATTACAAATATATTTAATGAATAATTATTCTCATAGAGAAAATGTTGTTATTCGTTCGATCTTCTTAGATTTCAAGTTTTAATTAAATAACTACAATATATGCTGCCTTTCGATCTTAATATATACATTTATAGTAAATAAGGAAAATTAAGAGAAATTACGTATCTTTTATTAATTTCCGCTTAAATGCTCAATCCTTTTATTTATCTAAATTTAAAGAAAAGTTATGAGGAAAGTAAAAAGAAAAGATTTTTTAAGAATATGTTTGTGTACCATTATTTTTATGTAAATTATTTAACCAAATAAATACAGTTGAAATTACTTTATCATTTAATAAAGAATATAAATTACTTTACTCTTTTATCCTAATTTAAACCATTCAAAGAAGATATATGGTACTATGATAATTCGTATTATTTTAGTTTTTTTCCTCTTCACTCGGTAATTTATGGAAATATTGAGTTTAGGTAATTATTCTTATTTTATATATTTCCTTACTATATTGATAATTTTCAACTTCTTATCATAATAATTAATTTATAAATTTATTTCTTTATTTATTATTTTGAAAATAATATATATACGCATTTACATAATTCAGTTTTAGCCAAAGTTTTATTGCAGTTTGGTGTGCCAAGTGATAATGGCGTCTAACCCTAAGAACAACTTGTGGAAGAAGTTGGTTTCATCACTTCAGTCAAAGATGAAACTTCTGAAGAAACCCACGACCCACCAAACCATCACCGATCAACATCGTCGAAAACAATCGAAGCCGAAAACGATCTTGTTAGTAGGCAATGTGACCTATGCCAAACTCTCTTCGGATGGTGTCATTGATCTCGACGTGGAGAAAGAAGTTGCCCCACGTAAGGTTATAGGCTACAGGGAGCAACTCGTTCATACAACTACGTCGGAGGTTGAGTTTTCTAGTGGCAACGACGGTGGTAAAGATAAAAAACCGGACAATCGAACTGACAGTGATCGCATTCTCTCGTCAAACGAAATCGATGCAAAAGCCGAGGAATTCATCAACCGGTTCAAGGAAGTTTGGAGGCTTGAGAAAGAGAAGTCGAACGAGGAATATTTTGCGATGTTGGCTCGTGGAGCATAATTCAAGATTCGAATACAAATATTTTTGAATAACACGTTTTTAATTTTCTTAAAAAACCGACGTTTATTTAAGTCGATTGAATTCGAATAATGATACTTAGTTTTATGATTATGAATTTTTACTCAAATCAAACTATGTATATGAAGTTTGTTTTAATTTTCATTTTCTTTAATTATTTTTGTATAATAAATAAATATGAAATGAGATCATGTCGTAATAATTTTAATGAATTATGAAAATTAAATTAGGAAATTGTATATAATTAAAGTGAATCAAAATCAAATCCATTTATAGTTTTAAAACTAATGGGAGATCAAAATTAAATTAAGAAAGTACATATATTTGTCATTTTCCTTGTTTTTGTAATTTTAATGGAAATTTCATAATGGCTAAAATTTTTATAATAAATTCAAATCCTTTTTTTTAAAACAAAATCGTTTATTTTTTTACTTCTGGCCAAATAGAAAAAGTGAAAAAGATATATAGAATATTAGAATTTAAATAAAATGAAAAAATTTATATAATTTTAGATATATTACATTCTCCCCAAATTTGAGGGATATTGTTTTTAATATCAAAACCAAGTTTTATTTTTTCCCATTTTTGTTGAATTTCCTCTTAATTTTAGTTCAACTCTTTTATTTTACTGATATTAAACCCAAGTTTATAGTTAAACAAATTAAAATGACATGATTTACTTATCGATCTAAATAAGTATAAGATACTTATAAGTCTGTTTATTTTAATATCATATGTTTTGTCTATAACTTTATATTTTAAGGATTTTAGATTTTGAATTCGAATACATAAAGTTACATAAAATTTAATTATACTATATATATATATATATATATATATATATATATATATATATATATTCTTTGAGTTAATTGCATCACAAGTCCTCAAAGTATGATTCTCATCTTAAATTGATCACTAAACTTTTAAATGTTCCAATTTCATCCCTAAAGTATGACTATCATTTTAAATTAGTCCTCAAACTTTTTAATATTTCAATTTCATCCCCAAACTATGACTTTCATTCTAAATAGGTTCCCAAAATTTTTAAACATTTTAATTTCATCCCAAACTATATATATATACTAATCACATCACTTGTTAATAAAATCATAAGGCCGAGTTATATTATTGTATGTTTGAAAAAAATAGAACTATGGTTTAAACTAACTACATATTTGGATGAATTTGGAATATTCAAAAGTTTGGGGACTAATTTAGAAAAAGTGTCATAGTTTAGGGATGCAATTAAAATGTTAAAAGGTTTAAGGGCTAATTTAGAATGAGAGTTATAGTTTGGGGATGAAATTGGATTATTAAAAATTTAAAGACTAATTTAAAGGGAGAGTTATAGTTTTGGGACATATGATGCAGTTAACTTTTATTCTTTAAATAATGATAATAATTAATAACAAAAATATTATATTACAAAATTTTGAGAGAAACAAAGAAAGGAAAAATTTTCTAATTTTCAGGAGAAATCTTTTCTTTCCCGTTATATGATTTAGCAATATTTTATGCCATATTTAATTTATGGCTTATATCACAAATAAACACCTAAAGCATGTAACCTTTTTCTTTTAGATTATTAAAGTATTTTTTTATTAAAACAAATACTTAAAGTTTCAATTTGTGAATATTTTAAATTTAGAATTAACGTCAGTTAAAAAACACACAAACCAATAAAAAGATGACAAATTTCATGTTAAATAATTACATAAAAATTAAAGAAAAATAAATTAAATGTAAAAAATATTGAAACTTTTAAACCGACTGATTTTTTTGTGTTTTGTTCTTTTGTTGAAGCAAGAAAGGGTAAGGGAAGTCATGGCTGAGCGTTTTTTCCGGAAAATTATCGGTGATCGGTATATTTATCGATCTAATATCGATCAGATTATATTTTCCGATCTAACATCATTTGCAGTAAAGCGCGCCCTTGCACCGCGCTATATGTTGATTTGGCACCACGTGGGGTAAGGCGCGCCCTCTGCACCGCGCTATATGCTGACATGAAATACATGTAAGTATAGCGCGACCCCTGGAGCGCGCCTTACGCCACGTAGGGTATAGTGCGGGTCAAGGGTCGTGCCTTACCTTTAATTCTCTGACATAATTATATATAGCGTGGGGCAGGGGCCGCGTCATACCTTTAACTGATATAATTATATAAGGCGCGGTGCAGGTACCACACCTTGTATAATTATAGCAACTTTTCTCGGCTATAAATACCCTTCTCCCCCGGTTAAGTTCCTCACATCTCTCCTCTCAACTTATAAATTAATACAATAATTTCGTCAATGAGACAATAATTCTGACAATTTCCTCATATTTAATTCAGAAGTTCGTGCGATTTTTCATTATAAGATAATTTTATGATAAATTTTTTATTATACTTATTGTTTATTATGATTATTTGAAAAAATATTATACTAATTGTTGTCAATTAATTTATGTGTTTGTAAAATTAGAAAGCGGAAATATACGTCGAAATAGTTTTGCAGTACATGTAATAATATAAAATTATATTATTTAAATTATTTACATTTATGTGTAAAAAATTTATTCTGTTATATTTTCGTTCATATATTATTTATTTATTTAACATTGTTTCAGTTTTTTTTTCCAGATATAATATTGTCACACTTTTAAACTCAAAGAATGTTGCGACTTTCAGCTATTGTTTATTATGATGGTGAAATTCGAGAAGATGAAATCGGCGTTGTTTTTGTATCAAATGAGCGTGTTAAAATATCATTGAAGAGAAACATAACTCTTGAGGAGCTAATAACGAAGATTTCGAGGAAGATTCATGTTGAAAGTAGTAGAAGAATGTCGTCGTTGTAGTATAGATTTCCAACATCATTGTTTCCATTAACTTATACAGTGTTCAAACTTTTGAACAATGATGATGTTGAAATGATGGTTAAAGCTCAAAGTAATTATTCAGACGCCGATATTGAGATGTATGCAAATTTTATTCAAGTGCGTGCCGTTCGGGGTCAATCATTAAGCTCCCACTATGGGCTGGCTGAACAAGTTGATCAAGTTGATAACCCGACGACAGTAATGTGTAATGATTTTAATGTCATAATAGGGAGACATTCATCCGCAACTCCTTACAATATGTACCGAGGTCGGTCGACGAATAATCCGTATGGCAGCATCGTGTCCAATTCAAGGGGAAGACATTCATCTGCAAATCTGTTTGACCTTAATATGGAGATGCCATCGACGCAACCATCTGTGCAGATTCTATTTGACACGATGGCTTCAAACTCCAGGGGGAGGCATTTGACTGCGAGTTTTTTCGATCTCAATGTCGATATGCCTTCTAGTTCAAGGGAAGACGTGCAAGTAGTAGGTTCTTCGACCTAAATGTGGAGCGCATGGATGAACCATCATCTCCACCAGAAGAATCGCTTCGTGAGCCTGGTGCGGATAGTGCTGAGACTGGACTATTCATTCACCCATAATCACCGCAATCCAACTCCGATGATGATGAAGTTCCAGGAAATGTGGCACAAACTGACCCTCCTGCACACATGTATGAAGCTGATTATGATGCAATATACGAGCCAGAATTTGCGGATATGCCTCATCTCGGTGACTATGGATATGAACTTCCAGGTTGGTTTAGGCTGGTGCGGACGTTGAATCCTGAGACAATTGTGGACTTCGAAACCTCCTATGCATACCATAATGATCGAGTTCTTCGCGATCGATGCCAATTCTACCGGGTTCTTTGGAGTTACCCACAGTGTGTTAATGTTGTCAAATACTGCAAGCCTGTGGTCAAGATCGACGGGACTTTCTTGTATGAAAAATACAAGAAAGTTTTATTATTGACAGTTGTCTAAAATGACAATCGCAACATTCTTCCAGTTGCTTTTGCTCTTGTCGAAGGATAAGATACATATTCTTGGGTTTTTTTCCTCCGAAATTTACGTACACATGTTATCACGAGGGAAAATATATGTGTTAATTCAGATTGCGGAGCTGTGATTAAAGCAGCAATGGAGTCTTTGGGTCCAATGTGGCAACCACCCTTTGTCCAACATAGGTATTGTCTCCGACACATTACTGCGAACTACCATGAAATGTATAAGAAGAATGATGAGCGTCAATTAATTGTACGCATGGGTAAGTGAAACTGATGTAGTTTGTTTTCTTTCGATCGTTTTAATTTTGCAAAGAAAGCAAATTAGTAAGTTATACATTTTTTGATCAGGTTACGAACTACTTCCTCGAACGTTTGAATCAATGCTTCAAGATTTACGGGCGAAGAACGAGGAAAGATACAATTACATCTGCCTCATCGATAAAGAAATGTAGACGAACGCATAAGATGGTGGATATCGATATGGACACATGAAGACCAACTTGGCAGAGGCAATCAATTCAACTTTAAAGGGTGTACGTCACTTACCAGTAGCGACTTTAGTAAAGACTATATATTTTTGTTTGGGGGCATTTTTTGCGAAGCTCGAGGGACAAGCTCAAACCTGGATGCAAGGCGGTCATGTCTATCACCCTAGATTAGTTACAGATCTATAGAAAAAAATTTCTGCATCAAATGGAATGTCTGTAACAAGTTTCTCTAGAAGGCACGAAATGTTTCGTGTCACAGAGTTGCCGCGACCTCTTCAAGGAATTGAAGCTGTGTCGTTAAGAGTAAATCTAAGGGACAGAATGTATGACTGCGGGTTTTTTCAAGCTCTGAAGTATCCATGCTCTCGTGTTATAGCAACTTGCTCGCATACACGTCAAGACTATAACCATTTTGTGGATCCCGTATACCTACTATCTGAAGTTTTTAAGGTATATGAAATTGAGTTTCCCCCAATAGGTAATGACAAAGACCCTGATGAGGTTCAAGATTGGCTTCTGATTGTACCAAATCTGAATTTATTGAGGGAGCATGGTCGTCCAAAATCCAATCAAATTCATTGCGATATAGATATTCGAGAAAGATCTAGACTAGACAGAAGATGTGTACATTGTAGAAACCCATAACACACTAGAAAAACATGTCCACTTCTGTTGCCATCAAGTAACAATTGATGAGAAAATAATAATTCTTGTACTTTAATTTGCATTTACTTCAAGTTAATGTCATTCGATAATCATTGATGAAGATTAAAAAAAACGATACAATAATACAAGATTGGACGTTTGTGTTATATGTGATTATAATAAAATAGATAATAAGTGGCAAACTTAAGAAAGTTATCGAACACAATCATTAAATTTTATCAAACTAATAACAATTTGGTATTTCAAAATAATTTTAAATACAACAAACTTACAATAAGTATTAAATGGTAAATGATAACCAAATTGCAATAACTGATATTAAATGGTAATAAACAAAATTAACTGAAATACATTAAAAAAAGTCCAACAAATTTAACAAAATAAAGTAAGTATTAAATGAGAAATAATAAAAAATTACAATTTAAAAGTCTAATAAACTAAATACAAATATAATAAAAAACAAAATATATCGATGTCTGCGAAGCGAATGTGTTCCGCAGGGCGGTGACTGTCGGTCTCGAGGAGGATTTCTTCGTATCACTGGTTGTGACTCCTCGCTGTTATCATCATCACCATCATCATCGTCGTCGTCGACGACGTCATCCTGAGTAACTACGTTAAGTTGATGAGGAGCTGATGACAATGAAGCACCTCCATAGAATAAGGACCCTGGAGGTGTATGACTGACTATCCCATCGGCATGCGAAAACTGGGAAAACTCATAAAACCCAGACATCGCTGAGTGTGAAAACTGTACAGGAGGTGTCTGTGCTGCGGCCATGGGTGATGAGGCTGAACCCGCCAAATATCCAGTATATGAACCCCAAGTTGAATATGCAAACATAGACCCATAATAGCCTCCAGGAGGGGTCATTTCTGACGGTGGCGGCGACGGGTCATAAAACCATGTGAAGGCGGCGACATCTGGTAATGGAAAGGTGGTGGTGGCATCATATATGGCTGCGATATATAAGTCGCTGGATACGGTGGCTACTGTGAAGGTCCTGCTGGTGCAGCTGAGGATGAACTGGAAGCACCTGCACTCCGTCCACGAGTCGGGGGATGATGGTGCTGTGTCGGTGAACGTCTCTGTCGACGTCGCGGAAAGGTCTGCCCTCGTGCATCCTCGGAAAGCAGAAACGGTTTCCCGTTACTGTTGAACCACTCATAATAACTGTCAGCAACCATCAAGAGGTCAAGTAAAATGGGCTCTCTACGAGGAAGGCGCCAATATCGATCCTCCCACAACGCGACCCACTCATGATGCCTCACCAGCCAATCTGTATATGTCTTGCCGCGTCTATCTGTGTTATGCAACTCATCCATATTGCGAGGTACTTCCGAAATTGGTTGAAAACAACCAAATTGCCGGAGCACGCGATCAGTGGAGTGTCACACGACGGTCGCATAACAGATCAAGGGGACCATCGACATCCAAACATCTAATGGGCCCATCAACTCAGGTGGGATCACTACCCTCACATCATCAGTAGAATATGACACTCATTCAAACTAAAACAAATATATATAATTTTTATCAAAAGAATAATCTAATTATATAACTATAATCTAAAATCGATTTTTAAACATTAAAATTCATACTTGTGTGCCAGCCTTCTGATCGATTAGCACCCTAATTTTTTCTAAATCATCATGTAGCTCTTGATGATTTTTCCTATCAGTAGACCACCTATTCAAAAAAAATTATTATACGCTTTATAAAATTATTAATATACGAAATCAGTTTTATAATTACCTCATGAGTAGTGGAAATACGAATGAGTTCTTCACAGCGGGACATAAAAATGGCAATCGATACCATGCCTAAGACCGCAGCAGCAGGAGACATCCGTCGATAGCATTACGCTTGTAGTCAGTGGCTCGACACATCTCCCTGTACAACAAAGCCAAAACTGTCGAGCCCCAACTGAATGATCCGACCAGATGAAAGTCGCTCAGATGTCGCAACCACATGCAGTAAACTTGGTTGCGCGATTTGTCTGGTATCAGCAACCCTCTTATCAGCTGCAGTATGCATGCCCGTGCATACATTTTAACTTCATCCTCAGACGCGTCCTCGCTCAACTCCCGAAAATTGGCATCTAACCAATTTAACGGTATCCGACCACCGTTAAAATTTTCCGGGACACGTCCTATATTTTCCCTGCACAAAGTAGCCCATGAATCCTGTGCGATCCCTGATATAACATCCCCATCCACCGGAAGCCTCAGGTGCATAACAACATCATCAAGTGTAATCGTGCACTCTCCGCACGGAAGATTGAATGTGTGGGTCTCCGGCCTTCACCACTCTACTAAGGCAGAGATAAGGTCTGGTTCTATCTTACAGTGACCTTGATATCTACCCATGTAACCAAATCCAACATCTACTAAATACAGCAAGACACGACTAGGTATCACTAACTTAAGGTTCCTAATAAAAGGATCTAATACACGATCATTCTTCTAAAAATAAATAATTACAAAAATTAATTCTTAATCTAATAATCATGCATTAAATAAATCAACAAATTATTACTAATAATTTAAATTAAATTAAAACGTTAAAATGTTACAGTATCAGCAAAGTGTCGAGATATATGATTTCCATCAAAGCGAAGTAGGCCGTCTTCCATTATATATCTGCAAAAAAATATATAAGTAAAATATTAAATAAATTAAAATAATTAAATAAATTAAATACAAAATATTAAAAATATAATAAAATATACCTTAAACAGAGAATATAAGAGTATTTGAGAGAAATTGAGAGAATTTGGTGTGATGAAAGTGATTGAGGATAGGGGTATTTATAGGGAAGATTGGGGTGTAAAGCATCGGGGTATGGGGGTAATTAAACATATAGCGTGGGGCAGGGGGCGCACCTTTTTGACGCGTGGCAGATACACAGGTAAGGCGCGACCCCTGATCCGCGCTATATCCACGTGTATCCCATGTCAGCATATAGCGCGGTGCAAGGCGCGCGCCTTACCCCACGTGGCGCCAAATCAGCAAATAGCGCGGTTCAGGAGGCGCGCTTTACTGTTAAGGGTGTTAGATCGAGAAATATAGTCTGACTGGTGTTAGATTGATAAATATACCGATCACCGATGATTTTTCGAGAAAAACGCCAGCCGAGAATAATCCGATAATGGGAGAAAAAGACTACATTTTGTTTTGGATTTTAAAGTTGAAAGTGAAGTTGATGAAGAAAGGGTTTTATATTATGTTTCTGGGTTTACATTTTCGACTCCAAAGCATTCCCTTCCACCATTATTAAACAGGTTTGGCAACTGCTGCTCCCTTTTTTGTTTTGGGTTTCTCTTTCTTACTCACATTTTTATCTTTTTGGGTTAGGGAAATTACTCATTTTTCTTTATTGGTTTAGTTTTTTTGCTGTTTGGTTGTTAGAAAAAAAATACTCATTTCTCAATTTTCTGTTCCTTTTGATGATTTTATGAGTTTGTGTGTTTTTAGAAGCTGTCATCAGAAAACTTTTCATCCATTGTGATTTTTAATTTCTAATGTTTATAATCTACTAGATCAACAATCTTCATTATTTTTTATGATATTTTTCTTAAATTTGTATTAGTAATTTACTTAAATTGAAGGAAAGAGGGAAAACTTTTCTGAAGAAGAAAGTGAGGTAAATTGGAGATTGTTAGACTTTTTCTTGTTTTAATCGAGGGTGAGTTATGTTTTTTTAACATTTAATTTATTTTTCTTTAATTTTTATGTAAATAATTGTTTAACATGTCATTTATTATTTTTTATTGGTTTGTGTGCACGTTACTTTTAAATTTAAAATATTTGGTACATATTTTGACAAAAAAAAATTTTAAGTACCTAAAAGAAAAATGTGATATAGTTTTGGTATTTATTTGTGATATAAGCTTTAATTTATCAATTATGAAGTAGAATTCTAAAGATCATTCCTGTTACTATTTGTTTTGCGGATTTAGTCCTCTATTATTATTTGTATTAAAATAATCCTTCAGATTTCTCAAATTTAGTCCAAATTGATGACAGATTCTATTAGCTTATTTAGTGATTCTGATGTGACTTTTGGTATGTGTAGGTGTTTTCTTAAATAAAGGGTAAATTACATAATTTATCACTGATTTTTTTTACTCTTATTTTAATCGTTGAAGTTTAAAAAGTTAAAAAAAAGCATGATAGTTTGACTCCCTAACTGAGCAAGCAAGCTTCTTAACATTATCCTCGTTGAATTAGAGAACTGTTGAAGTGAAAAACGATCATGATAAATAATTTTTAAGAATTTGTAAAATTGTATACGAAAGAAAAAACAAAGAAGAACAAAAAGATTGAGCCTTAAAATGATTTTAATCTAAAATACTATCATGTTTAACCTAAAAATTATATAAATTTTATATTTTTTTGTTGTAATCGAAAAGTTATATTTCGGGAATTTAGGGCGTACACTCGAAAATATGATGAATAATATAACATTTTTCGATTACAACCGAAATGTTACTCTATCCAACCTAAAAATTATGCAACTGATAAAAATTTCTGTTGCAACTGATTTATGTTGTTTTTTAACGTTATGTCAACAAATTGTATTTTATAATTTCCTCGAAAAAGAGCAAGTTATTTAGAATGAAAACGGTATACTTGCTCAATTTACTAAATCGAGTAGATAATAATATCCTTATTTATTTTGATGGGTTTAAGCATTTTAAATCAAGAATATTCAATGATGGATGTGATTTTATCAAAATTAGAAGTTTAAATTTTGATCAATGAAATGTATTAGACGGTTTAATATAATAATTTTAAAAGAAATTATTTTCTTATAAAAAAATGAGATAATTTAGTGATGTGAGGTATTAGAAATAAGATCACGAATTCAAATCCTAATATTTATAAATAGAATAAATTGAATAAAAAACCATTCTATAATAATTTTGTACATTATTCAATTTAAAATAGGGTAAAGTACATAAATGGTCAGATGACTATAGGATATTATTTTATTGAGTCTCCGATTATTAAAAGTTACAAAATAGTATAATGATTATAAGGTGTTGCTTTATTTAGTCCCTCGACTATTAAAAGTTATAAAATGATCACCAGACTATTCATTATGTTATAAACTTATCCTTTTTCTTTAAAAAATTAACGAGCGTATGAATTGAATGTTAACATGGTGACTAAGATATAAAAGTCGTTGGAAATTATGAGATCTCAGTCAACAGGTTAACGTCCAACTCAAATTGCTGTCAATTTTTTTAACAGAAAATGAAGAGTTTGAAGCATATTAACATTCGAGTGATAATTTTATAACTTTTAATAGTCAGATGATTCAACAAAGTAACATCATATAGTTGAGAGACCATTTGTGTACTTTACCTTTTAAGATAATATATAAGAAAAAAATAATGTTGCATGATTTTCTTAAAGTGGTAAATATAAAATTAATGAACATGAACCAAGTAATCTTAATGATTAAGAGTTTTTTTTATGCTCGACTTTAAGCACCGTGTATATAAAAATGTTAATTGTCAAAAGATTAAGAGTCTTTAAACAAATATTATCTTATATATTTATAAAAAAATATAACAAATAATGACCACTTATTTGTTTTATAGTTACCACTTACAATATGGATAAAGATTCAAGGGTAAATTATATGTTTAGTACTTAAATTATCAATTTTATTTAATTTTAATACCTAAACTTTCATTTATTTCAAAATCATATTTAAATTTTATTTTAATTTCGTTTTGATACATCTTCGTTAAAAACTTAGTGGAATTATTATAATATAACACATTTTTATGGGTAGATTACATCATTCATCGCTCAAATATCTTCTCACTCTTATTTTAGTCATTGAAATTTAATTTTTTAATTTAATTACTTAACTTTCATATTACTCCTTAGTTAATCACTCTAACTTTCAAATTTATTTTTTTATTTTAATGTTAATGTCAACAAAATTATTAATAAAATAAATTAGAATGAGTAAAACATGAACAATTTAAAAGTTGAGTAGTTAAATTGAAAAAATTTAAACGTTGGAAACCAAAATAAGAGTGAGAAGATAATTAAATGATGAATGATATAATTTACCCATAAAAATTCGTGCAGCGGTTTTCTAACGAGGGTACTAAAATAAAATAAAAGTAAATGTTAGGTAAAAGTTTGAAATAAGTAAAAGTTTAGGTATTAAAACGAAATAAAATTGGTAGTTCAGATACTAAACGTGTAGTTTAACCAAGTTAAATTGCACAATGAGGGCAAATTTGATTGCAAATCTCACGTACATGTAATGAACGTGGCAATAACTCTTTATTTTATGAACCCTGTAGAATCAAATTCTATCTCTCTCTCTCTCCTTATTAATTTTCTGGTATAACTCTTTCTCCTTCGAGACATTTTTTTTATTTTCCTATTTCTGTAATTTATGCTAACGGTAAATCTGCCTCAATCTCCATCGATGAATTCGCTATTCGGGGGACCCAGCGCATCGAATCCAACTGTCGCAGGAGCCCCGGCGCATAAGGATCGGAAAATGGCAACGGCCGAGCATTTAGTTATCGATCTCAGCAATCCTGATCTCCGGGAGAACGCTCTTCTCGAACTATCGAAGGTAATTAATCAACATTAAAACTCTTTTTATAGTATTTAAGTAAATGTTGCTTCTTGTTCGCCTTCTCTCTTGTTTGTTTCGTAAAGTAAGGTTTTGGTTTAGAGAAATAAGGTGATTTGGGGATATTTAATTTTAAATATTTATCCATCTTTGGTTTTAGAGGAACCCATAGAAACTACATGCAAAAGTGCCTGTTTTATGTTTATATGGATAGGGATTGAATCATCACTTTATATTAGACTGCACTGCAGAAATTAATTCCTCAGAACTTTTTACTTTTATTTTTGGGTTTATAGATGGTAATTTTCCTGAAAGAGAATGGATTCATGGAACGGGTATGACATATGCATTAATGGTGGGTTTCCATGGTTTGGCAAAAGTTATTGAAAATACTGATCTGATAATGAGAGTTTTTTGGGCTATAGGAGATGAAGACTATTAAAAGAATGGTATTGCTCGGCTGGCGGAAAAGACATTCCTCAGAACAGTTACTATTAGAAGTCTGGGTTGAGTTAGAAGATGGTAGAATGTGTTATATATGTTTGATATAGAGTCTTGATAATTTTAGAATCTTCTTGCTAATCCTCTCCTTAGAATAGGGTAGAATTAAGAATGCATTAAATATGTTCCATCCCCGAGTGCAAAGTATTTTAGAATCTCCTCACCAATCTACTCCTTGTCTTGCATGGTATCATCTTTTGCAAGTACTTTTGCTTAAAATGTAATCGTTGACCAGATTCATTACTCTTAATTTGTATTGAGCCTTAATTTCATTCACTTATGTCTTTTTTATGGTTGCATTGCATGTCATTTCTTATGTTGAAACCCTGAAGGAGATTGTATTTATTTTGCATTTGGTTTGTTTTAACTTTTAAGAATAACCCCCTCATGTATTTTATTAAGGATAAAATGGGTCGGAAACTGAAGATTGCATTTGCTCTTCCCCCCCTGCCCCCCCCCCCTTTCACGTGATGCATATCAATTTTCTCACCAAGGGCTTTGGTTTCATTCAAAGTATTTAGCATCTTATTAAACCACAACCACATTTGTATGCATCAACTTCATGATGATTTTGAATATTGAGGTTGAAATACTTATCCTTCCTTGAGAGTAGCAAATTAGTCAAGTTGTCGACTACTCACTACAATGAGTGATATGGAGACATAGGTGGTTGATTGAAGTGAATTCATCATCTTTGAAAATAGAACATATGGGTTCAGTGTCATTTGTAAAGATCTAGAAGTAAGGTAAATAGCTCAGAATAGTTCTTTCTTTCTGCATGGTTCTGCAACTTAAATCTCTCATGTTTTTTCTCTATATGCAGTTATGCAATTTAGCTGTTAAGCATTTGTTTGTTACCACTATAAACTAGTGTCTACCTTTTGGTTTATTTTTTAGAACAAGGAATTATTTCAAGATTTGGCTCCTTTCGTGTGGAATTCTTTTGGTACTATAGCTGCACTCATTCAGGTATGCCTAATAAACTTGTTTTTGTTTTTATTTTTAGAAGAGAGAACTATTTCAAGATTTGGCTCCATTGTTGTGGAATTCTTTTGGTACTATTGCTGCACTTTTACAGGTATGCTATTTATAGTTGGAAGTCCAGATTCACTTCTCTTTTATCTCCCTCTCCCATTCCCTTTCTTTGTTATTTTTGTAATTTCTTATTCACTGATTTAGCATGTAGGCTTGATAGAGAACTTGTTAAGTTCATTTGATCAATGTTCTCCAATTGTGTTATTGATGTTACTGTTGTTTTTTATGCAAAAAAGGTTTTTTCCCGATTAAAATAAGGTGCATACATTTAAAAATATATATGAAATATATATAGAAAAGTCATATGATACATATAAATTATAAATTTATAATAAATGATAATAGCTAGGAAGGTAAAACTTTACATCGAATACAGATCTGAAAAATAATGAACAAAATGAATTCCAATACAATACAAAGGCAAAAATAGGGCTCTGTTTTTTAGCACTAAAACAGAGCAACACCTTTGTTTTTAAACAGGCTTTAAAGTCAACAATGAAGAAGGAGAAAAAAATTAGAAGAAAATATAGTAGAGTAGATAGAGAATGAAGATTGGCGGGAAAAAGAAGACAAATAAAAGCTGACAGAAGAAAAAGTGTAGGTGGACAGAACATGAGGGTTTAAGGAGAGGATGAAGGTTACGTTATAGTTTTTTATATTTGTTTTCATATTTTAACGAAATTAATATTGGTGGGATTTTAATTAATAAAATAAAGAACATTTATGACATTATGAGTTTTCCATATTTTGGTTGCACCTGAGCGTGTAGGCGTGCACCTTAACATCACTGGTTAACATGCATTTCTTTATTGGGCTATTTCTTCATTTCTCTGTAAGCTTAAACCTTAGAGTTCCCTCTTAGTTGCTTGTAGGATGTGTAATTTTTATTTCTTGCAATTCCATTCTGTTGTATGTATCATTTCAAGTTTAAATTCATTTTAACTCAATTTGCAAAAAATATTTGCTCCTTTTAGGACCTACTCAATTAGAATGAGGATACGAAGATGTAGAAAAAGCTGTTTGCTTCAAAATAAGTGTATATTTAGTGTAAATTGATTTTTGAGTTTATTTTGACTTTTATCTTGCACTATGAAAAGTTTTATATCATTAATTTTTTGGGGGGTCAAAACAATTAGATTCTTGTCTTTTTTAGTCAAATGACCTGACATGCTAGATGCTTCTTATGAATTCTTTTATTAATCAAGTTGCCAATTGGAAATCGAAATATTGTCATAGTTAGGGATTTATTCTGTCTCAATTCATTAATGCTAAGCTATTTTTCTTGCAGGAGACAGTCTCAATTTACCCTGTTCTCTCACCACCAAATCTGACTCCAGCTCAGTCAAATCGAGTTTGTAATGCTCTTGCTCTACTTCAGGTGATATATTTTTGGCCTTTTCTACTGTTTCTGTTGGACTGAATTTTGCTCACTAATGGTAACTCACAAGTCATGACTAATGTTACCTTTGAGTTTGTTTTACATTTTTTTTCTCAGTTTATTTTTGAAGGAGAAAAATATGTTTTACTGGAACTTTTGTTCATTTTGGTTTTGGTCAAATTAAAAAAAATATTTAAAGGAGGTTTAATCAGTTCAACTGGCCCTTTCCATAAAGGAGGTTTAAATATCATATACAGGATTTTAATATTGAATTAGTATTAAGAAAAAAGATTAATTGTATGGCATTTAATATAGAAATAGAAGGCCAAAGACACAAGTCGCCACCACTCCCTAAAACCCATTTAATTCGGTCTTCTATCTGAACCGGTTTATTTACATTCATTAGACTTATAGGCAATCGGTTCTTGGTTCAACCAAGCCAGGTGCCCAATCCACATTTTTATTTTCTTTTAAATTTCTGCTAATGTGCCTTAATTTTCATCTTTTCTTACAGTGTGTGGCTTCTCATCCGGACACAAGGATGTTATTCCTAAATGGTATGTTCTTATCTGATGCGCATACGTGTGTACCCTGTTCCTTAACACATGACCTGAATATTTACTTTTCTTATTTAATTCTTGAAGTTACATATTTAAGAAGATTTCATTATTAGTTATGGATATTCCTCTGAAATAGCATGCTGTCAAATTGGATTTGCCTTCAAGCACCTGAGTACAAATCATTGTATTGAGATTTCTTGTTGCTGGAATCATAGAAGTTGGGTATTTGCTGAATAGGGATATAAATACTGTTTGAGGTCATGGAATCAACAATTAACTGATTTTTCAATTATCTTTTTTCACCATAAGATTTCTTTTCTGTAGAAAGATTATCCTATACACCAACTATAAGAGTTATTAAACTTCATTGGGTCTACACGGAAATATTTATGAAAAAGAATAAATCATTTAATTATTAAATGGTCATATGGAAAACTTTTAACCAGACATGTGGAGATTATAATTTCACTGACAGTTTATAAAGTAATAATACTTCTGATGTAGTTAATTTTCAAATGATTTTTTATGCGGTAAAAACGCCCCTATAACTGTTGAAGTTTTATTTGAACTGCAATTCATGTGAGAAGACTACTAGAAACTTTATATAGTAGCTGATCGGTAAATGTAAACGATTTGATATATGCATAATCTTATAAAAACTGTCCTCATTTTCTATTTCTGGATGTTCTGAATAAAATTGTATATAATAAAAAGTTAATGGTTGATTTTTGCAAAATTTCCTACTTTATTTAATAATTTTTACAACTGTAATACAAAATTTGGTTTCTTGTTCCTTTCATGGGGTTGTAATGGCAGAAAGGTTGAATTCATGTCGGACACTTGTGCATTTGTCTTTTCTAGGTACCCTTGAACTAAAAGTCCTATCCTGTGTAAAGACGAAGTTCAGTATGTGGTTCCAAGTTGGTTTCTACCTGAGTCTCACGAGGTTGTGAATTTATAGGTTGTGAAATCCTAGGATTAGTTATGGAAATATGAATTGGTTCCACTGAGCTATTTACAACCGATTTTGGCAAGGATGTTTGTTCCCAAAAACTCATTTCAGAGTCATTCTCCCCCAGAAGAGAGTTTTTGATTCGGATCAATAGGAGTCGCCACTGGTTTACATCCGAGTAATCCGGTCTCTTTCAAGATATCGAGGACATATTTCCTTTGCGAGATAATTATACATTTTGAGGATCTAGCCACCTCCATTCCAAGGAAATATTTGAGTTGTCCTAGATCCTTGACTTCAAACTGGTTGGATAAGAAGTTCTTCAACGACTCCAACTCTACTGTGTCATCTCCTGTCATAACAATGTCATCTACATACACAATTAAAATAGCAATTTTACCATTATTGTGTTTGTAGAACATAGTATGATCAGACTGGGCCTGAGTGTAACCATGTTGTTTCACAGCTCTCGTGAATCTCTCGAACCAGGCTCTCGGAGATTGTTTCAATCCATAAATAGATTTCTTTAGCTTGCAGACCCTGCCATCCTTCTTCAATTCATCAAAGCCTGGAGGAACTTCCATAAACACATCTTCCTCTAGCTCACCATTTAGGAACGCATTCTTCACATCAAACTGTCTGAGAGTCCAATCCAGATTGGCGGCTAGTGAGAGTAGGACACGTACGGTGTTTAGTTTGGCCACAGGTGCGAAGGTCTCCTCGTAGTCAAGGCCGTATGTCTGAGTGAAGCCTCGTGCTACGAGTCTTGCCTTGTATCTCTCGACCGAGCCATCTGCATGGTATTTGATGGTGAACACCCACTTGCTGCCTATAGATCGTTTCCCCTCAGGTAAAGGAGTTAGATCCCACGTGTCATTCTTCTTCAGGGCCTTTAACTCCTCAAAAATTGCCTCTCTCCATCTCGGAACTTCTAGAGCTTCATGTATCGACTTAGGTAGTGCATCATCCATAATCCTGGTGGAAAAAGCTTTGAAATCTGGAGAGAGTTTATTATAAGATAAGAAATTGGATATTAGATGTTTTGTGGTACATGATCTAACACCTTTGCGCAAGGCTATGGGTTCAAAGAATTCTGTAGAAGGCTCTAAATTTGGAGAAGAAATAGGAGAAAGAGAAGTAGTACCTTGGACCATAGTCGAGTCCGATGGTTGGCATACCTTGGGGACCGGTGGAACATTACTTGGTCGAGTCATCCGTCTAGAATAAACACGAAGTTCAGTAGGTGGTTCCAAGTTGGTTTCTACCTGAGTCTCACGAGGTTGTGAATTTATAGGTTGTGAAATCCTAGGATTAGTTACGGAAATATGAATTGGTTCCACTGAGCTATTTACAACCGATTTTGGCAAGGATGTTTGTTCCCAAAAACTCATTTCAGAGTCATTCTCCCCCGGAAGAGAGTTTTTGTCAAAAAAAAGGTTGTTTTTCAAAAAACGTGACATCCATACTCACATAATACTTCCCAGATTTAGGATCAAAGCATTTATACCCTTTTTGTGTTGGTGAAAAACCTAGACATATGCATTTATGTGCTCGGGGATCGAGTTTTCCTTTATTTTGGCCGTGTATATGAACAAAAGCAATGCAACCAAAAATTTTAGGTGTTAAATCAGTGAAAGATCTATTTTCAGGAAACATATTCTTTAGAGCTTGCAAAGGAGTAATATAATTAAGAACTCTTGTAGGCATTCGATTTATCAAATAAGACGCTGTTAAGAGTGCTTCATTCCAAAAATGATTAGGAACATTCATAGCAAACAGTAAAGCCCTAGTCACCTCTAATAAATGCCTATTTTTTCTTTCAGCAACTCCATTTTGTTGGGGAGTATCGACGCAAGAACTGTGATGAATAATTCCTTTTTGTTTCAAAAAATCACCTAAGATTGCATTAAAATATTCTCGACCATTATCGGTTCTAAGAACTTGGATATTTGCTTGAAACTGAGTATTGATCAGTGAGTGCAAATTTTTGAAAACACTTGCTGCCTCGGATTTTTCTTTTAGTAAATAAATCCACGCGACTCTAGTGTGATCATCAATGAATGTGATGAACCATCTAGATCCTGAGGTTGTTTATACTCGTGAAGAGCCCCAAATATCACTATGCACAAGAGAAAAAAGTTTTGATGGCATATACTTTAAAGATGGATAAACAGATCTATGATGTTTTGCCAATTCACAAGCTTCACACTGAAAAGAAAAACCGTCCTTTTTTTTGAAAATATTTGGAAACAAATATTTCAAGTAATTAAAACTAGGATGGCCTAACCTATAATGCCACAACATTATTTCATTCTCACAAGACAAGGTAGTAAAACATCTCGGTTTCTGAACTTGTTTATCTGAAGGATTGTCCGTGACCAAGTGATAGAGTCCATCAACCTCCTTAGCATTGCCAATCATCTTCCCCGAACAAGGGTCCTGAAATTCAAATCCAGCAAATGTAATTGTAGCAATGCATTTGCAATTATGAATTATACGATTAACAGAGATGAGATTGCAAGAGAGCTTTGGGACATGTAGGACATTTAGTAATGTGAGAGATGGAGAAATAATGATAGAGCCTTTTCCAGCTATAGAGGTTAGGGAGCCATCAGCAATTTTTACCTTCAGATTACCAGATAAAGGAAAATAAGATGAGAATATGGAGGAATTACCGGTCATGTGATCTGTTGCCCCTGAATCTATGATCCAAGGGTTTGATTTAGAACCGGCTATGAAAGCTGTAGGATATGTACCTTTCTGGGCTAATGATGAAGAGGCAATATAAGATGATGGGTTAGGAGTGTTGGATAGGGAATGAGAACTCATTAGTTGATACAATTGCTCTAGCTGTTCTTTGCTGAAGGCAGACAGTTCTGAGGCAGGTTTCGGCTCTTCAGAAGCATCTTCAGATGAGGCATGGAATCCCTTTGCATTACGAGAATTTCGATTGGCTGAAAAATTCTCGGCTGGCTTCCCGTGTAGCTTCCAACACTTGGCTTTAGTGTGTCCCGACTTGTTGCAGTGCTCGCAGATTGGCCGATCTCTGTCGTTCCGACGATCGTTGCGACGTGGTGGCTGACCCGAGAACAAGGCAGAAGACTCGGTGGGATTTGGTGAGTGGCCTCCAAGCATGACTGTCCGCCGGCTCTCCTCTCGTCTGACTTCGGAGAAGACTTCTCTTGTGGTTGGTAGTGGTTCACGACCAAGAATGCGCCCTCTGACTTCATCCAATTCCTTGTTAAGGCCGACAAGGAATTCGAAGACGCGTTCTTTTTCCACCATCTTCTGGAATAGAGCCCTGTCCTTAGCACAACTCCATTCGTAGTCGCTGAACATGTCAACCTCTTGCCACAAGGTCTTGAGTTCAGTGTAGTATTGAGTGACAGTTTTTTCTCCTTGTTTTAGCCTTCATAACCGAGTTTTTAGTTCAAACCATTGTCCTGCGTTCCCGAGATCAGAATAGGTCTCGTTCACAGCATTCCAAATGTCATGAGCAGTAGGTAGGAAGAGATAATTTCTCCCTACACTCGGATCCATGGAATTTATGAGCCAAGACATAATCATCGAGTTTTCTGCCTCCCATCTTTCAGATTCTTCATCTTCTTCGGCAGGTTTTGTAGTAGTACCTGAGAGATAGCCGAATTTTTCACGGCCACGAATAAATAGTTTCACAGATTGTGACCATTGTAAGAAATTATTTCCATTCAACTTGTGAGAAGTGATGGATATGTTTTGGAAGGATTCAGTGTTTAGGGTGATTGAAGGTGAGCGAGTAGAACTCATAGAGTCGATACCAGAGGTATCATCGTAGGGTTTGGCCAACCTGGCTCTGACACCATAAAGACGAAAAAACTTGTTCCGAATAAATCGTGTTTATTTCTGCTGAATATGGCTGACTTAAATAGAGTTTACAATGTAACAACTTTACATAAAAAGATGCATAAAATTAACAACAGAATAAAAATGATTCTATATAATTAAAAATGATCCTATCTAATAACTAATAGAATAAAAAACTGATTCTATCTAATTAAAAATGATCCTATCCAATAACTAATAGAATAAAAACTGATTCTATCTAATTAAAACTGATCCTATCTAATATTTAATTTAGATATTCTCGACACTGTGTAATGTGTATATGCCCTTTGGGATAAGTGCATAACTTGTTTGTAGAAGGTTAGGATACATTGTATTTCCACATTATCACTTGGTTACTTGGTACTTTTGCTTGTTGTTAGTTTGTTATTTTCTCTCTCCCCCCCAACCAAAAAATAATAATAATAAATAAGGCAAATTTTCTTTTCTTTTGTAGGGATGTTACTTTCTTGCTTCCTATAATTATTTAACAAATGACAAATAGTCTTTTCATCACGTGTATAAAGCTGCATATATTCTAATTGATGTTTCTCACTAATTATTTTACATTTGCAGCTCATATGCCCTTGTATCTGTATCCTTTCCTTAATACAACAAGTAAATCAAGGCCTTTTGAGTATTTGAGGCTTACTAGCTTAGGTGTGATTGGTGCCTTGGTGAAGGTAAGCACACATACCCTATTTGCATTTTGGTTTCCTTATTTGTGTCACTTGAATCCTGTAATCATAACCAGATAACCAATAGGAATTATCCATTGCATGCTTTTCAGGAGCTAATTAATGAACTACTTTCTGTTCCACATCTCTTTAGTCTAGAGCATTGTGCATCCATTTCCTAGGTGTTAGTAATGTCTTTTCACTTGAAAAATGAAATAATGCGAGAGAAAGGGGCAAAAGTCAAATATGTATATTGTTTAAAAGCAATTCATGCTGGATTAGATTTTTTTTTGAAATCGGTTTGGAGGGATAAAGGAAGTCTAATTTTAGAGAGTGATTCCTATAATGAACTAAAGTGGATTTCCAATCCGGAAACATGTCCAGATCTTTATGTTCATGTGGTCAGAGTTATAGCCAAGTTAGTTAGTGAGTTCAATGTAACTACTAGGCTTGTTAACAGATGTATAAATGTGGAAGCTGATCGTTTAGCTAAATCAAGCATAGGATAGCACAAGGTTTTGTGTGTTTGTATTTGGTGGTTGTCTTTCGGGTTGGTTTAAAGGGGTTTTCTGTTGTATTTTATGTTCTGAACTACTTGTATTTATTACTCTAGTAATAAATCTTTGGGCACTCTTTTCCTCCTTCCTATGATCATTGAGTTTTTAGGAGCTTAATGGTTATGAAGGGGTTTTTTAATGAGGCCCTATTTCTATAAAAAAAAATGTATATTGTTTTTTCTTCTCTTTCTCTGTTCCGACCCCTCAGGTTTGAGAGCATGCAATAGATGATGCTCTGTATATTGGCTTTTGTTTTAATATGTAATATTTGCTTCTTAAAGTAAAAATCTTTGTTCCGTGTAACACTTGATGTTTGGGAAAGAGATTCTTATAACTGTCAAATTTCAACCAAACTAGCAATTATCTTTGTGTTGTTATTCATCCGTGTCTGCATAATAATTTTAAATATACCTATAAAATTATCTTTTCCTTTCTTTCTTTTCCAGGTTGATGATACAGAAGTTATCAGCTTCCTTCTTTCAACTGAGATAATCCCACTATGTCTGCGCACAATGGAGATGGGCAGTGAACTATCAAAAACAGTTGAGTTTGTCGATTTTGTTACTTTACCAACTGTGCTAAATTATCTGCCATTTCTGTTTCCCTATGTATTTTATCTGAAATTATTTTGTTTTAGTAGTGAAATTTTTTGGATACCAACTTGCGTTCTTGAGGTGCCTACAGCCGTGTAGCCTGCCAAGGGCCACAAATACGTAAACATTTATTTATTTTTGGCAGATTCGAATAACCAAGAATAGGTTTAGGCTGATTCATGCCTTGCCACTGTTAATCTACTATCAGTGAACATTGGATTTAGGTATAGGCTATTGTGTTATGAAGAATAGGCGGGTCGGGATTCTGGGTAGGTTGGCTTTTGGTTGATGATTGTTGTATAGCTTGATTAATTTAAAAGGGACATCTTCTCATTCTGTTGTTCATTTGTTACAGAGTTAAGCCCTAAACCAGTAAATTTTCTTGATAAGTGACAAATGATTGTTTGATGGCAGGTTGCCACTTTTATAGTTCAGAAGATTCTACTGGATGATGTTGGCTTGGACTATATTTGCACTACTGCAGAGCGGTTTTTTGCAGTTGGTCGAGTTCTAGGAAATATGGTTGCAGCACTTGCTGAGCAACCCTCTTCACGACTGTTAAAACATATTATTCGATGTTATCTTCGATTGTCAGATAACCCAAGGTTTGTTAATGAAGTTGATAATGGATTCATTCATTAGTTTTTGGCTCTAGCTCACCCTCTTTCTTTACTTTTCCCTAGTTTCTTTTTGAGGTTTATGCATAAAGTTGATAATAAATTCAGGGCTGGCGATGCGTTAAGAAGTTGCCTTCCGGATATGTTACGAGATGCCTCCTTTAGTAGTTGCCTTCGTGTAAGTACTGATATTTCTATTATTTTTTTATTATTGGCTATGATTAATGCATGGTCATCAAGTTGTATTTTATCTTGAAGAGTCGAGCTGTTAAGGGTTCTATTTTTGGTGGCCATAAAGTTAAAATTGAAAAATATTACTCCTATTGTTTCTCTGGCTCTTGTTGAAACCCAAAAGTATCTTGTGAACATGTTCAGCCAACTATTTTGTATCATTTGAACTAAAAACTAAAAACCGATTGGATATTTTCAACCGGTAGGTAAAATTAAATCCACTCAAAAAGATTGATTTACATATTCCTTATTTTGTCTCATCATCCACTTTGTTCATGCTTCTAGGAAGATCAAACCACTAGGAGGTGGCTGCAGCAGTTGCTTCACAATGTTGGGGTGAGTCGGGTACCAACTCTTCAGGCCGGTGCAGGATTTGATCACATGCTGGTTAACTGAACAATCATACAAAATTCTTTCCATCATTCGAAGCTGGTTTTAGCCGGCATGGCCGTGGAAGCATCACTCGTGGTTTTATCTAACTAGTATTATTGTTAGTATTGGTATTTTATATTAAACAGTAGTTGTAATTAGTGATTTGCTGTTTGCTGTTTGCCCTTAGAAGGGAATGCAGTAGTAGGAGGCGCAAAATGGGTGTAAGGTGTAGGGGATCAATGCCTGGTCAGACCATTCTCAGTGTTGAATCTGAAATTGTGTACAGTTGTGTAGCTATTTTTCATGTGTAATGAAATTATGATAATGTCGTCCATTGCTGTGCTCGCTTTTTTGATCCGAATCTATAAAAACCGAAAGCAAATGATGGAGACTTTGATCATGCAATAATACTTGGAAAAGAGAAATGTAATTATGATGAAGTTAAAATCTAGAGCTTGACAACATAGGATACAAGAGATTGTCAAGGGGGAAAAGCATAGAAAGAGATTGCAGTCGGCATGAAATTTACTTAAATAAGGAAGATGAGAATTATATAATTATACAAGTTATAGCAAAACCATGAATTCACCACCAACTCAAGAGCTCCAAGTGCCGCTTCGTTCTTCCAAAGCTAGACTTCGGAGAGGAGGAACATATAATGCCTGGCTGTGCTCATAACATGCTGTCTGATCTTGCAGGCAGTCTCCTAAAGAAGTTAAGAGGTGTAGATGGAAGCTTGTGGCGGAACCTCGGGTGCCGTAAGATGTAAAGGCCTGTCAGAAGAGCAATAACTTGGAATGGCGTGACGTAAAGAACCAAGGCCGCGATCAAGCATAATGTCACAAATAGAGTGGTTGCTCTGGGGTCCCTCCAACTTAGCAGAGACTGGAATCTTTTTCCCCTTGTGTTGCAAGGTCACCGATCACGGTCTGAACTCTCCCTGCTATGCTTCTTATACGATCATACCTCATCCGGACAATGTCTGAGGGCCGAGAAGTGGGGAAGGTATCAAACTCTTCATCCAATTCATCAGGATGAGTGGCATCAGCATGAGAGAGTCGAGTGTCCATGTGAGGAGGGTGTCGAGGCCTCCAACGGTAGTTCCAGATACCGATTAGGAAAAGGTAGAGAAAAACTGTGGGTAGTATTAGCTCGGGATAAAGAACCAATATGATGAAAAGGATGTGAATCAAAATGGTTGTAAGAGGGTTCCTCCAGTTGCAGATTTGATCAAACCATTTTCCAACAGCAATCAACCCACTCAGAACTCCCATGATTCTGAAGAAGTTTGCTTTGCTTCTCCTCATGCTCCACATGTGTGAATCGACATCGAGCATGTACTCCACAACTTCCTTCCTCAAAGGAGGCTAAGCCCGGCTCAGTCTCATCGAGACAATCTGCATTGCTTGATGCCTCAAGACATCGAGCTGAACCACAGACAATGGATGAATGTAGTGCATCTTCGGCAATAGTGGATGTGAATACATATGCAGCATGTTAATCAAACTAAAGCAGGTGAACCTCAAAGCCAATTGAATTTCACCAGTCTTTTTAACCCCCGAAGGATGCAGCGCCAGAAGAGAGTATGAGTGAGTATAGACCCTATCAGCTTCAAGTGTAGAAAGTCGAATCCGTACCTTCCCAATTGTCGAGTCCTTTGACCCTCCGGCTCCCACATGAATATACCATTGTCAAAAACACCTACCGTAATAACAGTACAAGTGTCAAAAACCTCCCAAGTGTACTGCTCATTCCACCTTGGCACAAAGTTGTCTATGATCGTCCTTGTCCGGACCCATTTCTGCCCATACTTGGCCACACAATAAGAATCTGTGGTTCCTCGTCCGTCTTTCATTTTCATCGGCATCAGACCATGAGCACTTAGAATACCCAGTTCCAGAATTCCAATGCTCGGTCTCCATAATTGTTTTGCCGTCGGCCTAAGATCACTACTGTAGTGAGTAGATTCATCCAAATCATGATACCCTCCTTCTAAACAGATCCTCAAGTTAATCCTACTTGCAAATTTTATCACTTTTTTCTCTCCATCAACAATCACATGTTTCTCCAGATTGAGCCACCTACTGTTCATTGGTTTATGGTCTAACCCTCTCTGCACCATATGCAAAGGGATCACACACATACCCAAGCTTTCATCCTTGTTCGATCCGACCCTATCTTCCACACTTAGAACCAAAGGCTCCTCAAAAGGTTCAGCAGCTACAAACATTAAGTCTTCATTCCACATTGGATTGATAGTCTTACTTTGAGATACTCTAGTTCTCAAAGCCTGATTTCCGAGAACCGCTTTCACGAAAACCTCAGGGAACATGCTTTTATCAGTAAGTACCAAGTCCTGAGCTTCAATCACATTCACCCTCACATACCAAAGCTTGGGGGAAAGATAGACTTTCGATCGGATGTTTGAAACCGCATCAGGGCCAACCGATGCAGCATCCGAATGCCATGAATCAGGAAATGCCTCATCTGCTTGAGTTCCCATCCAGACAGCAAGCATGAGCTCTCCCTTAACTTTATTACCCTTCCGATCTTCCAATCTATACCACTGTGGTGCCAATGGACTGTCTGGAGGAATTCTTTTCGGAATTTAATTGAGATCGAACAAGGCCCTGCCGATTAAATCATCCGCGACGACATCCTTGTCCTTCACATAAACTTCCAAAACAGAAGCTTGAATCCTTTCTTTCGAGAAAGCAAACACTTGATTCCATTCTGGATTGCTCTTCTTCTGGAAATGCTTAGTGATTCCCTTGTAGTTCCCGAGTTTAACTTCGACATACGGATCACAACTACCAGTAACATCCTTTCCAGGTAAATCCTTGGCCTTCACAACTCGAACATAGAGGTATTGCATCTGCTCAACGAGGTCATAGGTGCTCACAAGCTTATCGCCCGTAAGAGCTCCCACCCCGATGTTCGGCGAGGTCTCCTTCAAGGCAAAGTCTGCAGCTTGTGGAGGCTTCTGCATCTTTGTTCTAAAGAACACCCCACAGTTAAGCAAGTGGCGACACGGGACAAGGGTTATCAGAAGAAGAAAAAACTGAAGTGTTTGGTTTTTTTCTTTATTACCAGGCAAAACTAAACTTGTAGGAAAGCTTTCAACACAAAAACCTGCAAAAATAAAAAAATAAAAAAAATCCAGGAAGAACAATGAGTAATAATTGTTAACACATCACACTTCCATCTGGATTCTGGATTCGGAGCAAAATAAAGAAAACGACATAGTACAACAGTAGCAAATACAGTGGTCTGGTTTCTGTGAGCTGTCATTAGGCATTACAATTACCAGGAAGGGATCATTTAATGGAGTTTAAATTAAAAGCCAAAGTGATGTGAACTTGATGATTCCTTTAAAGAAGGGAAGGAGAAAAAGAACTTTCTCAGCTACCAAACAGTATTAAAACAGAAAACATTTATCAAAACGTACAATAAGACAACGAATGTGCATTTCTTGTAGAAAAGCAGAAACAGATCTAAAACAAGAAAAACCCATCAAACCAAACAAATATTGGAAACAACTAAAGCCAAAGAGAAGAAAAATGCATTATCTTTTATCATGCATTAATGATATTATTACCATAGAAAGCTTAAACAGCTAGTCAAACCAACCCCAGAAATACAATTCTGAACCAAAACCAAGGCGTTCATTTTGTTTTTGGTAATAGAAGTGGAGTAAAAATGTTACCTTTCCGTGAAAATGTAAGTAAAGGATCGAACTTTCTTCGAGAATGGGAAAGGATTTGTAGTGTTAATTGAATGGCATGAAAGCAATTGAACGAACTTGAGAGTGAAAGCAAAGGGAGTGAGTGAGGATTAGGAATGGGGACATGTGGGTTGGGACACTGAAAGCTCTGTTAAAAAAAGACTGAATCTCTGCTGGATACCAGACCACATTTCTTTATTTTCATTTTCATTTTAGCATGAATAATGATATACTAATTGTTGGGCAATTTTCCCAATAAATCACTGGTGATTGGTATATTTACTGATCTAATACCGGTCAGATTATATTTTTTGATCTAACATCTATAACAGTATAGCGCGCCCCCTGCCCCGCGATATACGGTGATCTGGCGTCACGTGGGTATAGCGCGCCTCCTGATCCGCATTATACCTGAGTATCTGACACGTGAGGTATAGCGCGGTGCAGGGGGCGCGTTATACTCCTAAATACACGTCCCCATCCTCCTTATAAATATCTCCATCCTTAATCACTTTTATCACACCAAATTCTCTCAAATTCTCTAAATTTCTCTCAAATACTCTATCTCGACACTTTGCTGATACGGTAATATTTTAACGTTTTAATTTAATTTAAATTATTAGTAATAATTAGTTGATTTATTTAATGCATGATTATTAGAGTAAGAATTAATTTTTGTAATTATTTATTTTTAGGAGAAGGACCGTGTATTAGATCCTTTTAGTATGAATCTTAAGTTAGTGATACCTAGCCGTATCTTACCGTATTTAGTAGAGGTTGGATTCGGTTACATAGGTAGATATCAGGGTCACTGTAAGATAGAGTCAGACCTGATCTCTGCCTTAGTAGAGCGGTAGAGGCCGGACACCCACATATTCCATCTTCAGTGCGGAGAGTGCACGATCACGCTTAAGGATGTTTCTATGCACCTGGAGCTTCCGGTGGATGGAGATGTGATATCGGGGATAGCTTCCGGTTCTTGGACTACTTTGTGTCGGGATAGTCTAGGACGTGTCCCGGAAAATTTTATCGGAGGTAGGATACCGTTAAATTTGTTAGATGCCAATTTTCGGGAGTTGAGCGCAAACGCCTCTGAGGATGAGGTTAAGATGTATGCACGGGCATGCATACTAAAGTTGATAGGAGGGTTGCTGATGCCGAACAAATTGCGCAACCTAGTTCACTGCATGTGGTTGCGACATCTTAGCGACTTTTATCTCGTCGGATCGTTCAGTTGGGGCTCGACAGTTTTGGCTTTGTTGTACAGGGAGATGTGTGGAGCCACTGACTACAGACGTAATGCTATCGGCGGATGTCTCCTGCTGCTGCAGTCCTAGGCATGGTATCGATTGCCCTTTTTATGTCCTGTTGTGAAGAACCTATTCGTATTTCCACTACTTCTGAGGTAATTATAAAACTGATTTTGTATATTACAGCCTATAACAATTTTTTTCCTTGAATAAGTGGTCTACTGATAGGAAAAATCATCAGGAGCTACCTGATGATTTAGAAAAAATTAGGGTGCTAATCGATCAGAAGGTTGGCACACAGGTATGAATTTTAATGTATAAAAATCGATTTTAGATTATAATTATATAATTAGATTATTATTTTGATAGAAATTATATATTATTTGTTTTAGTTTGAATGGGTGTCATATTCTACTGATGATGTGAGGGCGGTGATCCCACCTGAGTTGAGAGGTCCATCAGATGTTTGGATGGCGATGGTTCCTCTAATCTGTTATGCGACCGTCGAGTGGCACTCCACTGATCGCGTGCTCCGGCAGTTTGGTTGTTTTCAACCAATTCCGGAAGCACCTCGCAATATGGACGAGTTGCATAGCTTAGATAGACGCGGCAAGACAGATACAGATTGGCTGGTGAGGCATCATGAGTGGGTCGTGTTGTGGGAGGATCGACATCGGCGCCTTCCACGTAGAGAGCCCATTTTTACTAACTTCTTGATGTATGCTTGTCAACACACATTTTTCGTCTTACTAGGATTCAAACTCCTAAAAATAGGATAGAATTTTAGGATTCAAACTCCTAAAAATAGGATAAAATTTTGCTAGGATTCAAACTCCTAAAAATAGGATAGAGTTATACTATTATATAAATTCCTAAAGATAGGATCCACAAGCACTATAAATAGCCATTGTAACTCACCATTGTAAGACACGATTTACACACAAAAATATAGAGGAAAGCACGGAAAGATACAAAGGCAAAACTATTGTAAATGATTCGAAAAGGAAATAAAAGGTAGTATTTTCTTTTTTCTTTCTTTTGCATGTGCACGTTATTTTTCTTGAAATTTGGTTCGAATAACCCAAAACGTAGGTTGCGCCGATGACCAAAATGGGTAGGGTTTCGAAGTTTCGAACCTAGATCTACCCCGAGGCTTATTTTGAAAAACCGGTTTGATTTTTGGTTAAAGGAGGGGAAGAACTTTTTAAAAATCTATATTAGTCCCTTTATTTATTATATGGATATTTTATTCATTTATTTTTATTATTCATGTTATTATTATTATATGTATATATATATTTATTATTCTCATTCTTTTACTATATTTTATTATTATTATTATTATATATATATATATATATATATATATATATATATTTCTTTAATATTCTAGTTATAAGTCTATTATTACTATATATATTGTAATTATCTTTATCTAGTCATATATATTTTTTATACTTTTAATAGTTTATTTATATACCTATTATTAATATATATATATTCTTAATTATTTTTATTTGGTTATTTTATAACTTTATATATATATATATATTATTATTTTCGTTTATTTATTTATTATTATTATATTATTTTTTAAAAAACCTTGTGTCTTTATCATTATTATTATTAAACATTATATTATATATTACTAATATAGAGGATCCATTTTTTTGTCTTATTTCTGACTAAAGCCCCTCACTTTCGGTGACGTGAGATGATAGCTTTTCTATTTTTAAATATTTGGTGTATATATATATAGCTTATTTATTTATTAATACTTTGATGTATATATATATATATATATATATATATATATATATATTTCCTTTTTCAAATATTACTATATATAATTATTACTTTACTATTTTTCTTCCTTTATCTTATTTATTTATTTTATTTTTCCCTTTTATCTTATTTGTTTTCTTTACCTTGTTTATCTAACACATTTCTCGATTTTTTAAGGATATTTTCAAATCAATCAAGGGTAAGTAATTGGGGTCGAAACTTTACCTTTTAATTTAACTTGTTATTTTTCTTAATTAAGACAACTGGAAATTACGTTGTACCGAAAGGGCGGTTCAAGGGTGCTAATCCTTCCTTGACCGTAACCGACTCCCGAGCCCGACATATTTCTGGTAAGACGCAGATCATGTAAGAAATAGGGTATCCGATCAACCCATTTATTTTTAAATAAATGATCGGTGGCGACTCCAATCCACATTTTTCAAGTCGAAGCCCAATTCTGGGGCCCAACCGAAAGACGGTTGCGACAGCTTGGCGACTCCGCTGGGGGCATTCAAGTGAGTCATGCTAAGGTAATTTTCAGTTGTCTTTTTAACGAAAAGGGTAAGTTTAAATTTTAAGGTAACATTTCGATCTTTATTGCTTACTTTGATTATATTTTTTCGAGTAAATAGTTGTACTAACCGTTTTCTCAATGATTTCAGCACTTAAAGTCTTTTTTCATCTAAGGCTCTAAACCCGAGCTCCGAACCCGTTTTAAGTGGGGGTGAAAGTGACGCATTCGTGTGAATTTATTCACCGCATATGCCTAGCAAGTAGCCTTCGGGATTCATATACCTTATGTCTTCGTGTGAATTTATTCTCCGCATAGACATAAGGGAATGTGTCCTCTCGAGTTTAACTTAGTCCACACAAGCTTGTAATAGGCTTAGGACTAAGGGTCTGGCAAGCCCAAGGGGCACCAGCAATGAGAACTCGGGTACCATTTTTTAGAACCTAAACCGGGAGACGATGGAGAATTAGAGCCCACCCCAAAACCTCATTCCAAACCTTAGGCTGCTTTGATTTTATTTCATGCCTTACTTTCTGTTCAAAGCATGCGAACTAGATAAATATGCGGTTAGGATTTGTTTGAGATTAGCATGCGGGATAGAGATCATGTCCGGGTAGGAATAATAAGCATGTGGGGTAGATATCATGTGGGGTAGGACTTTCATTTTTATGATCTTTTTTTATTATTTTTTTCACCTCACTAACTCTTTTCATCTTTCTTTTATTTTATTTTATTTTATTTTCATCACTTGCATCATAAAAGAGGTCATTGATCCACTAAAACGTGTTTGTTAAAACTCGAATAATCTGAATCCATGGACAAAGGTGTTGTAATACAAGAGATTAAAAACCCCGAGGTACGACTATGGTCCGAGAAGACTCAGAAGGAAAATGGAGATAGTCTTCAAGGAAGCTATGTGTCAGAGCTAGTTAGCTACGCCTCTATCAGTTTAAAACAGAATAATGTGCAAGAACTTCGAGACATATGAGATAGTTGGAAGAATGATCGGAAACAGAAGTTCAATCAGCGGTATGGTGACATTGCACTTTTGCTTCATGTTAAGACCAATGAGCCCTTAATCAGAGTCTTGGTTCAATTTTGGAACCTGGGATACAGTTGCTTCACTTTTAACCAGGAGGACATGATACCTACCATCGAGGAGTATACTACACTATTGCACTGTGAAAGCATTAAACTGGAGCGAGCCTACATCAAACACATTAAGAGTCAGCCTTTCAAGAACGGACTGGCTAAGATTGCAGGAGTTGATGAAAAATGGGTGACTGACCGACTCCGAAACAAAGGTAACGGGCAAGACTATAGACCTTTTTGCACTAGGTCTGTATGGCTTGATCATCTTTCCGAAGGTTTTAGGATGCATTGACGCAGCCGTGGTGGAACTGTTTGAGCAACTTCCGAAACGAGTCAACCCATCACCGACCATCTCAGCCGAGACCTTTTGGTCTCTCAACCATTGCCGAAGAGCTGGCGGAGGTAGATTCATTGGATGTGTTCAGTTCCTTCAAGTCTGGATTCACATCCACTTCTAGAAGACTAATGGGGTTGCCTACTGTATATTTAACACTACGTATTCACCTTTGAGAGAGTTCATCACCATGACAGGATATGAAGGTGCTTCAAAAGAGAAATTGATGAAAGTCTTCACTCATCTACAGGACCGGGATATTACCTGGAGAGCCCCCTGGTTGTTCCTCAGTGATGTTCTTTTCAAGTGTGGGAATTCTGACACTATGACCCTATTTGGACTTTGAGGTGCATTTGGGTATGCTTCGTTGTTGGCACTTAGACAGTATGGGGCACATCAGTTTGTCCCAGCAACATATGGATTATCTATATCAGAGTTTATGTATCAAGGTGACAGTTATAAGAAGATGATCAAAGAAGCAGTCGAGTCATGGAAGAAAGTATCTCGGATGGATGTCTAGAAGATTTAGTCCGAACATACCTTTTATTGTTTTTATGTCTCTTACAAGATAAAACATTTTTGTCTGAATAAGGATTATTTATGATAATGGACACTTTTCTGGATCAATGCCTCGAACATTTCATGCATTCTTGCATTTTGCATTTTTGCCTTTTTGCATTTTCATCTACATTTTAAGCATTTTCACAAACATGAAATTAAGTCGTGAAGGGCTCGATGAAGCGAATTTAACCACATAGAAGCAAGATTGTAAAAGTAGGAGCCTGATCAGCTGATTGTAGGACAAAGCTTGCCAGGATGATCTAAGAAAAGAATCCCCATATCCTAAGGGCCACGATGTTGAAGCTGCTAGCTGTTACCACGTAAGAAGCCCCAAACATTCCTCTGAAACCTGTAAGGCGCTTGCCGAAGAAGGAGGCATGGCATATACCATTTGCACTTAGAGGATTGTTTTGTTTGAACACGTCTTTGATCTTTCGCTTAATCTGTTAAATGATTGAATTTATGCTACTTTCTAAGGTAGAGCAATTGAACAAATTTTAATCTTTAGTTCTTCGAATATTAAATGAATTAAGGATTCTTTTAATTCTTCAAGAATTATAGATTTTTGACATATGACAAGATTAGACCTTTCTTATCATGTCTCAAACCCCAAAATGAAATACCTTGATCATTACCAAAAAGACCAAATTTTGACATAACTTCCCTTTGAAATTCTTGAACATTGTCTTTATCTTTTTGATACACCCATACCTTTCTTTGAGTCAAATAAAGTCACACCATTATACTCAAAATTGACATTTTAATACCCAAGGCATTGAGTTGTTCATTTGAACATGAGCATTCTTCTAAGACACAATTTGGGGCATCTCGCCGGGAGCCTGAACATTGAGATATGTTGGGAGCAAGGAGCAAAAAAACAATTCATTCGAAATAATTCTATCACGCATTAACTACACTGTTTTCATGTGAATGAAATTAATCCTGAAAATCTATCCCCCTGGGGATACCTCTTCTGTGAGGACTTCCATGTATGAAATGATGAACGGCTTTCTTTCTTTATCCCTTTACAACAGGAGAAAATATATATCCCTTGTGTCCCCTTTTGAGCCTATAGTATTTTTCTTCTGATTCAACCCTAACCAAGGATCACCCTCCACATTTGGGGGTAAGGTGGAAGAAATTTGCTCACATGAGTGAAGACATCAATCAAAAAGAGACACCAAAAGGTGGACCAAATGGCAAGTGCGAAGATCATATCAAGAACAAAAAAGAAAAGAAGCAAAAAAGCAAAAAAAACAAAGAAAAAGAGAAACAAGAACAAAAAAAAGAGCAAAAATCAAAAAGAAAAAGGGACAAAAAGCACATGCAAAGATTCCCTAAAGACAAATGGCACATCAAGCTTCAAACTATGAGATTGATCAAGCACAATCATTCCCGAATCTCTGAATCACTTCACTCGAAGATCATGGAACATCCAGAGAAAATCCAGAGAAACACATATGAGCATATCCAAATTGAGCAAGACAGGATTGAATGCATCAGAATGAATTGATCCTTGGTTCAATACCCTGAAACACTTATTTGGGCCTATTTATCCTTTTCTTTCATAACCACGAACCATGGCCTACATTACGTGCCTTAAAAGTCCCTTCTAATCATACATAGATTTCTAAACATAAGAGACTATCTTCAGATTTCATCCCGCCCATCAAGATTAATCTTTGTTTGCAAAAAAACAATGTAATTAATGTATGGTAGAGAAAAATAACAAAGGGGGGTTCAAGACATAAATCCTGAATAACGTCTTGAAACCAAAGGAGGATTCGAGTTGAAAATCTGAAAAGGCGGCTCGAATATAAAAATTGTGCAACTGAGGCGATCACACAAATTCCTTGATAAGGCATCGCACAATCCGAGTGTGACAACGAATGTTGGGAGTCAAAGAACACTTCCAGTAGAGAAGCATGCAAGCTACCCCATCAATCTTTTGAGCATCAAATACCAAACCTTTGAGCATCAAATGCCAAACCTTTGACCAAACACAATGACCTGAGACTTTTTATCCTTTCCTTACTTGACCATCTCTCAAAGATAGCTTTGATCTTGACACTTGTCAAATAGCTATAATTTATTGAAGGATTAACATTGTAATTAATTCTTTGATATCCAATGAACTCTAGTTTTATGATTCGTCTCATTTGTAAAACCGTGAAAGGGGCAATATTTTTAAAACTTGGGATTAAACATTTTTTGAAACTCTTTTAATTGATATTAAAAGAGAAAGAAAAACATTTTTTTCAAACAAGACAGTCTCTCTAGAGTGGATCTTGGTAAATGACATGTGACTCTTAGACACAAAACTCATGCTCATAATCAATGCTGAAGCAAGAAATGAGGAACATTTGGGGCATCTTTGAAGATTCAACATGAAATATTGGGGCATTTTTTTGGGCATCTTTGGGGATTCAACACCCTAATGCGAATTATCAGGCCTTTTCCGAGAGATAAAATATAACCAATTCATTTTATATGCATCTTATGCATACATTTTAAAGCATAATTTTTCCCCCACATACATAATTTTTGCAGCTTTTAGAGTCAAGTTTCGACTTCAAGACGAAGGATACTCGATTCAAAAGCACCTTTAAAGATTGATATTGGTTGCTTAACTCAACAGCAAGAAGCTACACTTCAACCAATTTGACATATTGAAAGATCGACAGATCTTAGAATCAACTTCAGACGAGTTCGAGAGATAATTCAGAACCGATCCAGTTCGCATTTTCAAGTTGGATTTCAACTTCACGACGAAGGATATCCAATTCCTGGCTCAACTTCACGACGAATGGGCCACCCACGATTTCAACTTCACGACGAAGGGAATCGTGCTCACCATTGTCTCTCTTGAGACAGTTTCCCTTGAAACAAACTTTGTCTCTCTTGAGACAGTTTCCCTTGAAACAAAATTTTTTCTCCCTTGAGACAGTTTCTCTTGAAACATAAACATTGAAAACATTTCCCTTGAAATGAGTTTTGTCTCTCTTGAGATAGTTTCCCTTGAAACAAAATTCCGTCTCCATTGAGACAGTTTCTCTTGAAACATAAACATTGAAAACATTTCCCTTGAAATGAATTTTGTCTCTCTTGAGATATTTTCCCTTGAAACAAAATTTTGTCTCCCTTGAGACAGTTTCTCTTGAAATATAAACATTGAAAACATTTCCCTTGAAATGAATTTCGTCTCTCTTGAGATAGTTTCTCTTGAAACATAAACATTGAAAACATTTCCCTTGAAATGAATTTCATCTCTCTTGAGACAGTTTCTCTTGAAGCATCATCTTTGAATATGTTTTCCTTGGAACTAATTTCATCTCCCCGTGAGACAATTTCTTTTGGAACTAAGTTTTGTCTCTCTTGAGACAGTTTTTCTTAAAACAAAATTTTGTCTCCCTTAAGACCGTTTCCCTTGAAACAACAAATATCTTTGAGATCGTTTCCCTTGAAACAAGTTCTGTCTCTTTTGAGACAATTTCTCTTGAAGCATCATCTGAACCGTTACACTCAGCTCAGGCACATACTTGAGATGGTCGAGAAGCATTTCTCAAATCAAAAATAGAATGTGCACATCAAATTTGAACATTTGAAGAATTCAAGATCATGGATCAAAATTTGAAGATTCAAGAATCAAGATTCCAGACAGGTAACTAGAGATCGAGATTTCTCTCCAGAGCCCCAAGATAACATATGTTGCATATGCATTTTAGGCACACCTAAGAGCATTGCATCCATAGCATCACATATATGCATAACTTTTTCAGGTTTTAGCTAGAGTCAATTTCAACTTCGCGGCGAATGATATTGAACTCAAAGCGACACAATTTGCTCGAGAGTGGATTTCAACTTCACGACGAAGGATATCTAGCTCGAAGCCAAACTTCACAATAAAGGGGTCTCCACGGTTTCAACTTCACGGCGAAGGGAATTGTGTCCACCCACAACATACAATACTTGGATTTCAACTTCACGACGAAGGATATTCAAGTCAAGGCTCAACTTCACAATGAAGGGGCCATCTGCGATTTCAACTCCACGACGGAGGATATCGTGGCACTCGAGACAACACAAGTTCAACTTCACAACGAAGGGACGACTGGTTGTCAACAAACAACTTCTCAATTTCAGAGCCAATTTCAACTTCACAACGAAGAATATTGGACTCCAGACAACGCAAGTTCAACTTCACGGCGAAGGGACCGCTGCCTGTCAACAACAACTTCTCAATTTCAGAGCCAATTTCAACTTCACAACGAAGGACTCCAGACAACGCAAGTTCAACTTCACGAAGAAGGAACCGCTGCTTGTCAACAACAACTTCTTAATTTCAGAGCCAATTTCAACTTCACAACAAAGGATATTGGACTTCAGACAACGCAAGTTCAACTTCACGACGAAGGGACCGCTACTTGTCAACAACAACTTCCCAATCTCAGAGCCAATTTCAACTTCACAACGAAGGATATTGGACTCCATACAATGCAAGTTCAACTTCACGACGAAGGGACTGCTGCTTGTCAACAACAACTTCCCAATCTCAGAGCCAATTTCAATTTCACAACGAAGGATATTGGATTCCAGACAACGCAAGTTCAACTTCACGACGAAGGGACCGCTGCTTGTCAACAAAATTTCATTCAGATTCAATTTCAACTTCACAACGAAGGATATTGGACTCGAGACAACACAAGTTCAACTTCACAACGAAGGGACGACTGGTTGTCAACAAACAATTTCCCAGTTCCAGAGCCAATTTCAACTTCACGACGGAGGATATTAGACTTGGAACAATGCTACTTACTTGGATTTCAACTTCACAACGAAGGATATCCAACTCAAAGAAGGATTATTGTCGAGTTCGACTCCATTCAGCTCGATAACACATCAATCGTACTACTTTCCGGTTACAGTCGAGGTTTTCAAGTCGAGAAGAGGACCTGGGTTAGCCGTGCCTTAGTGACAAGCAACCATTTTCAAACAGCATAGCTTAAGTCAAGAAAAAGCTATCTGTCAATGAAGATTTCTGAGTTCGATTCCGATCCAAGGTCTTTAAACCGAGAAGAAGACCGAAGGGTAACGGGAAGCCACGTGCTGATTCAAATTCTGAACTACGGCTTTAATTTCATATCATTTCAAGATGAACTCGACTTCACGATGGAGGAGTCATCCGTAACTCAATTCGACAGGGAGTTATTGAAACATCAGAGTTAATTTTCAACTCCACTGAACGAAAAGTGTGTCTTTTAATCTTTGCCCTATCCCCGTTACACGACTATGGGCAAAGAGGGGCAGCTGTCAACACACATTTTTCGTCTTACTAGGATTCAAACTCCTAAAAATAGGATAGAATTTTAGGATTCAAACTCCTAAAATAGGATAAATTTTGCTAGGATTCAAACTCCTAAAAATAGGATAGAGTTATACTATTATATAAATTCCTAAAGATAGGATCCACAAGCACTATAAATAGCCATTGTAACTCACCATTGTAAGACACGATTTACACACAAAAACATAGAGGAAATCACGGAAAGATACAAAGGCAAAACTATTGTAAAGGATTCGAAAAGGAAATAAAAGGTAGCATTTTCTTTTTTCTTTCTTTTGCATGTGCACGTTATTTTTCTTGAAATTTGGTTCGAATAACCCAAAACGTAGGTTGCGCCGATGACCAAAATGTGTAGGGTTTCGAAGTTTCGAACCTAGATCTACCCCGAGGCTTATTTTGAAAAACCGGTTTGATTTTCGGTTAAAGGAGGGGAAGAACTTTTTAAAAATCTATATTAGTCCCTTTATTTATTATATGGATATTTTATTCATTTATTTTTATTATTCATGTTATTAGTATTATATGTATATATATATATTTTATATTATTCTCATTCTTTTACTATATTTTATTATTATTATTATATATATATATATATATATTTCTTTAATATTCTACTTATAAGTCTATTATTACTATATATATTGTAATTATCTTTATCTAGTCATATATTTTTTTATAATTTTAATAGTTTATTTATATACCTATTATTAATATATATATATTCTTAATTATTTTTATTTGGTTATTTTATAACTTTATATATATATATATTTTATTATTTTCGTTTATTTATTTATTATTATTATATTATTTTTTAAAAAACCTTGTGTCTTTATCATTATTATTATTAAACATTATATTATATATTACTAATCTAGAGGATCCATTTTTTTGTCTTATTTCTGACTAAAGCCCCTCACTTTCGGTGAAGTGAGAGGGTAGCTTTTTTATTTTTAAATATTTGGTGTATATATATATAGCTTATTTATTTTATTAATACTTTGATGTATATATATATATATATATATATATATATATATATATATTTCCTTTTTCAAATATTACTATATATAATTATTACTTTACTATTTTTCTTCCTTTATCTTATTTATTTATTTTATTTTTCCCTTTTATCTTATTTGTTTTCTTTACCTTGTTTATCTAACACATTTCTCGATTTTTTAAGGATATTTTCAAATCAATCAAGGGTAAGTAATTGGGGTCGAAACTTTACCTTTTAATTTAACTTGTTATTTTTCTTAATTAAGACAACTGGAAATTACGTTGTACCGAAAGGGCGGTTCAAGGGTGCTAATCCTTCCTTGACCGTAACTGACTCCCGAGCCCGACATATTTATGGTAAGACGCAGATCATGTAAGAAATAGGGTATCCGATCAACCCATTTATTTTTAAATAAATGATCGGTGGCGACTCCAATCCACATTTTTCAAGTCGAAGCCCAATTCTGGGGCCCAACCGAAAGACGGTTGCGACAATGCTGAGGATTATTATGAGTGGTTCAATAGTAACGGGAAACCGTTTCTACTTCCCGAGGATGCACGAGGGCAGACCTTTCCACAACGTTAACAGAGACGTTCACCGACACAGCACCATCGTCCCCCGACTCATGGACGAAGATCAGGTGCTTCCGGTTCATCCTCAGCTGCACCAGCAGAACCTTCCCAGTAGCCACCGCAACCATATATGATGCTGCCATCGCCTTTCCATTACCAGATGCCACCGCCTTTACCTGGTTTTATGACCCCGCCATCGTCACAGATGATCCCTCCTGGAGGCTATTATGAGTCTATGTTTGCATATCTGACTTGGGGTTCATATACTGGATATTTGGCGGGTTCAGCCTCATCACCCATGGCTGCAGCACAGACACCTCCTGTACAGTTTTCACACTCAGCGATGTCTGGGTTTTCCCAGTTTTCGCAGGCCGGTGGGATAGTCAGTCATACACCTCATTCTATGGAGGTGCTTCATCGTCATCAGTTCCTCATTAACCTAATGTACCTACTCAGGACGACGACGACGACGATGCTAGCGAGGAGTCAGAACCAGTGATACGAAGAAATCCTCCTCGATACCGACAGCCACCGCCCTGCGGAACACATTCGCGACGCATGCATCGATAGATTTTTTTTTATATTTGTATTTACTTTATTTTGTTTAATTATAATTTTTTATTATTTCTCATTTAATACTTACTTTATTTTGTTAAATTTGTTGGACTTTTTTTTAATATATTTCAGTTAATTTTGTTTATTACCATTTAATATTAGTTATTGTAATTTGGTTATCATTTACCATTTAATTCTTATTGTAAGTTTGTTGTATTTAAATACCAAATTGTCATTAGTTTGATAAAATTTAATGATTGTGTTCGTTTTTTTAATCTTCATCAGCGATTATCGAATGACATTAACTTGAAGTAAATACAAATTAAAATACAAGAATTATTATTTGATAAACAAATACATCATTTCCTCATCAATTGTTACTTGATGACAACAGAAGTGGACATGTTTTTTTAGTGTGTCATGGGTTTCTACAATGGCCACATCTTCTGTCTTGTCTAGATCTTTCTTGAATATCCATATCGTAATGAATTCGATTGGATTTTAGACGACCACGCTCCCTCAATAAACTCGGATTTGGTACAATCGAAAGCCAATCTTAAACCTCATCAGGGTCTTTGTCATTACCTATGGGGGGAAACTCAAATTCGTATACCTTAAAAACTTCATATAGTAGGTATACGGGATCCACAAAATGGTTATAGTCTTGACGTGTATGCGAGCAAGCTGTTATCACATTAGAGCATGAATACTTCAGAGCTTGAAAAAACCCGCAGTCGCACGTTCTGTCCCTTAGATTTACTCTTAACGACACAACTTCAATCCCTTGAAGAGATCGCGGCAACTCTGTGACACGAAACATTTCATGCCTTCTTGAGAAGCTTGTTACATATATTCCATTTGATTCAATAATTTTTTTCTGTAGATCTGCAACTAATCTAGGGTGATAGACATGACCGCCTTGCATCCAGGTTTGAGCTTGTCCCCCGAGCTTCGCAAAAAGCGCCCCCAAACGAAAATATGTAGTTTTTACCAAAGCCGCTACAGGTAAGTGACGTGCACCCTTTAAGGTTGAATTGATTGCCTTAGCCAAGTTAGTCGTCATGTGTCCATATCGATATCCACCATCATATGCGTTCGTCCATATTTCTTTATCGATGAGGCTGATGTAATCGTATCCTTCCTCGTTCTTCGCCCGTAAATCGTCCCCAATTAATTGACACTCATCATTCTTCTTGTACCTTCCATGATAGTTCGCAGCAATGTGTCGGAGACAATACCTATGTTGGACAAAGGGCGGTTGCCACATTGGACCCAAAGACTCCATTGCTGCTTTGATCCCAGCTCTGCGATCTGAAATGACATAGATTTTCCCCCTTGTGATAACATGTGCACGTAAATTTTGGAGGAAAAAAGCCCAAGAATCTGTATCTTCTCCTTCGACAAGAGCAAAAGCAACTGGAAGAATGTTGTGATTGCCATCTTGTACAACTACCAATAATAAAACTTGCTTGTATTTTCCATACAAGAAAGTCCCGTCGATCTGGACCACAGGCTTACAGTATTTGGCAGCATTAACGCACTGTGGGTAACTCCAAAAAACCAGGTAGAATTGGCATCGATCGCGAAGAACTCGATCATTATGGTATGCATAGGAGGTTTCGAAGTCCACAATTGTCCCAGGATTCAACGTCTGCACCAGCCTAAACCAACCTGGAAGTTCGTTGTAAGATGCATCTCATTCGCCATGAAGTTTGACAATGGCATTTTGTTTTGCAAACCAAGCTTTTTTATAGGAGACGGTGTACCCATAATGCGATTGTATAGCTGAAATCAACACTGCAATAGCTATATGAGAGCTTGCTTTTACCATGGGCATGATGGCTTGGCATGTCATTTCAGAGTCCAAGTTGGGATGATCTTGGTTGACCCCTCCAGCACAAAATGTGTGAGGACCGTTGTATATTGTTAGTTCCCATATGTTGTTTTTCCTCTTCATTTTTGCTACGCAAACCATCCAATTGCATCCGTTTTCGCGTCGGGCACAGTAGCATACATATTTTTCGATCATCGATCGATTGACTCTGGACTTAACAGAATTACGGATATTGTAATTTTTGATAGCCACCACCGCTTCTCCTTTGCTTGAAAACTCCATGCCTAAAGATAACTCACCATTATTTATTGATGAGTAATATCCATAGTCACCGAGATGAGGCATATATGCAAATTCTGGCCCGTATATTACACCATAATCAGCTTCATACATGTGTGCAGGAGGGTCAGTTTGTGCCATATTTCCTGGAACTTCATCATCATCGGAGTTGAATTGCGGTGATTCTGGGTGAATGAATAGTCCAGTCTCAGCACCATCCGCACCAGGCTCACAAAGCGGTTCTTCTGGTGGAGGTGATGGTTCCTCCATGCTCTCCACATTTAGGTCGAAGAACCTACTAATTGCACGCCTTCCCCTGGAGCTTGAAGCCATCGTGTCAAATGGAAACTGCACAGATGGTTGCGTTGATGGCATCTCCATATGGTCAAATAAATTTGCAGATGAATGCCTTCCCCTTGAACTGGACGCGGTTTTGCCATACGGATTGTTCGTGGACCAAACTCGGTACATATCGTAAGGAGTTGCGGATGAATGTCTCCCCATTATGGCATTAAAATCATTACACATTACTGTAGTCGGGCTGTCAACTTGTTCAGCCAGCCCATAGTGTGAGCTTAAAGATTGACCCCGATCAACACGCACTTGAACAAAATATGCATACATCTCAATAGCGGCGTCTGAATAATTACTTTGAGCTTCAACCATCATTTGAACATCATCATTGTTCGAAAGTTCGAACGCTGTATAAGTTAATGACAACAATGATGCTGGAAATCTGTACTGCAACGACGACATTCTTCTGTTACTTCCAACATGAATCTTCCTCGAAATCTTCGTTATCAGCTCCTCAAGAGTTATGTTTCTCTTGAATGATATTTTAACATGCTCATTTGATACGAAAACAATGCCGGTTTCATCTTCTCGAATTTCACCATCATAATAAACAATAGCTGAAAGTCGCGCTATTGTTTGAGTTTAAAAGTGCGGTAATATTATATCTGCAAAAAAAATAACTTAAACAAACCTGATTAAATAAATTATATATGAACGAAAATATAACACAATTTTTTTTTACACATCAACGTAAAAATTTTAAATAATATAATTTTATATTATTACCTGCATCGCAAAACTATTTCGACGTATGCTCCCGCTTTTTAATTTTACAAACATAAAAATTAATTAAAAATAATTAGTATAATATTTTTTCAAATAATGATAATAAACAATAAGTATAATTAAAAAATTATAACAAAATTACCTTATAACTAAAAATCACACGAACTTTTAAATCAAATATAAGAAGATTTCCAGAATTATTACTCGTTGACGGAATTATTGTATTAATTTATAAGAGATGAGAGATACGAGAAGATGTGAGGAGAGATGCGAGGTATTTATAAACATATAAGGCGCGGTACCTGCACCGCGTTATATGTAATTATTACATAGTGCGGATCAGGGACCGCGTTAAATATAATTTTGGTACGGCGTATAGCGCGACCCCTGATCTGCGCTATACCCCTACGTGGCGTATAGCGCGGATCAGGGGGCGCACTATACCCACGTGGCACCAGATCACCATATATCGCGGGGCAGGGGGCGCGCTATACCCACGTGACGCCAAATCAGCGTATAGCGCGATTCAGGGGGAGCGCTTTACTGCTACGGGTGTTAGATCGGAAAATATAATCTGACCGATGTTAGATCGGTAAATATACCGATCACCGGTGATTTTTGGGTAAAATCGCCTAATTGTTGTGGGGTTGTCTAAAAAACGCAGATTAATATACTGTTAAAAAATTGTATGACTGAAAAGTTAATAAGATAATTAATAAATTTGATAAATCGATACCTAGTATGTTGATAGACTCATAATGTTATAGGTAGAAAATATGAAAATTATTAAAAAATTTGATAACCGGTAAACTTTGATTATCGGTAGGTATCGATACATATATATAAGTGTTTATACTTATTTCACTATGTAAAACATTAATTTAAAGTTATATTTTGAGTGAGTTTTAAGATATTAATTTAATAATTATACGAGTCTAATGATTTATTTTTATGTTACGGTATATATTATTATTAAATTAAAAATAATAAACATAAATATTACATATTTATTATTATCTTTGGTTAAAATTGTTAAATTTAAATTCTAAATAATATTTTATAAAATATTTAAACAATCAAATAATTTTTTGTGTAAATAAAATTATTAAATTAATATTGTAGGTAGAAAACATGAAACACTAATAAAATTTTTTGAAACATAAATTACATAAATTTCAACAAAGTATCGATACATGTACAAAAAATATCGATACTTTCAACATATCCGGTAACTCTTTACTGGTTTTGTCATAATGAAACTGATTTTGTCATATTTTTACTGTTATATTGTTATGCATCGATACATTTTTATAAAGTATCGATACTTTTAACATATCTGGTAGCTCTTTACTGGTTTTGTCATAATGAAATTGATTTTGTCATATTTTTACTATTATATTGTTATGTATTGATACATTTTTATAAAGTATCGATATTTTTAACATATCCGGTAGCTCTTTACCGGTTTTGTCATAATGAAACTGATTTTGTCATATTTTTACCTGTTATATTGTTATGTATCGATACATTTTTATAAAATATCGATACTTTTAACATATCCGGTAACTCTTTACCAGTTTTGTCATAATGAGACTGGTTTTGTCATATTTTTACATGTTATATTGTTATGTATAGATACATTTTTATAAAGTATCGATACTTTTAACATATTCGGTAGCTCTTTACCGATTTTATCATATTGAAACTGGTTTTGTCATATTTTTACCTGTTATATTGTTATGTATTAATACATTTTTTTAAAGTATCGATACTTTATAGGCGCTATTATTGTTTTTCTTTTAAATTTCAAAAGTGTCGATACTTATTTAAATGAAATCGATACTTTCAACATATCTGGTAGGTAGTTTAATGTAATAGGTAGCGCCTATTTTTTTTACCGTTTACATTATTAGCAACCTTAAAAAAACCGGTAGGTATTTTAATGTATTAGGTAGCGCCTATTTTTTTACCATTTATATTATTAGCAACTTTAAAAAACCGGTAGCTATTTTAATGTAATAGGTAACGCCTATTTTTTTACAGTTTACATTATTAGCAACTTTAATAAAAACGGTAGCTATTTTAATGTAATAGGTACCGCTTATTTTATTTTACCGTTGACATTATTAATAATCTTTAAACAAACTAGTAGTTATTTTAATATAATAGGTAGCACCTATTTTTTTTACCGTTTATATTATTAGCATCCTTCAAAAAAACCGGTAGGTAGTTTAATGTAATAGGTAGCACCTATTTTTTTTACCGTTTACATTATTAGCAACCTTAAAAAAACCGGTATGTATTTTAATGTAATAGGTATCGCCTATTTATGAGTCATACCTAACAAATCTCCACCTTGGTGAATATTCTAGCCCTTAGGGTACATTCAATATGGGTTGGATTACCTTACTTCTTTAACAACTCGAAACATTCAACAAGTCCAAGCAATGCTTGAACTTGTTTGTCATAACTGACTTGGTGAACATATCAGCGACATTCTCATCGGTATGTACCTTCTGAAACAAAATATCTCCAGATGCAACCAACTCTATGATATTGTTAAAACGTACATCAATATGCTTTGTTCTAGCACGATATACTTGATTCTTAGCCAAGTGAATAGTACTTTGCTTGTCGCAAAGCAATTGAACTCCACCTTGCTGAACACCCAACTTCTTACAGAAGTGTAGAAACTATGAATCTGTGTACTCCGTACCATTGTCAGACCGCAAACACTTGATTTTTCATCCTGTTTGGTTTTCTACATCAGCTTTCCACAGCTTGAACTTCTCAAAACATCGGACTTCTGTTTTAAAAAATATACCTAAATTTTTCGTGAAAATAGTGTTAAGGATTGAGAAAATTCTATAAAAGAATTTTTTAAGTGAGTGAAGATAAATTATGTGTGTGATATTTTTAGATAGTATCAATTATATTTAAAATGATATTAATATATTTTTAAGACAATGTTATTTTAAATGTATCAGGCGATAAGATAAGTCAAGTACATGGGTGTAATTGTTGGGATGACAGTGGAATCGAGAGATCCTTGAATGATCGTACGAGTAGATTGTTATACGAAGTATTTTATCCTTTTATATTTTTTTCTTTTGAAAAATTTTCTGAGTATGATGAAATCATTAAATTAATTTATAAATTGTTAAATTATAAAATATTAAAAGTATGATTATAAATTAGTTAAAAATTTAAATATTTAAATATAATATTTATAAAATATTTTTTAAGGTAAATTATATAATTGACCACCTAACTATTTACTTCTTTTACTTTAACCACCGATTTTTTTTGTCAATCGGATCATCTAACTATTTAAATCTTATTAATCAAACCACTTGTTGTTAAATATTAACGGAGGAGTTAATAAAATTTGTAGAATTACACATTTAGTCCCCATTACTTACATATTCTATTAATTTGGTCCTAACTTTTAATTAAATTAATAAACCTAATCCTCAATCAGATGGTAACATGTGTCACCATGTGATTGGATTTTTTTCCTTAATATTTTTATTTAATTTAATAAAATTTTCATCCAATCAAATGGTGCCACATGTCACCAATTAAATGAATAGAAAATAAATTTAACCAATAACTACTGCAGGTGAGGTTTGAACCCAAGATGTGAGGAGAGGAAGCAATCGCCCCAACCACTGGGCTACATCATTCAAATGACAAAACTATCATGACATAATATATATAGTTAATGGCAATAAAAAAGGGAAAATGACCTAATAAGAACTCCAACATGAAATAATTGATTAATACGATAATATGATATATATACACAAATATTATAACTGATTAATATGTGAATGTATATTATTTCTATTTTTAATCATTTTACTGGAAAAAATAATTTTAATATATTATAATTAAAATATAATGAAGAGCTTCGCTGACATAGAATTTTCCTAATAGTTGAGAGCTTATCGTAGTAAGCATTTTAACTTATGCATTGACTTAATTATATCCCGGTTAGAGTAAGAATTTTATATTTTATTATTTTTTCATTATATATTTGAAGAAAATTTTAGGGGAAACTTGATTTTATTGAATTAGTCTATTTTAATACAGAGTTGTTAAATAATATTAGAATCCGATCGACGTTATAATATTTTAAAATATAAGATATGATACATTTTATTTCAATAAAATTAGAATAATGAAGACAATTTATTAATTTTAAATATGTAAAATGGTACATTTCAATTATAACATGTTAAATTCACTTTTATTTTAGTTTTTGCATTAAATGTGATTTAAAGTCAAAATAAAACATTTATTAATCGATTATAATATTTATTTATATATATTTTATATTTTCATACTATTCAATTATTTCATGTTTGAGTCCTTATAAGGTCATTTATTAACATTAACTATATTAAAAATTATGTTTTATATACTAGACAAATTTAGTGGTCCACCTTAGTGATTAGGGTGCTCAATTTTTTGGCTTGCGTCTGAGGTTTAAACCCTACTAGCAGCGGTTATTGATTTAATTTATTTTTCATTCATTAAATTGGTGACATGGGGCACCATTTGATTGGACATATTTTTTTATATAAAAATAATTAAAAACATCTAATTACACAGTGACACATGTCACCATCGAATTGAGGAGTAAATTTATTGAATTAAATAAAAGCTATGACCAAATTAATAGAATGTGTAAGTAATAAGGACTACATGTGTAATTATACAAATTTTATTAACTGTTACATCATCTCCTTCATTAATATTTAAAGGCAGGTGGCTTAATTGAAAAAATTAAAAAATCGATGGTTAAAGTAAAAGGGGTAAATAGTTAGGTGGTCAATAGTACATTTTACCCTAAAAACTAATGTTTTATAAATATTATATTTTAATTAAATTAAATTTAATTTTTTAACTAATTTATAATTATATGTTTAGTACTTTATAATTTAAAGTTTTATAAATTAATTTAATAGTGCTCATCATTAACGGTGTTCATCCGTGCTCGTCAAACGTGACAACATCATCATATTTTTAATATAGATTTACAATATAACGTAATGTAACTTAATGAAATCTTCATACCAAACATTTTAATAATATGAAATTGTAACTCTATTGATAACTGATAAGATATCTTGTTTTACAAAGTATTTATTAATGAAATATGATTTGTGTGTGTTTTTTTTAATTAATCATCGGTATCTGATCTATTGATAGATTAATCTAGATCGGGTACTGCAGAGACGAGGGTGACCCTCTCAACCCAGTTTGCTCTCACAAACGTCAGGAGTTAAACTCCTAACCTTACTTATGGGATCTAATATCTCATTCTACTAGATCAACTAGTGATCGGTGATCGGTGATTTGTTTTTTTTAATCAAAGATGTTGACCTTATCAAATAGGGTCATTTTGACCCAACTAAATAGAATCGTCATAAGATATAGACGTACATGTACTCACCCATATATTTATATGTAAATGAATTTATTTATATTTTATCCTTTATTTTTAAACTGTGGATTAAAATTATAAAAAAAATATGCTTTTAAATGTACGTGATTGTATCGTCTCAATTTTTTCTTTCTCCATCAAAACTCTAAATCAACCTTGATGTAGTTTATTAATTATTTCCTTCACTCAATGAAACGGAAGTATCCCAACACCTTTTATGGATTCCAATGAGATGAGGTAAACTATAATAATATCTTCGTGCCTACCCCTTAGATGATATATACATCATTAACATAATTCAATAAAGTTATAAAAAAAATCTTGTTCCTAATCCGACAGTTATAAATAAATGCAAAAGAACTCTTTAATCCCCTGCATCTATAACTTTCATCAATGCGACTTTCTTTAAACAATTATTATTAATTAAACAATATAATTCTTCAATCATCTATATTTATAGTTTCTTAAGAATCAAATTCATAAAAAATTATAAACATAAAGAACTACCAAAGTATTGGCTTTTTATATAAATATTAGGACAACAAATAACGATAAAATTGGAGGAAGTTGGGGAGACTTAGTTTTTCAAATAAAAATAGTATAGAGACTTAATTTCACAAAAAAATATAGTATAAGGACTATATTTTAAATTCCAAAATAGTACACGAACTTATATATTTAAACCAAAAATTATAGCATAAAAAATCCACTTAATGGTATCCAGGCTAATGTACACTCAAATTCAACACAAATAACGAGTTTTGCTTGTAGGGATACAAATCAGTAAAAATGAGGTCGCTAAATTGCTAAATAGAACAAATGATGTAATTAAGAACCAAGTGTATGGCAAACTCCCTATAGAAAGAGTCTAAAGACAAATATAGGACTATGGAAATCAAATAAGTTACCTTTACCATCTAGTGACTGTAAATATATATCTTCACTCGGTTCCTCTCTTACTCCGGTTTGCGTTGCATACTCTAATGCCATCTGGTAATCCACCTGAAAATACGACACCGTTAAACATCAATATTTTCCAGGATGAACATATGGGATTGTACCAGTGCTGGAAGATGTTTACTCCGGGCAGCAAACAACAATAACTCACCTTTTCCACATGTTCAGTGAGCTTTTCCTTTAGTGTCTCGTTAGTAATTGAATGATCAGATACTTTTCGAAGAATGTCTGCATCCCCCTCCTCATAACGTTTCTTTTTTGACACATGAGACCTTGCCATTTCTTTCAAAACATCATAAACGGCATTCGTGGCATCGGGGATGTACCTGGAGATGGATTGTTGTTATATTTGGTATCTGTTTAAGCTAAATGAAGAAGAAATACCATTTGGATAGGATAGGGGATTTGAATTTACTTGCTCAAATTTCGTTTTCTCTCTTGCTGTTCGCGAGCCTGCATTTTCTTTACTATTTTTGACTTAAGCTGGATGCAGCACTGCTGAATTGCAGACTGAAAATAAAGGGTTGCTAGATTATTCATTATATTCGTAATGAAAACTTGGATGCAGAAATTAGAAAAGCAGAAAACTTTCTCACTTTGACAGCACTGGCTATTTCGCTGATATCATCCCCAATGTATTCCTTTCCAGTCCCTTTAAATGGGATTTTTGTGCTTACGATACTCACAAAGACGCCGATTTTATCTTGAGTTTGGTTGATCTTGTAATTATTCCAACTGAATATTTGATTAGAAGAACTGTTTACAACTCACATTGTTTTTTTATGACAGTTTAATTGTAATAAGCCAATAAACAGTTCACAATCATGACCTAAAGCAAAAGAATTGCACGTGGTATATTTTACCTGATTCTCTTCAGCGCGGTCCTTGTGACAACATCACCACCTTGCTCAAAAAGAAGTGGTATTCGATTTGCAAATCGGAAAATATTCAAACCCTGTAATTTAGGGAGTATTCGTTAGTTCAATTTTCTTGCCTGATAGCTTTGGAGCACTAACAAAATTTTACTTGTAAAATATCTCAACCCTGCCACTACCATTGACATTGGTTTCGAGAGATGATAGAAATGACAGATTGCTAGAACAACGAAGAATTCAAATATAGATTGCTTCGTTCATTCACTCTGGAACTTTTTGCCTTTTACCTTGCTAATTTGAAATGACAGAACTAAATAAACTCAAGTCTCAGGAAAGCAGGAACTTGCCTGTTTAACATCTTTTCCACCCACACTAACACCAGCTTCCACAATGAACGGGTGTCCCTCAAAAACTTGAGCACTGTATAAAATTGTAAAATATTCAATCATTTAGGAAAAGAAAACTTATCCGACATTTCTTAGCCAGGTGTATAATTGATCCAAGTAGAAATCAGCCCACCGGGACAAACCTGCCAGAATAAGTTGCAACCATGTCAGGGTGTAGCTCCTTTATAATTCCTAAGCGAAGGTTGTACTCACCTGCAGGGCTTAGACACTGAAAAAAGCATTGAAGTTAAGAAGGGAGGTGCTTTGGAATGAAAGATGTAGTAATAAATTTAATAGCAAGGCAGTTGTATTATATAGCTTAGAAGACAGAAAACTGAACTATCAAAGAAATATAGCTTACATCACCACTGGGGTCATCAAATTTGGCTTGACGAAATAACTGGTGAATGCGAACTATTTGCTGATCGGTTAGAGATTTAACGGCCATTTTTGGACTAAATTCTGGACCCATTTCTCCTAAAGAGTGAGCAAAACAATCACAATACAGCTCAGTTTAAGCATCTAAAGATTAACCAATATCGACCAAGGAACATATAAGAATATTTCATATTTTATCAATCTATCAACACTTGAAACAACTTCAACACCAACCACATTTTAACTAATCCTAGTTCAATATAGAAAAAGTTGCAGCACCAACCAAATAGAAACAAGCTACTATTGACCACCTCATAGAATATTAATCCACAATAGCAGAAGTACTGTTCAGTAATAACTCCTGCCCTTCAGAAAAATGCCAACCCTCATTGAATCAACGTAATCATAAATGTTCCCAATCTCTACTAAAAAATGATTACATATCAGATATACAAGAAACTCAAAGTGATAGAACCAATGCCTTGTTAACATTTATTTTGTAAGATACCTTAGTGCATCATTTTGACAACTCTGTAACTAGTAAAAAGAAATAGAAAGGGTAAAAAATGCAGTTGACCTCAACAAGATAAGAAATAACACAAAGACATTCTTACTAGAATGGGGTAAAAAGGTAAAAGAAAGAACTCTCAGAGGAATGAAAAGATAATAACAAAAAACAATTCCCAAGCTAGATCTCAACAAGATAAGAAATGCCATTATGACATTCTCACTAGAATGTGGTAAAGAGGTAAAAGGATAAACTCTCAGAGGAATGAAAAGATAAGAAAAGCATTCCCAAACTATATCTCCAAAAATTTCTTACCAATTAATCTCTCAGCAAGAGGTTTCCCAATATTAACAAATTCATGCTGAAGAAATTGCAAAAGGTTTGGCTTTGAAGTTTCAGCAATAAGACGCTTGATTAGTAGTATGTCAACAGATGAAGGATGGTGCTTTGTCTCAACAGGGACTGGAGGCACTGCATCTGTTCTCCGTGCAAACTTTATAGTGATATTTTTACTGCATAAGGAAAACATAAAAAATTTAAACACAGGTGAGCAAAATTATGTGCTTGTGAAGACTGATTGAGATAGAGAGAGAGCATACTCAGGGGTGTCCGATACAAACTTAAACAGAAATTGAGCATAGGGGGTGATAACAGCCATTTGTCTCATATAATGCAATATTTTGGACTGCAAATACAAACAGAATGATCATTTAGCTAATGAAACAAAGGAGTACCAACTGCTACTTTCAGTCATCAAGAAACATTAAAATGCAGAGGCATCTATGAAACTCAAATAAAATAATAAGCAGCTGCTGCATACACGGTATGTTGTCCAATTTCCCTCGATGACCACTTGAATTTCTGCTCCATGCCATTTATCCTTGTTGTCACGTTTTTCATGCAAATGAATGTGAGGAATGTTCCTGAAATTAAAAATGCCATTATGGTACAACCATTCACCAACGACAAGAACTACTTACCGTCAAATAAATTGTGGGTTTTCAAACAAACTATAACCCTCAGAATAGATACAGAGACAAGAATTCAGAGTTTATACATCTTCATGAAGAAAAAATATCCTAGAGTGAAAAACGCAGAGATAAATCAAATGAATGTTTGTGGTTTATATATATCAAAGAAACATTTGTGTTATTGAGATAATTAAAATAAACCTTGCATTTAGATCATACCTATGAATGTCAATATCCAACCTACAGAATGAGATATAATTTTGACCCCTCATTGATGATGAGATGTCAATTGGCAGGCCGGTACTCATTTTGGACCAAATTAAGGCCTGCATGAAAGTAACTTCCACAAATTCAATATGTACCAAACCACAATAGTCAGATAGAGAAGTAGGAGCCAAATTACATAAGCTATTCTCTTAACAGCTTTGTTCAATATCATATGCGGGGAAATTTAAATTGAATTGCTTTGAGTTATCATGTCCTATGGGCATCCCACTGCTTGTTCCAGACATTGAATGGTTTCAAAGAGGACAATATTGGCACAATAATGATTGATTTAAAATTGTGAAATGAGAGGATTCAGTAAAATCCAAAAGGCATGCAGCATTTTATTGAAGGGAGTATTCAAATTAATACACTGACACCTAAGGTGCAAGATAAATCACAACTAAACACAAGCAACCTACAGTACAACCAGCATTAAAAAAGTCAAGCGAATATAATGAACATGTTATGCATATATCTATGTCAAATTAAATACTGAAATTAAAGTAAGGAACACATGTCAGAAGTATAACCATTTTTGCACCAAGACCAAACTTCCCACGTGTCTGTTTCAAGCCATATTTCGTGCCAGACAGAACTGCATAAATGAGCATTCAGGCAGGGATTAAAATGGAGGTGGAAAAAATTATCTACAATATGAAAAACAATCAAACTAGAGCCAATCAGGAACTTAATATCATAAGTAATTTGAACCTCGACCAAACATGTTTGGGATGTCATCATGTGGCATGCCTCTTCCATTGTCCTGCATTTCAAATCAACACCAGTCAAGAGATTTAGGCCTAAGGGAAAAATTTAGAACAAATCAAAGAACTAAAAAAGGAAAAATCCAATATGGTAAGCAGGGTTGAGATGGTGGTAATTATACCTTGCATGTCACCCTGTAAAAAGAAGCTTCACCTCGACCCTTGGCACCCTTGGAAACTGTATGTTCCTTGACTTTCTTCCCCAGGGAAGCATTCTTTGCTTGTATTTCTTGAGCTCGAGCTTCTTTTGCCAATCTTTTCTGAACGAGTGAAAACAAATTGGAGCAGGAGAGTGTGAGATGACTAACAAACAGCTAAGAGAAGAGTTTTTATATTCCTTACTACAACAAATTGTGTGCATAAAAAGCAGTTGAAAGAAAATCTAACCACTTCAACACATCAAGTGAACTTAACACATAAAACTCCAAAACATATGCAAAATCTGAAGTACCCTACGCTCTACATAGTTCAATCAGGAAGTTAAAAACAAAAGAGAAAGCATATTAGAAGGTGCAGATACCTCACGGGCCTTAGCTGTCTCATAATCATCATATAATGCTTCATCAATACGTTCTCTATCAACAAGCCCAATCATGGAATTGAACTTGCTTTTGATGATCTCTTCTCTGCAACAGCAATGTGGACTTAGGCAGAAAATAAATAAACATATATTCACAAATAAAATGATAGCTGAAAGCATTTTCCAATGTATTTCCAGCAAAGACCAGAAGCTTACATTGTTATTTCTATCACCGGAAGCTCAGATATTGACTCTGCTGAATCTAGAGCGTTTTCAACAAATTCTCGAACAGTCGTGTATAGACATTTCCCAGGCTGAAATTCAAACATAAGTAAATCATACCTTATATAAAATCTTTAATGAAATCACTTAAAAAAATTGCAATGAGCTTCCATGATCTGTACTTAAATTTATAATATAATAATTGCAAAATTACAAAAATCTTTTACACTGAATCTGATTTTACCAATCAAAAAGTTATATAATGAAATGCATCTTTAATTTTTTTTTCTTCAATATTTTCAAGAGCTACTTTCGACTAATTACAATTTCAGGTAAACTAACATAATAACAAAAGAAAATTAAATTGCAGAAAGAAAAAAAGAAGAGAAAAACGTAACTGACATTATCAAATCCAGCAATGTTCTTGTTCTCGGCAAAGAATTCGGCAGGAGACTCTGCATAATCCACACGATTTTTTTAAAAGGAAAAAAGCAAATAATCTCAGTATTGATCCATCTATGTACACATACACGCATGCACATATTTTTGGTAAATCGGCACATACTTTGCTTGAGAATGCTTTCTTTAGCTTTTTTGGGAGTTTTTGATTTGCCTTTCTTTGTTTCAATTGGACTTTCACTTTCCATTTGAAATTCTCGAAGAAAAAAATGAAAAAAAAAATAAGTTAACAAAAAATCATGATAAAATTTTCAGAAACCAAAAATAATAATAGCAGAATCAAGGCAACAGTAGGGAATTTGAGAAATGTTCGAGCAAAGAAGACGAGGGAAAGCTAGGGTTAGTAAAGCAAACTGTGATACCGTACGGTCATCTGTATAATAAATTATTGTGCGCGCCATTTATCCGTTTCATACTGTCCCGCCAAAGATTGTGTGTTTTGTTTTTCCGCGAAGTTTAGGCTAGGCGCTGCTGATTGCTAATGGGATCTCGGTATTTGGAATTAGAATTGTAGTTGAGACTGGATTTTTATGCGAAATGTGAATTAAAAAAAGTATTTGAAATTATTTCAATTTATTTAAATTCATATTATTATAATTTAATGTGAATTCTGAAATAAAATAAATTTTAAATAATATTGTATGAAATTATTTTAATTTTTTAAAATTCATATCATAAAGGATGTTGTGACCAGGATGAATCATTAGAAGAATGTTGATGAAACCCTCTTTAATAACCTTCTAAATATGATTACGAATTTGATCGATTTCGAAATTAATAAAACTATAGTTGTCTAACGCTAAGTGATGTATTTAAAAAAAATTCAATGTTATCATTTTTTTCTATTTACGCTTTAAATTGTCTTTTAACAATTAAAATCTTAACGTTTCAATTTTTTCAAATGAATTCTTTTTAAATTATCACTGACAATCAATATTTTTGATAACGTGATATTTTTAAGGACATAACATAACGAGATAAAATTGAGATTTTTGGGGTGCTAAAAACGCATTTTTATTGTTCAGAATATATTTATGATATTAAAAATAAATGTCAAAAAATAGTTTATAATTAAATCTCCCATTCCATATTTTCACTCCAATAAGGTAAGGAAACCATCCCTCATTTAAGGGCATTTTTTTAAATAAAAAAAATACCATGTTCAAGTTCAAAATACATTGCAATCATATTTTATCAAAGAAATCCCCATTAAACAAGAACGCATAAAACTGGTTAAAGTCACCTGAAAGTAAATAAATATTAACAGAGCTCGAACTCAAAAAACTAATTCCATGAATGCTGCACCACCTAGGATGATGATAATAGACAGTACAGTCTGTAGTAAATAGAATATCTATGAGCTAGGATGACGATAAGAGACATTACAGTCTTTTGTAAATAGAATATCTTACAATCTGGCCATAGTTAGCATGAATGGGACATATTTCGGATACGAAAGAAGTACATCCCAAACCTAGAATAGATGAAAATGAGCTTTAATAAGCAAAATGGAGAAACAAAAGTTTGTGAATAGGCTTAGCATTGGCTTACCATGTCAATAAATGCAAATGCCTATCATCTTCTTAATCTTAAGGGCATTTTCTTTGTATATATGAAGTTCCATGTTCTTCATACCTGTAAGATGAATGCACTTAAAATTAAGTAATTTACAATAACTTACTATATGATTACTTCTACTGATGTCGGTAACATCGAGATTGCAATATGAAAAGTTAAACATGATGCTTACTCGGAATTCGAGAACCACATTTGCTGGAATGAACCAAGAGATGCCAAGATACTCCCTCCTATCCAAACACTGTTTCATTCATGTTAACAGAATTTAGTAAGAGCAAGAAAAAAACAAAAATTCTTACTGAAAATTTAAACAAGCTTATGCTAAAATAGCAAATAGAAAAGGTAATAAGTTCTTATAATCAATAGAAGGTAATTACTATGGTTTTTAATCATTCATCTTATATATTCATGAATTCTATATTTTTTACTCTTGGAACTTTCTGTTCACTATAAATCCTCGAAGCTTGGGCAAACATCTTAGTAATAGCTCCTCCTCCAGATATTTCAGCTTTTTCAATTACGTAGTCAGCTGTACTTGAACCTCCTTGTTAGTTGTCTCTTATTTCAATGATTTGCTATATCTCTTGCAAAGGAAATGGTGCATGCATTCACATAAGACCTTTTTGGCTTCTTGATCATCTCCACTCAACATGAACCATAAAAATGGAATCTCATTCATCTTCCTACCGATAAGACCTTACAACTGCAAGTTGGTTTCTAAGATACAATCATGTTTATGAACATATCAAGTGCCTAAAAGTGGTTACTGGTTCTTGCATTACTAGGGAGTACATGATCAACAACAAGGTACAAGTCCAAAAAATTATATAACAAGGGGGACACATGGAACTTGTATCATATACTTGCTGATGAGATTCAACAATACTACTTTAACCAAAAACAAAACAGATAAAATAAATTGGGTAGAACCCAAAAAAAAAAATTAAACCACAACAAACTTTTTTTTTGAAAGGTAAACAGTTTTATTAATATCAAAGAAAGACTTGCATTGTTAGGGGCCCTCATTAAAAAACCTCCCTAAACCTAAATGGAGGAAAAAGAGTACACCCTAGACAATGACAAAATAGCAACACTTAGCCTCCTTATAAAATCATAAATAGAGTACAACCTGAATCTTCTTTCTGTTGCATTTCCACTCGCCAATAACTCTAGCAGCATGAGGAGATTCCTTCATATAGACAGACAATGATAGTGTTAATTTGTTACCAAAATTTTTATTCTACCAACATGCAGAATTATGACAGAAACTGTGGTGATATGAAATCATGTTCTCAAGGATTATGTCAAAACATCAACAACTGCTAAAACATGAAATCAAGCTTTAGGATCATAAATAGAGTAAAAAAACACTTGTGCAGGAATGGAAAACAAAAAAGAATACCTCTAGCAAGTCTTTCTCAAGTCGTTCTTTCAATTGTTGCATTGATGCTGTGCCACCAGCAAGCTGCAATATAAAGGAATAACAGAAGTGATAATATCAGTTATGCAAAAAGATCTGACCTAAAAGATCATCCATGTTTATCAATTAAATTATTAATACACATTTCATCCAGTCAAATAAGCTACTTGTTTTGGAATATGATATTCAAAAGAGAAACATGAGATGAAAAAATTTATCAGGACACTGGAGTACGGGCTTGCTTGGGTGTGATTGTCTTACCAATATACTGCCAAACAATTCTTTCCGGATGTCCACATCACATCTATTGATGCTTTCTATGACCTGCAAAAAATTGAAAAAATGCTTAATTAAATAATCCTTGTAAAAATACAATGTCCATTGAAAGGAGTAAAAAGAGGTTGATATTAAAGGCAGAATGCATGAAGTAAATTAGCATACCATTTGTGGCAAACCACGAGCAGGTGAATAAATCTCAGTAAAATTGTCCATTCCAGGAATCGTCTAGTAACAAACAGGAAATCAGAAAAAATATCAACATACACACTAACTTACTAATGGAAGAATATACTCTAGTTATGCATGGAAAATAATAAATAAACTACAAAAAAAAAACTTTAAATTGATTCTTCATATTCATTTTATCAACAAGAATTACAGGTCAGCCAAGAAACCAAAAGTAACCGATTGAAAGAAGCAATGAATTCAGAGACGGATGATATCAACAAATTAATTAAGAAAATTCCAAATCCAGCAGCAATTCCAGGAATACCATTCCTTAAGGTAATAATCAAACTTATTCCCAACGGTCTATAAATGCCAGAGGAATAAGAATGCTAGACCAACCAAGTTAAGGCAAGACTCCTTACATATTTCATTAAGACAAACCTAAGAACTAAGGATCATTTCATACCAATCTTATACAACAGAAAAAGTTGCAATTTTAAAACCATGCACATTAGATAAATCCAGAATAAGCACTTCACAAATAGACAAGATAAGAGGTCCTATCATTGTTATAAAAAAAAGTGCACAATGCATATATATTTAGGACAAAAAGCTGCAGACTGAATACACGCTCAAAAGAACATCAATTGACTATAAACATGCTGATGAAGCATGTTGGAAATAAGTGCTTATGGATTAAGCTCCTTAAGATTTTATTTTTGTTAATTTACTACATTTTAGGAGTTTATTTGTAAAAAGCTAGATATAAGCTTTCTTTTCTTTATGTTGGCTATTTTGCATTCTTTAGTGTTACAATTATTTTCTAAGTATTAGACCTTTAGAGTTACACTGGTATTTGACATGGAAACAAGGATTTAACGTTCAATATCTGGCAGCTTTAAATCATGAAAATTTTGATGGAGTTTTGATTTCTTTCACCTAGGATCATTTTGCTTTCCACTCCTGATTGTTCTATTTCTTTCCGAAACCCTCTTTTCCCCAAATTTCTTCTATCTCTTTTTTTTCTTCTCATATCACTGTTTCACACTTTTTCCCTTCTAGTCCAACAACACGTGCTAATGTCCCCAACAGAACTTGGATAAAAAAAATTAACAAAAAAATGTAACTGCAAGTGCACAAAAAGCATGAAAGAAAATGAAATCAGGATCCCCAAATTTTGAAGACCACCTACCTGAGCCAAAGATGGGTTAAACAGAATATCAGGGATCTTGAATCTATCAGCACCAATTTCAATTGTCCTGAATTAAAATAAAAGAAAATGCAGGATCAATTAATATAAGTAATAATAGAAACAGAAATCCAAGGACTATTTTGTCATAGCTAAACAGGATTAGACAATCCTGTTGATACTACAAGTTGTATGGTGAATGCAAAGGGTTCAAAAAAAGCACAAACATTGTTTATACTTTATAGTTCAACTCAAGGATGATAGCAAACAGAACAAAAGCAACCTAATTATGACAACAAAACGGTTCTAATAAACTAATAAGGAACTCACTGGCCATCGGGAAGCTCATATGAGGTCATTGGGATATTTGAATATGAACTTTCTGCAAAGGAAAAGGCAGCATACAGCTGTATAATCAAATCAATAATATCATTCGAAAGAGATTTTTTAAAAAGCATAATGCCATAAATATCAATCCAGCTACAGCAGACAAGAATATTTGAGATATTATTGAAGGCAGCTTCCATGACTATGAACATACATAAAATACAAACATAAAATAGGAATAAAAGGATGAAGTGGCATGACTTCATGATAAAAGAAGATGGAAAACGAATACAAACCATCATATGGAGTATCTGGAGCTCAACAGACACATTCCTTGATATCACTTGCGATCACTCTCTGTTGTAAGAAAATATAAAAAGGTATTAAAGGAACGAACTTGTCAATTTGGAAAGGGGTAACAATGATTAAAAACAAACCTGGGAATAAAGCTTGTAGGATTCTGTTGTGTGTGGCAAATCAACATCTACAGTCTAAGATTCTCAAAACAAAAGCAAAGAGAATTGTCAGAAAGCAATGTAGGTTATTTACTAGAAATTAATATGAAAAAGAAAAAGTGAAACAGCAACTGGAGAAAATTTCCGTCAGAGTACGTTGCAGTTTCAAGAAAACTATTTTTACTTTGGAAAATCAATTAATATAAGAACAAGACAAGCATCATTCTCTACCATATGGCAATGCTTTGAAGTTCTTTTGCCTTCTCTTTCTATAGCGTATATTTAAATAAGGGATTTTCCCCCATACCATTAGAAAAGAAGAGGAAGGGAACTTTTGTCAGTGTTTAATTTCTTTAAATATCACTCAGTGACTGTTAATATTCAAATCGCTGAAACATCACAGGAAGCAAGGAGTGATGCCATCTCCCACTTGCCACATTTGAGCAGCATTAAGGATTTCAAAACAAGTCTTGAAACTGATCATAAACCTTAATGGGTTTTTGTGCACCAGTGTTGTCAAAGAAAAAAGTCGAATAGTTTTTTGTTTAATTTCATTAGGACTGCCAGTGTTGTCAAAGAAGTTAAACTTAGGATGACATGTATGCATGAAATGCAAGAAGCAAAAGCAATTAATTGCATAAAACTTAAATGGGTTCCAGTGATATTCTAAAATACCTGGAACACCCCTGGTTGTATTTCTTTTCTCTTAAAAGAGTACCTTGGTTTTATCTACAAACATCAGGATAAAAACAGTTGAAATTGAAGCAATGAATGATACATGAATTCTCACATTATGCCATCACTTACCACGATGCCTTTGCTTTCCAAGCTTTTCATCAAGCAATCGGTAAGAAATTCACCTCCAATAGGAGAAGAAGACACTGCCTGTTTATTGCAAACAAAAAAGGTAACAGGGGAAAGGTAAAAACAAAAAAGACAGATCATCGGACTTGTAAAGGCTAGTAAGAATTAAAAAAAGTAATAAATCCAATGCTTAAAGATCTCATAGAAATAGAATTTCATCCAGCAGGAAGTTCATTTTCAGGATAAAAAAATTAAGAACATTGCAGAATTTTGCTCCCCCAGCAAATCATTACTTTGCAGAAGAAAAATGAAGAGAGTGTGCAACAATTAACTTATAAAGCCAAGGTGCATATTCCAGCCTCAGTTATAAAAATTTTTAATCGTAGGAATTTGCAACTCAACATAGCTGCTAACATATTGCCAACTCCTAGAATTTTGTCCTAATTCCTATTAAGAACCGCAAGATAAAAAATTCCCCCAGAAAAAGCTCCTCGATACACGAGCAAAACATTTAGTCCTTTCAAGACTAATTCAGAATTGAATAATTTTGGGGGAAAAAGGGCAATCTGAACAGCAAAGTAGAGGGAGAGAGAGAGCAATACCTTTTGAAGAACATAACCATCATGTACTGGGGCAACCATAGTTGATCCTCCACCACTAAAGGAATTAATAGTTATACAGAAAACATGTTAGCAAAAGAAAGCAAGGAAAATTGTACAACCAGTACAGAAAAGTGAAGATACTTCTTTTGTTCTATTTATATGTAAGTATACAAATGCAACTGATCCATATAACCTAGGTTCTCATAATTCAGTATCTAAACTATGAAAATAAGTAATCTTTCAAGGTTCTCTCACTTCTATACTGAATGTGATTTCTGTGGTTACTCTTACATGCAACTTCCAGTTTTCTATGTTCAACTTTTGACAGACTAATATTGATAGCTGGGTAGAAGTCCCAAAGGAAGCCAAAAGAAAGTGAATGGCATTAAAGCCACAAGGTATTAAAGCCACTCTCTGCTCACAGAAAAATTTAAGAATATAAAGTATACCTATCAATGACAACAGAGGTAGCAGATGTAAGAACCTGGCATAGAAAAGAATTTTAATCAAACCCCAATTATTAAAACGGAAAGAATTGGAAATGAGGAAAATAGTAATACCGCATTCTTGGCCAAAAACAGAGCAGGAACTTTGTACTTTTCAAACATGAGTTCCGCTGTCCTGTTAGATTTTAACAAAACCAAACAGCATGTTTTCAGATTGGGGGAAGAAAAAAGCGAAGAAAATTAACTAGCTTGATTGCTTGGAAATTCTAACTTTTCCCTCTGTTGTTGAGTGTTGGAAGAAGGTTCAGCAAGTAGCATTGGATGTTCCTTAGGATCAACAAGTAAACAATCCTTTAAAGCATGATCCCAGATGTTATCAACAATATCCCAGTCAACAACAACCCCATCCTTTAGGGGAGACACCACCTGGCGAATGCAAGCAGCTGTTAACTAACTAATGCATACACAAATAGTAAATACATAAATGAACTAATACCAAAAAATCAAGTATCATCAGCAAGGACCTCACCTCCATATGGTCACGGCGAAAACCCAAGGCTTGAGAGCCTACATACAATTTGCGTTTTCCTTTGGGTTCGTTGGAATCGGCATTATTGTTGTTAGTCTCGGAATCGTTGTTTTCTTTGTCATCACTAGCATCCATTTGATCAATGCACCCCACAACCTTAACAAACAAACAAAAGAACATAAAAAATGAAGAATTATGTGATTAGGTCAAAAAAGAAGAAGAAGAAAAAACAGAAGGCAACATCAAATTAGAAAGAAAGAAGCTAGGACTTGTCTTACAGAGGGAAATACAGCCTTGGGAGCATCTTCGCCAGCATAACCAGCTTTGCAAGTGTGAGACCCTAAGTCTATCACTATAGCCGATACTTCATCTGTGCATGTTGATTATTATGTATAGTTACTTAATTTTGAGATTCAAGACAAAAGTAGGCAACGCATCAAAGTAACAAAACACATACACACACAAAATGCTAAATGAGGCTCAACTTTATTTCAACTCACCCCCTCCATACATGGCTGAAACTCAGAGTGAAAACGAGCGATACTGGAGGGAACAGTTCGTAAATGTGGTTTCGCCAGTCACAGATAGGATGAAGAGACGGCGAAAGTGCGGTCGGCGGCGGCGGGAAGAGTTTCCTTGATTTTTTCTTTGATTGTGATTTGGGCTTTTTTAGGTTTGAACGGTTTCCAACTATCTTTTTCGAATTAGGTTTTTTTTGGGCCCTTTTACAAATTTAGGATCTATAATTTTTGTATGTATTTTTCATTAATTTTAAATAATATAAATTTATTCGGAAAACAAGTGTTTTCTGTTTTATATGATTAAATTTTTTTCCAATAAAAAAATTCTATTTTCTAATTTAGAGTTTATATTAATGATATTTTAATGTGATTCAACCGTTATGATGTGGGTAAAGCCATAAACGACCACTATAAATTGATAGTAAGAGAATTGATAGCAAGAGAATTGATAGTAAGAGAATTGATAGCAAGAGAATTGATAGTAAGAGATATCAGCTTTATCACTATCTTATTTAATTAGGCTGTAAACCGTTTGGCATTAGATCTATCAACTGCTGGTTAACAGTAGGAGCAATCATCTTCTGAAAATTTTAAATTATTATATATTTTAATATTTTAATTTTATAAATTCATTAACTCCTAATATTTTAAGAGTGTTGTACACTCTTTCCTACGTGTCTGATTATAAATAGGATTTTCGAACGAATGTGATAAGATGGTTACAACAAAAAGAAATGCACAAACTTTGATAATCGTGACTCTCATTTCTTTCTTTATGACACCAAAATATCTAAAGAAAAAAATCTTATGCAAATATGTATTTCAGGCAGTAACAGAATACTCATTAGATCATATGGCCTTGATGTTATCAATAAGCAGTAAACTATCAATAGCCGGTATGTTAGAATTCATTCTAAATTCTTGCAACTGTGTCTGTATGGATCCCCAACAGCCCATATGAAAGCCAACTTTTCATTGGTCTTTAATCTTTTATGGAAATGACTGTCAAGCAGAGTATATTTTTGCAGAATAAAGAGCTCGAGTCATAGTGATGCTGTAAAGCACGTTGTCACAAGGTAAATCCAGGCCGATTTATCATCTTCCTCGGGCTTCCCCTCCTAGAACTCGGCCTTTCTCTGCTTCTGCGTCATTTAATCTAATAAAAACTCAATGAAGATGGAAAAATCTAGAAATAAATGAATATACACACTGCATTCATGCATATATAATGTTAAAGATATATGAACATGAAACACCACAATCATATACAATGTTAAATAGAAGCTAACATTGTAAGTTTGGAACAGGGAGAAAGAATAAGTGATATCTGAGAGGACATTAGCAAACTAGCTGAGGAGCATGAACATCGGGTAAAAGGACAGTAACTTGGAAAGAAATTCTTGTGTGTGTGCATGAGAGAGAAGAGAGAATCCACTTTAACACTTTTGGTTCTAAAGGTTCTATTATCTACCTGAAAGGATTTCTAGCAGCATTATTATAAGGTAACATGTTTAGTTGTCTTTACATGAGCTGCATCATGGATCATGTTACCTAGAAAAGTAAACAAAAAAATATAGTACCCCACTCTTGTTTTGTTCATCACATGAAGTCACATGTAAAAAAACTAGGGAGATCAAGAGATGATTCAAATTAGAATGGTGCAACTTCTGCAGAGACTTACACTGCACAAAGAAAAATTAATTCAGGCCAAATGTAGCCATGGAAATAACCAAAAAAATGGAAACAAACAATGATTAGCACAAATATCACAGACAAGATGCTTGTGATCTTCTCAAAGAAACTCCATTATTATTATTTCTTACAGTTACAGGATACTGTGAATAAACTTTAATTTCAGCCCCAAGTCTACCACAAAACAAGACTTGAAGAAAAAAATAAGTCAGTATTGATAAGTAGCAGATACAGAAAAGAAAAGAAAGAGTAGAGATCCAATAGTCCTATCTATCTGACAGTAAAAGTAAGAATACTGCAAAAATGTTGAATGATAATTGGGCCTTTATTTCTCTTTCCTCCTCAGATCTCTAGGCAGTAGGAAAGCACTGGAGTCACTTGTTTTGGTTGGGATTTGAAGCACTCGGTGGTGCTTGTCTTAGGCTTGTCTCCAAAGGATCTTGAATGGCTTCACTCAACTTGTCTAGATTTGCAGAAATAGAAACAAAAGAACCTAGCAATCTCCTCGGTTGATTTCCAGCTCTTGGATGAGTCTTTCTCCAACAGCAGAGGGACAGCGGAGAACATATGAGTAAATTAAAGAGTATCAAGGCAAAGACAGCAAACGGAGCTCTATGAATGAATTTCATATTGATCTTCTGTTGGAAAAGAAATGTAATAGAGATGACTTCGGATCTAAGACATTGAGAGATATCTTCAGGAAAGGTGACACTGCATGTCTTACATGCTTCTGCTAAAGTCTTAAAATGAGTGTAATATATAAAAATGTTACTAGACAATAACTCCATACCTACTAAAAACACTGTTTCAAAGTTGAATATTCCTATCTTGACTAGGTATCATGTGCTTAAACTAAATACAATATCACAGCCCTATCTTGACTACGTATCATGTGCTTAAACTAAATACAATATCACAGCCCTATCTTGACTACGTATCATGTGCTTAAACTAAATTCAATATCGTAGCTAGTAAAGCAGGGCTATGGTATATTTAACTCAACTGGTTTTGATCACCAGATATAACGCATATCCGATCAGGTTCTAAAATAATGGAGCAAAGATACTCATAAGCACAATTATTCGCAGTATAACCAAACATCAGTATAGGTTAGAGAAAACTAAAGACAGCAAAGTAGGCTAGTAAGTCCATTAAAATAATCATAAATTGCATGTTGGGATTTCTACTAATAATGTAGATTATAATATCTTCTTGATCAGATTTATTCTTAATCATTTTTCTTTGTTACTTAAAGAAATGGGAACTCAGAAGCTGCTGATCATGTGACGCTGATTTGAAAAGCATTTTTCTGTGTCTTTTCTACAATCCTCAAATGTTAGATAACATGTCTCATGTGACCAATCACATGAAACCAAAATCAGTTGCATCATTTGCCTGTCCTAACCCTGTAACAAAAACAGCTAAAGTTAGCTGGGTAATCCTGCTTTCTGCTAAACAACCACTCATAATGTTTCTAGGAAAATGCCTTCCAATTGAGTCTTTTGAACTTCACTGTGGTTATAGCAGGGTCTTCTCCTTTCTAGCATAATCTCCTTTTTTTTTCCTGATTAAGTTTAACAGGCTTGTCAGCCATGATTGAGGACTGATGCACTTAATTTAATCTGAAACTTCTTCGGGTCTATTTGTATTCCTTGGTTTCAAGAGCTTACTGAACATAGAACAAGGATTTCAACTACGTGGCATAGTAAAGGAAGTCTATAACTGACAGACATTATTAAAGATTTTAAAAGCAAGTTGAAAAGACTTTTTTTCTATATTTGACAAGCTTTCACATCACTGATTAGTCAGCAGTCAAGTTCAATGGAGGGGAGGGAAGTTTACATGCATAATGACAGTTCCATCACCCTAGGAATGGTGATAGAAATAGAATAGGAACATCATCAATATAAAAAACTCTGCTCAAGGGACCCCTGAAATTAGTATTCAAAGGATTTATATATTACCAAAATCACTTGAAACAGCCTGGATTAACACTAAAGAAAAATGATTGATTCAAAACCAAATGCTTAGGCTGGGATTGACCAAAAGATAATACACAGGTGATGCTCCAAAGCTAAGGAAAAGAAAATTCACTCTTTCAGCAGACTTTTCCATCCATTTTATGAAAATAAAAAAAGTTGAGGTATTAAAGGTGTCAACCACTTTATGCCTTGAGGATAGCGTAGAGTGTGAACATCATTCAACTTTGAGAATATCTTCTACACATCCTGAGTCCAACATCAATGAGGATCTCTAAATTGAAGTCACATGATGAAATCAGAAAATTTGATTATTTATCTTCCAAGAATGAATTAATCAAAGTTTACATAGTCAAATCATTTGACACGATACTAGCTGCAACTCACTCTATTTCTTCATGATCAGACACTATTGAAGGATTCTCCTTACATACAACAGTATTATAACCAAAAAGTCTTGCAAAACAAGAAATTAACTGCCCGTGAATGACTTCTTCAGAAGGAAGCACGGTAGATGTCTCTCTACTCAAGGATGTAACTTCTTTATCTGCAATTCCACAAGGCACAATATGTTCAAAATACTTTAAATCAGAATCAATGTTGAATGCTAGCCCATGAGAGTTATTCCAAGTGATATCCGGACACCAATTGCACCGATCTTTCTTTCTCCAACCCAAACTCCTGTCTCACCCTTTTGGCCAGCACAAGCTTTCACACCATACAAGAATGACAATTCAATCATAGTCGACTCAAGTTTCACCACATAATTCCTGGCACCAAGCCCAATTTCACGAAGTGAAATAATAGGATATAGGATGGCTTGACGGGGACCATGAAATGTGATGTCTCCTCCCCTTCGCGTATAATGAAGCTCAGCTCCTATATTTTTCAATTCAGACGCAGGAATTAGCAGATTGTGATCAGTTTGTCGTTTTCCAAGTGTATATGTTGGTGGATGTTGCAGGGACAAGAGAGTATCAGGAATCCTACATAATTTTCTATCAGATACCAGCTTCTCCTGCAGCTTAAGTGCATCCAAGTAATTGACAAAGCCCATTTTCCACACCTCAAGTTTAAGTGGACCTCTCATTCCCTGTGGAATACAACATCAATGAGCACATTTATGATATCAACTATCCGGTACATCATAAACCTACTACTGCTCGAAGCATCTAATACTAAAAGGCATTGCAAAGACAATTCTTCACATGTAATGTTTAAGTTATTGTTAATTCACAAAAGAGCTTAGCCTTACAAGGATTTAGCCGACCTGCACTTAAACTGGGCCCAATCTTTTACTAAAAGGATTGAGCCGATCCTATAGTCTATATATTTTGGTTAAATACTTTTTTTAACCAGATATACAATAAACAATATCTTAAATACAAAAGTAAATGAGTAAACCCAACTCCAAATTCAGATCAGAAAATAACATTAGCATTGAAAACTTGAAATGATAATAGTCAAAAAAAAGTTTACCAACTCGCTGTTTTCCAACCACAACTACGTGGCAATACCCAAGGAGAAAATATGAAGCTTAATGCTCTACTTTAGTACTTTCTTAAACAATGTAAAGTTAAGGGTTAATAGTCTAGTGCCTCATTTCTTCTTTCTTTTTCTTATTCCTCCTTTCCTTTTTCTTTCTCGACCTAAATCCACCCAGAATCGGTCTCGCGCTGGCCGCCATTCTGGTCACTGTCGACCACTGTCATCAGAGGTCGACGAGTCTCAAAATATCTCACCATACTCGCCTCACCCTTTTGAACGCGAATCTTTTGTCCATTTAATCGAAAAACAACATAAACTCTATAAATCTAGCTTTGATACCAACATCGTTCATCATGCTTTGGTCACCATTCGCGTTGAGACCAGGGCCGAATGAAAGCTTTTCCTCTCCTTTTTTTAATCATTTGGTTTAGAACTTTATAAAAACCATCCTAAAAGGCATGACTCCAAATTAAAGTCTATATTTTTTGTATGCAACTGCAACAACCGGAACATTGGGAAATTTATGAGGTTGAAAAAGAAGTATTGAACAGAAAATAAACAAAAAATATGCCAGAAATTCAAGTTAACTTTACTTTACATCTCAAAGAAGCATTTTGTCATACACTTGGATACGAGTTTAAGGAAAACTGAATGTGTGTTGGGAATTGGACACAAAAGATAATACCAACAGCCTTACCTTTAGCAAAAAGCCAAATTTTCACCTCTTATCTTAATTTATTAATGAAGGAACGGAAAAGAAAGCTCAAATGAAGAAATCAAATGCGAAACAGTAAAAATAGCTCAACTATGTGTTAGATTTGCAGAGGACAAACCAGGTATCAGAGCTCGCTTCCTCTCTGAATTCTCTTATAGCGTTGAGTTGCTTTGATCTCAACAACTACTGGCCCCTGAAATTCTAGAAAATTTGTCATTATATCCTTTGAAATTTTAAAAATATAATTGGGCTCTTAAGTTTTGAAAAATTATCATTTAGTCTTTTAAGATTTTTTAAAATGATATTAGTCATCTTCAAATATTTGATTTTTTTAAATATATATATATATATATATAATTTTTAAGAAAATCATTAACATGATCAAACACATTTGACTAGCCGACTAAGTTGCTCATTTTCCCCCTAATATTTCTTTAGGTCATAGGTATAGATATCCACTAAGAGTACTCCCTCTCCTTCCTCTAGGATCTTCCTTCTCCTACCATTTAAGTAGGATTAGAGTTAGGTTTAGAATTTATCAAAAAAAAATAGTTAATATACACTAATATAGTGATGATGACAATTGCAAGTTCTTGCTATTACAAATTGTTAAATTGATGGATGGAAGTATAAATATGTAATTTTGACATTTGATTACTAAAAAGGTTAATATGTGTAAGTGCATAGTATTGATGACAATTACAAGTTGTTACATCGATGAATTGAAGTATGGATAAGTAATTTTAACATTTGGTGACTAAAAAGGTTAATTTTTGTAAATGTATAGTGATGATGACAATTGCGAATTATTACTATCACAAGTTATGACATTGATGAATGAAAGTTTAAATATGAAACTTTCAAATTTGGGACAAAAAAGGTTAGCTTATGTAAATATATGGATATGATGACGATCACAAGTTTACGTTGTTTCAAGTTGTTATTTTAAAAAATACAAATTTCATCCTTCAACTATCTTTGACTTTCATTTTGATCATTAAAATTTTAAAATTACAAAATTAATTGAATTGTTCCTATTTTTATCATTTCATAGTTAAATAATTATCGACATCATGATATGGCAACCTTCACCAAAACAACATAATTTTGGATCCCTATATAAGATCAAATTCTATCTAAAACGTCATTATTTAATTCCATATAAAAACTTTTTTATTCGTTTCTCTCACTTCTTTTTTATTCTTCTTCACATTTACTCCCTTTCGATCTAAACCAACATAAAATTCAACCACCACGTTGGTTGTTTAATTGAAAAATAATCCCAACTCAACAAATTTAAAGTTGATATCGTCATCGTACGTCATATTCTGATCATTATTTGTATTGATATCGATGTCGAATGAAAGTTTTTCCTCTCATTTTTCAGTACTTCTATTTAGATCATTGTAAAAAGATAATTAAATAATAATTTTTTATAATTTATTCTTAAAAAATTTAATTACTCTACAAAGTTGTGTGCTAAGATCCGTCATTAATAAGAGATGAAGCTAAGCTTATCATAACCCTTATCATTATGTAATGCACCTTCATAACCACTCTTAGTAGAAAAATAATTGATCTATCAATATTAATTTTTTTTCTTCTGAATCAATAAATAAGCTCAAAAGAGTAAAGAATTGTGAGGGTAGAGTTTGGACTATGTAATTAAACAAAATGACATGGAATTATGGGCGTAGGGAGCGGAACTCAAACTAAAAAAATTGCGCCATAATAACATATTTCAAGTCCGCATTCTTTCTTTCCCCTCTCAAACATGGGAAATGTTTACGTGTGGCGTTTAATATGCGGTTAAAAAAAAGTGATTCTGATTTTGTGATTGTTGTACACAATAAAATCAGTAAAAAGTATCGAAAACATTAATATTTTTATCTATTTGTTATTATTTTGACATTTTATCGGGTTTCTTAACAAAATCGGTAAAAGTATTATCGATTTTGTATCAAAAAAATTATTATTTCTATCGGTTTTGTTATTATTTTGGCATTTTACCGAGTTTCTTAATTAAATTGATAAAAGCGCTACTGGTTTTGTTATTGTTGTGCATAGTAAAACCGGTAAAAATTACCGAAAACATCATTATTTCTACAAGTTTTATTATTATTTTGGTATTTTATCGGGTTTATTAACAAAATCGGTAAAAACGCTATCGGTTTTGTTATTGTTGTGCATAACAAAACCGGTAAAAATTATCAAAAACATCATTATTTTTACCGGTTTTGTTATTATTTTGGCATTTTACCGGGTTTCTTAACAAAACCGGTAAACCCGGTAAAAGCGCTATCGGTTTTGTTATTATTTTACCTGTTTAGTTATTGTTTGACATTTTACCGGAAATGTTAAAAAACATGGATGTTTTAGGTAGAAATAATAATGTTTTAGGTAATTTTTACCGGTTTTGTTATGCCCAACAATAACAAAACTGGTAAAAATATATTTTTTTAATGACAAAATTAGTAAACACAAAAATTTGATTCCAACATTTTGTCCAGTATGGTTCTCAAACATAAAGTTTCCAAAACAGTGTCGATACATTTATTGTAAGTATCGATCATCAAAACATCGAAACCAATTATTATAAAGTAATACGTAAAATATACCGGTTTAATGAGAGAATAGGTAAACATATGCGTCGATACATTTTCTAAAAGTATCGACTCCAAAAACATCAAAACCGATAATTATAATGTAATAGGTAAATTTACAATGTAACTGATATAAATATACCGGTTTTATGATAGAATATGTCAACATTTTGTATCGACACAATTTTAAAAAGTGTCAATACATTTTGTCTAGAATGAATGTCAAACGAGGTGCACACATAAAGTGTCGATACATTTATTAAAAGTATCGATCACAACAACATCGAAACCGATAATTACAATGTAATAGATAAATTTACAATGTACCCAGTAGAAATATACAGTTTTTATGAGAAAATAGGTCTACATAATGTATCGACAAGTTTTAAGTTTGTGTCGATACTTTTTTTCAGAATGAATGCCCAATGAGGTGCACACATAAAGTGTCAATACATTTAAAATTGTATTGATCCCAAAAACATCGAAACTGATAATTATAATGTAATAAATAATTTTACAATGTTATCGGTATAAATATACATGTTTAGCTAGAAAATATGTAAATATAAGCGTTATCTTTTACATTATATAAGTGTTACCTAATATGTTATTGTACTTGATAATATTTTCAGTTAAATGCCTATTTTATTATATAAACACTACATATTATATTATATAAGCGCTACATATTACATTATATAAACGCTACATAATATTTTATTGTACTTAATAATATTTCTAATTAAATACCTATTTTATTATATAAGCGCTACCTAATATGTTATTGTACTTGATAATATTTCCGATTAAATGATATAATATAATCGGTATAAATTTTAATCGATCAATTATTTAATCAATTACGCCCCTTTTTAACCGTTTTTTTAACGGCCGCACATTAGAACTTCCCCTCAAACACACACTCTCTCGTGCAAATCCAATACCATATCTCTTCACACTAAAATAGTAAAATTCACTCTAAAACCTAATTTTATCCCCAATCTCCATACCGAAGCATCTCCTTATTTCCTCAGATTCCCATCGCTGTTCAAGTTTCAAGCAGAATTCGAAATTTTGAAACATGAATATTCTCCGCTTATCGGAAGAATTCGTTTCTTGGGATTTAACTTCTTCCGAGCTTCTTTGACCTATTTTTTTCTCGGTTTTCGAAGAGGTTTTGGAGAAAGCGTTGTTGGAAGCTGATTGAACGAGCAAGGTGAGCTCGTATCTTTGTATTATGTTGTTTTAGTTAAGATCTTACTTTTGGAATTAGGGTTTTGTTTTAACGAATTTTTCTCGAAATCATTTTTTTGTAGGGGGTAGGAAAATTGCATTTTATTGTTCAAAAAGAGTTGCGTTTTTTTTAACTTTATGCTTTTTTATTCAAATGTGTTTATAGAAGCGAAATGCAAGTAGCAAAATGGCGTTTAACTAAGGCAAATTCATTAAGCTAAAAAACCTAAATCACATTCGTAAAACACCACTGAACTATCACATTGTTTTGTTTTTTATTGATCTAGTTGAAGCAATAAAGAGTAATTTACATGCTTAATATTATAAAAAATATGCTAAGGTTCATGGGTTCAGCTAGGGCTTATTTTGATAATTTATTACTGTTGATTATTGTACCAACAAATACTAGAATAATGAGTTTATAGTTAGCTAAATTGAGGCTTATGACTTGGTTGAATTTTTATGTTTACAGGTAATTGTACCTTGTCTTTCTCAAGAACTTAGCAGCTTGCTTCTGGTGCTTGTATTGGTTCATAAGTATTTTCATAGATTTCAGTGAAGATTGAATTTTTGAGGAGCTATCATGGACTATGGGCTTTCTGATAGCAGTGGTGAGTTGAGATGAAAGTTTTGTTTTAGTTTGTTTTTACTCCTTGTACTTGATGATTTTGAGATTCAAAGGACTTGGGTTTTTTCAGATTGGTTTATTGTTGGAAAAGTAAAGTGGATTTCCTTGGTTAATTTGAGTGAATATTTAGAGTTCATAAGCCATTGCTATTCAATAACTTGTAATCACTAAATGTTCGAGCCTCCTTTTTTTTGCACCCGTTCCCTCTTTCTAAATGTTGTAATTTCTACGTTGTCTTGAGGTGTTCTGCAAACCTTTGCATAAATTTTTCCCTACCATAGAAGCTCAACTCAGATAATGGATTTTTTCGGATCTGAAACAACTGCAGGAACAGATGATGATCTTCCTTCTTCACAGCAAAATAGGTTTCAGAGAGGGGGTCGCACTGCTGCAGGCAATGGAAGATCAGCAGTTGTAGGTTCTGTGGGCAATAGGAGATCAGAAGTTGCTCCTTTGCCCAGGATTCATGGTGGTGATATGGAAACACAAATCCATCTGATTGAACAGGAAGCATACAGTTCAGTCCTGCGTGCCTTCAAAGCTCAATCAGATGCTTTAACTTGGGTATTTGTCAAAAAAAAAGTCAATAATTTATCCCATAAAGATTGTGACAATTAGGTTTTAAAGCTATTTAAACCTAACGTGTTTTCCCTCTCAGGAGAAGGAAAGTTTAATAACTGAACTCAGAAAGGAGTTGAGAGTGTCAGATGTGGAACATAGAGAGCTTCTATCCAGGGTTAATGCCGATGACATGATCCGGAGGATAAGGTCTGACTATACTTTGACATGCTCTACTGAGCAGCTTTTATTAAATATGTAATGACTTCTTCTCATATCTTCATTTTAATGGGAACTATGTTCAATATTACTGTTAGGGAATGGAGAACGGCAGGTGGGATCCAGCCTGGAATGCTTAGTGCAAGTCAGCCTTTTCGTGACCCTTTACCTAGTCCTACAGTATCAGGATCACGCAAGAAACAAAAGATGTCACAATCTGTAGCTTCACTGTTGATGGTTGCACCATCTCCTGCACTGCATCCATCTATGAAACCGTCTTTATTGGCCTTGAGGCGAGCCCCCCCTACAGGTGCAAAGAGCAAGAAGTCAAACTCTGTGAGTCAATTTGTTCCAAGGAAGTTAATGAATGGAATATGCATATCCTATTTTCACCATTTACTGATGATGTATGCTATTTTGCTGTATCCTCAATGAAGTCGACGCGGTACCCTTCTGCAGGACTTCCTGGCAGACCCCAGGCTTCTAACTGTATGTTTTCTGGGGCCTTTACAACAAATGAACCTGCTGAAGCAGCAACATATGATCCATTAATTGGAAGGAAAGTTTGGACAAGGTGGCCTGAAGACAATCATTTTTATGAGGCTGTTATAACAGACTATAACCGGGTTGAGGTATATTTTGTAGTTGTATATATAGTATATTCTTAATTAATGGAGCTTTATACTCCCATGTTGATAGGGGCGGCATGCTTTGGTTTATGACATTAATACAGCGGATGAAACTTGGGAATGGGTCAATCTCAAAGAGGTAGGATTATTTCATTTTCATGCTATCTCATACAATGTATTATTTCTTTGTGTCACCTCATTTACCTTCAGCTAGTATGTTACATAGAAATTTTAATAAAATCAACTTTTATCCTTGCTGCATATGTTTTCCTGAATCTTTTATGCCATTGATAAGGCATTGCAGAATTCATGTGCATGTCTATTCTTGTGCCTTGAACCATATGTTTCAAGAGATATGGTGTAAATAATATAGTTTTACGAACTTATACTACATTGTGAAGCTTATCAGTTAATGATTAATATGTTTTTCTTGAATTTGGGTGCAGTTTGGTTCGGAAATAATGAAATTATGAAGGTGTCGATATACTATTGCATGTATTTTGATATATTTCCTAGTTGTTGACATACTTATTACTCAATTCAAGTTGTGTTACCTAGTAATGGCCAATGCCATCAACTATCTGCGCACATCTTGACAATTTGTTTCATTATTATCATTCTCAGTCAAATGTATCAAGTGTTTTGTATCATATTCAGAGAATCTGGTTCATGTTTCGGTGCTGTTGTATCAATGATCCCTAGGCATTATGCATGACTGTTCTAAGTTTGTAATATTGCATGCGGAGTGGTAACTTTTAAATAACTCCTCTCAAATTTTTGTTACTTCCAAGGATGTCTTTTGTTATCTTTTAGTTCCTTTCACTACTTGAGGCTCTTAATGAGATTTAAGAAACATGGAATGGCATTTTATGTATCCACTTATTCGGTCACTCAAATGCAATATCAAGTCCACTCAACTGATTGTTATATATATATGATGGTAGATATCTCCCGAAGATATTAGATGGGAAGGTGATGATCCTGGAATTTCCAATAGAGGTGGTCGCCCTGGACCAGGCCTTGGGATTAAGAAGTCCATGGGACATGGTGGTGGGGTGGTTGGAGCAGGCAGAGATAGGGGGAGTATAAAGGGTCAGGGCAAGAAGGGTTTCCCTTTGGCCCAAAATGGTGTTGGGAAAAAGGTTTTGGGTGATATTGAGATACTTCGTACAGATACTTTAATAAAGGAGGTATAATTGCTGCTCAAAGATAATCTATACTGAGAATGTAAAAAATGTAGTGTAATTGTTTTCTAATTTTGGAAATTTTGATTAGGTGGAAAAAGTCTTTGGTGCAAACCATCCCGATCCAATAGAGATTGAGAAAGCAAAGAAAGTGTTGAACGTAAGTATTGTCCTCTAATGATATTATAATGTTCTATATCAGCTATTGCAGCAATCATAATGGGTAGTCATTATTGCAGGAGCATGAACAAGCACTACTTGATGCAATTGCAAGACTTGAAGGTGCATCCGATGGTGAAAGTGGTAATAACTAATTTCATAAGTTATATAATTTTGGTTAAAATAAGGATGCAACAATCTTCTATTGTACAATTTAATTGTAGCTTTCGGATGTTCGGTTTACCTGTGGAAAAGGTGTAAAAATTTCCAATTAATTATTGTTTTTCCTCATTCGTAAGAACGAATGCGATGATACAAATTTCAAATAGACAAGAACACTACACCGCATATTTAACATAGCTTCTATCTTAAGCCTGCCTCGTAATTTAACTAGTTAATTAGCTGCCGTTCGTGCAACTTCAACAACAGCAAGATGTAAACCCACTCTGGGGAAAAATGAGCTGTGACATGTCCAAAGCTGTGTTACCTCATACATTTTCATTACCTAATTTTATGGGGCATATAGCTCAAAGCAGTTGAGAGGTTTTATAGCTTTACTTATGAAGGAAGAACGTCTTGTGCCATCTTAAATTCATTAGATTAAAATGAAACTTGACATTTATTTACCCATTTTTCTGCAATAGATGTCCAAAACACAGTTTGCGTTGCCATAGTTTTTATATACTTGTTTGGCTTAAAAGCAGATGGTGAGCATCCATTTCTCACAAGGACAATCAATGGTTCAACCAAGGGCATGGAGAAAACTGCAGTTTGATGAGAATGATTGAATCTAAAGGCATAAACATGGGATTTTAGCCAGCTTTATGTATCCAGTAGAGGTTGCAGAAGCTTTTGTATCTTGTTTTATCCTCTACTTTTTTCTATCAGCTAGGCTATTACCCTTTTCATTGTACATAAATCTTTTTGGTTAGAAAGTTCATTGGATTTAGTTCATTGTAACTTCAACTTGACTTGTGTCAACTAGGAAAATGCTTTGTATAAATTTCTTAAATGTTAGTGAATGATATATCCCTGACCTTGTAAAAATTTATTTCATCTTGTGTTTTGCTTTTATCATCATCTTTGTACCTATCCTTGTTCATTTGGTTTCAGTCATGTTCAGTGGGGACCGATGTTTACAAATATTGGGAAACTAAAGGTTTAATTTCCTGCAAGTTGCACAAAAATTATACACAGAAACAACAAATGTCAGAGCAATTCAAGCAACCAGTCTAAGAATAGGTTGCTTGTCCTGCAATGAGGCAATAAATTAAAGGATACAATTCACCATCTCAGCATCATAATCAGGGCCTTCCATTTCAAAGTGGCTAACTCCTTTTATTAAACGCTTCTAGGTGTGTACTGCTGCAGATTTCAGCTTGTTATTGAGCTGATCCACGCTCGTAAATCCATCCTGAGTACCAATGACACAGTTTGGTTTCAGGGACTGCAGGATGCCATCACGCCAAAAGGGTACCCCAGACTTACAAAGCCCACAATCCGCTTTAGTTGATCTACTGCATAACCTGCAATAGGTACCCCCCATAAAAAAAGAGCACCCATTTACCTCTGACCTGCAAGACAATTCAATGCAAAAGAAAACAAATCTAGTTATTTTCAGCAGATTCATTTCATGGGTGATGAACTGAAAACCATCCATGCATAAACTAATAGAAAACTATAAGAGCATTGTAATACATAATAATGATAAATTTTTATGCATATAAAGCATAAGAAAAACTCAATTTCATAATTAATTATCACACAGATGCTACCAATATATATGTATCTGATCCAATCACTTATGCTTCTCACAATCATTAATGAAAATGGCTTCCTCAAAGCAAACACTGCACGAAACCCACAATACATCAATAACTTCCAAAGGAAAAACATTAGTTAAAAAACTTGTAGAAAAAATAATTTTAAGCAACTCAAAGTACAGACTAGTTTGCCTTTGACAAAGCCTCTAGTAAGAATCCAGTCAAGCCCTCACATTTACGTATAAAGAAGAGCATAGTTGAAAAACAAAATTCACTAATTTGTTCTAGAACTAGCATAAAAACATAGGCTTCCTAGCCAAAATGAAACTCATCCCTGTCCCCATTCCTCGGTCCTCACCTTATAAGTCTAGGTTTGATAATACTCTTTACCCTTCAATTTATCTCATGGACAAAAGATGAAAGTTCTCAACAAATCATTTTCTAAAACAAATGTAACTCCACCTCGGGCATCTACTATAATCATCTACACATGTAGTAGATGTGTATTTATCAAAAAGTTTTGAGGTATTAAAGACGTCAACCACTTTATACCTGGATGGGAGGATAGCGTAGAGTGCGGACATCATTCAACTTTGAGAATATCTCCTACTTATCCTGGCTCCAACATCAATGAGGATCTCTAAACAGCCACATGACGAAATCAGCAAATTTGATTATTTCTCTTCCAGAAGATTTAATCAAAGGTTATATAATTGAATCATTTGACACAATATTAGTTGCAATTCACTCTATTTCTTCATGATCAGACAATATTGAAGGATTCTCCTTCCATACAATAGTATTATAACCAAAAAGTCTTGCAAAACAAGAAATTAACTGCCCGTGAATGACTTCTTCAGAAGGAAGCACGGTAGATGTCTCTCTACTCAAGGATGTAACTTCTTTATCTGCAATTCCACAAGGCACAATATGTTCAAAATACTTTAAATCAGAATCAATGTTGAATGCTAGCCCATGAGAGTTATTCCAAGTGATATCCGGACACCAATTGCACCGATCTTTCTTTCTCCAACCCAAACTCCTGTCTCACCCTTTTGGCCAGCACAAGCTTTCACACCATACAAGGATGACAATTCAATCATAGTCGACTCAAGTTTCACCACATAATTCCTGACCCCAAGCCCAATTTCACGAAGTGAAATAATAGGATATAGGATGGCTTGACGGGGACCATGAAATGTAATGTCTCCTCCCCTTTGCGTATAATGAAGCTCAGCTCCTATATTTTTCAATTCAGACGCAGGCATTAGCAGATTGTGATCAGTTCGCCTTTTTCCAAGTGTATATGTTGGTGGATGTTGCAGGGACAAGAGAGTATCAGGAATTCTACATAATTTTCTATCAGATACCAGCTTCTCCTGCAGCTTAAGTGCATCCAAGTAATTGACAAAGCCCATTTTCCACACCTCAAGTTTAACTGGACCTCTCATTCCCTGTGGAATACAACATCAATGAGCACATTTCCTTGATTTATTATTTCTAGTTATGACATCAACTATCTGGTGCAGCATAAACCTACTACTGCTCGAAGCATATGATGCTATAAGGGATTGCAAGGCCAATTCTTTACATGTAATGTTTAAGTTATTGTTAGTTCACAAAAGAGCCCAGACTTAAAAGGATTCAGCTGACTTACACTTAAACTCGGCTCAATCCTTTTAGTGCCCAATCTTTTACTAAAAGGATTGAGCCAATCCTATAGTCTATATATTTTGGTTAGATATAGTTTTAACCAGATATAAAGAACACAACTCAAAATTTAGAAAACAACATTAGCATCGAAAACTTGAAATGATATAGTTTTCCAACCACAACTACGTGGCAATACCCAAGGAGAAAAATATGAAGCTTTTTTCCCCCTTAATGCTCTACTTTCTTAAACAATGTAAAGTTAAGGGTTAACAGAATATAGATATGCCAAATTTCTTATTATATTTGGAAACCCACAACACATCAATAACTTCAGAAGGAAAAACATTAGTCAAAAGACTTAAACAAAAAGTAATTTTAAGCAACTCGAAGTACAGACTAACTTGCCTTTGACAAAGCCTGTAATAAGGCTAGTGTTGAAAAACAAAATTCACTAATTTGTTCTAGAACTAGCATAAAAATCTAGGCTTCCTAGCCGAAATGAAACTCATCCCTGCCCCCACTCCTCAGTCCTCACCTTATAAGGCTAGTGTTGATAATACTCTTTACACTTCAATTTATCTCATGGACAAATGACGAAAGTTTTCAACAAATCATTTTCTAAATAAATGTAACTCCACCTCGGGCATCTACTATAATCATCTAAACATGTAGTAGATGTGTATTTATCCAGATTCATAAAGTATTGATCATAAATCTAGAACCACTACTCAGCAAAACAATTAGATCACAAATTCCAGGATTAGCTCTTAACTCATACGAAATAGAATTTCTCCAACTAACTTCCCTTCAATGTTACAAAGAGATTAACTTTTTTTTCTTCTTAAGTAAATTATGTAGAATTCTATACCCCTCGAATGGAATCTAAATCTAACAAAGATCTAATCACTACCCAAAACCAAAGAACAATTCTCCATATCAGAATCAATATATTTTCCAAAAAAAGGATGATTATTTCATACCTGCAGAAGAACCCAGCAACAAGATCTTGTGAAAAGAAAGATTTTGAGAAACCCAATTGCAGACGGCAACTTCAGGAAGAAAAAAAGCTGGAAGAGAAGGTTTTCCGGTTGACCTTCCGGCACCTCTCATTCAAAAGTAACTGCGGGGCAACCCTTGTCAGCTAACCCAAAAGCAATCCCTTGCATAAAATTGATGAAAGCAGTTGGGAGTTTCAGTGTTGTTTAGTTGGACAACTGGATACAATCCGAGAGCCACGAAAGTTTTACTTGCTGGGCTACTTTTAAACTAAAAGGTATAATTTCACCTATAGTCCTTATATTATTTGGAATTTGAAATTTAATCCCTTTAGTTATGTTCCGAAAAGTTTGATCTTGAATACCATCTGATTTAAAAATTAACTTTTCATTGAAGTTTGATATTACAATGTCAAATATTTTTAATACATTCATCGAATTTTGATTAATTTAAAAAGGATGAAATAAATGAGATAGTGTAACGAAAAAAAACCAGAAACAGAAATAAGATGGAAAAAAACTTTTAGATGAAAATTTGGAGGGTTGTTATTGTTCTAATTTATTAACTTGTTAGATTGATACATGTATGTTCATCAGTTGATCTGTACTCCAAAAAGGGTAACACTTTTCTTCTCTACTGTTTTATCTTCACTACTAATCTTACAGTAACTCTTCTTCCCCAAATTCAGCTCCAACTCCAACTCCATATTATCCTCCAGACAGTCGTCATCGGCCGATGTTTCCAATGTATCTTTCTCGCCATTGTAATTCACATCAATGAGGAAGAAATTTCTACCATTTTGATCCCCTCCAGGGCGCTCGCATGCGTAAAACGTTACAGTATCTTTCTCACTCAGTTTCTTCTCCTTCACGAATCGGCTCCATCCCCTTGTGAACACAAAGCTCTGGCTACTCCTCCAGTAGCAGTAACGAAATTTCCATGTCGCCATCAACTTGTCGTAGAAGACAAGCTCGGTGTCTTCGACCTCACCGGCCAAGCTTTGTCGACCGGTCTCGCAGATTTGAGGGAAGTGTTTAACGGCGTATTTTTTAGGGATCACGAGCCGGTTAAGTTTGCCAACATCGCTCGGCGTTAATTCCTTTTGAAAAAGTTGCGTGCATGAAAACTGTGTATTGCCATGCACGAGCTTTTTGTTAAGATTAGTGGTCGATTTCCCATCTTTTTTAGACAAAATCTTGACGAAATCTTCCAACTTGGCTTGATACGAACCGTCTCTGATCATGTTCAGTACATCTTCGTTCGAATAGAGGCTTTGAAAGGCCGGTTCTTGGATGTTGAGATCTGTCCAGGGGAAGTTCCTTTGGGTGTCGCCGGCGCAACGTAGCTTGATGGCTGCACTGTCGTATGCTAGGGCGGCCTCTTTCTCGGACTTGAACGTTCCGAGCCATATCCGCTGGTGGTTGGCGTATATTTGTGCACCCCAATTCCCATTTTGCTGCGGGGCTAGACCTTTAAACCTCGGTAACGACCCACCGTGATCGTGCCGGGCACGTTTGCTGGGACGATGCTTGTAGTTGCTGTTGCCAGAAACCGAGGTTTCGGATGGTAAAACAGTCCATTTAGTGTTCAAAATGATGCTCGAATCATCGTCCATCATTAGAGACTGGTCTTAAAACAAAAACAAATCTCTACAGGCAAGAGGTGATGAAGGATAATGAAAATGGCAGGTTTTTGAATTGGAGAGATGAATTGGGTTACCAACAATTATAAAAAAAAAGTAGAAGATTAAGTTAAAACCATAAATTTAACTTAAAATGATAAAATCCCAGGAAAATATGTATTTTCCAGTGAAAATAATAGGTTAGAAACGAATTGTGTTCTTGTTGTACTCGGACAATACCGCTTGATATTAACACAGGATAATTAAGTTGAAACAAATTCTGAGTGAATGGCTCTTGATCATATTTTATTGAACTTAAATTATTTACTGAGCCTCTCAGTTAGATCCTATTCAACTAAACAATTGCCTCTGGTTCAATGGTTTTTAACTAAAACAAATTATAAATGAAACCAATTTTTAAAGAGTTTTTATTTGAAAAATACAGGTTATTTAAATAAAAAAATTATAAATATTAACTCCCTAAAATTATTATTTTGGTAATAAACCCCCTAAAATTATGTACAAATCAAAATTACTGTAAGTAAAAGGCAAAGTGTACACGTTTGACTTGCAAGAAGAATGTGAATCAGTAAACACTGAGCAGGTAAATGGCTGAGTAATTTTAGGAAAATTTGGTTACATTTAAACCGAATCCTCTCTTTTTTTATATGCCTCCAACAATTTCAGCATGCAAAAGCTTAAACTTATTCGTGTTAGTGTCGCTTCTTCATCTTCTTCACACGTAAAATTCTGATCAGTTGCGAGCTTAATAGTCTCTCATCTGTGGCAACTCTATAAATGACAATAGGCTTCACCGGATCATTGTTTCCTACTTCGTGGAGTGCAACTCTACCTCTCTCTGTCTTCAATACCGGTTCATCTCCGTCGCCGGAGTCTTTAACAATCCCTGAAGACGTTATCTTCTCCATCACCACGTTTCGTAAAAGGTTAGTAGTGACCCTAGCCAAAGACTCCTTCCCCCATGCCAAAATTGTATTGGCTTGAAATGAATTGGATGAATAAATTTTGCTTATTTAGTTTTACATGTGAATGTACAGTTTATGACTATTCCATATGCTTTGTGATGACATTATTCAAGTATATAGGAAAAATATATGATCATATACATACAACACCAAGGGTGAAATTCAAGAGTGATTATCGAAATAGTATGAACATATATACGATATCGGTGATTGAGTATCACTTTCAAATCAAAACAAAATCCCACTGCCCATTTTTCATGTAAGATTTGACTTGATATGTGGCACACTCTTCTTCTCCTTCTTCTTTTGAGCTGAAATAAAGTAAAAATTTCAATCTCTATATGTTCATTCTCCTATATATATATATTGGACTCTTTCCTCACTTTCTTCTCATACCACCCACTTCTTTCATCTCTTTTTTCCTAATAAGAAATTTTCTCCTTGTAAGTTTCTTTTACTGCAATTGTTTTAATCCATTATTAACGTATTTGGAGCTGTTTTTTTTTCACTCTCCCTTGGCATAGATTTTTTTGCAGAAGAAACTATCAATGGCTGCCGTTGAGAACTCTACCACTGAGATTGAGAGAATGGTTAGCAAATTAAAATAAATTAATAATTCACCTTATAATGTTTTTCTTATAGCCAGTATGATCTTATTTAACTATGTATAATGACAGGCTTATGAAGAAATTATTAGCTCTAGACAAGTAGAAGATGTGGACGAAAATGAGAATATTACAAATGGAAAGGATAAATACGAGAACAAAGGAGGATGGAAATTAGCAAGTCTTTTGCTAGGTATTTCTCAGTTTTATATATATGTGTGTGAGTGTATACTTTCATAATCATTTGTAATAATAGTAGAGGAATTGTTCTGCACTATGTTCAATTTTGTTTTTGGTTGCAGTGAATCAAGGCCTAGCAACATTAGCATTCTTTGGAGTAGGGGTGAACTTGGTGTTGTTCTTAACCCGGGTTCTCGACCAAGACAACGCTAGCGCTGCCAATAACGTTAGCAAGTGGACCGGAACCGTCTACCTATGCTCGCTGATTGGAGCGTTCCTTAGCGATTCATATTGGGGTCGTTACTTGACATGTGCCATCTTTCAGCTCATACTCGTGCTGGTACCGGACAGTCGTCTTCGTTCTTCTTCATTTATGTATGCACTTGATATCAGTAATACTGATTGTGGAATGTTGTTACAGGGTTTGGCACTACTGTCACTTGCTTCAAGGCTTTTCTTGATAAATCCTGCTGATTGTGGTGATGGAATAAGACTCTGCAACACCCCATCACCACTCGGCTCTGCTATGTTTTACTTATCGATATATCTCGTAGCGTTCGGGTACGGCGGGCATCAACCGACCTTAGCCACATTTGGATCGGACCAGTTCGATGATTCGCATCAGAAAGGAGCAAACTCGAAAGCTGCATTCTTTAGTTACTTCTACTTTGCACTTAATGTTGGCTCTCTATTTTCAAACACTATACTGGTTTACTATGAGAATTCGGGCAAATGGACGCTAGGCTTCTTGGTTTCTTTCGGCTCTGCAATCATAGCCCTGTTGTTCTATCTGTTGGGGACTCCAAGATATCGGTACATTAAAGAGAGTGGTAATCCGTTGCCCCGTGTCGCTCAAGTATTTGTAGCTGCATATAGGAAGTGGGGTGTCACGCCGGCTACTGTCGATGCTTTGTATGAGGTCGAAGGAACTGAATCCGCAATCAAAGGTAGCAGAAAGATACTTCACAGTGATGATTTCAAGTAAGTATAAGATCAATCATGGACATTCTACACTTGGTGATGATGTTACTTTATCATTGGTGCTTTGTTAAGCTGCTGAAAATCGATCTGCAGGTTCCTCGACAAGGCGGCTACGATAACTCCGAATGATTTGAGTGCACTAAACAATCCATGGAGGCTCTGCACTGTAACTCAGGTTGAAGAAGCCAAATGTGTACTAAAAATGTTACCAATTTGGCTTTGTACTATAATGTACTCTGTCATCTTCACGCAAATGGCATCCCTTTTCGTGGAGCAAGGAGATGTAATGGCGTCCAAACTTGGAGACTTCCGCATTCCAGCTGCGAGCATGTCGGCATTCGACATTTGCAGCGTTCTCATCTGGACTGGGGTGTACCGACATATTGTTGTGCCCTTGGCTCGAACATTAAGTAATAACCCCAAGGGATTAACCGAGCTTCAAAGAATGGGGATCGGACTCATCATCGGAATGATCGCGATGGTTGCTGCAGGCTTCACCGAGATACAAAGGCTCAAATTCGTGACCCCGGGCGAGAAGAAAAGCTCTTTAAGCATATTTTGGCAAGTACCACAATATGTTTTAGTAGGTGCATCTGAAGTTTTCATGTACGTTGGTCAATTGGAGTTCTTCAATGCACAAGCACCGGATGGCATTAAAAGTTTCGGAAGCTCCCTTTGCATGGCGTCCATGTCTCTTGGCAACTTCGTTAGCAGCCTGTTGATTAACATAGTAATGGAGATCACGACGAGAGGTGGTAGTCCCGGATGGATCCCCGAGGACCTCAACTCCGGTCACATGGACCGGTTCTACTTCCTTATTGCCGGTTTAGCCGCGGTTGATTTTATAATATATGTGTTCTGTGCCAGATGGTACACTTGCATCAACCTTGACACCAGTGAGAAGGGCATTGAATTGGAAGAACAACAGGAGGAGGTGCATGCAAATGTTTAGTTTGTATCCATTTTGGACATGGGAGGCATGAATTTTACCTGCATGATTCCCTCCTTTGTATCTTAGGACTCTGTTTCTTCAACTTTTTAGTTTTTTATAAATACCAGTCATTGTTGTTGTCTGTTTCTTTTTTCACTGTTATTATAAATAAAAATATTTAATGTTCTGATTATTATCTTAAAACTTTCTTTTTATAATTATGAAAGAACCATAGACTATGCTCACTTCTTTTATTAGCAGTTACTATTTATGATTAAGAAAAAGTCACCGGAAAAAATATGGTATATGTCACGCTTTTATTAACAATTAATATTTAAGATAAAATAGAATAAAAATAATAGTTTAATGTTAAAGTCGGACAAAAAAATAAGTACTAAAATAGAAAACTGAATATAGTTCATAAGTAGGGATGGTAACTCATAATTTGAATATTTAAATTCGATTCAAAATTATAAAATTAAAAACATATTTATTTTAAATGAATTTGAGCATTAATTATTAGTTTATATAAATTTAGATTTATAGGTGATTCAATATATAACCCTTGGAATTCATAACAAAGAAATTCAACTATATTTATGTAGTACGTGTAATAGACTAGCTGTGAGGAGGAAAACTCAGGACTCTTGGATATCCACATATTCGATTCCTAAGCTAGATAATATTAACATGAAATGATTATAATATAATATTAGTTCGTAATTATTTTTAATTTATTGATAATATATTGCAGACGTAGTTATTCAAACTTAGAATTTTTAAACAAAATTTCTAATAATTGGTTTCATTCCCAACAAAAACAATGTATTATTAGATAATTAGTATAATGTTCCACGTGTTTGTCCCAATTAACATTTTCAACGCACCGACTCAAATCATCTTTCACATCCATATTTGAATTGCAAATGTAAATGTATTAGAATGTTGAAGTGGGATTCGCAGACATCAAGTGTAAGTGGAGGATCCGGTTACATGGGATAGACATTGCCTACCAGAGTTGTCAAATAACATTGAAAACGGCCAGTTACCTGCTGACGAGGGAAGAACCTAAGCTTTTTCAAACCAGAAAAATGAGAGGACCAAACCAAATGTTGTAGTCCAGGTGATTGATGTAACAGCCTGCAAAACAATGAGGGGACCAAACCTAATGTTTTACTCCATTGATGTAACCCCAAACCCCTCTCATTTTCTTTATGTTGCTTCTGTGCTAATTAACAATATTCATTCATAGCCTTTCATAATGCTAAGTGTGTCATTATGAGGTGAAACAAGAGATTTGCATTTTGAGTTGAGACCAAGAAAATTAGAGAAACAAGCAAATGGGTATTTAAGCATGGTTTCAATTCCTTCAAGTACGTTGGCAGTTGAGATATTATTTTATAATCTTATTAATATATCCAGATTGATAAAAAATAATAATTATTTTTTATCATTAAAATGGTAATATCAAAGTCATGTAAAAATTTAACTATTCATGAGAGTGTTTATGTGAATTTTGTATACCATTTTAATGCTAGCAACTAATAGTGTGAATCTACCAATAATATTACCAAAATAAAATAAGATCAAATCCCAAATTTCAACATAATAAAATCACTAAAACCATAGTTAAACCGAGATTATCTCATTCTAGACAACTTTTTCTCATTTCTGTGAATGAAGTAAGGAACAGTGGAAAGGTTGACCAGAAGTATCTATCTTTGACGTCTCCATCCACCAACTATGTGTTGTTGGTTTGGTCAGTGTCAGAAATCACAAGAGTTTGAGCACTGAACATAACATAAAAAGGCAGGAATCTTTGTCATGTGGGGCAATAAGTTTCCATTGATGCCAAGTTATAATTGCTAAATACATGCAATTATTCCTTTTCAGAAACATCTGATTCATATTAATCCTTTAAAACAAGCAGAGGGAATCCATTAGTTGTAGTTTGGAATTTTGTTTGCCAGTTTCTGTACCTTCCCACAGATTTCATGTTTCTGACATTAAAGAACTATGCTGACGGGAAAAAGTGTTTTTTATATAAAAATTTAAGATTGTTCAGAAAAATAATCATAATCAAATGAACACGACTTTATCTAAAGCGCTTTCTGGGTGAAAAAGAAGAACAAATTTGTGCTAATGGTCATAAAATTTATAGCAGAGCAAGCCATGTATGTGATAGTCGTAGGAGATGAAGTGCAGTAAATTTTGAAATGGAATGATCTAGCATGACAATGGAAATTTGGGATAGAAACGAAATTCAATCTCCTATAATATTAAAACTAGCATGTTAATATCCAACGGCTCGTGTTAGGGAATGATAGGCTTCTTCCATCAATACATGTTAACGGATGATTCATCCCAAGTATGGAGAGCCTCCTGAAAACATCATCATGCAATGCATTGAATCAAAACTATAAGCAACGGTAATATCGATAAGTTTCGATTGTCGAAACTTGCTGAATGAAATCAGATAGAAGAGCCATCACTTTTCTCAAAGTTTCTCTGTTGTATTCAAGATCTTGTAGCTGAGCAAAGACCCTCAGCATAACACCCGCCAACGGATTCATGGCCTACAGGCATCTAACTACCACAACATTGAAAAGGAAGCACGATGGATGGTAACAAAACGTTGGAAAGTAATTAGTTTACCAGGTGTTGTCAGATACGCAAACCATGTTGATAGTAAAAAACACCTGATAAATGATGAACAAGCTTGTTTGTTGATCCTCTTAGCGAAACAGCCTTTGCACTGATCTCTTAGGCACTTTGCCCTCAAACTTCAATCTTCTATAAGCTTCTCGGATGTGGCAAGGCCTGATTGGGCCAGATTCTTTTCTTTCTGTCATGACCATTCTAGCTGCAAACCACCAATGGTAATTGGTGAAGAAATTTTCCGGCTGCCAGTTATGCTTTACCAACAACTGCATTTACCAAGAAGATTTAACTACGACCGGAGAAAAGTGCATGTACCTTTCTCAACAAGTTCACCAACAAACATTTTTGCTATCCCACACACGACAATGGTCATTGGTAAAGAAATTTTCTGGCTGCCAGTTATGCTTACCAACAACTGCATTCACCAAGAACAAACCTTAAGTCAATGTATCATTCAAATCGTGTTTTGCGATATTGAAACAAATAATTGAGCCGTGGACTTAAAGCTAGCTCCAGTACATATGATGTAAGGAATCTCATGTCCATTCATCAATGACAGGAAAAAATTTCAGCTAATAATCACTACCTTGTAAATGAAATGTTAAAAAATAAAAATTGAAATATAGGCAGTTTAATATATCACCTTTATCTTTTAAAAGAAGCATAATGTAAGAACAAAATTTAGAGCATGTAAAGATACAACAAATAATTATTGACACATCATTATATGATAATAAAAGAAAATTCTTGAGAAAGACCACCAAAAAAACAGAAAACTACTACTAATAATTCTAGAGAAAGCCACCCAAAAAAGCTTTGCCAAGAAGCCTACCCTTCTCATGTTAGACTTTTGAAGTGCAGATCTCCTAAATGATTCATATCTACTCATCTGATCCTCTGTGAATTGTGATAAAATAGTTCTGAAAAGAAGAAAAGATTTAACAGTTTTAGACAGATGCTTCCCTATATTGGAGAAAGGCAATAGAAGTATGAAGGAAAAGATCTTCAATTTTGAAATAGTTATACATAGTCATTTAAAACACTAGAAAACATGGCTGTTCAACTGATACATAGTATTTGAAAAACAGAACAGGAATATGGAAAGAGAAAAAGGGAGTAGAAGAACTCACTGCATCTTGGCCATTTTAGCAGGGTCAGCACTAGAAGGGAACTTACTAAGCTCAACCTCCACATTTTCCTCTTCTTCGTCATCATCATATTCTTTGTTCTTGTTGGTGACTGCAGCAGCGACATTAGCATTAATACTTGTGGAGTGCAACTTAGGAGTTAAACTCGATGATGGATGAGAGGGATTTTTGCTGTTGGAACCGATGTCATCATAATCATCATCATCTACAAGAATATTCTGTCCACCGTCGGTTTGATTCTGGGTTTCATTTGGAGCTTGGCTGTTCAACTCATCCTCACCAACTGGGGAATCAGGTGGCGATTCCTCTTGCTCCTCCAATGCTGCTTCAAATGGATCCTTCGATTGCTTCATTCTATCTGACAAACCATTGCAAAGGTAATGCACATAAATCACATGGTAGAAAGAGAAAGACCACTAGATGGTAAAAAGATATCAACAGTTAGGGAGATATAAGGGTTCCACTCTATAATTTTACAGGTAGGTGCTAGAGTAGGGATTTAAAAATTAAGATGAGCAGCAGGGTTTTGGGCCTTTGGCTAAGGTTTAATGTTAGAGTATAGAGAAGAACAAACATGTTTTACAGGTCCGGAATAAAAATATGCATGTTTCAGAAATTCAAGCAGATGCATGTGGAAATGAATAGAACAACAAAGATGCAATATTGCCAACGATTGCTAATTCTAATCAAGACCGGAAAAAAAGAAGAAAAAGAAACAACTGAGATTCTAGATCGAAATGGCATACCTGGGCAATAGCAATCAAGCCTGCCCAATTCCAGTCCACCAATTTAACTATTATTTCATTATTAAAACAAAACAATGTTAATTTAATATGCTTACATCTAGTTTATCTGGAAGGTAGACTGCAATGAAGAGCCCTCACCATCTCTTCTATCCTTAACCAGATTAGGGACACAGTCAAATGTAGAATAGAGCAGATGGGCTTCAATGGATCCAGGGAGGCATTGTTAATAAAATGCTCCTTAAGAACTGGGGGGAAGATGATAAGATACCTGTATAGCTATTCTTTGTTCTTATTGTCTTTTTATTGATGTTATGAACTTATGCGTAGCTTGCTGATCAATTCAGCAAGTTCCCTTTGTAGAACGCGAATATGCTAATGAATACAAATCTCATTTGTCAAAAACCAATAATATTTCAAAATTTAACAGTGAGAAAGAAGATACTTTAAATTGATGAACATAGTTTAATCATACAATAAAAGGTCTAAAAGTCAATGCCCAGGCATGCCCGAGTTAGGGCGGGAGCGGAGAGAGCCCAGGTCCTTAGATACATCTAATTTTGAATATAAACTCCTAAATACGGTTAAAACGAATAAAATCCAAATAATGCGCATACTGGTATTTGGCATTAAGAAATTCAATTCAAGAAAATTTACAGGAAGGTGACCACTTAAAATGAAATAAAGCAGAGAAAGTCAAAATCACCAAATGAATTAAATATATGAAAGAAACCAAAGCAATGAATTTAAACAAAGAAACAAGGAAAATGCAATCAAGAAACGTCTAGTGCTTCCCTAGGAAAATTATCACTTACTGGAATACATAGGATTTCAAATGAGCAAAAGAAAGCGAAATCAAATGATAGGGCATTACCCAAAAGGTTGAAGTAGTTACTTCAACTGTAGTTATCTAGGGTTCAACTTCTAGGTTTTGGAGGTCTCCTGTGGCTGAGATATTCGTGCCTCAATCGCTGATGGATCACCGGAAATTCAATTCGCTGAAAGATATCAACCCAATCTGAAGCTTCTAAGATTTCGAATTGGCAAAATTAAAGAGAAACAAGAAACAATTTGAAAGGCATAAATTAAAGAAAAATTTGTACGGATAACGAATGAGTGGAAAAAGTTACCTTTGCGAACGAGAGAGTGAAATAGATTCGAAGCAGCGTTTAAAGGACGCCCTAATTTAGCTGGTGCGGTTTCATGGAAAACGTAAACATATAGAGTAAAACACAAATTTCATCCCTCAACTATCTTTTCCCTTATATTTTTATCACTAATGGTTAAGAATTTTTAGTTTAATCACTAAAATTTTGAATTGTTCCTACTTTGATCACTCCACCGTTAAATAATTAATGAAGTCATGACATTACCAACTACATCAAAATGGTGTCACTTTGGATTCATGCATAAAATCGATTTTAATTCAAAATGACATCGTTTTAATTTCTAATAAAAATTATTTTTCTATCATTTCTTCTTCTTCTTCTCCTTCCTCCTTTCTTTTTTCTCTCTTAACTTAAACCAACTTAGAATCAACCACCGTGTTGGCTGCCATTATGGCCACTGTCGATCACTTCTACCAAAGGTTGATGAATCTCAAAATATCTCATCAGACTCGTCTCACCCTTCTAAACACAAATCTATTATTCATTTAATTGAAAAACAATCTAAACTCCACAAATCTAGTATTGATACCATCACTGTCAAACATCATCATGCTTTGGTCACCATTCGCATCGAGACCAGTGTTAAATAAAAGCTTTTCCTCTTCCTTTTCAATTCTTTGGTTTATATCTATGTGAAATCAATCCAAAGCCACGAAAACTAAATTAAAGTTTGAACCAAATAATTTCGATTTGTACCCCTTTCACCGTCCGATTGAATAACAATCGAGATATGTTACTCTCTACTAAATGGGCTGTGATTTAACTGTTGGTATCTACAACCAGAGATATAAATGTACTATAACCTAAAATCTTCAGGGTTTACGTTCTTTCAAGAAGAATTTTGGGTTTTCGATGGTAGGGTCGATGAGAGGTTGCAGTTTAAAGTTTAGAGTAGTTTGTAAGAGTTTTAGCACCGGGATAATGACGATGAGATCAATGATGATTTGGGCGATTGATGTGAGTTTAGAGCTAAGATTGTTTCTAGTAGTCATTAAGGATTTAAGGTTGGAATGATCTAGGATGATCAATTGGAATTTAGTTTAGGTTTTAAAAAATTTAATTGTATGATTATTTTTATCTTAATTAATAATATAATTATTTTTAACCAAATTTTATAGAAGTCACCTAAGCAATTCTACATTGTTTCTTATTTATAAATAAATATTTTCTTTTCATTTTAGATTACGTTTGAATAAAAAAAAAGTGTTTTTATACAATTAATAGTAACACATCTATACGATTACAAGCAAAATTAATAAGTATAATGAACACATAAAGTTATAAATATATTTAATATATTTATGTAATCAGAAGCTATCAAATGGTATTAATGATTGAAGACACTAGTTTTTTTCATTTTGTTTTTGTTTTTTATTATTATTATTTTATTTGTTTATTACTATTATATTATTATTATTATTATTATTATTAAAATAAATTTTATTATTTACATTACAGGCCCAAAACCAGACCGGCCCAATTTACAAGCCTAATCCGGTCCAGACTCAAAACTAACCCTAAACCCAATTAGGGTTTATGTCATCTCAGATCCACGCCACCGCTGGGGAAGGATGACAAGTTTCCAGCCGCCCCAGCCAACTGTTCAACTCCCAGCTGCCTCCAGATGCTTCTAGTCGCCCCACTTCTCACGCTACCGACGCCACGTCTCTGCCAGGTGGTCCAACAGCCGCCTCCAGATGCTTCCAGCCCCCCACAAGTCGCAGCTATGGGGTGAGTCACCACATAGCTCGATGACTCACCGAGATTGCACCCATGGGACTGGTCCGACGAGAGCCCCATTGAAACTATAAAGTCTCGGCTCACCTGCAAACAATGAGAGGGGAAAAAAAAGAACAGAGGGAAGAACGAACCAACAACCAAAGACAGATAGCAAGAACAACACAAAACCGAGAACCAACACCAACAACAAACCAACAACGAAAAATAAACCGAGAGAGGAGAGAAACTTACCACGACCATCGGAGCCCTCCAAAACGTCGTCGAACGTTAAAATATCGAAGGTATTATCTTTAGATCTAGAAAATACTATGGGGTTTTAGGAGAAAAGGATACCAGATTTGGCTTTAGGGTTAAAAGAGCTTTGATTTGGTATGGTTTTGTAAATTCCGGCCACCGTTCACGGTGGTCGGCGGCGGTGCTTGGCAACGGATCATGGCTGCCGGCCGATGGTCGACTCTCTCTCCGGAGAGAGAGTCTAGAGAGAACAGAGAGAGTTTTCTCTCTCAGAGAAAGAAAGAGAGGAAAGAAATGAAAAAAAATAACCCATAAAGGCTGGCTGTTGGGTTTATATACCCCTTCCCAAACGACGTCGTTTTGGGGAGGGGTATGTGTGTAATTTCTCTAATGATAAACCCCGTCCGCAACCCTTCAAGTTTTGTAACATTCCATTTTAGTCACTAAAATCGAATTTTAAACTTTTAAATTTGATCTCCGAATTTTATTTTATTTTATTTTAGTCCTGTCCAGTATAAGCTTATATATTTAGGGTAAATAACTGATTTAGTCCCTTGTCATTTAATCAATATTTATTTTAATACTGTATTAACATTTAGGTTAAATCACGTTGTTCATACCTATATTACATAATATTATTAATTATGTCTATTAATTTTTATATTTTATAATTTAGTCACTGATTTTTCATAATTTTTCATTTTGATCCTAAGTTTTATTACTTTTATATTTTAATCTTATAGCTTTTTAATTCTTTTTATTTTGATCATTATTGCAATTTTATTTTGTTTTTAATACTTTCATTATATTTCATTATTACTTTTATATTTTAATTATTGCTTTAGTTATTATTTTATTATTATTTTTATCTTAGTCTTATAAATATATATATATATATATATATATATATATAATATTTATTTTTAATATCAAATAAAAGGACAGTCTTAAAGCAACTAGATGTTCTATTTTGGTATTTTAAATGAATAAATATCTTACTTATAAAAATCAGAAAATACCTATTGTTTTATTTAAATTATTTTATTAAAAAATAATCATATTTTAATATATATATTTATCAATATTAAGAAAGGGCAATCTTAAAGCAACTGGATGTCCATTTTCTAATATTTTTAAATAAAAATAAATATTTTACTTTTATAAATTATATATAAATCTATTTTTTATATATAAATGTTTTATTAATTTTTATTTATTTATTTTATATTAAGAAAAGAGTTGTCTTAAAGCACCTAGAAACCCTTTTCTGATATTTCTAAATAAATAAATATCTTATTTATATATTAATAGATTTTTTAATTATAGTAATAAATGTAAAATAACAAGATTATAAATTAAATATATATCTTCGAATTTTTAAATTTCTAATAATAGAGACAATTTATAATTAATAAGTACCAATTTTGGGCATTGTGGGGGTGTTAATCATTCTCCAAACGTAATCGACCACGAATCTCTTTTTATTATTAAAAAGAACGAATTTTTGGTTAAAACGCAGATCAATTTATCTTTTAACTGATGTTTTCTTAAAAACTCTTTTAAAAGAAAATTTTTAGGTATTCGACCTACCTGACCCAAAAGGCCGATGACGACTCATTAAACATTTTAAAAACCATTTATTCACATCACTTTTCCCGCCAAGTAAAAATTTCGTGCCCGGACGAAAACCGGTTATGACAATAATAAAAAAATATTATTTTTTAAGGCCCCGAATTTAAATAATTACTTACGCATAATATTATTAATAATTTTTTTAATAAATATTATTTTATAATTATCTCGACTATTCAATATATATATATATGACAATAAGTAAAATATATTTTTCATTATGTTGTGGTATACTTAATTATTTTTCTAGCATAACTAAATTATTTAATTAAATAAATATTGTTATAATATGTATGTTTTGGAGATTCCAAAGAAAGTGATCATCATGAGAAACAGAAAGGTCATCATCAAAGGGTATGCGCTGCTGATTTCATTCTCGACGCGTAGAACCAAACCGAAACGGCTATGGATCGTCCAAGCGTAATCCACCCACGCAGGTGAAGCAGCGGGAGACACTTTCTTCTCTTCCATTTATTACAAATACCTCATAAAGCAACACGCTTCTTTTGACCAAAACAGGAAGCGGTGTTTTCAGCTGTCGTTAACAGCTTTCTCTTTTTTCTCTCTATATCTAAAGGTACTTTCTACAGAGTTTCTATCATGTATCTTATTGTTTAAGATAATCACATGGATTTTGAGGATATGAATTATCTCACATGGATTTTGATATTAAGCTCCACAGCTAACTTTTTTTTTCCAGCAACAATATGGGTGCCGGTGGTAGGATGTCAGTCCCCAGCAGCAACAAGGAAGCAAAGGAATTGGAAAGCACCGTTGATCGAGTTCCCTACGAGAAGCCGCCGTTTACTCTCGGTCAGCTCAAGCAAGCCATTCCTCCCCACTGTTTTAAGCGATCCCTCCTCCGTTCATTCTCCTACGTACTCCATGACATGTGTTTTGCCTCTCTCTTTTACTACATTGCCAATCCACCCGGCCGAGTTCTGTCCCTACTCCTTAGCAATCACATTGTAACACACCCAACCCGTATCCGACCCGAATGCGAATCCGAGGTGTCACATTGACTTTTCAAAAATTGTCTCTAAAAAAACCCTGACATTTTTAACTTTCATTAAATAAAATTCGTTGTTTTACATAAAAGAAATCGTTTGGTTCTACAAATCCTATTAGATTATATTCAACTATATCAATTAGTACATGCCAACTACATTCAACATAACAAAATACATAATCACATCTATTTCTTTTCTGATCTGAACTTTGTAAAGGAGAGCTGACATGTCTTGCTCCTCTTAACTTCTCTTCTCGTTTTTCAGAACCTACGTGTGAAACACTCACACGCTAAGTCGATGACTTAGTAAGGCATATAAAATATATAACATAACCATGACTCCTAACAATGAATGCATGTTTTCTACTATCATATCAAACAACCTCATATACACTTTCACATAACACATATATACATACATATACATCATCATATCATCTATGCTTATATACTATTTCATGTCTGTTGAAAACATTTTAATATTTCGATATAACAAATTAAGATAAATGAATTTTAAGATTTTCCAATAAGGTTTTCTAAGAATATTCGATATAATTATTCAAATATCAAAATATTACTCCAAATCTTTTAAAAGTCATTTTTAATCCTTACTCAAGTGTAAAATTAAGTTTTAGTCTTAAAATAATTTCAAAACAATTTTACAAAATATTTCGAACCATTTCAAAGCCAAAAATTCCAGATTGCTCATAGGGAACCGATTCCCCCTGAATGGTTTGGCTCCGAGAATTTCAGTATGCTCAGAGGGAACCGATTCCCCCCACTATTCAACGATCGAATATTTGAATTTTACACTTAGGGAACCGATTCCCCATAAGGGGTACTGATTCCCCCCACGCTCCAAGCCGTTGTATTAATTATTTTCACACTTAAACGGCTCCAATAACTTCATTAATGATCCCCAACGTTCAGAAGTGATTCAAGGTGTATTTAAGCAAGCTTAGAAGCCATTGATCAAAAATAAGAAACATCAAGCAACTAGAATCAAAGAGAAAGCATCAAACCTCAAGTTTGAGCATTTCAAGCCTATTTTTCATTCAATATTCATTTTGCTTTCAAGAAAACTTATTGTGCTCAATTATATTTATTCTTGATTGTTCTTTCTTTGTTCTAGAATTGTGCAAACATATTTGCCTTGTGAGGTTTTTCTTGTAAGTTTGCAAATTTGTAATCTTCTCTTTGAGAAAAGAGTGTTATCAAGAATTGGGGTATATTCTTGAGGGAGTTGTAAGGTTATCTCTTTGGCCTCAAAAGAAAGAACAAATTAGTGAATTTGTTGGAAAATCCTTAGTGTGGATAGCTAAGCTAGTGGACGTATACTTTGGTTGATAAAGTCGAACCACTCTAAATCGCTGTGCAATTACTTTCAATTTTCTGCAAAAGCTTCCACAAAATTTTAATTACCAATTCACCCCCCTCTTGGCCGATTCCGTCAATCGATTAACTCAACAATTGGCATCAGAGCCTAACTCATTTGAAGGTTTAATCACCTCTTGAGTCGATTCGGGAAGAGTTACATTGATAATCAAAGTCATCAATGGCCTCTACTTCAAACTTCGACTCCGGTCTTGATTCGATGCCCGTCAACAAGCCTCATTTCTTCAATGGGGCTAACTATGCCTATTGGAAAAATAGGATGATGTACTTCATTCAAGCAAGTGACATGGGAGCATGGAATATCGTAGAAGAATGATACATCAAGCCTCTCACTCATCCAAGATTGTGGAGTGAAGGAGAGACAAAAATGTTCCAGCTCAACTCCAAAGCCATCCATATCATATTTTGTGCTCTTGGACCAAATGAATACGGAAGAGTTTCATCTTGTACAACCGTCAAAGAAATATGGGACAAACTTCAAGTCACTCATGAATGTACCGATGAGGTAAAGAAATCTAAAATTAGTATTCTAACGCATAGCTATGAAAATTTCAGGATGAAACCAAATGAAGATATCAAAGCTATGACGGATATATTTTCAACGATTGTCAATGGTCTCAAATCATATGGAGAGATCATTTCAAATGAAAATCTTGTGAGGAAGTTAGTTTACTCCCTTCCAAAATCATGACAATCAAAGAATACGTCAATCATCGAGTCTAAGGACCTAACGTCCTTAACTCTTGAAGAACTAATCGGTTCCCTCCTCACTCATGAAATGATGCTTGAAGATGAGGTGGACCACGATAAGATTGACGAGACACCAAAGGAGAAGGAGAAGGAGAAGAAGAAAAATATTGGAGTTGCTCTCAAATCCACAAAAGATGAGAGTGATTCAAATGAAGATGACGATAATGAGGAAATGACATTATTTGCCAAACGATTTAGAAAGTTGATGATGCCCAACCGAGGAAGAAAATTCAAACGTCATGAAGGCTTCAAAACTGAATCGAAGGAGAAAGACCCGATCATTTGTTACGAATGCAGAAAGCAGGGCATGTCAAATATGATTGCCCATAATTGAAGAAAAATGGTCAATCCAAAAAGAAGCACAAGGCTCATGTAGCTACATGGAGCGATGAAGAAGATTCCGATGAAGATGAACAAGAAGTTACAAACTTGTGCTTGATGGCTATCGTGGAAGATTCTAAGGTAACCTCTAACTCATTCGATTTGGATGAATTATCTTATGATGAGTTATTAGAGGATTATAATGGGTTGGCTTCGGATTATAAGAATTTATTTTCAAAATACAAAAATGCTATTTCAAAATTGAAAAACGAAAATAGTCTTATATCCAATACCAACAATGAGCTTGAAAGTAAGATCAAAGAATTGCAAATCAAAATTAATGATTTTGAAAAGAAAAATACTGATTTGCATAACTTATTTTCAAAAGTTCATGATGATTATCAAAAGAAGATTGATGATCTTAAAACTTATTTTAATAAGGTTGGAACAAAAAGTTATGAAAAAGGTGAAAATTCAAAATCCAACTTTGTTAAGAAAAGTTTTAGAAGCTACAATCATAGAAGTCCTCAACGAACCTTGAATGGTAAAATTATTAGGAGTATATGGGTTCCTAAAGAATTCATTACTACTAAAGATAAGGATGCCCTTTATAAATGGATACCAAAGGGGACAAGGATTTTAGAAACTAATGAATATGGACCCAAAAGAATTTGGGTACCAAAAATTAGAAATTAATCTATGCTTGTAGAAAAAGGAGCATTGCTACAAGGCACGGGAAAAAAATCCAAATTCATGGTACCTTGATAGTGGATGCTCGAGACACATGACCGGGGATAAAAATCGGTTCATAGAGCTTAACGCCAAAAATGGAGGAGAAGTGACTTTTGGGGATGATTCAAAAGGTCACATTGAAGGTATAGGTACAATAGGTAATACCTCTTCCATATAAATTAAAAATGTGTTATATGTGAATGGATTAAAGTATAATCTCTTGAGTATTAGTCAATTATGTGATAAGGGATTCAATGTCATATTTGAAACTAATGGTTGTAAAGTCATTGACATTGCATCTAATAGGATTATGCTTGTTGGTCATAGAATAGGAAACATATACATGGTGCATTTAGACTCTATAGAAATGACTAATTTATGCCTAGTTGCTAAGGATGAGCATGATAGTTGGTTATGGTATAGGAGACTAAGACATGCTAGCATGAGTGTTTTGCAACGGTTAGTTCAAGGAGAATTGGTTCGAGGCCTGCCTAAACTAAAATTTGATAATGATAAAATCTGTGATGCTTGTACTAAAGGAAAACAAAAGCGAGTTTCTTTTAAATCCATTAATGATGTGTCAACTAGTAGAGTATTACAATTGATCCATATAGATCTTTTTGGGCCAACTAGGACTACTAGCTTGGGTGGAAAACAATATGCATTTGTCTTGGTAAATGACTATTCTAGATATACTTGGGTTCTATTCTTAAGTACTAAAGATGAAGCATTAGAAAATTTCATCACATTTTCAAAAGTAATCCAAAACGAAAAAGGTTACTCTATCACTAGTGTTAGAAGTGATCATGGCACTGAATTTGAAAATCTTGGATTCAATGAGTTTTGTAATTCTAATGGTATTAGCCATAATTTTTCAGCACCTAGAACCCCTCAACAAAATGGAGTTATTGAGAGGAAAAATTGAACTTTAGAAGAAATGGCTGGAACCATGCTTTGTGAAAATAATTTGCTAAAATATTTTTGGGCGGAAGCCACAAATACCGCTTGTTATATTGTAAATCGAGTAATGATTAGGCCAATATTAAAGAAAACTCCATATGAAATATTCAAAAATAAAAAGCCTAATATTAGCTTTTTTCATCATTTTGGATGTAAATGTTTTGTTTTAAACAACGGTAAAGAAAACCTTGGCAAATTTGATGCTAAAAGTGATGAAGGAATTTTTCTGGGTTATTCCTTAAATTCTAAAGCTTATCGAGTATTTAATAAAAGAACTTTGGTTGTAGAAGAGTCTATACATGTTGTTTTTGATGATAATCTCCTTCCGAGGAAGGATTCTTTTTTAAATGATGATGTAGGTATTATAAATACAAATGTTGTTAGACATGACGTTGGAGAATCATCATCAAAGGAAGAAACGAAAGATGAGGAAACTCATGATCCTCTTGAGAATCCAACCATTGAAGAAAGGGAAATATCTTATCCAAGAGAGTACAACTATGTCAAGGATGGTGAGATTATAGGTGATCCATCAAAAGGGGTAACAACTCGATCTTCTCTTAGAAATATTTGTAATTATGTTGCATTTATTTCATGCATAGAGCATAAGAAAATTAAAGAAGCATTAAATGATGAACATTGGATTATGGTTATGCAAGAAGAATTAAATCAATTTGAGAGAATTAAAGTATGGACATTAGTTGAAAGGCATAGTAATAAATCTACTGTAGGTACTAGATGGGTATTTAGGAATAAGTTTGATGAGAGTGGTAATATAGTGAGAAACAATGCTAGACTTGTTGCTCAAGGGTATACTCAAGAAGAGGCCATAGACTATGATGAAACATACGCTCCCGTAGCTAGGATGGAAGCAATTAGAATGTTATTAGCATTTGCCTGTTTTCATGAATTTAAACTATATCAAATGGATGTTAAAAGTGCATTTTTAATGGTTTTATAAAAGAAGAAGTGTATGTGGAACAACCTCCAGGTTTTGAAGATTCAAAATTTTCGGATCATGTTCTTAAATTGACAAAAACACTTTATGGTTTAAAACAAGCTCCTAGAGCTTGGAATGAAAGATTGTCAAATGTTTTAATTGAAAAAGGTTTTTCAAAAGGGAAGGTTGACACTATATTGTTTTTAAAGAATAAAGGTAAAGATTTATTAGTAGTTCAAATTTATGTTGATGATATAATATTTGGTTCTACTAATGATGTTCTTTGCCAAGAATTTTCTAAGCTAATGCAAAGCGAATTCGAAATGAGCATGATGGGGAGCTCTCATTTTTCTTGGGACTCCAAATCAAGCAAAGAAAAGATGACATCTTCATCAATCAATCTAAGTACGTCAAAGATATGCTCAAGAAGTTTGGACTGGAAAATGGGAAACCTCATGACACTCCAATGAGCTCTTCTACAAAGCTTGACTTGGATGAAGGAGGTAAATGTGTGGATGTTAAATTATATAGGTCAATGATTGGTTCTTTGCTCTATCTAACTGCAAGTAGACCAGACATTATGTTTAGTGTTTGCTTATGTGCTAGATTTCAATCATGCCCTAAAGAATCACATTTAATAGCTGTTAAGAGAATCTTTAGATACCTTAAGGACACTCCTAGTTTAGGACTTTGGTATCCTAGAGACTCTAGCTTTAGCTTGCATGCCTTTTCTGATGCGGAATATGGAAGATGCAAATTAGATAGGAAAAGCACCTCCAGTACTTGCCAATTCCTTGGAAATATGTTGATTTCTTAGTTTTCAAAGAAACAAAATTGTGTTGCATTATCTACCACTAAAGCCGAATACATTTCAGTCGGTAGTTATTGTGCACAAATTTTATGGATGAAACAACAACTTTTTGATTATGGAATTGAAGTAGGTATCATTCCTATCAAGTGTGACAATACTAGTGCTATTTGTCTCACTAAAAATCCCATCCAACACTCTAGAACTAAGCACATTGAAATTAGACATCACTTCATTAGACCATGTCGCTAAGGAATATGTAGTTCTAGAATTTGTTGATACTTTGCACCAATTAGCGGATATTTTTACAAAACCCTTAGATAAGGAAAGATTTTGGACACTTAGGAGAGAATTAGGTTTAACTGACCTATCTTCACTTAGTGTTTAAAAATAATTTTTAGAACTTTTAAGAATAAATGAAAAATGCTTAAAATAATATTTTTGATTGCATTCTTGTTATTAGGTAGGGGGAGTTTATGATTATTAGTGAAAATTAATTGTTTGTTCAAATGATGTTTAATGACAAATTTGATTATTTGAACATAGTTAATTTTCGAAATATGAGTTGCCAATACCACTAGGATTAATTAATTTAGCACTATTGGATGTTTAAAATATAGATTTTTTTTTAAATATTTGGCAGAGGGAATCGATACCCCCATAAGGGAACCGATTCCCCCTTTGAATGGGAACCGATTCCCTCCTTGAGGGAATCGATACCCCCCACGGGTTCTGGATATATCACGACCAGAAAACTCATTCTCTCAAAACCTCTATTCTTTCTTAAACGTCGTTCATCCTCTCTTTCTCTTTAAATCTCCATTTTGCCAAAATCATCAAATACAAGTCGGAATTAGATCGTTCTTCAACTTCTAATCCTTGCAAACAACATCACATTCTCATAAAATCCAAATTTTCAAGGTAATATTTCAAAATCCTCTATTTCATTGATTTTTGAACTTAGGACTAGTTTTGATTAGTTCTAAGATTAACATTACATTGGACATTGGTTATATGATGATTTTACAACCAATTTCGTCAAAAACACTCAAATTTTCAAAACTTTTTTTTTCGAAATAAAAAAATTGAAAATTGTTGTTTTAATTGATGTTTTTGATTCAATTATGTTTTCATAAAAACTATACGTATTATGATTTTCAAACATTATTTTCCAAATAGTTTTTCAAAACATTACCCTTTAAGATTTGGTTTAGAGAACCTTGAAATATTGAGAACTCATTTGAGTTTTGGATTTGATTATATTGCATACATGTGTTTAAATTTGCAGGTTACATATTCTATTTTGATTCTTAAACAATGTCAAATCCTAAATGACCTAGGACATTGTCTAGTAGCTCAAGTCAAAATCGACCTCTTATTCCTCCACCCAATCCAAATAACCCAAATATGACCATTATGAACTCTTGTTTCAACGTACATGGTTGTGGACAAGATCTATACCATATGCACCATACTTGTTTTGAGTCATACAAAATCTGGGAAGAGCGTATCCCTTCGATCCAAGCTATAGAAGATATGAACTTCCAATATCTTCCTACTCTTAAATCCTAGAAGTTTGATAAACTCTTTAAACTCAAACCTTTGGTTTATCATCAATTAGTCCGCATTTTTCTATTCCAATGTGGTATGTGTCCAAAACGAGCGCCGATCTAAAACTATAGGAATTCAATCCTATCTTTTAGGACAATTCATTTTTATTGACTCGGCACAATCACTACCTATTTTGGACTAGATAACTCAGGTTTAATGAAAAAGAGACTGTGGATTCACCCTATAAGTCTAAGGATAGTGAGAGTACCCTAAGAACTCATCGTGATAGATTCCTTAATTATTTGATCTCTTGGTGGTTTAGACCATTCGGAGATAGGTACTCCTCCCTTAGGAACATAGATATATGGTGGATATATTGTATCCAACATAAAAAGAAGATTAATCTGCCACATATCATCTTTATTGAGTTTCCATAAACATTGTTCCTTCCAAGAATATAAAAAACTTTGTTTATGGTTGTCTCCTTAATAATTTGTTTATCAAACTCGGTCTTTGGGTCAATGGTCCCGAACTCAGAACTTTTAATTGTGAAACATTTTGATGTTCATGGATTGTTTTATTTTGGGTGTTTGAATTTGTTGGATAATTGGATATTTGAACTTACATGCTTATATATTTGATTTGATTTTCACTTTCATTTTGAGCTTAATGTTTATTTTTGCATCATTTACATATTAGTTGCATTATGACCAATTTTTTTTACCATTTCACATTGTTTATGAATATTGAATTATGGAACTAATGGCTAATCTTTCTCTTGATTATGATCTTAGCAGCTTAAGCTATATATAATCAATTGGCTAAATGATTTCAAAACCTTGTTTAAAATCTTTTAAAATGTCTTTTAAATTTAACAAAAAGGGGGGATAACTGTTAAAGTAAGGGGGAGTAATTTTTCAAAAACGTCGTTTTTGATTTCAAAATCTTAAAATTACTAAAATGTTTTGTTATATCAAAAAGAGGAAGATTGTTGAAAACATTTTGATATTTCGATATAACAAATTAAGATAAATGAATTTTAAGATTTTCCAATAAGGTTTTCTAAGTATATTCGATATAATTATTCGAATATCAAAATATTACTCCAAATCTTTTAAAAGTCATTTTTAATCCTTACTCAAGTGTAAAATTAAGTTTTAGTCTTAAAATAATTTCAAAAAAATTTTACAAAATATTTAGAACCATTTCAAAGCCAAAAATTCCAGATTGCTCATAGGAAACCGATTCCCCCCATGGGGGTACCGATTCCCCCTGAATGGTTTGGCTCCGAGAATTTCAGTATGCTCAGAGGGAACCGATTCCCCCCCAGGGGGTACCGATTCCCCCACTGTTCAACGGTCGAATATTTGAATTTTACACTTAGGGAACCGATTCCCCATAAGGGGTACTGATTCCCCCCACGCTCCAAGCTGTTGTATTAATTGTTTTCACACTTAAACGACTCCAATAAATTCATTAATGATCCCCAACGTTCAGAAGTGATTCAAGGTGTATTTAAGCAAGCTTAGAAACCATTGATAAAAAATAAGAAACATCAAGCAACTAGAATCAAGAGAGAATCAAAGAGAAAGCATCAAACTTCAAGTTTGAGCATTTCAAGCCTATTTTTCATTCAATATTCATTTTGCTTTCAAGAACACTTATTGTGCTCAATCATATTTATTCTTGAGTGTTCTTTCTTTGTTCTAGAATTGTGCAAACATATTTGCCTTGTGAGGTTTTTCTTGTAAGTTTGCAAATTTGTAATCTTTTCTTTGAGAAAAGAGTGTTATCAAGAATTAGGGTATATTCTTGAGGGAGTTGTAAGGTTATCTCTTTGGCCTCAAAAGAAAGAACAAATTAGTGAATTTGTTGGAAAATCCTTAGTGTGGATAGCTAAGGTAGTGAACGTAGACTTTGGTTGATAAAGTTGAACCACTCTAAATCGCTGTGCAATTACTTTCAATTTTCTGCAAAAGCTTCCACAAAATTTTAATTGCCAATTCATCCCCCTCTTGGCCGATTCCGTCAATCGATTAACTCAACAATGTCCATAAAGTCCTGTGTATTTATCCCACTCAACTTATCACATTTTCCTATGATCATTTAATAATTTCTTCAATAAAATTCTTAATCATATAATTTCTATCCCAAAATCACATATATTATCCCTTATTCCATAAGTTCTATCTATCATATACCCATAGGTTTTGGTGACATGTTCTATATCATATTCTTGTATAACAACTCCTTATATTTTATTAATTCATTTTTCGTATAAGTTATCACATAAACATATATATTTTAGTAACTTATCGTAAATTAACTCCTATGATATTTTCATTGAAATATATATAGTCTTTCCTATACAATTTATCTCATATATTCTTATTCTTATTCCTATATATATATTTTCTATTTGATATATTATTTACTTTGTTTCTATTCTAATATAACTTCCATTATACTATTTCATTCACAAAGTATATTTCACACTACAATCTTAATTATTCTATTCATATAATCCTATAGTTCACTCCCCCATTACATATATACTTATACTTATGGAGTTCACAACATTTCTCAAGTAATTACTCATAACTTATCATATAAGCTCATTTTATTTCCTTATAATCCAGCATAGCAAACAATCATAAATTATAACATTAGACCATGTAACATATGCAATACATTCAACCAATACACTCACTTCTAATTACACAATTATATAACAATCATATTACTTCTTATTTATATTATATCTTTATTGGCCCATGTACACTTTGGAGAACTAAAGATATGTGAGTTTATTAAGGTTGTCACCACAGCTCGAATAATTCCCACTAGGGGCACTGAATATTTGTCCCGAAGGACCACTATATCCCAAATGACCACTGAAAATTCCTGGACTCTTGGCTTGCCAACTATACCTCTAGCTCTCATTTCATAGAACATGGGCATTATGATTTATATAATTTCACATATTTCATATATACACGTTGATCACTTACATGTAGAACATTTCATATGATTCACCTATCATATGTACTTTCTCTTTCATATATCTCATATCACATAGTTCACTTCCATATAAATCACATATCACATATACATGTAAACACTTAATTTCTTATTCATGTAATTCATGTCACTTCTCATATGATTTCATATTCATATATCACATAGCTCATATTACTTTGCATGGATTACAAAAACATATATATTATCATATTTATCATCAAGGCTCTTTCACTTAATCTCTTATACGCGTATATCACATATTCATATCATTCATTCAAATCATGTCACACACACATGCAATAACATATAGCTCAGACACTCATAGAAAATACATGCTCAGGTTCATGAATTCATGCATAACACTATAGGAAATAGACTTATCGCAAGTCTTATTTCCATTAAACATCATATGCTATCTAATATACACTCACCTTGGCCTCACTAAGTTCTAATCCACTTTTATGATTTCCTTTATTTCGATCGAATATTAACTTGATGATCGTTCTGGAACTTGTTCGTGCTTGATATCTACATAAATATACATTTTAAGGTAATTATCAGATATCTACACCTTGTAATTTAATGCTAATAACTTGAACGAATTTAATAGACCAATATTCACTTTTTCCTTTAAGGGTGTATCGATGCACTATGGATGCATCGATACACAAATTAAGTTCGAAATACCCATGCATCGATGCACCCCTTAATGTATCGATGCACCTTCAAAATTGGTCTTAGTGCATCGGTGCATATTCATAGTGTACCGATGCACCTGCCCAGAATAGGCTATTTTTACCCGAAATTCCTCAATACTTTACCCAAATTTTCATGTATAAACCCTTTATTATGCTATCAAACTCATATATAACCATTATAACTAATTTCTAGCATTCCAACACCTTATAATCTCCCATATTTCATCCAAATTCTTAAAGCTAAGAATCATACCAAAATATCAACATGATCCAAATTCAATTCTAATGCTTTAGACTTCTTAATTCTTCTTATGTCAAGTCAAAAATCTCATCAAAACCCTAAAAACCAAACCATATCAAAATTATCTTTAGAACTCATTTTACAAATCCCATCATAATTCACTCATCTTATTGTTTTAAGTTTATATAAGCTTTCCTTAAGCTTATATAACACCCAATTATTCCAACCTAACCTATAAATTCAAGGAATTAACAAGATGAAATCAACTTACCTTTGCTTTGGCTCTCACGGTGAAAAGAAAAAAGAAGAATGGAGAGTTCTCTAGAAACTTTCCCTCATTTCCCACGTTTATATAGCCTACAAAAAGAAAGATAAAAATCTTTATTGTCAAATGACCATTTACCCTTATTTCTTTCATTCTTTACTAAACCATCCATCACAAAATGTTTCTAATAAAGTCCCTAAACTTTTAACTTATTTCAAAATTAAACCCAAAACTTTCAAAATTCATATTTTAGTTACTAGCCCTGTTTTAGGATGTTACACACATTGACTCTAGGTTGGCCGTTATACTTAACCTTCAATGTTTCGGGCCGACCATATGATCGATTTGCTTGCCACTATGATCTCTATGGCCCCATTTAATCTCGTCGTGAAAGGCTACAAGTTTACATATCCGATGCTGGTATATTTGCGGTAACTTATGTGCTCTACAACATCGCTGCAACGAAAGGGCTGGCTTGGCTTATGTGCATCTATGGGTACCTCTGCTCATCGTGAACGGCTTTCTTGTTCTGATTACCTACTTGCAACATACTCACCCGCGTTACCGCATTACGACTAGTCGAAATGGGATTGGTTGCGAGGAGCACTGTCGACGATGGATTGAGATTACGGGGTATTGAATAAAGTGTTCCATAATATCACAGACACGCATGTGGCTCACCATCTCTTCTCGACGATGCCGCATTATCATGCCATGGAGGCCACTAAATCAATCAAACCTATACTGGGAAAGTATTATTCCTTCTATGGGACGCCGGTTTACATGGCAATGTGGAGGGAGGCAAGAGAGTGTCTTTACGTCGAGCCCGACGAAGGCATGGTCGAAAAGGCTTTTACTGGTATCGCAATAAGTTCTGTGACCAACTTCCGGCAGCCCACCAGTTTAGATCGATGAAAGCGTACTTACTAGACTAGTGTTTGCTAGGGAAGTGCAAGTGCTGCGCTAATAAATTATGGAAGAAACAAATGTACCAAAATGAAAGAAAAGATGGTAGAAAAATATGGAAGAGTTGTCTTCTAGTTATTATGTTCTAAGTGCTGCATTAATAAACGATGGTAGAAAAACTGTGCAAGTGCCGAAATGTTTTTATGAACACTAATAAATCCTACTTCAACCATAACTTAGGGTGCTTAAGGATTTAAATTGAATTATAATTTTTTAAAGGGCTAAAAATGAAATTTAATCAATTTTCAAGAGGTCTAAGCCTCAGGCTCAACTTCAGCCACGCACATGCCAACCGCCTACCTGTATATAATTAAGGGTGAAGTACATAAATTATCAATAAAACTATAGTAAAATGATTTTTTAGATATTAAAGTTTTACAATTTATAAAATGATCATTATATATTTTAAATAATAATAAAATAATCATTAAATTTATTGAATTATTATAAAATGATCCTAATCTTATCGATATTTATTACTATTTTATAATGTGCAAGAATAATTTTATAATAATCTGATAAGTTTAATGATTATTTTGTAACTTTAAAAACTTTAATGACTAAAAGAATTATTTCAACATAATTTAGTGATTTATATAGTCTAACTGTAACTAAATATTTAAAATAACCTAAACAGATAGTTAAAGATATTGCTATGAGTATGCATTAGGAGACTCCATCTAGATCGAACAGACAATGGCTATGGCATCTGCTGATCTGCAAATGTACATTGCACCAATGGTCCACCGCCATTGACAAACAAGTTAGCTATACCAATAATTCCTAACTACAAGTATCTTCCCTATGTTCAATATTTATTATCTTTCTCCGTCAATTTCACCACGTTTTCCTTCCTCTTTTGCTCATAGAAGCATACTATTGAAGACGAGGCCAACCTAGAGGGTAACATAATTTCCCACAGCTTGCATCACATTTTCACCCGTCTACATAAAATGGGGAGATTCCATGAGATCCAGGCTATGGCATCTGTAACTGTACATTGCATGAATCCCAGAGACAGTTATTGGCTATGCCAATGGCTCCTCACTATACAAGTCTCTTCCCTGTATATATTATGTGCAAATGACATTCATTTCTTTGAGAACGATCTGTTTCACTTGCCGGGACTTGTGCAAGAATATGACGTGGATTCATTCAATATGCCGGTTGTCCTCTTGGAACGACCGCACTAACATGCTTGCTCGTGCCCACAACGATCTAGTAGCCATCTTGTTGATTTAGTTCATCCAACTAACCAAATGAATTTATTTCATTCTTATCGTCCTCGTCGCCTCCACCAGAAACAAAATATTGCATAATTTATTTCATCACATACTTTTTTGCTGTCATCTTACTTCGATTGGTCAAATTAAGGCAACAGTATAAGTCCTACTGGCCAGTAGCCACTGGTCTTTGTAGGTGAGCGTTTGCCCCATGAGAAGAGTACAAAACAAGTTAGCATTGTACTTGTAATGTCTCTAAAGTAGTTGTTCTATTTACTCTTATTATCACGTAAGATGTATTGTATTCTTGAGATTTCAATAATGCTACAGTCCAATATATATCAAGAGTCTCTATTGTACATATGATGGTAGTTAATGAGACTCATTTTCTTTGAGAACGATCTATTTGATTTGCAAGAATCTGATATGGATTCATTACCCCTTGCAAACAAGAAGCAAGGGAGATCATTGAAAAAGAAGGATCGTTCAATCTTGTTTCTTTTTAATATTCTTTCTACAATTCTTTTTTAGGTGGAGTGTGAAGATTGCCAGTTGCCGCTACTATATGACTTGCATTAATTTCTATCACATATAAAACTAATCCATTTTACACGTGAAATTAAATTCTATCACATATAAAATATAACACAATAAATATATAAAAAATATTATTATCAATGTGTCATTTTCGTGCCACTATCACCTTGTATTTTCTATCAAAATGCATAATTGAGATTCGTAATTTAAAAAAATAGATATAATATCTTGATTGTATAAATATTATTAATTTGTAAAATATTACAAAGTGATAATATTATTAATTTGTAAAATATTACAAAGTGATAATATTATTAATAATATAATTTTAAAATTGCGAAAAAAACCACTCAAACGTTTAATTTGAAGGGGAAAAAGTAGGATAGTTAAGATGTTAAAACTTGAAAGTCAAGAAGGGGGCTGAATGGGTCAAAAAGGGGGAGGGGCACTGAATTTCGTGCCTAATTTTTTGGTGCCCAATTTTGTTGAAAATGATAATATAAATAATTATAATTTAGTCCCTGCACTTTATAGTATTTATAAGATTAATCATTAAGCTTCAATTATAAATACTCTAACCCATTTAGTTTCAAAACCATCCCAAATCATTTCTTTCTCCCAATACTAGAGAGCTTTCTTGTGAGTGTTTTGTAATCACCTGTAAATTTTTTCTCTTTATTAAAAGATCTGCAGCAGTTCGGAGACGTAGGTAAAATTGGTTGAACTCCGTTATCAATTTCGGGTATTATTTTTTCGCTTTTATTTCGCATTCTCACTAATCTGGTTATATGGAAATTACTCATTTTAATTCCCAACAACTGGTATCAGAGCTTTTGGTGGTTAATTTTGTCAGTTTTTCTTCGAGGTTATTATTCACATGAATAGTGAATAGTAAAATTTGGTCGGCGATACGAGTTTGTCGACAGAGGTGTTCTAATACACGGTGGTTCGCAAGAATTGTCAGAAACTATCCAAAAGAAGCCAGATTCGTGTATGAGCGATGGCTGCAGACGAATGGAATGTGAAAATTTAAAAGTTCGATGGTGCGAACTTTGGCTTTTAGAAGATACAGATTGAAGAGTTTCTGTACCAGAAAAATCTATATCAACCTCTCTCATGAAAGCAACTAGAGGGCATGAAGAATGAAGACTGGACTCTTTTCGACAGACAAGCACTCGGAGTTTTCCGACTGACATTATCCTGTAATGTTGCTTTCAACATAGCAAAGGAAAAGACCACGGCGGGTCTTATGGGGACTCTCTCCAGTATGTATGAGAAGTCATCGGCCTCAAACAAAGTTCACTTGATGAGGCGATTATTCAATTTGCAGATGACGGAAGAGGCATCAGTGGCTCAACACCTAAATGAACTCAACACAATCACAACCCAGTTTAGTTCCGTGGAAATTGAATTCGATGATGAAGTTTAAGCTTTAATTATCTTATCATCTCTACCAGACAGTTGGAATGCTATTGTTACAGCAGTCAGCAGCTAATCGAGAAATAGTAAATTGAAATTTGACGATGTTCGAGATCTGGTATTGAGTGAAGAAATTCGACGGAGATAATCGAGTGAAGCATCAAGCTCCTCAGCCTTGCACACGAAGTCTAGAGGGAGAAATTCATAAATAAATTCAAATTGTGGCAGATCGAAATCCAGAACGGGAAAATCAAGAACGGGAAAAAAAGATTTTAACTGTTATAATTGTGGCAAGAATGATCACTTTAAAAGAGATTGTCGAGCACCGAAGAAAGATATCGGTGCACAGGAATCTGCCAACATGACAGAAGAGACATGTGATGGAATGATTCTAAGCGTCAACAGTCCGATTGAATCATGGATCTTGGATTCAGGGGCATCTTTCCACTCCACCCCATGCCAAGAAATCATTGAGAACTATGTCAGTGGTGATTTTGGGAAGGTTCATCTAGCTAATGATGAAACCTTGAAGATCATCGGAAAATGAGACATCTTATTAAAGTTGCAAACCAGACCACCTGGAAGCTGAAATGAGTGAGACATATTCCTGGCCTCAAAAGAAATTTGATTTATGTAGGACAGCTTGATGAAGAAGGATATAATACAATACTTTCATGTTGTGAATGGAAGATTACCAAAGGAGCACTCGTCATCGCTCGTGGTAAGAAGACTGATACTCTCTATGTAACCTCAAATTTAGAGAATAACATTGCAATAGCAGATGTTGATGGAAAATCAAACCTATGGCACCAAAGGCTTGGCCATATGAGCGAGAAAGGGATGAAGACACTTTTGTCAAAAGGGAAGCTGTCCGATCTAAAGAATATAGATGTCGGACTATGTGAGGATTGTATCTTTGGCAAACAAAAGAAAGTCAGTTTTGCAAAGATTGATAAGACACCCAAGGCTGTAAAGTTAGAGTTGGTTCATACTGATGTATGGGGACCATCTCCAGTTCTATCTCTTGTAGGCTCACTATATTATGTCACCTTCATCGATGATTCTACAAGGAATGTGTGGGTTTATTTTATGAAGAATAAATTAGAAGTCTTTGATACCTTCAGAAAATGGAAGGCCATGGTGGAAAATGAGATTAGTCTGAAATTCAAGCGGTTGAGGTCTGATAATGGAGGAGAGTACAAAAATAGCGGATTCAGATAATTTTGCTCAAACAATGGGATCAAGATGAAGGCAACAGTTCCCATGACACCGCATCATAATGGTGTAGCAGAGCATATGAACATAACTCTGAATGAACGTGCCAGAAGCATGAGGATACATGCCGGATTGCCCAAATTGCTATGGGCTGAAGCTATCAACACTACAGCTTACCTGATCAACTGTGGGCCCTCAGTTCCCTTGGATGGTGGAATACCAGAGGAAGTTTGGAGCAAGAAAGAAATAAACCTTTAACACTTAAGAGTGTTTAGTTGTATTTCTTATGTACACATAAATTATGCTGAAAGAAGTAAACTTGACGCCAAGTCCAACAAATGTATCTTTGTTGGTTATGGTGGTAATGAGTTCGATTACCGGTTTTAGGACTATGAAAATCAAAAGATCATCAGAAACAGATATGTTATTTTCAATGAGAATGTGATGTACAGAGACAGGTTAACCGTAGAATCAAATAGCTCCAATACCGAAGCTGAAACAAAGAAATTTACTGAGTTTGAGGAGATTTCTGGAAATGATGTTCAGATCAATCCTGAAGCAGTTCAAGAAAAACCAGGCACACCAGAACTGAGACACTCCTCCAGAATTCCTAAACCAACCCATCGTTATTCGTCTTCTTTGCACTACTTGTTGCTGACTGACAATTGTGAACCAGAGTGCTATGATAAAGCAATGCTGGTAGAGGATTTAGTCAAGTGTGAGTCTTTCATGAAAGATGAGATGAACTCACTTATGTCAAATCAGACGTGAGAATTAGCTGAATTACCACCAGGCAAGAAAGCGCTCCATAACAAGTGGATTTATAGGATCAAATAAGAGCACGATTGGAGCAAACACTACAAAGCAAGATTGGTTGTCAACGGTTTTGAGCAAAAAGAAGGTTTTGACTACAATGAAATTTTCTCTCCAGTCGTGAAGATATCTACAATCAGACTGGTGTTGAAAATTATAATTGCAGAAAATTTATATCTTGAGCAATTAGATGTAAAGACAGCTTTCCTTCATGGTGATTTGGAGGAAGAAATCTATATGAGGCAGCCAGAAGGCTTCATAGAGGCAGACAAGAAAAACTTGATATGCAGGTTAAAGAAGAGCTTGTATGGTTTAAAACAAGCTCCTAGACAGTGGTACAAGAAGTTCGATATCTTCATGAGTAGCAGTGGTTTTACCAGATGCCAAGCAGATCATTGTTGCTACATCAAGAGGTTCGACAACAGCTTCATTATTTTATTATTGTACGTTGATGACATGCTCGTTGCAGGCTCAGTCATGCAAGAGATTATAAACTTGAAGCAAAAATTGTCAAAGCAGTTTGCAATGAAATATCTAGGCGCTGCAAAGCAGATTCTTGGGATAAGGATCAAGAGAGACACAAAGTCAGGGACTTTGATATTATCACAGGCTGAGTACATCAACAAAGTACTCTCCAGGTTCAACATGCAAGATGCTAAACCAGTAAGTACACCTTTAGGTGTTCATTTTAGACTCTCCAAAGAACAGTCACCAAAGACGAAAAAAGAACATGCACACATGGTGAATGTGCCGTAAGCAATTGGAAGTCTAATGTATACCATGGTTTGTACTAGACCAGATATTGCTCAAGCAGTGGGAGCTGTTAGCAGGTACATGAATAATCCAGGCAAGGTACATTGGGAAACAGTCAAATGGATCCTTATATATCTGCGGGGTACTACAAACAAAACACTGTTTTAAAGGTGGAGATACGATACTGACATGCTATGTAGATGTTGACTTAGTCAGAAATGTTAACATTAGAAGGAGCACTACAAGGTATGTCTATACTCTAGGAGGTACTGCAGTGAGTTGGGTTTCTCAACTACATATGATATTTGCTCTCTCTATAACTGAAGCAGAATTTGTTGTTGTTACAGAAGCCAGCAAGGAGATGGTTTGGCTCCAAAGTTTCTTGGAAGAGTTAGACAAGAAACAAGAAAACAATGTCTTGTATTGTGACAGTCAAAGTTCTATCCATCTAGCGAAGAATCTGTCTTTTCATTCCAAGACGAAGCACATACAATTGCAATATCATTTTATCTGGTCTCTTTTGGAAGATGAGATTTTGAAACTTGAAAAGATTAGTGGAGCTCAAAATCTGGCAGACATGTTAACAAAGACGGTGACTACGGACAAACTGAAGTTGTGTTCAGCTTCAGTTGACATGCTACAGTAACAAGAGCATAATTGATCGAGGTGTGAAGACAAATTAAAATCAGTCTTCATGTGGGAGATTGTTGAAACTTGAAAGTTAAGAAGGGGGGCTGAATGGGTTAAAAGGGGGGAGGGGCATTGAATTCGATGCCCAATTTTTTGGTGTCCAATTTTGTTGAAAGTGATAATAGGAATAATTATAATTTAGTCCCTGCACTTTATGATATTTATAAGATTGGTCCTTAAACTTCAACTATAAATACTCTAACCCATTTAGCCTCAAAACCATATCAAATCATTTTTTTTCTCCCAATACTAGAGAGTTTTCTTGTGAGTTGTGAGTATTTTGTAAACACCTATAAATTTTCTCTCTTTATTAAAAGATCTGCAACAGTCCGTAGACGTAGGTAAAATTAATTAAATTCCGTTATCAATTTCAGATATTATTTTTTCACTTTTATTTCATATTCTCACTAATTTAATTATAAAAAAATTACTCGTTTTAATTCCCACCCATCAAAGTCAGAATAAGATTTAAGTGAGAGATGCAACCAAATGTTTAATTTGATGTCCTGATTCGACTCTTATCAGACTGGACAAGAAGCCAACTTTTGTCGGGAAAAAAAGGCTTTCCCATAAACAAAACGTGTCTGTTTGGTCACTTCCTTTCTCTTCACTTCTTTTAATGGTGGATCGTGGATACCATTTTCATCACATATATTTTTTTGCGGTCAGCTTACTTAGATTGGTCAGATTAAGGTAACAGTATATATATGCCCCACAGGTGTCAGCTGCAGACTTTCACTGGTCTTTATAAGATAAGTATGCATTAGGAGACTCCACGTTTCCAGCTGGCAATGGCTATGACATCTGCAAATGTACATCGCACAAATGCAACTAACGAATTAGCTATGCCCATAATTCCTCGCTACAGGTCTCTTTCTCTCTTCCCATGTCCAATATTTATTATCGTTATCCCTCCATTAAACTAATTGTTTATCACTTCCTTTTCTCTCTTTTTTTCCTCAGAGAAACGTGCTATTGAAGACAAGGCCATTCCAAGATGGGTACCATCAAGGATATGCTGAGCAAGATTTTGCCGGTTACTTGTATTAAGGTGGCGGAGTTTGGTTGTGCTTCCGGTCCCAACACCTTCATCCCAATATATGAAATTATGAATACAGTCAGTAGGATTTGCCAGCAACAACACTGGGAATCACCTGAGCTTCAGGTGTTACTAAACGATCCCCACAATGACTTCAACACTGTCTTTAGATCTGTTCCTACAATGCGAGGCTCATGGAAGACAAGGGACACCCAAGGGGACCTTGTTTCATAACCGGGGTAGCAGGTTCCTTTTACCAAAGACTTTTTCCAAGCAAGACCATTCACTTTGTTCATTCTTCTTATTCTCTTCATTGGCTCTCAATGGTTTGTAAACAATTCTAACGAATGTTATTGCATAGGAACATTAATATTACATTACATTACAAATTTCATCACAAATTTGATCCACAACTTTCTTCTCACACCTATTTTAATCATTAAAATTTAAACTCTTTTAATTTACTCACTAATCTTTGATTTACTCTTATGTTGTTAACTCTGCCATTAAATACTTGATGGCCTTATGATTGAACATTTTCCTTTTAAAGGTTATGAAATGACCTCAAAATTTTGTTATTTTTGTGTAAAACTCCTAAGTTTAAATTTTCTTTGATTTTTTAACAATAAATCATATTCTTCCATATTTCATCAGTGGAGAGGTAGAGAAAAAAATGAGTTGTATAGATCATAGTTATTTAGAGTTTTATGAGTTTTGGGTTTAAATTGAATTTCGTGAATTTTAAAGTGATTTGAGTAAAATTTAAACTGATAGAGTGGTAGGAGAGAACGAGACAAGTTTGCCAATATCTTGAATTATCATAGACTATATCAAATAGTGGTAATTACAGCATCGATGTGAGATATAGATGAAATTGTAAAATTTTCATAATAAAAGAAAGAAAGAGTGACTTAGGAATCATATGAATTGATATGGACTGATTTTTATTGACATGTCATTCATATGTTATTTTTTTATATTTTTTATTTTATTTTCTTTCTCTGAAGATAAAAGTGTGACTTAGGAATCACATGAATTGATGTGGACTGATATTTATTAACATGGCATTTATATGCTATTTTTTATATAACGTCTGAGTGATCAAGATAAAAATAAATCAAAAGTTTAATAAGTAAATTACAATATTTTAAATTTTAATGACTAAAATTGTCACACCCCAATATGAGGTTAGATTTCTTTAAGTTTAAATATGTGAAATGATATGAAGTTAGTTGGCAAATAATTATTTTATCATATCTTTATATTATTAAACAAATTGATGAGGATAGAGTAGGTAAAAGAGGACAAGTTGTTGGGTGGATTAGATTAATAATAATGACATTGTCTGGAACCTTATCGTTACCCTCACCACTCAAAATTCCAGCCTGTACAGCAGTTTCATAAAGAACAACTTCATCGGGGTTAACTTGGATCCTTCTCTACTACCTGAATCAAGATTCGAGTTTGGGCAGCATTGATTTCATTGAAGATGAACCTGTTCTACTGTCACAAGTCAAGGTTAGACAAGAATATGAGATTGACCTCACTACTTTTACTGGGCTATACCGATATCGACTAGGGGATGTGGTGGAAGTGAGCGGATTTCACAACCGGACATCAAAGCAGAATTTTATATGCAGGAAGAAGCTAATATGGGCTGTTAACATCGACAAAAACACTGAAAAGAACCTTCAGTTAGTGGTCGAGAGAGGGTCCGAGCTGTTAAGCAATCACCGAGCCGAGTTCATCGATTTCACGAGCAGTGCCGAAGTCATGCGTAAGCCGGAACAATAATGAATGTTTTTAATAGTTGACCCAAGATAAGCCTCGTCAATCTCTTTAATCTTCGTCAGGACCATGGAGCAGAAAAAGGTTGAAGAAGATACAAAGAAAGGAGATGAATCTAAAGGAGAATCTGCTCAATAACCTCAAGAGGTTATCTTGAAAGTTTACATGCACGGTGAAGCTTGTGCTCAAGAGATCAAAAAACATATCAAAAGAATGAAAGGAAGGTGTTGTTCAGACCTCGTGTGGCGTTGGATCTGGATCAGGCACGAGACAAAACGGTGAGATAAGGAATTGAATCAGACTCGCGGAACGATTGACGGGCATATTCGTTGATGAAAATGACGTGGATTTGTTGCTTCAATAGAGCGATAGAGATGATAGGGTTCTTCAATGGTTACAAGCTTTAGATATGCAATTAATCGGCGATTGTTGAACCGATGAGAGGCTAAAACCTTTGTTGAAAGTCAACGTATCAAACGGCATCGCCGAGGATCGATTATTAGCTCATTTGAGTCGGTGCTTTGAGCCATCGGAAATTGGTATACTGGGGAGGTATTCTTGCATTCCATTGGTTTCAGTTTGAGTATGTGATAAAATGAGGAAGGCGAAATTACTAGGTTAGTCATCCAAGTTTGTTAAAAAAAAAACTTAATCTTGTCTTTTAGCTTTCGTATTATTATGATTATGGCATAATGGTTTAAATAAGAATAATTTAGTCCATGGTGTTAGTAATTAAATATTATTGGCTCTTCAAGTTTTTAGTTTTGCAAATTGAGTCACCAAATTATTAATTAGATTCTAATAATTTATTTTTATGGAAAGGAAAATTATTTGAAGTCGTATTTGTACGGTGGATGGTCCGTGTTCATGAGAAAAAGATGGAAGTTAGAAACCAAGTTGATGAGATTAAATTTAAGAGTCATATTTTGGGTTTTGTTGACGTCCTGAATCTGAATCTGAAGTTTGTTTTGTCAAATTCAAACTCGGTAAGCTGTTTTTGACTGATTTATCACCCGATTCGATCCGTTTTTCGGAATTAAGCTCTGTTTTTTTTGTAATTTCTGTTGATATGCATCTGAGGAATTATTGGAAGTTGATTTCAAGATCGAGGGCGTTCAAATGGAAATTAATGGTCGATCAGTATGGCACGAAAATCGAGGTAATACTTTACTACCTCTTTATGCTTTATGGAACATGTTGATATTGGTAAATGCATGAATAAGATAACGTTTGTCACTTTTGTGGAGTTGAATAATTTATTCACTCGATATGAATGTGGTAGAAATTCTGTAACTGAATACGGATCGAATGACTAATATAAGAGATTGAGGAATTGTTATAATTAAATTACAAGTTTGTGATAAGTAATAAAGAAATCAGCCCTGGATTTGTAACTTATATTTTATATCATCAAAGGTTAAATGTTAAAGGTACTTATATGAGAAATTATGAGAATATTTCGATTAGGTAAAATTACAAAATTACCCTTATGTTGGAAAATGACAAGAATTGTCCCTGGAAGTGGATTAGTAAATCTGAAAAGACATATTGATCTGATAAATTTATTGATGTGCATAAGAAATGTTAGTTTTACTTGAAAATTATGGATAACTGGTTTTTAACCTCAATAGGGATTTTGCAAGATACTAGAAGTCTGTTAAGGAATCATTTCAAGATCAGAGAATGTTCGAGGAAACAACTAACCATAGGATCTTTAAATTATAAGTATGCTCGTTAAGAGTTAATACTGAAATCATCTGGTTAAAAAATTACAAAAATGCCCTTGAAAGGTAAAAATAGCTCGAGTTGACCCTGAATGAGAAAGTTCTTGGAGGATTTGTACTTAACTCAATGAATTACGTATTTAATTGTTAAGATCCTGTCTTTGTACATAAAATTTCTGATAACCTATTGGTAACATCTGAGAAGACAATCGATCTGAAAATCTTCGAGTTAAGAATAAATTATCGATGGTGCTCTTTTGTAAGAATTATTTGAAAGGTCTGGAATAAATGATAAGTTGGAATTAAATAATAAGACATAATTGAAGGAAAGAATTGAAATACACCGGATCTGTAAAATGATCAGAATACCCTTGTAATGAAAAAGACTCAAGAATATTACCAAGCTCAGGAATGATTGGATATCCTCGAGCTCTGAAAAGAATGGAATAAAACTGGGCACCAGAATGACCAAAATACCCTTATGACCTAAAATTAGTAGAAGTGTTGGATTAATTAAGGAATCCAAATAAACATGGATATGGTACTGCTCTTAAAAGTTGTGGATCATATATTAAGCCGAGCAATCAATGCTAGTGTATATGTCAGTACCTGAAATGTATAGATGTTACTTGAATGCGTGTTCGTCTTCTCAAGTGTGGTTCAATGATAATTTTGAAAGTACTCAGCTCAACTCAACTCTAGGTCGCATTCGATAATAAGAAATGAATATTTGTTAGACAAATCAACCACGAAGACCAAATTAAACTAAACGGAAGTACAATATATATATGAAATTCAGAAACGTCTGGATTATCTGGAAAGCTCTGAAGTAATCGGGATAGACTTGACTGATAAACGAACTGAGTAACCTCAATGACTGAGGATTAGTAGGTGATTTGATGAGTTTGGGAACACTGTTGAACTTACATGATGAATTATCCTTATGGGTCATAAAACATGAATCAAGTACGTATGTATTTCCTGATATCGTTGAAATATGGAAATGAAATAAAGACTATTGGAAGATCTATTCAGCGATGATTACGAAGATGATTTATGGACAAGAATTTTGGTATTAAAGAGTAAATACTCTGAAAAGGCAGTAAATTGACGGGTCAACATGCATTAGTTCAGAGAGCTTGTTCAGTTCGAATTGTTTGATAAATCGATCGATTAACATGGATTGTAAATGTCTTGAAGCTTCGTTTCTCCTTTATTAGCTCAAATCACTCTGGGCATTCTGGAACGCTTTACTGATGCACATGAATCATAGTGGAATTCTAAAGTATCAACTTTAAATGTCTGATTAGATCGGTTAATAATCAATTCTCTCCAATAGGACCTTGTTCTTAGAATCCGATCAAATTGCACGAGCTTCATGTTATCCTTACCGATAATTACAGAATGCCTCTGAAAAATACTTGGATCCTCTAGTGTGTTCCCTAATTATTACTGAACTGTTTTATTGGTTTTAATATGAGGTACACTGAGTTCTTTGGTTACTGTTTTATTGATGCGCCAATTTAATGTGATGATTTATGGAATTTGTGACACGGTGCAATTGAACTTTTGGATTGAATTATAATAGTATAGCTTTGATCAAGCTAATAAACAGAATGGGCCTAATGTGACTCTTGGGGCCCCAAGATACATTAGGTTGGCTTCCCTTGCTGTGTGCTTAGGGTAAGCTATATGGACTTGGACTTACGGGCCTAAGGATACAAGCTCTAAAGCTTATCCTTAGGTTGGCTTTCTTTTTGCTGTGTGCTTAAAGTAAGTTATATGAAAAATAGTTTTGGGAACTACTGATGGTGTACAAGAAAAGGGTTTAAACTATGATTTTCAAAAGTTAAACTCTTTTATGAATTTATGAGATTTACTGGACTATGATTTGTTTAATGTACCTATTGTGATTTTAAGGTAATATTGGGACACACTGAGCCTAGCTCACCTTTCGAAAATGTTTTTCCCCTTTCAGATACTGTTGGTTAGATATCTCGGTTCGAGCACTTGGAGGATCAACATATCTCTTGAAGTATATCTGATTGTAATGTTTTATCTTGCTAGTTGACTTTATTTTTGTGACATGGACCTTATTTTAAAGTATCGTATTTTAGGATGATGACACTTTTACTATTACTGTTCGGTTTATTGTGATTTTGATTTTGAAGACCTGTTTTAAATTAATTTATTACTTACTGGTATTATATTTACAAGTTGGGTTTTGATAGTATAATATCATGTCATTTATAATGTGATTTTACAATGATTGAATAACGGTTTCAGAAAATGTCTTTAAGAATCATGTATGTGATCCACTAGACTTAGTCGAAATGCATAGTCCGGGTCTAGGGGGTTACAAAAATAGAAATAAAAAGAAAATTGATTAATGAATTTGTAATTTACCCTTGATATTAACTTTTATTTATATGATTGGGCGTGAGTTTTAGGTCCCGAAAGGAGTTGAGAATAACAAGGGGAACGTATATATATATATCAAAGCAGAGTCCACCTAATGTATCCAAAGCTTATTTGGAACAATTCCAAAATGATTTCTCAAGTTTTTTACGTTATCGTTCCGAAGAAATGATAACTGGAGGGCGAATGGCGATTACCTTAAATGGTAGGAGCGTCACGGATCCCACTAGCAAAGATTGTTGTTGCCTATGGGAACTTTTAGCTAAATCACTCCATGACTTGGTGGCCAAGGTTTAGTGTTTTTCTTTCTCATTGTGTACATAGATGTTGTGTGTTATATATGTACACGTTATATTGTGTTACAATAACATATTTGGTTGGTAGGGATTGGTGCATGAATCTGATGTGGATTCATTCAATACACCTTACTATTATCCATGTGAAGAAGAACTTAGGGAAATCATTAGTCATGTCACTCGGTGAATTAACTCATTAATAATAATAAGTTATGTTCGACTGATCATTATTGTTGTACTTACTATTATGATTGTTTGTTGTTATGTACTGAGATCAACGTTACTCAAAGCACCGAAGAGAGGACGAATATATCTTAAGGAAATTGTTCATGCAAGCCTCAACAAAATTATTCTATTTATCCGACTCTAATTCATCCATTTCCATGTTTACACATGAGCAAATGATTTGTTCCTCTATTTTAATTCTTTATTTATTTTACTTCGTTCGATGTATATAATAATATCAGTTTATTATTATTATTTGTTGGTTCTTAATCTCGTTTTATCTAACATATTTTTTTGAGTAAAACATATTAAAAAATTAAGAAAGGAGTCTTAATATACAACAATGTTTTAAGATACAAAGAAGGCCATACAAAAGAGTTTATCAACAATTCCCATAATTAGAAGTCTCTTCCTCTCTTCTCTATTGTGCAAATCTTATCATCTATACATGTCATTTAAATAAATTTGTTTCTTTCTTTCGGAGAAATATTTATGCCTTATTATTACCCTTGTGAAGAAGAATTGGGGGAACAAATCGAAAATGAAGGGTCTTTTACTATTGACTTGAAAGAATTTTTTGAAGTGAATTGAGATTCTGAAGATGATGTCTGTAACGAAAATTATGTATTTGAAAAGAGCAAAAGTGGACAAAAGATTGCAAATTACATAAGAGCACTTACCGAGCCCATGTTTGTGGATCATTTTGGAGAGACCATTATTGATGATTTATTCTCAACAACATGTGAGCGAATCAAAGTTGTTTAATATGAATGACTATGAAATAATTAACCAAAGGCGGAACAAGTATCAAGTTTTCTGGTGGAGAAGACAACCGTCTGTAGTATTTATTCAAGTACCTATATATGTGGCTGGCTGCGCATTTTCAATCGTCTTTATAAGATGAGTTTTAATTACGGGGCCTCCACCAGGCCATAACTATGGCTTCTCTAAATATGCTTTGCAAACAACTTAGGTTTGCCAGACATGATTTGTTCTCTATGCACAAAATGAAGATTAAGGTTGTTAGCGTGGCCGTTGTAATGACTCTGAAATCGTTGGTCATATGAAAGGGCGCAAGATTTAATAAATAACAAACTTATTAAAGTCTAAAAGGAAAATGAATCTATAAAATTATAAGAGATAAAAACATATAATCAATACGGAAAGCTCCACATGGATACGTTGGATTGGTTTTATGGGAGGCCAAGGTCACATACAAACAAATTCTGTCTATATTATATATAAAACCTTATCCAATAGGTACAAGGATCCTTCCAAGGGAGGTGGCAATGCCATATGGAGGGTTGAAGGGGCCTGACGACTCAAGTCTTATCCCCCACCGCTTGCTTCAATCTCCAAGGGTTAATCAAAATGTCAACATTTCTTTGATCGGTCGAGCCTGGAGATTGCTAGTTGCCGCTACTATATGTTTTGCATATAAAATAAATATAATAAAATACATATTTGAAGAACTTTATCATATGTCAAATATAAATGTAATAAGAATAAATCAATATTAAAATCGATATGTCATTTTCGTGCCACGGTCACCGTTTATTTTATATACAAAATATATATTTGAGTTGATTCATAAATTTTTCAACGTGACGGACTATCTAAATAAATGTAAAATCTTCATTGAATAAATATTATTAAATTATAAAGTGTTATAAATTAGTAACAATAATAATATTCTAAATTTCAATGATTAAAAGGAAAAACACTCAAAATTACCCAAATTATAGAAGGATAATCTAAAAAAAAATGAAAAAGCAGAAGGCAGATATTTTCACCTGCCAACCAGATAATTGAGGAAAAAAAGTGTTACGACCGTCTTTCGGTTGGGTCTGGAATTTGACTTCGACTTAAATAGAATAATTTGGAGTCGCTACCAATCATTTATTTTAAGACAAATAGGTTGATCAGATACCCTATTTCTTACCTGATTTGCGTCTTTCCAAAGTTGTGTCAGATTCGGGAGTCGGTTACAGTCAAGGAAGGGTTAGCACCCTTGAACTGTCATTTTGATACAACGCAATTTTCAGTTGTCTTAAATTAAGAAAAATATAATTTAAAATTAAAAGGTAAAAATATGATCTCAATTACTTACCTTAGATAGTTTTAAATGTGTGCCGTTAAGAAGGTCAAGAAATCATGTTAGATAAAAAGGTAAGAAATAAATAAATTAATTAAATTAAAATGAAGAAAAAAAATTAAATAAAAGATAAGATAGAGAAAGCAAAGATAAAATAGTAAGTAAAATAAATAAAAAAATATAAAAAAAAATAAAGAAGAAGAAGAAGAAGAAAAAGAAAAATATAATAAAAATAATAAAAATAATATATATATATATATAATAAATAAAAACATAAAAACATAAAAAATAGTAAATATATATATATAAATTAATAAAACAGATAATAAAATGTAACATATATATATATATATATATAATTTAAAAAAAGAAAAATATATACTAAAGTAAAAAAGAAAATACATAAAATATAAAAAAAATATTACATGAAAAAAAATAACAAAGCAATTAAATAATATGAGTAATAAGGGAAAAGTGCGTATAAATAAAGTTAAATAAATAAAATAATAATAATTAAAACGTAAATGTAAGGGACCAAATCAAAATGAAAAATAAATCGATGGGCAAATTTCGAAGGAAAAAATTGATTTAGGGGGAGAATTAAATATTTAAAAAATAGGAACACGCCTCATTGGTAGATCTAGGTTCGAAACTTCGAAACCCCACATCTTTTTAGTCATCGACACAACCCACGTTTTGGGTTATTCGAACCAAATCTCAAGAAAAATAACATACACATGCGAGAAATAAACGAATCAAGGTAAAAAAGATGCTACATTTTATTTCTTTTTCGAATCGTTTACAATAGCTTTACCTTTGTATTTTTTTCATGTTTTCCTCTATATTTTGTATGTAAATCGTGTGTTACAATAGTGAGTTACAATGGCTATTTATAACACTTGTGGATCCTATTTTTAGGAGTTTGAATCATAGTAGAACTCTATCCTATTTTTAGGAGTTTGAATTCTAGTAAAACTCTATCATATTTTTAGGAGTTTGAATCATAGTAAAATTCTAACGTTATGTTTGTTTTCTGAATCCCACTAAATCGGGGTTGTTGAGAGTGTTGTACTCGAACGAAAATGTGTGTTGACAGTTGCCCCTCTTTGCCTATAGTCGTGTAACGGGATAGAGCAAAGATTAAAAAGACACACTTTTCGTTCGGTGGAGTTGAAAATTGACTCTAATTTTTCAATAACTCCTTGTCGAATTGAGTTGCGGATGACTCCTCCGTCGTTAAGTCGAGTTCATCTTGATATAGAATTGAAGCCGTAGCTCGGAATTTGAATCAACACGTGGCTTCTCGTTGCCCTTCGGTCTTCTTCTTAGATCAGAATCGAACTCAGAAATCTTCGTTGACAGATAGCTTTTCTTGACTTAAGTTATGCTGCTTGAAAATGGTTGCTTGTCACTAAGGCACGACTAATCCAAGTCTTCTTCTCGACTTGAAAACCTCGACTGCAATCGGAAAGTAGTATGATTGATGTGTCATTGAGCTGAATGGAATCGAATTCGACAATTTTATTGACAGATAACCCTTCTTGCCTTAAGCTATACTGCAAATGATGTACCCTCGAAGCTGAGTGTAATCGAATTCGAAGGTCTTGGGATTCAAGAGAAATATTTTAACAGGTTTTTTTTTTGTGTTTCAAGAAAAACAATTTCAAATGTTTTTTTGTGTTTCAAGAGAAACAATTTCAAAGGTTTTTTTTTTGTTTCAAGAGAAACTGTCTCAAGGGAGGCAAAATTTTGTTTCAAGAGAAACATATTCAAAGATTGGTGTTTCAAGAGAAACTGTCTCAAGAGAGACAAAACTTTGTTTCAAGGGAAACTGTCTCAATAGAGACAAAATTTGTTTCAAGAGAAGTTGTCTCAAGAGAGACAAAACTTAGTTCCAAAAGAAATTGCCTCAAGGGAGACAAAATTTGTTTAATGTAAAAATATTCAAAAATTTTGTTTCAAGGGAAACTGTCTCAAGAGAGACAAAATTTGTTTCAAGGGAAACTGTCTCAAGAGAGATAAAATTTGTTTCAAAAGAAATTGTCTCAAGAGAGACAAAACTTTGTTTTGAGTAAATTAGTCTCAAGCGAGACGACCCCTTGTTTCGAGAGAAAAAATCTCAAAGACGATCGATAATCTGCTTGTTCCTGAAGATAAATGTTGCTAGTGGGTACGATCCCCTTCGTTGTGAAGTTCAGCCTTGAATTGAATATCCTTCGCCGTGAAGTTAAAATCCAATGAATGTTACTGGTGAGCACGATTCCCTTCGTCGTGAAGTTGAAACCATGGATGGTCCCTTCATTGCGAAGTTGAGCCTTAACATGAATATCCTTCGTCGTGAAGTTGAAATCCAAGCTTATATTGTTTCGAGACCAATATCATTCGCAGTGAAGTTGAAATTGGCTTTGAATGAAACTAGGAAGCCCATTCGCCGTGAAGTTGAGCTTTGAATTGGATATCCTTCGTCGTGAAGTTAAAATTCAATCTTGTGTAAATGGGCACGATATCCTTCGTCGTGAACTTGAAAACGTGGATTTGTGGGCACGATATCCTCCGTCGTGGAGTTGAAATCGTGGATGGCCCCTTCGTCGTGAAGTTGAGCTTTGAATTGGATATCCTCCGTCGTGAAGTTAAAATCCAATCTTGAGAAAGTTGGTTTTGAGTTGGATGTCCTCTGTCGTGGAGTTGAAATTCAATTTCAAACAAATTTGGTCATTTCGAGTTCAATATCCTTCGCTATGAAGTTGAAATTGACTCTAAACGAGAATCAAAAAGTTGTTTCGTCTTGAAGTTGACACTTGACTCAAAAAGCTGCAAAAAATTATGTATGCTAAAAATGATAAATGTGATGTCTAAGATGCATGCAATATGAATTAATTCTTTTTTGTCTCATGGATGGAGCCTCATTCTTTGTTTGCTTTCTCCTGCATGTGGTGGAAAAGGCCTTTAGAAGATCTGATAATTCGCATCAAGATGTTGAATCCCCAAATATGCCCCAATATTTAATATTGAATCTTCAAAGATGTCCTCATTGTTCCTCATTTCTTGCTTCAGCATTGATTATAAGCATGAGTTTTGTGTCTGAGAGTCACATGTCATTTACCAATATCCACTCTAGAGAGATTGTCTTGTTTGAAAAAAAAAGTTTTTCTTTATCTTTTATTTTCAAAGTTCTGAAAATATCAATTAAAAGAGTTTGAAAAAATGTTTAATCAAAAGTTTTGAAAATATTGCCCCTTTCACGGTTTTACAGTCGAGACGAATCATAAAACTAGAGTTCATTGGATATCAAAGAGTTAATTACATTATTAATCCTTCAATAAATTATAGCTATTTGACAAGTGCCAAGATCAAAGTTATCTTTGGGAAATGGGTAAAAAAAGTCTCAGGTTATTGTGTTTGGTCAAAGGTTTGACATTTTTGTTTATTTGATGCTCAAAGATTTGATGGGGAGCTTGTATGCTCCTTTACTGGAAGTGTTCTCCGACTCCCAACTTTCATGGTCACGCTTGGATTGTGAGATGCCTTATCAAGGAATTTGTGCAATTGCCTCAGCTGCACAATTTTTTATATTAGAGCCGCCTTTTCAGGTTTTCAAATCGAATCCTCCTTTGGTTTCAAGACATCATTCAGAATTTAGGTCTTGAACCCCCTTTGTTATTTTTCTCTATCATGCATTAAGGATTTTAAAAAACTTTTTGCAAATAAAGATTAATCCTGACGGGCGGGATGAAATCTGAAGATAGTCTGTTTAGAAATCCATGTATGATTAGAAGAGACTTTTAAGGCACGTAATGTAGGCCATGATTCATGGTTATGAAAGAAAAGGATAAATAGGCCCAAACAAGTGTTTCAGTGTATTAAACCAAGGATCAATTCATTCTGATGCCTTCAATCATGTCTTGCTCAATTTGAATCTGCTCGTATGTGTTTCTCTTGATTTTCTCTGGATGTTCAATGATCTTCGAGTGAAGTGATTCTGGAATGATTGTGCTTGATCAATTTCATAATTTAAATCTCGACGCATCATTTGAATCGAGTGAATCTTTGCATATGCGTATTGTCTTATTTTTTCTTCACTTTTTCCTTTGTTTTGTTTCTCTTTTTTATTTTCTCTTTGTCTTTGTTTTTTTCTTCGTTTTTCCCTTTTTCTTTTTGTTATATGATTTGATATTCGCACTTGGCATTTGGTATCTTCTTTGGATTGATGTCTTCACTCACGTGAGCAGGTTTCTTCCATCTTGCCCCCAGTGTGGAGGGTGATCCTTGGTTAGGGTTAAATCAGAAGAAAAATACTATAGGCTCAAAAGGGGACACAGGGGATATATATATTTTCTCCTGTTGTGAATGGATGAAGAAAGAAAGCCGTTCATCATTTCATATATGGAAGTCTTCACATAAGAGGTATCCCCAGGGAGATAGATTTTCAGGATTAATTTTATTCATATGAAAACAGTGTAATTAATGCATGATAGAATTATTTCGAATGAATTCTTCTTTCTACTTCTTGGTCACGACATGTCTTAATGTTCAGGCTCCCTGCGAAATGCCCCGAGTTAGAAGAATGCTCATGTTCAAAAGTCAATTTTGAGTCTAAAAAGACAGTCGTGTGACTTTATTGACTCAAAGAAAGGTTCAAAAGTTTCAAAGGGTGGTAATGTCAAAATCTGGTATTTTGGTAATGACCATGAATTATTTTGGGTAAAGAATCAAGGTATTTTATTTTGGGTTTGAGACAGAATAAGAAATGTCTAATCTTGTCATATGTCAAAAATCTATAATTCTTGAAGAATTAAAAGAATCTTTAATTCATTTAATATTCGAATAACTAAAGATTAAAATTTGTTCAATTATTCCACCTTAGAAAGTAGCATAAATTCAATCGTTTAAAAGATTAAGCAAACATGAAAGATCAAAGACGTGTTCAAACAAAACAATGCTCTAAGTGCAAATATTATACGCAATGCCCCCTTCTCCGGCTGTCTATGCCCCCTGAATCCGCCAGGTTTTGGATCTTGCGCTTCAGTGCCTTACAGTTCTCAGAGGAATGTTTGGAGCTTCCTATGTGGTAATTGCAAACAGCTTCAACATCGTAACCCTTAGGATATGGGGACTCCTTTCTCAGATCACCCTGACAGGCTTAGTCCTATAATCAGCTGATCAAGCTCCCACTGTACTGATTTAAGTTTTAAAATCTTACTTCCATGTGGTGTCATGTGGTTAAGACCACTTCATCGAATCCTCCATGAAGAAATTTCATGTTTATGAAAATACTTAAAAATGAAATATAGATGGAAAAATGCATGAAATGCTTGAGGCATTGATCCGAAAACATGTATGTTATTATAAATAATCCTTATTAGGGATAAAATGTTTTATCTTTTAAGAGAAAAAAATATTCTGACAACTTCTGACATGTTGACTAGTCTTCTGCCTTCGTCTGTCACCAGTTGAATAACCTGTCGAACCACTCTGGCTTCTCTAGATGAACCGTGCAAATGTTGAGTTGCTTTTTGTACTGGCCCAAGAAGTCTCGAATGAGTGCATCTCTGGCATTTATCTTCTGTTGAACATGTTCTCAACGAATACGTCATTGGAGCCCTCAATTGATAGGAGCTATGTGAAGTTTATTTATCTGTTTCTTGAATTCGTCAGCAATGGTCTCCAATTTTAGCTATCGTTTTGCAATTGTTGTATTTGAAGGGACCCCCAAGATCAGTAACCTTCATATTACCCCTGCAACCTCTGCCAGTCAGTTCTTCCAAGATAGACTTTCATTGTGTTTGACGTTAACCATGTTCATTTTGAGTCTTTTATAATGCAGCAGAGTAATATACTCTTCAATTGTGGGCACCACGTCTTCTGGATTGAATGTGACACATAGTCGCCTTGTAGACTGTCATTTGCATTTTCATCTCTTGTATTACAATCCCTTTGTCCATTAATGCAAATTATTTATGTCTAACAAACACGTTTTTGGTGGATCAACACCTCTTTTGAATGATGCAAATGATGAAAATAAAATAAAAAAGAACAAAAATGAAAAGAGTTAGTGAGGCAAAAATAATTAAATCAGTAATGAAAATAAAAGTCCTACCCCACATGATATATACCCCACATGCTCATGATTCTTACCGGACATGATCTCTATCCCGCAAGTTGATTTTGAACAAGTCCTAACCGTATAAATTTCTAGTTCACATGCTTTGAATATGAAATAAAGCATGAAATAATATCAAAGCAGCCTAGGGTTTGGAAATGAGGTTTTGGGGTGGGCTCTAATTCCCTGTACTATCTCGGTTTAGGTTCTAAAAAAAAGGTACATGAGTTCTCCTTGCTGGTGCCCCTTGGGCTTGCCAGACCCTTAGTCCTAAGCCTATTACAAGCTTGTGTGGACTAAGTTAAACTCGAGATGACACATTTCTTTATGTCTGTACGGTGAATAAATTCACACGAAGACATAAGGTATATGAATCCCGAATGCTACTTGCTAGGCCTGTGCGATGAATAAATTCACACGAAGGTGTCGCTTTCACCCCCACTTAAAAAGGGATCAGAGCTCGGGTTTAGAGCCTTAAGTGAAAAACAAGTTTGGGAGGCTGAAATCATTAGAAAACGGTTAGTACAACTATTTACTCGAAAATATAATCAAAAGTAAGCAATAAAGATCAAAATGTTACCTTAAAATTTAAACTTACCCTTTTCGTTAAAAAGACAACTGGAAATTACCTTAGCCTGACTCACTTACCTGTCCCCAGCAGAGTCGCCAAGCTGTCAGAACCGTCTTTCGATTAGGCCCCGAATTTGGGCTTCGACTTGGATTAAACGAATTAGAGTCGCCACCGATAATTTATTTTAAGACAAATAGGTTGATCAGATACCATATTTCTTACCTGATCTGCATCTTTCCAAAGATGTGTCGGATTCAGGAGTCGATTACAGTTAAGGAAGGGTTAACATCCTTGAACTGCCCTTTCGGTATTACACAATTTTCAGTTGTCTTAAATTAAGAAAATTGTAATTTAAAATTAAAAGGTAAAAATACGATCTCAATTACTTACCTTAGATAGTTTTAAATGTGTGCCCTTAAGAATGTCAAGAAACCATGTTAGATAAAAAAAGGTAAGAAATAAATAAATAAATTAAATTAAAATGAAGAAAAAAATTAAATAAAAGATAAGATATAGAAAACAAAGATAAAATAGTAAGTAAAATAAATAAATAAATAAATAAAGAAAAATAAAGAAAAAGAAGAAGAAAAATATAAATAATAAATAATAAAAAAAATAAAAAAAATATATATATATATATATAATAAATAAAAACATAAAAAATAGTATATATATATAAAAATTAATAAAACAGATAATAAAAAGTAACATACATATATATATATATATATATATATATATATATATATATGTAATCTAAAAAAATAAAAATATATACTAAAGTAAAAAAGAAAATGTATAAAATGTAAAAAAAAATATTACATGAAAAAATAAATAAAATGAGTAATAAGAGAAATGTGCGTATAAATAAAGTTAAATAAATAAAATAATAATAATTAAAACGTAAATGTAAGGGACCGAATCAAAAGGAAAAACAAATCGATGGGTAAATTTCGAGGGAAAAAATTGATTTGGAGGGAGAATTAAATATTTAAAAACAGGAACACGCCTCAGGGGTAGATCTAGGTTCGAAACCTCACCCCTTTTTGGTCATCGGCGCAACCCACGTTTTGGGTTATTCAAACCAAATCTGAAGAAAAATAACATCCACATGCGAGAAATAAACGAATCAATGTAAAAAATGTATTACCTTTTATTTCTTTTTCGAATCGTTTACAATAGCTTTGCTTTTGTATTTTTTCGTGCTTTTCTCTGTATTTTGTATGTAAACCGTGTGTTACAATAGTGAGTTATAATGACTATTTATAACTCTTGTGGATCTTATTTTTAGGAGTTTGAATTATAGTAGAACTCTATCCTATTTTTAGGAGTTTAAATTCTAGTAAAACTCTATCATATTTTTAAGAGTTTGAATCTTAATAAAATTCTAACGTTATGTTTATTTTTTAAATCCCACTAAATCAGAATTGTTGAGAGTGTTATATCCAAACGAAAATGTGTGTTTTGATAAATGGTAAGGTGGTTAATAGATCCCTGAAAAGTCAGAATAGGATTTAACTGCGAGATGCAATCAAATTTTTAATTTGTTGTCAATGATTCAGCTCTTATCGTACTGGACAAGGACCCAACTTTTCCGAGGAAACAAGGATTTTCCTCAAACTAAACCGACTTCCGGCAGCACTATGATGGTGTCTGTTTGGAATTTTTGAAACTAACCAACTCACTGACATCTTATCGAATTCGGGTTTTAGGGCTCAAGTTGGATCGGGAAGAAAATGGAGGGTGAATCGAATTCTATACGGTCGGCGTTGCTGACGAAGAGTGAGAGTGGCAGACGTGGACGGTTCGGTCGCCGTAACTCGGTGAACTCACTGAGGAATGATTTTTTGTTGAAGTTGCCGGACAAGCTTCGCGCCGGTCTCGACGCTGAATCCCCTTATGACATTGATGTCTCCAAAACCAAAGGCTTAACTTCAGGTATTTTCTTTTCTCAGTTTTCATGTTTGGTTTCCGATAAAAAAATTTGGCTGGAAAATAGCATTCGATTGCGTGTTTTCTTCTTCTTTGGTTAGGTGTAAAGGAATACTACAAAACACAATTCGAGACATTGAAAGACTTTGAAGAAGTCGATGCTATCGATCCGTCTGAAACCACTGATGGAGAAGATGATGATTATGAAGATGAAGAGCAGATTCAACATGAGAGAGCCATGAGGATTTCCAATTATGCAAATGTCATCTTGCTAGTATTTAAGGTAATTTGTTTTCTGTCAAGATTTCAAAACCAACACTTTTTCTGCTGTATCATTTGGGTTTGAATTGTTAAAATAACCATTTCCAGTGTTTGTGCAGCTATATGCTACCATAAGGAGTGGTTCCATAGCCATTGCAGCATCGACATTAGATTCTTTACTCGATCTCATGGCGGGCGGCATACTTTGGTTCACTCACTTGTCAATGAAATCCACAAACATCTACAAGTATCCAATTGGAAAACTAAGGATACAACCAGTAGGCATAGTCATCTTTGCTGCAGTGATGGCTACACTAGGTAGGTTCCTCCCTTGTTCATTGCTGGCTTGGGCTAGTTTAGTATCGTTGTTGCAGTTCAAAAGTGCTTTCGAAAACACCTAGCAGTTAGCTACCTATCCATAATCTCCCTAAACTTTTGCTCTATATAAATTGATGTGAATAGATATGTATGTATGTACGTCTTCAGAAACAATTTTGTGGACTGTTTATGTCAATGAATCTCTTACAACACTGCATATACATACAGGCTTCCAAGTGTTGATCCAGGCAGTGCAGCAGTTAGTAGCAAATGAACCTTCAGAAAAAATGTCAGCAGAGAAATTTCTATGGTTATACACCATCATGTTGACTGCTACAGTTGTAAAACTGGCCCTCTGGCTTTACTGCAGAAGCTCATCAAACAAGATCGTCCGGGCATACGCAAAGGTTTCTGCTTGATTTCTATAGGATTCTTTTATTTTTTACTTTTCTAGTGATTGACATCTTTTATACCACCTTTGGATGCCGATTCCCAGGATCACTATTTCGACGTGGTAACAAATGTGGTTGGATTACTCGCAGCTGTTCTAGGTGATAAATATTATTGGTGGCTTGATCCTGCTGGTGCTGTCGTCCTCGCAATTTACACTATAACGAATTGGTCGGAAACTGTTATGGAAAATGCAGGTAAGCCAAGGATTTCTCTGATATGATCATTAGAGGTTATCTGGTTATTCGTGCATACAGCAAACTGAATACGAGGTTGTCTTGATGCAGTTTCTCTAGTAGGACAAGCAGCTCCTCCTGAGTTTCTACAAAAACTGACATATCTTGTCATCAGACATACTGGAGTCAAGCGAATCGACACGGTTCGAGCTTACACGTTCGGCGTTCTTTACTTCGTCGAGGTTAGTTTCATGCAATTCATCCCGTTAGAAGCAGTTGAACAAAATGTGTGCATATGAAACCGTGGTGATGTTGTTTATACAGGTGGACATCGAACTACCTGAAGATTTGCCATTGAAAGAAGCACACCACATAGGAGAGACATTGCAGATAAAAATCGAGAAACTTCAAGCAGTTGAGCGTGCATTTGTTCATCTTGACTTTGAATGTGAGCACAAACCAGAGCACTCTGTTCTTAGTAGGCTACCCAACACTAAAGACTAAAAATTAGCAGCATCAGTTTTTTCTTTTTCTTCTGCAACTATAAAGAGCATTGGCTTGGGAAATTTGCTTAGCCTTTGAGAAAAATAAATGTAATTAATCAAGCTATAAAGACTTATTTTATTATTTTGAGAATGAATAAATTATCTGTTTATCGATAAATTATTTAATGAGAAAACATTTAGTTCAATTCGGATAATAATTCGATAAATTATTTAATGAAAAAATAATTTACTTCAATTAGAATTTATAATTCGATTCACGAATAAATTAAACTAATTTGACTTCTCATGTGATAAATGATCGCCTACGTGTTGGGCAAATCTTGAGAATAGATCATCAATAATGGTCTCTTCAAAATGATCCCAAGCATGGGTTCAGTAAGTGCTCTAACGTAATTTGCAACCTTTTGCCCACTTTTACTCTTTTCAAATACAAAATTTTCATTACCAACATTATCATCAAAATCCCAATTCAATTCAAAATTTTCAATCAAGTCAGGAGTAAAAGACCCTTCATCTTCGATGGTTTCCCTCAGTTCTTCTTCACAAGGGTAATAGTAAGGCATATTTAATGAATCCACGGAAGCTTCATGCACCAGTCCCTGCAACCAAATATATTGTTAAATGAGTACACCTGTACTTGTACACATATGGACTAATGCATTTAAGTGAATAAAAAATAGTGAACCTCGGCCACCAAATCAAAGAGTGATTTGGTTAAAAGCTTCCACCAGACATTGCTACTGGAATAGATACTGCTCTTACCGATCAAGGTAAGAAGCATTCTTCCTCTACGCATCATTTCTTGAGAAAGAAAGCGCAAAAATTTCAAAATGTCATTTCGATATTGCTGCGAAAAGCTTTGGATATATTCGGTGGGCTTGAGTCTTCTATAAGTATGTTCCCCTTGTTATTCACTAGTCCTCCTGGGACCTGGATAATCATATACCTGTAGTTATACTAATGTTGCCTACGCAATTTAAGTTAAGAAAGAGATGGTAAACTTTGAGAGAAAATGAAGAGCAAAAGAAGAATGTACGAAATGAAGGCTTTGGAAAGTCTTTCGTAAAAGGAACCTGGTGCACCGCCTATGAAGAATGTACGTAATATTTCGTACTAATAATTTTTACAAAATGTTAATATCATTTATCTCACATAAATCCAATCAAAATAATTAGTGTGATAACACATAATCTATTTACAGACAGACCATGAATAATAGCTCACCTATATGTTCATTAAAACGACAGCAATAGCTCACAAATATGATAACGATAGGGAACACTGAGAAAGGGGGATATATCCCATAGTGATATGCGTCCTTACATATAACCATTACGTGGTCATTAAAACCACAAAATTAATTAACTTTGTCTTTTCATCAAACAAATGGTCACCCACATGTTGTGTATATCTTGTGAACAGTTCATCAATTATGATCTCTCCGAAATGACTAGCAAGTATAGATTCATAAACTGCTCTTATGGTTTTTGCAACATTTTGCCCGCTTTTATTCTTCTGACACATAATTTTTGTTGCCATCGTTGTCTTCAAAATCCCAATTCACTTCAAATACTTCTATCTTTTCAAGATTGAACGATCCTTCATTTTGGATGATCTCCCTCACTTCTTCTTCGCAAGGGGTATAAAAAGGCACATTGAATGCTTCCACATCAGATTCTTGCACCAGACTCTGCAAACTAAGCCAGATCCTCAGCTACTTTGTGCAAATGTGAAAACTTAGGTATACCTACTACAGAAACATCCCAAAAAAATCAAAGAGAGGTGATTACTTTCAGAAATTACTTTCAGAAAAAGTTGTATAAAAAAGCTCTGATGCTGGACATGACTATTCTCTTTAACCATATGTTAGCACGGAACTAGGCAAATTTAGAGTTATTGAAATGACTACATACACATTACGCATAGGTTAGAACAGAATCAGGTAAATTTAGAGTTATTGACGTGACTACACACTCGTATGTTTGATATTACAGCCAACACTTATTTGATCAAGTGATAGAAAAAATATAATGGTTAAGATATTGCACATAAATTAAATCCAATTTTTGAGTACAAACCCATCATCTTAACTTGACTCATAAATTATTATGATAATTAGATCTTCACTCACTCATTCATACATATTTGTATGTATATATGTATATATATACATATAAGGTTGTGATCCAATTACACAATGTAAAATTCTTAAGTTTTACATAGATTTAAAATCATTGGATGAGTGAAAATATATGGTTAAGATTGACTCATTTGTGTTTCTAGTGAATATCTTCTTATTTACTATTGTTAATCTCAGCCATATAATTTCACTCATCCAACGGTCCTAAATCTATGTAAAACTAAAAGAGTTTTACATTATGTAACAAGATCTTATCCCTATATATAACCATTGCAAATTGCTGATGATGGTGTAATTATGGAATCTTACAAAATACGTTCATACAACAAATATTACATAGAGAGGATCAGACCTAGAAAGATACAAAAGTCACAAGACTTGTGTGTACTCCAAAAAGAACAAGAAGCAAATCTCAACCTCAATCTTACGTGCATGTTATAATATCTGTTACATTAGATCATTTAGGCCCCGAATGGAAACCAACGTTCATGGAAAGAAGACTGATAGTAAATCATGTAAAACAGGAGTACAAACACAAGTGCTACTCCCCACGGCGACCGTCCTCCTCCGTGAAGCCAATCCTTATCCGGTTCCGGAACTAGGAAATGAATGTTACCCGAAAAGAAGAGAAGCAGAAGCAGAAGCAGAAGAAGGACCGGGGACAGCATGAAGAAGAACTTGATCTGGTTCACGAAATCCTCGTACATGGACTTCAAATTTATGTACCAGGAAAAACCCAGTACCAAGAATAAGATGGAAACAAAGAAACATAAGTGGAGAGGAGGAGGAGGAAACAGATAGTCTAAGAATGAATATCTCAAGTATCTAGCCCTGTATGTTATTTTCAGAGAAAGAGGGTGGGATTCACTCTGTAAAAATTTCTTTAGAATCAACTGATTTGTTTGCAAGAAGAAAGCGGTTTACTGGCCATGCTTATATAGGGAGTCAGTTACTGGTTCAAATTTATTTATTATTAAATAAAGTTTACTAATTAAAATTATTATTTCAACTAAAAAAAGAATATGATAAAATTTTAGAATCGATAAATCCTATTATATTCTTGTTTAAACGATAATAGAAATGTATAATGTTAAAGGCAATTAACCCTATTTATTAGGTACTTTTGCTGTTTTGCTTGTGCATTTTTAGAGCTATTTCCCAACTCTCACTTCAGAGGTGTGCCTCACTCTACCCTATGAATTAGTTAAACCTAAGATACATACAACAGTATTTTAGATAAGATCATGGTGATGAAAAGACTTGGGTTTTTTTTTTCAAAGAAAAATTGTAGAAGTTCAAAAAAATAAATGTTAAGCAATTTTTAATTTTTTAGGAAAATTAATAAAAATGAACAATATATATTAAAATCGCCCTTATATAAAAATAATTTAAATAAAAAATGGTTTATGCTAAGTTAAATTAAAACTTATTTTAAGTTGTTATCAAAGTAGATAAATAGTTAACGATTTTATCATAGTCTACAATTCTACCCTTATCGTCTATACTTGACACAAGTTCTTATATTCAATTCATAATCAAAGAATAAATTGACCAAAAGATTGAATCAAGAAGATGAAAAAAAATTAAAAAAATATCGCTCGACAATAGTTTTAATTGTTTTGAATCAAGAAGATTGAATCATACTTGAATCAAATTAGAGTTCACCAAATCTTGGTTTTTCCACTTAATTGTATTGAATTCTCAACAAAATCCTTTGTTTTCAGACGTGTTTTGATATAGGTTTTTGTTGTTATTTTTCTTTTAATGACTGATGAAAACCATATTTTCTAAACTTTCATTTTGACTATTTTGTTTTTTTTTCTTTTGATACGAGTTCTTGAATTTTGTCCGAAAAGCCTCCCTCGTGGTAGATCTTTAGGTGGCCATATGAGGTCTCACATAAATAATTAATTCACCTGAAACATATGAGAATTTCATCGAGAAAAAGATGGAACCAAACATCAACGGCGGCTATATTCTCATGAACCTAAGAAGAAATGGAGGAGATTATCATTGTTTGGTCTCATGAAGTGTTTTTCATCAGACAGAAAATCAAAATTCTCGAAATACTGGCTTTAGATCCAAAACCAAAAGAAGAAGAAGAAGAACGTACAACAAGGTTGTCCCTACAAATTCATCTTCCATGTCTGAGATCGAGCAAGAACAAAAAGGGATTGATTTGAGCTTAATTATTCTTTCTAGGGATATGATGGGCAAGTGGATTGATTTTATTTTTAAATCAATGGTGAACTATACGGATGGTCCTTCTTCTTCTTCTTCTTCTTCTTCTTCTTCTCCTTCTCCTTCTTCTTCTCATTCTCCTTCTTCTTCTCCTTCTCCTTCTCCTTCTTTTTCTCCTTCTCCTCATTCTCCTCCTCCTCCTCCTCCTCAACAAGGTTGTCCCTACAAATTCATCTTCCATGTCTGAGATCGAGCAAGAACAAAAAGGGATTGATTTGAGCTTAATTATTCTTTCTAAGGATATGATGGGCAAGTGGATTGCTTTTATTTTTAAATCAATGGTGAACTATACGGATGGTCCTTCTCCTTCTTCTTCTTCTCCTTCTCCTTCTTCTTCTTCTTCTTCTTCTTCTCCTTCTCCTTCTTCTTCTCATTCTCCTTCTTCTTCTCCTTCTCCTTCTCATTCTTTTTCTCCTTCTCCTCCTTCTCCTCCTTCTCCTCCTCCTCATCCTCCTCCTCCTCCTCCTTCCTCCTAGAGATATGATGGGTAAGTGGATTGCTTTTATTTTTAAATCAAGGGTATTTATTAAGAATAATCTAGAATAATATGAAAATAATAGATGTGTAGAAGTATTCATAAAATAATTTAAATATTTGTAGTATTTAATGTTATATCTAGAATTATCTATTAGAATGATCTAGATATTTGTAATATTAAATGGTCAAGATATTGACATGTGTCAACAATCCAATGACCACTAAAATCTATAAATAAAGGTAGGTTTTACCATTGTAATAAGAATGAAAAAGGGGAAAAGAGTGTCAAGAGTGTGAGTTAAAGAAAGAGAGCTTAGAGATGGAGAATAGAAAAATAGTGGGGTAAGTGTGTAGTTTGTAATTGTATTTTGTTTTAAGCTTTTATTTTTAAATCAAGGGTATTTATTAAGAATAATCTAGAATAATATGAAAATAATAGATGTGTAGAAGTATTCATAAAATAATTTAAATATTTATAATATTTAATGTTATATCTAGAATTATCTATTAGAATGATCTAGATATTTGTAATATTAAATGGTTAAGATATTGACATGTGTCAACAATCCAATGACCACTAAAATCTATAAATAAAGGTAGGTTTTACTATTGTAATAAGAATGAAAAAGGAGAAAAGAGTGTCAAGAGTGTGAGTTAAAGAAAGAGAGCTTAGAGATGGAGAATAGAAAAATAGTGGGGTAAGTGTGTAGTTTGTAATTGTATTTTGTTTTAAGCAAAAAGTGTTATTTTTCTTAAGTTTCTCGATTAAGCTTTGATTTGTTTTAAGTTCTTAACACATTTGTGTTAGTTTTATTATATGGTCGGTTATACCATCTAATTGATATATGGTCGACTCTATCGCCTAAATGATATATGGTCGGCCATGCCGCCTAAGTATTATTGTGCACTAAGAATTTATAGAACTAAAAGCTAACCAACGTGAAAGGGAATTAATATAGTATTAATGATATATCATAGGTCCTCTATAGTGAGTATGAGTTCGGCTCGTTGAAGTTTCCAACAGAGGCTTTTAAAGAAGATATTGCCATGTGTGGAGGAGCGTTGAGGGACCATAAGAGAAAAGTTTGTGCTATGTTTTCTGGCCGGTTGTTGCAAACTGCTCAGATCAAGCAGAGCTACTTGTAATAAAACTAGCAATGGAGGTGAATTTGGAATCAGGGAAGATCACTGCTTTTGGAGTAGAAGTGGTGTCGGATTGAAAAGTTGTATTATCATGGGTGAATTATCCTGGGTTGAGGCCATGTATGTTCTAAAATTCTTTTAGAAATTTTGACAATATAGTAAATCAAGTGAGAAAGGTTCGATTCAGTTTTGCGTATCGTCAGTACAACAATATGATAGATTTATTAACAAAGGACGGAATGAGGAAAGCGTCAATTCTTAGAACGTGGTAATGATTTCTTGAGAAGTTTCATTAGTGGATGGGTATATTCTATCGAGTTGCGATTTGTCAAAATATTGTTTATTGCTATAATATTTATGGGTGTTAGTTCTAATCAGTCTTTAAAATATTTTGAGGTACTAAGAGGATGTAGATGATTCGATTTTGTGTTGTGCATGAGTCAAATAGACTGCTTTGAGATTCTAAGAGGATTGCATGTACTGGTGTATGGACTTTGTCCATATTATGAAAAAAAAATACTTACTTGTGCTAAAAAAATTGTTTTAATTTTTAATTGTTAATTCAAACTTTTGATAATGAGTTAATGGTCAAAAAACTAAAACTGAATTGATCGATAACCTAAAGAATCAAAACCATTTTTTGAACTAATGATCAAAATCAGACAGACAAAAAATATAAAGAATCATTCATATAATTTACCCTTAAATCAATAGACGGCATTATGTGTAATTATTTTATTGATTGGAATTAATTTAATAGAAATAATTGATTTGATACATAATTTTTTTGTTGATGTGATATTATGTCATGTCATCATTTACTTACACGTTAATATATTACATCAATATTTTAATTCACGTGAACTTGTCTAATCATCAAAAAAATATTAATTATCAGTCAATTAACAGTTTTAATATAAAAAGAATTATTTTGATTTAGAATAAAACGATGATAGTTAAAATGTTTAGAAAAGAATTAGAGATTAAAGTAATTATCCGATTAAACGTTAGAGATTATTTTTGACATTATATTGAAACTATTTACATGTTTTACCTTATATTCTAATTTATTTTCTTAAATAATTATTCAATATCTCAAAAATATTTTTTATTTTCTTTAATATTTTGATAAATAAGCCATTTTTTTGTGGGCATTAGTTACTTACCGGTAAAAGTCGGTGAAATGGAGGGTGCCAATATATAAAAAGAATCAAGGACTAGGCAAGTTGTTTGTTAACATTAAAATTTTCTCTTTTGGCAAGTAAAAGTATGGGTTTCAGTGTCTTTCTCCCTTCTTATTCATTACGGTTCATTTATTTATAATATGATGTATCTGTAGTGTCTGCAGTGGGTAGAGTATTTGTATGAATTCAATGATGGGATCAAATCATGTTGGGACGTGCCGGAATGTGTATGGGTTGGATTTTAGGCTAATTTTATCTGATTTAAAATATATATTTTTTATTTAATTTAATTTGAGTTTAGAGTGACTTCATAAGACTCGAAATTCAGTCTATTTTTTAAGATAAAATATTAATCTGAATTGACCTAAACTGATACAAATATATTTATAAAAAAACTCTTAATTTTATTTTATAAAATAGAGATCTAATTGAAAAAAATAATAACATATAGATGTATTATTGTAATTATCCCTAAATATAGTTATATTATTTTTTCGAGTCAAATATTTTTCATCCTAAACCCAAACATACCCCGAACTTATCCTCTAAAAGTCCGACTCAACACGACTCAAACTCAAAATATTTTAAAATAAAACCCTACCCAATAAAATTAGATCGAATCGAAACTCCCTTAGCCAAACGTGTAAGGTAAAGGTTCTTTCAAATTTACTTCCCAGAAGATTTTTTCCATTATGTATAATGTATATTTAGTTCTACTCACTCCAAATTATATAATAAAGATTTGAAGTCAAGTAATAAGCATCTAGTAATTTGGGAGTGCAAAGTGCATGGCGAAGGGGGTGACGCTCATATTTTCATAGACAATAATGCACAATCGCACACTGCTTTGCCTTTTACCCATACGCATGATTTGACAAAAAAGAAAAGGAAGATAGTCCTGCCGCTGCGTGGGAGAGCTTCAAGTCATGGCATCGTTAAAGTGGGTAGGGCACCAATGCCCCTTTAGGTCATCGCATCGTTAAAGTCGGTAGGGCACCCCACGGGTTAGGTTCACCAACCAAGTTTTGATTTTCTAAACACCACATCAATATTACATATACAAATGTAGACCTGAAAAACTTAATTCGGATTTGATTATACGAATCGATTTATTTCATTTAAGATTTGATATAAATCCGAATATGATGAACTAAATTTGATTTAAACCAAACAAAAAAATAATCCGAATTGAAACCAATTTGAATTTTGGTTGGACTCATACAAACACAAATTGAAAACAATCCGAACCAAAAATAACTTGAACCGAACATCGACCTGATTTTAATATGACAATTGAGTCAAAATTGATCTATGGAGAAATAAGAGCCATCTTCTCACGTCCTATTCGGAATGATAGCGCAGATTTTGCCGGAATTATAGCGCCATTAAATCGGTGTTGGATGTGTTTGTTGAGGCTAGGTGGGTCGGTATGGCGTTGCTGATCGTGGATTCTTATTCTCTTGTAGTTTTAAATTGGAACAATAACTCTTCACGGATTGGTTGTCACATTACGAGAAGTTGAGACAAGAATTTTTTAAAGCTTGATGGTGAATATATAAATTTAGTTAACGAGATAGAGGTTTGAAGTTGCTGTAACTTATCGTGACTTTACGTTTAGCTACGGGGAGGCTCGGATAGCTAGATTGCTGGATGTGTATGGAAGTTTGTTCTATGTTTCTCTGCAGTGTTGTTCTGTCATTGGAATTACATCGGTTTTGTCTTATTTTGTTTGGTTGTTTCTACTCTTCTCCTCCATTTAAGAGGTATGCAATCAAGCTATAAATAGACGACATTTTAATAAAACTATTTTACCGATAAAAAATTGAATCAAAATAACCGAATAGATTACTTTTTATTATTATCTCTTTTTTAATAATGTGATAAATAAATAAAAATTGTAAAACTAAAATCCAACTTAACTAAATTGAATTTAACACATTTAAACTTAACTAAATGGGTATATTACTGTTTTGATCATTCAGTTTTTTTTAAAAATAATTTGATCATTCAACTTTGGAATTGCTTTTATTTTTGATCAGTTAATTGCTAAGTCTCTAATGACAGTCCCAAAATGTTGAGTTCTGAGATTCTTTTAATGAAAATCTCCTAAATTTTAATATTTTCTTCTTAATGATTGACTTATCTTTCTTCGATCTATAATTTTAATGTTTAATCAAAATAAAACTAATATATATTATTTTTCTCTTCCTCTTTGACTTCTTTACCATTCGAATTTTAGAATAAAAGAAAATTTCTACAACGCTCGTCGAGCGTGGATGATCACCGTTAACGATGAGCACCATTAAATTAATTTATAAAATATTAAATTATAAAGTACTAAATGTATACTTATAAATTAGTTAAAAATCTAAATGTAGTTTAATTAAAATACAATATTTATAAAACATTAGTTTTTTAGGGTAAAGTATATCATTGACCACCTAACTATTTACCCCTTTTACTTTAACCACTGATTCTTTTAATTGTCAATCGGGTCACCTAACTATTTAAATCTTGTCAATCAAGCCACCTATCGTTAAATAATAACGGAGATGATATGACAATTAATAAATTTGTATAATTACACATTCAGTCCTCATTACTTACACATTATATTAATTTGGTCCTAACTTTTAATTAATTCAGTAAATTTAATATTCAATCAGATGGTGGCATGTGTCACTATGTGATTGGATTTTTTTTTAAAAGTTTATTTAATTTAATAAATTTTCCATCCAATCAAATGGTGCCACGTGTCATCAATTGAATGAATAGAAAATAAATTGTATTAATAACAACTATTGATGGGATTTGAACCCAAGACATGAGGAAAGTAAGCAAATGCCCCAACCATTGGGTTGCACCATTCAAATAAGAAACATATCACCGCATAATATATATAATTAATGGCAATAAAAAAAGGAAAATGACCTAATAAGAACTCCAACATGGAATAATTGAATAATATGATATATACACACAAATATTATAATTGATTAATATGTGAACGTATTTTATTTATGTTTTAAATCATTTTAATGAAAAAATAAAAATAATATTAATATGTTGTTTATAATTGAAATATAACAAAGAGTTTTGTTGACTTAGAATTTTTCTGATAGTTGAAGGCTTATCGTAGTAAGCATTTTAACTTATGCATTGACTTGTTTATATCCTGATTAGAGTAAGAATTTTCTATTTTATTATTTATTCATTATATATTTGAAGAAAATTTTAGGGGAAACTTGATTTTATTGAATTGGTCTATTTTAATATAGAGTTGTTAAATAAGATTATAATCATATCAACGTTATAATATTTTAAAAATATAAGATATGATACATTTCAGTTCAATAAAATTAGAATAATGAAGATAATTTATTAATTTAAAATATGTAAAATGATACATTTCAATTATAACATATTAAATATACTTTTTTTTTCATAAAATGTGATTTAAAATATAAATAAAACATATTCATTTATTAATGAAATTAGACAAATTTAGTGATCCGTCTTAGTGGTTAGGGTGCATAGTTTTTTTTTTTGCTTGTGTCCCAAGCTCAAACCTTACCAGCAGCTGTTATTGATTTAATTTATTTTTCATTCATTCAATTGGTGACACGTGTCACCATTTGATTTGATGAAAAATTTATTAAATAAAAAATATTAGAAAAAATCCAATCACATAGTGACACATGTTATCATCGGATTGAGGATTAAATTTATTGAATTAAATAAAAGTTAGGACCAAATGTATAGAATGTGTAAGTAATAAGGACTAAATGTATAATTATACAAATTTTATTAACTTTCATATCATTTCTTCCTTTAATATTTAATGACAGGTGACTTGATTGACAAAATTTAAATAGTTAGCCGACCCGATTGACAAAATTAAAAAATCGGTGGTTAAAATAAATGGGGTAAATAGTTAGGTGATCAATGGTATAATTTACCCTAAAAACTAATGTTTTATAAATATTATATTTTTATTAAATTACATTTAGATTTTTAATTAATTTTTAATTATATGTTTAGTATTTTATAATTTAACATTTTATAAATTAATTTAATGATGTTTATCATTAACGGTGTTCATCCGTGCTCGTCGAACGTGACAACATCATCCAGAAGAAAATATGATGACAACAGTGAATTAAGGGAAGTTTTACAATATCTCCCTTTCACGAGAGAGGCGCTAATTTTTTCTCCAGCGAGGCGGTGGCTGCCCCTTTCACGAGGCAGTAGCCGCCTCCACCAACGTCCCTGCTGTTTTTTGCTTTCCTTCGACCGCTTCTCCCAAGTTCTCAAAAGTCCAACGTTGTGAAGTTGAATCCTTTTTCCTGTTCTTTGAACAAGGGATTGGTCGGCCCACTCTGGTGTTTTTGGATTTAAGGTTCATTGGCTTTCGTCCCCATTTTTTGCTTCTCGATTGATTGGGTGTTCTCTTCTAGTTTTGGTGAGATCGTTTCTTTTTCTACCAGTTGTGATTCCATTCCTACTTCTAATCGACTATTGTTTCGTGCTTGAGTTTTGGTTTACTCTCAATATTAGTTTCATAGTTTTTTTTAGATACTGTGTGGTTTCAAGTTAGCCTTTGGAGTCAGATTGAGATAGTTTGTTCTGCTCGCTAGATGTTTGTGTTAAAGCCTTAGTGAACCAATCTTTTGCTTGTTTGAAAATACAGTATGAGGGTGAGTGTTTCAGGGCTTCCTTTGGAACTGCTCTTTTGTTTGTGGATATCGTACCATTCTTTTTCATTAGAAAGGTTATGGCAGATTGTGGGTCACTATGTGAGATTTTGTGTGTATACTTTCCAAAGATGAGGAGTCGAATAGTTTCGAGGATTGGTTTCGTTATTGATGTCGATTCTGATAGTGGTGTTCTCAAGGTTTTAGCATCAACATTTTTGGTTGATTTTGGCTATTTGCTTGCTCGTTGGTGTTGCTTTTAATTGATGTTCATCGTCCGATCTTGCGGTTGTGTAATGCTTTGTTGTCTTTGCGATCTGATTTATGTGTGATCCTCCGTAGTTTGGGGAGCTGGGTGATGTGTGCTTCTTGCTCTTGTGGATGGGTATTGTAAAGGGGAGGCAGAGTTTGTGTTGTTGTCTCCATAATGGATTGGGTGTGACGTGATTTTATTGTTTTACGTATTGCAAGAGATGTATTGGGTCAGCTGGGAATGAGTCAATAGTTTTGGTTCTATGGTTATCTGCTTATGTCCTGCTCGAGATTTGGCAGCTTGAGTATTTTGGGTCGAACTTCTTTGTGTGGATGAGGCAGTGGGCATCGTTTCCTCAACTTTGACAGGCGGTGTTTCAATAATCGGGTGATTGAGTTCTCGGGTATGCATTGTCTTGGGTATTAGGAGGTTGTCAGAGATGGTGCTCTGTCATGCAGGTTCCCATTCCCACATGCTGTTCTTTTTGTAGGATTCAAGGAGTTTGTCGGGTGTATGCAAGTCCTATTTGAGCTCTAAGGCTATTTTATTGGATTAGGGTCAGCTAGTGAGTTTATTTTTCTTAGAACGTTGCCCTTGGTCAAGTTATGGGTGATTCTGCAGTTTCGATTTGTTGTGTAGTTTCATTCCTCGAGTATCGTTGTCTGTGTATGTTTCTCAGTGTGTTTTTTATTCTTATTTTCAGATTGTCAGTGGTGGTTGTATTTTGTGTCGGATTGGGGCTTGTGGTAGGGTGTAGGTACGGCCTGAATGTTGTAAGAGTTTTATGTGTTTTAATCTTTACCATCTCAAGATACACTCTTTTTCTTCCATTTAGGATTAGGGAGGTTTTTTAATGAGGTCATTGAGGTGGTTTACTTTGTTTTTATATAATACAAAGTACCCTCTTTAAAAAAAATAAGGGAAGTTTGAAAACTTGAGTTTGACATGAACGCTTCAAGAGATTTTTACTTTAAATATGCCAAAATAGAAATAATTTAAAAGTTGAAATTAGATAAGAATTAAAATAAAATTGAATGCCAACAATGAAACCGAATTTCAATTTTCTTAATTTATTGTAGTCAATTCTAGTTAAATCTGAAACCTATTAACATCCAAGTGATTAAAAATTCAACCATGCTCCATTATATGTAATTCTGTAAAGGAAATAAACATAAAAATAAAATAAAGTTTCCAGAAGTCTGCTGAATCACTATATAGACAGAGAGGGAAAACAGCCCACCAAAATTACTCCACTACATAGAGTATCCTGAAATTTTCCCACCGCAGAATCATGGCTAGAATTTTTCCAACCCTAGCGCCCAATTCTTCTTCTTCATCATCATCTTCTTCATTACTTCAGCTTTGGCAGATGACGAGAGCTTCTTGCGAACAGCGGACATGAAGCTTTTGGGGCTGGATGAGAAGGAAAAACTCAGCCACTTCAAGTTATACTGGCACAACGTTTTGGCAAGGCGACACCCAACGGCGGTCTGCGTGGTTCCGCGGTGAAAGAAATCGTCGACGTTCTTCGGGGAGATCACCATAATAGACGACCCTTTAACGATGGGACCTGAAAAGAGGTCGAAAGTGGTGGGGAGAGCACAAGGGCTTTACACCGCCACGTCCGAGGAAGAAGTTGGGTTGTTGATATCGATGAATTTTTCTTTCATGGAAGGGAAATACAATGGGAGCACTATAACGATACTGGGGAGTGGGGAGGAACACTATATTTTCCAAAGTGAGAGAGATTCCGGTGATCGGAGGGAGTGGGGTTTTCAGGTTTGCTAAAGGCTATTTTGAGGCGAGAAATTTCCATTTTGATCAGGCCTCCGGAAATGTTGTGGTTGAGTATACTTGTTATGTCATGCATTACTAATTACGTTATCCTCCATGTTTAGCCTTTGTTTTAATCTTCACTTCTGTTCATGCTTTCAGCTTCTTATATGAAACAATTACTTTGTTAGAGGATGTACTTGTTATGAAATAATTGTGATCGTAATTACTTGATAATAAATGGCGCATATTTCAACCATTTGAACCCCAACTTCATAGAGAATGTGGTCTCTTCTACTTTGAGATGACTCAAAGCATGATTATAATTCATGCCCCCTTCCTCTTCAGTGGCTTTATTAAAGCATCTGAACCAAACACTTTATTAAACTTAAATTACGCACAGGGATTTGCAACAACCAACTGTCCATTTTCATTCATATTTGCTATAACCCACGGTTTTTCGGTTTGTCCAACTAGAAATGGCCTTATTCCACAAATTTACGATAACTAATTGTCCATTTTCACTCGTAAATATATTGTTTTTAAAATAGGTTCACTGTGTCGATTTAAATTTGCATTCATATATCGATGATCATATATCAAAGTTAAATTTTGTCAATAACTTCGCATTTATAAAGGGTTTTCCGGTAAGCAAAGAGTTGCCAACGGTAAATTTCTGACACTGTTACAATCGATGATGGGAGAAGCTTCGATGGTTTTTAGTTTAGTTTTTAAGCAAAATTAAAGTCCTGTATTAATCATGATTTTCAATAAATATATATGATCTAAGTATAATTGTATTGGAATTAAAACTAAACTTCTATTAATCAATGACAATGAGTGTTGGTCTAAGCGGTTGGGATTCAGGAATTTAAGCTTGTAAGACTAAGTTTAAATCCGACCACCGTCAGTCTTGGTAGGTAATCTGTAAATTCTTATGTAAATTTCAATTGGGTCTTATGTATGCCCTGACCCTGGACTAGGGGAGTCACCCTAGACCTAAACTTTTATTTACCAAAAAAAAGAATAAAGGATTAATCACATAGAGGTCTTTGAAATTTTTAATAAGAATAATTTATTTAATGAAAGTATTTTAGTGTGTCACATTAGTGATATATTTTTCTATGCAACGTTCACTCTGGTCTCATTCATTAAATTATATATAAAATTTCTTTTTAACCAAATAGTTTGGGTTTTTCTTTAATTTTAATTTTAATTATTTATAGTTTTATGATATGAATTGATTCAATTTAATTATCGATTTTCGTTAACCATATATATATAATCGAGAACTGAATATGTAGTTTTATATTATTTTTATTAATTATCACATCAACTCAGTGAAATGTTAACAATAGTTAAGTGATAATGGTGTAGTTTAGCCTAATATATATTTATGCTTTCTGCATGCAAAGTGTACCTTTCATACGTCACGTTGTTGTGCTCCATTACGCAGAAGTGATCGTGTGGTGAAAATCCCATCAATCTGTTATCGGTTTTGGCCAATCTTTATAACTTTGAATAATTATTTTGATGATCGATTAATATACAAATCTTTAAATCGTTATATATTTAAAAAATTTATTAATTTTTTATTTTGTATTGATAATATATTTTAACTCTCTAATATTTTATTAATTCATTCCACTTAAAACTTTAAAAGTTCATGTTCTAATATAAAATTGTGTCCATTCTCCGCCTAATGAAACATGTTTCGAAAAAAAAAATGCTTTCACGGTTGAATGAAATTAGAGGGTCAGAGTTTAGAGAAATCCCGAAACGGGGCCGGTGTGGTCGTATTGATTTGTGGACATTCGTTTGCAATGTAGCATGGTTCATGCACGAGTGTTGAGACACATTATTGTAATATCATTTTCTAATTTAAGAAATAATGAAAGACAAAACATCTATATAAACATCTTTATATGTTTGTACATCTCAAAGCATCTTAAAGACTAGCATACTACAACTTGAACAAGACATAAAATGACTTGCATTACATACTACAAAACATAAAAGTTCACACCAAAAAGGACCAGTCCTAAATTCCAAATGACCTAAGATTTACATGTATCTGCTGCTCTTCATATATGTAAAGGCATAACCTCATCAATATTGAACCACCTCACCTGCAAATGCACCATGGGATAACATCCAAGCTGTTCTTCGATTTCTCAAAAGCCCCCTTGGTCGTCTTCGTTGTTTCACTTCTTCAAGTTGATCACAACCGAAACATTCCTAATGTGGATATCTATCAGTCCCCTCCCCTGGTGGCTTACCGTTGATATCAATCACCATAGCAAGAATCACAACATCGGGAAAGGTAACGGAGTATATAGACGGCTTTTCCATTCAGGAGGTGCTTGAACCGTGAAATATTGGTTAACGAATAAACATTTTGAGATAAGAATACCCGGGCAAGAAAATTCTAAACAAATGCGGGAAATTTAGTATATTTGAATCCCCCTTATCATGCTTGGAGCACCTGACAATGAATGATATGACTTCTCAAGCTACTTCGCCCTGCTATACTCGACCATATATTTGTAAAAAGAGTCCTGAAATGTCCTCTGCCAGCAATATTTTCCCAAAGCTGAGGGTTGCTTTCAACCTCTTTATCCGGGCTGGAAACGTCAACGATACTTATGCTCATGTTATTGCGAATGACACAAAGCTTGCCATTGAGAGGAACTAGGCCAGCAGCCTCCAAGGCTCGAGAACTCCCCAAATGGAGCTTACTATCAATAAACTTACTCCAAGAATCTGTGGCTCCATCATACACCCTAAGCTTGCATCCATCACGGCAATCTGGGGCATAGAGCTGTCCATTTAAAGATATACTAGGGTTGCGCCAACCAGAAACCATCCCACCACTAGCAGGAGACCAGGAATTAGATTCAGGATCATATACTTCACTCATAACCTCTCGATGGGACCCCAGCCCTTTTACAAACCACTTCCCATCATAAACTACCCCAATGAAAGGTACCATAGCTGTGCTCATATCTTGAACAAAACTCCATCTGTTTTTGTTAGGATCATAAACTTCAGCAGATCGTAAAGTCCTATGAATTCCCTCACATTCTCCACCAGCCACATAAAGGCAATTATTTATTACACAGGAACCAATGAAATGGCGTTTTCGAAGCATATCTGGTGCTCTGTGCCATTTGTTTGTCCGGGCACTGTAGAAAATAACACGTCTCATTGAACCCCTTTGTCGATCCTTTCCTCCAAACAAGTACAGGTGGCAACCACTTAGAACAGCACAGCCAAAACCAACGGCCTCAGAGTACTCCCTTGGAACCGGAGGAAGTGGCTGCCAGAGCTGATAGATTGGGTCAAATGCATTCCATGATATCTTTCCATCACGATCTCGTTTGAAGACATAAACCCACTCTTCTGCCATTCCAAGACTTTTCCTAAGAGAATAAAAGAAGTTACCAGCCAGAAGCCTGTACCATCTCTTGCAAACTACACGGAGTTTTTGGTGTTCAGCACGAGGAACTCGAATCAGACAAGCAATGGCAAGATCATCAGGAAGGCCAGGGAGAAGAGGTGGCTGGACTCGAGTCCTCTCTCTGCGAGAGCTTTTACTCTTGTGTGCATTGGGATTGATATCAGGTTGGATACAAAGCTTCGATCCTGGGACAAATTTTCTTGCCTCGGCAACTGTCTTCAATCCAGAATCCACTTTACAATAGCATGATACAGAATCAACCTGAAATTTTTTTCCAGTTAGGAGCAAAAAATTATTAGCTTCTGAATATGATAAAGGTGTAGAACAGGAAAAAAGAAAGAAACTATCCATACATCATAATTGATCAATCCTTGTGCCTTCCTTACAATTAATGTACTTACAAAGAATGTCAACAAAAAGCAGCAATGAAAAGCTTTCAACTTTTCTTGAGACAAATCAGATATGACCAGTTGATAACCCCGAGTATTTGTTTAGTTGCTATGAAAAGCTGTTTAATTTACCATGACATGTTCTAGATGTCGCATTGTGACAAGAATTCTACTAAAAGCTTCAGATACTGAAGCTACAATGCAAGTCTTCAGGAAAATTCATTATCTGGAATTTCTTGTTTTGTACAAAGATCGGAGGGCATCCACTTTACCAATTTTAAAACTACTTACACATCATTAGCTTTAGTCAATAACCAAAATATAAGAGTTCATCTTCACTCCAAGAACCTTTGCATCTCAGATTTTCCAGAAATAATATAGAAGCTCTAATACTCCACATTTCTTGTTGGTCTACAGAAAAACGGTACTCCAAGTTTCTTGTCTTCAAAGAAAGAAGGGAAATTCCTTTTATTGCAGTTTCTTGGGAGGTATTTAGATTGAAGAACATGCAGTTAACCCATTCTAAAACCAGTGCTGGCATCATTAGTTCCAGTAATCGTATTATAAGAGTTTCATCTTATGAACTCCCAGTAACTTCGCATCCAAGATTTTTCAGAGATAATAGAGAAGCTGTAATACTCTACATTTCTTTACCAGGAACAAGCATAAAGCATTTACAAAGAAAGCGAGTAGGCCTTCCATTCTTCGTCCTCCTTTCTGTCAAGGAATGGATTTTGATTTGAAAAATAAAGATGTAAAAACTCAGGCAGACAAGGAAATGATAGAACTGTATTCATATCAAACAAAGTAATACAACAGTTGTAAAGAAAACAAAAATCTAAATAAAAAGGTAATATCTCAATGTACCAGCTAAAAGAAGAAAATGTATATGAACAATACTTAATCTAGCAAACTTTGGAGCAAAATCCATTATATTTTGAGCAGAAATTGTAAAATTTTCATAAAAATTGAAGAGAAAAGGACTCCAAAACTTGGAACCAAGCCGAAAACAAAACCGATAAGCAGCAAAACTGAAATACATAGAACCAAATCACCGCTAAAAGAATTATAGATCGGGTCAAAAGTGTTTGATCTCATAACCAAGAGCTTCCCCGACGAAAGAACAACCCAATGAAGATTAAAGAGAGCAGAACTCCCACCATCAATAAACAAATCAACTAAGCCTTCAAAAAGGACAAAGAACCCATTGTCCAGCAAACTAAGCCCTACCAAAGTAAAAATTCTAGAATCCTACTTTCCATATTAAGTAAAAATTCTCCATCTAGGTATCTTCAAATTTTCATGACAACTAAATCCCAAAGAGGAGAATTGTCAGGATCTTCAAATCAAGTTTTCAACACATTTATCAACTGTGCATCACTAAAAAATATATATATAAAGGGTCAAAGATGACGTTAGAACTTACCAATGGAGCTTGAACTCGAAACCCTCTGAGAGCATTAGGTGACTGCTGGGAAATGGATTGCTCCATCCTTTAGATAGAGTCAAACCCTACTATTGCCTAACTCAGATCAAGAAACCCAATTCAGAGACTCAATACTCAGAATCCCATCCTCCAACCTTGAAGATATAAAACTTTGAACTGTCCTTGTTACTGTAAAACTTATAAATGTAAATTACACAGTATTATTTATATATATATATATATAAGACTTTATTTGCATTTTATTTCAATAAAACGTCAACAACTTTTAATGGGTAAAATACGCCAAAGGTTACCAAATCAAGTTCGAATGATCATTTTAATCATTGAACTAATAAAATTATAAAATAAATTTATTAAATTATTATAAAATATCATTGTGATGTTATAATAAGTGTAAAAATTTGATTAATTTAATTACCACTCTATAACAATATGATAAACTTCGTTATTATTTTTTAATAATTTAATAAAATTTAATGATTAATTTATAACTTTTAAAAAAATCAATAATTTAAATGACCATGAGCATAGTTCAATGGCCCCTATTATATTTTCCCCAATTTTAATTTACACGCTGGACACATGGCTCTCACCAACTAAGTTCCTTAAATTAGGTAGTCTTACGTAACGAAATTAATTTGTCATTTAATGAAGGATTTATGTTAAACTCTTGAGTGAATTTAATTTTAAATTTAATTAATGTTAAAGTCCTATCGCAAGACAAAGGTAGCTTGAATGACTTAACTTAATCGTTTACAATTGTTAGGTCAAAACCCACTTTAGACGGTGCAAGAGACAGAAATCGCTGCTCCCATCTTTTATTTTCGTATCTTTCTTTTAAGATTTCTATAATAAACTAAATTAAATGCTAAATTTTAAATAACAAAAATATTCTTTAGTTTTTACTTAATTGATAATATTGATTATATAACTTTAAAATTAATTATTATATGAATTCGATAATATTTGATCAAATCGGAATTCATTGAATATGATTTCTCTTTTATCATTCTCAAGCTTTTACTAATTTTGTCAAAACTCATTATTAATTTTTTTAGGAAAAGAAAAAAGAAAACTTCTAATATGTTTATTTTATAATTTATATAGAAACTTAATTATTTTGAATTTGTATTACTTGTGAAATTAAAATGAAAATATGTATAAGATTAAAATGTAGATATAGGATATTCAATGAAACGGCAATTGGGTCCAATTTTGAGGACATTCAAATGTTGTGACAAAAGTCATGAGAAAATGAATGATAAATGGACCGACCTGACACGTAAATAACAATGTGCATTAATACAATGATTTGGTCTGCTACAGACATCACTTAGCTTTGGGAGCACATAAAATGTTGCAGTGTTTTTCTTTTATTTACTGATGATTAGCGTTAAAACCTTCTACAAATAAAGAAAGTTATTTACATTAACTTGATATTTTACACACCATTTTCTCATCAAAGAACATTCAATACCCATAGATCCACAATATCGCCGGTGGTATGATCCAATCACCTATTCCATCTGCACTCGCAAGGTAGGTATGGCAGGACCCATTATTGCTCCAAAAATTAATGAAATTCACACACTGCTTATGCACCTCAATGCCCTCCAAGTAGGGGTGGGGTGTTATGGTTGATTAACCGTACATTTTAGCTAGCTTAAACGGTTTCATGTTAATCTGAACATCCCTACCTACAAGTAGCGCAAATATACAACAAATTTTCACCAACAGTGGCGTCCCATTGCTGACCTTAATTAACTATTATAAAGCACAATCTGAATCTGATTCAAAAAGGAAAAATAAATCTTATAAAAAAATTACACGGAATCTTATAACCTTAAAGAGCCCCCAGAATTCATTTTTCACGATGATACCATTACAGTAGAGTACAGTAGAGTATGATACTAAAACAAGACCCAAACCACCACCACCGCCAGCAGTAGCGAGATGGCATACAAGATATGTTACTCCTCTCCCACGACATATTCTACAAGATGTGACATTACCTAACAAAATTACCAGCAAAATGACCAAAACATGACAGCAACTGGGGAGGAAGAGGTGATGCCTATTTTTGGTTAGAATTTCTTCACCGATGCCTACAAACACAGTGCACACAATTTCGACTCCGACTCTTTCAACACTTAAGATTAACAGAAAAATATAAGTAAACCCAATAGAAAAAAATAGTCCCTATGATTGAAAGGGAAGCTCTGCTACTATTAGACGCTTGAACAACTAAAAAGAAATGAGAGTTTATCAATCCCATGCACTGGCAACATTTGCACCATAGCCTCCACCATACCCGCCTGCATTGTTGCCTCCACCATAGTAATCTGATCCGCCCCTATTGAAAGATGAATCTCTCCGAAAGTCACGGCTACCAAATCGGCCTCCTCCAGGGCGACGATTCCTCCCTCCAAATGAACGAGCTGCACACCGAGTGAGCCAAGCAGGCACCTCTTGGTTTGCTTCCTGCATTAGATCAGCTAATGACTTCGCCAAAGATGCATTGTTATCATTGAAGAAGGCTGTGGCTAAACCAGTTTTGCCTGCACGCCCTGTTCGTCCAATTCGATGAACATAGTCATCAATATCATTAGGAAGGTCAAAGTTGACCACATGGGCAACATGAGGAATATCAAGACCACGAGCTGCCACATCAGTAGCTACTAGGATCGGGGTAGCACCACTCTTAAACGACCGTAATGCTTGTTCCCTTTCCTGCAACATACACAATGAACTGGTATCTTAACAAGAGGTACCTTACAGTTACAAGAGTAGAAAAAATAGACAAACACCCCTATATGAAGAATTGCTAAAAATATGTAGGAGGCAGAGAAGATGACAAGTGTCAAATCTAAAGGATAAAGAAAATGATAAAGAAATCCAATTACAACCATATGCACACTTGCAGCTACACTTTGCATTTCAATGCATTACTCGAAAATTAATATGCAAGTTAATTCTTGGCATCCATCAACAGATATTTTGATTATTCATATACATTAAAAGATTGATATATAAGTCCCCAGAAAAATTGTTAAAAGCTCCATACAGAACAATAATCAAGTATAGCATAGGTTATAAGTTATACAAAGAGTAGAATAGTGACCACTACCCAACCAATGCATAATTAGGGACGGTGAGCATAAGAGGATTAAAAAAGGAATCTAAAAAGCGGGGGGTGCAGTGATCTCATCCAATCAGGAGATAAAAAGGAAAAACACCAAAAGCACTCATGATGGCTTTGCTAAGAATCATGGACCAACTCCCAACTCAAAACTAAAAGATTTGCAATTTGCTCACCCTCCCAACACAAGTTGGCACATATAACAACAGGACAATTGCAGTAAGCTGCAAATACTCATCATGCTTGCAGCAACTCCCCAAATACAAATATAAAGCTCTAACGGAAAACAAAGAAGCCACAACCAAACATTTGGGGGGTTAAACTACACTTTTATCTTTTATACTAAAATTTCAATTTAAAACAAGAACCATGCATAAAAAGTACAAAAAGAAAATGAAAACATGTATATTTACCTGCTGGCTTCTATCACCATGAATGGTAGTTGCAGGAAAACCATTCATGCAGAGCCAATGTTCTAACGAATCAGCTCCTTTTTTTGTCTCAACAAAAACTAATGTAAGAGCTTGCTGCAAGATTAAAATAAAAGGTTATCTAATAAGAAAGCTACAGTCAAATTCCCAAAACCAAAAATAGACGATTTACATTAGAGCTAATCTGATTCATACAGGAATTCCAATTAACATCATTAGGATAAAGTATCACAAGTCCGAAACTTTAGTACCTTGCCCTGGGCACCATTTGCTCTCTGAGCATGAAGAAGGTCCATAAGGTGACTTCTTTTGTCTGACTCTTGAACAAATTCTACTCTTTGGGCAATCAAATCAGTACTTGAACCAACTCGACCCACAGCCAAGAAAATATAATTTGCTAGAAAATCAGAGGCCAGTCTCTGCATGCAACAATAACAGAAGGGTAAATAGTTACCAAAAAACTAGGTTCGCAAGATCCAAATAGTATTCAAAGGTAAGTACAAGTTTGGTTGCAGTTTTTTTTTTTTTTGGGCGGGGGGGAGGCGATTTTGGTTCTAATTTAAGTGGCAAGAATGTAATGGAGTTTCACTAAAGAACTTTTTTAGCTGTAGAGCTCCCTTTTACCAATAAAAAACTAAAATTCCAACGCAAATAATGCAAATGTAACTAAGAATAATCTTATATAATCAGAGTATAGAACTCCAGCGTATAGAGAGAAAGTGCATGAGCTATGCATTGAAAACTGATAAGAAAATGATCAATTGTTTAAATCCTAGCAGGGCTTTTTTACAAAGATAGGATCAACCTGTATCTCTCTTGGAAAGGTGGCACTGAATAGCATTGTTTGTCTAACACCAGGTGAAGGCATGTCCATTTGCTCCACAATCTTTCTTATTTGAGGCTCAAAACCCATATCCAGCATTCTGTCTGCCTCATCCAGGGCCAAATACCTGATCATATGTAGAGAAACTCTAGCCCTCTCTAGCAAATCTACCAACCTTCCAGGTGTTGCTACAAGAATATCGACACCTCTCTCTAGCTCCCTCAGCTGTTCAAATCAAATACCATCAACTTAAACAAACAGAAATAAATTTCAAACATACAGTTTAAGTAAAAAAATGGTGACCCAGAATTAGACATTAAAATGATACCAGAGTGTCAAAATGATACAAGAATATCAAATATTCGAAGAAGAAAGTACCTCACACTCTTTCAGGTAAGGGGCATCTGATAAGTGCCTAGGTGGTGTGTTTTTCTTTAGAGAAGGTAGGGATAAAAATAACTGTTCTCTTTTTCTTTTAATTTTTTCATTAGACCTAACTTTACTATTAAGGACGGGGATACAATCAAACAGAGAATGTATTACATATTGATCGACAAAAGAATTGCATGTTTTGTAGATAAATTACACCACTGTATAGATTTTGTTATCATGATTATATATCTTAATCTTATCATACACACATACAAAAACACTTTTTTGTGCCTTTCACGACAGGCAATATAAGGATTCTAGCAATTGGAGTGCACCTTGCATCCTTAACAACACTGGGATGAACATATAAACTTATTATTATTATTTTTTTGAATTAGAACATATAAACTTAAAATATGCTAAAGAAATCTACTATTTGTCCCAAGAGCAGAAGGTTTCACCTTGACCAGCAAAATTAAGAGTGAAACTCTTTATTAATAAAAGGGATTAGTGCATCAAAACAGTAGCACTACTACATTAGGAAATTCTGATTAATGTAAACGAAAGGTAAACTGAAAATAAAGAGAAATAGAGAGAAAAGTTACCTGCTGGTTAATAGGAGCACCTCCATAAGCAACAACCACCTTAACACCTGTTTGATAAGAGAACTTCCTGGCTTCCTCATGTATCTGCAATAATTGTCACTGAATATAAATTCCAAGTTATTAATAGAAGCACATCATCTGAATTTTCAAAATATGGCACCCACTTGCATTGATAGCTCCCTGGTAGGAGAGAGAATAAGAGCTAATGGGAATACTGTGCGTGCTCGTAATGGTTTTTGTGGAACAGGACCTCTCATAATTCCACTGATAATTGGAAAACAAAAGGCAGCTGTCTTTCCTGAACCAGTCTGAGCACATGCCATCAAATCCCTTCCTGCAAGTGAAATTGGGATGGCATACCGCTGAACAGGTGTCGGCTTCACATACTTGCACCTTCGGATATTTAGATTCAGAGCTTCACCTAAGTCAATCTCAGCAAAAGTATTAACGGGTGGTGGCACATTGTCACCACTTGTCTCCACGGGAATGTCTTCATAGGCATCAAAGTTGATTCCAGTATTCTCTTGCTCATTAAACACCTGCTCTGTATCATCATTTCCAAATGGATTAACTTCCCTATCTCTCCCACGATCCCAACCACCACTTCTGCCACCCCATCCACCAGGTCGAACACCACTACCACCATATCCAGATCGGTTGTTATAATCATTCCTAGGAGCAGCCCAACGTGATCCCCCTTGTCCAGGTCGATCACTATTTGAAGCAGGGCCACTGGAAGTAGGAGCAGATGGTTCTGCAGATGGCGGACGATTACGGAGATGTGGAGGAACATAAGCAGGTCTCCCACCACCCGAAGTGGAACCAGCAACTTTGCGGCTATCAGAAGAATAACCAACACCTCCATTCTCAGCTGCAGAATTTGCAGCCAAATCAGCCCATGATGTTCGTGTAGTCATTACAATTCACACGCACCCAATATTCCAAGTTTTTCAACAAAACCCTTTTTAGTCAAATCCACCAAGTTAACTTTCCCAATATGAAATTTATCAAACCTGAACAAATCATAAAAAAAACATAAACAAATCAAAACAAATGATGCAATCGTATCTTACTTCATTAATCATCCAAATGCAGCACGCTAATGTAAACCATCATCTCGAAGAAATAGGGAATAAACCCCGAAACTTATTATACAAAACAGAAACAATGATTTATTCGATTGGTTGGGGGGGGGGGGAGTTCCCTCTGCCACATAATCAACAAACAAAAAACCCAAGTGCAAATTTATCATGAAATCTGTTAAAAAATTCTATTAAAATAAAATAAAAAATGAAACAAAAATCGATCTACTAATACCTTAGAGCAGGAATCAAAAAGAAAATACAAACACCTCATAAAGGATTCAAATGCACAGAGAAATTTAACTAAAAATTACATACCCAGAGAGAGTAGCGAGGAAGAGAGAGATGGGAACCTCAGAATGAGCAAACCCCGAAATCTGTCGTTGAAAATAATTAAGATCCGAACAGAATAATAAAGGAAAAAAAGAACCCTAATCGTTAAGCAGACACAAGCCGAGAAGAAGAAATATAAGACGAAGTTTTTATTTTTTCAAAAACTTCCTTTTATTCTCTCTAATTTCTGTATATTTTAATTATTCATATTTTATTCTTTTTTCCTTTACTTATTGACAAAGTTTCTTCTCGCTTTGTCTCTGCAATGGACGGATTTTGAATTTTAGATTTTATTTTAAATTAGATTCAATTTAAAAAGTTAAACAAAATGACAAAAATAAATAAATTAGATATTTCCGTGCAAGATTTGCGGGAAATGAGCGGTCTCAAAACGCAGCCAACTTTGGTATGTTACGCCACTGAATTTACTGCGCTGTAATAAATATCTGGTGGAGTTAGCCCCCCCCCCCCCGATTACTGCTCAAATTACGAATTTAAGATATTTTAATTCCATAATATTTTGTTTTGTTAATTTAATAAATAAAATTTATGGTTAAAAATAAATTAGAAAAACAGTAATCCTTAATGTACAAGTTGTTTCGAGTAGTCAATCACATCATTCTGTTGACCTAATTGATTTTCTACTGAAGTCGAAAGCAAGTAAAATGTAGGGTAAACCATCAGTTCACGTTATTTCAATATGAAATACAACGACAATATTATTCAACCGTTTGAAAGATTATGCCCATGTTTGAGCATTTAGCCATCAAAACCAATTCAAACATTTTATGTCCAATTTTTTTTTGTTCTATTTCAGATTATATGTTAACGATTGGACCATTATTTTTCGATTCAATTTAGAGTGAACAAAACACATGAATCTAATTCAATAACATAAAAATTATGATCGATAATATTCTGAAAATATTAAAAGTTTAGAAATCTAAAGTAGTCTAAATACGAGTTTATTGTTTAGAGTTTAGGATAACAATTTAGGGGCAAGAAGAAAATGAATCACACGGCTAGTTCCGTTCGGAACCGGTATTTCCGAAAACGGCAGATCAGATCATTATTATTTGATAAAATGTTGAGTTCAATTTTCGTAGATAAAATCCAATTTCCGGCATTCCGGTGGGTAAAATATGTATGATTCTTGAAGCATTGATGAAGTTGCCAGCCTTCACATCCTGCTTTTGACAGACAGTTCATGCTGTACTTGGTCCCTCAAGACTCTCCTAAGCAATTTGTTAGATGCAGTTCTGGGAAACTCTGGGATGATCTTCACACTGTTCACCTGTGATCAATCAACTATCAATATGTCGTCTCTCTTAATGCAAATGAAAATGAATTTGATTTCGACTTTCGAATCCAAGCATTCGGATTGAGTTAAACGATGATGCTTAGCGAGGAATCCGAACCTTGAACAAGGGGTTGAGGTTGGCTTGAATGGCTTTCGAGAGTACCGTCTTCAGCTTCCCTGGTTGTTGATCAAACCCTTTCTTTAGAACCACGGAAATCACCAACAGTTCTGGACCACCATCAGGTGGTGCCACGCTGACTGCAGCAGTCTCCAAGATGCTTTCATCCGCACGGTCACAAACACGTTCGATTTCAACAGAGCTTGTCTGCAAAGAAGGGAAATTTATGCTTTCAGAAGGAGATCGATGATATCGAGTTCAATCAAACGTTCTCTTGAGGATGGAATACCTTAATGCCGCCAAGATTCATGGTGTCATCAGCCCTTCCTTGAACAACAAGGTAGCCTCCGACCATTCTCTTGAGGATATCCCCATGTCTCCTAAGACGCTGTCAAAGCACGTATCGAACCATGAGGTTATTCGGTCCAAGAATTTGTCAAGGGGTACAAAGCAATCGTTGCTCGAATATTGTTCTAAGGGGACAAAAATTGACCATACCATTCCCTTATATGTTGGCATTCCCTTGAAGTAAACTTTCTCATGATCAGCGTTAAGCAATCTATCAGTTGCTCCAAAGTAGAGAGGGAATAAACCAACTTCACCAACACAGGCTTTATCATCCGGCTGTCACAAAGGTAAATCAGGCTTTATCATACGTGCACACTTATAACCATTTTATAACTTCCGGATAAAGTTCTTACATAGGGAACTCCGTGTTCATCCAAGATAACAAAACTAGTTGCCATCGATGCAGTGCTAAATGCTCCGAAAGCTTGTGGCTGCAGCATACTCGCTGTGATGTAACTTGATGCTAGCTCTGTGCCTCCGCAACATTCAAGAACGGGCTTGTAGTAAGATTTCGAGGATAGCCAAAGGTCATCATCGACATTAGAGGCTTCTCCGGTGCTAGCAAAAGATCTGAAGTAGAAAACAGTGGAGTCTCTTTTACAAGAATTATAACTAATGCAAAAGTTGTTTTTGGATAAGGGAAAGAAGGTTTACTTTATCTTTGTCCAGTCCAAGCCTTCCATACACTTTGTATTTTTCCAAGTTTTCACTAAACTCGGAACTGTGCCCAAAACTGTTACTCCTGCATCCTGAACAAATTTTCCGAAACCACGGCCCAAAGGAGATCCATGATAGAGAGCAAGGGTTGCACCAGTTAGAAAGCAAGAGAAGAGTAAAATTGGTCCCATCACCCATCCGAGATTCGTTGGCCAGCAGTAAACATCTCCAACTCCAACATTGATGTGAGCTAATGCTTCAGAAGAACAGTGAATAGGCGAACGTTGTGTCCATGGAATAGCTTTCGGTTCTCCTGGTTAAGTTCAATAAATATGCTTGAAAATATTCAAACCAGTAAAGGGAATGTGTACATGTAAAACCATAAATCAAGTGACAAATTTCCCCACCTGTGGTTCCAGAAGAGAATAGTATGTTAATTGCAGAATCTATTGGTAGATAAGCTGGAGTGAAATGGGTTGGTCTACAACAGAGATAATGATGTAATTAAATACTTACATAGCAACATTATGTAGTTATGTACAAGTATACTAACTCCAGAAAATATGATATTTTCGGTTCTGTGACGATAACGGTAAAGGACTGATTACTTAAAATACAAACAGATTAAACTGCTCTCAATTAGATGCAATTGCAGACATTACATACCTTGGATGCAGATTGCCATGGGCAAGAAAATCTTTCCATGATATATCTTGTTCTCTTAATTGAATACCGACGTCGTTCCCAGACACAGGGAGCACAATAGCTTTATGTGGAGAAGCCTCTACAACTCGACTGCATGGTTAAGACAAACAGCCATGAATACCAAAAGTGATGATATACAGATCAACACTAATGCCCTTAAACTTGTATTTGGAAGGCATTTAACCGATCGAAAGCCTGCTGATAAGATCGAGAGACACTTAAAATTTTCTTGGTGAGGAAAGTGAAATCAATGCTGGTCAAATCATTCAGAAAATGACCATATGATCGGTTACTAATCATTCTCACATAAACTAGGTACCAGTACCACAACTTTCCCCTCTATTACATTTCATACCAGTAGAAAGCATAAGTTGTACATATAGAAGGGCATTTGTCTTCCAAAGGTCATATATAGGAACAAAAACCCAAAAATCTTCACTAAAAAATTGTTTTGAGGAAGTAAAAGTAGTAGACCATTTGTCCTGTACAGCAGAAGGGCAATATCTTCTACCTGTATAAAGGAAACTTTCGACCTCCTCTTAGTATAAAATCCTGAAACCATTGAGAAGGTATTTATCATTTCCAAAACAAAGAATATAGGGGATTAGAATAAGAATCAACAGTTAAATGGAGAAAAGTTAATTGTAAGAAAGCAGAGAAAAGTTTTCTAGCATATGAAAATGCTTAGCTCCGGTCATTGAAACGTGTGAACAACCTTATATACTGAAGTTTCCATCAAAAAATGTAATCTCAAAGCTAAAAGCATTCCAAGTGACATGGAAAATTTTTGTTTGTGTCCTCATAAAAAGATTAAATGACCTACTGAAGTGGAAGAACACCTGAGTGAAGATAGCCTTAGCCTTAGAGACCCGCAAACGCACTGCGATTTCCTTAGCAGCGAAACTATCAGCTATAGATACAACAACAAATCCAGCTAATACTATTGCCAGGTATATAATAACTGCATTTACTGTCATTGGCATATCAATAGCAATGGCATCACCCTTTCTGAAAATTTTCTCTAGTGCATTTGCTACCAACCTGTGAATTAAAAATCAGATGTAGATTCTTCAATAGGAAAAGAAACAACAACATCATAGGATGAATGAAATGAAAGCATACATCACTTGGTCTCGAAGTTGTTTAAGTGTCATACGGTTCACATCGGATTCATCATCGCCTTCGTCTCTCCATACAATCGCACAACTATCATCTTCTTTTCTGGGATGACTTGAGGGTAATAAGCAACATTCAGCAATATTCAAAACCGAACCGGGAAGCCAAATTCCCCCGGGTCTCGAATTGTCAGTGGTATCCAGAATACACTTGGGAGATTCACGAAATGTAACTACAAGTTCTTTTAGAATGATTGGCCAATAAACCTAATTAACAAACGTTCAACCAAGAAAAAAAACAAAACTGGTAAATTTGTTTGAATTGCAACATAATGCTGACATTTACATGAAAAAGGTACAAGGAGAAGAACAACATGAGACTTCAGTAAGTTACCTCAGGATGGTGGGCAGTGAAATCCCGAAAGAGATTAAAACTAGCAATGGGATCCTTGTATGAAGTCCCTAAAAGCGTAGGACCATGAGTTTCCATTATTCGTCCTATGTGTGTAAGTTTAGAATCATGTCTGGGGAAAAAAGGATAAACTTAGTAGAACACATTTACTATCAAGTTGTTCAAGAAGATATGGAAAAAGGAAAGGAAGAGAGAGGAAGGGAGAGATTACAGAGAAGGGAACCAGTAAAGAGGGGGGCCAAGAATGGAAGCATCCCAGTGAGCATAGACGGAGTAGTAGACAAGCTGGTGGAGTGCATGTGGGTAGTTTGGCTTTAGCACTCTTCTGCCCATCACCTCTCTCCACACTTGTCTTGCCCATAACTGGCCTGATCCTCCTGCTTCTGCCTTTGCTTTGGAAACTGCTTGTTTAATGAGTTGGTGGATGTGTTGGGCCTCCTCTATGGTTAATACTCCGCCGCCTGCGCAGCACAGATCGTCGATGCTCACTTGGTCGATGGTGTTTGCTGTCATGGTTGTCCAGTGTCTTTGCCTTCTTCTTCCTCTCCCTTCCCTTTAGACGTAAGACAGCGTTCTCTCTCTCTATGTCACCCGTCTTAATACAAATTAATTAGAGCAATGAAAGATTAGGTAAGGAAAGTGAGTCCAAGACTCCAAGTCCATGGAAGTAAGATGAGCCACGTGAGGTGTACATTTTTGCATCTACCTTCACGAGGACCAATTCCATTTTGGCCCTTACATCAAGGAACTATTCTCACGTGATAATAGTTCATAAAAGGTTTTTTTTATTAGTCTTTAAGGTGGTTATTTATTTAAAATATTTAAATATTCCTATAAACACAGTGTATATACAAACTTTTAAAAATAACTATAATTTCTTAATCATTAAAATCATTTAATTTGTATAATATTTAAAAAAAAATATTCAAATTATTCAATATATATATATATATAATATTGCTTAGACATTATCATAACATAAGAACACCAAATATATATATAACTTAAACATAATAGTAACATATGGCACAATATAAAAATTTAATATTACTATAAATTAAAATTAGTTTAAAATTAATCGACGAGTAAAATATATATTAATGGTTTTTAGTGACATAGACAAGATTATTCAAATTAATATATAACTCTATTAATATATATATATATATATATATAATAAGCTTAGACATAATCATAACATAAGAACACCAAATATATATAACTTAAACATAATCGTGACATATGACACAGTATAAAAATTTAATATTACTGGAAACTAAATTAGTTTAAAATTAATTCAACAAGTAAAATATATATTAATGATTTTCAGTGACATCAATAGACAAGATTATTCAAATATAATATATAACTCTAATCAAATATATATATAATGTAGATTAGACATTATCATAACGTAAGAACTCCAAATATATATAACTTAAATATAATTGTGACATGTGACACGACATAAAAACTAACGTAGGTTAGACATTATCATAACATAAGAAAACCAAATATATATAACTTAAAAATAATTGTGCCATATGACACGATATAAAAACTTAATACTATTGGTTTAAAATTAATTCAACTAGTAAAATATATATGAATGGTTTTCGGTGACATCAATAGACAAGATCACTCCCAGTCCCATACGAAACTGCCAAAGTGAAAAAGGTCCCACCGGGGATTCAAAGTCCAGAACGCTAACCACTACACCTTGGAACCCTGATTTGTCAAGGAATCCTGAATTTGTCTACGTATATGATGTCAATGCTCTTCAGCATAGGTGTCAATTTTGATTTTTTTTTATGTAAAAATTTTATGTAAAATAATATCAAAATTAAAATTGAAACAATTTTAAAAGAATCTATTATTTTCTAAAATTATGATATCATAGTTTAAATCTCTAATTTCTCAACACCATAATCTAAGGGGTGTCATTATTATTTGGATCTTAAAATAAGAAAATAAGAAAAACAATTAAATTATTATACTATATTCTAAATCATGACACATGTTTAAAAGTAATTATCAAATATAAATGGGACATTTAATTTACAAACTACTCAACCTTTAAAGGGTAAATTATTACGTTTCTTATTAAATTTTACACTCTCTTATTTTACTCACTAAAATTTTAATTTACTCACTAAACTTTATAAATTAAATTATTTTACTCACTCAACCCATTAAATTTCTAACTGCGTTTTAAATTCCTACGCAAAATCAAATTTTATTTAAAACGACGTAGTTTTGATTCTTTTAAAAATTTATTTTTCCCATTTCTTCTATTCTTCTTCTTGTTTCACTCTTTTTATCTCTCTCTCTATCTAAACCAATCTAGCACCCTCCCAGAATAGGTCTTGCTCGATTGGCAAGGATAGATTTCTTAAAGAAAAAAATGCTAAAAATTCAATCAATTTTTAAATCATAAACCTAAAATCACCAAACCCAATCCATAAAAAGTGTAACTTTCCAAAATTGAAACTTGTTTCCATGAAAGCTTACCTTAGATGTAGTGGGATTGGAATCGAACCCATCATTGAAGGCAAAACCGTTGGGATTAGAGGAAGAGCAGGCGATAAGAGGGGCTCTGCTGTATTTTTTAGGGTTGATGATGGAAGGGAGCGAAAAGGAGAGATGGAAAGAGAGGGAGGAAAGAGCATATTGGGCTTTGGGATTGAACATGTTTTGGAAGAGAAGAAAGGGGGGGGGAGGGAATAAGAGGAAATAGGGGCGGCTGCCATGTAGATTAAGTTCGGCCATCGTAGCTCTTCCTCTCCTTCGTTCTTTCTCTGTCAATGAAGGTGAAGGAACGACCGGTGATGGTTTGGGGGTTGGGAATGAGGTTTGATTTTAGTTTTTTTTTTTTTACTTTTTATTTTAAAATTGCATTAAATATTAATATTTTGTATTTAATATCAATATGATATGGTATGTTTAATATTAAATTATTCCATGTTATCTAATTGTTAGAAACTTAATGATCGAGTGAGTAAAATAATTTAATCTGTAAAGTTGAGTTATCAAATTAAAAAAATTAAATATTTAGTAAGTAAAATAAGAGAGATAATAAATTTCAGTGAGTAACGATATAATTTATTATTCTTTAAAAGGTTCAATTTAATTATGACTATATTAAATTGAAAGCTAGTTTGAAATATAAAATAATCAAATTTAGAATTTGACCCAAATTATTCACATGTCTAACTATAACTTTTATTTCTTAATTAGAGTTGTCGACAGTCATTTTGGTCTGAGTTTTACATATTAATATATTATTATTACTATTATTAGTATTACTTATTATTATTATTATTAAATTATTATAATTCCAAATAAATGAATCGGGGCCAGTTATAAAGCAAAATACGGAGGCTCGATTATAAGTCCAACCCAACAGATCCAAACTCGGAGACCGAGAAGCATATCAAAACCCAAGAAGGCCCAAAATTGATTAGGGTTTTCCTTATCTTCTCCACCCGCCGTAGTTCTCCAACGTAAGATTTAGACCCATCCAACGGTCCAGGTTTATCCAGCAGAAACCTAGGGTATCATTACGACCCTAGGGCTATTATGGCCGCCGCCTCCAGATGGTCCACTCCGACGTTGCCACGCCACTATCGCCTCACCAGAAGACTCCAAAAGATGAAGGAGGACTGCACACCTCACAACCCTAGGGTGAGTCACCACCATAGCTCCGGTGACTCGCCGGGGTTTTCTCTTTTAACTGGTTACAATGAAGCACCACGGGGCCTATAAAAGGCCATCACCTGCAGGAGAAAGCAGTAGCAAAGAAAAACGAGAGAGATACACACAGACGGAGAGAAACTAACATTAACAAGAGATGAGAAACAAGACAGAGAGACACACAACAACACACAAACATAAACAGAGAGACCGAACGGCAGCAACCAACAGAGTATTCGAAAGCGAGAAAAAGAGAAGAATAAGAGCCTTACCCTCGAAGCATCGCCCGTCATCAGAAGCTACAAACGTCACCAGAGAAAATATTTTTCGAAGGTAAAATTTGTAGATCTATTTCGATAGGATAGTTTTCGGTTGAAAACAATGTCGGATTAGTGTTTTTAGGGTTAAGAGGAGTATTCAGAGAGCTTTTGATGTTTTCCGGCCACCGTTTGGTGGTGTCAGTATCGGCCAGTAATCGACATCCCTTCGGTGGGAGGTCTTTAGAGAGAAGCAAAAGAAATTAGATATTTTGGCCCTTTAGGCCAGTTAAAGGCTATTTATACCTTTCCGAACGACGTCGTTTTAGGGAGTGACCTCTATGTAATTTCAAGAAGGGAAAAACCTCGACTGCAATCCCTATAATTTATAATTCTTTCATTTTGGTCACAAAATCAAGTTTTTGTGCATTTTAATTTTGTCTTCGCATTTTATTTTATTTCTTTTTAGTCCTTGCCATGTTTTTGTATATATTAGTTAAAATAGCATATTTAGTCCCTATTATTTTAATAATTTATATTTTAACACGTATAATTATTTATGATTAAATAACACTGTTAATAGCTATATTTCATGATATTTCGAATTATGACCATTAATTTAGATATTTTACAATTTGATCCACGAGCTTTAATTTTTTTATTATTTTGAATAAATAGGATTATTTACATTTATAGTACTTCATATATTAGGTATTTGTAGTAGTAATCTAGATATTTTATTTGTATAATTTAATAATTAAATTAAATTCATATTTATAAATTTTACTACAAAGACAAATAATTAATAAACAAATGTATCAATTTTGGGCGTTGTGGGGTGTTAATCCTTCCCCACGCGTAACCGACTCATTTTTGGTAACAGACCCTTTTTGCGTTATTTTAATATTATTTTTTTTATAAATTTTATTAAAATAACATAGCATTTTTGGTAACCAATCACACCTCGATAAATGATTGATAGTGACTCCTCAAATTATGCTTTATCTGATTCAAAAAAGAAAAACACTTACTTTTTCGAGACGAGATTTAAAAAGCAATGACATTTGTTTTCGCCGGAAAAATACCGTCTCGACAAGAGTTTAAATTCAAATAAACTCAATTTAAATATGATAAATTTTATCTAACTCAAGCCATCAACTTACATTTTATTATTTCAGTATAAAAAATACAAATTCACACCCAACTATAAAAATTAACCACTTGTATCAAATATATAATCAATAATTGGTATCTTGTATTTGAAAATAGATCTGATTGGGTAATAAATAACATATATTTTTGAATAAAAAAATAATATATTTATTCAAATGAATGTCATTTATATTTTATCATGATTGTTGATGTGTTATTTTGTTAATTTTTTTCATCTATATAGGTCTTTGTTTTTTATCATAATTTATCGACTATTTAATTTTAGATGAAATATTTTAACGAGTGAAACAAATAAAATAAAGTATAAATATGTAAGAAAAATATCGCGAGATTAAATAATGAAAGATTATAAGCCTTCAATCTAAAGAGATGAGCAAACTACGTATGAAAGTGGTAAGATGTGTTAATCTCTCATTGAGATAATAAATGACCTTTGGTATTAATCTCACAGCTAAACGCATTAATTGTTTTAGGGCAGGCGGTCACATTGAGCATAGCCAAAGATTTGGGTGCAGAATTAAATGTTTTTTTTCTGACCTAAATTAATTAACTAAAATCAGTTCATCACCTATTGATTAGCATAAACCAGAAGCAAAAGGTTGAATTAGGTCTGCATCTCTCGCACCAGACATCACAACGTGGTCGAACTGAAACGACGACGCATAATCATCGACATCTCGTACGGTGCAGTACCCAATCTTTAAATCTAGTTTGCATGGAGATCCCCAAAATGACAGTCGTATTCCGTCCGTCCCGACGATTCCCCTCGTGATTTCCTGACCTTTATTTATTCCCAATTCCTTAAAAACATTATAGTATAATCTCTAAAAGTAGATATGGAAGATGGACCGACAGCCAAAGCCTTCGGGGCCTCACCCAAATTGCCTCAAAGATTTGCTTTTCAATCTCAAATCTAAACTTCACCCGAATTGTTTTTGTTCTGTTTTGTGAGTGATGGGGCACGTTGCCGATAACTAAATTATGTGTACATTTTTGGGGTGACAAATGTTGAATTAAGATCTTTCATGTTCAAACATTAATGATTTATTTATGTGTATGTGTATAGATTACATGCATGTTCGTGCTGGCATGCACTTACATTATGTATATACCTAGTTTTCAATTATAAGTGGGTATTTATTTGCCACCGTTTTTATATCTATGGGTTACTTTAAATTATTTATAATAAAAAGTTTAACAGATACCAATCTGTTAAAAAAATCATGTACAGATAGTTGGAAGATGGTCTGAATAGTTATTTGTAAAATGGTGGGTTTGTGGAGAAAATAATGGATGGACTTCTCACTTTTCTAGGTTGTTTTTTCTAGTTAAATATTTTATCGGTATAAAATTCTAATTTATTACACTAGTCTCAAGTTAAAAAGAAAAAGCGATAATAAAATTTAAAAGAAGTGATGTTATATATATCATTTTAAAAGATGATAACGATCTCATAATAAATGATATCAAAATGATATTTTAATTATATGATTTTATATCAAATAATAATTAGTGGAGTAGATAAAGTGAATCAATTACGAACATGATCTTGTAATAATAACATCCCGAGATTCGATGGTAAAGAATGTCACTCTCCCATTCTAAAGAGGGAGACGAATTATCTAAAAAAGTGATAAAATACATTAATTTTACATCATATTCATAAATTCTTATATATGAAAAACATGTGGTACTTTACGTATCATATCAAACCTATATTTTGAGGAAGAGTTAACAATCTTGTAACATCTTTTTAAACTAGAATATTTGGATGATTAATCAAACTCTAACTAAACCAATCCCAAATTTTACATAATCCTTTTCGTATTACATTAATTTATAAAATTAAATCAATTTTAATAATATTTTTTATGAAATTATGGAAATTATAATATATATATATATATATATATATATAACATTTATAAAATTAGAATATATAAGGCATAATCTTTCAAAATTATAAATTGTAATTTCAAAATATAAAAACTTATAAGATTAAAATAGAGTGTAATTATTATCTAATAGTTATATATGGGTATAATGTTAAAATTAATCTTAAAAGTTCATTAAAATGATCATTTTGATCATTGTTCTTTTTGTTTTGGAGCATTTTGGCCATCAATATCTCATTTAAGGAAAAAATACCCTTAATATTTGAGTAAAATAGTCACTTTGCCCTTATTTTTTTCTAAAATATTTTGACTCTCATCTTTTTATTTGATGATTAAAAAGCCCAAAAATTGGAGTGTTAACTATTTGTTAACTAACATTTTCTATTTATATAAGGGGTTTTTTGTCTCAATAAAACGTCAAGGTCAAAATGCTCCAAATAAAAAGAATAGGGACTAAAGTAACTATTTAATCAAATGTTATTAGTCTTTTTTGATATTATGCCTATATATATATTAAAATTAACTGTAATACCTCAAATTTAAATTTCAAATATTATGAAATAATTAAACGGATTTAGTGATTAAAGAGAGTGTTGTTCACTCTAAAGATTTAAGGTTCGAACAATTACGTCGGTAGGCAATTTGTACATTGTCAATGTAATAAATATTCTAGACAAATATTATATTATAATCACTCAATTTATTTAAATAAAAAAACTCGTATCCAACCTAATATTATTCTTTAGAAGAAAAAAAACCATTCTGACCGAACACAATCCTCCAATAATAAGTCATAATACATTTATGATAAATAAGAAAAGCTTCAACCGGATGCATGCTTCCTGCATGCCTGAGATTGAATTCCAATCATATAAACATATATATTATTTTCAGATCATAGTTTCTGCGTTTGTTTTCTTTTCCAGCATGATCTAAAGTGCAAAAGTAAAATCCGATGAGCAGCCTCTCCCTTTCACTATTGCTTTCCCACATCGGTTACACTTTAAAACTCAATTACATACAAATATTTCTAATAAGCAGCCTAACCAGTCCACGTGTCTGAAATGAAACAAGGACATAAGCCGTATTTAGGTCACTAAACTTTGTAAGTAGCTGTCTGCCTGTCTCAATATATTCAAAATATATAAGTCATCGTCTCTGTCGCTTCAGTTTCTGCATCCAGGTTTCAAGCACTGTCTTCTATGGTCAATAGATAGAAGAAAACAAACAAACAAACAAACTGAAATAATAGAGAGAAATCTCAAGTGCCCTATTTTTTGTTTGTTTCAGAGAGATGGGTGTTGCTTTGCCTTCCCCATTTGCCAAATGCAGCGATGTGGAAGATGCTTTAGAATCAGTAGCTGTGAACTCCATTAGTTTTGGAGATGACAGTGCCAAAACACTTGTTGGATCTATAAGTTACCAGAGTTTAGATTCAGAGCCAGTGATGTTTTTATCAGCTGGCTCTGGAAATATGATATTGGAAGGATCCGTTGGGTTTAAAGCAGAGAATTTGACCATTGAGGCACCAGTTTTGGATCCCAGCAATCCACAGGATGGAGCAGCAGTAAGCTTGCCGAAAGTATACAATAGTTTTCGAACAAGGAGAAAGCTTGCAGATTGTGCAGTACTTGTGGAGCAGACATGGTGTGTGTGTGTGTATACACATTTTTATGCTGAACTTTTTTGTTTTATTTTTCTAATGCAATTATTTGTTGTAATGTAGGTGGAGGCTCTTGGATTTTGTAGAACTTAAGAGGAGCTCTATATCGTTTTTCGATACAGGTAAACACGAAACCGCCATCTCGCGTTGGTCGAGAGCAAGAACAAGGGCTGCCAAGGTTGGAAAAGGTTTATCAAAGAATGACAAGGCTCAAAAGCTTGCCCTGCAACACTGGCTTGAGGCTGTAAGTGAATTTAACTGAAAATGCACTTAGTTGAATTACACTTGTTTTTCATTATCTGTTAGTGATTCTGGTTTCATGTGTTATTCAGATTGATCCGAGACATCGGTATGGACACAATTTACACTTTTATTATAATCAATGGCTACATTCTCAGAGTCAAGAACCCTTTTTTTACTGGTGAGTTCCTTCAACTGTTTGTTTTGGTTCATTGGTAACACATTTTTTTTATTCAAAGTTCAAGAAATCGATATCGAAAATTGATGAACTTGTCTTGAAAATGCAGGCTGGACATTGGGGAAGGGAAAGAAGTAAATATAGAAAAATGTCCGAGATCAAAGCTTCAACTGCAATGCATCAAATATCTCGGTCCGGTGGGTCTATATTTCTTTTTGTTCCACCTAAGTTTATATGGATTCGTATTCAAAATCTTACTGAAATAATTATCTGCTATACAGATAGAAAGGAAGCCCTATGAAGTTATTGTGGTAGACGGGAAGTTCGTATACAAGCAAACAGGGAATCTTCTCCATACGATCGAAGAAACATGCGATGCTAAGTGGATTTTTGTCCTCAACACATCGAAGATCTTGTATGTTGGGGTGAAGAAGAAAGGTACATTTCAACATTCTAGCTTCTTAGCCGGAGGTGCTGTAACATCCCAAACTACGGGTTAGTGACCAAATTGCAAAATTTCAGAATTTGATGATAAAAGTAGAATACTTGAATAGTTCAATGATTTAATTGAAGATATTTCCTGAAAGTTGTTAGTAATTATCTAAAGAATTAAAGGGTAAAATGGTAATTTGTCATGAAAGATATTTTTATCCCTTTTATTAAGAGATAAAAACATGAGAAGATGAAAGCATTTCATCTTCTTCTTCCTTTCTCTTCTCCTCCCGTAAGAGCAAGGGCAAAGGTAAGTTTCTTCATTAGTTGATTATTTGTTCAATTCAAGGTTGGGTTTTGATCATTAGATGATAATTAAGCTTAAGGAAAGCTTAATTTGTTCTAAAACAACAAGATGAAAGGTATAGGAGAGATTAAAGATTTTGAGTTCTTGAATCAAATCTTGAAATAGAATTGATAAGTTGAATTTTAAGTTGAATTTGACTTGTCATCTATGAGATTAAGAAGTTAGAAGTGTTAGAATTAAGTTTGAATAACATGGAAAATTTGGTATGATTATTGAATTCTATATGAAGAATAGAATTTTGAGGTTTAAGATGAAATAAATGGATATAAATTAGTTTAAGTATGTATACTTGAGTTAGGAGTATGAAAGGGGATGAAATATGAAAATTTGAAACAAAAATAGTGAATTTTCGTGTAATGAACAGTGATTTCTGGTTTGAATGAAAATTTCCAGATTATGCAGGGGGTACCGAATCCCCCTGGGAGGGGTATCGATTCCCCCTAAATGAAAATTAGAATTATGGTTCATTAAACCGGCTTAAGTTATCAACATCAAGTTTAAGGTTTAGGCTTCTGATAGTTGTTTTGAAATGTTATATTTATGTAGATATTGAGCCTAAACAAGTTCCGGAATAATCAAAGGATTAGGATTGAATCAAAGCAAGGCTAAGGTGAGTGCAATTTAATTGTACTTATGCGATCGAAAAATATTGGCTTGCGATGAGCTAATGACGGAGTTACTATGGTAAGAAGTGACTCCTAAAATGTTATATGATTTTTATGAGTGCATTTTAGTTTATAAGATTATAAGAAATTGGACTTGTGATAAGTCTATTTCCAATAGTTATAGTGTATGGAGTATTGATTATAAAGATGTGAATGACATGAAATGTATACTTGATTATATGAACTGATATGTGCTTATATGTGCTATGAAATATATATGATGATATAAGAATAAGACATGAATCAAATGATATATATGTTTATGTGAATCCATGCAAAGTGATACGAGCTATGTGACATATGAATATGAATTCATATGAAAAGTGATATGAAAGTAAACTACGTGATTATATGCACATGTGATATGTGATCATAAGAGCAATGATATGAGCACATGAATATATGAAGCATAAGAATGATGCCCATGTTATATGATACGAGAGCTATAGGTATAGTTGGCATGCCAAGAGTAGAGGGTCTACGCGGTCCTTCGGGACAAATTCTACGTGGTCCTTCGGGACGTATATGTATTCTTTGGAGCATGTATGAGGTCTTTTGAGACACTTACTTGATCCTTGGTATATGTATATGATTCTTAAGGAATTTATATGTGGTCCTTATGGACAATCTTATATGGCACTACGGTGCAATTCTACGTGGCACTTCGGTGCATTTCTACGCGGTCCTTCGGGACAAATTCTACGTGGCACTTCGGTGCAATTTATATGAGCTGTGGTGACAGCATTTGTGCACAACCTCAGTGTACTCACATACCTTCAGTTCTCACCAGTGTACCATGGGCTAATAAAGATACAATAACAAATACATTATATACGATGCATATGCTTGTGATGATATGAATGGTATTGCATGGATTATAGGATGCTATGTGTTCTAAGATATGTATAGAAATGTTCAACACATGCTTATATGATCACAAGGAAGTAGTAACAATAATATGAGTATTGAAAAGCATGTTAATGATATATGTTCGATATGATATGATAATATTGGCATATGTATACCTTTTGTTTATATGAAATGATAGATGGTTATAGTTTATGTTTTGTATGCCTCACTAAGTCAACAACTTAGCGTGTGATTGTTTCACGCGTAGGTTCCGAGAAGAGGAAGATTGGTAAAAGTTATGCAAGACAGGTCAGTTTTTCCTTTCCAAATATCAGATCAGAAAATAAATGTATAATATGTATTTTGTAACAATGATAGTGGTTGGCATGTAAATAAAGGTTTAAATCCGATATGTTTTAATCGGTTTTGTAAAGTCATACGAATGAGTTTTGTAATGTTTTAATGAGTATATGTAATTAATAATATTCAATTTATTTTGTTAAATAAATTTTGGAAACATAGATGAGAATTTTTATAGTGATGAAAGGTTAATTTTTATAAGTTAATATGTAAATTTCGGAAAATACTGTAGCAGTTACTGTAGCATGAACAGTAACCGCGAGTTTGAACAAAATTTTCCAGTATCTTAAAGGGGAACCGATTCCCTGCTACAGGGAATCGATACCCTCACTGTTCATCGCACTATTCACTATTCACACATTATTTTACTGTTCACAAATACGTATTTTTGAACTCAAAATTTTATAACAAGCACAAGTGAACCATATATGGTCGTATTTTCTTAATATAAATTAAAATGCTCAATTGTTTTGAAATGAAATCATTTTTAAAAGTCAATGTAACATCTCGGACTCGTATTCGGGTCGGGTACGGGTTGGGGTGTTACAGGTGCTACCCGGAAGATTAGTTTTCGACAATGGCATCCTTAAGGTATAGTTATGCATAATATCATTGAGCTGTTACTGGTTTCTTTCAATAGAGGCTTAAAATATATACTTAGGCTTTTACTGTTACTTTGCTCAACAGGTAGTTTGGCCTCACAGCAGTCACTATCGTCCTTTAGAAGAAAATTTTAACGACTTTGTTTCGTTTTTAAGGGATAACAATGTAGATCTTACTAATGTTAAGGTAAAAAAGAAAAGTCTTATATGCTTTGAGTATCATTTTTTGGCAAATGAAACGAATATGCCGAGTGTATGCTGACAATGCTTCTGTAATTACATTCAGATGACTCCAGTGAACGAGGAAGGAAGCTTGTTTGGCAAACAAAGAAGCAGTAACCATCTTAGATGCAACTCATCTGAAGAGGACTTCAACTTTGAAGTTGAAGAGATCAATGTCAAAGGCTCGATCGAAAGGGTAGTTGAATCAGGGGAACAAGAAGTTAGTGCAGCTTTAGCTGAAAACTGACAAACCTTGAGCTGTCAATTAGTGATGATTGTCAATGGAGCTGTTGTGCATAGTTTCCATAATGACAATTTGAGGGATTAGTCTTTGGAGGATGGTTATGTGATGGAGGAGGACACCATTGCTTCAGAACAGGATTCAAAGGTTCAAACAGAAACAAGATTGATGAAAATCGTGTAGATAATGAGGTGGAGGACATTCCTGAAGAATCGAATATCTCAGCAGTTAGGGAAGCAGTTGCCATGCAAGTGGACTACAGGAGCATCCAAGTACGTCCCAGACTGGTTATACGAAGAACAACCCCTCGAAACTCCAATTCCGGGTTTGGCAGCAAGTGGAAACGTCTCAAAGAAGTGCTAGCTTCTAGTAGCCTGAGTTTATCCACGCTCTAAAGACGAAAAAGTTAATGCAGAGAAGCATAAATTCCAGAGTGCAGTAATCTCTTATATTAAAAGAAACACTTGTACCTAACATGCCACAGTCAGAGAGTACATGCTTAGTTAGTTCACTCTTTGGTGTGAATAGAAAAGATGATATAGGCCTTTTCTATCGTTCTTTTCCGAAACGACATCCTGTGTACACATTTTTTTCATTCATCTTGTCTCATAAGATGACATAATAGTTCCAGGAATTTTGGTTGTAAGTTTATAATTTTGCACTAAGGTGAGAATCCAAATACATTGGAGGATTTTGCATTCCAAGTAAAAATTTGCTTACATAGTTGATGAAGTAAGGCATTCAAATGCAAAATGGTACGTATAAGAAAACATTGAGTTGCTTATCCAACATTCTATATGAATTATTTACAGTTTGGTATTTATAGTGACCTTTTCAAAGGAATATCATGCATGTCAATAACGAATGCGGAAGTAGCAACAAAAGCTCCACCGACAGCTCAAATGGTTGCAGAAGCTCTAGCCGGAGATTTAGAATGGCGGGCCACAAATGACTCTACAAGTGGATTCACAAGATGCGGAGCTTCATCCTGCATGCACATCCATAATACTAAGAAGAAAGAAGACATCCACAACAAAATCATATTTGTTAACGGGAAAACCCGTTGAACCATGCTTCCTTCCTTACACTGCCTTTAATCAATGACAAACCAGCATGTTTTAACTATTTCTAGGCTAAATGGTCGAGGAAAATTAAGAAGGAAAAAAAGGTCCAGAAATCTTGAAAGTGGTTGTACTTAAAGAGTACTTTGACATGTAGATTTTATTGGAGCTTAATTCTCATTGTCACTCTTCAAGTGTGTCAATATACCGTTGCATACATCCAGATCAGCTTGTCTGCCCACATGCACATGTGCGTGTGCATGAGAGAGAGAGACAGAGAGAGAGACCTGAGGGCAGTGGCCAACATTAGGGAGGACAACAAAGTCTTCTACAGTGTCAAAATTCCCGTAGGCTCTTCCAAGCTCGATGCTTTCCCATGGATCCTTGTCACCCCATGCTATCAAGACAGGGCATTGCAAAAAGTGGAAAAACAAGAAACATAAACCTAAGCTATCAAAATAACATTAGAATGGATGGGAACGAAGAAAGTGGATGAGAAATCAGTTTAATAAACTCACTTTAACCTGCGGCAGTAATTCCTCGGGCAGGGGGCCACCCGAGTAGCATATGAACTCAAGAAAAACATCAACCGCACCAGGCTCGAGTCCTGGATGCAGGATAATCTAAACTAGTTCATCAGTCACTTGAGGGGTGTCATGGTAACACTGAAATGCAACACAAGAAGCAATTATCAACCGGTAGCTATGCAGCAAAATGTCCGTAGAAACATCCAACTTTTGATTCCAAGTCTTGGTTGTAGGGCCAAGGTCAGATGCTCGAACCTCATTACATCTAGACATGCTAACTTACCCAGCTCATATAAAAAGATTAATTCGTTTCTTACAAAAACCACCACAAAAGATTACCTGGCAAAGAATACTTCTAACAGACTCCGGTGTGGCGACGGATCTGAAGAAAGCTTTGCCCACTGCAGTGTTCCTGCAAAGACATCATAGCTGCCTACAAAACCAATATAGCTATTGCAACACTCTAAACCTTGGCTTGAAAAAATTAAAAATGCTTCCATATCATTGTTACCTAAGCAAACTCTGAAATGATGCGATGAATGGTCTTCCGAACCATGGCTGTTTTTTTGACATGAAGCATGTGCAGAGATATATTTAATAGGAATAAACCCCTACAGATCTCCGGATATGTGACTGCTGCTTGAAGACCAACCAGTCCTACACGAAGACCCCCAATTATTTTGACTGGCATATTAATGTTATAAATAATCTATACAAAATAGAAGTTTTGCTTGTTCAGAAATGTTTAATATTAGATGAATTAAAACACTAACAAGGGTTACCTCCACTAGAGTTAAAAATAAAGAATGCTTTGTCTTTAACCACACTGCTACAGAAATCATTCAGTTGGGAAGCCCAAGTTTCAAATATATAGAATGAGTCCCCAACCTCACCAGGACTTGGCTTGTCCGAGTATCCGTAGCCGATAAGATCAATAGCATACCCTATGCGATTTAGCTAGAACAGGAATGTTTTTCCTCCAATGATCACTGCAGTAACTAGTAAGCAAGAAATCACACGAACTGAGAATTAAGTATGCAAATATGGAAGGAAGTTACTAAAAGGACACTCTCGGACATTCATACACCAATTGCTTGATTAAGAATATTGTTATACCTCCGGAGAAAAACCCTCTGGAGAATACCAAATCTCTACTAACAAAGACCTACGGAGGACCATACTCTCTGAGTGGAGTCTCCAGAAGTTCTCCGGAGATCCCATGTCATCCTAGAATCCACCCTTTGCGGGATTGCTATCCTTATCCCTATTGAGTTCTCATCTAAATCACTCGTCTTCTCTCCCAGGCCACTTCTCTCCTGTCGAGATCCATTTGTTCCCATCAACAAGTATATAAACGTTTGAACAGAAGCCAGAAGCAATAATACCAACAATCTACCCTAAGATCGAAAAGTTTTACTGGACAATAGTAACACTAACATCTCAGATTCCTTTTCTATAACATCGCTGAATAAGAGAAACATCAATTCTTTTCTGTACTACAGTACTTGGAACAAAAATAAAAAAGAAATCCACATGCATGGTATGGAAATGAAAAAAAAACACACACACACAACTATTTTGATCAGTTTTGGCAATTAATATTCACAGAAATTACATGTTTCCTATGAAGATAAAGTTTTCAATTATGCAGACCTATTTGCTCCAAAACCATGAACTAAAACCAAGGGAGGCCCTGAGCTGTAACCCCTCATACCGATAAGGATAACCCGATCTGATCTGGAGTGTCACATTAAGGTCACCGGAGCGACCCACTGTAAAAATAACGGAAAATTTAAAACTTTTCTTAAAACTTGTAAACTCATAAAATCATTTATGAGTACAAAATAAAAGTTATCAATATTCGAAATAAAACAGATTTTCAAACTCGTATATAAAACAAAATACAATTACATGCCCCATAATCACATGAATCGTACTCTGCAAACAACGCCGGACGAACTTCCTTACTGAAGTCGATAGTTGCACTGGTACAATTCTTTTAACCTGCAATGTTGAGTAATAGAGCGAGTTTCGGAAAACTCAGTAATACAGAACTACCAGATGATGCAGATGAACATGCAGATACATATAAATATATATTTCCTTATTGTTTCTAAACATTTACAGATTTTTATGTTGAGCAGAGATCTTACTGATATTTCAGATGGTAACGGACAATGAGCTTTCAGTTCAGAGAAATATTTCGAATGACTGAGTTCAGGAGATTAGAATAGGTTTTCTAGTGTGTTCCCGTAAAACCAATAAAAAGATACAGATCTTTTAAAACATATATATATATATATATATATACCCCTATCCTTTCACAATCTATTTGTGTAGGTTCCCCAGAACTATACAGCCAACTCACACAACCTGTAAGGCCATGAGCACAAAGCCGAGGAACCTGTAGAAATACTTCCTTCAACAACCCCCCAATTAAAACATTTTTCGTCCGTAAATGGAGATATCAGAAATCAAAACAGAATTCATAACAGATATCAGAACAGAATCCAGATCAGAAATCAGAACAGAATTCAGGTCATGTATCATAACAGAATTCAAGTCGGAAATCAGATAAAATATTTATATGATTAGGGAACACACCAGAGTTTACATATATTATTCATAGGTACTGGATAATCTTAGCAGGCAGAGAAACACCGATCTTTAGTATACCGATAAAATGTCAGAATTTAGAATCACTATTGGAAAAGTTCATTAACTGACGAAATCATCAGTTATTCAGAATGTGAATTATCATGATCATATCTTATTCGGACATTTTTCAGAAGTTGTACGTAATCAGAAGGGTATTCAAAATCCTTTACATCCATGTCAATTGATCGGATAATCGAACAACTTGAGAACGAAGATTCAGAATCTTAATAATCTATGTCGACTGGTCAATTCATTTTCTTTCTAGGGTATTTACTCTTTAATACCACAAATTCTTGTCCATAGATCATCTTCAGAATCATCGCTGAATAGATCTTCTTCAGAATCATCGCTGAATAGATCTTCCAATGGTATTTATTTCATTTCCAAGCTTCCACGATATCATGAAATACTGAATTTCTTGATTTGTAGTTCATGTTCCATAAGGACAATACATCTTATAAACTCATTAGAATTTTCAGACTTATCCAATTTACTTACTTAATCCTCAGTCATTGATGTTACCTAGTTCATTTAACAGTCATGTTCATTCCAGTTACTTCGGGATTTTCCAGAGTAATTCAAACGTTCCTGAATTTCAGACACATGTTGTACTTATATTCCATTCCATTTGGTCTTCGTGGTTTATTTGTCGAACAAATGTCCAATTCTTAGTACTGAATGAGATCCAGAGTTGAGCTAAGCTGAATACATCCAAAATTTATCATCGAGTCACACTTGAGAAAACGAACACGCATTCTAGTAATATCTATGCCATTCAGGTACTGACATAGCTTTAGAGTTGATCTACTCACTTAAATTATGTTCTATTACTTTTAAAGGTAATCCAACACCCATGCTTATTTGGATTACTTAATTAATCCAAGACATTTACTTAGTAAAGGCCATAAGGGTATTTTGGTCATTTTGGTGTTTAATTTTATTCCAATCATTACAGAGCTCAATGATATCCCATCATTCCTGAGCTTGGTGATATTTTTGGATCATTTCCATTACAGGGGTATTTTGGTCATTTTACAGATTTAGTGTATTTTAATCCTTTTATTCCGTCCGATCTTACTATTAAATTCAATCTTATCATTTATTTTAGTCCTTTCGAATAATTCTGACAACATAATACCCGACAAAACTCTCGAGATAATGTTCTCGAGTTTTTTATTTCGCGATATAACGTACTCTCAAGATTAATTGCTCAAATAGGGCGAATTGCACAGTGTTGGTCGTAGGTCGCCATGCACTCCGGGCGACCTACGGCGTAGCAGCTTCAAAACGATCAAAGATCGAATTAACGTCGCATGAATTAACGTCGCATGGGACATGCACAACCCAAAACATAGGTCGCCATGCCCTTCGGGCGACCAAGGAGGTTGCCATGCACTCTGGGCGACCAAGGAGGTCGCCATGCACGCCCCGCGACCTTGTCTTTGGCCATACTCCCCGCTGCATGCTCGCCTGCTCCCCACTGCATGCTCGCCTGCTCCCGTTGCTCCATACACCTTTATTCGCTGCATTATTGCAGCATAATTTTCGCTGCTTCATGCATCAATTATTGCTGCAATCCACGAGAATCAACGGCTCGTGATTCTTCAATTATTGGTGCATGGAAGCCGACCCTTTAATATATAGGGGATATGATATGGGGTTAAGGAAGCATAAGAAAGAAAGGGAGAAGTGTGTCGAGAGAAAGGAAAGGAATAAGAGGAAGAAGAAGAAATAGAGTCCGGCAAGCAAACATCGAGGTAAATTTTCATTTTATTTTATTTAAATTAGTTTATTATTTTAAATTATTAGTTTGTTAGTTTAGGGTTAGGGTAAAAAATTTACTTAATTAGTTAGTTTGTTAGTAGTTAGTTATATATAAAAATATGTAATTAGTTTGTGTTAGTTAAATAGTTAAGTTGCCATATGATTTGTTGAATTTATATTATATAAAAAATTTAGTTAATTAGTTTTTTAGTAGTGAATTATAATTAAAAAATCGTTTATTAGTTTAAGTTATATTAAAGAATAGTTTATTAGTTGAAGTTATATTAAAGAATAGTTTATTAGTTGTTTAAAGAAAATTCATGTTTAAGTTATATTTTAAAAAGTTTAGTTTGTTACTTTATAAGTTTATTATATTATAAGTTATTATATTAAATTTTTTTGTTGGGTTGTAAATTAGTTAGTTACTTAACATTAGATTATATTAAATGATTTTTTAAGTATTGTTGTTTAATTCTTTTACAGATTCATTCCAATGGCTGACCAAATTCCACTGCTGAGACTTGACAATGAACATATTTCAAGTCATTTGGGAATAATGGTGAAAAAAATATTTGTTTAATGAATTATAATTAATAAATATTTGAATATTATTTTATGGTGATTGTGATAAATGTTTTGCATTATTTAATTGTAGGAGGACGAGCAGCGAGTCCTTCGTCTTCGGCTACATAAAGTGCCCAAGCCACACCCATTGATAGAAGAAAACTTGCAAGAGGCTGGATTTTGGTATGTAACATTTGTGCGAGATTACAAGTTGGTCCCAGGTTTGATCAGTGCGTTGATTGAACGTTGGAGACCAGAAACGTACACGTTTCATTTGCCGTGTGGCGAATGCACGATAACTTTGGAGGATATGGCAATGCAACTCGGGGTCCAAACTAATGGAATGCAGGTGGTAATGTCACATGAGTTTAAAAATGTGGCACAACTTTGCAACTTGTTTCTTGGGAAAGCACCCGTACCACCAGAGTGTAGAGGGTGGCAGGTGAGGTTGTCATGGTTGAAGAATGAATTTCAACTTCAACCAAATAGTACGGAGCAGAAAATTATATATGCAACACGAGCATATATATTACAGTTGATTGGGGGAATTTTGATGTCTGATAAATCCGGTAGTTATGTTCACACTCAATATCTTCTTTTTTTAACAAATTTTGAGAATTGTAAGCAATATAGCTGGGGTTCGACGATATTGGCGTTCTTGTATCGTGAGATGTGCAAGGCGTCATTAGTCGTGAATGATAATAATACAACAGAAATTGGTGGATGTCTGTTGCTGCTACAATCATGGGCTTGGCATAGACTTCCATTTTTAACACCGATTAGTCGGACAGCGGTTGACTTTCCACTTGCCGGAAGGTAATATGAATCCTCTATTTTAATATAAAATATTAATTAGAAAAAAATTATTTTGATTAAAATTATTGAACAAAATGTCTCTATTTTTGTTTTGATTGATATACAGATGGAGGCATAAAATTGAAGGCACGGGGTTGATGCACAACAAGATTAAAGAGTTCAGGCTGAAGATCGACATTAAGGCCAAAAAGGAGGTATGTATAATATGTATTTTTTAATTATTATTTAAATTAACTATATTATTTGATTTAAATCAATTTTATTGTTTTTGTAATTTTACAGTTTAATTGGAGACCATACATGAATGAAGAATTATTTGCGTTGATACCACACGATATTTTAGATGGGTTTCAATATTGGTGTGCTGTAACACCATTGATCAATTTTGCTTTTGTTGAGATCCAATTTGGGGATAGAGTACTGAGGTAATTCCACTTCCACCAACCTATTCCGCGGAGTCCATGGGATCATGACCTCCTCTAAAACTTAGATGGTCGTCGTCCGGTGAATTGGGTTGAGACGCATGACGACCTGCACAGATTTGATGGTCGTCATAAAGAAGGCATTAATTGGGTTGATAAGCATGCAACCTACATTAATGCTTGGAATAATAGGGCTTCATTCATGCCAACTCTTGACGCCATTCAAGATGACAACTTTAATTTTGAAACTTCGGCTTACCTTGCTTATTTTTTGGATAATGGAAAGTCGTTCCTCACAACAATGACAGAGAGGCGATAATTTTTGAGGTTTAAGAAAAGATTTGGTAAAGCTGAATACTCTTTACCGAGTGGGAGTGGGAGTTCATCTCTACAACCTGAAGCGGAAATGACCGATGTGGATAATAGCGCACCACAACAGTTCGACGATGCGGGATCGTTGCATCACGCAGTTGATGATTCTACTATCCCGACATACATACCAGAGTTTGTGCAGCCTGAGGCACCCATCTATTCTCCTACGTTTTCGTCGACGTATGACTTTGAACACATGGCAGTTCAAATGCCCCCAATGAATGAGGAGGATGGGTACAATACTCCTGAGCAATCACAACGGCCACAACGTATCAGACGTCCGCCCCGACATTATCATTCAACAACACCCCGGCATCGACAACAATTGTAAACTCGTTTGCTATTTATTACAAATTATATATTGAAATTAGACTAGTTTTTTAACCTTAACAATAAATCATTATTAATAATAATTTAGTCATAATATTTTATATATATTAACTTAAAAAAATTTATATCATACATTTTAAATATATTTTATTATTAACTTAATTTAAAAATATTTTATTTTTTATTTAAAAATATATATTAAATAATATTTTAAATCATTAGTATCAAATAATTAAATATTAATAATAAATCATTATTAATAATAATTAGTAAATCATTAGTATCAAATCATTAAATATTTAAAAATCATTAATAAATTCGACTATGTATAAATTTAAACTCGAGTAGTCCACACTTGTACACTCATTTGTTATTATTCTATAATTATTAGTAATAATTATTAAATCATTAGTATTAAATCATTATTATAAAATAATTACTAAATAATTACTATTAAATCATTATTATCATTATTATTATTAAATCATTATTATAATGATTATTACTAAATCATTATTATAATGATTATTATCAAATCATTACTAAATCATTAAATTATTAAATATTTAAATCATTATTAAATCATTATTATAATGATTATTACTAAATCATTATTATACTGATTATTATCAAATCATTACTATAATGATTATTATCTAATCATTACTAAATCATCAAATCTATCATAATCGAATCAAAATGTCCAACCCTAATTATATAGTGTTTTTACTGATATAAACCAATTTTGTTTACCTTTGGGTGATTGTATCCAACGTTTAAAATGATGGGGAAAGTCTATTTTTTAAAAGGTTTGGTTCATTGACGGATTGAAGAAGAAAGTGAAAAGAGTTTTGAATGTTGTAATAATAATATGACCAAGGTGGTTGTGTCGGTAAGATTGGTCACCGACCAATCCTTCTTACTGGTGAGACTAGAGACAAGATTGGTTCATTAAATATTAAATTCATTATTAAATTTATTATTAAATCATTATTTAAATTATTATTAAATCATTTTTATGGTTAATTGAACCACACATCCATTCAAATCTGTTCAAGTCCTCGAATTATAAATGTCATATCAATTAGGTCCCTCTATTTAAAAACTCTGGTGGAATAGTTTATCGACAAAAATTACATAAATTCAAATTAAATCATTATTATTATCAAATCATTAAATATTAATAATAATTTCATTATTACTAATCATTACTATCAAATCATTAAATATTAGTAATAATTTCATTATTACTAATCATTACTATTAAATCATTAAAAAATAATAATAATTTCATTATTACTAATCATTACTATCAAATCATTAAATATTAATAATAATTTCATTATTACTAATCATTACTATCAAATGATTAAAAATTAATAATAATTTCATTAATATTAGTTATGTAACGAAAATGGCGTTAATTGAACCACACATAATCCGGATAAATACATAGAAATACATATATGATTACTAATGATGAGGCCTATATCTTGGTAAATTAGGACAATTTTTTTTGAATGGCCTTCACCCCTACATAATCCGCATCTCTTTGCTTGACCTCTCTCTCTAGCATGGAAATCCATACTGGTATGAATTCGAGTGGACTCAGGTCGACCCCTTGGACTTCTGCGAAGCATTGGATTTGGTAGCCATTCATCATGATCCTTTTTGGGCCAATATGATTCATTCGGGATCTGTTTGAACGCATATCTGTAGACATTTAATACCCTACGTAGGTGGAAGCATTCATCAATATAAGTGTATGCGCTTACACCAGTATACATACATGCAGCGACTGCATGAGCACATGGATATTTCCATGCCTGAAAACGACTACAATCACACCATTTGAGTCGTAAATCAACTCTAAATGTTTGGTCTTCTCCTCCGACGTTACGGCGTATGCACGACACGACAAAAGTATGACCAACTCGGTCGAAATTATGAACAACCATTGATGTTGACAATCGCTCATTTGCTTCCATTGATTCCACCACTGTAGGAGCCCAAGTTTTACCTCTATTTATGAGACTCTCAATTTCCTTGCCTTTGTCCGACCAAACTTTAGCCAATCTAAAGTACGTCTCTTTCACCACACTCGCTATTGGGAGATGGCGTGTACCTTTTAGTACCGAATTAATGGCCTCAGCAAGGTTTGTGGTCATATATCCGTATCTCCGACCTTCATCGTATGCTTGCGACCATTTTTCCCGCGGTATTTTTGAAGCCCACTTCCAAACACGCTGATCATCGTAAAATGCCTTCAAATTCTCCAATCTCTTGTCAAAATTTGGTCGACGTAGCTCGTATCCTGTTCCATAATATATTGTGTTAAACCGCAATTAAAAAAACCACGTAAAAATGCACAAATATGTTAAATAAAACTTACCCATGCTGACTATCTCGCTACGAATATGTGCGTTATGAAACTGGTCGATACTATTCTTGCCAATATGACGGATACAAAATGTCGGATATGCATACGGAGGTATCCAACGACTTCCTGGTCTTTCAATTGCCGCCAAAATACCCGTTCCTCTATCGGATATCAAGCAAACTCCATCTTCACGAATGACATATTGAAGTAGATTGGTCAGAAAGAAATCACAAGCCTCTGTTGTCTCTCCTTCAACAATGGCGAATGCAATTGGGAAGATATTTCGCTCACCATCTTGAGCAACTGCCATCAAAAGTACATGCCTATATTGACCATACAACCACGTACCATCTACTTGGATCATACGTTTGCAAAATGAAAATCCTTCAATACATGCCTTGAATGCCCAAAATAGTCTATGAAATATTTTCTTCCCTGCCAGAAGTTGGCCTTCTTCTTCATATGCGGCCATGGTTTGAGACTTCACTATGGTTCCTAGGATAAATCGCTTCATTACTTGTAGCAAATGTGGTAGCTCATTGTACGATGTATCCCAATCTCCATACGTCAGCTTCATTGCCTTCATTTTCGCATTCCACACCTTGCCATATTTTACTTGATATCCAAATTGGCTTCGAATAGATGCAGCTAACACTAAACAAGATATCCTTGGATCCTTTTCAACCATCGCCTTCACGTATTCACATATCACATCGGAGTCCAATAGTTGGTGGTCTTGTTCGATGGAGTTTCTCAAACATGTGTGCGGACCATTCTACCTCGTGATGACCCAAACATCGTGCCTTTGATTTTTCGACACTCTGATATTCCACTTGCACTCTGGGCCATATTTTACACACTTCGCGTATATGGTTTTATGGTTAGACTCTGTAACATGGACATCAATATGGCATTTGATGCAATACTCTTTAATCGCCAGCGTAGCTTCATTTTTTCCTCTGAATTGTACCCCAACTAAAAATTCACCAGAATTATCGAATGATTCAGTCATTTGGTACGGAGGTAAATGTGGCATGTTTGGAAATTCAGGTTCCCTCATCGCATCATAGTCTATCTTGTACATGTGAGGAGTAGCTTCATACGGTGCCGGAACTTCATCAATTACACCTCCACCAAAAATATTTTCGTCGCCGCCCAAAACGAGTTCTTCGGTTTCTTCATCTTCGCTTGAATCATCATGAATTTCTCCCCATCGATTTTCAGCGTCAATATCAACAACCAATTCTGGTATGTTTCTCGTCTCATACTCTTCTGCTGCAGATGTCCCCCGGACTTCATTTACACTTTCCAATAGTGCCATAAAACTGTTCGAGAACCTGTATGTCGGCTCCTCAAACTAACTATATAAAGCCATTTCAGATGGATTTTGAGCCACACCTCTTGATGACCCAGGAACATCACATATGTTATGCACATCAACAAATAACTCAATAATTGCTATATTGGTTGACTCATGTAATCCAACCATGGTTCCAATATCATCATCTTCTTCAAGTGGAACTGCAATATATTTGACTGGGTTGGGGCATATCATAAACCTATACCTCAAACCATCAACTGCAACTCGAATTTTTCTTTCTATCTTATGCTTCATTTCTATAAATGTGATGTCTTTTTTGAACATCATATTTATTGGTTTTTCAGACTGAAAAACTACTCCGACCTCATTTTCCATAATCTGTCCATTATAATGGACAATCGTAAAAAAGTTGTTGCTCATTTCCTTTCATTTCTTTTCCTTTCTTTTCCTTTCTTGTTTCTTTCTTCGAATCAATATGTACGTGGGAAAATGTTGTGGAATAATGCTCTGTACGTGTAAAAAAATTATTTCTTTAAACAACAATAAATTAATAAATTAAATTTATATAATCTAATATATTATAATATAACTTAAACTAATAAACTATTTGTTGAAACATTTTAATATTTCGATATAACAAATTAAGTTAAATGGATTTTAAGATTTTCCAAATGATTTTCTAAGTATATTCGATATAACTATTCGAATATCAAAACATTACTCCAAATATTTCAAAAATCATTTTTGATCCTTACTTAAGTGTAAAATTAAGTTTTAATCATAAAACAATTTCAAAATAATTTTACAAAGTATTTCGAACCAATTCAAAGCCAAAAATTCCAGATTGCTCAGAGGGAACCGATTCCCCCCATAGGAGGAACCGATTCCCCCTGAATGGTTTGGCTCCGAGATTTCCAGAATGCTCGGAGGGAACCGATTCCCCCCTGTTCAACGGTCGAAATATTTGAATTTTACACTTAGGGAACCGATTCCCTATGAGAGGGAACCGATTCCCCCCACGCTCTAAGATGTTTTATTAAATGTTTTCACACTAAAACGGCTATAATATCTTCTCTAATTATCCCCAACGTTCAGAAGTGATCCAAGGTGTATTTAAGCAAGCTTAGAAGCCATTGATCAAAAACAAGAAACATCAAGCAACTAGAATCAAGAGAGAATCAAAGAGAAAGCATCAAACCTCAAGTTTGAGCATTTCAAGCCCATTTTCATTCAATATTCATTTTGCTTTCAAGAACACTTTTTGTGCTCAATTGTATTCATCTTTGAGTGTTATTTTCTTTGTTCTAGAATTGTGCAAACATCTTACCTTGTGAGGTTTTCTTGTAAGTTTGCAAATTTGTAATCTTCTCTTTGAGAAAAGAGTGTTCTCAAGAGTTGGGGTATACTCTTGAGGGAATTGTAAGGTTATCTCTTTGGCCTCAAAAAGAAAGAACAAATTAGTGAATTTGTTGGAAAATCCTTAGTGTGGATAGCTAAGGTAGTGGACGTAGACTTTGTTTGAGAAAGTCGAACCACTGTAAATCGCTGTGCAATTACTTTAAATTTTTCTGCAAAAGCTTCCACAAAATTTTTATTGCCAATTCACCCCCCTCTTGGCCAATTTCGTCATTCGATTAACTCAACACTATTTCTTTATTATAATATAATTTAGTTAAAATAACAAACTAACAAACTAATTAAGCACTAATTAACTTTTTTAATATTTTAACTTAAACTTCAACAAACAACCTAATATACGTTTAAACACACTAACAAATTAATTAAATATTTTTTACATTTAATAACTTAAACTAAGAAACTAATTAACTAATTTTTTATATAATCTAATATATAACTTAAACTAACAAATTAATATAATATAACTTAAACTAACAAACTACTAATTATATACTAACAAACTAATTAACTAAATTTCTGTTTTACCCTAAACCCTAAACTAACAAACTAATTATTTCATAATTTCATATTAATAAACTAAATTAAACAATTAAAAATTACCTCACGAACGATGTTTGAGCCTTTATCTCCCTTTCCTCTTATTCTTCTTTTCATTTCCTTTTCTTTCTCTCGCCAAATTTTTTTTTCTTTCTTATGATTCTACCATAAACCCCTCATATCCAATATATAATGATCTTTGCACGGTTGGTAAACTGCAATCAATTTGAGCTGTATAATTCACGTTGAAGGCTGTAAATTTTTCAACCGTTGAATGCTGCAATAATACAACACTAATTGCATTTATTTCATGCATAGAGCCTAAGAACATCAAAGAAGCATTAAAAGATGAACATTGGATTATGGCTATGCAAGAAGAATTAAATCAATTTGAGAGAAGTAAAGTATGGACATTAGTTGAAAGGCCTAGTAATAAATCTACTGTAGGTACTAGATGGGTTTTTAGAAATAAACTTGATGAAAGTGGTAATATAGTGAGGAACAAGGCTAGACTTGTTGCTCAAGGCTATACTCAAGAAGAAGGCATAGACTATGATGAAACATACGCTCCCGTAGCTAGGATGGAAGCAATTAGAATGTTATTAGCATTTGCATATTTCAATGAATTTAAATTATATCAAATGGATGTTAAAAGTGCATTTTTAAATGGTTTTATAAAAGAAGAAGTGTACGTGGAACAACCTCCAGGTTTTGAAGATTCAAATTTTCCGGATCATGTTTTAAAATTGACAAAAGCTCTTTATGGTTTAAAACAAGCTCCTAGAGCTTGGTATGAAAGATTGTCAAATTTTTTAATTGAAAAAGATTTTTTAAAAGGAAAGGTTGACACTACATTGTTTTTAAAGAGAAAAGGTAAAGATTTATTAGTAGTTCAAATTTATGTTGATGATATAATATTGGTTCTACTAATGATGTTCTTTGCCAAGAATTTTCTAAGCTAATGCAAAGTGAGTTTGAGATGAGCATGATGGGGGAGCTCTCATTTTTCTTGGGACTCCAAATCAAGCAAAGAAAGATGGCATCTTCATTAATCAAGCTAAGTACGTCAAAGATATGCTCAAGAAGTTTGGACTGGAAAATGGGAAACCTCATAACACTCCAATGAGCTCTTCAACAAAGCTTGACTTAGATGAAGGAGGTAAATGTGTAGATGTTAAATTATATAGGTCAATGATTGGCTCTTTGCTTTATCTAACTGCAAGTAGACCGGACATTATGTTTAGTGTTTGCTTATGTGCTAGATTTCAATCATGTCCTAAGGAATCACATTTACTAGCTGTTAAGAGAATCTTTAGATACCTTAAGGACACTTCTAGTTTAGGACTTTGGTATCCTAGAGACTCTAGCTTTAGCTTGCATGCTTTTTCTGATGCGGATTATGGAGGATGCAAATTAGATAGGAAAAGCACCTCCGGTACTTGCCAATTCCTTGGAAATATGCTGATTTCTTGGTTTTCAAAGAAACAAAATTGTGTTGCATTATCTACCACTGAAGCCGAATACATTTCAGCTGGTAGTTGTTGTGCACAAGTTTTATGGATGAAACAACAACTTTTTGATTATGGAATTGAAGTAGGTACTATTCCTATCAAGTGTGACAATACTAGTGCTATTTGTCTCACTAAAAATCCCATCCAACACTCTAGAACTAAGCACATTGAAATAAGACATCACTTCATTAGAGACCATGTCACTAAGGAAGATGTAGTTCTAGAATTTGTTGATACTTTGCACCAATTAGCGGATATCTTTACAAAACCCTTAGACAAGGAAAGATTTTGGACACTTAGGAGAGAATTAGGTTTGACCAACCTATCTTCACTTAGTGTTTAAAATAATTTTAGCACTTTTAATAAATCTTGAAAAATGCTTATAATTTTTGATTGCATTCTTGCTATTAGTTAGGGGGAGTTTGTGATTCTTAGTGAAAATTAATTTTATGTTCAAAAATCGATTAAAGATTAATTTAATTGTTTGAACATAATTAATGTTTGATATATGAGTTGCCAATACTACTAGAAAAGATTAATTTAGCATTTTGTGCTTAAAAAATCGGATTTTAGCATTTTTGTGCAGAGGGAATCGATCCCCCCCTGAGGGAACCGATTCCCCATTTGAAGGGGAACCGATTCCCCCCACAGGGGAATCGATACCCCCTGGGGTTCTGCTAAAATCGGGCAGAATAACCCCAAATCTCAAAAACCCTCATTTTATTATCTCTTCCGCCGTTCTCACCTCCTACACCCTCAAATCTCCATTTTTGTCTCAAATCGACGATATTAATCGGAATTTACTTCATATATCATCTTCTAAACCTGTTGAAATCATTAAAGTCGTGCAAACAACATCTAAATCCCCTCAATCTTCATCTTTCAAGGTAATTTTTCTAAACTCTTTATTTCATTATTTTTGAACATAGGATTAGTTTTAATTAGTTCTAGGTTGAAATAGTGATCGGGCATTGATTATTTAGTGATTAGAAACTAGATGTTACAACTAATTTCATCAAAAACACAAGAATTTTTCAAATTTTTTTTTTCGAAATAAAAAAAAATGTTATTTTTCAAATTATTGTGTTTTGATTAAATTATATTGTTGTTATGAAAAACTATACATATATTGTTTCTCAAAACCATATTTTTCAAAAGTTTTTCAAAAACTTTGCCCATTAGGATTGATTTAGAGAATCTTGAAATATTGAGGACTCATTTGAGTTTTGGGATTAATTGAATTGCATACATTTGTTTTAAAATTGCAGGTTATTCTATCTATTCCGATTTCCTTCACCATGTCAAATCCTAAACGTCCTAGGTCTTCATCTAGTCGTTCTAGTCGTCAACCAAATCCACCTCCAAATCCTCCTTCTATTCCAATTTCTAATCCCAATCCCACTGATCCTAACTTGACTATCCAAAATTCGTGTTTCAATCATCCTGGGTCTAGAAATCACCGATATTGGTATTATCAATATTTCGATTCTTACAAAATCCGGGAAGAACGTATTCCTTCTCGTCAAGCTATGTTAGCTATCGATTTTAAATATCTTCCCATTTTACAAGAATGGAAATTTGATAAACTATTTGATCTTGAACCCATCGTTTACCATCAACTTGTTCGTATATTCTACTCTAATGCCGTATGTGTTAAAAACCAAGCTGAAACCGAAACCATAGGAATTCGTTCCTACCTTCTAGGACAATTCTTATATATTGATCCGGCATATATAGCCAATACATTTGGATTAGATAATGATGGTATTTCGAATGAAAAACAAATTTTAGGTTCTCGTTACAAAAGAAGAGATAGTGCGAGTGTCTTAGACCTACATGAGCGTTTTCTTCATCTAATGATTTCTTGGTGGTTTCGACCATCCGGAGGTCGTTATTCTACTCTTAGAGCTTTGGATCTTTGGTGGTTACATTGTTTCGAAAATCGTATTAAAATTAACCTACCTCATATTATTTTTGCTGAAATTGTTGAAACCGTAAATCTTGTTCCTAACAAGAAACACTGTTCATCTCTAGTTTACGGTTGCTTTTTGAGTAATCTGTTTTCCAAAGCTGGGCTTAGAGTTGGTCTAGATGCCATTTTTCCTCTTAAGAAACAAATAAATCTTCTTTCCTTAACGAGAGCGGGATGGGTAAAGGACACAGAAACCGGTGAATGGGTTCGTTCTTCTACTCCGGGAGCTAGTTCTTCACAAGCTCCACCCGAAGCTGACGAAGATCCCGAGTTTGAACAATTAATGAGGGATATTGATGAAGCTGAAGAAGAACCTGAACAACCCGAAGAGCAGCCCGAGGAGCAAGCACAACAAACGCATCAAATGCCTCCATATTTTCAATCCTTTATGGAGACATTCGATTTCCGATACGCTACCATGGACTCGCGCTTTTCCTCTATAGAGTCTCATTTATCCACAATGGGAGCTCAACAATTAGAGATTCTTCGGGAGATGCGTGCAAACAATGAATCAACCAACGCTCGTATCAATGAACTCACACACGAGATGGCCGCTATGCGAGCCCGTTTTCCTCCTACCGATCCGGATGCTTGATTTATGTTTAGCTTTAAAACTTTGAACAAAATGAATATTGTCTCAACATTTTGAATTGTTTGATTTTGTTGGATTTTGGATTTATGGATAGTGTGAAATTATATGTTTGGTGTTTTATTCATTTTTGCATCATTTACATTATCATTAGCAATATGACCAATTTTGCCATATCACATTATTTATGAATATTGATTTATGAAATTAATGGCTAACCTCTCTTTTGATTGTGATCTTAGCAGCTTAAGCTTATAATTAATAAATCAATTGGCTAAATGATTTTCAAAACCTTGTTTTACAATGTCTTTTTGATTTAACAAAAAGGGGGAGAAGAATAAGTTTTAAATGTTTTACATGATAAATTTAAGAAGTGTTAAAATAAGGGGGAGTGATTTCAAAAATCTTAAAATTACTAAAATGTTTTGTTATATCAAAAAGGGGGAGATTGTTGAAACATTTTAATATTTCGATATAACAAATTAAGTTAAATGGATTTTAAGATTTTCCAAATGATTTTCTAAGTATATTCGATATAACTATTCGAATATCAAAACATTACTCCAAATATTTCAAAAATCATTTTTGATCCTTACTTAAGTGTAAAATTAAGTTTTAATCATAAAACAATTTCAAAATAATTTTACAAAGTATTTCGAACCAATTCAAAGCCAAAAATTCCAGATTGCTCAGAGGGAACCGATTCCCACCATAGGAGGAACCGATTCCCCCCTGAATGGTTTGGCTCCGAGATTTCCAGAATGCTCGGAGGGAACCGATTCCCCCCAAGGGGGTACCGATTCCCCCCTGTTCAACGGTCGAAATATTTGAATTTTACACTTAGGGAACCGATTCCCTATGAGAGGGAACCGATTCCCCCCACGCTCTAAGATGTTTTATGAAATGTTTTCACACTAAAACGGCTATAATATCTTCTCTAATTATCCCCAACGTTCAGAAGTGATCCAAGGTGTATTTAAGCAAGCTTAGAAGCCATTGATCAAAAACAAGAAACATCAAGCAACTAGAATCAAGAGAGAATCAAAGAGAAAGCATCAAACCTCAAGTTTGAGCATTTCAAGCCCATTTTCATTCAATATTCATTTTGCTTTCAAGAACACTTTTTGTGCTCAATTGTATTCATCTTTGAGTGTTATTTTCTTTGTTCTAGAATTGTGCAAACATCTTACCTTGTGAGGTTTTCTTGTAAGTTTGCAAATTTGTAATCTTCTCTTTGAGAAAAGAGTGTTCTCAAGAGTTGGGGTATACTCTTGAGGGAATTGTAAGGTTATCTCTTTGGCCTCAAAAGAAAGAACAAATTAGTGAATTTGTTGGAAAATCCTTAGTGTGGATAGCTAAGGTAGTGGACGTAGACTTTGTTTGAGAAAGTCGAACCACTGTAAATCGCTGTGCAATTACTTTAAATTTTTCTGCAAAAGCTTCCACAAAATTTTTATTGCCAATTCACCCCCCTCTTGGCCAATTTCGTCATTCGATTAACTCAACACTATTTCTTTTATAATATAATTTAGTTAAAATAACAAACTAACAAACTAATTAAGCACTAATTAACTTTTTTAATATTTTAACTTAAACTTCAACAAACAACCTAATATACGTTTAAACACACTAACAAATTAATTAAATATTTTTTACATTTAATAACTTAAACTAAGAAACTAATTAACTAATTTTTTATATAATCTAATATATAACTTAAACTAACAAATTAATATAATATAACTTAAACTAACAAACTACTAATTATATACTAACAAACTAATTAACTAAATTTCTGTTTTACCCTAAACCCTAAACTAACAAACTAATTATTTCATAATTTCATATTAATAAACTAAATTAAACAATTAAAAATTACCTCACGAACGATGTTTGAGCCTTTATCTCCCTTTCCTCTTATTCTTCTTTTCATTTCCTTTTCTTTCTCTCGCCAAATTTTTTTTCTTTCTTATGATTCTACCATAAACCCCTCATATCCAATATATAATGATCTTTGCACGGTTGGTAAACTGCAATCAATTTGAGCTGTATAATTCACGTTGAAGGCTATAAATTTTTCAACCGTTGAACGCTGCAATAATACAACACTAATTACTGCATATAACAGCTGATTTTACGCTGCACCAATACAGCTATGATAACAAGAGTGGACAGTCTCGAAGCTATGGCATGAGGGAGTAGCTATGGCTCGAAGCTATGACACTTTGCAGCTCAAATCATGCTGCAATAATACAGCTATTACAGATGCATGCATGAGGTCTCCTGAGCAGATGTAAGAGGAATCACGCGAGGAGCAGGAGGAATAGGTTCTCCTGAGTAGCTGCAAGTGAAATCTCACGCGAGGAGAGGATTGTATGGCTACCTATCCCATGCCACGTGCATGGCCCATGCAAAGCACCAAAGCAGAGCAGCAGGGCAGAACATTGGACGCCGGGCGTGCATGGCGACCTATAAGGTCGCTGGGCGTGCATGACGACCTACCATGTCGCCTGGCGTGCATGGCGACCTACCATGTCACTGGGATGCCCTGGCGACCTACGACAACACTGTGGAAATCACCCCATTTGAGCAATTAATCTAGGGACTGCCTTATTTCGTGAAATAAAGAATTTGTGAGCATTATCTCGTTGAATTTGCCCATAATACCCCGATAAATTATTCTTCAGGTATTTACTCATTACTCGGATATTTTCAGGTCAAGTGCCTTCTCAGATTTTACAAACGAAATATCATGAATTTATCTTTACAAAGACACAATCATAATAATTAAATTTGTACTTAATCGAGTTAAGTACAAATCCTCAAAGTACTTTTTCATTCAGGGTCAACTCAGACTATTTTACCTCTCAAGGGCATTTTCGTAATTTCTTAACCAGATAATTTCGATATTAGCTCTTAACGAAAATAATATAATATAGAAATCCTATGATTAATTGCTTCCTCGATCATTCTTTGATCTTGAAATGATTCCTTAAAAGACTTCTAGTATCTAGCATAAACCCTCTTGGGGTTAAAAATCGGTTATCCATAATTTCCAAGTAAAACTAACATTTCTTATGCACATCAATAGTTTTATCAGATCAATAATTCTTTTCAGATTTATTAATCCACTTCCAGGGACAATTCTTGTCATTTGCCAATATAAGGGTAATTTTGTAATTTTACCTAATCGAAATATTCTCATAATTTATCATCTAAGTACCTTTAATGAGATAAATTATAATCTACATATCCATGGTTGATTCTTTTATCACTTAAATCTATATATCCATGGCTGATTCTTTTATCACTTAATTCCAGAACTTGTAATTTAATTCCAACTGTCATCCAATTTCTTATAATAGTCATCTGAGCCATATTCAGTTACCTACTTTCTACCGTATTCGTATCGAGTGTAGATATTCATTAATTACACATATGAGATCAAACATTTTTATTCATGCATTTACCAATATCAACATGTTCTATAAAACATAAAGAGGTAGTAAAGTATTACCTCGATTTCTGTGTAATACTGATCGACCATAAAATTCTATTCGAACGCCCTCGGTCTTGAAATCATCTTCCAATATTTCCTTGGATCCATACCAATAGAAATTACATAAAAAACGGAGCTTAATTCTGAAAAACGGATTGAATCAGATGATAAATCAGTCAAAAACAACTTACCAGGTTCGAATTTGGCGAAACCGACTTCGGATTCGGATTTAAGACGTCGAAAGCATAAAATATGACTTTTCGAAAATTTGGAATTTTTGGTCAAAATTGAAGTCAACGGGTTTGACTGGCAATTTCGAGGCCTTCGGGGTCCGAATTTTGAAATACGGACTGCAGAATCGGATTTGAAACGTCGAAAAATGTCGGGATAAGTATACTCGGTCAAAGTCAAAGGTTGTTTAATGCCCAGTCAAAGCCCGTCAAAGTTTTGGTCAACTTTGGTCAACACCGGTCAACGGTCAACGGTCAACGAGTCAACGGGTCGGGTCGGGTTTGAACCGGTCAAAACAGTTCCAAAACCAGTCAAACTGGTCATTTTTTCCTTCCCCATGTGCAGTGGCGACGCATGGGGGCGCGTGGGACGTCTTCCGGCAGCCTATAAATCACGGAAAATTTTCTAAAAATTATTTTGAGTGATTTCGAGGTACTTTCAAAGCTCAGTTCAAATTTTTGAACGGTGGAGTGCTCGATTTCAACAAATCGGAAACTTTGACCGCTTCACCTCCTCACGTGCCGCCGTCGACGGAGACCAAGGATGACACCGGCAGACTCGGAATGATGCAAGGAACACGATGGTGCGGGAGGTGTCGTAAACAGATCATCGGATCGTCGTGAATCGATGAAAAACCAACTGAAATCGAGTTATTACCAACGATACTTCTGACTGAAATTAACGACGAACGGCGACGATTCACGATGAAAGGTTTGAGGGTTTTTGTTCTTCGGTTGACAACGAACACGGTGGTGATTTCGATTCGTCGATCGGAGGTCGGACGACGAGTAGATCGAAGTTGAAAGGAGGGTTGTTGAAGAAGAAGAAAATGATAAAATCTGCAGAAAAAACATACGAGAGGGGTATAATTCATTCTTAAAGAAAAATGGGTAAACTATGAGTTTAGCCACTAAACTTCCTGCATTTCTTAAAATGGTCTGCCAACTTTATGATTTTACAATTTAATCATCAATTTCTTTTAAAATATCAAATTAAATACAATACTTTATAATTTCTTAATTTTAACCCTAATAGAATAGTCCCTCCAGTTCCATGTACTACGAAAACAAAAGAAACAACATTAAAAATCACCGGCCTCTAAATTATAACAAAAGATACAAAAATAGTACCAAGTTTGAAGTCGAGGCTGGGGGACGACAGTGGTGTTGGTCTTATCGTGAAGCTGAGCATCCATGGGAGTGGTGGAATGATCACTTGAAATGGAGCATAAAAGGAAGCCATTTGGTCTGGAGCGCGAAAGGGTGGAGATTTGGGTTGTCGAAGCGGAGCACAAAGGAAATGGGAGTGGGAAATCTAGTTTCGAGGAGGGTAGAGTAAGAGAGTTGAAGGTTTCCGCCATTAGCATATTTTGCCGAGAGAGAAGGGAATGGGTGTTGGCAGTTGCTTGTGCAGAGACGATGACTTGTGGTTAACGTTCTACAAAGCAAAGGAAGCATTATTAATCAATGTTGGTGTTAGTCCACGTAACCAAATTTGAAACTCTCACAAATCACTATATGCCCCCGCCTTATGTTGTTTACGTATTTATTTATTTATCGGGTAAATTATGTATTTAGTCAGCCACTTATTTTTATGATTTTGCTTTGATCATTTAATTTTCTTTTAAAATTATATTTAATGTTACGTTTTTGTTCCATTTTAATATTTTATTGTTAAAATTATTGATGTGATGATTTTTTATTTACTTTTTTAATGATGACATTGTATTACCTTATGATGACTAATCATCATCACCGTTAATTTTTTAACAATTGATTACCAAAACATAACATTAAATATAATTTTTGAAAAAAATAATTGGATGACATAAACAAAATCACTAGAATAGTTGGTGGCTAAATATATAGTTTACCCTTATTTTTATATGGCCTAATTGTATTTTTACACTCAAAACTTTAAAGAATATTTAAATTCTTAAACTTTTTAACCTTTTAACCTCTAAATTTTTAATTTTTTATTACATTAATTCGTTTGATGGAAAAGTAATAGATTTTGGATAATTAAAAAATTTCTTTTAATATAAATATTAAATTTTAATGTTAAATAATAATAACGAAACATATGTAAAGATACCAGCTAAGCTATTCAATTTCTTTTAATATAAATATTAAATTTTGGTGTCAGATAATTATAAAATTTTAATTAGATATAATTGAATCAAATATCTGAATAAAGATAAAAATCTTTTGAAATCATTTTTTTCGTAAAATTTAATTTTAAAATATCGTTAATCGGCAAAGGACTCTTCTTCACCTGATTTAATCAAGTGTTATAGATTTTTGTAGATGGTAGAAAATGAATTTAAAAATAAAAATTATTGTTTTAAAATAATGATAATTTATCTATTAATCAACCCTAATTAGCTCTCCTAAAACTATATAAATCCCTGAATTCTGATTTCCACACCCAAAACCCCTCTCGGAGCCTCTCAGCGAACAAATAGGCGCCGAAGAAAACAGAAGAAAGAGAGACAGAGAGAGAGAGGGATCAATTATCATTTTCATCATCTTCTTCGTTGCCGCCATGGACCAGCAATCCCAGCTATCCATCATCTTAGGATCCGAGCCGGCTGCATTCGAAACCTTAATCTCCCATTTGATGTCCTCCTCTAACGAACAACGTTCTCACGCCGAGGCTTTGTTCCACCTTTGCAAGCAATCTGATCCTGATGCCCTCTGCCTCCGCCTTGCCCACCTCCTCCAGGTCTGCGCTCAACCGCAGGCTCGTGCCATGGCCACTATTCTCCTCCGTAAGCTATTGACACGTGGCGATTCCTATATCTGGCCTCGTCTCAACATTTCCACTCAGTCCTCTCTAAAATCCGTACTTTTGTCTCAAATCCAAACTGAAACTACTCAAACTTTGTCTAAAAAGTTGTGTGATACAATCGCGGAGCTTGCTTCCAGTATTTTGCCAGAGAACGGGTGGCCTGAGCTGTTGCCGTTTATGTTTCAATGTGTCTCTTCCGATTCTCCTAGATTACAGGAGTCTGCTTTTCTGATATTTGCGCAGCTGAGTCAATATATTGGAGATGTGCTGGCTCCTTTTGTAAACGATCTGCATGCTGTCTTTTTGAAGTGCTTGAGTGAAAGTTCGAATGAGGATGTCAAAATCGCCGCCTTGGATGCTGTCATTAATTTTATTCAGTGTCTGGCCAACTCATCTGACCGTGATGGGTTTCAGGATCTTTTACCGGCAATGGTGAAGACGTTGACGGGGGCTCTTAACGGTAACGAGGCTACTGCTCAGGAGGCTTTGGAGTTGCTGATTGAATTGGCAGAGACTGAGCCCCAGTTTCTTAGGAGACAGCTCGTTGACGTGGTGGGCTCTATGCTGCAGATTGCAGAGAGCCAATCACTCGAGGAAGGTACTCGCCACTTGGCAATAGAATTTGTGATTACATTGACAGAAGCGAGGGAACGTGCTCCTGGGATGATGAGAAAGCTGCCGCAAGTTATTAGTAGGTTATTTGCAATTTTGATGAAAATGTTGCTGGATATTGAGGATGATGCAGCCTGGCATACTGCGGAAACTAAGGATGAGGATGCTGGTGAAACTAGCAATTATTCTGTCGGTCAGGAGTGCTTGGACCGCCTGCCAATGGCTTTAGGCGGAAATACAATTGTCCCTGTCGCATCAGAGCTGTTGCCAGCTTATTTGGCTGCTCCTGAGTGGCAAAAGCACCATGCTGCTTTGATTGCCCTTGCTCAGATTGCCGAGGGTTGTTCCAAGGTATAGTCTTGTTCTATGTACTTTGTGTGTACTAGTATTTGCTAATAAAATTATTATTACATCATATCCTGAAATGAACTAATAAAAATTACTTCCTTCATGATGCATAGTCCTAAGTAGGACTGTAAATGCATTATTAATGGAGTTTCTTGGTGTTTTCTATTTAATACTTGATCAATAGGGTGAAAGTTTGTTTAGTACCTGTCGATTCTAATAGTTTTAGCCATTTGGAGTATTTAGTTTATGTTTAAAGAAAAAAATGGGACCACATTGTGTCAAGAGTTTGGTTGCATTCCCTATTTTTCTTGCATTTTAATTTGTTGCTGGACTAGCAGGTTATGGTTAAAAATCTGGAACAAGTGGTTTCTATGGTCTTGAATTCTTTTCATGATTCCCACCCCCGTGTGAGGTGGGCAGCTATTAATGCAATTGGGCAGTTATCAACGGACTTGGGTCCAGACTTGCAGAACCAATATCACCAGAGAGTGTTGCCTGCATTAGCTGCTGCTATGGATGATTTCCAAAATCCTAGAGTACAGGTTAGTCACAAGTATATAATTTACTTTCAGGATGCTAGATTATGCTTCTGACCGTTGCTAAAGGTTTGTTTCATGCTATTTTCCCTCTGTTGCTTTACATAAAATAATTCGTTCATCTTATCTTTCTCTTTTATGTCTGTGTTTGCATCTGTGATGTAATTGATAACTTCCCCCCCCCCACTCCCATGTATATTCCCTCTTGTTTCTTTAATTTCTTGCTTGTAAAGTTGTCATGGCGTCTCTATGTGAATCCCTTTAGTAAAAAGTTATTTGAGTGGATATATTCTTATTTGTTTATATATTTTAATTGATGTTCTTATTCTCTTTTGTGTGACAAATTAGGAGTTTTATCATAATGTAAAGAATTTTCTGTACCTTATTTTCTGCCAGTTAGGTACTTGTATTTTCAAGGATTTATTGTTTATTTTGATATATGTCTCTGTGACTGAACAGGCCCATGCTGCTTCAGCCATGCTCAACTTCAGTGAGAACTGCACTCCGGAAATTTTAACACCTTACCTTGATGGAATAGTTAGCAAATTGCTTGTGCTTTTACAGGTGTGTTGGTTGGAATTATAATTGTTACATCAAGAATGCATGGATTAACTTAATGAGTCGAGGAATCTTTTTTTGTTGGTCTAAATACAAGTTATATAATGCAGAATGGGAAGCAAATGGTGCAAGAAGGTGCCTTGACTGCGTTGGCATCAGTTGCTGACTCATCTCAGGTATCAATTTTACCCAAAAGAACCTATATTGATTATTACTTCATATATTGTATCATGATGACTCAGTTTGACAATATGGGGGTTTGCAGGAGCACTTCCAAAAATATTATGATGCAGTTATGCCTTACCTGAAAGCTATTTTGGTCAATGCAACTGACAAATCTAACCGTATGCTTCGTGCCAAATCCATGGAGTGTATTAGTCTTGTTGGAATGGCTGTTGGAAAGGAAAAGTTCAGAAATGATGCTAAGGAGGTTGGTTAATGTGTAAAAAGACCATGTCCTGCATAAATTTGTTTTCGTTTCCTCTTCTAGTTATTTTCTTATATCTCTAAATTCATGGTGGTTGAGGTATTTGAGTTTAGTGATATCTTTAGTTAGGGAGTGAAATGGTGCAACGTGGAGCTAGTATCTTACCTTCACTGCCCTAAAAAAGCATTTCTTGTTTCTCAAAAGTATTTGGGTGTGCTAGATGTTAATTTGAGGGAGGTGTCCATTAGGTTGTTCTCTTATCGATTTTTTCCACTGATTATAGCAAATATGTAGTTAGTTAAGTCTAATGAAATATTCCGAGTTGAGAAAATTTGGTGGGAAGAATTGCGTTTCAGTTATTATTTTCAATATTCTAGATTGTCTTCATTATCAAGGTCTTAGGTTATTGTTCGATAAATATGGCGAGGTGATCGATTCTTTCATCCCTAGCAAAAGAAGCAAGGGAGGTAGCAGGTTCGGTTTTGTCCGATTTTCTAGAGTGGAGGACGCGAGGAGGGCTATCATCTGTGCCGATAGATCTTGGATTCAAGATAAAAAGGTTAGAGTTTTTATGGCTAGATTTCAACCTCGTGATGTTTTCTGGAGGAAAAAGTTTTCTGGATCAAATTTAGCTGTGATCAAGAGTAGAGAGGAGGATGTCAAAGAGGCGCCCATTATTGGTGTAGTTGATGAGGATAAGCTAATTACTCTTAGAGATAGTTTGGTTGGTTGGTGCAGAAAATTTATTAGAATGAAAGAGTTAGCTGCTGTCATGCACAAGGAAGGCATTTTAGGCCCGAAAATTATGAGGTTAAGTGGTTTAGCAATTCTGATCATTTATGAAGATGAAGAGAGTAGGGACAACGCTCTAAAAAATCAGATTGGAGCGTTGAATAAATGCTTTGACAAGGTGGAATTGTAGTCGGAAAACTTTCAGTGTAGCAGCCGACGGGCATGGTTATCGTGCAGAGGGATCCCACCACTTGTGTAGAGCCATTCTACTTTTAGAAGCATTGCGGATAAATGGGGAGCTCTTATCTCAATTGACGTAGGGACCTTATATCCTGGCTCTTTTGATAGGGCATGTTTTCAGATCATTACGAACTATAAAGTTCGTGTGGAAGAATCCTTTGTTTTGAAAGTCGGGGATCAATCTTTTACAGTATATGTGTCCGAGATAGATCCTTGCTTTAGCCCAGATTTCGTCTGAGAGGATTCGTCTGCATTGGATACGGCAGTTGCTTCCCCGCTTCCCACGGAGGGGGAGCTCGATGGTGTCTCGCCAGAAAAGTCTTTCGAGATAGCGGTTTGTGCTGGAACGTTTTCACGAGTTAATTCTGATTCCACTAATATTAAGGAAGTTCAGCTTGAAACTCGAGCGTCTAGTGATGGCACACATATTGGGGGTGGAACGTGTGGTTCAGGTGCCGAGGTAGCAGGAGATGGCCCTTGTTCCGAAGAGGTATGGGCCGTTAAAGCTGTGTCCTCGACAATCCAAAATGGGGTAGCTGCGCATGGGACTGATTGCCAGAAGAGTGGCACTTTCCCGACAGTTTGTAATGGGGCATATTCGCTTGGCCAGAGGAGTGGAGATCTTAATATTTTGGAGGGAGCTGGTGGGATACACGTGGCCTCAGGATTGGATGTGTGTGTTTCTAAAGTTGATAATGCGCAATACATGTTTCTTGATGTTAGTGGTAGGCGTTTATCTTCAAAAAGAAATGGTGGCTTACGGCAGACCAATTTATTATTCAATTCTAAAAGGTCCTTGGAGTCTCAGTTTGTGGATTCGGTTAGTGGGGCAGCTGTGTGGGAGCATGTCTATCAAAGTGGTGGGAATTTTCAGGCCTTGGAGAGTGCTAGTAGGGCGCACGTTGGGTCTAAAGATGTAATCAAAGGTAACGTGCAATTGCCAATTGTGTCGATCACGCCTACTATTGGAATTAAGGTAATGGTGGCACACGAGGAAGTGCTTGCTGGCCAGGGGATGGGGCTTTCGAAATCCGAGATAGTGGGGGTACACGAGGAAGTGCTGGTTCACGATAAGAGAGGGGCATAAGAAGATAGCAGGAAAATGTGTGAACCTGCACGTGCTTTTGAGGTTAATACTGGGCGCCAGAAACAAAGAATTTTGGAGGAGAGAAATGCAATTTTTAGTTCTCTCCGAAATTTTCAAGAAAAAATTTCGGCATATCAAAGGAAGCCTCGTTAAAGTCGAAGCAAGAGTTCTCAGAGGTAGGTCAAGGCAGTGGAAGTTGCGGAACTATCAGGTGACTTCTTTCTATTTTTCTATATGGAGTTGGTAGTTCGGCTGGCCTCTGTCGACAAGTCGAGCAAGAAGAGGCAGTAAGGCGGAAGCTGATTCTTGTACTCTTTTTGTGCGGATGTTCAGGGTTTTGTTTTTGATTTTGTCTTTTATGGATTGAGTCGGTTGTGTTATTCGGTCTCTGTTTTAGCTATTATGTTTGTGTGCTGGTCGTCGGGCTAAGTTCAGGTGTTAAGTCTGGTCAGTCATTCTTGTGACTGTTGTTGTAGCATAGATGGTTTCCGCTGTGTTAGTGTGGTTGTGTAGGGTTTTTTCGGTTGTTTATTTATGTTGGGGGTGGCGACCTGGTTGTATCTTTTGAATCTTATGGTTAATGAAATCTTAAGGCACTTTTTTCCTCCTTCCGCTGATTAAGGAGCTTCTTTACAAGATCCTTTAATCAAGAAGGAGGTTTTTAACGAGGCCTTCAATTCCTATAAAAAAAATGAAATATTGAATTTTCACACACACATGCACATTCCTCATATACTTGTTATGGGACCAAACTGATTTTTTAATTTATGATTGCCTTTTTGGTCTATGAGAATGCACAACTGCTGCCCTTGTTCTGGAATCAAACTTACTTTAATTTTATTGTTACCTTTTGTCTTGTTTTTCTCCTTCTTGCAAGGTAATGGAAGTGCTTATGTCATTGCAAGGATCCCAAATGGAAACAGACGACCCAACAACAAGTTACATGCTGCAAGTATGCCTATAATACAGAAAATGCTTAGACAATATCTTTCACATTTTGTTTGTCCTTGCTTATAATTGTATCACCTTTATTACAGGCTTGGGCCAGACTCTGCAAGTGTTTGGGACAAGATTTCCTCCCTTACATGAGTGTTGTGATGCCTCCCCTTCTCCAGTCTTCTCAACTGAAGCCAGATGTAACTATTACATCTACAGATTCAGATAATGATATCGATTACTCTGATGATGAAAGGTAATGTATTTTTAATGTTTTAACTAGTTGTGCCAGTAAGCAACATATATGTTGATACATGCATGTATATCTACTCCCCCCTTCTACTTCTCTATATGTTCCTGCCAAAATGGACAATCTGAGACACACAAACTCATGTTAGCATGTGCAGAGACACTTCATGGACACACAATATCCTAGCACCCAGTTGTTGTCTTATAGCAATAGGAATTTATTTTGCGCAATGTTATTTGGTACACCTCATGGACACAAAGAGTTCTGGCTTGGCTGTGTTCGTCGAGGTCTAGTGATTGACTTTGAGGAATGGGATGTTATTTTGCACTATGTTTTTTGGGGGTATCTAATGATTATGTCTGGCATTACATTCACAGTATGGAAACCATTATCCTTGGGGATAAAAGAATTGTGATCAAGACTAGTGTCCTGGAGGAAAAGGCAACAGCATGTAACATGCTTTGTTGCTATGCTGATGAGTTGAAGGAAGGATTTTTTCCGTGGATTGATCAGGTGTGTTTCAGTTCATTGTATTGGGTTATTATTCTAGACTTTATTGCAATATTATACTAACAAAAAGGTGGACATATGATGCAGGTTGCTCCAACTCTAGTTCCTCTTCTTAAATTTTATTTCCACGAAGAAGTTAGAAAAGCAGCTGTTTCAGGTAGAAGAGTATTACACATTTTCTCTTAAAATATTTTGCAAGTTTGTTAGGCTTTTATCAAATTGTCTTGGCCAATTTTTTTGTTTGTAGCCATGCCAGAGTTATTGTGTTCTGCAAAATTAGCTGTGGAGAAGGGAATAGCTCAAGGGCATGGTGAGACTTATATTAAGCAATTGTCTGATTATATTATTCCGGCTCTAGTGGAGGCATTACACAAGGTTCTTATTGTTTTTTAGGAGTATTCATGTTTTGAAGCTTGCTTTATTGGTCTGTTTTTTCCATAGATGAAAACTTAAATTACCTTATTCTTGCAGGAACCTGATATGGAGATATGTGCAAGCATGCTAGATGCGTTGAACGAATGTGTACAGGTTTGTGCTATTATTAAATGAAGTTAGTTTTGTATTGTCTATTCTGTTCACTGTTATCTGCTTGAAATAATTCTGCTTTGGATGAATTTTATTGGGCGACTGATGGTTAGAAGCAAAAAGTGTTGATAAATAAATTAAAACTAGAATGCTTACTTTAACTTAATATGCTGTTTTAGTATCAGCTAATAACTTGAACTAATGACTGAATTTTAACCTGTCGTGTCTGTTAAAAACTGAATCCTAGTATTGTCCTGGGCTGTTTCTGATCCCTTGTTTCCTTTTCTTTTGGTCGATATATGTGATTAAGCATTCGGAAAAGCATTTCAGGGCTCCATTCATGACCTTTTTCATTTAATTATTTTAGTTCACATGCATCAGTGTACCTTTGACAAATGTTCTGTGGTTTAATCTAATTCTCTTTGCTGTTGCCATTGCTTATAATATATATTAATTACCAAGTCTTAAATTCGAATGTCTTGAGAGTTCTTTTCTTTCAGATCTCTGGTCCTCTTCTAGATGAAAGTCAGGTTAGATCTATTGTGGATGAGGTCAAACAAGTAATTACAGCTAGTGCGAGCAGAAAATGTGAGAGAGCTGAAAGAGCCAAAGCTGAAGACTTTGATGCTGAGGAGGGAGAGTTAATTAAAGAGGAAAATGAACAAGAGGAAGAAGTTTTTGACCAAGTAAGTCTTAAAATAAAATCTATATTTGATACAGCACGTAAGTGCTGAGCAATATCTTTTACCTATCCTTTTCCCTTTGCAATCTGTTAAAACCTCCTATTTCTTGTCTTAACAAGCATTCTGCTTCCAGGTGGGTGAAATCTTGGGAACTTTGATCAAAACGTTTAAAGCCTCTTTCTTGCCTTTCTTTGATGACTTATCCCCATATCTTTCACCTATGTGGGTAAGTTCTGGGCAAGTATTTCTGTTTTAATATCAATTGTTTAGGAACATCCAGAATAAAAATGTTCTTTCCAGAAGTATGCTATCTCTCTCTGTCTCAACCCCCCCCCCTCTGTGTCTAAAACACAGGGAAAAGATAAGGCAGCCGAAGAAAGAAGAGTTGCAATTTGTATTTTTGATGATGTTGCGGAACATTGTCGTGAAGCAGCTTTAAAGTAAGCTGCCTACTTTATTATACTAATTACTATCATAGAGAATCGTTTGATGCAATTACTGTGATGTATTTGAAACAGATATTATGACTCGTATCTTCCTTTCTTGTTGGAGGCTTGCAATGATGAGAACCCAGATGTGCGACAGGTCTGTATTTTTCTTCTGGCATCCAATTCACCATATTGTTGAGATTGTAATCAATTTTATGATTTATGTTCAGGCAGCAGTATATGGACTTGGTGTTTGTGCGGAATTTGGTGGACCTGTATTTAAGCCACTTGTTGGAGGTAAATATTTGCATGATAGTCTATAAGGTGTTTATTTCTTGTAAGAATTAACATTATTTGTGACTTCTTCCAGAGGCTTTATCAAGGTTAAATGCTGTAATACGACATCCTAATGCTTTGCTACCTGAAAATGTTATGGCCAATGATAATGCTGTTTCTGCTTTAGGAAAAATATGCCTGTTCCACCGCGACAGTATTGATGCAACTCAGGTATGGCAGGCAATAAAATTAGCTTTCCAAGTTAATTATTTGATATGAAAGGAAAAATCTGTTCTGTGCATTAAAACAAATGCCAGATTTCTGAGCTATTGTGTTAAGTCCCCAAATTCATCTTGTTAACACAAATTCCATTTATTATTACTTTTAGATATTCTACTACTACAGATTGATTTTAGTACTGTATTTACAATGTAACTGGTTGCTTTTGTTTTCTTAATGACGGTTTGCCTTGAACATACATCCCTTTGTATTTTGTAGGTTGTTCCTGCATGGTTAAACTGCTTGCCAATAAAAGGTGATCTGTTTGAAGCCAAAGTTGTTCATGAACAACTTTGTTCAATGGTTGAGAGGTAAGATCAGCCTTTTATTATCTAATCGTACTGATCCCATTTATGAAGTTCATTTCCCCCGTCAATATGCTGTTACTGCCCATGATGTAACAATATATCTAATGTGCATTCAGATCGGACAATGAAGTTTTGGGTCCTGACCATCATTTCCTTCCTAAGATCGTTGCAGTATTTGCTGAGGTAAAAATTTCAAGTCACTTCATCAAAATTTTAAACTAAAGGCGATTCCTTATTTGAATTGCTTGTTCTGAACAAACAGCGCCACTAAAAATAAAAAGTTTATGTTGTGCTCGGTTCTTATTTATCTGGTAGTTTGGTTTTAGGGTGCCATTTGATGAACTATATGCTATTTTGTAGGTTTTATGTGATAAGGATCTAGCCACTGAACAAACCGCAAGCCGGATGGTGTATCTACTGAAGCAGCTTCAGCAGACTTTGCCACCAGCAGCATTGGCCTCAACTTGGTCATCTTTGCAGCCGCAACAACAGCTTGCTTTGCAGTCCATCCTCTCCACATAGTTCAAGTACATTGGCTTGACAGGCATCTCTTGCGTGTCGAAGCATATTTTATATACAAAATTCTTTTTCCGACATTTTTGCATTAAGTTCGATTCGCAAGGCAGCTAAAGAGGTTGGATCTGAGAGTGAAGAAGTCATAAGTGTGATTGAAATTAAATTTATTTTATTCTATTATAGAGTGTGCATAGTATAAGGTATCTATTTATGATAAGGGTATTGAGTCTAGAAAAAGAAGCGAGTCGTGATTTTGGTGTGGTTGGTGAAGTGCAATGTTCTTGAAGCAGTTTTGGTCTCTTCGTTTCAGTTTTACACAGATTTCCCGATTTGGATTTGTTATTCTTTCATTATATTGCAATTTTGATCATTAATAATATAATGGGTTATCGGTTTTCTCATATTTTAACGTTTGCTATTTACAAATAAATTATAAATTTAGCTCAATTTGGTTATTTATTTATTTATTTTTATATTGTTTAGATGAAGATTGAAAATTTATAGTATTTTAGTATGAATATTAGTTAGTTTTTTTACTTTTTATTTTATTTTGGAGATGATATAAATAGAAAAAATAATTGATGCCAGTTTAACGATATTACTTTTTCGTTATATGTGTTAAGTTTTTACTTAAAAAAATAAGAGTTAAAATGATAAAGTTAAGGGGGCAAAGGGTTCATTATTCCATTTTCTATATATGATGGAAAAGATGAAACCTAAATTGAAGGTTTAGCCTTAGATTATGCAAGTAATGGTTATACTATAAGATTTACTCATAGCATCGTCATTTCAGGAAAATATAATCATAGTATTGTCGTCGTGGTACTTAAAAGTTAAAATTTTTTTTTGCAAGGACGCGTCCTTGAGATTCGACTGTATTTTGGTGTTTCTTCCTCTTTGGATCCTTCCAAAGGGTAAATTCTGTTTTAGTGGGAGCCTAGGTTCTCCAAGTGTCATCCCATGACAAAATCTAAAATGATTTGGTCAACCCAACCTTGAGATTTCAGTCACTAACAATGGAACAAATAATAATACCCAACATGCAGACAACAATGAGAGACAACCCTCCCACCACTTCAAAACCCTCTCACCCTTCATATAAAAAACCAAACCTCCTTCTCTCCCCCAGAGTCCATTCTCTCCAATGGAACACCACCAAGCTCAAAGCCAGCCTAAGGCCAAATTGAAGGAGAGCTTTGCAGCTAGGAGGAACAAGTTTGTCGGTGTAAGGCAGAGGCCTTCTGGGAAATGGGTTGCCGAGATCAAAGACACCACGCAGAAGATAAGGATGTGGTTGGGGACGTTCGACACGGCCGAGGAAGCTGCTAGAGCTTATGATGAAGCCGCTTGCCTTCTCCGGGGTTCGAATACCCGGACCAATTTCGTGACTCATGTTCCGACTGATTCTCGTCTCTCATTGAAGATTAGGAATCTGCTTGATCATAAGAGGAGTTTAAGGCAAGGGGCTTGTAATAATAACACCAACTCCAACAAAATCACGATTAAAGCAAGTACTGTTGTTAGCCGTGATGGAAGTATCGGTAATGCCGCTAGCACTGGTAGCTCTGTGTCCCGCATCAAGGATGATGGTTTTATGTGTAATTCGATCCAGATGTTTGATGGCGTGTACAGGCCAGAGTTGAGCAATTTTCCCGGGGAACTTGAACCAGCCCCGTCACAATTCGGTCAAGTCTGGCCTATCGCAACAGGGTTTGATCAGATTCCAGTAGGACAAGGAATGGAGTTGCCACAAGATGCTGGTCTTTTGCCACAAGGAATTCACCAGGAGCTTCAGGAATTTGAACGCTTGAAGGTAGAAAGACAGATATCAGCAAATTTATATGCAATGAATGGGGTAAATGAGTACCTTCAGAGTGCATTTGATCCAAATGATGTTATCTGGGATCTTCCTACGCTTTGCCACTTGTTCTGCCAAAGCTGATTCTGTGTTTTTGCCATGAAAGAAAGTAACTTGAGGTTGTCTGTTCCTAGTGTTTGCTTTAGAAAGAATTTGAAACAACAATTTTCACTTTTTGAAATGAAAATTATTACTGTTTCAGTTATACACCAACTAAATATATCACACATTATACTCTTAGGAAATCACGAACTCCGTATATGAATCATAAAATGAATAGCGAACCCTCATAACTGTTGCCAACTCTAATCAGTTGACATCGGAACATATTTAATACCCGACTCTTTTTTCACTTATATCCGAGCATGAGTGCTAGATTCAAATATACGACTGTACTAAACGAGAAAACAGAATGATAGATTATAAGGCAATTCATTGCTCAAGAAACATAGACAGAACAAGAAGACAGAATGACAGATTATAAAGCAATTTATTGCTTGTGAAACATATTTCATAAAAAAGAGAACATTTATAACAAAATAGCATTTAACAGTTACACAACTATAAATATTACTTCATTGATAGCATTGAAGGCAACATTTGCAAGGAAAATAAACATTTAACACACAGGAAGATAACACATAAGGAGGGGCACCGGAAAGGGGGTAAGAATACCCTTGGACAATGAACCGATCTTCGAAGTAAATATCTTTGCATGAGAACATCAATAGTCTTCGGCATCCTCTTCATCATCGACACCTTCAGCACCAACTTCTTCGTAATCTTTTTCCAGAGCAGCCAGATCCTCACGGGCTTCAGAGAACTCACCTTCTTCCATGCCCTCACCAACATACCAATGCACAAAAGCTCTCTTTGCATACATGAGATCGAACTTGTGGTCGATGCGTGCAAACACCTCGGCCACTGCTGTGTTGTTGCTTATCATGCAAACAGCTCGCTGCACCTTAGCAAGATCACCTCCGGGTACAACAGTTGGGGGCTGATAGTTAATACCACATTTGAAGCCAGTCGGGCACCTGCACAGCCAAACAAAAATGCTTGTGTTAACCCCTTAGCATTCCGTAACCTCCTACAGAACAAAACATAGATATACGAAATTCTCTTACCAGTCAACGAACTGCACGGTCCTCTTCGTTTTGATAGTAGCAACAGCAGCATTAACATCCTTGGGGACAACATCTCCACGATACATGAGGCAGCATGCCATGTACTTCCCATGCCTAGGATCACACTTTGCCATCATGCTCGAGGGCTCAAACACAGAACTCGTGATCTCAGGAACCGATAATTGCTCGTGGTATGCTTTCGCGGCTGAGATAACAGGTGCATACGAGGAGAGCATGAAATGGATACGAGGGTATGGAACCAGATTGGTTTGAAACTCTGTAACGTCCACATTTATAGCTCCATCGAACCTTAAAGAAGTAGTCAAGGATGATATGATCTGAGATATCAAACGGTTCAAGTTGGTGTAAGTCGGCCTCTCAATATCAAGTGACCTGCGGCATATGTCGTAAATTGCTTCATTATCCAAGAGCACAGCCACATCGGTGTGCTCCAGAAGGGAATGAGTAGACAGAACACTGTTGTAAGGCTCCACAACCGCCGTCGACACCTGCAAATTATACAATTAACCATGCTCAAAACAAAATTTGCAATTACCAAAAAGATTCAGAGGCAAAAGCATCATCCATGAGTTACCTGAGGTGAAGGATAGATGGTAAACCCAAGCTTTGACTTCTTTCCATAATCTACCGATAAGCGCTCTAACAACAAAGACCCCAGACCAGAACCAGTTCCACCACCAACAGCACTGAACACCAGAAACCCTTGCAAGCCAGTGCAATTATCAGCTAACTTCCGAACCCGGTCAAGGCAGAGATCGACAATTTCCTTCCCAACTGCAAAACACAAAGCATCAGATTAAACCAATCAAAACGTTAAAGATTGCCAAAAGAAGCTAGGAAAATGGATTGAGATGGTGTTTAGTACTTGTATAGTGGCCTCTGGCAAAGTTATTAGCAGCATCTTCCTTGCCAGAAATAAGCTGCTCAGGGTGGAAAAGTTGGCGGTACGGCCCAGTCCTAACTTCATCGATCACAGTGGGTTCCAGATCCACAAACACAGCTCTAGGCACATGCTTACCTGAACCGGTTTCGCTGAAGAAAGTGTTGAAACCATCGTGTGCCACACCAACAGAGGTGTCACTGCAATCAAACGGGAAAAATCATAACTTTTTGTTAGAAAAAAATGGGCTTTCAATATTGATCACAAAAAGAGAACCTGGGCATCATCCCATCGGGTTGGATTTCATGTTCAAGACAGTAGAGTTCCCAGCATGAATTCCCGACCTGAATCCCGGCTTGGCCTATATGGATGCTTATAATCTCCCTCATCTTTCTCCTAATGGATTGGATGAACAAAGGCAAAGGATCTGAGATGAATCTTCTGATCTGATAGTAAAATTCTTGCGGGAAATCGAACGGGGACAAAGTACACTGCTGGATTGAAGTCAGAGAAGAAGATAACGAGTTTTTCTACTTTTTTTTGGGGGGGGGGGGGGCTTTTGGCGTTTTAAGTAATTGGAGTTGATGATATTTTGGAGTCCGACAGCCTTTAAGGGGGCCCATGCTTTCGGTAGCTGGCTGGCTACACCACTCACGACCACGACCATTGAGGCTTATTTAGATTTTAGACAACTAATCTTGAAAAATTAAAAAGAGAGAGAGAGAGTTTAAAAACTATAATTTTTATATTAAATCGTAATACACCTTTTTGAATATTTTAATTTTATCTTTAAATTAAGATTTTTATTTTAAAATTATTCTTAAACTTTTAAATATTTCATTTTCATTTCTAACTTACGACCCTCCTTTTAAATTAGTCCTTAAACTTTTTATAGATTTTAATTTCATCATAAATTCATCCAAATATGTGATTAGCTTCAACCATAATTTAGCCTAAAATTTTATTTTTTTTCAAATATATAATAATATAACTTGGCCTACCGATTTTATTAACAATGGATGTGATTAGTATTTACATATAGTTTGAGATGAAATTCGAATATTTAAAAAGTTTGGGGATCGATTTAGAATGAAGGACATAATTTGTGGATGATATTGAAACATTAAAAAGTCTGAGGACTAATTTAGAACAATAGTCATAGTTTGGGGATAAAATTGGAATGTTTAAAGGTTTAAGGGCTAATTTAAAATGAGGCTCATACTTTGAGGACATATGATGTAATTAATTCATAAAACAAATAAAAAGGAGTAGGGAAGTTGAAGAATTAATTATTCAAGGGGATGGAGTAAACATTATGATAAAACTAAAGTTGCCTTTATTTAGTGTCGATTTTAGGTAGAGTTGTGTGATGGAAGAGCTAAGAGATTGTATTTATAAGTGAAATTTGTGATGACCAGAGTTTTTAGAGGTTGCATTCCTAACTGAATTAAACTTATATTTGATTATTCACAAATTTTATATAAACTTACATAGATTTTGTATGTAACAAGGTCGATGAAGTTTTAATTTAATGAAAAAATGAGATAGAAAGCAATAAGTTTATTTATTAAAACATATACATACATATAAAATATATCGGGTGGAAACATCAATGCTCATGTGAAATTCTCAATTCTATTTACTTAATGAGAATTGATAAAGATTATAATCAAATATTAAACTTATTAAGCGGTTTTAATAATAAAAAGTATTATTTTATTTAGATATTTTTAATTTGAATAATTACATTTGCAAGATTTGTACAATATCAATGAATTAAAAAAAATTAAACATATAATATCTTATAAATATCCTACACTATTCAAAAAAATTATATTTAAATACTTAAAAAACCGATATGCAACTAATATATGATTATAGAAAACCTATATCACATAGATTTAAGTCCCTCACAAGTGCCTTTTTTTTCCCCTTCATTTGGTCATGTCCGGGCCAATAAGTCAGATATGTTCATATTTACTTTCTAATTCGAGTTTAATTGGTTAAGTTTATAACATTTTTCATTGTATGGTCATTGTGTGATTTGATTAGTTTTTTGTGTTAATGGTTGTAGGAAAATGTTCTTATTATGTATTTTAGTTTATGATTGTGGTTGTAAATTTTAATTGTAATTTGGATATATATTTTTAATATAACTAGTCGCTTTTATCTTGTCCAAAAGAAATATTTTTACTATGTCTTTTATCTTATTTTTTTATTTTATTTCATATATTTTGATTAAATAAGCCTACGCTTAAAAATTATTTTTATTTTTTGAATAAATTTATTAAAATTCAATTATTTGGTTATTTCTCATATGCTTGTATTAAATCCAACTATTCAAGTTTTCACTTTTTTTTAAGTTAGAAAAATGAGGTCAAAATATTTAATGATTGTAAATGAAAAATTGTAATGCAAATAAACGAGAAAGATTAAAAAGTAGAAGTAACGAGATAAATAATAAAAGTTTAGTAGATATATAGGAAAGGGTTGATATAATCTTGTAGTAAAAAGAGGCTCATAGCAGCCAAATACGTGGGAGTTGGTGATCAGCTATGTATAAGATGGAGGCTTGGGCAAGCCCTTGGCGATACCACGTAGTAGAGCGTTCTCGGGGATGTTGTACTCATCCCTCAGTGATCTTTCAGGGGAAAGAATGCTGGCGTAGAGCTGTTGGCTCAAATATGTCCTCCCCCATCTCTTAGACCTGATATTCCACATGCCTGCATTGTCAAACATTAAAAGGATGGGTGCCCATGACTTTGGGAACACCAATATGGTGTACCTGCTCACTGCATCAAGAAGATTATAGTTCGTCCTCTTCTCCGGGCTCTATGTCCCTGGCTCAACGGCCACTGCAAAGGACGAATATCCATCGATGTGGTAAGACTGGATTCTTTGCTCGTGGTTCTCAAAAATGATCTCCACAAAGTTACGGAATGTCATGTTTAGGACATTTGGTTGCATGCTGAGGTTTGTGGTGCTTTCTGGTTCATCCTTAATCACGTCGTATTTGAAAACCTTGTCCGCCACATTAAAGTATATGCCAACTTCAATGGGGTGGCTTAATCGGCTGTAACAAGGACCGTAAAACACTGCCTGATATGGACATCCAAGGTTGTTAGAAAAAAAAAACAGAAAAATAAGTAAAAACAAAAGGTTGTTAGTTTTTAAATGGACAAAAATTGGTAAATAAATTGAGTTGTAATAACTAAAAGAAAGAAAAAATGTTGAGAGTAATGTAAGGCAATTGAATAGGACGGTATTCTAAGTTAGAATAACAAACCAGCGAGATTGGATGGCCAAAAATAGAGATCGGGAGGGATCTTGGAGATGGGGCATCCCCAAATTATGCTATAAATTGTGAGAAACACAGGCAGAGGTAAGGCAGTGCGGAAGAAGCAAAGAATCTTCTTCCTCACAGTTTGCTAAGTAGGTACGTAGGTTTAATATTACAGGAAAGGGTTTGGTTCATTTATTATAATAACATAAATATTTATAAAGAGAGCCGAGCAGTCGATTACTGAAGAGAGATGGCTTCCGGGGTGATTCCTAAGCTTATTGTGTGCTTCTTAGTGGAAGCATTAATGCATGGCGTCAGCGGTGAAGACCCCTACTTGTACTTCACATGGAACGTCACCTACTGCACCATCTCTCCGTTGGGAGTTGCTCAGAAAGTTATTCTCATCAATGGTGAATTCCCAGGTCCTAATATTAACTCCACCACCAATAATAATGTTGTCGTCAATGTCTATAACCATCTTGATGAGCCCTTCCTCTTTACATGGTATGCTGTTTTCACATTACGCGCATTCTCCATATCTAACTGATTATATATCAATCATTGATTGTTTTTTAAATTTCAAACGTTTTAAATACATCGAAGGAGTGGAATCCAACAGAGGAAAAATTCATGGGAAGATGGAGTGCCAGGAACCAACTGTCCCATTCCCCCAGGAACCAACTTCACGTACAAGTACCAGGTGAAGGACCAGATTGGTAGCTACATCTACTATCCGTCCATGGGAATGCATAGGGCAGCTGGTGCTTTTGGTGGTCTTAGGATCCACAGTCGTGCGCTCATTCCTGTCCCTTATGATGAACCCGCCGATGATTATACCGTTCTCATTGGTGACTGGTATACCAAGAGCCACAAGGAACTAAGGGGCTTCTTAGACAGTGGTCGCCCTTTGGGCAGGCCTGATGGTGTCCTCATTAATGGTAAAGCTGGTAAAGTTGGAGTCAAACAGGAACCGTTGTTCACTATGGAGCCTGGCAAGACATACATGTACAGGGTCTGCAATGTTGGACTCAAGGCTTCCCTCAACTTTAGGATCCAAGGCCACAAGATGAAACTTGTGGAAATGGAGGGTTCCCACACCATTCAAAACGTGTATGATTCCTTGGATGTGCATATCGGACAGTGTTTTACGGTCCTCGTTACAGCCGACCAAGACCCTAAAGACTACTATATTGTAGCATCCACTCGATTTCTTAAGGAAGTGCAGACTGGCATTGCCACCATTAGCTACACCAACGGCAAGGGAGAAGCCTCACCTGAGCTTCCTCCCGCACCAGTTGGTTGGGCTTGGTCACTGAATCAGTTTCGCACCTTCCGATGGAATCTTACTGCCAGTGCTGCAAGGCCAAATCCTCAGGGATCCTACCATTACGGTGCTATTAACATCACTCGTACTATCAGGCTGGTTAACAGTGTTAGCAGAGCCAACGGCAAGCTCCGCTACGGCTTTAACGGTGTCTCGCATATCGACCCAACCACCCCATTGAAGTTGGCAGAATACTTTAATGTAGGTGACAAGGTTTTCAAATACGATGTGATTAAGGATGAACCAGAAAACACCACAGACCTCAGCGTGCAACCAAATGTCCTGAACATGACATTCCGTAACTTCGTGGAGATCATTTTTGAGAACCACGAGAAAAGCATCCAGTCGTACCACATCGATGGGTATTCGTTCTTTGCGGTGGCGGTTGAGCCAGGGACATGGAGTCCGCAGAACAGGATGAACTATAATCTTCTTGACGCAGTGAGCAGGCACACGATACAGGTGTTCCCAAAGTCATGGGCAGCCATCCTTTTAACGTTTGACAATGCAGGCATGTGGAATATCAGATCGGAGAGATGGGAGAGGACATACTTGGGACAACAGCTCTATGCCAGTATTTTGTCCCCAGAAAGATCCTTGAGGGATGAGTACAATATCCCCGAGAACGCTCTACTATGTGGAATCGTGAAGGGCTTGCCCAAGCCACCATCTTATACGTAGCTGATCAACAATTCCCATGTATTTGGCTGCTATGAGCCTCTCGTTTCTACATGATTATATAAACCCTTTCCTATATATCTACTAAGCTTTTATTATTTTTCTCTCGTTATTTCTAATTTTTAATCTATCTAATTTAACTTGCACTACGATCTTTTAGTAAGAATCATCAAATATTTCGAACGGTTAGAGAAAATTTAACTTATATGGTTAAAGTTAATACAAACTAAGAGATCATTAAATAATTAAATTCTAATAAATTTATTTAAAAATTAACGTAACTGAAAATTTAGTATGTGATATTGCCATTTTCTAAAACTTCTTGTTAATACAAGCATAGAAAAGGTAATTCGAGTAATTTCTTTTCACCCATAAGATTATATAATATTTGTGTTTAATCAAATTTCAAGTCAGTGAAGAAAAGACTAAAATTTTTTCTTTTAATATTAACAGCGGTACATTTATCTGTTTATATGATATAACCTTTTAATATATTAAACTCAATCCCCATAATCATTTGATGAATATTTTTTTATAAATATAAAATATTTTCTTTCACATACATTATGAATGCGACTAAATCAAGTACTTTCCAAAATTTAGTCATTCAATTTTATGTTATTTCTAAACTTTTAATACTTCTACTGATTTTTCTTAATAATTTTGATGAAAGAAGAAAAAAAGAGGATGAAATAAAAGACAGGTGACTTGCATTTTTGTTAATTTTTTTGATGAAATATTTACGTTACACATTTCGATTTGATACATATATATAACAATTTTTTCTTTGAATAGTCTGATATGATTCTAAGGTAGTATCTGTTCAAAAATTTTCTATATCCATTCACAATGCACATATCCTGTAGACATAATTGCTTGAACCTATAACCTTTAAGGAGAATAACCTTCCCTTTTACCACTAATTCTCTTAAACACTTAAATCTAAGAGAATAACGTTTAAGTATATTCAAATTGACGTGGTCTAAAAGTATACATGGCAAAAAAGAAGGGGGAAAATGAATTAGTCTCACAATTCAATTGTACTCGTAATATTATTTTGGCCGAATTAAGTTGAAGCTCTACGAGTAACATGGTATCTAGAAAATGCAAGCATCAGTTCAAAGATCCTTCCAAAACATCAATTATAATAACAAGAGACATTGCCATAGTTATCAGACAGGTATCCCCAATTCGGATATCTTCCTTATCCTTTTGTCAAGTGAAACCCTCTGCTGCCTCAAAAGCGATGCCATTGAAGCAACCTAATATAAAAGTTAATCCATAACGACATCAAGACGCACCATCAGTAAAATTCTGGTCAATGATAGGTTTCTAAACTACAAAAGCACTGCAAAGATAATAAAGAAAATGCATGACTTACCTCTGCTCGTAGTTTCAATGCCTCCCTGCCAGGGATTTCTCGCAATCCATCCATCAAATCTATCAACATTAAAGTAAATGTAAAGAAACAATATAATCCCATAAAATTTCGAAACAATCAGTAGAATCTACTGATTCCCATTCTTTAACTCATGTTTGACCTATAAATGGCAAGACCTTATGCCACATGTGTGGATAAGGGTGGCAATTGGAAACGCAAGGTGCATCTTGATGTTGACACCAAGTGCAAGTAAAATGCTTGACCACAGTCCAATCTAAGTGCTACTATCACTTACCGAACTATATGGTCTAAATGACGGTATCGGAGAGTTGACATTGTAGCTGCATGCTAGAATTACTTATGTAAAATTTCAGTTTCTAAACTTCCTATTACAAAAAATCCTTCTTCATTGTATTAAGAAGAGAGAAAAAGAGAGGCTTTTGAAAGCACCAGTGTCATTAAACGTAAATAAATGACAAACTAGAGATATGGGAAATCAAAGTCAGTCGAGGCTTCCCAAAGGGCCCAACATGGCAACAACTGTTTATCAAGGGATGACAATCTATATATACACATACATCAAGGAAAGGTGAGTTTTGACCATACCTGCAGCTTCAGCCTCAACCTTGTAAACTGATTTGGCAAGATGGTGAGTTTGAGCTCCAGCATTCCTACACATACAACTTGGAATAGTTAAACAAGAAAATTAATGATAATTTAGAACCAGAACATGAAAGAAGTTCATACTACATACATGAGCTCTTTATGGCCACGTTTCATATCCTTTTCTGCAAGAGCTGCCCTTTCAAGCAGCTTAGAGCTCTCCTTTTTCATCAAATCAACAGATAGACTTAACTCTTTTATATTCTTCTCGGCACTAAGAAATTTTGCCTGCAGGAAAGTTTAGCAGAAAGGCAATGTATACGAGAGCTTAGAGTCAAACCTTAAATTAAGACACATAATCTCTAGAACATGAGGATTTTGCTTTGGCTTAGGAAAAAATTCAAAATGGAAGGTCGTGCAGCAAATATGGAGCAACCGTGCAAGTAAACATTCTACTTATGGTTCTACCAAGTAAAGGAAACTTCTATCATATTAACAGGGTAGCTACCTCTTCACTTTGAAATCGACCCAATGTATTACGGAATAGAAACCTTCTTGGGCCTGCAATCAATACCCCGTATCAGTTTGCATTAAAGTTAAAAACCAAAGTAAACAGAAAGTTAGGCACAGAAGTGAAAAGAAAAGATATAAAGACATTGAATACTTTAATCATAACTTGCACATGAGATCTAAAGAAGGGAAAAACGGAGGCACAAGGAGGATGTAACTTGGCAAAAATTGATGAAACTTAGCCTCATAAGCCAAGAAGTACATATTATCACAGGACATGAAAAATCTTAAATCTAACGCCAAACTTAATGAACCTTTAAAAATGCATATAAATTTTCTCTGATTTATAAGGCGCAAAATGTAAGTCCACAAGAAGAAAATGACTTCTGAACAATATATGAACAAAAGAGACCAGCTTATTTAACAACTATGGGAAAAGCAAGATGGTGGAAGCCCGTCGTTCAAAATTGCCAAAGAAGAATCCTGAGCAGACCTACTAACAACAACAGAATGATTGTGTTACCTCACAAGCATAGCTTCTAATGGCACTAACTTGTTTTACCCGTTTGATCACAACCATAAATTAATACACGGCATCCGAATAACACATTTCAATAGAGAAAAAAGAATGACAATTATGAAGAAAATATATAAGAATCAGAAACAAAATCTTTTGAACTTGGAACCTCAATTGTTTATACAAAAGAAAAAATGCTGCAAACATTGTTTTCTTCATTGATTTCCAAATCAGAGAAGAGTCCAGTGTTGCAGGAAATTATCGAGTGAGAAATGACAATCAGGAAAGAACAAACCTCGCATAAGAAAGAGAGCAGCAGTAATAGTAATCCCAACAGCTGCACCTGGGTGTTCCTTTGCACTCATCACCCCCTCTTTTTTTGTAATTAAAAAAATGTTACTAACTATCCAGTTATTAAAAACTCAAAAATTAATTAAAACGAAAAATTAAAAATAAAAACCTTTAAGTTTATTGAAAAAGGCATCCTCATAAGATTTATACTGGGAAGATGCTTGTGGTAGAAAATCCTGCAAAACCCAAAAATTCATAATCATTTTGTAAAAAAAATATTACTAAAGAATTACATGATATTAAACTATTACTACTATTGTAATTGTTAGATGATAAGAAAGAAATAAGAAACCTGGAAAGAGCGTAGATGGGTAGCGGAGTTATGGAGAAGGGAACGAGCAGAGCGAATGGCTGAGTCTTTCGAATCTTTAAGGCTTCCGATGACCTGCAATTCCTCTACCCATGGCTTTGTTGCAGAATTGTTACTAGCAGCCGCGTCTCCACCGCCTTCTTCTCGGCTCATTTCTCTTTCCGATGCTCCAAATCCCAACTCCGATACGATGCCGATCACTCCTGCTTTTTCGTTCTTTCCGCTTTGCGCTTCCTTTTCCCCCCCTAAACTATGCTTCGTTGCTTATTTAGTTATTTTTAAACAATTTTATTAATAAATAATAAGGGTAAATACATTAATTCCTCACTCAAATATCTTCTCACTCTTATTTGGTCACTCAGTTTTAATTTTTTTTAAGTTAATAATTAAACTTTTCATTTACTTATGTTTTAGTCACTCCATTGTTAAAATAATTAATAATATTATGGGATGATGATGACATGCTCGACGAGCACGAATGAGCACCGTTAATAATGAGCACAATTAAATTAATTTATAAAATTATAAATTACTAAATGTATAATTATAAATTAGTTAAAAACCTAAATATAATTTAATTAAAATACAATATTTATAAAACATTAGTTTTTATAATATTATTTTAATTACAATTAGATCCCATATTAATTTGGGAAATTAATAAACTATAATTTATTTTTATAGCTTTGAAGCTCTTGTCGTCTTTATTGCCTCCGCCGCTACCGGTATCATCTTTCCCCACCGACGAACGACAAAAACTAAATCGACAGCGAAAGACAATATCGGTGGCGACGACGACAGTAATAGCAGTGGTAGTGATAGCAATGAGGACGACGGTGGTTTCAAATATATGAAAATGAATTAAGGTTTATAGATTTCCCAAATTAATATTTGATAATATAACTAAAATAAAATTATAAAAACTATTATTTTATAAATATTGTATTTTAATTAAATTACATTTAGAATTTTAACTAATTTATAAATATATATTTATTACTTTATAAATTAACGTTTTATGAAAATAAACTTTCTTTCTCAAAATTTATCCTATTTTCACTTAAAATAAATAAAACCTTTTCAAAAAAATATATATAAAATAAATCTTTTTTTATTTTCATAACTTCGATGTGTCATTATAAGATAATATTACATAATCATAAAAAATATAAAATGTTATGGTAACAATTTTGTTTATTTTTTAACAACGATAATTAAAACATAACAAAAAACTAAGTTTAAGTATAATTTTGTAAAAAAAATAATTAGGTGATCAAAACAAAACTATAGGAATAGTTGAAAAACTGAATACATAGTTTATCCAAAAAATATGGTAAGATACTTCAGATATCCTTAATTTTTATATGGTGTATTGTTTATACTATTAAACTTTCAATTGTTTCAATTATAACACTAAATTTTGATTTTGACTTCAGCTACACCAGTGGACAATTAAATTATAACGATATAATAACGTTGATAGATCTTTTCATCATTATAATGATACGGACAAAAAACGTCGCTTTGGTGTGACTATTAATATCCAAAAGATATTACTTTAGGTATTGAATTATAAGAATGTGTTGACTTTTTTTCGTTAGGTTTTAAAAATGATCAATAAGCACTAAACTTTTTCGATCGTCATTGGAAGTTAATTATCGCTCGTTACTGATCATCATTCGCGATAAAATCAATATCAGAATATTCATATTTTACTCATCTTTCTTCTAATTATATTGGGTTTCCACGAAGTTGACACAAATTTATCTAAAGGTTCAACATACTAATAGTATGGTCTCCTCCAATGATCTAATAAAACCAATTTCAAAATCTATTATTTATCTTTTCAAAATAATTTTTATCACCATTTAAATTTTCAAACAAACCTACAAACTTTTTTTTTTTTGACATTCAATGGTAGTTAGGAGATATTATTATAACTGAAAAATATTAAATTAATATAAAAAATAATATACATTTAAAAGATTATTATCAAAATTAATAGGCTTAAATATATAAAAGGTGCCCAATATATGTCCTTTTTTCAAGTTTAGTGCATAATGTTTATTTCGTTCCAGTTTGGTGGCTAACGTTTCATTCCATTACTTAGAATGAGTCAAGCTGTGACGGACTATAGGGTTTCTCCATTAAGTGACACATGTCACAATCTCGTAATTTTTAATTTTTTAAAAAAATTATTAAAAAATTATTATATTTATTAAAAAACCCTAATTTCTTTTAAATTACAAAAAAACCTCAAAATCCCTAAAATCCCCAAATCCTAACACTAAACTGCTGCCATCGTCCTTTCCGGCCACGACCACCGACGACGACTTAGCCTTTGTCATCATCCTAGTTATAAGTCGTCGTAGTTGTCGTCGATTGACCGTCGAAATCGTTGGGGATTGCAATTTTCATCCTAAGATTCACGGGGTATAAAACGTTGATTTGCCGTCGATCGACCGTTAATCAATCACGATTTCATAGAGGTTTTGGTCGTCGGGGAGAGGTGAGGTCGGATGGAGCTTCGTCGATGGAAAAGGGCGACGGTTGGAGTGGATTTAAGGCACTTTTGGCCTAAAAGGATAACGAATTTTTTATTTAGCCCATTAGGGCATCTCGGTTTATATTTTTGGGATCTATGGTATTTTCTACAGTATTATTGGAACTCATCACGCTGAGTTGACTAGTTCAAAAAACAATTATTTGAACTCGTCACGCCGAGGTGACGAGTTTCAATAAAATATAAATTTTTATTAAAATCTACCACATCGAGGTAAAAAGTTAGAATAAAAAAATATTTTTTATTAGAACTCATTAACTCGGCGTGACAAGTTCTATGTCACTGTAGAAAAATATCATAGATCCCAAAATAAAATTTTACTTGCTCTATTAGGCTAAATAAGAAAATCATATACCTTATTTGGCCAATTTTACCTGAGTCTAGGGGTTGAAATGAAGGTTTTCAAAGTTTTGAGTTATTTCAAAATTTATGTGCTTTCTTTTTAAAAAATATATAATTTTATTTTTTTAATTTTATATAAAAAATTTAAAATTATCAGATTGTGACGAGTTTGATCCATATTGAATTCTTTAACGGAGGAAAATTAAAGTCATTGATAGTTTGACTAATTTTAAATGACAATGAAACGTTTGGAATCAAACTGAAACGAAATAAACGTTAAGCACTAAACTAGAAAGATTGGCATACATTTGTCACATTTTGTATATTTAAGCTAAATTAATAATTGTAAAACTTACCAACGAAGGTTGGCCTGAGTGGAAGAGGCTCTGGTTGTTTAAGCAAGTGGTCTCAAGTTCGAACCCATGTAGATGCAGAAAACCTTCTTGGGAGAGGTCCCATCTTCGTGCCCGATAGTACTTCGGAGGATTGGTCTCAGGCGAAGCCTGGGGACACCTTGAGATACCCAAAAAATAATTGTAAAACCTAATCAGAGAAATTTTATACCAAAATAAGATTTGAATGAAAATCCCAAAAGGTTTTAAATGTTTCAAAATCAGTAGCCATCCGAATTAAAAGCTAAAATGAATATTTTAAGACTTAAATTCACCCTTAATAATATTATCAAATCCAAATCTAATCCGTTTAGGTTATAGTTAATAATGTAAATTAGAAAATTGACAAAAAAATAGAAAAATAAAAATTAAAGGGACGGAGAAAGAGGAGATGTAGCTGCCCTATAATGAGGAAGGAAAAATAAGTAAATATTTATCCATTTCTTCCTCTTTTCTTCAACCCAGAAAAAAAAAATTAACCCAAGAATATTCTTCTTCCCCTCTTTTTGTTCCTTTCTTGTTCAATTTCACTGCCACCAACGATCAAGTAAAAAACTAAGGTAAAAGAAATCTGGGATATGTTTATATGTATGAAATCTAATGATTGGGACATGTGTTCTTAATGTTACTTGCTTATGACAGGATCCCTAAAGGAACAGGAAAGAAGAAAAAGAAAAATTCAACAGAGGAAGGAGGATAAAAAGGCCTTAAAAGAAGATGGAGGAAGCTATGGCAGAAACTTACTGGTGTTACCAATGCTCTCAAGTGGTTACTCCCATCGTGGCAATCGAGATTAAATGCCCATTTTGTCAAGGTGGGTTTATCGAACAAATGAGCGGTGGTACAACAAGGGGCGGTGAAGACATGGATTCCGATATGGGATCCGACCGAGCACTCTCCTTGTGGGCACCTATCTTGTTAGGCATGATTGGTAATCCCCGACGTCGTAGAAGATTCGATCGTATCGACTTTGAAGAAGAGAATAATAACAATGGTAATGGTAATGGAGAAGCTCGCAATGAAGGAAGAACTGATTTGGACCGAGAATTTGAATCCATCATTAGGAGGAGGAGAAGCTCTGCAACAATTCTGCAGTTGCTTCAAGGTATTAGAGATGGAATGGCATCTGAAGTGGAGAATTCTGAGAACGAAAGGGAGCGCGTGATTTTGATCAATCCTTTCAATCGGACTATCATCGTTCATGGTTCTTATGATTCCAACCAGACTGACCTAAACTCAAACTCCAACCATACAAGGTCTTTAGGCAATCATTTCATGAGTCCCGGTCTAGACTTGTTGTTGCAACATTTGGCGGAGAATGACTCGAACCGATACGGCACTCCGCCGGCGCAGAAAGAGGCTGTCGAAGCATTGCCCACTGTGAAAGTCGAGGAGATGTCGCAATGTGCCGTGTGTTTGGATGATCTCGAGGCCGGCATGGAAGCAAAAGAAATGCCGTGTAAACATAAGTTTCATGGCGAGTGTATATTGTCATGGTTGGAGCTTCATAGTTCTTGTCCTGTCTGTAGATATCAATTGCCTGCCGATGAGTCGAAACTTGATTCCGAGAGGCCGAGGGCTAATACCGACCGAAGAGAAATTGGAAACGATGTTCATGGCATCGGTGAAGGGAGCGGGAATGGAAGAAGGTTCACCATCCCATGGCCATTCAACGGCTTGTTCTCATCCGGAAGCGCTCCTCAAAGAGACGAGAATTCATCCGGAAGCGCTCTTCAAAGAGACGAGACTTAACGTGCGTTAACAATTTGGTTGTATTAGCATAGCTTCCTCCAGTTCACTATGCTGCCTGAATAACCTGCCTCGCCTACCATGTAGATGGTTATTTTGAATTGAATTTGAGAAATCTTGGGGGGGGGGGGGAACTCTTTTGTGCTTTTGTTGTCAATTTCTGTATTCATTTGATTTATCATATATGTAATTGGTTTATGCTTTCCATTGGAAAAATTAACATTTTATATGGACTAAATTCATCAGCATCATGGGCCATGGATGAGACTTTGAGAACATTAGAAAATTACAATGTAATAATATTAATTATAAAATGATATTAAAAGAGAAGAACACGTTATTCATCAGGAAAAATTCCCAAGAAAAGTTCAAAAATGTTCAGTTGGCAGTCAAGATTTTTATTACAGATGCAGTTCCAATGCGATGAAGAGCAACAACTGAATCCCCTTTCTGGCACAGTTTCATTGACTTGGCATGCTTTATGGCAAACCCCAGAGCTTCCTCTGTTGTCTCTTCATGCGATGCTCTTGCAGACCCAGCGTATAACACCGGGACCAAACCGCGGAATATCAGGCTGTGCCTTGCAGGCGTTTCATCACTGCACGACCAGTCGAAAGAGTCCGTCTTTATCTCCGGGACTACCACTGATAAAATCGGCTTCCCGGACCTGTACTTAGCCACCAGCTTCGCGGTACTTCCTCCCCTTGTTAACACCAATATAAGAGCTGCACTTGCTGAATTTGCTGCTCTAACAGCCGTGGCAGCCAAGCTTTCCAAGGGACTCATAGGCACGGGTGAGTGTTTCATGATCCTTCTGAACACATCTTCATAATCGATCGTGCTTTCAGCTTCTATGCATATTTTAACCATTGTCCGAACCGCGAGTTCAGGGTAAGCTCCAGCAGCGGTTTCACCACTTAACATCACGCAATCAGTGCCATCGAGAACTGCATTGGCAACATCGGTGGCTTCGGCCCTGGTTGGCCGGGGAGATTTTATCATGGACTCCAACATTTGCGTGGCTGTGACAACAGGTTTGCCTTGGATGTTGCACTTGTAAACCATCACTTTCTGTGCTAGAAATATCTTCTCAATCGGAATCTCCATTCCTAGGTCACCTCGTGCCACCATAAACGCATCTGTATTTGCAAGGATGTCATCAAAATTCGCCACCCCTTCTTGATTTTCAACCTACCACATATATGCATCAGACATAATTCTTAACATGTTACGTATGAAATTCTTGTAACATACATACCTTGGACATGAGGAGAATGTTCTTAGTATGCTCTCCAAGCAGTTTACGAACCTCGATCAAATCCGAGCCTTTTCGAACGAAAGAAAGAGCAATCATATCGATTTTGTTAGGAACTCCCCATCCCAAGATATCTTCTTTGTCTTTCTCCGTCAAGGTCGGGAGGTCGACGACAACCCCCGGGAGGTTAACATTCTTCCTCTCACCAAGAACAGCAGAGTTCTCACACCGACAGTGAACCAAACCCTTATCTGTGTCGCAAGACAAGACGGTGAACGAGATTGTCCCATCGGAACAGAGTATGACCATCCCTGGTTTTACGTCAAAAGCCAACTTCTTGTAACTCATGCTTATCAGTTTCGCATCACCCTTTATTTCATAGTCGGTGGTGATGGTGATTTCTTGACCCTGTGTCAGCTGAACTTTACCATCCTTGAGAAAACCTGTTCGAATCTCAGGACCCTGGGTGCAAATTTTTACGTATGAATCAACAGTTGGATTCGTCAGCTCAGCTTTATAACTTTAATTGCAAACATAGTAGAGTGATCATAACGAAAATTTGACCAAGTTATCCTTGGTTGTAATTTATATGTTAAGCTAATTTCTTGCTTACTGCTCATTTTCCCTCTAATCAACACTTTTAGAAATTAAATTTAATTAATTCTAATAGTTGTATGAAAATAAATTTGAGTTTATTTCTATTTCTATTATTAATAATTATTTGATGTTATATATAAATTCATATATAACCAGTAAAATAAATGATCAAATATCATTTAAAAATTTTAAAAAATAATTTAATTTCAAGCTTATTTCAAATAATGTGTCATTATCTAGTAATCTGAAACCAAAAACATTTCATCGAAAAGTTTGGATTGTTCAAATTATTAATACGTGATAGAGTGATTTAGATCGGATTAATGTTGATGTTGAAAGGGAAGAAAGATAGATTAAAGCCAGTAAGTAAAAGAAAAGAAAAGAAAAATATGATATCGGAAATACGTACGCACCTTGGTATCGAGCATGACGGCGCAGAGGATACCGGTATTGATCATGGCGGCCCTGAGATTATCAAGAGTTTCTTGATGGTAGGCGTGAGATCCATGAGAGAAATTGAAACGAGCGACGTTCAAACCAGCTTTCAACAGCTTCTCGAGCATAGGGACGGACCTGCATGAAGGGCCCAGGGTACATACGATCTTTGTCTTCGGCTTGTTCTCCATAACAAGTCCTACAGCTTCATCATTCTTCATTTTTTTTACTCCTTTATTTGATTCATCTTTGCTTATTTCAATTATTTATATATAAGTGTAGGCATTTGTAAGAGGAAAAGCAAAACTGAATCAGACCCCGTTTTTCCCTCCCATTTTCCCAGGTGTATAACTACAAGCACAAGTGTAGAACAAATCACATGGATTTGATTTTCCTCAGCTTCATGTATTTATTATTTATAAAATAAGAAAATTAAATATTATTATCGGTTACACAATTGTACTTGTCTATAGATTTTACGATTACACAATATTTTTAAATATTATTGTATGAAATAATTGAAATTTTTCCATATCATGAATGCTTCGAAGAGAGGACTAACTTGAAGATCATATAAGATAGAGAACACTTACTATGATTTATCTATGGGTATCAAAGCACCTCAAGTGATCCTATCAGGAGTTGACGATAATGGGAACTTGATTGCAGAGCACAAAGAACTTGGAGGACTTGGTGGTGGTGTTATCCAGAAGGTAAGCGACGATAAACAACGATTTTGGATCATGTCCTCTCTCTCTCTCAAACACTCCTTGAGATATATTACAGAATAGAGAGACAAAATATCGAGCATTTTATAATATAGTATTGTTTCGAGAGTACAATAAAATTCTAACCGTTGTACAATCAAGCTTTTAACATGGCAATAAATTTGATCATATAATCACCCGTACCAAGTAGGGATAAGTCCATTTTAGTTGGCTCGATTATTATTGCATTTGATCAGTTAAATCGATTAAATATAAAAAAAATCAATTAAACCAATCTATTTAATTGTTTGTTCACCTCTACTACTAAAGTAGGGGTGAAGAAAAACTATTAAAAATGAAAATAATCCAACGGTTTTTGCATCTGAAAGACAATTTTGTTGACTGGTCTGATCAAGTGAAACAAGTACCTATTATTAATATTATCAAAATCAGTACAACTGAACCTCAATTCATCCATCAATGTATCTGTAATCTGAATGAAACATACTCTGCTATGAAAAAAATAGAAAAGTGCAAATACAATGATGCCATCTCAGATGATGCTTCACTCTCTACCAGATCAAAAAAGGCTACATTTCACATTTCCTCAACATCTTCTATCTGGACTGGACCGTTGTCTGTCAAAATTAGTATCGAGGCTCCTCAAAGTTCATCATGCCCCCTAGGTTGTTCTTGGTTCAACATATCTAGTTTATGGTGCAACTCCTAATACAAATAAGACTTTTACCAACCTTTTCAGGAATTACAAAGCATCACTGAGATCACTAAATTCAATATTAACGGCCAAATACCTTTAGCGACAATGAAGCTACGTATCTGCCAAGACAAACAAAGTGTTAGGACGAAGACACGTGCGTGTATGCATGTGTTGCGGAAGACGGCTATCGGATAGAGCAAAATCGTAACTGATAATTTGAGAAAATAAAAATGAAGATAAAAGAGACACAAAATTTACGTGGAAAACCCCTAAAAATTTAGGGTAAAAACCATGGGCAACGGTAGAAGAATTTCACTATGAGAAAATAGGAATTACAACCTCTCTCGATCTACCAAGGAGAAAACAATGATAATTCTCTCTAGATAAAAAGGAGAAAACAACTCTCAAGAAACTCTCTAAAATCTCTCTAGTATTGAAAGAAAGCTAGAATGCTTTGGGATGGTTTTGAAGCTAAATGGGATAAGGTATTTATAGCTAAATCTTAAGGACTTAATCTTGTAAATACCATAAATTTTAATGATTAAAGTTTGTATTTTGCCCATTTAATTTTCAACTATTGGTGCACCTAATTTTGACAAAATTAGTGCTGCCACCGAAAGCAATTGAACAATTGCATGTGCACCTAAATCAATTGCACAACTTGTTTGATTTTTTCACAATCTCCCACTTGAAGATTTGATTGGAACAATCATATCTTCACACTATTCTTTCTACCTTGTACCATCATGTTGCTTAAGTCTCTGACAGGCCACAAGAGGATCGACACCAGGTAAATTTATCAGCGTTGATCGCCTTCGTCATGAAATCTGCTATGTTGTCTTTGGTATGGATCTTTTGCATATCTACTGTCCCTTCTTCCACCTTTTCACAAATGAAATGGTACTGAACTCGTATGTGCTTTGTCCTTGAATGAAATGCTGGATTCCTTGCTAGATGCAAGGCGCTTTGACTGTCACAAAACAGAGAGGCATACTCTTGATTTTGCCCAAACTCCTCCAATAGAATCTTCAACCAAATTGCTTCTTTACTGGCTTGTGTAGCTGCTACATATTCTGCCTCTGTTGTTGTGGACGTAGCCACAACTGACTGCAATTTTGAAACCCAGCTTACAGCTCCACCAGCAACTTTGAACACATATCCTGTAGTAGATTTGCTTTTATCCAAATCCCCTGCATAGTCAGAATCTACATACCCATTGATTAGTAAGTTTGATCCTCCATAACATAATGCAACATTTGAGGTCCCTTTGATATATCTCAGGATCCTCTTCACTGTATTCCAATGCTCTTTGCCTGGATTTGCCATGTATCGACTAACCACTCCCACTGCTTGTGCAATGTCTGGTCTTGTGCATACCATAGCGAACATTAAATTTCCCACTGTTGATGCATACGGTACTCGAGACATCTTCATCCTCTCTTCTTCACTGCTAGGACTCATACTGGAGGATAATTTGAAGTTAATATGAAGAGGGGTAGAAATTGGCTTACAATCTTGCATGCTAAATCGTGACAAGATTTTCTTCAAGTAATTCTTTTGTGAAAGCCAAATCATCCTATTACTTCTATCTCGGTGAATTTGCATCCCTAGAATCTTGTTTGCTGATCCCAAGTCCTTCATTTCAAATTCCCTAGCCAGTTGTGCCTTCAATTCTTCAATATGATCTTTGTTGGGTCCTGCAACCAACATGTCATCCATATACAACAACAATATAACAAAATCGTTATCACCAGACCTCTTGAAATAAGCACAAGGGTCTGCATTAAGTCTGTTGTATCCAAGGCACATAATGAAGGAATCAAATCTCTTATACCAACACCTCGGCGCCTGCTTTAGACCGTACAGAGATTTGTTCAACCTGCAAACCAAGTTCTTCTTTTCGTCTTCTTCAAAACCTTCAGGCTGGAGCATATAAATCTCTTCTTCAAGATTTCCATGAAGAAAAGTTGTTTTAACATCTAGCTGTTCCAAATGTAAATTCAATGTAGCACACATTGCCAAGACTACTCGAACTATTGTTAGTCGAACCACAGGAGAAAAAATTTCATTGAAATCAATACATTCTTTCTGAGCATATCCTTTGACCACCAGTCTTGCACGATACCTCTCCACTTGATCGTCACCATTTCGCTTGATTTTGAAGACTCGTTTGTTACCGATTGGCTTCCTTCCTTGTGGTAGTGGCACAAGGTCCCATGTATTATTTTTATGAAGGGCTTCGATTTCTTCTTGCATCGCCATCATCCACAGTGAAGCATCTGAGTTGTTTATTGCCTCCTGGTATGTTGATGGCTCACCGTCCTCTGTTAAAAGACAATATACAATATTACCTTCTATAACATAATCTGAGTGCCAATTGGGACGTCTTCTCACACGATCTGATTGACGAGTTGTTGGAGCTTTAGAACTCTCTGGTTCTTGTTCATCATGTGTTGGTTCTGCTTCAGAAGAATCTTCTTCTTCAAACTCTTTTTCCACATGTATCTGAGTAGTCTCTGACTTTTCAGCGTTACCATCGTCTTCTTTTCTTTGTAGCTTATCTTCTACAAAGATAACATCCCTGCTAATGATCACTTTGCGGGCAGTGGGATCCCACAAGCGATACCCCTTTACTCCATCAGCATACCCCAAGAATTTGCATTTCCTGGATTTTGGATCCAGCTTTGAAATTTCTTGGGCGTTGTACATCACGTACACAATACTTCCAAATACATGGAGGTTTGAATAATCAACTGGTTTACCAGTCCACATCTCCATTGGTGTCTTCAGCTCTATTGCAGTTGATGGAGCTCGATTCACCAAATAACAGGCGGTATTGACTGCTTCTGCCCAGAATGATTTTTCTAGGCCTACATCCCTCAACATTGCTCTTGTTCTTTTTAACAAGGTTCTATTCATCCGCTCTGCCACTCCATTTTGTTGAGGAGTATTCGCCACTGTGAACTGTCTTTTGATGCCTTATTTCCTGCAAAAGTCATCAAATTCTTCGCTTGTGTATTCTCCTCCATTATCTGTTCTGAAACACTTGATCTTATTTCCAGAATCAAGTTCCACCCGCGCTTTGAAGTTTTTGAAAGTTGAAAACACGTCTGACTTCTTCTTAATAGGGTGCACCCAACATCTCCTAGAGTAGTCATCAATAAATGAGACAAAGTATTTTGCTCCACCTAGGGACGTTACTGGTGCTTGCCATACGTCAGAGTGAACCAATTCTAGAACACTTTTGCCTCTAGAATTTAATGTGTTAAATTTCAACCGGTGTTGCTTACTTGTTATGCAATGCTCACACAAAGGAAGTGATACATTTGTTAAGCCTGGAAGTAGCTTTTGCTCCACAAGGACTTTCATTCCTTGTTCTGACATGTGTCCAAGTTTCTGATGCCATAGCATTGCCGAATCTGAACTACATGAGGCAACAGAGGCTTCTGCTTCTACCAAAGTCTCTCCCTTCAGCATGTACAAGTTTGCAGCTATTTTTTCGCCTTTCAGCACAACAAGCGCTCCACGGAACACCTTCATGATTCATTTCCGTGTTTCAATCTTGCTTGCATTATTATCCAACAATCCGTAGGATAATAAATTTTTCTTCAGGCCTTTCACGTGTCGCATATCTCGAACAACTTTAATTGTTCCGTCATACATCTTCAATTTGATGGTTCCCACGCCAACGATCTCTAAGGCATGATCATTACAACTATAAACAGATCCTCCTGAGACAGGTTTATAATGATGAAACCATTATCTTCTTGAGGTCATGTGATATGTTGCTCCCGAATGAATGAGCCATATATCTGCAAATCGTTTTCTTCCTTCCACGGTGGTTGACGCTTCACAGCATAGAGCATCTCCATCATCTGAAGTGTTTGCGGTATTGCCTTGTGGATTGGAGTTTTTATTTAGACTCCAACAATCATTCTTCAAATGACCCTTCTTTCCACAGTTGTAACACTTTAAATTCTTCTTGCTCCTCGACTTCGATCTACCATGTTTGTGACTGCTGCTTTGGCCACGTTCTGTTGATCTCCCTCTCATCGTTGTCATCGTTGTCAACGCTTCTGCTTGTTGCAGATTTACTTGTATGTCTTCCTTGTTCTTGCACCGATTTTCTTCTTGTAGAACAGCAGCTGCAACATCATCAAAGACTAGACTAGTGACATTACTGTTTGTCAAGTTGATGATGAGTTGATCATACGAATCCGGTAGACTTTGAAGTAGAAGTTCAGCACGTTCTTGTTCTCCTATTTTACAGCTTAAGGATGTAAGATGAGAAAATAAAGTATTCAGTGTATTTAAGTGCTCCATCACTGAAGTAGATTCTGGCATACGGAGAGTGTACAATTTTCTCTTAAGGAAAATTTTATTGTGCAACGATGTGGCCTCGTACAGTTTGGTGAGATGATCCCATATCTCCTTAGCTATATTCTTCTCCTCGATACTTGACAATACTTCATCTGCTAATGCTAGATGAAAGTTTGCCATAGCATTTCCGTCCATTTCGATCCATTTGTTGTCATCTGTGAAATCCACTGGCCTTTCACTGATAGTTGCTAGACAACCGTCTTTCCTCAGGATGGCCTTCATCTTCAATTTCCACAATGAGAAATTTTTCCCATTGAATTTTTCAATATCAAATTTCGTTGCCATAGCTTCTATTATTGATAGCTCCCACTATTTCACTATCGTGAATAGTTCTCTGGAACCTTCAAAGAATGGGTAATAACTTCTTACTTTCTTATGTTGGAGGATCCACCTTTTGGTGGCAACCACAAAGACAATAAACAGATATTACATACTCTAATCTAGCTCGGATACCAATTGTTGCGGAAGACGGCTATCGGATAGAGCAAAATCGCAACTGATAATTTGAGAAAATAAAAAATGAAGATAAAAGAGACATAAAATTTACGTGGAAAACCCCTAAAAATTTAGGGTAAAAACCATGGGCAACGGTAGAAGAATTTCACTATGAGAAAATAGGAATTACAACCTCTCTCGATCTACCAAGGAGAAAACAATGATAATTCTCTCTAGATAAAAAAGGAGACAACTCTCAAGAAACTCTCTAAAATCTCTCTAGTATTGGAAGAAAACTAGAATGCTTTGGGATGGTTTTGAAGCTAAATGGGATAAGGTATTTATAGCTAAATCTTAAGGACTTAATCTTTTAAATACCATAAATTTTAATGATTAAAGTTTGTATTTTGCCCATTTAATTTTCAACCATTGATGCACCTAATTTTGATAAAATTAATGCTGCCGAAAGCAATTAAACAATTGCATGTGCACCTAAATCAATTGCACAACTTGTTTGATTTTTTCACAGCATGCACAGACATCACACACACACAGATCTCTCTCGCAACGGCTGGGTTCATCAACTTTGATGAAGAGTATAGAAGAACTAAAACAATTTGATAAAATAACAAGATTATTCATTCTTTTTGTTTTACCTACAATAAAATTCTAAAAACAAAACCATTTCAAAATTGAACAGCCCATTTATTCAAGGAAATACTTGGGGAGATGAGTTCCTCTAGTAACAACAAATCAGAACATAGAAACCGCATAACGCAACAGTACCTTCATACTTCTGTTGGGGCCATTCCAGCACCCATCTCCATCAGAAAATACCATCCTCCTGTATGAGCCCTCAAATTTGTCCCAACTCCTAGTAGACAACCCATGAATATGAGAATTACAAATATTCAGTTTGAAGGAAATTCACGTGTTAAAAGGCTTAAAAACCTACATGCCTTCATAAATGCATGTAACAAAAAAAACGTGCCCAATGCCTATGTTACTCAGGTTCAGAGCTGAATGTTTCATACGAGTCTGATACAAGTAAGTTCATTTGTTTTCATTTTCCATATATCTCAAAAGGGAGGGACCCCCATTCCAATGTTTATCACATGTCGGACATGGGTACTCCAAAGCATATACAACAAACATGCATGAAGAAGATATAACATTATTAACTGCCTGGACAACTACATATCAGCTTAATTTAACCTGGGAATTCAAGGCAGCATACGAATGAATAGACCAAAATTTCTCCAAATAATGATAGATTGGAAAGCTAAGATATCCAACTCTAACAATTTCCCATTGGCAAGAATAAAACATTGTTGATCTCAAAATTGAGAAAGATTTCAGGTAGCATATCCTATTTCCTTTATCATCCAAATGACACCACCGGTTTCCACTGTACCAAAAGGACAACGATCTAATCAAAATGAGAACATAATAGCCGCAATAAACCTAACCCCAAACGAGTTGTTGTGTGGCCCTCCTCCTGAGAAGCTTTTTTATATGGACACACTTTGTAAACATACCTGAAGCCAAAAGTGTAGGTCGTTAAAGATAGAACAAATGGAACTATTGGGCAATCTATGTTACAGGGTTAGTGATAACCAAACAAACTACTACAACAAGAAGTTCGTAACTTATTCTGGTTGATCTCAAAACAATGACCATAGAATGTATAGAACTCCTTCTCAGGTCCTTTAATTTTAAAATCAAGCTTGGTTTATAGAAGCCAAAGCAACACATTAAATGTTCACTGCTTAGACATTGAAACAATATAATACATACCAAAATCATGTTTTAGCTTTTGTGTCAAACTTGATATCCTTGATTGTATTTTAGATAACTTGGCACTGAATTCATCATATTCCTTGCGTACACCAGCAGCCTCTGAGCAAGACAGGACAGCTTTCTCATCTCAAACACCCCCTTAAATTTTCAGTAAATAACCGTGGGAGTTCAGTATATACCTGATATGTTTACTGGAGTTTGAAATAAATTAAAAGCCTTTAGAATTTTCCTAAATGTTTGTTGTATCTTCTCCAACCAAGATGAATTATACGAGGAAGTTGTATCTAGCAACATAAATAATAGTAAGCCACAGGATTGAGTTACCCCAGCTTAAAATGAAATACCGACTAGAAAAGAACTACACACCTGACAAGTCAGGTTCATCGTAGGTGTACGGAGTCGTGTCATCATGATTATCCTCTTCATAACCTTCATCCAGTTCATCGTCTATATCATCATATTTTCCAGTTCCTCCATCGGTATCAGAAGCATAGTGATCATAATGATCATCATGTGTGGCCTTCGGCATATCTTCATGGCTGTCATCAGCGTAATCCTTTTTACCACCTTGATTCTCTGTACTTTCCCCAGTCCAACGAGAAGCAACAATTCGACCTAACTCTTCCCTCGACAATCCCTCAGAAATTTCAGATGATGCTTCATTCTCCTGCAATTATGCATACAAACAAAGATTAGATACAAGAAACTTGTCAAGTCATGAGTGCCAACTGGAGTAGAATATACTACCAAAGGTTCCTTTTTTCCTTTCATTTTCATACCCTTTCTTATACGGTTACACCCCACAACAGAAAATTACTAAAGTTGTTGTTATAAAGGAATACAGAACCTAGAACACAACCAAACATGTTAGCCACCAATACCAATGGATCTGAAATTAACCTGCTTCTCTATTTTACGAAATTTTACATCAATGCAGGGTAAAGCTTGATAATTAAAACCAAAAACACCAGCTTCACCTCTTTCCATACACCTTTCTTTGAAGAACCAGCTACTTGCCCCACTAGTTTGTCTCAAATAATTGAATTCCCTGACACGGCAAATAGTTATTGGATAAATTTAAATGTGGGGTCCAAATTCATTGGCAAGTTAACAACACAAAAGATTATTGCCACATCAGAACAGACAAACGAGGTGGCACAGAGAATCTTTCCTTTGTTAAAACTTTACTTCATGATTTGATCTTTCTTTCTTCTTTCTAAGCCATTCCTAAGCCCTTAATCTCTTGCTCCTAATACATTTTTTTTATCTTTTTTAATCTGTGTAACCATGATCCTTGGGTTAGATTAGCTATTTTACCAAAATTGTCCAGCAACATGCTTCAACTTCTTATTTCCAAAGAGCAACTTAACAGAGCTTATCCCCCTCCTCCAATTGACAACAAATTCTTTATCAGATTATAGCATAGCACCATGAAAGCTTCTTCGGAACAAGAAAATATGGTGAGTAAAGGAACTTATTGTCTTGTCTCCATTAGGTGATATTTTGTTTCCAGCATCATGAGCAACTTCAGTTGCAACAGAAGAAACATCTGTGTATTTCAGTGAAGCAGACTCGTGCTTATTTTCCAAGACATGCTACATAAGAAGGTACAAATGTGTCATTATCAACACAGAACTATGGTAGACGAGCATTTGGAGATTCTTTGAGGAAGAATAGGCCATTCTAATGTCTCAGCCTACCTCCTCTACCATACTAACTGGGGCTCCTTCACTTTTGGGAGAATCACTATTTTCAACTTCTGCATCCATACCAGCATCACTGTGTTCCACTTTGACGGCCTGCCAAAGAGATGATAATGACAAAGACAATAAAAATCACAACCAGAAGAAACAAGATGTACAATGTAAAGATAATTAAAACAACCAATCTAACCTCATTTGAAGAAGAATCCTCCACATTACCAATTATATCATCATGTTTACTTTCTGTGGGTTTGTTTTCAGTGCTAGCTTCTTCCTCAACCTTTTTACTTTCCACCTTCTCTTCCTCGTCAGCTTTCCCTTTTTCCTTTAAAGCTTCCTCTGCTTCTCTTTTTTTCTCTTCCTTCCTTCTCATTCTGCAACCTTGCTTTCTCTACCTGTTCTTTATGTTCTGCGCAAATAAAGAAAACAAGTCATGTAGCAATAAGCTAAATATTAGCATGTATAAGATATTAAGATCAAGAAAATGAACCCGTAGGTCAATTTTTTGAACAACATATAGATGAAAATTTAATCATTTGAAACCTATCTATATGCAATATGGGTACTATTTAAAAGATAAGAAGAAGTTTTATGCTGACAATTGTTTTGTGAAATGTTGGTTGATACATTGCTTAGATTTATGTTCAACAAAAATTCTAAATGGTTTTATGCCAAAGGGATACTTGCTTTCTATATAGGGAGTAATCACAAAATCAAATAACAAGGCATAGAAGAAACTTTAGCATGCACAATAAATTATTCAATCTTGAAAATGAATAATAAATCATAAATAAGAATAAAAAAATCTTCAAAAACCATTTTTTCAGTGCATTCATATTTGTAAAGATAAAGAAGATAGAGAAAGGATTTATGTGTTTTGAACACCTACTCAAGTAATAAAGGAATTGATCATAAAATGGAAGGGCGAAGGGAATAAAAGGTAGGCAACTGCTTTCTCTTTTTCTTTTTCTAACAAATCCTTTATTTGGTTCAAGAAACAAAATGGACAGCCTTTTTTCTTATCCACCTGTTTGCTGACCCATCATTGATGACTAGATTGAAACCCAAAATCTCAAACATGCCCATAGGAAGAAGTAATTCTCTACATTAGATAACAGCATCATGACAAGTGCTTTGAAGTCGTAACAAATAACTATCAAGTTGGATGAAAGTAAACATGGATACAATCACAATGACAATAGGATAAACATCCAAGGAATCTTCAGAATAAAGTGTTACCTTTAAGCTGTTTAACACGACCATTCAATATCTTCTCCTCATTTTTAAGCTTTGTTAGTTCAGATATCTTTGGCTATGGCTAATTTAGCCTTCTCGATTTCCACCTTTCGTGGAAATAAAATATATTTAATAAGTTTTATAAAAAATAGAATGTATATTTTTAAAGTAAATATATGAATTTAAGTTATTTTAAAAAATTAGTTATTAATAACATACAAACATCTTATTGAGGTAATTGCTCGAACTTAAATTCTCTAGAAAAATAATATTATTTTTATCAACAAATACGCTCAATAAATTTAAATACAAGTTATATATTATATGTTGTCAACTGTATACCATTTAATGATCTTTATTCAATGGATGGGCATGTGCTTACCTTCCCAGGCAGCCCATGTATGATTCCTCCTTTCCCATCTGATTATATATTAGTGATACATAGTATAGTCTAATTAAAGAATTAAAATTATTAAATTAGATTAATAGAATAAATAAATAAAATATAGTAAATATATAATTATACTAATTTTTAATTATTGTGTCATTTTTTCGTTAAATATTAGCAGTCGATAATAAATGTAATTTATACACGCAAATATAAGATCTATTCACACCTTGTAAATTATTTTAATTTTACATCTTTTTAAATATATATATATATATATATCATCTTGGTATTGAATTATAAATAAAAAAGAGAAAATCGCATCAGTGACCAAAAAAAAGTTATAATATACGATTTTAACCAACTTTTTTTGGATTTGTCAAAATGACCAACAAAATCGCAACGCGAAATAAAAATCGCAACGCGATCCCCAGAATCGCAAATCAGTTTCCAAAATCGCAACGCGATTCTTGAAAATCGCAATGCGATAGTACAAATTCGCATTGCGATTTTCCAAAATCGCAACGCGAATATGAAAATCGCAACGCGAACACATAAATCGCAACGCGTATCCGTAAATCGCAACGTGTATCCGTATATCGCAACGCGTATCCGTAAATCGCAACGATAATACATAAAATCGCAACGCGTATCCGTAAATCGCAACGCGATATTTAAAGCGCCATTATAATCGCTACGCGTATTTTATTTTCAAATTACAAAAACTAATATTAAGACAAAATCCCGTAATCGCAACTCATAACCTAAAACCTAAAATCACAACTCAGTCCCATCTCCATCTCTCACTCTCTACGGCGAAGAAATCCGTCCCCATCTCCGAAGATTTCCGTCCCCATCTCCGGCGAAATCCCTCACAACCATTCACGGTCAGAAATCCCTCACAATATTCAGAAATGGAAAATCAACCTCCGAGGGTTAGTTTTTTTAATTATTTTTATTTTGAAATGTTTGCATTATTGTAGGTTTTTCATATTGAAACTGATGATAAGTTTACTGGTCATTTCAATAATAGATTAACCATTTCACTTAGATTTCATTTCGCGTTACGATTCTGTCGTTGCGATTTTCATTTCGCGTTGCTATTCTCTCGTTGCGATTTTCAAGTTAGTATTTGTCTTTGTCTTTGTTCTGTCTTTTGGTTGAAGTAATGCAATCCATTCAAGTTTTAATTTGCAGAAGAGTCGCAACGAGATAAATGAAAATCGCAACGAGAGAATGACTGTCGCAACGAGAGAAATGAAAATCGCAACGAGAGAATCGCAACGCGAAATGAAAATCGCAACGTGAGAATCGCAACGCGAAACCAAAATCGCATTGCGATTTTCATTTCGCGTTGCGATTCTCTCGTTGCGATTTTCATTTCGCGTTGCGATTCTCTAGTTGCGATTTTCATTTCGCGTTGCGATTCTCTCGTTGCGATTTTCATTTCAACCAAAAGACAAAACAGTGTTGCAAATTTTAGTTTCAAGAATAAACTACTACTTTTTATGTTTATTGTTTTTGGTATATCTTCACAGTGTAGTTTTTGGTATATCTAACTTGGTATGTTTATTGTTTTTGTAGAAATTTTTTTCGGCTCAATTGACCTTGAGAAATAAAGTCAGCCTGGCCACTACAATTGCTTCGAAGCTTTCACCTGCTCAAAGAAAATTGTTTGAGGAAACCTGCTTCGGGCCATGGCTGAGAGTACAGCATCCGGGTGGAGATGCTAATTTGACCCATTTGTGGCTTCAGACCATGACATCAAATCTACCTGACAGTATACAACGTGGTGAGGAAGAGATATGGTTTCATTTTCCACCAGCGTATACTTGTTTTGGGCGGAAGGAGTTCTGCTTAATCACTGGTCTACGATTCGGACACGATGATGTAGGCCGGTACACTCGTCATATCGCCCGCCCATCATGGTTATCCCGGGTTTTTCCGGATGAGTCAATGGAGAAGCCGAACCTACATGTCGACGACCTGAAGAAATTGTTTAATAAGAAAGCTGGTTTCACTCGGATGGATGACGTCGATGTTGTCCGAGTATGCCTTCTACTACTTGTGTATGCCGGCTTTTTAGGCAGAGAGGCCAGACAACCTATTCATCGGGAGCTAATAATATTGGTAGAGGACCTGAATGCATGGAATCTGTTTCCGTGGGGTTCGTATATATGGAAAGCTACCTGGACTAAGTTGTCGTCTGCCTTTGATGACCGCAAAAGTTTGCGGGGCGATGGGTCCAAATACACTTTGTCAGGCTTTGTTTGGGCCTTTAAGGTAGAATTTCTATATAATGTTTCTAAAATTATAATTAATTATTTAACAATTACTAATTTTGTTATTATATTGTTTGTAGATTTGGATATTTGAGGCTTTCCCCAGCATGCGTACATATGCAATAAAAACGTCAAATGATATTCCCAGGGCTATTTCCTGGAAGAGGAAAACTCTGTTGGATTGGGAAGACTTAATACCATATGCGACAATAAATAATGTAAGTTAACACAAATACTTTCATATAATATATAAACAAGTTATTAATAGTAGACGTTTAACTTTGTTTGAGTTTTTATATTTTAGGAGGCCAACATTCCATTACAAAGACTGACACCCACGGAGGAAGAGCTTGCCACTGATTGGTGGCAAGCTAGTCAGAGTTTTTTTGATGGCACGGATGATGAGCAGCATCCACTTCCTCCAATTCGAGAGCCATCACCTCACCTAGAGCCATCACCCGATCGACCCGACTATACACCTCTAGAACGAGAGCCATCACCTATCCCGTCACATCATCGAGCCTCTTCTCCACCATCACCTCATGATAGGCGACCGGCAAAGATGCCACGACTCCTATCTCCCTGTTCTCCACCTCCACCTCAACGGGATGAGTCAAGGGAGTTACGTGATGAGGTCAATGCCTTGCGTGAGGAGATCGGTACTCTACGCGATAACGATGGTGCATGGCGTGTGGAGGTGTCAACTTTACGTGGTGAGGTTGCCGCTCTACGTGAGATGATAGTATCGTTGCAGAATGAGGTTCATACTCTACGCAACGAGGTAAGTTTAAGATTTTCCATATTTAACTTAATGATAAATTTACTCGTAATTTCACTTAGATTAGCCATTTCACTTAGATTGCTTAGTAAATTTATTCGGTTGCTGCCAATTCTGCTAAACTGTGTATTCTTTAACACTTTGAAATAGTATTTGTCTTTGTTTTGTCTTTTGGTTGAAAGTAAATTTGTTCGGTTGCTGCCAATTCTGCTAAACTGTGTATTCTTTAACACTGTGAAATAGTATTTGTCTTTGTTTTGTCTTTTGGTTGAAAGTAAATTTGTTCGGTTGCTGCCAATTCTGCTAAACTGTGTATTCTTTAACACTGTGAAATAGTATTTGTCTTTGTTTTGTCTTTTGGTTGAAAGTAAATTTGTTCGGTTGCTGCCAATTCTGCTAAACTGTGTATTCTTTAACACTGTGAAATAGTATTTGTCTTTGTTTTGTCTTTTGGTTGAAAGTAAATTTGTTCGGTTGCTGCCAATTCTGCTAAACTGTGTATTCTTTAACACTGTGAAATAGTATTTGTCTTTGTTTTGTCTTTTGGTTGAAAGTAAATTTGTTCGGTTGCTGCCAATTCTGCTAAACTGTGTATTCTTTAACACTGTGAAATAGTATTTGTCTTTGTTTTGTCTTTTGGTTGAAAGTAAATTTGTTCGGTTGCTGCCAATTCTGCTAAACTGTGTATTCTTTAACACTGTGAAATAGTATTTGTCTTTGTTTTGTCTTTTGGTTGAAGCAATGCAATCCATTCAAGTTTCAATTTGCAGAAGAAGAAATAGTTTACTTTCGCAACACGAAACTTAAAATCGCAACGCGAAACCAAAATCGCAACGCGAAATGAAAATCGCAACGACAGAATCGCAACGCGAAACCAAAATCGCAACGACAAGATCGCAACGCGAAACCAAAATCGCATTGCGATTTTTATTTCGCGTTGCGATTCTTTCGTTGCGATTTTCATTTCGCATTGCGATTCTGTCGTTGCGATTTTCATTTCGCGTTGCGATTTTGGTTTCGCGTTGCGATTTTAAGTTTCGTGTTGCGAAAGTAAACTATTTCTTCTTCTGCAAATTGAAACTTGAATGGATTGCATTACTTCAACCAATAGACAAAACAAAGACAAATACTAACTTCAGGGTATTAGTTTGAAACATATTTTTCTTTGTTATCTGATGCATTTTGTGAACTATGATAGAATAATGACTTGGGTGAATACAATGCAAGTTTGAAACATATTTGTCTTTGTTTTCACTGTTTAAATATCATGTCTGTTTATTTACTGATTTTGTATTTAATTATTTAGCGGCCCGATAGAGTGGATGCTTTACGTCGGGTTATGCTTGCACGACGGAGTTCACGCATCAGACAGCGTGCACGTGCTATTAAGTCTCCGTACACCCCAATAGTGCGAAGACACCGCAAGAAGAAGCCCGACTCGCCTGTCATCCCTCAAGAGTCCACTCCTATCGTTGAAGAGGCCCCCCTATCATTCCTCGAGAGTCCCCTCCCACCGTTCAAGAGGCCACTGTCATCATTGAAGAGGTCCCTCCCACCATTCAAGAGCCCGATTCACATGGCGTCATATGTAGGCTTCTTGAGAAACCCTCTGACGTGCCGGACATGATGGATTCAAGTTGGCTCTCGTATGAGTTACCGGCCAGTACCATACCGGTATCTGAAGAGGAGAGGGATCAACTACCGGACACAATTCTGGATAACACCCTTTGGGCTAAGACCGCTGTTGATTTTTATCTACATGAGCAGAGCCAGGGGTGTTTCACTGACATATGCAAGCTCACCGATGATATCTATTTGTTGCTTGATCGGTCTTGGTGGGGCGTATTATTAGGGGTCGAAGACAATGGCTATTTCGATGGGGGGGTAAGTCTTATATTTTTCTTATATTTCAATTTGATTAATTTTTTTTTAAATTTATGTAAGTCACTATATATGTCTTTTTTTGTAAAACAGCATATCGATGCGTGGGTGACACGTCTTCTAATAATAAGAAAACTTAAGAAAAATAAAAATATACGATATACAATTATGCCGACGTCTTTTCACGCCGTTCACTTGAAGAATGCACGAGATGAATCATTTGATTTGGGCAATGGACAAGCTAAACTTTATCCTGCATGGTGGGAGGTCGATAAGGTTAGTATTTATTTTAGATTGAGTTTAAAGGTTTTATGAAATAAGTGCGCAAATGAATGAATTATTACTTATGATTGCAAGTGTTTATCCCTGTTTTGGAACGTAAACATTGGATTCTCGTCGAGCTTCAGCTCCCATCCCTTAAGACAATAGTGTATGACAGCATGATAAATTACATATCATTGGCTGATTTAAGAGATGTTATTAAGGGATGGAGCTCTCATTTGGCTAAATTCTTGGATGCGATCAATTATTGGACTCGTTCTGGAAACAAGAAGCCAAAGAAGCTCAATATTACAGTTATTAGAGACGAGACCGCGCCACAACAAACGAGCGGAGCCAGAGGAGATTGTGGTCATCTCGTATGCTTGGCGTTGGAGCGTTTGACGACGGGAAGCATCAAGTATCTACCTCCCACCGATAGAGATAGAGCTGCAGTAGGCTTGTGGTTTCGGCATTATATGGCTAAATCGATATATACGAGACGCTCCCTACCTGCATCCGCGTTATAAAAATGTCCATAAACAAATGGTAAGTTTATATACTTTTGGTTTGAAAATGTTTGGTTAAGTACCTAGAATTCAATAATTTGCTGTTTGTAGGTTTTAGATGTGTAGAAAGTGTTGTTTGAGCAAATGTTTGGTTTCTGCAGGTTAATCTCAGAAGTGAACTGCGTGAAAATGATGTATGGCTGCAAAAGTTGATTCAATAGTTTAATTGATTGTTTTTTGATTGTTTAATTGATTTGTAAAAGTTGATTCAATAGTAGATGATCGGAAATAAGAATTATTGCTTATTTTTTGATTGTTTAATTGATTTGTAAAAGATGACTTGTAAAAGTTGATTTGTGTAATTGATGCGAATATAATTCTTATTTGTGCTTGTTTAATTGATTGAAATGTAATGGTTGATTTTGTTGATTTCAATCTGCATTATGTTGAAGGCAAAATTGACTATCGCAATGCGAAATGAAAATCGCAATGCGAAATGAAAATCGCAACGAGAGAATCGCAATGCGAAATGAAAATCGCAATGCGGAAATGAAAATCGCAACGGGAGAATCGCAATGCGATTTTAATTTCGCATTGCGATTCTCTCGTTGCGATTTTCATTTCGCATTGCGATTTTCATTTCGCATTGCGATTCTCTCGTTGCGATTTTCATTTCGCATTGCGATTTTCATTTCGCATTGCGATTTTCATTTCCGCATTGCGATTTTCATGTTGGGATTTTCATTTCGCATTGCGATTCTCTCGTTGCGATTGTAATTTCCGTGTTGCGATAGTCAAATGCATGCCTAATAGTGATAACAACTGAATAACAAGAGTTGGTTAAGTCAAAATGGTTGGCCTGAGTCATTAATTCAACTGAAAATGTTAAAAGTTCACACATAAAATCCACATAATACAACGTTGGCATTTAAAAATCACCTAAGTTAACAGTCCCAAAAGGTGAAGCCAATTGTGATTTTGATGAGGATCCATATTTTGGTAGAGGAAAAGATGATTTTGATGGCACTGGTGATCCACATGTCAACCTTGTATGACCACTTTCCTTGCACCGACTACATGTCGATCTCTTCTTCTCTTCACCCTTAGACGGTATACGATCGTGACTTTTTGGTCGGCCAGGTAGCCTTCTGTCCATGGCTGGTGGCAAAACTGTTTGTAAGTCATCTGGTATGTCCCACTCAGAAGGATGTGAAATAGGGTAGACAATCTCGGCATAAGTCTGTCGATAAACTTCTGTAGTGTAGCAATCCATAGCGTATGCGCTTGAATCATCTTGGTTTAAATGAAGAGCAACTTTTATAACATGGCCACACGGATAACCAGATGTTTGCCATTTCATACAACTACACGTCTTTGCATTTAGATCGACTAGCCCATTTAAGTTATTATCCAGTACTTGAAACAAAGTGTTTGAACATGGTTCAACTCTCCATGACGTTGACTTCACAACACGTTTCGTTATCTTTTTTTCAGTCCATGGTGTAACACGATGTTCCAATGTTCCTGTAAATTTAAATAAACAATACTTAGTAAAATATATAAATATGATAAGTTACGAATTCAAAGAAATAATACCTGCATGGTTTCTTTTCTTGTAGTACCACTGTTGAATAGAGGCTCGAAAAAACTCCATTAACATAGTAATGAGTAATTTCCGGGAATGACGACTTAGAGCGTTGATTGATTCTGTACTATTAGACGTCATGAAACCATATCTTGCTCCAAGTTGATGTACTCTTGACCATCTTTCAAACCCGACATCTTCTAGTGTTTGAGCACACTGAGGCAAAACACGTCTTAAACAATTTATATGCTTATTGAAATCCACTTCCCGATAAGCTTTTACAGCCTTCCAGTATGTCCATTTGTGCTTTTTTATACCAGCAGACCTTGATTTTAGATTTCTATACAAATGAACACCACAAAGTCCATGAAAAGCATCTGGGAAACACCTTCTAACAGCGTTGTCAATTGAGTTTGCCCTATCGGATATGATTGTCAGATTGCTAATAGGACCTATGCAATCCCTAAGATGCCCCATAAACCATGTCCATGAATCAGAGGTTTCAGATTTGCCAACCCCGTAAGCTATTGGCAATATCCCATTGTTAGCATCCATGGCTACTGCTAATAAGTTTACTCCAAGGTATCGACCTTTCAAATGTGCTCCGTCAACTATAATAACTGGGCGCATGCAAGTAATAAACGAACGAATCTACAAAATAATATACACAATAAATATAATCATTTAAATGTGAAATGCATGTAACTAACAAAAATGAGTCAACAAAATTATATTGATTTACTAACCGTAGCACCAATGGCGATAAACAGCAACTCAAAGCGTCCATCTCTATCTGTTTTGATATGAGTTACCGACCCAGGATTTTTCAGCTTTAAATTGTGACAATAAGCCGGCAGTTGGGCAAACGATGCTTCTGGCGACCCCCTCAACAATTCCAAGGCATAACATTTGGCTCTCCAAGCTTGAGAATATGATATACTAATCTTGAACCGAGCATTCATGTCAGTCATAATTTCATGTCCCCGATATACCCTGCCATTCAAAAACATTAACTCAGCCAGAAAACCACCCAACACCTTTTTGTTTGCCTGTCTATGGTGAGGAAAAACTTGGGTTCTTGAACATGTATGTTTATCAATAAAAGTCCTAACTTGAAACATTTCGCAATCTTTTATTCTCTTTGCAATCATTCGCCACATACAGTTTTTGTCAATCATACACCTTGTTTCGAAACGATCTTTGCTTGATTTGTTAACTTTTAGTTGATAGCCATCTTCCACACATTTCGTATACAAAGCTATCTTCAAGTCTTCCTTTGTATCAAAACAATCATCTTTCTTGATACGAATAACTTTTGTGTAACAATCAACTGCTTTCTTTACCAACTCTTCTTCCGGTATCTAAAGTAATTCTGGCATATTCCAGTTATACGCCCGTGGCATTTTCTTTTCTTCGGGGATTTTTTCTTCTTCTTTTTCTTCTTCAGGATTATATGAATTACAGAATGGATGTTCAACATGTTCATTCACAGTCGTAACTTCCTCCTCATTATCATCAACAATACATTCTTCGGCAACGGCTGTTTCATCATCAAAATTCGGGTATTGACCAATATCAAAATCATTACACGCAGGGTCTGTTTCTTCTTCTGAAACATCATCAAAATCCGTGTATTGACCAATATCAAAGTCCGGATATTGACCAAGACCAAATTTCGAATACTGACTAGTACTCACAATTTTTTCTGTTGGCTCATCATCGTCTAACTGGTCAATACGAAAACCGGAATTTGGTGCTGAAAGTTGATTGGGATTTGGATTAGAGAAAGGTTGTGGGTTTTGAGAAAAACTTAGTTGATTACTACCCGCTACTGACCCAACAATACTACTTCTAGGTTCAACAACATACAATGTAACATCATCTTGTGAAACACTAATGTAAGCAATGAATCGTTCAACATCTTCATTGTCGGTTAACAAATAAACTTTACCATTTCTCTGATAAGATAGCCTAAATCCACTTAGGGGCTCTAAATTCAATTTATTTGAAACACGTAGCATTAGAGTTTCATAAGTTAACTTTTGTAAAGACAATTTTAGTTGAAGATTCATGGGTAAAGGCATATATTGTAAAACACCATGAACATTATCCCATGACCCTCCAAAACACAAATCTATCCAAACATGATCAACATTAGATGATTTCATGGTTGTAAATTAATTTACTAAACAGACGAGCTGCGAAACTAAAACCTGTTGCCGGATTGGGAAGGATGTCGTTGTATATAGGAACGGATGTCGCCGGAGAGAGTGATAGATGGAGATGGAATGAGTTGCGATTTAGGGATTTAGTTTATGATTTCAGTGTTATATACCCAAAATTTCAGTGTTGTGATTTACAGATTCTCGTTGCGATTTACGGATTATCGTTGCGATTTACAGATTCTCGTTGCGATTTACGGATTATCGTTGCGATTTACAGATTCTCGTTGCGATTTACGGATTATCGTTGCGATTTACAGATTCTCGTTGCGATTTACGGATTATCGTTGCGATTTACGGATATGCGTTGCGATATACGGATACGCATTGCGATTTACGGATACGCGTTGCGATATACGGATACACGTTGCGATTTACGGATACGCGTTGCGATTTATGTGTTCGCGTTGCGATTTTCATATTCGCGTTGCGATTTTGGAAAATCGCAATGCGAATTTGTACTATCGCATTGCGATTTTCAAGAATCGCGTTGCGATTTTGGAAACTGATTTGCGATTCTGGGGATCGCGTTGCGATTTTTATTTCGCGTTGCGATTTTGTTGGTCATTTTGGCAAATCCAAAAAAAGTTGGTTAAAATCGTATATTATAACTTTTTTTTTGTCACTGAGACGATTTTCTCAATAAAAAAAACCTTTACTCTAAAACTTTTTGAATTGACTTTTTGTCGATAGGTCGTTAAAATTGTTAAAAATCAAATGAAGTGATAGTTTAATGCTAATGTGAAAATTAAAAAATATATATTCATTTTGTTGTTTACACGTGTTAACATACACAAATTTTTCACTTAATCATTTTTTTAAGAAATCATTAATTTTATTCAAAATAAAAAATATCTTAAATTATAATAAAAATTTACAATCATAATCGAAAATTAAACACATAATTAGAATAATTTTCTATAATCATTAAAATAAAACTAGCAACTTTAGATCACATAAGGACAATACAAGAAAAAATTAAAATATAACCAATCAAACTCGAACATAGATAGATATAAACATATATGATCACTTCGGCAAACGAACCACAAAAAGGGATTAAGCTACTGAAAAACCACTGACAAATCGTAAATCAGACTCAAACGACGTGAAAAGCTATCCACGAATGTATAATGGGTATTCAAATCCAATCTGAGGGTCCAGAGCATGGAAGATCAACAATATAACAGATAAGCGCCATCTTGATCGATCGTTGCGATGTCTAATCAACACTTAAAAAAACATAAGAGAAAACAACGACCAAAACGGTCAAAAAACGTGACATATAGTCATAGGAAAACGTGTCATACATACAGATTTATTAAAAATAAAAAAATAAAATAAAAAATAATAAAAAATATCGACGGTCGATAACTAACATTAAAATTAATGTCCTTGCCGATCAACAAAAAAAAATAAACGACTTACTAATGAGGAAAAACTTCACTTCATCATTTTTATCATAGAAACATAAGGTTCTTTTTATATATTTGACATTTGTTACGCTTATCTTAAACCCTAATGTATCTCATTATTTTCTATTATTCTGTTAATTTTTTTCAATTTTTTTTAAATTGATAAATTTACACACACAAAAAATATTTTGAAGTTTGAATATTTTGTTGAATTTAATAAGATTAGAATGATCGTTCGGATATTCGAATGATGAAAAAATATTATTCTTAGAATACAAATAATATATTTCAAAATTAGTATCGTCATCATAAGATATTAAATGATTAGATCTTTAGATAAATTTTTATAGACTAGTGAATTTTATGAAACTAAATCGAACAAAAAAATATGATTAAGAATATTTTAATACAATCTTATTACGAATGACTAGAAACAATAATTAATCCATAAGATTTAACTTTTTTTTTTTTTGCAAATATATATATATATAAAAGATAATGACCATATCACCGTACATGACTGATTTAATGTTTCAATGACAAAAAATCAACTAAAAAAATTTAGTGGTAAAACCAAAACTTTTTATAACTGAGTTTTCAAAATGAGATAGTTCCTAAAGTTTAACCTGCTAATGAAATAATTTTATCCTTTATTTATTTATCTTTGACTTAAACTAAAAAGTAGTACCTAAACTATACTTTTTTTTCTTTGAGTACCTAAACTAATTTTTGATCAAAATAGGTCATTAAACAATTATATTTTTTTGTTGAAAATAAGTTCCTAAACAATTATGTAACCACTTTAAGTACTTCAATTATTTTTAGTCAAAATAAGTCCCTAAACTATGTCTTTTTTTTTGTTTTAAGCCCCTAAAATATTTTTTAATCAAAACAAGAACCTAATTTTATGTGACATGTCAACATTTTATTGGTCAAAAAAAATTTATAAGTGAAAAATAATAGGACTTATTAAATATAATAGGTTAAGTACTTAGTTTAACCAAAAAATAATTTAAGTACTTAGAGCAAAAAGAGAACATAATTTAGGTACTTATTTTTACTTTGGTAAACTACATAATTCCTCACTGAACTTTATTATCTCTCATATTTCACTCATTGTACTTTCAATTTCTCTAATTTACTTACTTTAACTTTCAAATTGCTCTTATTTTAGTAATTCTGAATTATTTTATTATTGTTTTGGTATCACGTGTCAATTTTTTACTATTATTTAATATAAATATTTTAAAATATAAAACAAAAACAAATTGTGGTCGTCCATTGTTCATCGACGTTGGACGCCATCGTCGATGGTGGTCGTTCGGTCATAGATTTCATCGATCATTTTGTCTCAATCCCATGAGTCTGAATTCGACATCCATTTTGTTGGAACATTCTTTGAATCCAATCAAAAGTGAAAACCAAAACGTCAGTTGTTGTCGACCGCCTTAGATGGTGTCGTTCGATCCCATATTTCATGGGTCGCTTCGCATTGACCCCTTCCGAATTCGATCTCCATTTTATCAGAACATGCTCCAAAGTCCATGAATAGGAGATCGAAAATGAGAAAAACAAAATGTTTCAGTAGAGATTCACGGGTTTTGAGATATTTTTCGATGAAATAACTAGCAGATCATACTCAACATGTCAGAGCGAGTCTCTTGGTGTAATTTAGGATCAAATGATTTACCAGTTCCGAAGGCCGACGATAGTCGATAGTGACGAGAAAGGGAGATGGTGAAGTTAGAGATGATGGAGAAATTAAAATATTATTTTATTATTTATTTTAAATTATTTTAATATTTTAATAATAAAAATATATCACATTATAGAATAATAATAATAACAATAAAATAATTTATAATGACTAAAACATGAGTAATTCAAAAGTTTAGTGAATAAATTAAAAAAATAAAAAATAAAACTAGTGAAATAGGAAAGAAGATAAAATTTAACGAAAAATTATGTAATTTAGGGATGTTTGTTTGCCTCTTAATCGAATCATTCAGCGCGGAATGTTGAACGGTTCATCATTCAGCGCGTTTGTTTCGCACCTCTGAATGATTAAATGTTGAATGATTCAATGATGACTGATTTATCAAAACAATACTGAATGATTCGGTGATGACTGATTCAGTAAAACAGTGTCGAATGATTCAGCACAGAAGTACATTCTGAATGATTCAAAGCCATTATCAAACAGCATGTCATATTCAGAGCTAATTAACCTCTGAATCATTCAATATTTGAATCATTCAGCTCTTAATCATTATAAATTAAATAAACAACACTTAACCCTTCATGTTTTAGGTGTGACATGACTCAATGAAGTTTCCAATACTAAAAAAATCCACACATTCACACACTGAATCATGGATTCCTTTGACTCTGAGCCGACTAAATTTGAACAAACACGAATTTCTCTGTTTCTTTTTTCTCCTCTCCGCGTGGAAAAATCGTGTAACAGGTGGCTGTTAAGTAATATAAGAATCCGCGAAAGGCATTCCTTTTCATTGTCACCATCAACTCCAAATAAAACGAACACAAAAGAAAAGCATTTTTAATTGTCCTTTCCAAACGCCTATTTTTTATTATTTAAAGGCCTAATTTTCTTTCAGTGTTTATAATTTTCAAACTTTGAAATTTCGATCATTCTACTTTTGGATTTTAAAACTAAGTCAAAATTTTGAATATTAATACGTGGAACATTCAAAATAACACATAAATAAGCTAACAGTGATATTTATTTATTTATTTAAATAATAAGAGGATTAAGTACCCTGAAAATAGAAGTATATGGGTAAATTTGAAAAAGGAAAAAGGAAAAAAGAAAATAGGGACTGAAAGAAGAATTAAACCTTAAATACGTCAAACTGAAAAAACAACTTCTTTCTCCTTTCCTTATTCGCTTGCTATATTTTATACTCCGTAAATATAGATAGGAGTTACTCCACCTTTACTCACCTACAAACCTTTTTTTTTTTTGAATTTGATAAAACAAAAATACGAAAAGGAGATTCACGAAAATATGGGTTCGCCGACGTCGGCAGGGAACTCATCGACGACACAGATAGTGGCTCGTTCCTCGATGATGGACTGGATAAGAGCTTGCGGCTTAGCCGGAGTTAGGATCGACAAGGAAGAGCTCAGACGGAGGCTTCTGATGCCTCGGTATCTACGCCTCGCGATGCTAGATTCCATTAGGAAAAAAGACGTCGACGGCGGTGATCACCGTTTCCGTTCGCGGTCCTCCGATGATGTTCATATTCCTGAATCCCCTATGGTCGTTTTTATTAACTCTCGTAGCGGTGGCCGTCGTGGCCCGGTCCTTAAAGAGCGTCTCCAGCAATTAATCAGCGAAGAGCAGGTAACTATTCTTTTTTTTTTTAACAAAAATAGGTTTAAGACTTATTTATATAAATTAGCTAAAGAATTTATAGTTTTGTGAATGTAGGTGTTTGACCTCCTCGATGTGAAACCGCATGAATTTGTAAGGTATGGACTGGCTTGCCTTGAGAAGTGGGCTAACAAAGGAGATATCTGTGCTAAAGAGACACGACAGAACATTAGAGTTGTAGTATGTTTCTACCAACTTCTTACAACTTTTAAACTTGTCTTCCCATATACCTTTTTCTTTTTGGTTATTTATAATGTTCCTAAGGGGATTTGAGATGTTCTTGCGTTAGTTACTGTTACATTTCGGTTTTCATAATCACATAATGTTAATTACTGATTTTGTTTTCTAGGAAAATCTGTAAGAGTCAAAAAGTGAATTATTCTAGTTTTCTAAGAAAACAAATTAATGTGTTAAATTAAAAAAAAAATCTTTTCCTGAGTTATAAAATTCACGATTTTATTTTTATTGCTTAACCTTTGTGTTAAAATTGGTGGTTTGCTTGCATATTACTCATTGGTTTGATGTTATTGCAAGCTGATGTTATACAACTCTGTATGACTGAGCAGGTTGCTGGAGGTGATGGTACAGTCGGTTGGGTGCTTGGATGTCTTGGAGAACTTAATCAAAAGGGTAGGGATCCAGTTCCTCCTGTAGCCGTCATTCCACTTGGTACTGGCAATGACTTGTCTAGAAGTTATGGTTGGGTAAGATACTTTTAAATTTTATGTTTTTATCTTGTTTGCTGCTCTATTTCTCTTGCTTTATTGCCTTATGCTCTGAATGTTACTGCAGGGAGGTTCATTTCCTTTTGCTTGGAAATCAGCAATTAAAAGAAATCTGAACCAGGCTACGACCGGTCCAATTTGTCGTTTAGATAGGTAAGTATACATATGTCACACAATGATTAGTATGGTGTTCTGCTGTTTCCTACTGGTGATTTTTGGGTGATTGAATTTTATTTATAAGTTTGATAATCCACTATTGAGGACTCCGTTTATGTATCAGTTTCTTATAATTGGCAATGGGTTTGCATAAGCCGTTATTGTTATATAAATCTTACTTTGCTGCTATATATGTTATTGCTTCTTTGGCGATACAGTTGGCATCTTGTGGTGCAAATGCCTGGCGGAGAAGTTATCGATCCTCCTCATTCTTTGAAAGCCATTGAAGAGTGTCATCTTGATCAGGTACTAACTTATATGTTTTAAACCTCTGTTCTACTTGCATGATCGTTTTTGAGTCCTTTGAAGATTTATGAAATAGTATCTGTTTGAGTTTGTAGAGTTTGGTTAAGTTAATTTGGTATTATAGGAGTTCACCAAATGTAACTTGTGGATAACACATCATATATTATGTAAAAATGTTTTACATGTCTATTTTTGCTTGTTACTAAATTTATACAGACAAATTTTTAAGAAGAAGAGACTACCTTTTAGGTCATAGATCAATATGCGCTTTAATGATTGATCCAATATATAATACATTATCAAATGTACTATGGCCTTATATAACTAAAACTTCTTCCTAAGCCTGGTATACTATTTGGTTACATGGACATGATATTAGTGTTTCTTTTGTTCTTTTTTGTAATAAAAATTTTTTTATTGTGATTTTATCATGTGAAATTTCAAATTCAAATGAAATTTTCTTGTCTGTGACTGTAGACATTGGAGATTGAGGGGAACAGTCCTGACACAATGAACTGCTATGAAGGAGTATTCTATAATTACTTTAGCATAGGTATACTATACAGGTTTAACTTCTAGAACCCGGTTGGTTTAATTTCATGCATGTGTAATTTCACTTGTTTTTTTTTTTGATAGAAGTAGGAGGTCTCATTAAAACTCCCTTCATAATTAACCCTTTCTAAGAGAAAATGATCAACTAGAGGAAGGAGGAAAAGAGTGCCTCATTTTATTGATATAACATAAGTACAACAATAATCCTTTACATTAAATCAAAAAAGACTGCCCTCAAGAAATGCATAAAGCATCCTAAATAAAGCCAGACAGTCACCCAACCCCTTCTTTAGTTAACTTATCAGCCTCCCAATTACAGCCCCTAGGAATTAACCTCACTATCAACACCCTAGTCAATACAAAAGACTCAATCTCCTTTATTAGATTACTAAAGTATACAGGAGCAAAAGGAGACAACTGGATCCAATCCACAACTGATTTACAATCGCTTTCCAGAATCATTCTACCTTTAGTAGACCAAATTGAGGAAAAGAAAATTTCAATTGCTTTCGTAATTACCTCCAATTCGGCTAATGGAGGAGGGCCAGATCCGACACTTTCAGAAAACGACGCTAGGGTAAAACCATTTGAATCTTTAAGAATGCCCCCTATACCACCTGCCAACCCATCTTTTCTAACAACACCATCAACATTGAACTTGTAGAAATCCACAGGAGGAGGAAGCCATCTCTGTAAAGTCCTACACTGAGCCATAGAGCACTTAAGATCGTCTACTAAAGAGGGATCAGCAATAAATAAATGTTGAATAGATTCTTCATTTTGTTTACATAGCGGACAAAGATCACCATCTAATAAGGGAACCCCTTTTTCTTCAACTCTAATTTTACTGCCAGTTTTTGGTGTGTTACTTGCCAAAGAAAAGTTTCAACTCTTGGAGGAACCAACCCCAACCATACCCTATTCTTCCAAATAGAGTTATCCACATGATCCTTAGCTAAAGACATTCTGCAGAATTTCATTGAAAACAGCCCATCACCCTTCCCAGTCCAAGATAGAAAATCATCCACTTTCTCAAACAACTTTATGTTGTTCAATTTGATAATTAGTTCCAACCATTGTTCCAATTCCCAGTCATTCAAATTTCTTCTTGTTTGAATCATTCATTAAGAAGCTGCTGACAATTCCTATCCATATCCAAGAATCTTGGGGAGAATACACCCTACTAACTGACATAGACAAACTGTCTACATTGTGTTTGTTGCATATCAAATTTTTCCACAAGGTGTCTTTCTCATTTGCAAACTTCCAAATCCATTTCCCTAGTAAAGCCCGATTAGTTAAATTTAAATCCAAAACCTCCAGTCCTCCATATTCAATCAGACGACAAACCGTTTGCCAATTCACCTAATGGATGCGATTTTTCTCTGAAACATCACCCCACAAGAATCTAGCCATCAATGAATTCAGCTTCTGACTAACTCTACTCGACAATTTGAAAACGGAAAGGAAAAAATCGGAAGAGAAGACAATGCTAACTTCAGAAGTACCAATCTGCCAGCTAAGGATAGTGAAGAAGCTTTCCACCAGCCAATTTTTTATTAAACCTCTGAATAATCGAATCCCACAGAAAATCTGAATTCTTCTTTGCTCCTAGTGGTAACCCTAAATATTCTATAGGGACGAACCCACAGAGCAACCTATGGATTTGGCCTAATCTTTCAGGATATCAACTTCCATATTGATTCCAAACAAATTACTTTTCGATAGATTCAGCTGAAGCCCAACCATCAAGCTGAAAATTCTCAAGACTCTTTTAGCATTTCTAATTTGTCCGATGGAAGCACGACAAAAAATGATAAGGTCGTCTGCAAACTGAAGATGTGACAACTGACAAGGATTTTCTGACCTTCCAATAGAGAAACCATAGAAAAGGCCCCGATCCACAGCTTAAGCCAACATTAAATGAAGTAACTCTCCCACTAGATTGAACAATAAAGGAGAAAGACTACATCCTTGTCTTAACCCTTTAGACATCGGAATTTCCTTTGTGGGGGTGCCATTCAGAAAGACAAAAATAGACGTAGAGGATAAACAGTACGAGATCAACTAACACCATCTCTCGCCAAATCCCATCTCCTTCATGATTCTTAGAAGGATCGGCCATTCAACTGTGTCGTATGCTCTACGGAAGTCAGCTTTAAAAACAACACCTTGTAGCCCTTTCTTCCTCCAATAATCAATGCCTTCATTTGCAATAAAGGCACAGTCCAACAGTTGTCTACCTGGGATGAAAGCAAATTGGGAAGAGCTAACAATGTCATTAACGCAAGAAATGAGTCTCTTGGACAATACTTTGGAGAGGATTTTATATAAACTTCCAACGAGGCTGATCGGTCTATAGTCCTCCAAACACTCTGGGTTTACCTTCTTCGGAATTAAGGTAATGAAGGCATGATTGATACCATGTAATTTCACTTGTTGAGGAGCTGTACCTTCATGCAGAAGGTTGATAATCTTAATTTTTTATGTTGGCTGTTACGAAGGTTAGCTGCTACTTTATTTTAGGAGAAACAGAAGAGAGTTATAGCGTTTTAACCAAATCCTTAATGCAGTCCATAGATGCCTGAGCTTTTATAATGCTTCTCTTTCCTCTATTCTATGGAAAAAATGAGTGGCATTTTGGGGCAGTGGACCATATTACTCTTATGACTTAGGACAACTCATTAAATCCTTGCTTATGATGTGTTTTTGTTCATTATTGTTATTATTATTTTACATTCAGGAATGGATGCGCAAGTTGCTTACGGATTCCATCATTTACGTAATGAAAAACCTTACCTTGCGCAAGGTCCTATTTCGAATAAGGTAACTTTTTTAACTTATTGACCTTAAGTTGAATAATGCTTTGTTGCGATCTCTTGATGTTACACTATCGACCAAATATATATATTTATTAGTTTTTTATGGTGATAGGGCCATCTGTCCAACATATAGGGATATCATCTGTGGACTATATGTCCAGATGATATTAGTGAGTATGCATAGTATAATCTGGACCATAGGAAGTAATTTTCTTGCTTGTATAAAGTTAAGTTTTTCCTCAATTTACTTTTTTGTGACTAAATATTTTGCCTTCAGTCTTGCAGTACCTATATTTTAAATATTGTATGCTCATAATACTGATATGGGATGTGGAGGATGCGTGAAAACAAGGACGGAACCATGATGAAACAATAGGGGGGCCAAATATAAATAGTAATAAAACGGGGGGTTCATGGTCTAATTGTTAAGCCATTAATTATTTTGTAATTCATTTGGTCCGAACCTCAATTATAATTTTAAAAACTAGGGGTTAGTGTCTAATTTGTCTAATTTTGGAACTGATAGGATCCTGTGAAGCATTTAATCTGAAATACAGGGACCTTGACTTAATTTGCTTTGTTTCAAAACTAATAGGGACCTAAAATGTAGTTTGGACCTCAATCTTTTTGGGGGAAGCTTATTTTGCATAGTTCCAAAACTAGCAGTTACTTAGGAAATAACTGAACCCAGCAAATTTGGGGTGCATGGTTTCAAAACTAGTAGGGACTTGGGAAGTAATTGAACCCACCAAACTTGGGGGTGGCCAAGGCCCCTCCCAGCCCATACATGGTTCCTTCCCTGCATGAAAAGCTAGAAGTAAAATGAATCTACAACATAAAACTGGTAGAAAAGTCTTCTATGCATATTTCATGTTGTCCCAACTTAAACCTTCTGCTTCTAATAAATAAAAGAGGAAGGAGTTCTTCAGTAGAATTGTCCAATATTACTGTATACATTTGGATGCTTAAACTCAAATATTCGATTACGAATTATCTTATAAACAACTTAAATGTAATTTGGTTTACACAATCTTTTATTGTTTCTAACTTTCTCCTGTTATTTTCGCTTGGATTTGAAAAAAAAAGATGATATTGAATTTGTTAAAAGTTGAGTTAAATTGCAGTTTTCGGCTTAGCATTCCCTGGTCTATGATTTGATTTGGTAAAGCTAATATTAGATTGTACTTGGTCCAACTTTTGTGGCAGATTATCTACTCCGGTTACAGTTGCACTCAGGGTTGGTTTCTCACACCTTGCATGAGTGATCCAAGTTTAAGGTTAGATATTATTTTAGTTGTTTATATATATATATATATATATATGCTTGTTGGGATGTGTGTCTGTGCATATCTAATAAACATATGCTGGGTTTGACTTTTGCTTAAACAGTATAGGCCTTGGTGCTGAGGCAATGCACAAGAAATTAACTGCTTTATATGTAACGGTCACTTAGCTAAGATATGGTTGTACCTAGACAGAAGTGATGAAAAAAGGGCACCTGGTTGGGTGATTGAACCGTTTCAACTGGAAACCAGTAGCCCAGTTGGCCCAGTTCATCTCCAAGAACTGGGAAACCTATGAATTGGTAGGAATCCTGGTCGACCAGTAAAAAAAAAATGGGATTAAAATGGTAACCATTTTGTTTGGTTGAGAAGAAACATTCCATGAATCATAGAGAAAGTACCTCTCTTTCTTGTTAATTGCATTTTGGAGTGAACAAAACTCCTTTTTGAGGTGAATATATTTAAAATATGTTTCTAAATGCAGGGGACTCAAGAATATTTTAAGGATACATATTAAAAGGGCCAGGTGCTCGGAGTGGGAGCAGATTCCTGTTCCTAAAAGGTACGTTTTGAATTATTTACCTCTACCGTGTGATACATGACCATCTTAATTTTTCTAGGATCTGGCTGTTAGTCTTGTTACTTTTTAAATGTTAGCTTTCATGATTATTACGTAATCTTAGCATCTTTACTAGAGATCTTCATGTCACATCTGTGGTATTTCTTTTATCGAACCATATGCTTGACAAGTTATATTGTAAAATTTACTATGACAAACATATCCTCCTCATATGGCTTTTATGGTTTAATCACTCTTATATTATGCTGCTTTTTTAGTGTGAGGGCAATTGTTGCTTTAAATCTTCATAATTATGGAAGTGGGCGAAATCCATGGGGTAAGCTAAAACCAGATTATTTGGAGAAGGTATGATACATTTCTAGTTCTCTAAAGTTACTTTATCTACGGAGTTAATACAATACTCTTTCTCTGTGTATGTATTTGTTTATGTTTGATGGTCGAATTCGGATGTGAAAGGCCGAGTGATATAATTTGTTTTGGCTCCCTAACAGAACTAAAAATATTTTCTGCTGGATTTTGCAATTGAAAACAATTTCTAAGCTGTTTTCCTTGGATTTTCTTTGTTCGTGTTTCAGAGAGGCTTTGTTGAGGCCCATGCTGATGATGGCCTCCTAGAAATTTTCGGGTTAAAGCAAGGATGGCATGCATCGTTCGTAATGGTTGAACTCATAACTGCAAAACACATTGCGCAGGTACGGTAACAAGTGGTAATTTCCATCCTTACAAATCAGAGATGGTTAAACATAAGTTTGTTGAAGTAAATGAGGTAGGTAGCCAAAGAGCAAAAAAAGAGAAATTAGGATAGTGAGAAACCCCGGGTAATTACATAATTAGTAGAAGGTGGTCTTAAACACTGATGGTGTTTTACAGATATTTCGTAGTCCTCTATGTGCTTGGTCTTGTGCTAATGTGGGATGTTTTGCAGGCTTCATCGATTAGACTGGAGATAAGGGGTGGAGAGTGGAAGGACGCTTTTATGCAGATGGATGGGGAGCCATGGAAACAAGCGATGAGCCGGGAGCATTCCACGGTTGTGGAAATTAAGAGGGTGCCATACCAGCCTCTAATGATCAGCGGAGAGTGAAGATTGGCGAATCCATAAACCGGCATCCGGCATCGATGTAAAGCTTGGTTTGTCACCCCCAATAGCTTGTAGATTATATTCGTTTTCCCCCAGGGCCTAGGGAACATTGGCACCGAGAAAGAGACATACCGAATCTGTTGTATCAAATTCATTTGCAGAGTCCATATTTATTTTATATATATATTATTCATTTCAAGCGGTGCATCCTTCGAAAAAAATTTATTCTTTGAAACCTTCCTAAGCCAGGTTCTTGGACCAACATATGCATGGTGAGCTTTTATGAACTATATGATAAATAATACATGTTCAAATAATTATACTTGGAATTAAATTGATACAAAGCATAAATAATGCATACAATACAAATTATATAACCGACTTAGAATTAAACTTTTTTCAGATAAGGTTATCAATTATTAATTGGTGTAATTGGATGATTAAATTTTTTAAATAAGATTAGAGGTTTAAGTTCTAGTGTAATAGAATAAGTTAGATTGGAATGATCATCTTTGTAATATTTTTTATATTATTTGATTTAGATTAGTAAATCAGAAACCAATAATTATATATTAGAATAAAATTTATGATAATTGTATATAATAAGTAAGACCTGAGCTTTTAAATACAATGAAGAGATTATTATTATCAGTTTGATTAAAGTTTAGCAGACACAAAAATCCATAAAAATGGACAATGTGCTAAAAAAGTTGGACATGCACAGCATGTTGCTTGTAAAAGTTGACAAAGGTGGTGGTATCATGCATGCGTACCAAGAAAATGAAATCGAAATCGATCGGATACGGTTCATGTTCAATCATTGAAAACAGTGTTCATCATTCATAGGTATTATTATTAGACGTGCATGCCACATGCTCCTTAACTTAAATCATTTGTACAACTCATACTTAACCTGCTTACGGATCTCTCTAAAAGAAGAAAAAAATCTATCATTTTTCATTTCTTCTCTTCCTTAGATTTGTTTATAAGACGACAGCAAATGTCCGGACCCAAAGACCGGTCCCAAGAAAGACATAAGTACTCAATCATAGAAATTTTGGATTAAAGGATTTAATTGATTTAATAAATATAATTATAAACTAGTAATTATAGTATAAACTTTTTTAGAAAAAAATTTTGAGCTTAGACAAAGGATTGTTTATCTTTGTGTAATGTAATTTTATAAATACAATTATTTGCTTCATTATCAATATATCAGATAATTATCATGAATTTACAAATATAATTCATAAGACAATAAGACCCAAACAAAAGTCTACAATCAACATCATGATCATCTTTTTGTTTGTACTGTTGTATTTAATAAATATGAAAACCTAATCTGGTTTGGAAACAAGGATCATTATCCACTCGTTTCTCTCCTTTATCAATTACAAGTAGAGGTTGAATAGTTGGTAACTACTATTACATATTAATTTTAATTATTCTTCGATTGTAACTCCCACCGTCTCTCTTTTTATTTGTAATATGTTTTGAATAAAAAAAAAGAAATCTATTACGGTTGAAGAATAAAAACATAAAAAAATTTAAATTAAATATTATTCAACTATAAGAGATTATTACTTTCACGATATAAATCCAATGTTGGATCAAGTATTAGAGGGAGATGTGGCAATGTTGTACTGCTGCTATAAATGTGTTCCGCTTGCTTCACGGCAAGCAGCTATTTCAATAATTGTGTACTCTCTTAATAGTAACGACAGAGATAACTGAATGAATCTGAGAAAGTTTGATTTTTCTCTGATTGTTTTGATCTTTTTTCCTTCTACCATTAAGATCACTTAATAAGTTTAATTTAACATTTAAACATTAAAAAATATCATAAATATAAAAATATAATTTTTCAATCATTATCATTTACAACTTCTCAACAGTTAAATTGATTAAAAAAAACTCAATTACATGAAAAAATAATTTGTAGAGAAAATACCAATGATGGGACCTAACAAGTTTAATAAGGTGTTAGGTTATTAGGTGGTGTCAAGTTCTCTGTTGGTTCCTTTTTATCCAATTTTGTATTTTTATTATCTGTGGGTCTTGATTCAATTTCTTTAATTACTTCTTATCCTTCAATTAATTATTCTTTAAACCGGAACTTTTCCCATCCCTCTTTAAGGGAGGTTCCCCAGCTTCATGCTCTATTTACTCAATTGCATATGCCTTTAATCAATATATAATTAGCTTTAGTTTCTTAATTAATGCCTTCCTTTATCTAATTAATATCCTAATTTTCTCTTTATAGCCTCCATATCTAAGTTAAGCTTATCCAATGCTGTCTTCTACTATGTATTAATTAATCAACTAATCATGTTTATGGAATAATTTATATTAAGATTAATAATATACAACAAAAGAGAGCCAACAACCAATTGGTCTGATGGGACGAGACACTAGTTTTTTTAAGTAAAGTAGAAAGTTTGAATTTTAGTGTTCGTAATTGGAGCAAACTAGATTGTGAGGGTCGCATATATAAGAATCTCAGTAAAACTCAATCTAAAAGAATTGATCAATAGATCGGATATTATCGTAACAGTGATTAAAAAAATGGAACAAAAGAAGTTTCTAGAGAATAATAAAGGTGGTTGCAAACCCACTTCAAGTAAAGTAAGTATTTAATTACTACCAAGGTTCCATGAAACATGAGAGGAAATTCCATCCTCAATACAATGCGTAGAAATGATATATAATACTTTAATTATTTGATTCCCATTTCTAATATATCAGTGAGCTTATCCGTTGTGCTAACGTAAGCGAATCAAAGTACGTGTATACAATTCAGAATTTTATTCTTTTCCCATGATCTTCCCTAAGGAATTAAAACCACATTTTCACATTTGTAGGGTAAAAAATTCCTTTATTTTTATTTTAAAGATTATTTTTAATATATTTTTACTATGTTTATCATACAAGTGAATGATTATATTTTACAAAATAATATAATTTAAAAAGATTTTAAAAAATTGATGTTGCTCGAGGCGTACTATGTTTTATAATATATATATATATATAATTAAATCAACTAGTAATTATAAATGCAACAAAAAAAATTGTTTAACAATTATATTATTATAATCCACGATATTGTGACAATGAAAATGACAAGACATAAAATAAGTGAAATATTCCAACATTAGAGACATATTGTCAACGTAGATGCCACAATTTTCATTTAAAATAAGACCCCGAAAATTATTTTACAATTAAAACAAAGCAGAAACTTCTTAGCCTATTTGGGTCACTTAAACGTATGATTATTGCTCGTAAGTGGGATTTGGTGTGGATTCATTCCTTACGTCTCATCATTAACTTCTCTAATCTTATCATTATTAAGTTAATAACGCAATATCAGTGGGGATTTAACAAACACCCAATAACAATTACTTATAACAATTAAAATATTACTACTCCATTCAATCCACAGTATACGCCAATCATGCAATATTAATGGGAAATTAAAATATTATTTTCGTCGTATTCTATCTTTAAATATTGTTAATATCTGAAAATAAATGTTATGTGTGGCGTTTTCATTAGTGGTTTTCTTATTTGTAGGATTAACTACAATGGAAACTGATGAATGATTTTAGTGACCTAAGCCACTGTTTTTCTTAAGAATTTATGTTCGAATAATTATATCTGTAAAATATGTGTACGTTGTCATTAATTAAAAAATATTAAGAACAATTATTATATTATAACCATTTATAATATTAAAAAAATGTTACACTACTATGGAAATGATAACTCATATAAAAAATAGTCAACAAAATTATATACTAAAATTATTAAGTCTTATTGATAGGAAACAAACTTATCTCATCGATCGTTGACATTTTATCCCTTTTAGTTTATACGTGTGAGTAACAGAGTGAATCAATAATATTTTAGGTACCTATTGTAAGTCACGTGTTCAATTTAATCTTTTTCATCTAAGTTCTAAAAAATTTGAAAAGTGATATTATTTAAATAATACTTTAGATATTTAAATAAAACAAATTTAATACTTTAGATGCCTATTTCGATAAAATATATATATATTTTAGGTACTTATTTATTATATAAGCATTAATGTTGTGAGTGTAACAAATTATTTTAAGAGAATCATTCTCCACCTTTAGACATGTTTTCGATCTTCTCTATCAATCGTTTGGTCGTATTTTGTTGTTATTGATTGGATTTGACACTGCCTCGACTAATCAAGATGATGTTTATTTGTTATCATGCTTATCTTCTCTGTTTTGTATCTTCATATTAGATTTGGATACACGATTTGTATTTGAAGATAATTTTTTCATGACATTTGACTCGTATTTGTGATTGTTGGTAGTCTTTAAATAATTTGATCTTCAAGATTTTTGAATAAATTTCTAATATTTGTCTTGTATGGTCATTGCTTGATCTTAAGTGACTAGTTTATTGTATTTATGATTATATGAAATGACCTAATTATGTGTTTAATTTACGTTTATGATTGTAAACATTTATTATAATTTATATTTTTTCTTAATAAAGTTTGTGGCTTATATTTATATAAAAAATTATATTATTCAATAATCATATGAAAAGGGGTATCTAACCTTTTTTTTTTACAAAATACTAAAATATGTTAAAAATAAATTAAATAATTTATCCGAATTATTTATTTTGTAAGTGCGCGTTTCCCTATACTATTGTGTTTGGAAATTCCCAAAGAACTCCTGGGGTGACCCAACTTGGTGGACCCGTTTCGGAATCTAGGACAAGAAATGACGCCATAAATAACTTTAAAACTAAACCAAAATAAAAATACCATTAATTTCTTTACTTGTATAAATACCTTCACAAGTTGCAAGCAATCCCCAAAGCACACAAACCATATCAGCTTTTTTCTTTTTAAATCAGTATTCCCTTAAGCAAGCAAAAATGGAAGCAAGAGCACCATATAATGCCACAGTAAGGACACATATGCAACTGAACACTACTCTTCACCAATCGCCGTGGCATTCGCCGGTACCCTACTTGTTCGGCGGCTTGGCTGCCATGCTCGGTCTCATAGCGTTCGCGCTCCTCATACTCGCATGTTCTTATTGGAAGCTGTCGGGTCAGTTCGAGAACGAGGGCGAGGGGTCATCGGGGCAGTCCGAGGGAGACTTGGAAGCTGGTGAAGGTAAAGGAGACGATACTCGGCTTCGGCCTGTTATGGAACCCAAGGTCCTCGTTATAATGGCGGGAGAAGTGAAGCCGACGTTCTTGGCCACCCCCATTGGTTCTTCGTTTTCCTTTGGCCACAACGGTGAAAGGATATGTTGCTGTAATGATGATAAGGGAGTCGAGCATGGAGGAGCTAAGGTGGTCGGCGATGGCGGTGATGGTCGTGAGAGAACGGAGACACGGCGATCATCAGCGGGTGATGGGGGGAATTGAGCTTTCCAAGGTGGGTTTTTGTATATGGTGTGGGTCTGCCTGTGTAATCAGCTTTTGAGCTTTCAAGTGCATGCTCCATTGATGTTAGCTTTAGTTTTTCTGTTTTATCTTGTTCTTTTGTCTGTTTCTTTTTTTTTTTTGTAAGAATTTCGGGAAATGCAAATTTTAAAGAGATTGAATCCAAGCAAAGAATTCACTTTCCTTTATTAAAGAGTGCTGTTTGTCCAAATTTTCTGACATTTGTTTAGCAAATCTAATCCATCACTACAACTGGATTTTGTTCGTTGGTGTGATCTTAAATTGTTAGCTAAATTATCGTTATTTTTCGATCTTAAGAAATATTAGAAATAATTTTAAAACTCTGATCACATTTAATCTCATTTCAGACAGATAACAAATCTTTTCAGTAATATTTTGAGGGTTTATATTTAAGATTTGCAACGATATATAATCTTTAAGAAATATATAAAAATTAATAATTATTAGCCACTACCATGAAGTGTTTTACATATTATAAGATGGCAGAAAACAAGCCCAGGCGTACAATCAAGGAAGAGCTAGGGGCTTTGGCCCATCTGATGAATAAAGTTAAATTATTAAAACATTTTTCTAAATGAATAAATAAAAGGGTAAAGTATAGTAATGGTCACTAAACTTTTCTAAAGCTTACATTTAGGTCTCTCAACTTTTAAAACTTGCAACACAATACTCAAATATTTAGTCCGTTTGCAATATGGTCCCCGACGTAATAGGTCGTTCGACGCCGTTACACTATCGTTAGTACGTTTGTAATATGGTCACTGAACTTTTCAAGCGCTTGCATTTAGGTCCCCAACTTTTAAAACTTGTAACACAGTCCTCAATTTCATTATAAACCCCAAATTTTTTTCGATCTCGAATTTCCTTTTTTGCTTCTCTCTTCTCATTTCTAGCGTAACTTTTCAGTCGATGATGCATGGGAAATTCTAATCTAACTTTGAATTATGTGGAGGTGTTGACTTGAATAAGGGTCCATTAAGAGAAGACTCGACCAAGGGATTATCGGGATCATCAACGATTCAAGGTGTAATGTTAGATACATGTCATCTCAGGTGAAGCATAGATGTTCGATGAAATGCTTGTGAGAAAAAATGGGGTTAGAAATGCAGAGTTGACAAATATTACTAAGATGAACTAAATATCATTGTTGAAAGTCACCAACAAAGCTGTAATTATTTTGTATAAATGACATAATAATTTCTTCGTTAAATCCTTGTGGTTAAAGATTTTCCAACAGATGATCGAATATAATGAAATCCCAAACATCGTCTTCACCTCTCAGTCTCTTTCGCTCACATGCACTCTCGTTTGGTTTTTGTTCTTCAGTTTTCCACCATGTAAAATTGTAAACTCAAGCAGTGCTCTGTCTTTCAGCTTTTTATTTACAAAGAAAAAATGGAGGAAGAATTGTTGGAACGCAACACCGGTTGCGTTTATTTCTTAGCCTCTCCCCTCACTTGCAATAAGTTCATGTTGGTTATGGTACCGATATATCGTGAATGAATTGGGTTTTTTTTTACATGTTTTGGAATTTTTACAGTTGAATATGTATTGAATTATAGCTTTAGAAGACAATTCTGTATGCACGCAACTCGAAAGACATCATGACAGGGTAGTATATTTAGAGCAGCTACTTGATATGTTGTCCGATCATTGCACATTTACACCTTCATTTTTGGCATATATATGTTTGTTGCAGTGTCATCTATGTTTTACAATGTCTTTTATTGCTGACATGCCATGAATTTACAAGAATTATGGGGTCATATGATTTTAGTTCCCCTATATGCTTTAGATTCTCATCATGTTTTACTATTGAGGAACATTAAACATGGAGCATTAGAAGCAATTATATGTTAAAAGAGTAGGCCATTAATGCATTTGCAACTGATAATGTTATATTTGGCATCTAATACTTTTGGAGTGACTATGACTGAACCTCTTTCCCTATATTTATTAAGTCCTCATTTTGAATGAGTTATTAATTGATATTCTTGGTTTATTTTAGTTTTTGCTTGGTTGTATGTTGCAGTCCTATGAACTAAAACTCTTTACTATTTTCGCAACCGTTGGATGTGCATGCTCAAGTTTCATCCAAACCTATTGGATTGTCATACCAAAGTGCGGCAGCTACGAATAAGACAAACTAACCTTGTTACTTTTACTTCAACGATTTATGCAATAAACGTGAAATGTGCACTTTTCATGTTCAAAGTATGACAGCTGTTGGATGTGCATGCAACAAACCTCAAATTTATATTGACGTAAACACTGTCAAATAACAAATTTTATGTTCAAAATTCCAAAACACTTCAATTACATTCTAAACCCTAAATTCCAAAATATTTCAATTACATTCTAAATCCTAAATTGAAGTATTTTAGAATTTAGGGTTTAAGATGTAATTGAATTATTTTTGGATTTGAGGTTTATAATGAAATTGATGATTGTGTTGTAAGTTTTAAAAGTTGGAGGACGTAAATGCAAGTGACTGAAAAGTTTAGTGACCATATTGAAAACGGGCTAAAGGTTGGAGGACTGCCATGTCATCTGCTTCTAACGACAGTGTAACGGCGTCAAATGGTGGGTTACGTCGGGACCATATTAAAAACAGACTAAATTTTGGAGGAGTGTATTGCAAGTTTTAAAACTCGGGGAACCTAAATGCATGCTTTAGAAAAGTTTAGTGATCATTGATATACTTTACCCTAAATAAAATTCCGACCTTTGCTGTCCTCGTGTTGGTCTACTTTCCATTTTCTATATTTACTTTTAAATTCACATGACTTCCAATAGAATATTAAAATTAATGAATGTTGTAGCTAAATACGTTCATTATTCATAATTTCAGATACTTTATTATCATTCTTTACTGATGGATCTCCTTAGAGACATCAAGAAATTTCCTGTTCATCGTCATCTAGTTTAGTTATCGAAATTTCTCATTTAATTAAAAATAAATAAAGAAATTTATATATTTAAAGAATATTATTGTTTCTTTTAACATAATGCATTATCTAAAAACAATAATCTATTTTGTTTTTGGTTTCATCTTATTGGTTGTATTTGTGTAGCAGTTGCTACTTTTTTTTAATATTTAGAATTAAATGATTTATCCAAGAATATTATTCAAAACAGAGTTCGTCTTATTTACTTGGAAGTTGTGATTTGGATTTTCCCCGTTTCAAAGCTGTCTTATACAGACTGGTCCCAACACTATCTTTTCTTTTAGGTTTAATTCCACAATAAACCCTTCCACATATATTCGTTTTTAGGTTATTTGTCTTTTTATTTTTAGTCAAATCACCCACTTAAACCACATTTCCTAATCAATTTGGACCCCTTTCATTTAGTCCGTCCATTTAAGACGATAAAAATAGACAACCATTCAAGTTTTAGATCAAATCAAATTAAATCGAATATAAATTACGTCAATCAATAATTTAACTCAAGTTAAGATCGAATTATTATCAAAATGGTGGATCCAATTACATCTATTCAAACAAATTTAGATGACTTAGATTTATGATTACAACAATTATTTAATTTCTTTTTTACTTTCCCGAGAGAAATGTTATAATTCTCCTTTCACCTAATTACTCAACTTGCTGGAATGCTTTGAATACATTGAAAGTGGTTCCGATATTGCAATACTGACCTCTGTCACTGCATATTTCTAATGAGTCTGGGTTGCATCGAACGCTCCTTTTCTCGGTAACCGTTGTTTTCAAGCCTTTTGCAATCATGATTCATGAGACAAACGTTCTTATCAACTGATCAGCTCGATTCCTGCTACTGCAGTAATATCTGTAGTTTTTGTTATGGAAATATTTGATTCTTTATAACTATCCCCATTGCTCGATACATGCAAATCACATAGCTTTCTAGAGGAAGAAGAAGTGTCACAAAAAACACATGGAGAACCTTGATTCCCCACTGGTAGTTTCTCAAGATATGGAATCCCAGGAGCGATTTGGCAAAGATGAGATCTTAGCTGAGGTGAAGAAGCAGCTGTTATTAGCAGGCCCTCTCGTGTCAGTCAATTTCTTGTTATTTGCTTTGCAGCTTACCTCGGTAATGTTCGTGGGTCATCTCGGGAACCTTGCACTCTCCGGTGCTTCCATAGCTACTTCCTTTGCTTCTGTAACTGGTTTTAGCTTATTGGTAAGACTGTTAGAGCCCTTTTCTTATGCCCTTGTTTTAATTCTGATTCTTCTTCTTATGATTGTTATTAGAGGGGGATGGCAAGTGCATTGGATACATTCTGCGGTCAATCATATGGAGCAAAGCAATATCACATGCTCGGTGTTTACTTGCAAACAGCGTTGATCGTGCTCTTATCGGCCACCGTTCCCCTCGCCTTGATCTGGGCGAATGCTACTTCGATTCTTTTGTTTTTCGGGCAAGACCCCGAGATATCGGCCGAAGCCGGACGCTACGCTCGGTTCATGCTGCCGAGCATTTTCGGTTTCGCTATCCAGGAGTGCCATATAAGATTCTTACAAGCACAAAACAATGTTGTTCCGATGATGGTCATCTCGGGATTCACGACATTGCTTCATATCCTTGTTTGTTGGATTCTGGTGTTCAAGTCTGGTCTAGGAAACAAAGGTGCTGCTTTGGCGAACGCATTCTCCTACTGGACCAATGCTGTAATTCTAACACTGTATGTCAGAATCTCTCGTTCCTGTAAGAAAACTTGGACGGGTTACTCCATGGAAGCCGTGTATTGTATCCCCAAGTTCTTGAGATTATCAATTCCGTCAGCTGTAATGCTCAGGTGATGAATTAACATTTCGTTTCACTTTTTATTACTTGGTTTCAGATTCATATAAGATTATCTGACATGTTTTGAAACAGCTTGGAAGTTTGGTCGTTTGAGATGATGGTTCTCTTGTCCGGTCTTCTTCCAAATCCAAAGCTCGAAACTTCAGTTTTGGCAATCAGGTTATAATATAGCATGCAGCTTTAAATTATAATAAAAAAATTACTGTCATCGACATCGTTGACCGACTGTCAGATCGATACTTGCAGCCTTAATACATGTTCGACGATTTATATGATTCCTCTTGGGCTTAGTGCTGCAGTTAGGTGAGTTCAAGAATTTTATGCAATTCTTTTAAAATTTCCTCTGATCGTGTGGTGTCTTTTGTCTGCTAATCAGCACAAGATCTTCCAATGAACTGGGTGCCGAAAGGCCGCGAGCGGCTTTTCTAGCGGTGTGTGTTACGATGGTGATGGTGATGGTGATGAGTGAAGGAATTGTGGTGGGCATGGTCATGATTTCGGGTCGGAAAATCTGGGGTTACCTTTATAGCGAAGATGAGCAAGTGGTGAAATATGTGGGACAAATGTTTCTGCTCATTGCTGCCTCCCATTTTGTTGATGGTATTCAATCTGTGCTTACAGGTTAGTGTCACTAATAAACACATAGAATTATATAATATCAAATTAATGAATAAAATTTAATTTAGATTAAAAAACAATTTTAAATTATTTTAACTTTTTATTTGAATTTTGAGTTTGAGTTGATTTTAAATTTATAAAACTTAAATAATCAAAAATTAAAAAATTATAATTATATGATTTTTATCTTTAACTAAATAATTTATTTATTTTGCATTTTAATCTCTCTCTCTCTTTTCAACTTATCTATACAACTTACTTTATACAGCTTGGGGAGTGCAGTTGAGCCCAGTTCATTGATTGTATTGTGGTGGCAGCTTATGCTGCTTTTGTTGTTTCGTAGCAGCAGGTTTTCTGTTTTTTTTATGGTTAATATACAAAGGGATTTATCCAATATATATAAAACTTTCTTTTCGGACAACAGAATTATCATTATTTTTAATTTAATCATATAATTTTATACTTTCTTCAATTTAATCTCTCTACTATAATTCTTTTGAAAATTATTTTTTCTCATCAATTTCTTTATTAATTTATATTCTCATCAATACTTTATCTACAAAATCACTTTTTTTTTCTAAAAATAATTTCACTTTTTAATAAATTTATTATAAAAATAATTTTATAAATATATTATATAGTTTTAAATGATATTTAATTTATTAAATAACATTATAAGTCATGTGAAAAAGAATCTAAAAAAGTTATATATGAATGTCATATCTAATTGGAGAGAGTCATTTAATCTGAAACCAATCGTTATGATAACACTAAAAATAATTATATTTATATTTGAATAAAAACTCAAACAAATATGTTATATTCGACTCGACTCGAATTCTATAAACTCTACTCGAAAAGATTTCAAATGAAATAATACTCGTAGATTCAAACAACGTAACTTGATATAAAATACTGCAGGGGTTGCTAGAGGATGTGGTTGGCAGAAAATGGGGGCCGTGGTTAATCTTGGAGCATATCATCTTATCGGTATCCCTTCTTCAATCATACTTGCTTTTGTTTGTCATCTCGGAGGGAAGGTAATATTTTAGTTGCCTTTCAAATATCGAATTCTGAATCTAATTGGATTATTTCTTCGAAATCAAATGGTGTTTTGATTTATTGACAGGGACTGTGGACAGGTATAATTGTGGCACTAACTGTGCAAGCATCATGTTTAGCCATATTAACTCTAAGAACCAAATGGGAGGAAGAGGTAATCAAACTTCTCCTTTTCCCTCTCAATTAAGCATCATTATTTCAATGTATGAATTTTTTTAAAAAAATTATATTAATTTAAAGAAATGATGTTGGTTTCATGAATACTCCATCAAGAATAAATTTACGAATTTTTTAAAAAATATTTTTATTATATGTAGGCAACGAAAGCTGTAAACAGGGCAACAAATTCGTGGGTGCAATGTTATCATGAAGTGAAGAGATGAGTTGCCGTGTTGTATTACTACCACCGAGTCGTTTCACATTTCCAAGGCTGATCTCTCCTATGAACCATATCAGGAAATTTTGGGAACTTTATTAGTTAAATAAGTCTCTGTTACTACTAATCATTACCAAATTAATCAAAACATTGGATTGCAATATGTTTAAAGTTACAGTAATCATAATAATACATATCTAAATAATTATTACAGTACTTACGTACACATGTACATGATCCATCTGTCTGAAAATCCCAGTCTTTTCGATAAACCAAATAAGCTTAAAGCCTTGTACAAATCCCCTAAATAGTTTTCTTTTTATTCTTTCGTTACACATTATAACCTAATTCGTGATCTTGAAACATTTCATTGAATTGGAGAAGAGAAGTTGAAGTGCCCCAGCAGTTGGTAGACGCTGGTTTTGCATCAGACCACCAAATCATGCTCTCCTTGGAACCATTCATCTCGTTGAAGCCGTCGAGTTGAGCCATTTGGCCGTCATGTGGTGCATAGCCACATGTTTTGTTATCGAGAAGCTCATCCACCAGCTCAGCCTTGAAGTTTGAAATCGGTTCAAGTTGAACCGTTTCATGATGGCCATTCCCGTCCGCCCACAACACAGTTTTCGAGTCAATCAAATTGTCCAAAGAATCACTTAATTCAAGTCCCCTGGCATTGCTGATTCTCGGATAATATTGCTGACCAGGCTGGTCGTAGAAATCACCAGGGTTGTTCAGGAGAGGCTGCACGCCATTGGAGATGCTCTTAGGCCGAAGATCAGAATCGTTGTAGAAATTACAGAAAGGGGTCTGAAGATTTCGAAGATGAACACGGAGTTGTAAACGTTCAAAGGCAGAGTTCGTCAGACCATCTTGCTTGCGCCACCCGAATAGTTTCTTCTTCAGTTTGGTGTTCCAGTAGTTTTTTATGTCATTATCTGTTCTTCCAGGAAGCTGAGCTGCAATTATGGACCACCTGGGGGGGGGGGAACACATAATTTGACCGAAATGTTTTGGGATGAAAAAGAATAAAAAGACGAGCAAAATGACAGATACCTGCTTCCAATACTCATATAGAGGTTACAGATGATGTTGTCTTCTTCTTCAGAGAATCCACCATGTTTAATGTTTGGTCTCAAATAATTCAGCCATCTCAGCCTACAACTCTTCCCACATCTCTTCAGGCCTGTCGATTACCATATATGTTAATAGAAACATATGTATATTGCAAATTCAAAGAAATGGGTTTATGAAGGGTACCGATTTTGTGAGGAAGAGCAATCCAATTGCCTCTGATGCCGTAGTTTTCGATATAAGACTTGAGCTTAGCATCTTCTTCGGGTGACCATGGTCCTTTCTTCACGTTGGCTTTGTCGCAGCAAGGAGCTCGACCCATATTTTCTTCTTTCTTTCTTCAAAGCCAAAAGGGAAAGCTGGTTTGGATGTTGGGGAAAATGGGTCAATGAAAGACCATGATTTATAGTTGATTTGAATCAATGGCTGACGCCGAGTGACGAAGCTTTCATAAGTACAAAAGCCTTGCACCTTTCCGATGAAACCCATGTCTGATAGGTCTTGTTAGTAGAAATAGTCGAGAGTTTTGTGCCCGCTTACAGATATGCTTAGATTATATTTCAAATATGGTTGAAATCTATAGAATTATTTTTCTTCCGTATTTATTGAGAAATTTAAAATATTATTTATGTATATTTATTAAAAACTATGCATATTTATATTCGTTTATTTAATTTTCATAAACATTTTTATTTAATAAACATTAATAAGCTTATTCACAGGTATATTCATAGCATATAATTGAAATAAATCCGTAAATAAGTAAAGATTTATTCATGAATAAATACATATGAACCGTAAATGAATATATTTTTATTATTTAGATATAAAATAATTATATTATATTATAAATAAGTCAGATAAGCATAAATATTTTAATTATTTTTATAAAAAATATTTGTTTAAATAAATAAATTTATTTGTGAATATAAATGAATCAAACACACTTAAATTTAAATTCATTTGTTTAATTAAATTATCATAAAATTTCTATTTATACTCTTATCCAACTTAATAAATAGAGGCACGACCTCTAGTGACTTCGATGGTAAATAAATTGTTGTTATTCTTTGAGATACTGGGTTTGAGCACCGAGACTATCAGGGCTACGACCGTTCAATGTCAAATGGTGTTGAGAGTTATCTTTGAGCAGATATTACCTTGTACTTACCTCATATTAATAAAAAAATAAAAACCTTAATAAATAGAGCAATATATAATTTCTTTACGAATATTTTATCGAACGATCTCTTTAATTACATCTTAAAATGAGTAAGGATAAAAAAAGTCTTAAATCTTACCTTCATTGTTCAAGTCTATTTTATCTTATTCTTTAGGGTTTGGGCAAGGTAGTTCCATTATTTTTTTTCTTACTTTTTTGATTAGTTTGTTCATCTATATAATTAATCTATGCATAACACTAGAGAAGGGATACCACAACTTACTTTTCTTTTGCATTTTTAAATTCAGCTACATTTGTTAATTTTTTTTAAATAAATTATTATCATTATTCGACCCAATACTTCATCTCGATAATTAATATTCTTTACTTATTAGTTTATAATTCAGAATTGGACCCAATATGGGCAGGTAGACATACTTTGATATGAAGAAAAAATGAACACACTTTGTCTTTCATTTTGTCTTCTTTATCGTAGCATTGTTCCATTATTAGTCTATGCTTAAACTTAATTAATTATATGTATGCAAACTTGTACGTGCTTAGAGTATTATTGTTTATGAAATTAATTTAATGCACATACGTCTTTTGGCTGCATATTATTAGTTTGTATATATAATCTTTGATTAATAGTTACGTGCGTGATGTTAAAAGACAAGCACATACTTCAAACAATCTTATATATATTAATCACCAATTATTTGGTGATTATTGATCCTTAAGATAAGAGTAAGGCCACCTGTCATTTCTAGACTGCCCAAAGAAGATAAGATTTAATTAATTCCCAAGACATGAAGAAAGTCAGAAAGATCGTTAATTAAAATCGTAATCGAAGTTGACAATGATGCATGCAATTTGCAATTTGTGGACTTTCATATGAATCATATGGTAATATGAACAAGACATGGTTGACTTCTTAAAGAGTATGTATAATTAGCGACATGCTCAACTTAATTGATCAAACATGTCATTATTTACCCCCAGCTCAAGTTTTCAACACTTGTCATGTTATTGTTTTCCTAAAATATGATTATATATCATGGTTAATATACATTAGTGTAATAATAATACATATTAGCACGAATCTTAGTGATATTGGTGGTAAAGGAATGGTCGTTAATCCTTGAGGTCCTGGGTTCGAGCACTAGAAATGTCATAGGTACGACTATTCAATGTCAAATGATTGAAAATTATATTTGAACAAATATTATCTTATACTTATCTCAAATTATCAAAAAAATAAAAATAAGTCATATTATACTCTCAACGATATAATTCTATTTTAAATTTTATAAATGATATTATTGAGAGGCACAATTATAAATCCATAACATAAATTGCACAATAAACATGAATTTTTCTTTAAAAAATATTTTTTTTATTTTATTTTCCAAAAATTTAAATCATAGATAAGTATAGTGATAGATATAAATTTTTATGACAGAGAGTGTGAACTTTTAGAGAAATATTTTAAATTTGAGATGTTAAACTATAAAATCTTAGAAGAATAAATAAATAATTAATAAAATATATATATAATTTTTTTTAAATTATATAAAAATTTTAAATTCTTAAAAAGATTCGATTGGCTTATGTACTTCCTCAATTGCATAGGGTATATAATTTTTTTCTCTAGTAAATGGGAGAACGACTTCCACACAAGTCTTTGCATTTCTTTCATATTTCTGTTGTTTTATACTTACCTAGAGACGATGCGTGCTTACATTTCAATGGAAATGGGGTCAACGATTGCATCACACTTGTTTGAAGGGAATAACTAGCATACTAGGAATTCTGAATAGTTGGTGAATAAAAGTTGTACAAAAAGAAAAAATATTCATACTATATTCGATAGTATTAAAAATATTTAATTTTAATAAATTTAATTTAACTTATTAATCGACTAATTCAGATCGAATATTTCAGAAACATTTTTTTATGAATCTATCAAATGATCTTAGTGGTTAAAGAGAATATTGTCTTCCCTTTTGGTACTGAGTCCAAGTAACTCCGTCTGTAGGATGTGTGTGTATTGTTGTTTAGAAAGATTTTAAATATATACTATAGTGTAATCACCACATATTATTAAAAATCATTTACAATTAGGATGATCATGATATGGGTCGAACAATATTTTTAGCCCACCTAAAATTGACTCGATTATAACACCAATGTATTTATCATTTGACTCGACTCGAGTTTAGGAAAGTTCCATTCAAACCCAAAATTCAAATAGACTTTAGAATAAAAACTCGCATCTAACTTAACGCAACACACATATATATATATATATATATATATATATATATATATATATAATTTTTATTAAATACAATATCGACCTAATTAGATATATATAATTTATAACGATTATATCTAAATATATAAATGTCAATTATATCATTATTATTGGGACACGACAGCTCAGATATTTTCGCTCAAAACCTGAATTCGAACTTACCATTAAAAAATATGATTCAAACTTAATTTTTCAAAAACAAAAAATTGACTTTATTAGATCTAATCAAGTCATAGCTTGTTGAGTTCAGATCACATATTCATTCGTATAAATACCGTAATTCAAATCTTTAGTCTTATTTAAAAGTCTTAATATCTCATATGGTTAGATCAACAAATACTCTATAAAAAATAATATTTAATCAATAATTTAATAAAATAAACATATAAAAGATATTTTAGAAGTCAATGGCACATGAAAACATTGACTTGAAATCCAAAAGGTACATTTTTTTTGGTTATAGGCGCGTGTTAGGTGGGTGAGAACTGAGAACAAAAAAATATGATAGCGGCAAAAGAGGGATTTGTAGAGAGAAAGGGGCAAAGGGGTTGGAGAAGATGAAGTCACACATTTTGACTTTGCCAATTATCCCTAATTCTCCTTTATTAAAAACATTAAAAATAGTTTAATAATTTAATTTAAAGTTGATATTATTTAAAAAATATTATAAATTCTAAATATAAATAATACATTTTTTTAATTTTGATCTAATATTCACCCCTAATTAACCTAACCAACAGATGACCTTAATTAATTTTCCATTTTCCCACAGGATTCGCTTTATTCTGCATTCGATATTGCAGCTGCAGTCGTGTTCCTCAGCTTCTGAGATATTTAGATGCTGCTGAAAACTGGAACAGTTAACGGATAACTTTGAATTTTCAGCAAAATTTGAAATATTGTACCCAACTGTTTGATAATTTTAATGACTCTTTTCTAATGTTTGGAAGTTTGGAGACTAAAACGGACATTTATGTATAGTTCAGTTACCACTTATGTATTACCTTTAAAGTTTCTATACGGTAACGAGGATGTAGCCGAATTCTTCTACTTAGCTGGAACGCTCACAACTAACAGTGTTTAACGAGTTTAGCAGCTCGTAATTAGTTTGAACTCGACTTGATTAAAATTCGGTAAACACTCGAATTGTGTTGGCTTAACTCGAACTCGACTTGAGACTTTAACGAGTTGAGCCGAACAAAGTCTAACTCGGCTCAATAAATTCGCGAGCAACTCGTTAATTTTTTAAAATATATTTTTAGTAATTACTTCAAAATTATTTCATTCAAAAAATAAAAATAAATAATAATGATTAATTTATTAATAAATAATAAATAATAAAAAGTTAACTAATCTATTATTTTTTAATAAATAATAAAATATTATTTTAATACAAAAAACCCAACCCTAAATATCCTCATATATTATTAATATATTTTATTTTTATTTTTTAAAAAATAAGATAAAGTTTTTATTGAGTTTAATGTCAAGTCGAACAGTAAAATTTTTAAATAAGCACGAGTCGAGCACTGCCGAACTCGAGTTCGACTAGCTCAATAAACACCCCTACTCACTACCCTTCCCCTCCAATTTTCAAACATTTCACTCGCTGTTCAACTTCCCTCTCACTCTTTCCACCATGCTCCTCCGCCTCCACTACAACCACCACAAATCCAAACGATTTTCCACTCACCATCCCACCCTCCAACCCAACCTACATCATCTGGTCCTCCAACTAGGGATGGCAATGGGTCGGGTCGGGTTTTTGGGTCACCCGACCCGACCCGAGAAGAAATGGTCATCCACCTGTGACCCGACCCGACTCGAAGAAATTAAGGTTTCACCCGACCAGACCCGAAATAATTAAAAAAATATATTTTTATTCAATAAAAACAGTGATTTAATTGAAAAAATTATATATAGATGAGTAATATTGTAATTATTCCTAAATATATAGATAAAATTATATATATATTTTGGGTCGGGTCGGGTCATTTTTTCACCCTAAACCCAACCCGAACAGTGCATTAAAAAAATCCGACCCGATCTAGTTCGGATTGAGTTGCCATCCCTACCTCCAACACCTCCCTCGGCAAAACATTAGTTTCCACCACAAATACTTGAACGAAAATTTAAAAAATATATTTTAATTATTACAATATTTAAGTTTAAAGGAAAAATATATTTAACATATAATTAATATATCAAACTTATTATTTATTTATATAATACAATACAATATGAAAAATAATATTATGGTATTAAGTGGACAAATATATTATTTTCAATGTATAAGATCTATTTTTTAATAACTCAAAATTAGATATTATTTTAAATAATTATATTTTTATAGTAATAATATTTTCACTTCATAAAGATTAATATACTAAATATTAAAAATATAAAATAATTTTAACTACTCAAATTTATTAATATTTTACTAAATTAAATTCTTTGTATATTATTGTTAAGTTTTAATTTTGAGTAAAGCACGAAGACTAAAAATTAAGAATGTTTCATATGAAAAGAACTCATTATCGCAGAGGTATTTATGTCAAAAGTGGTGGCAATCGTTCATTATCTAAGAATTTAGAGGTAATGACATTTTTACAATTTTAATCAAAAAATGCTACTATTGAAAATAAGTTATTACAGATCTTTTACGTGAACCAAACGTGATAATATAATTCCGGAAAATACCATTCCCCGAATCAAACTTCTCCTTAAGATTATTTTCTAAAATATATTGTTGTAGTGTCAGCTTTCAGGTCTCGTGATGAAATATTCCTTAAGACTTGTATTCATCGAATGTTTCTCAGCAATTATCTCAGTATTCAACATTATCTGGGACTAAGCAAATAGGAGCGTTAATTATAGAACCAGGCAAGACATATATTTCTTTAATTTTACCATTTGACATTATATTTTGTTGTTTGACTAGGTTTTATTCATCAGTTAGGAATTTACTATTCCATTGTTACCTTTGCAACTACTGTTTTAAGCTATAGTACGAGTGTATTGGTGTTCTTTTTGGCCTTTTTATACTTTGGGAGGACATGTTAAAAGCATTTTGTTTGCTTGTTTTTGGATTCAGTATCATTTTGTTTCTTTTTGCAAGTTTCACTTGAGGTTGTTGTTGGGTGTTAGTATCAGACATGTCTGGTATATTTGGCTTATTGCAAGAGGTGAGCCGGATCAGAAATGTTATTTTTGGCTGGCTTGGGTGTTTCTGAGAGATGACTATGGTTAACCAAAGCCCTATACTTTTCCTTTTATTTAAAAGCTTCTTTTTCGCTTATTTCATCATTGGATTGCTCCTACCACGATTGCTAAATTGTAATATACAATAGTTGTTTTCTCCATGGATTATGTTTCATTTCAACCTATAGCATAGGGTATTCTTATAAGCTGAGATATGCTCAGAGTTTTTTATCTAATCTTACGGAAGCCATAATTTTCTATTTATCTGATGTTTAACCTCACACATTGGATGGGTTATTCTGTAGTTATCCAAGGTGCGGCAGGAATGCACAAGGTTGATCCACTTTCCCAGAGGATGCTTGTCAATGAGTGTCGGCACTCTAGAATTCCAGGAATCTTGGATGAGGTCTTTACGGGTTTCTGGCGATTAGGAGTAGAGGTTTGACGTTTTTAATTTGATTCGTTATTCCCTTTTTTATGGAAAATAACGTCGATGAGACATATTGGAAGTTTTTTAATCTTTATTTCATGGCAGGCTGCAGCAGAACTGCTTGGTTGTGTACCAGGCATCATCCCTCTAGCTGCCACACTAGCGACTGACGCTATTTTCATTTCATTTACTGGAGATTCAAAGGTATTATATATTTATTCATTGTCTTCAGACATTTTGCTTCATTATTTTTTGGAGTTTTTCAGACTTGGCAGATTCAAATTGTTTCTGGTGGGAGAAATGCTAATAATATTGCAAGGCATCTGCATTGATCCATAACCCTTCTTATTATTTGCATTATGCTGATAGTCTAAATAAATCACTCACACATGTGGTTTTGTTGCTTTCAGCTTAAGGCTCTTTTGCATGGACACTCGTATTCTGCACATGCAATGGAGTGCACAGCACCTGCTAAATCTTAACATCACATCAGAAAAAGAGAAAACTTTGCTTAGAGAGGTATGTTAAGTTTTTCTATCTTTTATCTTTTTCACCATTTACAAGTTCAGTTTCCATGCCTTTCTATATTCTAAGACGGATACTCGGGGTGAGAAACTTTCTAACAGATCTCATCACATCCTTCCACTCAAATTCTTGCAGTTATGGGATGCTGAACTTGTGCAACAGAGCTCATCGCACCCTTCTGTATCGAGGGTGGTCGCTCTAGGAACTCTTTTCGCACTATAACTACAAGCAGATGGATCTGATGCGACTATATATATCTAATTTCTTTTGTTGTTGAGTCCTATTAAATAATTCAAACTTTATTTGAATTTGAATCTAGCAGAGTTCTTTGAGTTTTTGTTTAAATTCAATTGTAGATATGGTACTAATTATTCTACTTTAAATAGCTTTCAATAACTATATACGATATATATATTCATTTTTTTATATGTGATATACGTATATCATGCAGAGTACTCTTGTAAATCAATCCACTAGATACAAAAAATTTTAAGTTTTCAACCCTTGTATCATAGTTCAAACATTATTTGAAATTTTTTGAAGTTGAATAGAAATTTTTTAACATCTCGTCAAAAAATTTAAAATTTCAGATCAAGTCAATTTTGATCACCGTATTGACAACCTGGCAGTTCTTTTAAGACTGGAACCACCATCCTACAAGCAGATGTTTTTGAATGCAGAACCCATGAGAGGCAATAGCTTAATCCAGGTTGTTCATATGGCGCCACTCTCATTGGCATCCTACAAGCAGATGTTTTTGAATGCAGAACCCATGAATGGCAATAGCTTAATCTAGGTTGTTCATATGGCGCCACTCATTGGCATCCTACAAGCAGATGTTTTTGAATGCAGAACCCATGAATGGCAATAGCTTAATCTAGGTTGTTCATATGGCGCCACTCTCATTGGCATCCTACAAGCAGATGTTTTTGAATGCAGAATCCATGAAGGGCAATAGCTTAATCCAGGTTGTTCATATGGCGCCACTCTCATTGGCGTACTATGAATAGCAGTATAAGACATAAATCTGTAGATACAAGATCTCTGGTTGAGATGCTCCGGGAAGACGGCATCTACAGCAGGCCCTTGGGAAATGTGGTTTATGTAATATGTGGTCCTTGCACATCCCCTGAAATCTGCTCCCGACAACTCTACACAAAGCTTGAAGAGTTCACCCAGGTCAAACGGAAGAAGAAAATCAATTAACTCCTTTTCTCCCATATGAAGAATTAAAGTGAAACTTGTTTATCATCTCGCAAGTCTGGCAATGGCAGAATAGGACATAGCGGTTTCCAAGAAAAAACCAGTGGCGTGCAAAAACCAGCTAAGCTCAATCATAATGGCTTTTTAGATTCTCAGTTTAAACCTTTTTTCTATTTAACTCTTTTTTATCCACTTTAATAGTTAAATATCATTCCATTTTAATTTAATTTGAGACTAAATGTTGAGGGTAATTTTGTTTTAAGAAGTCATATATTAAGAACTGTAATTATATATTTATTTTTATTTTTTTAGAAATATGATAAAATTGAGATAACGTGTAGATATTGATTTGTTTAAATATAAGATTTGGGTTATTAAAAATTATTTATAAACCAAAAGATATTAAGTACGTAAATATATATATATATATATATATTTAATTTTATGTCCTCATCCCGTTGTGTATTGTTCCAACGTCAATATTAATCAAATTATATATAAATATTGAACATTAAATATTTTAAAATTAAAATTGAATTAATACTATAATATTTTATTTTATTAATTCAAGAAAATTGATAAGTGAAGTAAGTATTCGTGTTGTTTATCCTGAACTAGTATTACTCAATCCTATAATTACAACGAATCAGCAATTGACGTGTGTCTTACTAAAACCGTTTATCTCAGCTCAATAATTACTACTTCCGTTAATATCTAAAATGGTTGACTCGTCCGACAAACATCCAATCAGCTAGCAAAAAGATCCATGCGAAATGTCGCTTTCGCCAATCCGTCGACCTCAACCATCCTCGCCGTTGTTTACCCGGCCCTAAAGCATCCTCGTATTACCGTGAGCCATGGCCGTAACAGATTATTCCCCGAACCACTTTTGTCAGATAACAAGAAGTCGTGTGCACTTAAAAAATTTAGTAAAGAAGAAGTCCAAAAACAAATGCAGCCGTGCTATTAGCAATCACTGCAAAAGATTTTCTCTTGGATTTTCCTTTTCCTAAACTCACCTCTGGAAGCGCTTTGTAGTTATCCACTTTGTTCGCTTAAAATTTGAGACCGGAACCGACTGTTGAGTAAGAACCTAAATTTCTGATTTTGTTTAAGAACCTAAATTTCTGATTTTGTTTAAGAACCTAAATTTCTGATTTTGTTTTAGTTTAATTTATCCTTGCAAAAAGGAGATAAGTGTCTTTGACTAATGTGAATTTGAATTTTTCATTTTGAATCAGTGGTTTTGAGGAGTGTTGATTTTGCTATGACTGCAGATCGGGGGGGAAAGTAAGGTTTTTCAATTTTGTGCTCGGAAAATGCAAAGACAACCGCGGTACATGACGAGGAGTAATAGTATTGCTAGAGGGAAGAGGAATTTGGAAGGAGATGAGGAACCGGAGCCGGAGCGAAAGCGTCCTGCTTTAGCTAGGTATTTTCTTCTGTTTATTCCTTTTTCCGCTGTGTAAGTAGTACTTTGCTCGCGTGCTCGGCTGTGTGTATTCTAGTTGTTTGTGTTTATGCAAAAAAAAATTGGATATGAAAGAAAACAATATTTTTGAATAATTAAAAATAAAATTTGTTTTAACAATTGCTAAACTTTGATTTTTTGTTTTTGAACTTTTATGTTCATTTTAGTTACACTTTTGTTCATTTTGTAGTCAATTATGATCATGCTGCAGGTTTCTGGGTAGCAAAATGCTAGTAGTAAAAGCATTACCAATCAGGGCAATTGGTGAAATCAAAATAAAATATACGTATTTTTGTATTATGACTAGTGAATTTATCTGTCATCTGATCCTCTGACACACTGAGGAAGTTTAAAATCTTAATATCATGGTTAAGAAATGACCTTATCTCCCTATAGGGCCTAGTGCTTTTCTCAAAAAAATTCATTTTTTTTTTCATGCAGTGTAATTGTAGAAGCTCTTAAGATGGACAGTTTGCAGAAACTCTGCTCATCTTTGGAACCCATTCTTCGTAGAGTTGTAAGACCAATTTCCTAATCTTTGCTATCAATAATCTTGTAGTGGAGGATTTCAGGATATGATGGGGTCTTGTCGTGATTGATGCATCTGCTTTTCTTTTTTTATTCTTTTGGTATAAGGTTGGTTTGTGCAATTGTCTTATAGCCAAGATCAAAGACACACTGCATTAAATTGTATGGCAATGTTCTTGGGAAGCATTGTTCTCTGATTGGAGTTTTACTTCTAAATTGGAGAGCCTTACATGTGTTGTGGACATAGGCTTACACATGGACATGCATCTATTGTGCCATTACACACAGTTGCCTGTTTATTTACACTAGACGGGCAATTATTTTTTGGAATGCATTCCAATCAGAATTCTTCAAGGTTTCAGTTTCTTATGGGACTGTTGTTAATCTTGCACATTTCTCCGATTATGTGAAGAATGCTTATTTGTGTAACTTGTTCATTTAAAAATTGACCTTTAGTTTTTCTAATTGATCATTCATTCATGCACAGGTGCCCAATGCCTATCTTTTGAGGTTGATTATGTTTTTCTAAGGTGTTGTATCCTAGATTCCCATGGAAAAGGGTATGTGCGGTGCATATGTGCACTGCATCCATGTAACATAGATTGTTCCAGTTTCTGCTGAAATTTTGTTGGATGACAGTAAAATGATCTTTTTTGTGTATTGCATTTATGAGACCAATTTAGAATATAAAGTTGAGTGCAATTTGAAGAAAATGTATTGTGTATTCTGTTATTTTCCCTTCAGTTATGTTATGCTCCTCATGTCTCTCATTATGTCTACGGTTGATGCTTTGCAGGTAAGTGAAGAGGTGGAAAGAGCTTTGGCAAAATTAGGTCCCCCTAGACTTGATGGAAGGTAAAGAATTAACGTCTGGTCATATATGGTTTACCTTTTTTGTTGTCCTTCTCTTGTAGGGTTGGGTTGGTTAAGTAACTGCTTAATTTTGGATGAACTTGAGCATTATTAATGCATGGATACGTACTTGATGAAAGTCATACAATATGCTTGGTTTTACAATAACTTCTATTGGTCTTTGGCTGGTTGATTGGTTTTCTACTTTCTTGAATAAGCTTGATCCTTCTACAAGAAACCTAGTGGAATTTGGTGTAATTTATTTTCTTTTTGTTGTTTTTCCTTTACAAAGAACCAGCTTTTCTTTAGAATTAAGTATTCTCTACGCAAATCTTTTACTTTTGTTATGTGGATAATCTTGTAATACTTTTGGTTATCAGGTCTTCTCCAAAACGGCTTGATGGTACCGATGGAGGGAGATTACATCTCCACTTCAGGTCCAGGTTGTCTCTCCCTATTTTCACAGGAGGGAAGGTAGAAGGGGAGCAGGGTGCTGCCATCCATATTGTTCTAATCGACTCAAACACTGGACATGTTGTAACAATTGGACCTGAAGCCTCTGTAAAGCTAGATGTTGTTGTGCTTGAAGGTGATTTTAGCAATGAGGATGATGAAGATTGGTCACAGGAAGAATTTGAGAGCCATGTGGTCAAAGAGCGCGAAGGAAAAAGACCGCTGCTAACAGGTGACTTGCAAGTGAACCTCAAAGAGGGGGTTGGAACATTAGGTGACCTCATTTTTACCGACAACTCAAGTTGGATAAGAAGCAGGAAATTCAGGCTTGGCTTGAAGGTTGCTTCCGGATACTGTGAAGGCATACGAGTACGAGAAGCTAAGACAGAGGCTATTACCGTCAAGGATCACAGAGGGGAATGTGAGTTTATACTTTTTACTCTTATCTATTTTCACTTGTGGATTTCCTGGAAATTTTTTAATTCAGTTGCTTGACAGTGTATAAGAAGCACTACCCACCTGCATTGAATGATGAAGTCTGGAGATTGGAAAAGATTGGAAAAGATGGGTCATTTCACAAGAGGCTCAACACCGCTGGAATAGTCACTGTTGAAGACTTTTTGCGGCTTGTTGTCGCAGATCCACAAAAGTTACGAAATGTGAGTTTGGACTTTGTTTTTGAAATCAAAAAGCTATTCCTAGTAGTTACACTCTTATATTTCTATCTGCCGTGTTTGTAGATTCTGGGAAGTGGCATCTCAAATAAGATGTGGGAAGCTCTTTTAGATCATGCAAAGACTTGTGTGCTGAGTGGGAAGCTTTATGTTTACTATACTGATGATTCAAGAAACAATGCTGTTGTTTTCAATAATATCTATGAGTTGAATGGACTTATTTCTGGGGAACAGTACTTACCTGCTGATGCTCTATCTGATAGTCAGAAGGTGGGCAGGATATATGTTTTTTTTCAATTTCTAATGAAAAGCAGCATTGCTATAGTTCTTTTCTCTTGAGAGGTTACCGTGTAGGATGCACTATGAAAATAGCTTCATTAATTTTAACAATATAAACAAAATTTCTGCAGGTTTATCTAGATTCATTGGTAAAGAAAGCCTATGACAATTGGAATGAAGTCATAGAGTATGATGGCAAGTCACTGTTGAACTTCAAGCAAAATAGGAGGTCAAGTGCAAGAAATGAACTTCAGATTGGTGCACTGGATCACCCAAGTGCTTTAGATCATCAGCTGCAGTTACCGCAGCTGCCAGTTACAGTTCCTACAGAGCAAGTTTATTCAGGCCTACAAGGTGGAGGTAAGTTTTCGAACTACTGGAAATATTTTAGCTTTAAGGAGTTTTCATCCATGTATAGCTTAGTTTAATCTTCTTGGGAAATATACCTTATTATCATAATTGTGGCCTTATTCAAGTTGCCTAGACTGATTTTTTTTTTTTCAAATAAATATCCCTTAACAGTCATTAATCAATAATTCCAGTGTGTATACTGTGAAGTTTCTTTGTTTTTAATAAAAAATGTATCATTTTATTTTCGGTTTAGAAATAATTCTCCCCTAAAAGACTTGGTTTGTTCTGTCCTTTAAGGATAATCATTAATGCCGATTGTTATAGCATTGATTCTCATTGGAGATCTTAAGTTAAGTCTTGGTGCAGCTTTCAGGTTTATACCCATCTTTTCTTCGCTTCATCCAATCACAATTAGTATTTGAGAAACTTCATTTTTTTTACCTCAGGGTATAATGATAAACAATCCGCCAGATATTCGGGGCAGTCTAAAATTGTGAATTCAAATTATCATAACCAACTCGGCAGCATGCAATTTGCGCCACATGAGCTGCTTATTGACAATTCTCTGCAACCTCAAAGTTCAAAAAATGATAGCAACATCGTTGGGCTGGCTCTTGGTCCTCCACAGTCTTCTGCAGTAGGGTTCCAAAATATTGGTTCTTCAATGCAGTCATCAAATCCTAATCCTTTTGATGATTGGACGAACAACCAGGATAAGGGAGTTGAGGACTTCTTTTCAGAGGAAGAGATTCGCATCAGAAGTAACGAAATGCTTGAGAATGAAGATATGCAACACCTTCTCCGTCTCTTCAGCATGGGAGGTCCTAATGTGACAGAAGATGGTGGGTATGGGTTCCCAAATTACATGCCATCCCCAGTGCCAAACTTTGCTGATGACGATCGTTCACGTCCTGGCAAAGCTGTTGTTGGGTGGCTGAAGATCAAGGCAGCAATGAGATGGGGGTTCTTTATACGAAAGAAAGCTGCTGAGAGACGAGCACAGATAGTTGAGCTAGAACAAGAAGAAGAAGAGTAGCTATCAAGTCTTTTCTCTTCTTGTTAAGTGGAAAGCAAAGCCTCTCGTTTCCGACTGGTTGTGGGAAGTTACTGGAACTCCATGAATGGCAGACAAACTAGTGATCTTTATGGTGTGAAATTAATGGTTAGATAACTCCTGACGATCCTAATTAGACATCAGGAATCTCTTCCTGTACAGTAAGCCGTTTCTTTGACTTCCCTTAGTTTTATATGTTTTATCTGAGTTTTTGCGTTGAGGGGGTAAAATTGCTTTCAAGTTGATGGCACTCTCATTTGCCTTGTTGACCTAAGTTGTGTACAATATTGTAACCATCGTGGCCACATGTTTCATCCTGCAGTTCAAATGATGTATACAACAATTATTTGTGATTTTATTGTATGCCAATGTTACTACTACATCTCATAATTTAATAACATTCTTTTTATTTGATGTGCCCTAACCTTATGAAATCTTGTTCCATACCATTAAAAGAATCAATCACCAATATTCTCATTTGAGAATAATTGTATCAACTCTAGAAAGATACAATACTTGCAATTCCAGGAACAGACTTGATATCAAGAGAATTAAGTAAATATTCCTTCTTCTTTTTCCAAAATCAATGCCCTAACATTAAACATCTTTCAATTATTGGGGTAACAGAAATAGACGTAATTAGTTTAATGAACTTCACATGCATGGCGGAACAACAAGTCAACTAAATACATAAATCCTTAGATATACAATGAATGAATCCATGTCTAAGCTTTGGTTCCTTGGCCATGAGAAAACGCCCCCCAATTTGCTCCGGCAATTGGTCTAGGCTGACTTCACCCTTTATTTTTAATTTGTGACAATGTGAACTTGGAACGAAATTCAAACTCATTCTATCTTGGCAACAATATTTAGCTAATTTATAATTTTTAGGTTTAAGAATCTCAAACTCTTTTAAAAAAAAAATTAAACCCTCAACTTAACAATTAAATTATTTACCTATTTGAATCTAAAAATTGAATTACTTAAGGTCTTTGATCAATTTTAACAATTAAATCTTAATTATGATTATCATAAAAACTGAATTTCTTTTAATTTTTTTTGATATTTTATAATTTTTATTAGAATACATAAATGTGAGTTCAACCGCTATAAATTATTAATCAGTTAACTTCAAATGAAAAAAATGTTGTGGTAATAAAATAAAATTTATAATATCAAATCCCGAAAAAAGATTTACCTTTTTTAAGATGGAAATTAGGCCAATTAAGGAACAGAATGGAGGAGTAAATAGAAAGCAAATTTAGGTCATGTCTTAAGGCTTTGGTATGTGCACGTGCAACGGGAACCGCCCACACCCATAAAATTATATCTTACCAACAAAGAAATTATCCTTCCGGTCCATGTTTCATTATATATAAATCATTTTTTTTAAATTTCAATCTTTTATATACAAAATCAAAACTGAATTATAAACGTTTGAGAGAGTTAACGAGTAATTTTATCATTTATTAACTAAAGGATTATATTTTTGAGAATTTTTTTTCAAACTAATTGAAATTTTACCATATTATTTTCTAAAATGTTAATAACTCATAGATTGAAAGAGCAATGTTACCAAACCAATGGGACAAAGGCCTCGCCACCCTCCGGTTTTAATTATACTTATTTGAATTTATTGAGTGTCCCCAATTGTAGAAGGAAGTATTGTTCTCTTCAAAGGTTTCATACTCGAACAATTATATTTATAGGGCGTGTGTACATTATCAATTGTTAAATTTTTTTTAACATATATTATCTTCTAATCACCTCATACTATTAAAAAAATATTTGTTAAAACACTTTACCGAAATTATTTATATTTGTAATTTAATAATAATAATTAATCATTCCAAAGAAAATAATAATTAAAAGAAGGAACACATGCTAGTCAACTAGCAAGACAATATAGGAGCATGTGCCAGTGCTCTATCATTGTCGAAAATACCGGTAAATGCGGACCGTAAGTCCTTACCCTCGTATTATATATATACACTCAAATAATGATACGAAGTTGTATTATCATCATCGGATCCAAAAGCCTAGCTTTTCGATATTGTTTCAAACACTAGTTTTCCTAATTTAAACAACCCTAGAATTAAGTGAAAGAAAATGGATAGTGATCATCGAAGAGGACTGTCGTTGGGCGAGGAGAAGTTCTTCAATAGAATCATCTCCAGAAATTCTTCACTCGGCTGTTCTTCTCGGATATATTACTACCGGAGCTCCGAAGGGATACCTTTTAACTGGGAAATGCAACCCGGGACGCCAAAGGAACCTCAAACTCAAGATATTCTCCCCCCGATTAGTCTGCCGCCGGCACTGCTTAGCCTCGGCTTGCCAAAACCACGTGTTGACATCATCGACCACCAATCTAAGCCGTCAATGATGAAACTAAGCGTGTTCAAGTTTTGGAAGCAAGGCAAAAGAAGCCGTGGAAACAACAAGAATCTTGATCAGACGGCTCCGAGTGATGAGATGAACAGCTCCGACGACGGTGAATTCATGACGGCGTCGCCCCGGATTTCGAGCTCTTCGTCTTCGTCATCATTCTCATTCTCGAATGGATCACCGAGTCCATCAAGGGGCTCGTCGCTTAACGGGCATTACGGTTGCAGTCCATTGAAATTTTCTTTCTTTTTGGTTAGTGGTTCAAGGTCAAGGTTACGTTGATTATTATTTTACATATGTACGTTGTTTTACTTTCATTGTGTACACTTATATCTTCGAATGTAAAATTAATTTAGCTTTTTAATAGAAAAAATATTGTTAAAGTACACAAATGGTCCCCTAACTATAGGTTGTTATTTTTTGAGTCTTCCGAGTTTTAAAAGTTACAAAATAATCCCTCGAGTATAAGACATTATTTTGTCGAGTTTCCTGACTATTAAAAGTTACAAAATGGTCACCTGACTTTTCATATATTCGAAACTCATAATTTTTAGTTAAAATTTTGACAATCATTTTAAAAGTTACAAAATGGTCACCTGATTTTTCATATATTCGAAACTCATAATTTTTAGTTAAAATTTTGACAATCATTTTAAAAGTTACAAAATGGTCCACATAACTGTTTAAGTTGTATTTAATGGATCAATTCTCATTTACCCATCGAGCTAATGCTTGAAACATTATATTGTCGAACCAGTTGTAGGTTAACAAAATAATGTCTTATAGTCATGAGATCATTTGTGTACTTTACCCATTAATTTTTAGTTAAAGTACACAAATGATCCCCAACTATAAGGTGCTGCTTTGTTGAGTCCCCGATTATTAAAAGTTACAAAATAGTCCTATGAATGTAGGAGGTTGTTTGTTGAGTTCCCCATTATTAAAAGTTACAAAATGGTCACCTGACTATTCATATGTTATAAACTCGTCATTTTTCATTAAAAAAAGCGGTTGTTTGAGTTGAGTATTATCCTATTGATTGAGATATGATCAAACTTGATCTCATAATTGTTTGAGTTGTATTTTATGGATTGACTCTCTGTTTAAATCATGTCGGCGAACCAGTGCTTGAAACATTATACCGTCAAGCCAATGTTTAAAAGTAACAACAGTACCAATATACATCATTAAAATATGATTATAGTGTATCTTAATCGACAGGTTAATGTCCAACTCAAATGATCGTCAATTTTTAACGAAAAAGGACGGATTTGAAACATATAAATAGTTGAGTGACCATTTTATAACTTTTAATAACTGGAAGACTTAAAAAATAAAAAAAATAGATACAAATAAATACTATTGTCGACGATGAAAATAATCACCAACAAAATTAACATAAAGATGCATATAATAACAACAACATTAACATAAAGATGCATATAATAACAACAAGATGAATAAACTAACTTGATTTGAACGATAGAGAGAGAACTTTATTCAATATCGAAAATTCAATTTTTTTAAACCTTTTGAGGACTTTTAAGTACGATTTTATATTTATTTAATTTTATAATTATTAATATTTAATTTATTAATCAATTAATTCAAATTAAAATATTTTATTTCAATCTAAATTACTCCATAAACCTTCAAAATTCGAACTTTGATTTATATTTCCTCCTTGGAATCTTTGCTGAGGGCAGAGGAAATCTGACGAGGAATAAAACTAAAAATTATTTAGATAAATATCCCTTAAAATATTACTATCGCTGTTTTTGCTAAATATCCCTTAAACATGCAGAATTAATGCGAGATCGAACTTCTGGTCGTATTTATATAAAGTTTTGAGGATTTCTATTTATCGCTTATAGGTGAGTCTTTTGTTTATTGAAGGTTAAATTTATTTTGAAGACGCTTTGTAAATTTTCTGAGAAACTGGCTAAAACGTACAAGAGAGCTGCCGAGCTTTCCGTTGTGAAGAGTGGAGAGTATCTACGCTACCGTAATTGCCGTTGTCTCTACTTCATTTCCAAACCATTAATGATTTCTCTTTCAATTCATCGTCATCCCATTTTTGTTTTCTTAAGCTCAAATCTCTCTTCAATCAAAACCCCATCTTTTTCTTCACATTCTTCTCCATTTTTTCTTTGGTGAAGAAAGAGAGAAAGAAAGGTCTTTGGTGGTCTCAACATTTCTAAATGGACGCTTTGATTCTTAGCTCCTCTACTGCACGATTTTCTTTCTTCATCCCTGGTCTGTTCTTTAGTATCACCTTTTTCATTTCAGTTTCCCTTCTTGTTCTTCCCGTTATAGTTTGGGCTAATTGGTTTTTTGTTTTACTGATGGAATCAATATAATTAGGAAGGAAAAGCTGGAGGAGTAAAGACTTGAAACCTGTACATTTTCCAGGTGTTGTTTGTTTTTTCTGCTTTATTCTGTCATTTACACTCTTTCGCGTGATTTATGTTGCAGCTTGTTTGAGCACATTTCTGTTTTGACGGGAAAATTAGAAAATGTATTCACTGCTGTAATATTTCAGATTTATATACATATTTAATAAAAATAAAATGAGAAATTTTCTTCCTTTGTTTTGTTAGCAAAGGAGAAATTAAGGGCTCTGAATTGCTAATTCACAAGTTGTTAAGTACTAGCATTTTTTTTTTTTTGAATAATTTCTACTTAGAAAGAGGGGAAAGTAACTTTTTCTCATAAGTATTAAATTCACAATTTAGGAAAAATAAGAGAAGTCAAAAAAGATAAAGATAAAGATTTATCGAGCGATATATTTATTGAAGAAATAAAATTAAAAAAGATAAAGATTTGTGGTGGATGTAGTGACTCTCGAGTCGTAGCCCACCACTGATATCGATTGATGATACAGGGATCGGCCCACAATATGGACTAATCCATATAGAATAGAACTATACTTTACTGCTATTATTATTATTATTATTATTTTTGAATGATTGGTTCGCAAATGTTAATATATCATAAAATAATTAAACGGTCATGGGGAGGGCCATGTAAATCCCTATGAAGAACATTTAGAAGAAAACAAATGTGCTGTATCATAAATTATTAGGTGTTGGATAAAATGGTTCAAGTTTAACACATCAGTCAACGTATTCACATAAAGACAGTCAAATAAAGTGAAAATCCACTTTTTGTCTATCATTTTCTTGTCAAGAGTATGCATCACTTGTGGGTAGTAAATATTTTTATTTATTTAGCTTTATGTTGTATAAAGTTCAATTTGAATCTCATTTAAGAAATTCATCAGTTTTCTCATATTTTCCTGTCATCCTTCTATATATTGTGTTCAAATTTCCTTTGCTTCATACTTTTGTATCCTTTACAACTGATGTAAATACTTTTCATTTAATAGTATTTCGATCCCTGGACTACAGGTTCTTCTGTACGAGTGCCAACATGCAATTCGTATAGCACCATAGAAAACTTTTATACTAAAAGGTTCCAGCAACATATTGTCAAGCATCAAGGTATTCTGGAAACATCTACAGCCTTCCCGGAAAGTAATACGAAGTTTCGGGTGAAGGCCACTTCCGGTCACCATCTAGAATCGGAGCCTGGAGCTTACTCCAACACCCCTTGGAATTCTGTTAAGAACGCTTTGGATTCTTTTTACAGGTTTTCACGGCCTCATACAGTTATAGGCACAGTGAAGTTTTTTTGTTTACTTGTAGCCTATAGGTACAAAGAAATTATATTTGGATTTGAACCTCTCAGAATTCTAACTGTCATAAAAAGTGAAGTCATTTGCATTCTGAGTAGGCACTCAGCATCATTTCTGTTTCTCCACTTGCTGTTTAGAAGTTGTCAGATATTTCGTCGCCGTTTTATAGTGGAGTATTGGAGGTGATCATACTGAACTTCTGTATCATTTTTAACAACTTATTTGTAAATTATTAGTTAGAATGCTTACATCTGTTATATTTTCCTTTTTCAGGCTGTGGTTGCTGCCCTTATGATGAATATTTACATTGTTGGTATAAATCAGTTGACTGACATTGAGATCGACAAGGTAGGTTGCTATGAAAATACAATTGCTACAAGTTCATGTATTTAATTAAGAATGAAAGATTATGCACTTATATCTTGCTGGGCTATTCTTTATCTATCTTGCTTTATATGAAAATACAATTGCTAGATGTTCTGTAGTAACTGTTGGAATAAACTACTGCAACATAAAAGAATCAAATATAAAAGTTTGAAAAAGTAGGAAAAATAAATAAATTAAAGAGAAAAACACATATTTTATTGAAGTTGAAGTATTATATAAATACAAAAGAAAATAACAACCTTATCTTAAAATCAAGCAACGGCTAGGTTTATGATAAACAAATTCCTAAAATCTACAATAATAAGGAAAACAAAATTAAAAAGAAAAAGAAATTCAGTAAGGTTGTTTTGACTAAAATTTACAACAACTGAAGCACAACTTCAACTCCTCCTTGCTTTGGTTGCTGCAAACTTGCTTCTTGATATAGGTTTTTTGAATATATCATATAGTTGAAATTCATATTTCCAGTACTTTAGACCAATTAACCCCTCCTTTTGCGCTTCTCTAAGAAAAAATAATTTGTTATTGCAGTGCTTCGTTTTTCCATGAAAAATATGATTGTTAGAGATAGAAATTACAACTTGATTATCAATGAACGCTCTAGCATTCATCCATTCTGAACTTTTTCAGAATTTCCTTAGCATACTTGTTTTACAAATAAATACTTCTCCATTTTTCTGTTGTATTTTCATTCCTAGAAAATAAGTCATTTGTCCCAAATTCGTCATCTCAGGTTTGCTTCATATTCTCTCAACCCAATATTCTCTTGAATTCTTCTCAAACATCTAACCATCTTCATTATGGTGCAATTTTTTCTCTCGTTGACTCCATTTTTATTGTGAAGTGTGCGGCGCAATAAATTGATGTTCAATTCCCACCTCTTCACAGAAAAATTAAATTGATTACAGGTATACTTCTTGCCATTATCAGATCTCAGGACTTGAATTTTGCATGTGTTTCAATCCTTTTCTTGAATCATCAAAATATACTTGTAACTTCTAACTTGAATCTGAGAAAATAGATCCAACACCTTCTAGAATAGTCATTAACAGGGGTTGATGCATTAAGTCCTTTAGGGGGTAAAGTGCATCTCGTTTATTTTGAAAAAATAGATAAATTTAGTTTAATGTGTTAAGGGGGAAAATTACATGCATATTATTTTTAAGAAAAAAATATTAAATTTTGGAGCTCTTCTTAAATTTCTAGATCTGCCACTGGTCATTACTTAAGATAAAAAAAATACCTACTTTCTTTTAGAGATTGGGTATTTTGAGGTCCAACCACATTAGTATGCACCAATTATAAATTTTCAATAGTTTTCCAAGTTGATTGCTTGAATAGAAGTCGTGACTGCTTTCTTTCTTTGCAAGCTTTACATTCTAAAATTTCAGATTCAATATAAGGGATACCTTGAACCAATTCTTTTCTTTGCCAATTCACGACAACTACATGATTAAAATGTCCAAACTTCTTGTGTTAAATTTCAGCATGAGATTTTGTTGCAGAGGATGCAACTTGTTCCTCCTCCAATGGAACAAGTGCAAAGCTTTTCCCCCTATTTCTACTTTCCATACATCATTGTTATTTGCATCTTTGATTAAACATTGATTGGATTCAAAAATAACTTTAAAACCTTTTTGAATTAATTGACCAACACTTAATAAATTTTAACTAATGTTAGATACAAATAACACATTTTTTATACTTGAAATGCTTTCAATTACAACTGTGCCTTTTTCCCTTGATTGCAATGTACTTTCCATTGTCAATCTTTACTTTGAAAGCTACTGAAGTATTCAATTCTTTGAAGAGATCCCAATCAAAAGTTATATGGTTGGTACAACCATTGTCAATGAGCCCTTTGCCGTTTGAATGACAGACGACAAAGCAAGTGATCATAAAGAGGCATCATCCTTTACTTTGTCGTCAGTTTGAGCAACATTCTTTTGTTGCAAATTTACTTATGTGACAGATTTTTTTTAACATTGCTTTTGTAAATTCTTTGATGATATCCCATCTTCTGACATTTTTCGCATTATTGATCTAGCTTTTTTCTGCATTTGAAAGGTGGATGACCATTTCTATCACAATGTAAATGAGGAGAGAAATCACATTTTGTTTCTGTATTTATATTGGAAGAATTAGAACCTGAATTTCCCTTTCTGATCTTCTCATATTTCTTCTATTTCCTGCCAGATCATATTGAGCTTTTGCAGCTAAAGCACCTTTAATATACCCTTCAGATCTCACGAGTCTTCTTTGGTCGTGTGCCTGCAAAGCATTCATCAATTCTTTCAAGGTAACCTTTGACAGATCTATAGTGCTTCCCAATATGAAAATGATAGTTTCAAATTTTTCAAGAACAATTACAAGAATATTTTGAACTAATCTGGAATCAGGAAATTTAGAACCAAGTAGTCTTACTTTATTTATGATTCCAAATAATTTGTCAAAGTACTCCTTCACCGTCTCAGAATTCTTCATCTTCTGGAGTTCAATTCTCTACCCAAGTTCAGAGTTTTCATTCCTCTAATCCTCCTTCATACTTCTCCTTCAAGAAATTCCAAACCTCTAAGGTTGACTTTACTGTCATGGTTCCGAGAAAAATCTCAGATGAGACTGTAGCAAATAACATGGTTCTTGCCTTTGATTTACTTGATTTTCCCCCCTTGTGATTCTTGATTTACACCATAGCTAGATTGATAGGTGATGAAGGAACTTCGTAGTCCTTCTCAACAGCTTTTCAAAGATCATTTGTCTTTAATTGAGCCTCCATCCTTGTTGCCCAAACATAAAACCTTAACCATTGAAAACGAGTGGTGCAAGTGATAAAAGGTGTTTCTAAATCCATAGGGAAAAAATCCAAGATAAAAAAAAAGTTACATATATCTCAAGAAAAAGACTCTGATACCAATTTGTTAGAATAAATTGTTGTAACTTAAAGAATCAAATATAAAGGTTTAGAGAGTAAAAAGAAGAAAATAAATTAAAGGGGAAAACGCATCCATTTTATTGAAGTTGAAGTATTGTATAAATATAAAAAGAAATAATAACCTCATCCTAAAATAAGCAACAATCAGATTTATGATAACCAAACTCCTAAAATGTACAATAATAAGAAAATCAATTTATTTTTTTTAAAAAAAGAAAAATCAGTAGGATTTTTTTTGACTAAAACTTACCGCTAAAGCAGAACTTCAACAGTAACTTATTTTCCTTTTTTACTAAGAGACTTATGCACTTTTTTTTTTTTAAGGAAATAGACTTATGCACTTAATTGACTTGGATCATGATCCTAGAAATTAGGGTGGATGGATAAAATTATATGAATTTTCTAAACCCATATATGTTCTGTGCAGGTTAACAAGCCTTATCTTCCACTAGCATCAGGGGAGTATTCAACATTGACTGGCATCATGATTGTCACTTCATTCTCCATCATGGTATTCGTAATCTGTTTGATGCCAAAATTTTCTTATTGTATTCTTTATCTTCTATGGCGAATGCATCTTTGCATCTCATGAAAAGTATTGTGCAATGTAAAAAGGAAATCATTGTCTTCATTGGTAGTGTCAATTGAAATAAATAAGGTTTTAATGTCGAGAAGAGCAAGTACCTGCATTTCAGTGATCATATGCACATTAGATATCCATTTTTGAGTTGTTTACATTTGTATTGGAAAAGAAGAAGAAAATGGACAATCATTGACAACTACTACATCGTTTATAGATGTACTTAGCCTTTTACCATTAGTCCATGTTGCGAGAGGTTTGTCAAGACGATTTAGTAAGCAGGATGGAGGTTGAGAGCGGTTTGTCAAGAGGAATTAGAAAGTGAGGTGAATGCTAAAGAATGGAGCTTCTGTTTCTTTGTTTCTGCTGCCAGCTGTTGTAGTTTTGGTTGTTATGGGGTAATCAATTTCAGTTTGGGTTATTACAATTTCTTAAGCTCGGTTTATTCAATTTGGGTTAAACTTATAGTGCTAAACTGTGAGATTAAACTGGGCTATATAAAGAGCCTTCATTGGCTAAGGCCGGATTATCTGAAGGCCTACATTCTTTTTTTCTTTTTGTTCTCTGACTCTTTAGAGGTTTTATTATAACAGCTGGTGCATGTAAGTTGGTTCTAGAGAGGAGAGATTTGGAAGTTGTGATTTCATTGAAATTGAATGTAGATAAAAAGTTACATCCATCTAGACCTTTGCTTAGCTTTCTTTCTCCATAACGTTTGTCTCTCTTCTTCTGTTACTTTCTAAATATTTGCTTGGATCTATCTTTCTGGTTCTTGATCTGTTCTATAGTCTAGTTTCAATAGTCCAACTATAAGTTATTTAATTTTAATGTTTAAGCCGGCCAATCTGGATTCATAACTAAGAGCTTGCTATATCCTTTATTTTCAGAGCTTTTCGCTTGGATGGATTGTTGGTTCATGGCCATTATTTTGGGCTCTTTTTGTCAGTTTTGTGCTTGGGACTGCATATTCAGTCAATGTAAGTTGAACTTTGAGTTTTCCATCAAATAGATACATGAAACAAAAATTATATCATACATTATGGTATTATATAAATACAATCGTAAGTTACAAAAAAACCATTGATATGGTCTGACTTTATGATATTTAACTGTAGTTTTTTGTGTATGATACTGTAAAATTTCTGTAATTTCAGTTGCCACTATTGCGATGGAAAAGGTTTGCATTGGTTGCAGCAATGTGCATCCTAGCTGTTCGAGCTGTGATTGTTCAACTTGCTTTTTACCTGCACATACAGGTGGCTGTTCTCTTCTTTTTATTCCTTTCTTTTCCCACTTTCCCTTAAAATTCAGTAAAACCATCTCCTTCTCTATATGCATTAGCTGCAAAATCATGGCAAACATGTTTGCCTCTATGTTCACCTGCAGAAAATCATTTTTATGTTTCGTCTTAATGGTGTGATGTTTCAGACCCATGTATTCAGCAGGCCTGCTGTTTTCTCAAAGCCTCTAATTTTTGCTACTGCGTTCATGAGCTTCTTCTCAGTTGTTATAGCACTGTTTAAGGTAAATGTTGCTCACTATACTAATGAATTCCTGTAACTTCTCGATTGTGTTTGATTTTAGTCCAACAACTGATTTAGCCTATTCTACGTATGTGATGGATATTGTGCAGGATATTCCAGATATTGAAGGAGATAAAATATTCGGAATCAAATCTTACACAGTACGTCTCAGTCAAGAACGGGTGAGTTCAAGGTGCATCGGGAGTTCATACACGAGGGCTCTGGCTCTCCCATTTAAAGATTTTGTTATTCTTCGACCGCCTTAATTTTACTTCTGCAGGTGTTTTGGACTTGTATTTCACTTCTTGAAATGGCCTATGGTGTTTCCGTTTTGGTAGGAGCAACATCTTCATATACCTGGAGCAAAGTCATCACTGTATGTATTCAAGACATCCATTACTAGTTGAATGTTTCAACACTTGTTCCTTTCTTTCTTTAGACAAATATAGGGCAGAACCGGAGTTTGTATATTGGTTTATAGTGTTTACTGTCACTACATCTATTATTTGAGCAATGACTGATATACAATCGTTTCTCCATGAAACGGAACTAGGTTTTGGGTCATTCCATCATGGCTGCAGTTTTATGGATCCGTGCCAAATCCGTCGATTTGAAGAGCAAAGCTGCAATAACATCATGTTAAATGTTAATTTGGAAGGTAATCTTCTATCTTGGCATATGAATTCATTTTGTTTCCAAACAACGATGCTAACATCACAGTTTCTAGCTGCAATTCAAACAAGATTTTTGTGCTTTAACATCCCATTTGCATGGCAAATATGGCTGACCTTGACGAATGGATGATATAGGATTCATATGATGGAATGTGAGGCTCGATCTTTTCATTTTCGTCTGGGAAAATTTAAATCTTCATGTTAATATTTTAGTTAAATCTTAAACATGAATATGATACGAGTTAAACTATCGTGTTAATCGTGTTTAAACGAGTTCTTCGATTTTGTGTTCATCTAATCAAAATGCTTGAAACTTTTGTTCTCTCTTTACAACTCTTTTATGCAGAGTACCTTCTGATACCACTTATAAGATGAGTGGTGGAGCATTTTATATAACCCCAAAGGTAGCTTCACCCGCCAGTAAATATCGAAAGATGTCATCAAAATACGAGAGTCGAAGATATAAAAGATAAATGATCCGAGAAAATTAGAAGAACTATATGAATGTGACATTAGGAGCGAGTTGTAGATTTAACCATACCAACCGACGCCTAAAAAGCACTTGTTATGCGGTTTTGTGATATATTTCACCTATGAAAGGGTGAGAAAATGTAAGGGGGTTCATGAATAAAATAGACAAAGTACTTATTACATGCCTGAGCGGAAAATTAACTTCTAAATTAGTATTTGTTTAGAATTTTTTTAACCTATTAACAATATATACATACTATGCAAATGTAACTACTCGAACTCATAACTTTGAAAAAGCACAATATTTCACTTGATGAGTTCAAGTCTTTATATTATAAGGACCAATTATTACTGGATGTTTTATATGAGATATATGAATTGTAATTTTTATTTATATATTTAACGTAAAATAAAGAACACATTAAAGGTCACTAAATTATGTTTAAATGATTTTTTGAATTTTGAAATTTTAATCATGTTTCAAGCAATATAAGGATAATATGAATAAAATATAATAAATCAGAATATCAAATTGGAGAACAGTAACTATAATTTACGCATAATACAAGAATTGATAGCATAATTTGGCTCAATATATTTCAGGGTTATTTTTTGAATAAGGACTGGAATTTGAAGTTTTGTAAAATATAAGGACTACAATTGAAGGAACTGAAATATAATAACTAAATCCACAATTTAAGTATGATACATAGACTAATAGGATAATTTGACAAGGTTTTGTTAGACCAGTGCAAGTTACTCAAAATGGAAGAAAAAAAATCTTCTCCTCCACGTGCCCATTCTTGTTGATGGAAAGAAAGAAACTGTACAGATTTGCAACAAGCAAGCAAGTCTTCTTCCACCTGCAGCCTCGGGTCTTCAAAACAAAAAGAAGCAAATGCAGCAAGCAGAGTTAGAACAGTTGAGCAACCATTTTGACCTTGTTTTGCTTCCATTTAGGCAACTTATAGAATTCAGCCCTTTTCATTCCCAGCTTCTCCTTGAACTCCGCCGATGACAGGTAAGTCTGCGTTATGTGGAATGTATAGAAATTATAAGAGAATCAACGATATAATGTATAAGGCAATATCATCTAAGAAGCCATACCTCTCGTTTGGTCACATCTATATAAGTGAAGGGATTTTCTGATGTTGTTTTAAGACATCCGTACGGGTATATCGGACCACCTTGCTCTTCCTCTTCTCCTTCATCTTCATTACCTTCTCAGCAATGTAATTCTTGTATCCATCACTAAGACCGCCCTGATGGATGTTAATAATTGAACCAACCATTAGATAAAACATCAACATGAGTGTTCATCATTAAAGTAAATGTTACACATCGAAGTAATCGAACCTTGAACACGATAAAGCTCTGGAAGATAAAAAAGAATAGAACAGGTTCACTTCCTTCGTGAAAGCAAGCCTAATAATCAGATAGGACAGCATGAGAAGAAAACCGAAAGGATGTGTCGCAGTCGTCTTTCGGGTGAGCCTGGAATTAGGCTTCGACTTGAATAAAATGTTAGAGCTGCCACCGATCGTTTTAAATATAATATTTATGTTGATCGGACATCATCTTACCTGATCTGTTTTTTACCAGAAATATGTCAGATTCGGGAGTTGGTTACAGTCAATGAATGATTAACACTCTTTAACTGTCTTTTCGGTACCATTTAATTTTTCGGTTGTCTTAATTGCGAAAATTAAAATTTAAAAATTCAATTCAAACTAATTACCTTTGATCGATTGAAAATATCCGTAAAAAGTCAAAAATATTATATAAGAAATATTAAATAAATCAAAGGAAAAGAAAAAAATAAAAATAAAAATATTAAATAAATCAAAGGGGAAAATAAAATAAAATAAAATAAATGTTAAATTTTAAAAGTAATAAAATAAAAATAATAAGAAGTAAAAAATAAAATAAAACAAATAAAAAACATACTAAAATTAAAAGAGGAAAATGAATAACTTAAAATTTAAAGGATCAAATTGAAATAAATTGAAATTTAGGGATTAAATTGTTACTAAAAATGAGTTGCAAGAGAAAAATAAAAAGTTAGGGGATCAATTTACAAAATATAAGAAATGTAAAAAGGGATTAAATTGAATAAATTGAAAATTTAGAGATAAAATTGAAATAGGTGACCAAAATGAATTACATATCAAAATGATAGGGACTGCGAAAAGAATTTAAAAATCCTCTAATTACACCATGATCCTCGATATATAAATACCCAAAACCCCCATTTTCATTTCATTTTACACATTTCCCTCAAATATCATCTCCCTCAGCCTCACCGAATTCTCTCAACTCCCCTAACCGGGTGAAATCCGGTCACCCTCCGATGACCCCCCGCCGTGCCAACCGCCACCTCTGGCAGCCGGAAAAATAAAACTCCTCCCCCAAATATTCTCCTCAACGCCCTAAAGCTAACCTCGAGCCTCGATTTCCCAACTCGAACCTCAAACGGCATAGAACTAAAGAAAACCGTTTGATTTTCTTACCTTGGTCCGGCAGTGACTCTTTGTTCTCCGACGAGCTTTCACGATACGAGGCCTTCGAATTTGGTTTCTTGGTATTTTGTGGTTGTTGATTGGTGATGTTTTGCTTGCTCCTTGTTGTGTATTGGTTGTATTTCTTTTGTGCTTTGTAGGGGCTTTTATAGTCATACTCGGAATTATTTTTCGGGGTTAATCTTGTTTGCTTCGGAGGTCGTTTACCTTGTTTCTTGATTTATTCGAGATTAGGGGTTTTAATTTCTTCACATTAGTTTGTTGGTCGGGGTTTTAGGGATGATTCAGTCCCTATTCTTGGTCGTTATTATTCTGATTCCCTATTCAAGGGCCGAGAAAATTGACCGGTTTTCGATATGTTTTCAGGCGCGTGGCTCCACGCGCGATCCCTTGCGGCGCCATGTTTAAGGATAAAAACCCTAATTTTCTTTGGGCTGGGTCAGGCCTGTTTATCCTGTGTTGGGCTCCCACCGGGTTTGCTGGGTCAGATTATCCGATTGGGTGTTGACTTGGACCCTTGCTGGACTTTTACTGGACCTAAAAGAAAAAATTAGAATTAAATAAATAAGCAATAATATAAAAATAAAAAATAATATAAATAAAAATAATAAAAATAATATTATTTAAATATATATATATATATTATATTTATTTTCCAAAATGTTTTTAAAACCATATATTATATATTTTCAAAAACTATATATTATATATATGTTTTCAAAACTATAATATATATATATTCAAAAATCATTTTCAAATCTATATAATATATATATTTTCAAAAATAATTTTCAAAACTAATATATATATATATATATTCAAAATATATATTCAAAAATCATTTTCAAAACCATATAATATATATTTTTTCAAAAAATAATTTTTAAAACTATATAATATATATCTTTTCAAAAATCATTTTCAAAACTATATAATATATTTTCAAAAACCGATTTTTTCTAAAAAAGTATATATTATATGTTTTTCAAACCGTTTTCTGAATAAAATCCGGACGAAAATGGATGTCTATAGGATGGAAACGTCGTCGTCAACAAAAGAACAACAATGCTCTAGGTAAAAAAAAACTAATTGGGCAATCATGAACTTCATCGATTCAACCATTTTGCTTGCCATAGAAACAGCAGAAGCTCTTTCTTTCTGTCATAAAAGAAAAATCAATGAAGTAACTGCTAAAGTACAAGCATTCTAAGAAAAGGTAGCACGATAAGCATACGCATATAGCCAAACACAATGAGTTTACAAGGGGAAATTTAAAAGGAATTAAAGTCCCACCAGCCAGAACCAAAGCAAGCAAGCAAGCAGAAACAGAATGGTGACCTCCAATGCAGTATTCTAACATTTCCAAAGCTATTTAGTGAAGACATTACAGCTAAAGAACGGTTAATCACCTCAACGCTATGCTTTCCGAACCATGTTTTTCTTCTTTGTCTTCTCCGGAATAAGAATACTGAAAAAAATAACAATCCCCGCTGTAAAATTTCGACTGACTTTCAGCTGGAAGGAGAACTTTGACCTGGCCAATCACACTCCAAACCTATGAGCCAAGTCAAATGCTATCATCAGTGAACTGACGTAAGCTCAAGGTCAATATTCTGCATAAATTATGCCGATATACCCTTTAATATTAATTAGATTTCAAGTTTAATATACCTGCAAATTTCCTGTGCGATCAATTTGTTCTTGTGGATCTTCTTCCTCAACGGGAGCAGCTTTTAGAAGACCCTTGACATCCAACCCCTGGCGTTGTTAAAGAGCTACAAAAACCATTGATGATATGTTAATAATACATCTTCAAGTGATTACTTGATAGTAAAAATGGTGAAAAAGAAATCTTAAGGACAATTCATACTGCAAGCATGGCAACATTGAGAAGATATTCAATTACTAACCAGCAACTTTGCCGCTATCCTCCTCGGTAACAGTAGCATTGATGGTAGGGGGCCAGCACTCGAACTTGGACCGAAATAAAACAGTCTTGAATCCCTCAATTACACGAATTAAGCGGGATTTCGATCTATTAGAACCTTGTATTAACTCCTATTCAGTTGCATGAGCAATTTAAAATAGGTGAATTGAGAAATTCAAGTAGAACTTTTGTCTAAACCGCATCAGAAACTACTTGCTATTTCCTCGGCTTCTTTACTTGCAGTCTTCCTTTCGTCAAGAGAAGTATTTCTTCCCATCCATACATAGACTTCTAATCCACAGTCCAAAATATAGCATTTATCATTGAATAACAACTCTCTTGTCAAGGAATTAGCCTCAACTGCCTCTGCCTTCTCCTTTGTTGAATAATCAGGTAAAGAAAATAAAAGAACACAAGAATTTTAACGAGGTTCAGTAATGTACTTACGTCCTCGGTGCCCTAGGCAGCACTACAATTTTTATTCAATGTATCATAGGTTTTGGTTACATCTCCTTTTATAATAAATAAACTCTGGTATATATTCACAAAAATAACACTTTACCGTACCGGTATATTTATGAGTCATACCTAACACCCTTCTCAATACTTGACAGTCAAACGTAATCTAATGAGAACGTTTTTCGATTTACAAACAATATAGTTCCAAACACACATAGACATAGTATTTTACCGTAGCTGGTTGGATGAGGATCGGAAATCGTGTTCTCATCACGAGCAGCCTTCCTAAGAAGTGGAGCATAGCCACCAAATAATGCCCAAAATTCTCCACTGGCAGCATCAGCCATCAACTTTCCATCCTCTGCATGGAGTAATTGGATTGAAATCATTATTCTAAACACAATTAACCACTTTTCACATCATTCAGATTATCCTTAATCAGTTAGTTTACACTCACCAATGGAAGCTATTTCACATTTCCCATCATGGTAATTATCTCTTATGTATTGGGCAACTTCAAGTGCTTTTGCTCTCTTTAATGGATGTATTGGAACTATTAAATTGAAAGATTTTGGACTTGGTATCCAGTATAAAGATGTTATCATGGTTGAGTGTGGATCGAGCAAAAGGAACCTGCCACGACACACGTCAACAACTTCGATTAAATCACATCCTCAAACGATTATCAGTCCTTAAAAGATCAATGAGATCTAAAGATTTGCCTCTTTTAAATGGACAAGATGTTTCCCTCTACAAATGAGCAAACGTGTCTCGTATTCACTTTCCTTAACGTCTTTGAATCCAGATGCAACTCCACCTTCCCGGGGCATGTTGCACGGTTTGACAAGGGAAAGAAACTTATCAGTTTCATTTCCTTGTATTTCACGATATTGAACCGCATGTCCTCCTAGAGCAGCATCGAGTTCAATAGTTTTGGCTGCAGCAATACCTGCTTCATCCTATGTTAAACGACTTGTGGTCACAAAACTGATCTAAAAATGCCAAGAGTTGTACGAGAAATAAAGATTTGTGGCAACAAAGTTTACCTGGGATGTATCTATACCGAGCCAGTAGTGGATTTCATGACGTAAGGTGATACTTTTCGAAGCAAATGTCTGTGCCAACAAAAAGTAATATTACAGATAATAATGCATCTTGGACCCTAAAGCCATAAGCATAATCAAAGTTATATATATCAGGGCTCACTCTTTAATAAGACCCTCTAACAAACCCTTTTTCTCCATTAACATAGCCTGTTAGCAGTTGCAAACTTGCAATATAAAGAAGAAAAATCCAAGTGCTTCAACATTTACCATCTTATGCCAAATTTCGGAACCAAAAGAAAGGTGTAACATCTATAGATACTCGTCTTCCGGAAATACAATTTCATCCAGGACACTATTCACCAAGGAGGGATCCTGCATGAAATTGTATTTCCTGTGGCTACAATTGCCAAAACCGTAACGAGTATCCCCAACACGTAAAAAACCAATTTGATACTTGCCTTCAAAACAATATAGGAGTCTCCAGTGATAAATTTTCCATTGGATGAAGCTGGAAGAGAAACAGGACTAGACTTTTCGATGCGCCAGATTGCGAGTCCACTGCATAATGTGTAAAGGAGAATAATTCATTCAAAACCAGACATACCCCAACATTAAAAACAAGAGTACTTGTGATTCTTGCTCATGCTCTCTAAATTTGGTCACCCTGCACTCAATGTACAACCAAAAAATTGCTGAAAAGGAACAAAACTTCAAATTCAATGATTTTGATACATGAAATGCTACAAAGTTTGTAAAGGATACGCTTTTTGGCCAGCTCCTTAGAAAGCTGGATCTACATTTCTCATGGAAACCGCCAAACTCATTGGAAAGAAGAAGCAACACAATCCTACACAATGTTCAAGGTAATTGCTATTGAAAAAAGGTGATCAAATTTGTAGTACCAAAATCAAACAAGGAGATGGACAGAATCCATATTACCTTTGTTTATGGGTTTTAAACTGCATTACAGATTCAATTTGTTGTTGATGGTGATGGTGATCTTGTTTTGTAAGAACATGAGTGCTCCTTTTTGTTTTTTTTTAATTAAATATTTTATTTGTTTACAAGTTAATGAAGAGATGAAAAACAATTACTAATTTAGGAAAAAAATTGTAAGGGAATGGCCCGAGAAAGGCGAGTTTCATGTGGAATAAATAGAAGAGGTCCGTCACCAAGGAAATTAAGGTGTGGCTTGATGCTAGGCCCTTGTGTTTCTCCTTGTATATAGTTGTCGAAATAGTCTGAATCGTAGTATTTGTACGGTTTTTATTAAATTTAATTTAATTAAAATTGTAATAAATATATTTGATTTAGTAATATTGTAAGGCATATTTGTTAACCATACTAACTGCATTTACATGAAAACTCCTTAAAATCTTTTGGCATCGGTATCTTCCCTATCATTATGCTGGGAGCCACTAAGTTTGTGGTAGCTTCGCTATGAGTTCTGCATAGCCATCGGCTGAACCGATTGCAAACTCGCATTGCAACACACATTCCGGCACAGAGTACCCTTACGGAAATATTGCAAGGCATATTTGTTAACCATACTAACTGCATTTACATGAAAACTCCTTAAAATCTTAAAATCTTTTGGCATCGGTATCTTCCCTATCATTATGCTGGGAGCCACTTAAAGTTTGTGGCAGCTTCGCTATGAGTTCTGCATAGCCATCGGCTGAACCGATTGCAAACTCGCTCAGTGAACTCATTGCAACACACATTCCGGCACAGAGTACCCTTACGGAAACATCACTCTGTTTCTCCACCGTCATCGCCTCTTCCACTTCATCAATGTTTATCAACTCCATGTTTTCCCCAGATGCAAACCTCTTCGATCCTACTCTAGATTCCTCTCGTAGTTGTTGTGCATAGAGTGACCCCATTCCTGCTGCAAAAAAATCTATACCGTCGAGGACTTTCAGCTCACGAGTAGCATCGAGGAACCTTGACCATTGTATGCAAAGTCCGAATATTGCAAGTGTCCAGCTGGACCGGCGAGGGGAAAACGGCAACTTGGATGTATCGGGGTCTGACCTCAAGCAGCGGAGGAGCCAGCCGCTTAGAGCCTGTAAATAGGACCGCTGAGAAGCAATCCATGTCTCGAAACAGGCTCTCCAATTCCTTAGCTCAGCTTCAAGATTTGCAGCAGCTGAGAGAGAAGATTGCCTTTTTGCTTCCAGCTTCGAAGGTGCTCCTGCTAGTAAAAGCTTAGCTTCATCCAAAGTTCGCTTTTGTGCCTGGTGACACTCTGCCATCACTTTCCACATCCTGGCTAACCTGTAGTTTATAAAATTGAAAATTTAGTTTGCAAATGATAGGAATGCATTTGAGTATGCTTACATTGAAACTGACATACCCTTGAACCAATTCCACAAGTTGTGGTTGCAACTCCTCGTCCCTCAGAGTTTCGATTCTCTTTGAAATAGCTTCAACTGAATGTATTGAAACCTTCATCTGGGTATGCAGATCTCTAATTGCTGCCCTCGTTTTATCTACTGCATTCGGGTCGTCTCCCTTCACATCTTGGTTCCTCAGATGCCTGTTTTTCTTCTCATAAGCAAATCGAGTCTTTTCTCCGGACTGCTTGGAAAGATAAGCAAACAGTTAATCAGTTTCCTCTATTAAGTAGTAGAAACAATCATAATTCTCTCTCTATATATTTTTAAATGATTCATTAAATATATACCTTGACTTCCTCATAAAGTTTCTTTTCCCAGGCATACAATCTATCCAATGTCGATTGGTGGCTACCATGAAACATGCAGGTTTCTTCTGAGAAGGAGCTGCTGCTTTCATAACCTGCCTCTCTGGAGCTTGAAGAATTGATTAAGAATCTTGACGAGGACGAGCGTGATGAAGCAGACCGCAATAAAGCTACCGGATTCAGCATTTTCATGGCTGCAACAATGAACCTTTGAGTTCAATACGCTGAAACAATAAATGACCATAAAAACTACCTACTAAATCAATGGATAGTAAATGTTTGAGGTTCAACCTGTAAGCTCATTTGATGTTGATGAGTACTGAGCTCTACTAGCCTCTAACATTGCTGACACTTCACTCGCTGCATCACAAGCTATTGTGAATTGAGCCTCAAGATCAGTGATGACTTCCGCCATGCTTGTTGGCCTTCGGTTAACGTAAACTGTAAAACCCGGTGTTTCTTCTTTAGCTTCACCACCTCTGAATGCAATCTTTTTGTTACTGACTTCCACTTGTCCGGCAGCTTGTGATCGTACTACTTCTACGCTCACTTTCCCTTGTGACTGTATATCTTTTGCATCATGCTCATCTTCAACTCCGCTATCTATTCCCTCCTCATCCTCATCTTCATCGTCCTCATCGACATCTTCAACGGTAACTTCTTCTCTATTATAGTTTGTATGCATTTTAGCTTTCTCTTCTACCAATTTCACCTTACTCTCATATTCTTCTTGTTCGGTTTCATCTTCTTCTAGATCAGGAATTCCTTCTTCCTCCCTTACCTGCCTTAGTCCTCTGACATCATCTTCCATCACTGCCTGATCGAGACTGCTTCGGTTGGGATAACTGTAATAATCCAACGACGAAAATGGATTCCAAAAGAAGTCCCATTGAGATGTTTGAGGTGAAGGGGGAGGTATATTGGGTCTATTGTTGGGAGAATAAGAGAAAAATGAGGAACTCATAGTAGAGGATTGCATTGTGAAAATACCATCCATGCTATAATGGTTCACTGGAGAGTAAGCTTGGATTCGGACGGTTTCTGGTGATTGAGGCCTCTCCTCAACTGCAACTGCAGGATGACCACCTGATCTCATGTAACTTACTTTCAATGTAGACTTGGGATTAGATTTAATTGTTGCAGTCGAGAAGGATGAGGGCGGAAGCGATTTGAAGTCAGGACTTCCTTTCTTAAGGGGCGTAAAAGGTGGGGTTATAAAAGAATCTAATAAGAACTCACGGCACTCATCTCCTTCGACATAATATCGAATAGCTGCTGAAACTCTTCTCAAGGATTGAATGTAGGCTATATGCCCAGATGCAAATCTAGTTCTTTGCTCTACTGCCTGCTTAATAAAATTCTTCCTATCTTTACAAAGCTGAACTGACTCTTCATCATCAAGTTTCGATTTAGAACATCCCATGATCCACCCTCTTTAATTACCGGTTGCAACTTGAACGAAAGTCGAGATACAATGTGTGTTCTGGAGTAGTTCCAATCAGATTCAGATGGATTCTCCTGACTGTTGAACAGAAACAATTAATCTAGTTCAGAAACTTGAACCAATTTGACGAAGTTCGATAGGTTAACATGACAAAGATTCTTAGCTAAATATACAAGGAAACAACTCGAGAAAGCTATTGTTGTTGTGCTTTCCCTAGATTTCAAGTATGAGAACATCTCAAACTTCTATACCATAACAAAGAAATGGAACATCCTGATAAGATAAACTCTCTCAAATCCCAACACAATAATTGAGAAAATACTGGAAATGGCAAATGCTAGTGTGTGTAAGAAAATTTAATCTAAATATTAATAAAATTGAAAAGGAAAGTGATAATAGCATAGAAGAAAAATGCATAGGATACTGAATGAATGAAGATGAAAGGCACAGCAAAAGAATAAAGGTTTAAAAGAGTAGAAAAGGGAAAGAAAGACTAATCAAATGTTGTGATTCTCAATGACAGCGTAAATTGTTATACTATATGAAAGATGGTGATAGGATAAATGATCACACACAAAAAAAAAGAAAAAAAATCCAAAATCCTAAGATTGAAAAAGTTAAGGGAAAAAATACGAGCATTGGAGGAGAAGATTATCGGCTTAAATACCGCTTAATAGACTAACTTCTAACCCTAATTACTGATATATATATATATATATGTATAGAATAATTGTTTAATTACAAAATAAACTTGCAACACGAACTTTTAAGATCAGATCAAGAGTAATTCAGATCACAAAACTCTAACAGTATTATTGTAAGCGAAAATTTAAATGAGCTGTTCATTAGAAAAGTAATCATCCCTTAAACAAGAAGGAAGAGCAAAAGAAACTAAGAATCTACATTGAAACAAAAGGAACTCATTTAAGAAAGAGAAACGTATTCAGCGCCGACTGCACACAAGAAAAATGCAGCAAGACAAACAATGAAAATCTAAATCCAAAAACAAACAGAAAAGAGTATCACCATTTCATTGCTAAGCGAAGACGAAGAGCACTCTAATTACTAAATAAAATAAAGGAAAACCTCATTGGTATTTACCTGGGAAGAAATGTAGGCGGGAGTTGTTTTGCTTTGCTTGGGCTTTGATCAGAGGGAACAGAGAGAGACGTTGTGAAAAGCAACGGTCAAAAAGCCTAAAGCCAAGTGAAGAAGAAAAATGGAAAAACAAAAATAAAAGTAATTAAAGTGAGATAAAGGAGGGGACAACGAATATGAACCTGCCAAAGCTTTTACCCTTCATGCTTCACTTTATTTCAGTAATGCCACCCCAGCCCTTCTTCGTGACCCAGTACCCCTCATCTCCTCCCATCTTTCCAAGTCATTCTTATAGTTATTTGCATTTATTTATTTATTTTTATAGCATTATATGAATTTTAAAACAATTAGAATTTTCGTATAACTTTTATTATATTTTCTCATTTGAATATTATAATCTTATTATGTTGAGATTTCCTTTTAAATATAATTCTTGTGAAATCATGCTACTTGCATTTTAAGCGGTTAGAAATAGAGGGAAAATTATTTTAATCATATGATGTGTTTTTGGCTTAAAAATTTGTTTCAATTTAAAATTTAATATTTAAAATCTTTAAAGAAGACACTTAACAATATTAAAACTATGATTATGAGAAAAAAAATCATCACCAGTGTATGAAACAAAAACTTTATTTATATATATGAAAAGAGAGGGGGTAGGGTCCGTTTACATGGTTTAGGTTTTTTTTATTTTATAAATTGTATATTATTTTAGGATCGTTACATGAGTGAAATAGGACTGTTGAGATTGATAGTAAAAAAATAATAGGATATTTATAAGAAGAAGAAAAAAAGAATGTGATATAATATTAATTATTTATTTCTATTTATCCAATAATTTTAAAATTTTATAAAACTAAAAAAATATAATAAGTGTAAGTAAATCATAATCCGTATATATATCCCTACTACTAACAAAAAGCCACAACTCAGTGGAAGGACTTTTTTTTACCAAATATCATTCATATAAAAATAATTTCTACTATGATATTCATTTCAAATTATTTTTCAGATTATCATCATTTTTTGTCACTTAGGATAGAGGCGTATTACGTGGAAAGTGTCTTTGAAAGCACATTCTGTAATACGTTTTTTTTTGTTGCCTATGTGACGACAACACAAGCACAAGTTGAACTAAAATGAAAGAGAGATAAAAAAATATGAGTCAAAATATGTTATATATAAGTTAGTATCTACTTATACAATATAAAATTCTTTAGTTTTACAAATATTTTAGACCATTGGATGAGTGAAAATATATTACTAATATTGACTCCTTATTTTTTCCAATGAATATCTTTTTATTATCTACGGTTAATCTCAATCATCTATTTTCATTTATTCAATGATCTTAATTTTTTGTAAAGTTAAAAGAGTTTTACATTGTGTAACAGGATCTTATCTATATATATATATATATATATACAAATTTGTTTAAGAAGAACAAATGTGGACGATGTATGTTGAAGACACATAATTACATGAGTTGAATGAGACGACGATATACATGTATTAACTTTATGTTTAATCTCCCAATAGATATATATTTAAAATTATATATATATATATATATATATATAATTCGACTTAAGAAGTTAATAAAATTTTAAAAACCCACATATACTTTATAGTATTTTCAGCAAAAATTATTTATGTTTACAAGAGGAGATTTGTTAAATTACATATAATAATCTATCAAAAAATTACATATAATAATGATAACTTAATCATGCGTTTTAAATCTCTCAAATCTAAACTATAAGATACTTTTTAACAAAAGATATACGAAATTTAATTTTTGTCATAGCCAAAATCTTAATAAAATTTCAAACTCGTATGGAGGAGTAATGTTATTTCAAGATTATCTTAAAAATTAATTTTTATTTCATCTATATTCCGAAATAAACCTCAAAATCTTATCGACTATTTCTTTTATTATTATTATTAGGGTAAACAATATATTTAATATCTAAACTATTATTTTTGTTTTATTTTTTACTTAAATTTTATTTTTTTAAATCTTGTCTAACATTTAGTTTATGTTTTAATTAGGTACATGTCGTTAAAAAATTAACAAATTTACTGACGTAATATTTTAATTTTTTTAATGAAAATGTGACGTTATTTTATAGTGACACATCAAGAACATCATTAAGTTTTTAATGGTATGGTACTAAAATGAAACATAAACTAAATATTAAATATAATTTTGAAAAAATAAAAGTAATAATTTATGTTATAATTTACTCTTATTAGTATTGGTCTGGGTAAACATTAATCAATGGAGAGAATGATAAATGATTTTAATCATCATGATTATGAACATGTATATTATTATTTATTTTTCAATCCGAAACAAAATCCTATGATTAGCACTTGTCGGATTAGAATTTGAAGACATGTCTCTCTTATAGTCAAAGGTGGTAACCAGTGACAGGGGTATTTTGGCTAATCAAGCGGGAATTTGAGCAAAGCTGTCTAGAATTTTGGAGCTCGGGGAAAAGTGGAAAAGAAAGTCGGCTCTAAAGAGAAAAGGAAAACACCACCGTAGGTCCCGCTGATTACGGAAAGACTCGTGACGGGAATGGAATGGATGCTTCCTCCGTTACGGTTTTCTCAAATATCGCCCACCATTTTTCTAATAATTATCGACATTGCCATTGATTGTTAATCACACTACCTTCTTATATTCACGGATATAATACAATAGAGTCTATCCACGAAAAAAAAGTAATTCCCCAACTATAAATATATAAAAAGGAAGTGTTGTTTTTATTAGAGTTTTTGAAGTCGAATAATTATATTTATATAATGTAGGTATATTTTTAATGATTAATTTTTTAAATATATACCGCATTAATATTAAAATTAAAGAAAAATGTATTAACATATTTTTTATAAACATTAAACTTTTATTGAATTATTAGGTAGCATCAGTAGTAAAAAAGAATGTTGTTCTTCTTAAAGGATTTGAGTTTAGGAGTGAACGTTCGATTAATTCGAGTCGAATAAAAAATATTTTGAGTTATTCAAGTTGACGAGTCCTATTTTATAACTCAAACTTGATTTGAAATTTTTTCGAGTCCAGTCGAGTTTATAAAATTTGAGTTGAGTTTTCAAGTTTCTATTTAAATTTAATTGTAAATATTTATAATATTGTGATACTATTTGATTCCAATTTAAATGGTTTTTTATATCCATATACAATACATATATATTTTTTCATATTTTTTACTTATGAGATATACATATGTCATATATAGTCGAGAGACTCAATTTAAACTTGAAAATCAATCTACTAGTTACTAAAAATTTCGAGTTATTTGATAAATTATTCGAGTTACTCGAGTTGTATTTTATAACTCGACTTGAACTTGAAATTTTTTCGAGCCGTTTATGAAATTACAAGTCAAAGTCAATTTGAGTCGTCTTTTTTTGAGTCAAGTCTAGTAGAAAAAATTGATTTTTCGAGTCGAATTTTATTCGCCCCTATCTAAGTTCGAACAACTGTGTGTACAAGACGTGTATAAGTTGCCAATAGATTAATCAAATTCTGACCAAGTAGATATTACCTTATAATTATCAATAGACTATTTTATTAAAAAAAATGGTTGCCCTCTAAGTTCCTCAAGGCTTTGCCCTGATTAATCAAAACCAATGTCGCACATTTGGTTTTAGTGAGTAAGTCTCATAACAATAATTTACTGCATATATAAGACGCCAAACTTGAGATCAACTTAAATAATATCAAACTGCTTACCACTTAAACTAACCTCATTGGTGACTATTAAAAAAAAAGAAAGGAAATTGCAACATGGACGAGCCGCTGCTCAAGAATAAAATTGGCCAACAAAAACCCAAGCAATCAAAGCCCAGAAGGCTTGAGGAACCTTAAACCTAAACAAACAGTAAACACAAGGTGGGCGGCAGAGGTAAAATAGTAGTATATGAATTAATGGCCAAAAATGTTGTACATCTTACTTAGAAATGTAGATATGCATCATCATAGGGATCTTTCCTTCACATCCAATCAATTGATTTCCTTTTAGAGATATGCACTGATTCTGTAACACAATGAATTGAATTTAGACCACACCAACATAAAGCAAAACTTGTACTTTCATTTTCCCTATGTCAACTATTTTCCTCAAATTTTGTCTATAAATTCTTCACATCTTCTTCCAAAACATTCACAACTCAACTCACTGAAAAAACAGCCATGAAGTCGCTAACCATCCTCTTTGCAATCTCAGCGGCAATGGCGATCTTTGTTGCAACAATTCAGGCCGACTTCGACGAAGAACCCCATGTTCAAACCGACCAAGATCCGTTGCGTCAATTCGTAGCTTGGCAGAACCCCAAACCCAGCATGACGTGCGACAGGTTTCCGCGTATCTGTCGTCAAAAGAAGGGAAGTCCGGGACAGGATTGTTGCAAGAAGAAATGTGTTAATGTGAAGAAAGATCGATTCAACTGTGGTAAATGCGGGTATAAGTGCAAGTACGGTGAAATATGCTGCAGAGGGCAATGCGTGAATGCTTCGTTTGATAAAAGAAACTGCGGTGGGTGCAATAACAGGTGCAAAAGGGGCGAATTCTGTGTTTACGGGATGTGCAATTATGCTTAATTTCTCAACCTTGTATTAATTTGATGTATGCAACTGGACCTGACCCAAGTTAATCTGGTCCATAAATAGTGTTTATGAAATTGAGTAATTAACTCTTAAAATCTATTAATTATAATTATACAGGCTGATGTATTTAAATAATTATTATAATTTTTAATTTTTATTGAATTAGGTATAATTAAAAAATTAATTATATTTTCCAATTATAAAGAGAAAACTGATATACTTACGTGTAATTTACTTCATATAGATATTAATTTTATTTAACACGATTATTTTAGATTTAACCCGATCTAAACGGACATGCTAGTTTTGTTTGTTATTTTTAAGTCGGTTCGTCTCCACGTACAAATGGAAGTTTCCCTAGCTTTTGGGAAACCTGTTTTGTCTGTTTTCTTGCAACATAATTATTGGGCGAATTGTGTCTTAAATTTCGTGACTTACAAATGAATTAGACCAAATTGGGAAAGTTCATAGCTCATCGAAACCGGTTTATGCTTAAAATAACAAGCCTTTGATTTTGTTTTATTCTTATAATATAATTATTAGTCGTTTTTTAATAAAATGAAAATAGTTTTAACATTATCCCCCAATGACCCTAAAAGATATAATAAAATGGATTTTAAATTACTGAAATAAAGTCAATTTCAACTTATAAATATTGTAGTTTTGTCATGAATTTAAGATATTACAAACTATCATACATATATATAAGTGTTAATTTATTTTGATTCGAATGTTTTATTATTTTATATAAAATGTTTTTTTTATTTTTGTGTTTAATTGAAATAAAATAGATTGTTAAATGTGATTTATTTTTATTTTTTATAAAATATTTTATATTTTGATTTTTTGTAAAATATCTTCTCATTTTTACTTCAAAGTAAATTTTCAAAATATTATTGTTGATACTGGCATTTCTCATTCGTTGGCACAGACACTTATTTCTTGACGGTGATGACAATAATATAAAAAAATTTAATTTTTATTATGATATCTCTTAACTTATATTGGCGAAAGTAAGTATTCGTATTTAATTAAATATTCTGATATTAACATTTCTTTTTTGATAGTGGTATCATTAGCCAAAATATTATTTTAGATCTTTCTTAACTTGCATAAATGTAAATAAATATTTTTTAATAGAATAGTAAAATAATCCTTATATTATTGACATGTTCAACATAAAAAAATAATGTACACCGATGTAAATAATTTAATATATTTTCATCATAAACAATATCAACACAAGTATTATAATATTTTAAAATGATATTAAAATTTTATAATAAATAATATTAATTATTATATTTAATATTTATAATAAATAATTTTAAAAATATCAAACAAATAATATAATATTCCAAATTATCTGAAATAAAAATTAAAAATGAAAATTCTAACCCGCCTCCAGCCCTCCACTGCTTCATTGACCCTGCTCAGTGCTCTCCTCTCTCTCTCTCTCTCTCTGATAAGCGAATAATCAAATACCCACTTTACACAGATTATTTTTTCCCCTCTTGTTTTTCCTTTGTATATTTATATATCAAATACAAATCTGCTTCCTTGTTTCTTGGTCCATGCTTGGCCTGCCCTAGATCTTCGAAAGCCCTGGGCATTATGAGATTTCCTTCAGTATTTGTTGATCACCTCCATTCCTCAGGTAACTTGCTTATCTGTCTCTCGAAGTTGCTTCCTCGTTTTACTGTTTCCTTTTTGCCTTTTTCTTTGAAGTAAGAGAGATTGCTTCGTTCTTTATGATTCTTTCTAGAGGAGGAAGTTATTGACTATGGAGGGAAACTGAGTGTGAAAATGTTGTTTTGTTAGATTTGAATTGGTCTAAGGCTTTTGGTAGGCTGGAGCAGCGAGGTCGTCGATTTGGGTTGACCTTTTCTTTTGCAACACGTTTTTCCTTTTGTTTTGATAGAAATTGTTGAAAGGAGGTTGACTGTGTTTGGTTTTAGTAATTAGGCAAATCCAGAACTTTGCATTTCTTTCTTAAATTCATTCTATCTGTGTTGTATCAGTTGAATAATTTTTGCTTTTGAGCGGTTTGATTTTAACCTGCTAACGGTAAATTTGTATTCGGGTTTTTATTTATTTTGAAATGCATATAACATAAGCTTGACTCTGTGGTATTTTTCTAATTTGTTTTAATTATAATTTCATTACCGAAGTTTTAGGGTTAAGGATTTGATCGTGTTTTTGTTGTTCCTGGTATTCCAGTCTTGTACCAAGTTCTGTTTCATGTCTCACATATATTTGTTTCACGAACTTAGCATTTCTGATGCTTTCCCTTGTGGTTTCCTTTCTCAGATCGCATAATTGACGGATTGAAGAACCTGTGATTGGTTGTTGGATTGTAACTTTTGTATTTGTTTGGAGAATTTGGAAACAGAAAGAGAATTTTATGAATATAAAGCTTTGGTGTTTGTACTAGATGAAGGGAGCTCAGGCATGGCGACCAGGCAGCATGGGTGATCTGCAAATCTTGCCTGTGTATCGCCACCGCCCTCCACTGTAGAGGCCAATATGGATTCTTTTCTTCATTTCATTAGTTAGCCTTTTTCTAGTTTGTGCTTATATCTATCCGCCGCAAGGCAGAGCTGCTTGTTATGTATTTTCTTCTAGAGGTTGCAAGGTACTTACTAATTGGCTTCTCCCCTCACCTTCAAGGGAATTAAGTGACGAGGAGATTGCATCACAGGTTGTGATTAGAGATATTTTGAATATTCCTCCTGTCCAATCTGAAAATTCTAAAATTGCATTCATGTTAACACCAAGTTCACATCCTTTCGAGAAGCTTTGGGATATGTTCTTCCGTGTAAGTTATTACCTTTTTAGCCATCCTCTCTTATGTCATTATATTCTTCATGGATATTTTATTATCCCATTTAATATCATGATCATTATTCTTGAGCTTAACTTTTTTTAACTGCTTTTTGTGAAAACATTCATTCAAGGCTTGTTTCACCCTGTCTCTTGTCTGAGCTGATATGTATTTGTTTATTTTTTCAATGAACCGTGCTATAGATTCAAAAGAGCAGCAATATTATTTAAGATTTTAATCACCCTGTATCTTTATCAAACGTTTTCTCATTTTTCCTGGCAGGGGCATGAGAGAAAAATTTCGGTTTATGTCCATGCATCAAAAGAAAAACCAGTTCATGTGAGCCATTACTTTCTTAATCGGAAATTCGCAGTGATCAGGTCAATTTTTTCGACTAATTTTCTGATTGATTGATATATATCTCTTGCTTTCTTTCTTTTTCCCTTCTTCCCTTTGATATGATATTTTGTTATGATTGAATTACCTTTCCATTGGAGGTACATGTAAAGTATCTCAATTTTACATTGCTCATTAAAGAAAATACTGTAATTCATCCACTGTGGACTTGAAAACAGCTCCAGTGGGAAACCTGATACGCAACAACTTAATTGCAGAATGTCAGAGGGAAAGGGGTAGATTGCCTTCTATCCTTCCTTGTGTGAAGCATCAAGAGCTTGTCTCTATTCACGTTTCTGCTTTATGAGTTCTGTCATAATTCATGGTCCAGCTTTGTTTTTAGTTTGGGTAAATCTCTCGGAATGCAAGCCCAAAGTCATCGAAGCTCTTACCATGTCACCCAAGTTTTATGTTAAAGATTGTTAGTAATTATATATACAGCATAACTTTACACTCAACTATTAGATGCAGTTCTTGTCTAGTTAAGCGCTTGTATGCATGTTATTTTTAATTTCAAATTTTCGGTTAAGCTTTGTAATCTTAGAAGGATATTCGTCAATTACAACTATTGTTAAATGGCAATTCATCTATTTTTTGTTGACATGATTATTACTTTAAGATTTGTTGTCTGTGGTGGCATTTTGATTCGTTGCTATCATGTTACTAGTGGCACAATTTGATGACTGATAATCCTTGGGTTTATGGAGTTTGCAGGTTGTATGGGGGAAAAATTCTATGGTTGATGCAGAGAGACAACTATTGGCACGTGCTCTAGAAGATCCCGATAACCAACATTTTTTGTTACTTTCTGATAGGTAAATATAGTTTAGTTATGTCCCCTCTCCCACCCCAAAGGATTACTTTAAACTAACACCAATTTGTGAGATTGCAGCGGTGTTCCGTTGCATAATTTTGACTATGTCTACGATACTAATATGAGTTTTGTCGACTGGTAAGTAAAATTTTAAGAGTGAGTGGCAGACATTCAGGAACTATTTTCCCTTATTTGACATCTCCCCCCCCCCCCCCGGGCCAGCTTTTTGGATCCTGAACCACATGGAAATGGAAGGTATTCAGAGTACATGTTACCTGAAATAGAAAAGAAAGACTTCAGAAAGGGTGCACAGGTATGTCTGAATTGATATGCTATAAAAAGCAATTATTATTTATATAAAAACACACTACAATAGGTCGATCTGAATGGTAATCTGTAGCTGGGACATTTTAATAGGTCAATCTGAATGGTAAATCTGTAGCTATGTCACTGTCATGTTAATACGACAATATGAAGCCAATGCATCTGTGATAGTGTTTCTATATTTGTCAAATTTGATTCCCAATCCCCCTAGTTGATGCATTTGTGTATATTCCCATTTTGAATTTTCGCTCTCCAGTCCAGCTACAAAGTTTGTCAGCATTCAACATACCTCTTTTAACCAAATTATTTAGTGTCTTGTTGTGGCAATAAACGAGTGAATTTTGTGCAGTGGTTCTCAATGAAGTGAAAACATGCTCTGATAGTAATGGCTGACAATCTTTACTACTCAAGGTTCAGGGATTACTGCAAGGTGAAATAGATCTTAAAATGTAGTTTGATTTACACTAATGTCTTTTTAAAAAATATTCAAGAACTTGCTTTTCTTTATGGATGAGAGAGTTGGTTCATTTTTTTGTTTATAATTTAATGGTTTTTTAATATATTCGTCATTTCGGAAAATAACTTGAAACAAATGAAGAAAATTAATACGAGTTTTCCAATTGAAATTTTTTGGGCATAATGCCTAAAGTAGTCTACCAACTCTGGTTTCTTGCGAGCATTGTATACTTTTTAACATATATCCACTGAAGTGGAAAGTATTATTCATTTCTATTTTCTTAATCTCTCACTTCTTTCCTCTGATTCCATTGCTCCTTTCCAATCCAATGCTTCCACCATTTATGAGTTAAGATAATAGTGGAACAGTGTTTCTATATTGTTAAGTAGAGCAATGAATATCGTCGAATAAAATATGTAAAGCCTTTTTTTGGGATATAATAGACATTTCTGCATTCTCACTACGATCTGTTCAGTAAGGCTGGATTTATATAAAACTGAGATCAAGTTGGATGTTATTTTCTGCATGACCTTAACCTGTTTAGGTTTGGCCTGCTAGTTTTCTAGGTTCCCTTTAGTTCCATACACCGTATAACGAGGAGATGTGTATTGTATGATTTAAGTATCCGGTAATACTAGTTGTAGAAATTTGAAGTAACATAGAATTAATGCACAAGTTTAAGGTTGCTGACTTTTCATTCATATTCTTGATTATTACAGCCAGGTTTTGATGGCAAAAATTGCATTGCAGATGAGCATTATCTTTCAACTTTCTTTAATGTGAGACTCACTCTGGATGATGCTTCCTACTTTTCACTTTAGCTTCGCCTGATTATTTTTTTCTTTTTCATTTTTGATGCCATCAGATGATTGATCCTGGAGGTATTGCCAACTGGTCAGTAACACATGTTGATTGGTCCGAGAGGAAGTGGCACCCTAAGTCGTATAGGTCCCGGGATGTTACCGAGGATCTTCTGAAGAATATTACGGTACACATGTTTGTCTTGCAGTATTTGTCACCAGGGATACTATGGTAGATTGGGATTTGCCAATAATGATGAATATTGCATTATGTTTTTGGCAGTTAAAAGACTTGAGTATCCACGTTACAAGTGAAGCAAAGGTATACATTTCAAACAATTTCTCTCATGCTTAAAGTCTCGAGATTCCGAATGTAGTTTCATTCTTTCCCGGTTGTTCACAGAGTGTAGAACTGGTGCAACCTTGCCTCTGGAATGGTATCAAACGGCCATGTTACCTATTTGCAAGGAAATTCCATCCCGAAACTGTAGATAAACTGATGACGCTCCTCGATTTTTGACTAAATTCGTTGGCCGGTTTTTTGTTGATCCTTCAGTGCCCCATCCTTGGTTTCGCACACAGATCATACATTTTTTGTAAATGGCCAATGTTCCGGTACTGCAATTATCGATTCCTAGGGCAACAGGGAGAGCATTAGGCCTTAGAGGAGGCTGACGCGTTGTTGGTTGTTGCCTCGACCAATCAAATACAAAAGAATTTTGCAGTGTGCTATGGTCAATGGTGACTTGAAACCTGCCCAGATCCGAATCCTTTGTAATATGTAATGCGAGTTTAGAATAATTTAAATATGATCTAAACATGAAATTGATACGAATTAAAATTAAGTTGTTTATTAAAGAATCAAAAATTTTAATTGTTTGATTGGTTTTTTATCCATAACTTGGTTATATGCATATTAATTTAAGATGAGCTAAAATCACAATGCTTGAATGATATCTCAGTTGTTAGAGGAACGGTTGTTATTCTTAAACGTCATAGGTTTCATTGTCAAATGATTAAGAATTTTTAAAATAGTTATTATTTAAAATCATCTTACATTAATAAAGAAAAATTCATCATAATATCTACTAAATTGATGTTTTATGATAAATATTTTTCTATTTTATTTCTTAATAATTATAGTGAATCACAATTTTTTTAAATCATATTAAACAAAATTCAAAATTATCTAAACTCTAATGCGGTATTGAATTACATTTTTCTAAGTTATCGAGGAGTTCAGAAATTTTCATATATAAAATTTTATGCTAACATCAATATTTATAGGTGTCAAAGTAATTAAATATTTGAAAAAAATTTCTTTTATATTGACGATGTATGATATCAAAATTAATAAATAAAATAAAATAAAAATCCAAAAATCATGATTTAATACAAAATTCTTAAACCATCCATATTAATCTATTGTAGATCAATAATGGTCTGTCAATATTTAAAAATAATAATTTATAATTTTATTTCAATTTGTTTCAATTAAGAAATGGAATAATATCTTTTTGGATATTTCTAGCCAAACTTCCCTTTCTAACATTGGCCGAGTATAGAAACATGCACAACATAAAATTAAATTGCAAGCAATGGCGGATCTAGAAATTTAAAAATGAGGTAAAAAAAATTTATACTTTTTGGGTATACAACATTTCTTATCTTTTTTTCTTCTTCCTTTAATATATTGAACTATATTTAACATCTAATCTAAAACAATGGATATGCATTTGACCCCTATGAGGCCATATGCATCCGGCCCTTATTGCAAGTACTCCAAATCTCACGTGTCATGTTTTCAAAAACAACTTTTTTGTTAAACTATTGTTATTGTATATTGATTATACTAAAATTTAGGATTTAATCCTTATATTTAAATTTAAATAATTTTATCTCTAATTCACGGTAAATTACATTCATGATCATTTTAATTATGAGTGAACTTCAATTTGGTCGTCAATCTTTTAATTTTGTAAATTAAACCACTTAATTTTTTTAAAATGATAAAATCATTATTATGTTGTTATCAATTGACAGAAGAGTTGACGTGATAACTAATAAAATTAGTATAATTATACATTTGGTTCTCATTATTTACACAATTTATCAGTTTTGTCCGAATTCAAATTTAAATCAATAAATTTAATCCTCTAATTAGATTGTGATTAAATATGCAACTATATTAGTTTTGGTAGTTGTCACGTCGGCTCCTCCGTAAAAAATTAATGATAGGTGGCCATGGGTGTAATTTAACTTTTTTTAAAATATTTATGAGAATTTTGAGTAAGTAGTTGACCTGCATCTTCAGCCTAATCTATTAGTCTAATCATTTCAATCCACATATAATTGTTTCCTAAACACATAATTTAAAAGAGAAACAAGAAAATATAAGGAAATGGTCGTAGGGGTGTTCATTCGGTTAAAACGGTGGCTGACCGAATCGAATTACTATTAATTGAGTTAATCGAATTTTTTTTTAACCATTAACCGAACCGAACTTTTTTTTGAAAATATTAACCGAACCGAATAAATTTCGGTTAATTTTCGAATTAACCGAAATTTTTTAAATTTTTTTAATTTATATAAAAATTGAATATTTTTTAATTCAAAAACCAATTTACAATTATTTTAAATAATATATAATTATAAAATAAAAATTTTATATGGATTTTTTAATTAATTAATATTGATTTAGGTTAAAAAAATTTTGGATCTTAAACTATTAATTGAGTTTTAAATGGTTTGGGCTAAGCCCATATGTTATATATAATATATTTAAAATTTAAAATTTAATTTCGGTTAATTAACTGATTTCGAACTCAATTAACCGTTAATCGATTTTTAAAATTTTATTAACCTTTCCCCGACCGAACTAATTCGGTGGTCGATCGAATTAATCGAACCAATTCGATTTGGTAGATTAATTCGGTTAAAACCGAAAAATGAAGACCTTAGAAATGGGGTGTTGTTTATCTTCTTCTTCTTGCTCCTGCAAATACGCATCTCCAAATACAGTTCGTGTGGTTCACTCCAATGGATATGTGGACTTTGAGCATCCCATCACAGTGAGTGAAGTCATAGGCAATCCCCCAAAGCAATATCTCTGCACCGCCGCTCAGCTTTTGTCGGCTGGCTCCAAGCCTTTGAACCCTGATACTCGGCTCCAACCAGCCCACCTCTACTTTGTGCTGCGTTGTCCACCTCACAAAACGACGTTTCTCCTCTGGATATGGCGTCTGTAGTAAAGAGGCTTACGGCTAGAGCCAAATCCCACGACGGGGCACGGAGAACTAGGCCGTTATCGACCGTTAACGGTGGATTGAAGAGAAGGGAGACGACAAGTCATGGAAGCCCATTTTGGATACCATTAGAGAAATGTCTTCTACCGGAAGGAGTGATTCTGATATACAAGCGATGCATGCTATTACAGCCAAAGTAGCTTCAAATAGAGAGGTAGGTCGTAGATATAGTTACTGAGATTTAAACTTTAACTTTATTTAATGTATATATTAAGATAATTGCATGAATTAACTCGATTGAATCTTAAATTTAGTCGAGTTATTTGTAACTTATATTATATGAATATTTGAAATAATAACACGTAGATACTAGATAAGGATATAAATAAACAAAGCATTTGATGAATTATTTATGGGCTATTTATTTGTATAACTTCGTTTATTAAATTAAATAAATGAGTATTAATAAAAAAAATTATATTCATTAAATAAACGAACGAATGCGAATGTAAATATGTTTGATTCGTTTATGTTTACACAAAAATTCGTTTATTTATCGACTCATAACTTGTTTATAAGCTTGTTTATCCGGTTTATCTTTTCCTTTTTTTTATATTTTAAAATTAGTGAAGATAGGAGTAAATTGGTTACAGGATAAACTTTAGAATTCAAAGTGTTAAGTGTAAGGAGTTTGAGAACTAATAACGTAATCATATAATTTTTCCCCGGATTTGCAGTTGGTGAAAAGTCCCAACCACCATGTAATTAGTAATAGGCTTCTGTGACAAACCTTAGAGTTGTGAGTAATGGTGTCGATGAAGCTCATGGTAGCGGCGACGGCGGCGGGAGTCCTCAGAGAAAGATACAATTAACCGCCAATAAAGGAACAGGAAGAAAGAATCGGGGAAATGACGAGTGAGAGAGTAAAGAAGGTTCAGTACAAGTCAGGTGTAGACTAGGTACAATACGGCTAATGGTTGTAGAGTCGGGCATTGTTGGGCTTTGTAGATGATTTTTCAAGGTCCCATTTATTTTTGGGCTGTAAATTGGTTCAAACTATGATGAGTAAAATTCGATAAAAAAATTAAATTTTTTGAATTGATTCGATATTAAAAATATCAATTTGATTCATAATCTTAAAATTTGATTTGATTTTAGCAAAATTAAATAAATGTTGAGTTATAAAATACTTTGAATAACTTAAAATTTTTAGTAATTAATTGATTGATTTTCAAGTTTAAGTCTTTCAAGTATGCATCTACATATTTTGTATATGTTATTAAAAAACCCATTTAAATTAGATCAATTAGTATCATAATATTATAAAAATTTATAATCAAATTTAAATAGAAACTCGAACAGCTCGACTCGAACAAAAAAATAAACTTTAAATTATAAAATAAAACTCGTTAACTCGATTAACTTATTTTTTTAAATAATACGTGATGATTATAAGGTATTATCTATTCATAATTTTCTTAATCATTTGGCAACTTACACACTATAGATTTAACTGCTTGGATTCATGACCTCTAAAAATAACAACATTATCTTTTACTAATAAAAATTCAAAAAAATTAACTCGGCTGAAATCAAATATTCACTTTAAATCAAATTGAAATCAAATCTTTTGCAGACCATACATATTAGGATTATAAATAAATGATTCTCCAAGCCCAACTAAAATTAATGTTTAGGATTATAAATAAATTATTAAATTGGACCTATATATTGGAGTGGCCTACTATTTACAGTTGGAGTGTAACATGGGTCCCATCACAAACCTCGGGTTTAGTTGTGAAGCAAATAAATAAGCTTATCACTTGTGACATTCGGTGCTGATAGGTCACTCATGTTTCCTGAGTATAATATATTAGGGTAAACTACACTCATGGTCACTTAATTATGAATTTGGTAATAAAAAGATCATTTAATTAAATATTATTATAAATAAGTCACTTTATCATTGAAATTGAAATCTACGTCCAATTTCATTTAGTATAATAATAATTTTAGCCCATAAAACTTATATATTTTATCCATTTTATTAAAATTCAAAATAATTTAATAAATTTAACCTTTCATATTAAAAAATCTCATCAATTAACGATGTTGTCAAAACAAGCGAGCCCATCAAATGAAAGTAGAAATTGGATAATTATTTTAAAGAATAAAATTATTATTATAATATGTCAATTATATAAGTTTTAAAGACTAAAATTATTATTATACTAGGTCATGTCACTATTGTCGACACTAATTTTCCAGCGCCACATGTCTCCTCCCCGAAGACTCCTCCTGCAGCCAATTTTCACAGCAACCAAATAGCGTTAGAAGTCTATTTTGTATAGGATTCTAAAAATAGTATGCTTTTTCCATTATAAATACATGTAATCCATATCATTTGTAACACACGAATGGAGATACGAAATACAAGCAGAAATTACGAGCAATCTTAGAGCGAAATCAGAGTTTTTTTCCTGCAAATTTTCGAAGAGAAATACAAGGTAAATATAGTACCTTTTTCGAGTTTACGCTTGCATGCTTGTGTCTCGTTACATTTTGTATTCAAAAAAACCAAAGAAAACGATTTTTTGCCGATGAACATGGGCATTTTTCAGGATCTATTTTTATAGATCTAGCCCCAGAGGCTTCTTTTCTTGAGAAAATACTTTGATTTTCGGAATGAGTGTGAAAAAGGGATAATCTCACTCTTGGTCCCATCGTTTATAAAGGATTTAATTTCCACCCTGAAATCCCAATTCATCCTCAAAGTGCTCCAAAATTTGTCATTCGATTTTCTATTTTTACATTCTAGTCCGTTTTCTAGATTTGAATTTCAATTTTCTTCTTATTTATTTAATATTACATTATAGTATATATATTACTCCTGTGTATTATTATTATTTATTTCCTTTTGTTGTTATGTATATACATGTATCATTATTATTTTATTATTTACTTATTTTATTTATATTATATATATATATATATATATATATATATATATATATATATATTACGTTATTTCTTAATTTTTCTTTATATATTTTTTTGTTTACAAGCTAATATGTATGTATTTCTTTTTTTTACCTTTTTTCCCTTCGTTTTGTTTATTTATTTTATTTTTATTTTATTTATTTTTTGATTCATTTTTCCTATTTTATTTATTTATTTATCTTATTCCATTATCTTTATTTTTTATATATTCATTTTATTTTCATAATCTCCATATCAATTGTGGTGTTTACTTTTCGTCCATATTTGTTAGTATTTATTTATTTTATTTTTGTTTGTCTCTTCTTTATTTCATTTTCTTTATTTTCAATTTATCTTCATCGTTTTTGTTTTTCTAACACTTTTCTTGATTATTTAAGGGTTCGTTTTCCAAACCTTATAGGTGAGTAATTTGGATCGTCATTTTATATTTTAATTTAACTTACAATTTTATTAATCAAAGACAACTGGAAATTACGTAGTACCGAAAGGGCAATTTAAGGGTGCTAACCCTTCCTTGACTGTAACTGACTCCCGAATCCGACACACCTTTGGTAAGACGCAGATCAGGTAATAAATAGGGTGTCCGATCAACCCATTTGCTTTAAAATAAATGATCGGTGGTGACTCCTAATCTATTTTCCTAAGTCGAAGCCCAATTCCGGGGCCCAATCGAAAGACGGTTGCGACAGTTTGGCAACTCTGCTGGGGACACAGGTAAGTGAGTTAGGCTAAGGTAATTTCCAATTGTCTTTTTAACGAAAAGAGTAAGTTTAAATTTTAAGGTAACATTTCGATCCTTATTACTTACATTTGATTATATTTTTTCGAGTAAATAGTTGAACTGGTCGTTTTCTAGTGATTTTAGCTTTCCAAACTTTTTCATTCAAGGCTCTGAACCCGTTTTAAGTGAGGGTGAAAGCGACGCATTCGTGTGAATTTATTCACCGCATATGCCAAGCAAGTAGCCTTCGGGATTCATATACCTTATGTCTTTGTGTGAATTTATTATCCGCATAGACATAAGGGAATGTGTCCTCTCGAGTTTAACTTAGTCCACACAAGCCTGTGATGGGTTTAGGACTAAGGGTCTGGTAAGTTCAAAGGGGCACCAGCAAGGAGAACTCGGGTACCATTTTTTAGAACCTAAACCGGGAGAATTTGAAGAAATAGAGCCTACCCCAAAACCACATTCCAAAACCTAGGGCATTTCTTTCATAACCATGTTTTTTCCCTTATGTTTTTTTTCTTTCCATTTATTTCTTTTATTATTATTTTTTATTTTACTAATTGTTTGCCTTTGTGTTTTTTTTTAAAGCATTTGCATCATAACAAGAGGCCATTGATCCCTAAAAAGGTGTTTGTTTCACAAAATAATATGAATTAATGGATAAAGGTGTTGTAATACAAGAGATTAAAAACTTCGAGGTACGACTATGGTCCGAGAAGACTCAGAAGGAAAATGGAGATAGTCTTCAAGGAAGCTATGTGTCAGAGCTGGTTAGCTACGCCTCTATTAGCCTAAAACAGAACAACGTGCAAGAGCTTTGGAACATCTGGGGCAGTCGGAAGAATGATCAGAAATAGAAGTTCAGCCAACGGTACGGTGACATTGCATTGTTGCTTCAAATCAAGACTGATGAGCCCTTGATCAAAGACTTGGTTCAGTTCTGGAACCCGGGATACAATTGCTTCACTTTTAATTAGGAGGACATGGTGCCCACCATTGAAGAGTACGCTACACTGTTGCAATGTGAAAATATCATACTGGAGCGAGCTTATATTAAACACATCAAAAGTCAGCCTTTCAAGAGTGCACTAGCCAAGGTTGCTGGGGTTGACGAAAGATGGGTAACAGACCGAGCTCGATGTAAAGGCAGTGGGGAAGAAATTGCTTAGCTTCATATCAAGCAACCATCCCGATGAGTAGAAGGCAATAAACCTATTTGCACTGGGTTTGTATGGCCTGATTATATTCCCGAAGACTTTGGGGTACATTGACGCAGCTGTGGTGGAACTGTTTGAGCAACTTTCAAAATGAGTCAACCCAGCACCGACCATCTTAGCCGAGACCTTTCGGTCTCTCAACCATTGCCGAAGAGCTGGCGGAGGTAGATTCATTGGGTGTGTTCAGCTCCTTCAAGTCTGGATTCATAGCCACTTCTGGAAGACTAATGGGGTTGCCTACCGCCGATTTAGCACTATGTATTCACCTTTGAGAGAATTCATCACCATGAAATGGCATGAAGGCGCTTCAAAAGAGAAGTGGATGAAAGTCTTCACTCATCTCCAAGATCAGGATATTACCTGGAGAATATTACCTGGAGAGCCCCCTGATTATTCCTCAGTGACGTTTTTTTTCGATGTGGGGACTCCGACACTATGACCTTACTTGAACTTTAGGGTGCAGTTGGGTATGCTCCGTTGTTAGCACTTAGACAGTATGGGGCACGTCAGTTTGTCCTAGCAACATGCGGACTGGCCAGATCAGAGTTTGAGTATCACGGTGATAACTATAAGAAGATGATCAAGGAAGCAGTCGATTCATGGAATAAAGTATTCCGGATGGATGTTGTAGCTGCCAGAAACATGCTTACTCTGGACTATGTGGAGTGGCGAAGATTGAGAAAAAATGACAATATCCCGGCGCCAGACTGTGAGGACACCCGAACCCTAGAAGAACATCTCAGACCCGTCTTTTCTGAACTTGAGATAGCCAAGACAGAGTTTGAAGATGTGAATAACGAGCTGAAGCAGAGGGTAAAGGAGCTTGAAGCTGAGCGCTATCAGTGGAAGCTAGATGTCGACTCTCAGAAAGATCGAGCAGACAAACTTGAAAAAGAATAAAAAAAGTATGTTTTGAGCTCGAAGACTTGAGAAATGGGTATCAAGATAAAATCAAGGATAACTCCAAGTTGAAAGTGTCTTCTGAATACTGGAAAGACGAAGTTCATAGCCTAAAAAGAAAATTCGAAGGGCCTGATGAGAGAGCTTGGAAGGAACAGAAGAAGACTGCCCAGAGGCGCTTAGCAGACAGTCAGCATCAAAACCAATGCTTGAGAATCCAGATGGCTGATCTGGAGAAACAACATGAGAGAGATGGAAAAGCAATAGCTGAGTTAGAAGCTATTGTAGATGGGTTCAAGAAGAAAGTGAGCGAGCTTTAGATAGTGCTCTTCGACGGAGGTTTACAGTGGCGTTTCTATTGAGAGCAAGCACAACAAAGGGTGAAGGCCAGAGACGCAGTCATCCGAGACTTCATGGATCAAGTACAGAAGGCAGCTCGTCATCTACACGGCCTGGCAAGGGAAGCTGGAATGGTCTGACAAGGCATATAACCAGTGACAGATGAAGACAGAAGACTTGTCAACCTACTAGAAGCTGTTCGGGGTCTAGAGGATTTAGTCTGAATGTACCTTTGATCGTTTTTATATCTCTTACAAGATAAAACATTTTTGTCTAAGTAAAGATTATTTATAATAATGGACACTTTTATGGATCAATGCCTCGAACATTTCATGCATTCTTGTATTTTGCATTTTTGCCTTTTTGCATCTTCATCTACATTTTTAAGCATTTTCACAAACATGAAATTAAGTCATGAAGGACTCGATGAAGTGGATTTAACCACATGGAAGCAAGATTGTAACATTAAAGAGCCTGATCAGATGATGGTAGGACAATGCCGGCCAGGATGATCTAAGAAAAGAATCTCCATATCCTAAGGACTACGATGTTAAAGCTGTTAGCTGTTACCACATAAGAAGCCCCAAACATTCCTCTGAGAACTATAAGGCGAAGCGCAAAATCCAAAACCTGATGGATTCATGGGCATAAACGGCCGAAGAAGGGGGCATCTCATATACCATTTGCACTTAGAGAATTGTTTTGTTTAAACACGTCTCTAATCTTTCATCGTTTGCTTAATCTTTTAAAGGATTGAATTTATGCTACTTTATAAGGTGGAGCAATTGAACAAATTCTAATCTTTAGTTCTTCGAATATTAAATGAATTAAGGATTCTTTTAATTCTTCAAGAATTATATATTTTTGACATATGGCAAGGTTAGACCTTTCTTATCCTGTCTCAAACCCCAAAACAAAATACCTTGATTCTTTACCCAAAATAACTCATGGTCATTACCAAAAACACCAAATTTTGACATTACCTCCCATTGAAATTCTTGAACATTACCTTTATCTTTTTGATACACCCACACCTTTCTTTGAGTCAATAAGATCACACCATTGTCTTTTTAGACTCAAAATTGACATTTTTACACCATTAAAGCCCACAGTATCGAGTTGTTCATTTGAACATGAGCATTATTCTAAGACATAACTTAGGGCATCTCACAGGGAGCTTGAACATTAAGATATTTGGGGGGAAAAAGAAGAAGAATTCATCCGAAATAATTCTATTATGCATTAATTACATTGTTTTCATGTAAATAGAATTAATCCTGAAAATCTATCCCCCTGGGGATACCTCTTCTGTGAGTACATCCATGTATGAAATGATGAACGACTTTCTTTCTTTATCCCTTCACAACAGGAGAAAAAATATATCCCTTGTGTCCCCTTTTGAGCCTATATTATTTTTCTTCTGATTCAACCCTAACCAAGGATCACCCTCCACACTGGGGGGCAAGGTGGAAGAAATCTGCTCACATGAGTGAAGACATCAATCCAAAGGAAATACCAAAAGGTGGGCCAAATACCAAGTGTGAAGATTCAATCAAGAACAAAAAAGAAAAGAAGCAAAAAAGAAAAAACAAGAACAAAAAAGAAAAGAAGCAAAAATCAAAAGGAAAAGGGACAAAATGCACATGCAAAGATTCCCTAAAGACAAATGGCACATCAAGCTTCAAACTATGAGATTGATCAAGAACAATCATTCTTGAATCACTGAATCACTTCACTCGAAGATCATAGAGCATCAGGAGAAAGAGACATTTTGAGTAAGACAAGATCGAGAGCATCAGAATGAATTGATCATTGGTTCAATACCCTGAAACACTTATTTGGGCCTATTTATCATTTTCTTTCATAACCATACATTACGTGCCTTAAAAGTCCATTCTAATCATGCATGGATTTCTCAACAGAAGAGACTATCTTCATATTTCATCTCGCCCATCAGGATTAATTTGCAAAAAAAAAACAATGCAATTAATGCATGGTAGAGAAAAATGACAAAGGGGGGTTCAAGACGTAAATCTTGAATAACGTCTTGAAACCAAATGAGGGTTCGAGTTGAAAACCTGAAAAGGCGGCTCGAATATAAAAATTGTGCAACTGAGGCGATCACACAAATTCCTTGATAAGGCATTGCACAATCCGAGTGTGACAATGAAGGTTGGGAGTCAGAGAACACTTACAGCAGATAAACATGCAAGCTACCCCATCAATCCTTTGAGTATAAAATGTCAAACCTTTGACCAAACACGATAATATGAGACTTTTTTAACTGTTCCTTACTTAACCATTTCCCAAAGATAGCTTTGATCTTGACACTTGTCAAATAGCTATAATTTATTGAAGGATTAACATTGTAATTAATTCTTTTATATCCGATGAACTCTAGTTTTATGATTCGCCTCAATTGTAAAACCGTGAAAGTGATCATATTTTCAAAACTTTTGGTTAAACATTTTTCGAAACTCTTTTAATTGATATTTTCATAACTTTAAAAATAAATGAGAAAGAAAAACATTTTTTTCAAACAAGACAATCTCTCTATAGTGGATATTGGTAAATGACATGTGACTCTTAGACACAAAGCTCGTGCTCAGAATCAATGCTGAAGAAAGAAATGAGGAACATTTGGGGCATCTTTGAATATTCAACATCAAATATTGGGGCATTTTTGGATATTGGGGCATCTTTGGGGATTCAACATCCTAATGCGAATTATCAGACCTTCTGAAGGCATTTCCTCCACATGCAGGAACAAGCAGGCAAAAATGAGGCTTTATCCAAGAGATAAATGACATTAATTCATGTTGCATTCATCTTAGACATACTTGAGAGCATCACATTTATCATTTTTAGTATACATAATTTTTGTAGCTTTAGAGTCAAGTTTCAACTTCAATGCGAAAGATACTTGATTCAAAAGAGTTTGTAAAAATCGACAGTGGTTGCTTAACTCAGTAGCAAGGAGCTACACCTCAACTAATTTGATATATTGAAAGATCGACAGATCTTAGAATCAACTTCAGACGAGTTCGAGAGCTAATTCAGAACCAATCCAGATCGCATTTTCAAGTTGGATTTCAACTTCACGACGAAGGATATCCAATTCTTGGCTCAATTTCACGGCGAAGGGGCCACCTACGGTTTCAACTTCACGACGAAGGGAATCGTGCTCACCATTGTCTCTCTTAAGACAGTTTCCCTTGAAACAAACTTTGTCTCTCTTGAGACAGTTTCCCTTGGAAAAAAACCTTTGAAATTGTTTCTCTTGAAACACAAAAACCTTTGAAACATAAACATTGAAAACATTTCCCTTGAAATGAATTTTGTCTCTCTTGAGACAGTTTCCCTTGAAATAAAATCTTTGAATATGTTTTCCTTGGAACTAATTTCATCTCCCCGTGAGACAATTTCTTTTGGAACTAAGTTTTGTCTCTCTTGAGATAGTTTTTCTTAAAACAAAATTTTGTCTCCCTTGAGACCGTTTCTCATGAAACAACAGATATCTTTGAGATCGTTTCCCTTGAAGCGAATTATGTCTCTTTCGAGACAATTTCTCTTGAAGCATCATCTGCACCGTTACACTCAGCTCAGGCACATACTTGGGATGGTCAAAAGCATTTATCAAATCAAAAAAATATAATGTGCACATCATATTTGAACATTTGAAGAATTCGAGATCAGGGATCAGAACTTGAAGATTTCAGAACTAAGATTCCAGAAAAGCAACCGGAGATCGATATTTCTCTCATGAGCCCGAAAATAACATATGTTGCATATGCATTTTAGGCATACCTAAGAGCATTGTATCCATCTCATCACATATATGCATAACTTTTTCAGGTTTTAGCTAGAGTCAATTTCTACTTCGCAGCGAAGGATATTGAGCTCAAAGCTACACAATCAACTCGAGAGTAGATTTCAACTTCGCGACGGAGGATATCTAGCTCGAAGCCAAACTTCACAATACTTGGATTTCAACTTCACGACGGAGGATATCGTTCCCACACATCCATGATTTCAACTCCACAACAGAGGATATCGCCCCACCCGAGACAACACAAGTTCAACTTCACAACGAAGGGACGGCTGGTTGTCAACAAACAACTTCCCAATTTCAGAGCCAATTTCAGCTTCACAGCGAAGGATATTGGACTCAAGACAACACAAGTTCGACTTCACAACGAAGGGACGACTGGTTGTCAACAAACAATTTCCCAATTTCAGAGCCAATTTCAACTTCACAGCGAAGGGTATTGGACTCGCGACAGCACAAGTTCAACTTCACAACGAAGGGACGGCTGGTTGTCAACAAACAATTTCCCAATTTCAGAACCAATTTCAACTTCACATCGAAGGATATTAGACTCGAGACAACACAAGTTCAACTTCACAACGAAGGGACGACTGGTTGTCAATAAACAATTTCCCAGTTCCAGAACCAAATTCAACTTCACGGCGGAGGATATTGGACTCGGAACAATACAACCTACTTGGATTTTAACTTCACGACGAAGGGTATCCAATTCCAGACTCAACTTTACAACGAAGGGGTCACCAACGGTTTTAACTTCACAACAAAGGGAATCGTGAACACAAGCAACATCCATCTATAGGTTGGATTTCAACTTCACGACAAAGGATATCCAACACAAAGAAGGAGCGTCTGTCAACACACTTTTCAGTTTCAGAGTCAATTTCAACTTCAAATCAAAGTATATTGGCCTCGAAACAACACAACTTACATTGGATTTCAGTTTCACGACAAATGATATCCAAATCCAAGGCTCAACTTCACGACGAAGGGGCCATATTCGATTCCAACTTCACGACGAAGGAGTCATCTGTAACGCAGCAACACCGTAGTCTTCAGGACAAGTTTCACCTTCACGACAAAGTATCTTGATCCATAAGACGATTCAAAGGCCACTCGCCAAAAGCTTTGAGTTCGATTTCAACTTCACGACGAAGGATATCGTGCTCAGAAGCTTCCAGTTCAACTCGACCTCACAACGAGGGAGTCATTCCATATTTCAGTTCAATTTGGCAAACCAATCAAATATCGGATTTCAACTCTGCGATAGAGGATATTCGATATGAACGAAAATTTGTGTCTTTTATCTTTGCCCTATTTTTCATTCCACGAAAAAAGACAAAGAGGGGCAGTTGTAGACACTAATTTTCCAGTGCCAAATGTCTCCTCCCCGAAGACTCCTCCTGCAGCCAATTTTCACAGCAACCAAAGAGCGTTAGAAGTCTATTTTGTATAGGATTCTAAAAATAGTCTGCTTTTTCCATTATAAATACATGTAATCCATATCATTTGTAACACACAAATGGAGATATAAATACAAGCAGAAATTACTAGTAATCTTAGAGCGAAATCAGAGTTTTTTTTTCCTGCAAATTTTCGAAGAGAAATACAAGGTAAATATAGTACCTTTTTCGAGTTTACGCTTGCATGCTTGTGTCTCGTTACATTTTGTATTCGAAAAACACCAAAGAAAAGGATTTTTTGCCGATGAACAGGGGCATTTTTCGGGATCTATTTTTATAGATCTAGCCCCCAAGGCTTATTTTCTTGAGAAAATACTTTGATTTTCGGAATGGGTGTGAAAAAGGGGTAATCTCACTCTTGGTCCCCTCGTTTATAAAGGATTTAATTTACACCCTGAAATTCCAATTCATCCTCAAAGTGCTCCAAAATTTGTCATTCGATTTTCTATTTTTACATTCTAGTCCGTTTTCTAGATTTGAATTTCAATTTTCTTCTTATTTTATTTAATATTACATTATAGTATATATTTGATATTACTCCTGTGTATTATTATTATTTAGTTCCTTTTGTTGTTATGTATATACATGTATCATTATTATTTTATTATTTACTTATTTTATTTATATGTTATATTATATATATATATATATATTTTACGTTATTTCTTAATATTTTTCTTTATATATATTTTTAGTTTATAAGCTAATATGTATGTATTTCCCTTTTTACATTTTTTTCCCTTCGTTTTGTTTATTTATTTTATTTTTATTTTCTTTATTCATTAATTCATTTTTCCTATTTTATTTATTTATTTATCTTATTTCATTGTCTTTATTTTTTATATATTCCTTTTATTTTCATAATCTCCATATCAACTGTGTTGTTTACTTTTCGTCCATATTTGTTAGTATTTATTTATTTATTTTTGTTTATCTATTCTTTATTTCATTTTCTTTATTTTCAATTTATCTTCATCGTTTTTGTTTTTCTAACACTTTTATTGATTATTTAAGGGTTTGTTTTCCAAACCTTAGAGGTGAGTAATTTGGATCGTCATTTTATCTTTTAATTTAACTTACAATTTTCTTAATCAAAGACAACTGAAAATTACGTAGTACCGAAAGGGCAGTTCAAGGGTGCTAAACTTTCTTTGACTGTAACCGACTCCCGAATTCGACACATCTTTGGTAAGAAGCTGACCAGGTAAGAAATAGGGTGTCCTATCAACCCATTTGCTTTAAAATAAATGATCGGTGACGACTCCTAATCTATTTTCCTAAGTCGAAGCCCAATTCCGGAGCCCAACCGAAAGACGGTGGTGACAACTATTATGTTTAACATTATTATTATTATATTTATAATAATATTTCAATTGAATGATATGTTTATAACTTATAGGGGGAAAATAATATATTTGTTATTGAACTCATAATTAAGTGACTTTGATTGTGATTTACCCAATATATTAAACATGGTTTTTATACACACCAATTGGATCATGACTCATGATTAATATTTTTCCAAAAACCTAATTATTCTCGTACAACTAATTTGTTATCAAAATTTGATCCACGTCATTACTTAAAGTTAGTTAAATGTTTATTTTATTAATATTTAAATTCAATTAATAATTAATTTTGTTAACATCCTTATTATCTTAAGGACACGAATATAAATGCGTCTAAATACCGTTCATTCTTCCATTTACAATACAAATGATTAAATTTGTAGATGATTTAAACGTCGTTTTAAAATTAATTTAAAAGACTATTTATTGTGTTTTATAAACCATAATTCCAAATAATAATAATGACCCGTTTGGATCAAGGATTTTAGGATTCCTGGCAGACATATTTTTTTTTCTGACTAAGGATACCATGTTTGGTTGGGTATTCTTTCCCAAGTTAGGGTAATATTTCTTTCCCAACAGTAAATATTGTGCGTTTATTCTTGGAAATGTTATTCCCACACACCTGTTAGATATTCTTTTATTCCCGTGTGCTAAGGGCTAAAATACCCTTCTTATGTTTGTTTGCCTCTGTGATATCTTCTTCTCCCCTGTAAGAGCTTACCTTTGCGAAAAATTCATCGTTCTCCTGATAAGATTTCTTCTCCTCTCACTTTCTTTACAATGTTTTACTTGTTTAATTTTCCAGAAAAATTAGTGTAGTCGATTTAAGTTAACCTTGAGCGATAGTTTCCTTATAGTTGTTGTTTTGCTTGGATTCATTCTACCATTTTTTTCATAATCTTGTGTTGTATTTGAGTTTTAATGGAAGATTGAATAGTTTTAAAGAGGGGGTTGTAAACCGTAAAGTAAAAGTAAAGATATTTGATAGGGCCCGATTATATTCATAGTTGAATTAATTAGGCGTGTTTGTTTTTATTGTGCAATGTCTGCAAAGCTCTTATGTCTGCGCTGCGCAGACCACGCGCAGACATTGGGCTTCGCAAAACGTTTGTTTGTTAGAAGACAGAAGCTCTTCTAACGTCTACGCGAGGTCTTCTTGGTGCAGACATGATTTTATATCTTTAAAAGTCTTCAAATCTCTTCAAAGAAATTAAAATTATTTTAAATTTTTTTTTTAAAATATGAAAAAATTTATTTTAAAATATTGATTGATTTATTTTAAAATATGGATTGATTTATTTTAAAATATAGATTGATTTATTTTAAAAAAATTATTATTGTAGTTGTATGGATTATTTAAATTCATTATTATAAAATTAAAATTATTTAAATTTCAGTATTACAAAACTCTTTTAAGTTTAAAAAATTAATTTATTTATATTTCAGTTTATTTTAACAGTACGTAGATGTTAAATAACAAACAATCTCCTTATTATAGACTATAAATTTTTAATACACCTCTTCTACTACGTATTCTTGTAATCCGCAAATTACAGAGCTTGTAATCAGCAGATTACAGTACCCCTCCAGAAACAAACACTACTTTATACTCTTAAACCGGTTATCTTCTCACCCTTCTATTTTTTCCATCACCTTCCCCAGAAAACCGTCAAAACTCCACCGACCCATGTCCTCCTCTCCCTTGGGCTCGCCGACGAGCTCTCGGTGAGAACAATCCGATAATAAGAAAGAAAGATTACATTTTGCTGAAGGATTTATAAGTGAAAACTGAAGTTGATGAAGAAAAGGGTTTTGTTTTATGCTTCTGGGTTTCTATCTTCAACTTCTATTCTGTGTATCCCGAAACCATTCTTGAACAGGTTTAGCAACTCAAAATTTGATCTTTTTGTGTTAGGGAAATCACTCATTTCTCATTCCTTGTTGTTTTTTGTTCTGCTTTTGTGTTTTTTATGTGATTTAATGAGTAGTTTACAAGAAGAAATTGTTAATCACGTCCTAAAATTACCTTTCTTGGTTTGATTTCTTTTCTATTTGGATGTTAGGAAAATACCCATTTCTTATTTTTCTGTTCCTTTTAATGATTCGTCATTGTTTTGTAGCTTCAGTTCTCCTGTTATCACCTACTAGAGCAACAATATTCATTATTTTGATGATCGTTTTCTTAAATTTGTATTAGTAATTTACCTTTATTAGAGTTTTCGATTTCGATTTTTCTATTAAGTTCGACTTTTTTTTAAATAGGTGTATGCAGAGAGTAACAGCAGGTCCCCTTTACTTGTTCTAAACGGAAAGACATTGATGTTTTTACCATTGACTTGCCTACTCAATGAAGCTCCTGGTCCTGGAAACACTGATTTACGATTAACCGCCGAGATTGAACAAAACCAAAACAAATGGATACATGTCGGATACGAGGTATCATATGTTGCACCTTTATTTGTAGTTTCATATGTTGCTTTAATATCTTGCCATGGTGTTTGAAATGTTCGAGATAGTTTTCGGAATGAGTGAACAGAATGGACTGGTTGTAATTTGGTCTGTTTAGTAGCAGAAAATGTTTTTCTAAGGTTTTACTGCAGTATACTTCATTAGATGAAAATTAGTTTTGTTGCCCTGGCTATTATCATCATGTATGCCGATTTTTCTGTTTTTCCTTTCTTTGTCAGGTCTCTTCTGATTTTGTGCGGCTTTGCACTAATGGGGAGATTGCAGGAGTGTGACATCTTTCTTGTAGTTCAAGGAAGAGGACATTGATTGATATTCGTGGCAATAGAAGTTTTCATGCTTTCATCCATGACGCAAAAGTCTTGCCTTAAACGTTCTCCGTAAAGGACCAATATGTGAAGGTGGCTTACTTGTAGTTCTCATGTTTCCTCGATGTTTTTCCATAGCATGTAAGTTTACCTTAAGGTTTAGAAAACTGATGCAAAAATATAATACCAGGATCCACCTCTAAGATTGTCTATCGATAAGTCTACTATCTCTAATATTAAAGAAGACCAGTTTGGCTTTTGGCATATTTTTGGTGGCAAAGTAAATACCAAAGAGTTTGAAACAACTTTTGTGATAGCAGTTATGCATTTCTTTTGTGATATTATTAATGTATCCTTTTTATAATCTTAAAGTTATCCTATTGATATAACTGAGCTTTGTTTCCTACTTGTTTTCATCATCTATTGGGAGATGCACATAAAATTGATATAAAATTTTAAAATGTCTCCCAATATTGATGTCGGATTGTGAAATAAATAAAGTAATAGGTTGTTAACTTGCATGCCACTACTTTAGTCTAAGCAATAAATGTTCAAGCCTGGTAGAGCCAGCCAACTGTAAAGACATTCAAACTCGAAATTAAAAGGATATTCTTATCTTGGTATGTAAATATTGCTGATATGTTAGCTTTTATCCCCAATCTTTAGCATTTGATGTGGTAATATAGCCTATTTACTCTGACTTTGTTGTAAAGGCAAATTTTCTTTTCCAAGATTTGCATGTACAAGCTTGAGTATGCGTTGAACATGGGTACTTGAAGACTAAGAGTAGCTTAGAGTATATCTTGCTCATTTCACAGAATACAAGACAGTTTTTCAACCTTATTGATTCCTGAATGATATGAGTTTACCGCTCCTTATATTTTATCTAAACTTACCTTTTCTCAGGCATATCGTCGTCGGATCTTTTCCTTGGATGTTGTTTTATTAAATATCTTTGGGCAGCCAGTAAACAAGGAACTAGAGGTAATTTAGTCTTTAAGCTTAATTTCGCAGTACTGTTTTTACCTTCAGCACCTAATTTTTCACATTGCTTGTTGGAAAGGTCGTGGCATCACTCTTGTATGCTTTTAATCGGTTACCCGTTGAGAAGATAAATGGTGAAGAACCTCCTCTTCTAGTTAGCTGTGATGGAATTGAATTTGCCTCTTCTGACCGACCTAGTAAATTATCAAATGGGCGGGCATCCTTTAAACTGAAGATCTCCAAGGTGGTAATATTAGATATAGTTTGTGCTATATTTTGTTCAATACGTGTGTTTTTCGGTATTTTATAAATTTCTTCGTGGAACTTATTCCATGAGAAACTAGTCCGTAGTTTTTCATTCTTCTAGAGGCCTTCTTTTGTGGAAAATAATGTCTTCTGCTGATGGTAACCGACCCCATATAATATAACTTCAGCTAAACTACTTCTCAAGCACAGAGGTTACAATATTTTGTGTAGCTAGGTTGGTTGAGTTGAAGTCCGGGTATAAATTCATAATGTCTCCACTGATAAGCACATAAGCTAATAAATAAAATGTTCATTAATTCCAATCTCAAATAAATACAAGCACATCTGATAAGTTTCACAAGCTTATCCAAAAGTTGGCTCATACGAATGATGAAATATATATATTTTTGCGAGAATTTGACTCTGTAACATATTTTATATATTCTTGTACTTATGATTGCCTGCGATGATTCTCCTACTATGTGTGTCGCAACTTTGGATATGGTGCTACACTTGTAATGTTTAGGTTATTCATTAACACTGGTTTTTGGAAGACATTGCAAGGGTAGTTTGTACTGTTTAGTAACTGATTCTTCTATGATATTTTATCCTATAGTTTTAAGTTGTATATCCAGGTCAATTCATCTTAATTTGTTTGTACTTATGGAACAATGCTAACAAACAATTCTTATTTGTATTTGTTTCTTGGGTTAGCTCTTGAACAAAACGTTTTAGTTCTTACTATTTTTATATGTTTTAGATTTCCTTTCTCCATTGTTCGGTTATGGTAAACTGTAGAGGAACGATTTGAGAAAATTGAATTATGATAATGGGTTTGGTTCGAGCTTTTGAAATTAAACCCAAGTTTCATTATCGTTTTCCTGTCATTTTCCAGTAACCAAGCCAGTTGTATTTGTTTAAACTTCAAATTCTCCATATGTTATTATATGTTTTTATTACTTTTTTATACTAGGAATTGAAGTCTAGCCTGGAATACCACACCCTTATAATTCCGGCAGTGTCCGGGGAAAGCTTCACATTACTCGGGTATATTGTTCTGAACAAACAAAGAGCGTTTATATGGATTTGAAAAGTTAGTTTTTGAGGTTTTGACCCTTCATAATGGAGTGCATTGTTTATATAGCGTATAAGTTAGTTTTTGAGGTTTTGACCCTTCATAATGGAGTGCATTGTTTATATAGCGTATATTGGTTAATAATTGGGGCATAGTTGTTAGTTCTCCGAAGAAAAAAAATGAACACAAATACAATACTAAAAATTAAATGAATACAAATTAAACATAAATACTTATAAAAATAAATAAACAAATAAAATCCTATTCATTCAAACTTAATTTATTTACCCCAATAATTATGTATCAAATTTTTTATGCATCATCTTCGTTTTTACTATTTACGCTTAAAAATCTAGATTTTTACTCCAAAAACTAATCTTCAACGGTGTAAGTTCAAAAATTTGGTTTTCGCTACGGCTTCTATTGTTAAATAGAGCATCATTTTACCCTACAAATAGTTCAAATAATTCGGAAATAAGTCAAATTTCAGACATGCTTACAATAATTCGGACATAGTTGAATTAGCAATCTCATGACCGATATTGGACATGGTCGAATTAGCAACCACTTAAAATTGTTTTAGAATTCTCTTTAAATAGATGTAAGCTATTCCACTTGTCCTTTGTGTATGATTTGAAAGAAATTAACGGTCTAGTATGTTCAAAGTTTGGCCTCTGTTGGATTTTGTATGTTCGGAGAGAAATTACAGGTTGAGAAACATGAATTATTGGGTTGCTTGCTTTTCGTAATCAAGAGTTGAGTACAAATCATATTAGAACTGAGTATTAATAATTTTATTAAAATATTAGCAAAGATAATGATGAATGACGGTGAAATATAAAATTATAGACAATATGATTTTTAGTGTTATATTTTCTTATTTATTTGAATTATGTTTTTGTAATATAAATTCATGAGATAAATAATAATGATAAAGTATGCATAATTAAGTATAAATATAAAAGATAAATAAATGCATAAATTATTGTATATAGAAGATATAATAAATATTATATCTTAAATAACAAAAATAATTTACTATCTTTTTATTATTATGAATATCTATGAAGAATTTTCACAATGTAAACATTTAGTTAAATGTTAAATGTTGATGTAAAATTTTAATATATTTTTACATAAATTATGTAATGTTTAATATTAATAAAAATAAAAATAATATATGATATATTTAAATACACAAGTAATATATTATCAATAAATAAAATTTTTATATAAATAATTTTTATTTAAATATTTAGAATTTCACTTGTTAGAAAATATAGAACAAAGACAATTTGGTAAAATATACATTCCAGTAATATTTTATTACTTCAACTAAACACTGTAATCTCACATTTCTATCAAACCAACCAAACACAGTAATGTAACATTCACAGTAATCCTATTCCCTGGTAATTTTTTATTCCCACTGGAAATCTTTTATTCTCACTGGTAATATTTTATTCCCACTGGTAATATTTTATTCCCACCGATAATCTTACATTTCGTGAACCAAACACACCCTAAGAGTAAAAAAGACCTCATGTCACTCTATTATTACTTCGAATATAAAAGAGTCACTTTTCTTCTTAACAGTAATAATTTAATTACTCAATTGAAATATTATTCTATAAAAATATTATTGTTCATTAAACATTTTATCGTAATATTGACATGACTTGATATAATAATAATTTTAATTTTATAATTCATGAGTTCAATTAATTTGATCTTAATTTAAAATAATTTAATTATTCATATTTAAAAAATCTATTAATTAATATTTGCTCTTCCCCTAGATTACTTGCTCTTCTCATAAGAATATTATATTGCTTTTTTGTTAGTTTCTTGATGTAATAATAGTTCAATACAGTAACTTATTGCTACTTTATAACAGAATATATATATCCCAATGTTATTTGATTCAATAAATTTGTTTAGTTTGATAGTATCATAAAAAGAAATTAAACTGATAAATTTTTAAATACGAAAATTTAAATTTATTGATCATTTAGAGATTAAAACAATTATTATATTATATTATATTATTTAAGTATTTATTTTAATTCTAATTATAAAATGATATGTTTGTAAATTTGTAATAATATTGTAATAAATAAAACTTAGATTTGGTTAACAAGTAAAGAATAAACAAGCAAACAAACATGCTGATTTTTTGCTATTTCATGTCTCTTTCAATTATTATTTTGTTCTTTTTCCTCTCTAAAAAAAATGGGGGAAAGAGAGAGAAATTGAACGCTTGAATGCTCTGGTTATTGCACAATTCCCTTTTTTGGTCTCCCAAATCCAGGCGTAACGGTTTATCCTTTTGTCTAGTTGTTTGTGTTTCTGATCGCAAGGAATGAGCAAAGAGATTGTAAAGGAAGTAACGCCTTCGTCGTCCGCTGTCGCTCAGGCCGAAAATCGTGTTTTTGCTAGTCTGAGAGGCGTCCAATGGCGTATCAATCTCGGAATTTTACCTCCTTCTTCAATTGATGATCTCCGAAGGGTAACAGCTGATTCTCGCAGAAGGTAACCCTTTCGTCTTTTCCTTTACCTTATTTTTTAATTTTATATGATGAAAAAACTAGGCATCAAAGGCAGAATATGTAATTTTGAGCTTCTTTTTATTGTAGAGATTACCAAAACTTGATCTTTTTTATTTTTATTTTTCTAATTTTAAATATAATCATTGTTTTTTAATGTTTCAGCTAATTCTAGCTTAAATTTAATATAAAATGATAACTTTGTGTCTCTGGGTTTTCAAGCGATTTTACTTTTACCCTTTTTTTCATGTTAAGATCTTTTCAAAGAACATTATTTTCCTTAATTCAATTACAGTTATCAATTATTAGAGTTTTTATTTCCATTTTTACATTTTTGGAAATAAAAGCTAACTGCTTAGTCTCAAATCTCTGGTTTCATGGGCATTTAGATATGCTGGTTTGAGAAGGCAACTGCTGGTGGATCCACACGTTCCCAAAGACGGAGCAAGAAATGCCCCCGATCTTGTTATGGATAATCCGCTCTCACAAAACCCAGGTAATTGTAATTTCTCTGCTTTCTTTTGCTGCATCGCTTTGATTTTTAGTTCAGCAGGGACTATATAATTGCATTTTTTATCCATCGGTTTTTTCTTTCTAGTACTGTTGTCTGTACGTTGATGCTAAATTTGTATGGACAATTGTTTATGGGTCCGGTGTCTGTTTCAGCTGCATAAAAAGGAGGCAATTCTCTTTTCATCCTTTTACACCCTATCCTGGTTGATTGTTTTTTAATCCAGGAATTGTAACTCTACTTTTTCAGTTGGAAATTAGACCTGGCTAAATGTTTTGAACATTCTTCTACGAGTAAATTTACTGTGGTTTCACTCTGTTTTACGATTTTAAGTGTTTTTCGTTTGATCTATTTAAGCCATAGCTAATTCTTCTTGCAGACAGCACCTGGAGTCAATTCTTTCGGAATGCTGAGCTGGAGAAAATGGTTAACCAGGATTTATCACGATTATATCCAGAGCATGAAAGCTACTTCCAGACTCCCGGATGCCAGGGAATGTTGAGACGGGTATTGTTATTGTGGTGCCTTAGACACCCAGACTGTGGTTATAGACAAGGTATTTTGTTAATCGCTTTGCACGCATGTGTTATTACTTTTCATGCTATCTCACTGAAAAATGAAATGAGCAAATGCCTTGCAATGCAAAATACTGATTGTGTTTTCAGGGGTTTGGATCCTAATGTTTCAGACATAAAAGTAATATGGTTGTGATCATCTTAGGCGAAGGCTAGTTGGAAGTTGGTAATTCAAATCTTATTTCGTAGTGTGCAATGAAAAAACGTTGGATTTGGAAGACAATATCCTGGGTCAACTAAATTTTAACTCTTACTATATGAATATGCGAGGCATCAAAAACTGGTTCTTTATCTGTTTCTCTTTCTTGCTTATTTGTAGGAATGCATGAACTCTTGGCTCCTCTGCTGTATGTTCTTCATATTGATGTTGAGCGTCTCTCAGAAGTGCGGAAGCTATATGAAGACCAGTTCATTGACAAATTTGATGGATTTCCATTTGAAGAAAATGGTGGTGCTTACAATTTTGATTTTAAGAAGTTCTCAGATTCTATGGAAGATGAGATTGGTTCTCAACGCAATTCAAAGAAAGTCTGCAGTCTTTATGAGCTTGACCCCGAGATACAGGCCATTGTATTGCTAAGTGATGCTTACGGAGCTGAAGGTGAACTTGGTATTGTCTTGTCTGAGAAATTTATGGAACATGATGCCTATTGTATGTTTGATGCTCTGATGATTGGGGCACATGGTTCAGTTGCTATGGCAGATTTTTTTGCTTCCTCTCCTGCAGCTGAGTCCCAAAGTGGCTTGCCTCCTGTCATTGAAGCCTCGGCTGCACTATATCATTTACTGTCAATCGTTGATTCATCTCTGCATACCCATCTTGTTGAGCTTGGTGTTGAACCGCAATATTTCGCACTTCGCTGGTTGCGAGTTTTATTTGGACGGGAATTTTCACTTCAAAATCTCTTAGTTGTATGGGATGAGATTTTCTCAGAAGATAATAGCCCACTCAATAAAGTTTCTGAGGACGCTGACCATTTCAGTTTTAAACTACTCAGTTCACGCCGTGGAGCACTAATTGCCGCTATGGCAGTCTCTATGATACTTTATCTGAGATCTTCCTTGCTTGCCACTGAAACTGCAACTTCTTGTCTTCAGAGACTCCTGAATTTTCCAGAGTGTGTAAATCTGGAAAATCGTATAGAGAGGGCAAAGTCACTGCAAATTCTTGCATTGGAATCTAACAAAGCATCTTTGTTGTCTGCATTTGGTGGGGCTTATAACTGCATGAAATCTCCATCGAGCAGCCACAAAATTTCATCTGATTTAGGTTCTCCGAAACCTGCTCCAACCCCGCTGCCTGACAGCTATTGGGAAGAAAAGTGGAGAGTACTTCATAAGGCAGAGGAGCTAAGGCAAAATAGTTTAGGAAAGCATGCTACAAGTGGGAAAAAGAGTTGGTCTGAAAAAGTAAAGTTTGGCCTACTTAGAACTGAATCTGCACCATCACCTGCAAGAAAAGAAAAATGCAAAAAGGACAATCATTCCGTTAGGCGTAATTTGCTTGAAGATTTGTCTAAGAAGCTTGGCTTGGAGGATGATGCTGTAAAGGGATGCTGTTTCGAGGCTTCTAATTCAGACGACCATCATTCTGTAGAGGTTCAGGGGGAGGAACAAAATTGTGCTAACAAGCGGTCTATTTGCACAGCAGAGAATAGATGTGAGAATGGAAGTGGAGCTGTTGTCAGTGAAGAGAACTCATCTATTTTTTCCGACCCATCAAGTCCTCCTGGTTGTGGCATTAATGATCATGAAAATGACACAGAAAAGAGTAGTGTTACGTCAAATTTATCGGTAGATGATAATGATGATCACCGGCGGAGGAGCCCAGAAGATTTACCACATCAGGTTCCCTTTCCTACCGAAGATGTCTCACGAAGTCCTCTGCATGAGAATGAATCTTCAGGGAAGACCTCATCAACGAAGGAGAGAAGGCATCTTTCAGGTAAATTCCAGTGGTTTCGGAAGTTTGGACAAAGCAATGTCAGTGAGAAGACATCCGATAAACGAGGAGGTAACAATGAGGCTGCAAAACCTCCAATTTTTGATAGCAAGAGCAGTACAAGCTGTACAGCAGACTCATCTGCTGCTGGTGCTTCTTGTAACTCACATCCGACGAGCAAAGGTGATACTGTGGACCAGAATATGATGGGGACATTGAAGAATCTTGGGCAGGCTATGCTTGACCACATCCAGGTAATATTCCGGTTGTTTTAACTATGCCAAGCTTCAATCTGTCGAAGGAAAATGTTTATTGTTGAATCACTGAAACCCGGAACTGACGTTAAATGAAGATTGGTGATTCCTTTATTCGGTTTACTTTAATGGAATTGTTGAATGACCGTGTTTTGATTGGCAGGTTCTGGAGTCGGTTTTCCAGCAAGATCAAGGCCAAGTAGGATCATTGGAGAATTTGTCTAAAAACAATCTAGTTGGCAAAAGGCAAGTTACAGCCGTTACAGCTCTCAAGGAGCTTCGGAAGATCAGCAATCTTTTATCAGAGATGTGAGATTTTTTAGTTTCCCTTTTCCAATTAAATTAACCTGTACATACTTGATGTAATTACCATTTTTCGATGCTAATAAAATAAATTTCTTGACCCTTGTATGTATTAAAATCTAAGTCTTTGTCGGTGTGAGAGAATCAAGGATGTGTATACACTCTTCTGTTGGAACTTTTATTGTAATTTTTTCAAGCATTACGGGGAATTTGAATTGCAACAATTTTCTTAATTTTATGATGAGCTTTATTTTTTTTATGTTCAACATATAGGGTATTGTAGAAATCTATTATGAAGATGATCTTTCCAACTCAATTTTCTCGATTTGATGCGCATAATAAATTGATTTAGATGTTGACATGAATAACAAATACTAAAGGTCAAGTAAGCAACAATAGAAATGACCCAAAACTCTGTCAAGAAAACAACATCCAAAAATGAAGCCAGCCTCTCATTCCATTGCTGCATTACAAAGAAATCTGCATTTCATTTGCATGCCATTTCAACTACCAAACAACTACATAAAGCATGCTGGTTTGTAAGTAAAACAGAAACGCCTGTTGCAGATGCAGTGGGGCTACCAAGCACCATACAGCGACTGAACCGAATCTGTTTAGGTTTACCTATATAAACATCGGTTTCAACTTTTCCTTTTCCTTAAATGATTAATTAGCAAGGAAAAGATTGTCGGTTCTCTAAAGTATGACCTATTCTATGTTGTGGAAGCCTGGGAGAAGAGACGTGATGAAGCCGAAAACAATCATTTGGATTTCCCTTACAATTCCCCACCATTGATTACCAGCATTTCCTAAACCAGGTTCTGCTTCATTCTCATTCTCAGCTGCCTGATTGCCATTATCTGCTGGTCGGTTGACATTTGATGTTAAATAAATAAAATATGAATGAAAGGCTGAACGAATTTCGGTTCACAAAAACTTAAACATTAAAAGAGATTACCTGCCAAAGCTGCATTTTCATTGTCCTGCCTTCCAGCAGCAGGAACATTCTCTGCTCTGGCAGCAGGCCCTCGTGGAGGTGTGGCTGCCCTCTGCATGCCTTGGGAAAGCCATCTTATCAATGGCGTGAGTGCTCCAGTTTGATACCTGCAAGAAACCAATATATGTTACACTGAAAAGTATCAAGAAGAGTCCTTAACTTTAGAATTTAGAATACTACACAAAACCATTGTCATTGTTTATCTCAGCCGGGGAAAAAACAATGTGGAAGTGAAAGGTTAGTGAAAACAAGAACCGCCCATCATTATTTGAGAAAAACTAGACCACCCCATTTATTAGCCTAAACTCTGACGCCATTAGTGAAGTATATGTGATTCTAACGATAGAAATGCTCCACCACTTCACCCAACCGACAAAGAAAGGATCACAATTTCTTTTAAAGCAAAACTCACATTCTCCATTCTGCAGAAAAAATACTTCTTCCTAACCCCTTACTGATACACAAGGACCCATCAAGCCACAGCAACCCAATCAGTACAAAGATGGTCAAAAGCAGGATTCAAGGACTTGTATCATAGCTTAAACTAAATAATCAGGAAAATGGCAGTTCTGATGAGCAGAGCAAGGGTTAAATTCTAAGCAATTAGAAGTTTGGAACTTACAAATAGACAAGTGAAGCAAAGAAAACAAGGACAGACAGCCTCTGTCTTGATCCATCTTGGTTGAACAAAAATATTACAGCCGCTAGCTTAAGTATAAGCAACAAATCCAGCTGAAATGCAATTTGGAATCTTCTTACGACAACTTGTCTTTGAGATCCTATCTGTTGTTGATGTTGGGGTTGTGCTCCTTGCCCTTGCTCCTCAATTGCGGCCCCTGCCTCCGTCACAGACCTTCTGTTAATGGAAACCGTGCAACAAGGCAAGATAAAAGTAAATCGGGAGATTTGAATAGGATGTATGGTAGCAAAGTAGGATAAAAGGAAAAGGGAAACAAGTTAAAAGCATGAATACTGTAGCATCAGGAGATTTGAATCGGACATCTCAGATGATTTTTTATTCAATGCAAGTTAGCAAATCCATTTTCTTCCTACAATGGAATAAAATCCCCTTCCTAGAAATAGAATGTATAGCTAAATTTGTTTTACTTTATATATATATAAAATGGCTGTCCCTTTTTCCCATATGTATGGGGTAAGGGGGAGGTAAGATAGTAGGCTACCCCCAACACAACGTTGAGAGCAGCTTCCGTAAGAGACTTCCGAATTATGAAATACCCTCCATATGTATGGGGTAAGGGGGAGGTAAGATAGTAGGCTACCCCCAACACCACGTTGAGAGCAGCTTCCGTAAGAGACCTCCGAATTATGAAATGCCCTCCGTGGTACTCGATCCCACGACCTCAAGGTTAAGAACCTTGTGCTCTACTAACTGAGTTGGATGGTCATTTCTTTATATATATATAAAGAAGAAAAATAAAGAAGCAAAATGTATAGAAAATAACAAAATGAGGCTCCAAATTGTCTAGTAATGGGCAATGGCAGCTCCTCAAAAGCTTGTGGTCGGTGCTGAATGTTGTAACAATAAAAAGAAAGTTAACAGGCATGATATAGTGATGGGAAAAAGACAGTGACAAGGACGAAATTTGAAATCTAATATATACATTTATTTAAATAGCTTGGGCATGAATTTATCTTAACAAATAATCAAACATACCCAGCATATCAAATTCTTTCTTCAAACTCAACTGAATTGAACTGGACCCATATTTCGTGGTAGAAGTCGGATAAATTAAAAAATTGTTAGGATCACTTACTGGTGCTCAACCCTAATGCTATGGAATGGTAGGTGGGCATCTTCATTTAACAAGAGGGAGATAGATAAACTACAGAAATATACAAGCTGCATATTTACTTACGTGGGTATATTATAGGTGAGGGGAATGAGATTGTTAGATGAGATTCCAGCAATATGCCCCATAAATGGTGGAACATGAACAGCATAAATGCCTGCTCCACGGTTAATCTGTTCCTGATTTTGTAATGAAGTTAAACCTGGGATAATTGCAGGAAACATAACTGGAAACATCTGAAAATCACCATTTTGAAAAGCTGGAACACCAAAATATCCAGGAAGCTGCAACATAAAAGACATACAGAAACTAAGAGTGAAAAGAAAATTACAGACACAAAGCACTAGTGAAGAAAAAAACAACAAAACTCTCATCCACAAATTTTAGTATTCACCAAATAGGTCAGAACAGGAGCTAACCGGATTCAATTTAAACATCATTTTGTTAAATTTGTAGTCCTCTATTACTTGGCTGGAAATTATTTGGGAATACAGACTTTCTATCATCTTATGACTGACCTCTCTCTCTAGACATAAAAATGATGTAAATGTTCCCATTTAACTACTAAATGATTGCAACACGCAAATGGTTCAGCTCTTAATTTGAAAACCTTTACCACTGCGCATAACAATTCCGTTTATGAAGCACTTCCTAGCATCGTGACAACAAAATGCCGGACATCTCCAAATTGATCATAACTGGACCCATATATGATAATGCATGTGGCAATCAACAAATACTCAATACAAGAGCAATACTAGGTTGCTCTCCCAAGACACACATAAAAAGTAAGATTTTCATCTTATAGTCAACCAAATGAAGGAATGCATATCCCTAATCGCATAGATAAGTTGCATGAATTTTCAAGCAAAGAGACAGCAAAATCTCTTTTGGTTCCTCTTTTTAAAGTAACTACAGCAGAATATCTTTAAAATGTGCACCGGCATATAAATGACAAAGTGCTTTATAGATGGTTCAGGAAGAACAGTCCCCAAATTCAATTTTAACTCAAAACATTAGATATCATCGGCCAATAATTTGCCAGAAGATATAGCTAGAACTCAGATCTCATAACTCATCAACATTGGATGAATCAAAACCATCGTTTTATGTCCAGCCCATTGAAAAACCAAATATTTTATCACGACTGAAACGGGGGGAGGCTACGAAATACCTAAAAAACTCAATTCCGTGAGATAGCTAAATTCCCCAAGAGGTAATCGGAAAAAAATTGAATAAATTTTTTTTCTTCTCAAGCTTCCAGAAAACATTATCGCTATCGAAAAACCCACGGATGCAAACGAAAAAAATAAACAATTGAATTGTAGGGAAAAGATCCTTAAGAGAAAATTGTGAATTGAAGAAGAAAACCTGGGATATTTGTGCCGTGTTAACGGAGGATCTTGGTTGTGAACTAGTTGACGCCGTTTCAGATTCTTCAGCCATGACGAGGGGAATGAAATTCAAATGACCTCCGTTGTTCTAAATTTCAAGCACTGATACTTGTCGGACCAATTTTATAGATAAACCTTTTCCTTTCTCAGTTTTTTTTAGTTGGCTGTTTGTTACGGAATCATTTAGAATGTATTTTTTAATGAATTATTTATTACTGTATTGTTAAATCAATCAGCATTAAATCATTTAAAAGTATAAAATAAATACGATGAATACTGAAATGATTCTATTAAAAAATAAACAAATAGTCCTTTAGTTTTCGGAATTGTTATTGACCTTATTTTTATCTAATGTGATGCTGTTAATATATGTATATGTGGTGCGATCTGCTTTTATTCCGAACAATTGTTTTATAGATTGGTCTCAACTCTTAAATTATATAATAAAGGTTTTTTCCCGGACTCTAATTTTTAAAATAATAATATTTTTAAAATAAATTTAGAGTTTTTCTTTTCTTTTTTGTTAAGAACTCGACTTTGATTAAAATCAAATTCTATATTTTTTTTATTTAAAAATCTCTTTGGAATTAAGAGGTGATTAAAGTCTATAATTAAATCTTCATTATCATATTTATTAAGAATTCGACTATAACTAGAATCAAACTTCACATTTTTCATCGAGACAATCTCTTTCTAATTTGGACATGAGAGATGACTGAATCCCATAAGTCATCGTCACCTAAACTTGGCTAAAATCATAATTGAATTCCTCATAATGCATTGAAGAATTTGATTTCCACCATAACCGAATTCATGAAAAAATTACTATATATTAGACTCTAATTCAATTGAAAACTAATTAAAATACTACCCCCTTAAATGATAATTAATATTAATATAATTATATTTTATCTTTTTATATATTTCTATAACCATTAAAGTATAATAAAACAATTAACAATCACAATTTACATATGTATCATTACTGTTGCAGCATCCAAAAAAAACTTCAGGTTTCAGTGCACTTGAACATAAATATACTTAATTGCTATCCAAGCATGAACCTGTGCATGAGCCGAACTACATTCCAGATCGAATAGATTTTTGGTTTTCTTGCAAATATTTAACGAACCAATCAGTCAATTTTATAATACAGATGATTTTATATATATATATATATATTGCAATTTATAACCAATCAATCCAAGAAACTCACCATAACAGTGTGATGCAAAGCTCTATACAAAATACATTAAAAATACTGTACACAGATCTTCCCTTCTCAATTCTCAAAGTAGACGAGGCTTGGGGAAAATCCATGACAATGCCAGGGCAAGTCGATACATGCTAAATTGTAATGATCAAAGACAAGTATTAATACTCTTAAAGCAGAACACAGCATAAACCATGGAATTTTTATGTTACTCAACTTTAAAAGTTTATATAAACTAAACATCGAGTCAGCAATACGTGCAAATGTACAGTAAACAATGGTAACCGGTGCTCAACCAAGCATCAACAACTTCCACAGTAGAATGAAGTTAAAGAGGTTTGAAGCAAAGCATAACATTAAACTATCTATACTAAGACTGGAAATTGTATCTGTACAACATCTTACTTGCATTTCATTAAGCAGCCTCTCCCGTAATGAACTAGATGTGAAAGGTGACCAAGCCTGCATATGAGAAACATTAATTCGAAAGAAATATAACAAACGGGTGGAGATCTACCACCAAAATTTCAGATCTGAACCAGAGGGGAAAATGAAAAGCCTAATCGACAAAAACAGGATGTATCGATTAGCATTTTGCAATTATCTACCGTAGCTGAGACAAGATAATTGTTCAAATGAACTGAGCTGATAGCTGCCTATTGAAAATAAAAATGGAAAGGTTTTGCACTCAAAGACACATGGCAATTTGTTTGCTGCTAATGAAGGTAATACTGATACATATCACGATCATTACTTCGATACCAACCGTTTGGATCATATTAACAAAATGAATATTAGAAAACATTATTCATTTTCAGCTCTTGCAGCAACACAATAGTTTTCTAGACTTGTACAAGCATGCAGACACCGTTCACTCCATGTACTAGCTCCAAGAAACACAATTACTTTGAGTGCACATTGAGCATTGGCATAAATTTACCAAAAATCATAGAACTACAAAATATGCCACAAAATCCATGTCAATAACACACCCTAGCTTCCATGAAGTAAAACCAAAACCAGTTTTCAAATAGATGTATTTAAGGAGTTTCATATCCAATCACTGATGGCCACCACTGGATTAAAATCAGGATCCTAAATGTCAGCTAATTTCTTTTGGCAGCTTCAAGAGAAATAGGAAACCGACCTTCAAAGTCTCAAGTCTCAACAACCCTCGATTGGCTTTTTTCGATGGATAAGTTAACAAACATTTCTGTATTCTAAATAAACATTTCTGTTGCTTTTCTCCATGTATAGAGTTACCCAGAGTTAGTAGGTTGAACCCCTAGCATAAAAGGCATGTAAACTAGAAGTAAAGCTTGACAAAAAGGAGAGCAAATTTCAGCTAGAAAAAAATTTGAATTTGAGTTAAAGATGTTAACCAGTTGACTCAGGAAAAAGAAAATGGTGAAATTAAACAAAATTATACTACTATATATACATTGTCAGCTTAAAGTTCCGTCCTGGAAGCTCATTCAGTTAAACCAATTGCATAATTTTACTGATGCTGAAGAAACATAATACTTCAGCTGTTAATCGTATTCCAAAAGAACTAAGCTACTCAAGCAAAGTACCAAAAAGAAACGACTCAACTGAGATGAGAGGAAGCATGTTGCGGGAGATGGAAATTATTCAGTAGGATCATCATAATCATCCGCATGTCAAGAAGATTCATTGTCTGAATCAATCGAAATTTCCACCTCAACTTCCTCTTCCTGCTGCTCTGGATTTTTCAATTTCACATCCATGCTTGAAACATCTGCATACTCACCATCTACAACCCAAATCCCAAAATTAACTCTCTAATGAAAACAAACCGATGCCGATTTCTTCAAGAACCATCAAATAGATGAAATAAGGATTACCTGAGACAAAAAAGGAGGCGCAGGGCCAGCCGCGGCCAGTTGTGAGAGAGAGGTACTCGTCGGGAGTGAGTTGATTGGTCAACTGGTCAATAATATCGGAAACTCGCTTGGAACCATGGCGAGGCAGAGGGACCCAGAAGGAGGAGCCCGGGAGGAAAGGGAGCCAATCAGGGGTGGATTTCTGGACTACTATGGCGTGGATGATTTCCTCCATTTTGTTAATGGCGGTGGCTGATGAAGACGCGGAGTCCAGATCGATTTCGAAAAGCTCAGGCTTTGATGAAAAGCGGCGGAAGAAGGAGGAGCGGTGGTGGTGAAGGGAGCGGCTGAGGAGTAGGGTTTTCGATAGCATTCGGGCCATAACTTTTTCTTTGTTTTGGGTTTCGGAATGGTTTGGTTAGGCTTGGCTCTGAGTACTCTGCTTGCTTCCACACCTGGTATTTTCTTAATTTTAGTTAAAATTTATCTCGGGTTTTAATTATTTGTTCAAGTATAAATAAATATTATTATAAAAATAATTAAATAATAATTTTAATCTTTATTGATGATTGTTATCATACTCTTTTTATTATTAATGGTCATCATACTTTAACATATTCTATTTACTTTTTTTCAACTCTTTAAACACGAATATGGTGTTTATCTTACTAAAAGAAATCTTAATTTATACAAATTTAACTTTAAAGAAAATGGATAACCAAGCAGCCTGGCCCAACGTGAAAAGAAAAAAAAAATAGACTCCAGCTGGACCATAAGGCTTAAGCCTTTGTTTTATTTGGTCTTAAAATGACAATCTCGTCTATCCTCATCCTTATTCTTCAAGTTCGTTTTAGATCTCTGTACGCCACGCAGAGAGCAAAAAAAAAAAGAAAGGAAATTAGGATTTGCTTGAAATTGTGAAAATGTCAATGAGAAAAGTTTATAGCGAGATAAAAGGGATGAAACTGAAGGAAGTTCCGAGCTATTTCAAGCCGATGCTATCCGTTGGGTACGTCAAGAAAGCTGTTCAGAGGGGTTTGGACAATTACCATGCCAAGTACATCGAGACAGACTCCATCGAACCTCTTTACCACGTCTGTTTCGGGGGGATGATCTTTTCTTACCTCGTCGCTCTTCCCAACGAGCGTCGTCATCTCGAGCACAACCAACATGCCGAGCAACATGGCCATCACTGATCCCATCTTGGTACTCCTCATATCTTTTTGCTTTATTTTTTAGAGGTTCGTTGTTCTGAGTAGTCCATTGGAATGAGAATTCATTTTTCGTTGTTGAAATGCGGGTAAGTTTAGTTTTAGATTCTTTATTTTCATGAATGCTGATACAATCGAGCTTTTGGCCTGGTTTTTATGAATATATGATAGCTGCTTATCCCATTGCTAGAAAAGCTACGCTAATTTTGTTTAGTCGATAGTTTATATATTTCATAAACTAGATAGACTTAGACTTAGTTGGCATCCGTAGCATCCTCATTTCCTATGCCGACCAGATAAATTTCATAACAATTATAGAGGAAATATTGTGGCTGATATGAGAAGATGGCTTTTGATACACTTCTGGGAATTTAAATTGATGTGTGTAGATGCTACGTTTGACACATTTGTAGTGTTTGCGTGTTGCGGTCACATCACATTTATTTGAGAAATTCTGTCATAAGGGCTATGTTAAAGTTCAAGTGATAAATGTGTTATAGGTTATTTTTTACCCTATTTTTTTTTTTTTGTTCGGGGCAGTGGGGAGTTGTGGAGGGTGGTCATAGAAACTTATTTGAAGCAGTCTGAAGTTAGTAGTGTAGGATATGAATTCCATCTCTAGAAGATAATTCTTCCCTCATATATGTCTATGCCATGGAAACAAGGTTTTAATGGTGTTATGCTGTTCTCATTTGCCATTTTTTTAAGAAAAACTAATTGGCGTTATTATGTAATTGTATAGCCATATTGCCTTTCAACTTTCCCTTCATTCCAAAACCAATATATTTTCTCGATTACTTAATGAAATTTTGTCCTTTTTATTATATTTGTCACACACGCTCACGCATATATATTTTGGATAATTGACTTTTTGTTTCTTAGATTTCCTATTTTAAACCATCTTAGCTTATTATTTTACTGATTAGTTATAATACTTTCGTGTCGTATAATAAATGCTTTCTTCATGATCAAGGTATTGAACTATTCCTGTTTAACCCTTTTGGTACCTAAATTCTTTTTGACACATTTTGATACTTAAACTATTGTTTGCCCCTCTTGACCCAAAAAAATTAACAATGTTAAGAAAAGGTAGCAATGCCAGTCAATAACAATGTGCTATGTGTTTGTCTTACCTATGTCATTGATAAACGTTATCTACTACATGTCTTCTTCTAATCGGCTAGCATTGCCAGTATTTTTCCTTACTCTGGAGCAGAATGATAGTTTAAGTATCAAAGTGAACATAAAATCAGTTTATGGACCAAAGTAAAAACATGAGTGTAGTATGGGGACTAAATTGATGGCTCCACCTACCATGTATCATGTCCTTATTTGTTTCAATTGCAATTTTTTTAATCTGTGGCTGAATGATAGTTTAAGGACCAAAGTGAACAAAAAATGTTTAGAGAAACGAGTGTAGTATGGGGGGCTAAATTGAGTAGTATATCAGTTGTTGTGAAGTATAACCATGCCTAATATCTGAATACTTGTATTTTAATTTATTATGGCTTATATTACAAATATTAGTGATTTCACAATCTATTTTTTTGCAGCTTAAAGATGTTTCGGGTTTATCTTGTGCCAAATGGATTTGCTTAATGCTTCTGGGTGTAATTTCTGAAACTGTAAGCACGAAGATGCTGTCTTGATCGATGCAAAAATAAAGATAACTTCTTTTTCTCTCTCATTTATGTGAGTGAAAGACTAGCATGGAAACACAATTTGATGTTTGATGTTGGGTATGGTATGTATTGCTTTTTTCTGTTGATTTGCTCAAATAAGGATTCGTTCCTTTTTTTATTTTACTTGATGGTGGTTGTCCATGTAAATAAAGTCGATAATCGATCTTACTATTGTTATATCGTTTTTTTATCGATGCTGAAGCTGAGTATCATTCAAAGGTACTTTCGGTTTGGGGTGTCATTCTTTTGGAATGTGCTTCAATTGGTTCGATGCCGAAAAATTACCTATCATGTGCGATCAAGGGTTACCTGCTCACTTGAACCCACGTTGATGGATATTATCATACAAGTCAGCCCTTTTGCAGCATCTAATGATTTACTGTCAATGTCAAAACCATTGGTTTACGACATGCTCTGATATACTCTACTCGATCATATGTTTCGGGGCCGGCAACAGCGTATTATGCAATCTTTGGCGACTCTGACAGCTTAAATGCAACATCTATTCTCCATTGTATTGTTTTACTTCAACCATCACCAGCCTTTCCGAATCTCAAATATAATTCTCCAATCCCTTAGTTGGATACAGTATAAAATATTATTACTTTTTTATAATAAAACTATCAGAAATGATTAATCTAAATTTATATAAATATTTAATAACAGTGGAAAAAATCATTATTCACATCAAATAGTAAATTAACTGATCCCTTCTAATAAACCGGCCTTAAAGGTTTGGTTTCAATCGGTTTCAGACAAAATTGCCGTTATGGTTCAGTATTCTGGTTTTGTAAAAAATCAAATCTAAATCCAATTGAATATTGAAGTTAATCGAATCAAATTTTTTTGGTTCGGACATTGGGTTCTTATTTTAAAAAACACTTCCATATATAAACTTATTTTATTATTTTTTAATATAAAATATTTAATTTATAACATAGTAATAAAATTAGTTATAAATTAAATGAAAATAAAATCCGGTTAGATTAATTTAATTATGAGTGGTTAATAGGTGAATAAAAATCAAGTCGTACATGATGTTCCGAAAGGTAAACATAAAATTATCGGGTATAAAAACCTAAGTTCAGAATACAAATTAAACTAAAAGGTACTGTAAAGTATAACATAAATGCAGCTTGAAGAAAAATATTGGAGCAAAGAGGAAACCATTTCCTAGTCTCAGATGCAAGCAAATAAAGAAACAAGAAGCACATGATCTACTGTTTCGTGCTTCATATTACAAGATTACCATCCATACTTGGCTTGTGTTTCAGCTTTAGTAAGCAAACCTCTAGATCGCCTCTCTTGCAGCTCCATTTCCTTTTGCTTCATATCAAAGTACAGGGACCCGATTTGGTGCTTCCTCTTGTGAAGTTTATTCGGTTTACCCTTCGACGAAGCAGGCTGCATGCATGCAAAGCGAGCATGGTAAATACCATAAAAATTGGAGGGTATAAAACAAACATGGCTGTAGTGCAGGCTGTGAACAGTATCCCTTCTTATTGCCATAGGACAGTATGAGTACAGTGGCATATCGGAGAGAGAAGGTAAAAGATGACTTCAAAAGGTTACTTTGCTTGTCCTAAGGCTAACCTCCCTTTATTATTGTTTATTATTTCCTCACTTGATCGGATACGCCTACATAACTCTTTAGTCAAACTAGCATTATCCTTCAAAATGCTGTTTCTTTCATAGTTTTCAGGAATAATAAGAACATAACATAAGCTTCTTTTACATAATGCACACATCAACAATTTGCTTTATTCGCATTGTAAGTGTTAATCTAAATATGGAGCACTGTAAGCATTATCAGTTTATACTACATGTCAATGGGAATACCATTGACTGATATGCTATTTCATGGAAATAATCTACTCGAAATCTAAAACCTTAACAGCTATAGCTACAGAAAAGAGACTTACAACTAGCTCATGCTAAATCAGGATCTAATGATTTAATTGACCATGTCTATTAAGTAACTTAAGAAGTGTATGAAAGTAACACAAAAGCGAGTGCAATACATGGCATGAGAAACATATAAGACATGAACAAAAATTAAACCAACATGGCGAAAAAGTAGATAAGCTTTCAAGTTCAATACCTGATAAGAAGGCCCGAAAGCTATTCCGGTCATCTTGACCTGGTCTTCCCTAGGCCGATTCTTCATAAGCTCATCCTGCTTCACCTCAACAATTTCTGTTGGTATATCATTCCTCCCTCTCTTTCCCTTAACTTTCACCCCAAGTTCAGCCATCCCTGAAGAATCTGGTAATATAGTAGTCGCTGACCCATCAGCCCAATTATTCTCATATTGGGCATGGTAATTCCCATAACTCTCATAACTCCCATAAGTAGTAGCCACATCACTGTTCCCGACGTTTGGGTCACTATTCGATTGATAGCTACTATAATCAGCATAATTCACATAATGACCTATACTTTGATCAGAATAGTTCCCTGAATTTTGATCACTACTTGACTGATAATTGGCGTAATTCATAGAATTTCCAGCATTTGCATCTGTATCCATGTCGTAATTCGAATAATTGGGTGCATTATGATTAATACTTGCCTCGCTTTTGTCTTCAAAGGTGGATGAAGTCCATGTGGGGACTTGGGTGGTTTCGATAATGGATCTTCTTCCTGAACCTGAAGAGGGAGCAACACCCAAAGTAGTAGAGTTCCTCGGCGCAGGTATGCTCGATAGAAAGGATCTCACAGAGGGGCCTTGCGATAGGTTTTCGGATTCTCTGCGCTTTCGTCTTTCTTCCTCTTCGGCATCATCGTCATCATCCGAGTCAATGTGGCTGGTGGGGTTTATGGGAGGCTTGAATTGAACAATTCTCTTGGCAATTGGGGGATTGGGCGGCTGTTGTGGTTGAGGGGTTTGGGATTTCGGTTGTGGGAGATGAGAGAAAAGCTTGGATGTGTTCTTGGGGTTAGGAATTGAGGGTTTGGGGATATCCCCAGCTACTTTTCCGCCGCCGCCGTCTTCTTTTTGGAACGATTTGAGGGGTTGATTAGGCTGGGGAAGAGAGGAGAAAAGGGAATAAGATTTGGGTGGAGGGAGAGAGGGGTTCTTCGTCTGAGGAGGATGTGTGATTTGTTGGGGTTCTTCGTCGTCGTCGGAAGCATAGTTGGCTAACAAAGACTCCATTGTTGCCGTGCCGGAGAGAAATAACACGACGAGAATATACCAAATCCGTGTGCGGTGGTTGAAGCTTTAAATCCACCGTAAGATACAAGCATTGCTCCAAAACAAGAAGACACGCCCAACTAGAGATATTCCACATCAACTAGGTCTAGGATGTCAACTAGGTCTAGGATGTCAATGGGCCGGATTTTCTATCGATCAATTCTCTTCTCTTTTTTCTTCCTAATGTATTTTACGATTATATAGTTTTTTCTAATAATATAATTTATAAAATTATTATTTTTAATAGTCTAGATTAATTATGAGATATTATCTATTTAAAAAATTTTAATTTATTTTTTGAATTAATCAGTAGTATTCGATCTATTAACTGACTAATCTTAAATCAAGTATTGTAGAGGCGAGAGCGACCCTCTAAACCCAGTTTGCTCCATTCACAAACACCATGATTTGAACCCCTAACATTGATTAAAGAATCTAGTGTCTCATCCCACTATATCAACTGGTTGTTGGTATAATTTATTGACAATGTACATACATTTTTCATAATTAATTATTTAAATTTGAATTTTAAATAAGAACAACATTGTCATTTTATTCAAAATCAATTTAATCTTAAATATGAGCTTTAAGTTTAGGTTAGTATTTTAGTTAATTGTTAATGTTTAGTGGTTTGATTGTTATCATTTAAATAGTTAAATGGTTTAATTGATAAAATTTATAATTTAATGATCTAAATAGAACATGCCTTATAGTCTAGTGACTTGACAATCAGTTTACCCAAAATCTTAGTTTTGAGTTTTGAGTTTGACGGAAAAGATTTACCCATCTTGTTCGATTTCCTCTATTTTTTCCCCAAGTATCGTATTAGTTCATAGAAAAATAAACAAAATATATGTTATAAAATTTTATAGAATTATGAAATTATAATTAACAAATATAAGTAATTAATTCTCATATTTTATATTGATAATAACTCCACTGGATTTGGGATTTACAATTATCAAAGGTAAAAGTAATTACTAAAAACAAGCTGGGCATTGAACAATTAATCCATTAATTGGTTAATCTAACTTCAATCTAAGCACTTTGATCTCCCCTCTCTTCGAAAATACGATCTTTCGTTAGAAGAGTAGGCCCAAAAGTTCCAGGTATGTCCCATAATAAGATTATATAATACCCTATTCAAATGAATTACCCAATAAATTAAATATTAATTGTTATAGAAAAATAATTTTAGCAGACTATTAACCTAAGAGATAATTGGAGTCTTATTTCATTGAAAGGGCGAAATTTTTTATTCTGCTGAGAATTCGGACACGGGACATTGGAACAGATACTTATTTTACAAAGACAAGGACTCAGCATTCTTACATTTCAAACATAAAAACTGTAGAAAACTAAATGCTCTGCGAGGTAGGACGACGGTGAAATGAAATAGCAACGGATATTATTAGCTCACTCATTCATTACTTTACGTTACATGCTCATTGGACTTTGCGGATCGTTCAGAGCTGCAATGGCTGTTTCAATCTGCACATTTACCTCATCTGTAACCCCCAGACCGATGCGGGTAACTCGATCCGATCTGGGTTGTCACATTAGGGCCACCGGAGTGATCCACTGTAAAAATAGCGAAAAATTTAAAACTTTCTATCAGAACATGTAAACTTATAAAATCATTTGTCACTATTTAAAAATAAAACAGATTTTCAGACTCGTATACAAAACAAAATACAATTACATGCCCCCTAATCACATGTATCGTACTCTGCAAATAGCATCGGAAGAACTCCCTTACTGATGACGATAATTGCACTGATACAATTCTTTTAACCTGAAAAGATGAGTAACAGAGTGAGCTTTGGAAAGCTTAGTAATACAGAACTACCAGACGATGCTGAAGAACGTGCAGATACAGATAAACATATCTTTCCTTATTGGTTCCGAACATCTACAGATTTTTATGCCAATCGGAGATCCTACTGATATTTCAGATGTTAACGGACAATGAGCATTTAGTCAAATAAATACTTTGAATGCTTGAGTTCAGGAGATCGGAATAGGTTGTCTAGTGTGTTTCCTTAAAACTAGTAAAAATATACAGATCTTTTAAAACATATATATATATACCCCCATCTGTTCACATCATAATGTGTAGATTCCCCAGAACCATACACCCTACCCAACACATCATATAAGGCCCTGGGCACAAAGTCGAGGAACCTGCGAAACTTCTTCCTTCAACAATACCCCCAATTAAAACAATTTTCTGTCATTAAACAGAGATATCAGAAATCAAAACAGAATTTAAAACATATATCAGAACAGAATCCGGATCAGAAATCAGAACATAATTCAGGTCATGTATCAAAACAGAATTCAAGTCGAAAATCAGATAAAATAATTATATGATTAGGGAACACACCAGAGTTTACAGATATTATTTAGAGGTGCTAAATAATCTTAGCAGGCAGAGAAACACGGATTTTCAGTATACCGATAAAATACCGGAAGTTAGAAATATTATTGGAAAAGTTCATTAACTGACGGAATCATCAGTTATTCATAATGTGAATTATTAGGATCATATCTTATTCGGACAGTTTTCAGAAGTTATACATAATCAAATGGGTATTCAGAATCCTTTACATCCATGTCAATTGATCGGATAATCGAACAATCTTCAGAACGAAGATTCAGAATCTTAATAATCTATGTCGACTGGTCAATTCATTTTCCTTCCAGGGTATTTACTCGTTAATACCACAAATTCTTGTCCATAGATCATCTTCAGAATCATCACTAAATAGATCTTCTAATGGTCTTTATTTCGTTTCCAAGCTTCCACGATATCATGACATACTGACATGCTTGATTTGTAGTTCATGTTCCATAAGGACAGTACATCTTATAAACTCATCAGAATTTCCAGACTTATCCAATTCACTTACTTAATCCTCAGTCATTGAGGTTACCTAGTTCATTTAACAGTCATGTCCATTTCAGTTATTTCGGAATTTTTCAGAGTAATTCAAACGTTCCTGAATTTCAGACACATGTTGCACTTTCGTTCCATTCAATTTGGTCTTCGTGGTTGTTTTGTCGAACAAACGTCCAATTCTTAGCACTGAATGTGATCCAGAGTTGAGCTAAGCTGAATACTTCCAAAATTTATCATCGAGTCAAACTTGAGAAGACGAACACGCATTCCAGTAATATCTATGTCATTCAAGTATTGACATAGCTTTAGGGTTGATCTACTCACTTAAATTGTGTTATATTACTTTTAAAGGTAGGCCAATACATATGCTTATTTGGATTCCTTAATTAATCCAAGGCATTTACTTGGTATAGGTCATGAGGGTATTTTGGTAATTTTTGTGTTCAGTTTTATTCCATTCATTTCAGAGCTCGAGGATATCCAATCATTCCTGAACTTGGTGATATTCTTGGGTCATTTTCATTACAGGGGTATTTTTTGTAACATCCGCAATACCGGATTAGTGACCAAATTGTAGAGTTTCAGAATTTGGTGACTAAAGTATAAGAATGAAAGAATTCAATGATTATTTGAATTTATATTAAAGGTTATTTGGTAATTATTAAAGGAAATTAAGGGTAGTATGGTCTTTTCCTTTAAAAGATATTCTTCCCCCTTTTATAAGAGTGAAAAACGTGGGAAGAGAGCTATCTGGAAGCTTTCTTCTTCTTGCTTTCTCTTCTTCATGTGGGGCTAGCTACAAAAGGTAAGTTCTTTGTTTGTAAATGAATTGTTGATTTTAAGGTTGGGTTTTGATTATTAGATGATAACTAAGCTTAAGGAAAGCTTAAATCATCTTAAAAACAAATGATGGAGGGGTTAAGAGAGATTAAAGATTTGGAATTTTTATATGAAACTTTGGAAAAGAATTGATAAGTAGAATTTGAAGTTAAATTTGACTTGTCAATGGTTAAATTAAGAGATTTGGAGTGTTAGAATTGGAATTAGAACACATTGAAAATTTGGTATGATTTTTGAATCTCATATGGAAGATAGGATTTTGAGGTTTAAGATGAAATAAATGAATATAGATTGGTTTAAGTATGTATACTAGAGTTAAGAATGAAAATGGAATGAAGTTTGATGTGTTGAGCTGAAAATGAAGGATTTTCGAGCTCAAAATATGATTTCTGGGCAAGGGGAATCGGTACCCATTCAAGGGGAACCGATACCCCTTCAAACGACAGAATTCCAGAATGTCTCGAGGGAATCGATACCCCCATGGTAGGGAACCGATTCCCCCTAAAGGAAAATGCAAATATTGGTTTAATAAGTTCGTTTAAGTTGCTAGTATTCAATTACAAGGTGTAGGTATCTAATGATTGTCCCGAAATGTACATTTATGTAGATTCTACGCATAAAGAATTCCGGAACGTTTGGCAAGTAAGATCGATCAAAGGGAAAGATAAGAGATTGGAATTGACTAGTGAGGCCAGGTGAGTGCATATTAATTAGTTTATGGTGCTAAATGGAAACAAGACTTGCGACAAGTCTATTTCCTCTGTTAGAATGCATGAATATATGATTATACGTATATGAATGACATGAATTGTATGTATGCATGATTATATGTGTTAACATGCTTTTGAATGTAATGTTATGAGAAGTATGTGCTATGTAATGTATATATATGAACATATGTGAAACTGAACTATGTGACTGCATGAGAAAAATATGAGCCATATGACATGATATATGTGAACATGAGAAAACAAAGTATAAGATATGAACTATGTGATCCTATGAGAATGTGAAAGAAGCTATGAGCTTATATGGCATGTGATATGAAAGTGTATATGTGAAATGATATGAAATATATATGTGAAAACAAGTATATGTTATGAGATCAATGATTACACGTACATGTGATACGTGACTGAAAAGAAAGGATAAGTGGTTATAAGAGAAAGAATATGAATAAGTAATGTGAACTGTTATAAAGGATAATGCCCATGTTATGTGATATGAGAGCTAGGGGTATAGTTGGCATGCCAAGGGTCGAGGGTTTACCTATGTTCTTCGGAACATATGGACTGTTTACCTATGTTCTTCGGAACATATGGACTGTTTACCTATGTCCTTCGGGACATATGGACTGATTACCTAGGTTCTTCGGAATCTATGGACTGGTCCTTCGGGACATTGATCGAGCTGTGGTGACAGCATATGTGTGCACAACCTCAATGTACTCACATACCTTAAGTTCTCACTAGTGTACATGGGCTAATAAAGTGATTAAACAATCATACTGAATGTGATATGTATACGATGGGTTTATAAGTGGTTTGAAATGTGTTACGTGAACCATATGATGTTGTGTGTGTATAGTGTTTGATTGAAAATGTTAACAATAAAAGTATGTGATTACATGATAAACTGTTAATGATGAATTATGTGTCTGTATGTATTTACTGTAATTAATCTGAGATGATTTTATATGATACGAAGAATGCATGGAATTGGTATAACATGATAGAACAGAACATGCATGTATTGATATATGTTATGAAGTTCATTGTAAGTTGTTATGCCTCACTAAGTCTTCGACTTAGCGTGTGATTGTTTCACGCGTAGGTTTCGAGAAGAGTAAAGAGTAATGCGGAGCAAGACAGGTCAGTTTTCCTTACCAAATGTCAGATCAGAAAATGTATGTACTGTTTACAGAGTGTAGTTGGCATGTAGTCTAAAGATATAAATGGTACGAACTCTGATATCTGTTGTAAACGTTTGGAAATAATTTAAATGTTATCAAAGTTTTTAAATTACCCACTATTTTATACGAATAAATGTTTAAAAAGTCAATGTGTCACTTCGGACTCGTATCCGGGTCGGATACGGGTTGGGGTGTTACATTTAATGGTATCAGAGCTAAGGTTTAGCCGATTCTCGGCATAAACCGAAGTCCAAAGTGTCATAAAAGTTGTACATGCCAACATAGATTGAAAAATTTCTGATCTGATAGTGTAAGGAATACGTTGTTTTGCTAATAGAATAAGAATAGTTTAATACAGTAGAAATCCGATCGTGATAATTTCGAAGTAAGTGAAAGGTGATATTCCTGATTGTGATAGCTATTCACTTGCCCTGGCCAGGCAGGATGAAGAGCGGACACCTCAGGAAATGCCTAGTAAGATCAAAAGTTGATTTCAGAAAGCTGAAATCATATATGAATAATGATAGAAAGTTTTCATCGTTTGGAATCGGAAAAAAACGATATAGAGTTATTATGTGGATAAGATAGAATATGGTGAACGGGTGTCACCATAAGAATGTTAAAAAGATCTAACGACGTGATGAGTACGTATAGAAGAACTCAAGGATAAGTGCATCAGTGACAAGTGTATAAGATGTATAAAGTCAGAGCTTATGAGTTTGAAACGAAGTGATAGTATTGCGCATAAACAAGAGTATGTTTATGATAAGGGTTTGCAGTTTAGATGGAAAAAGTTAGCGTTGGCTAACCAGAGTATGTGATAAAAATGTACTAGATTATAAGATTATAAGATATTGTCAGGATATGATAACCAGATCTGCAATGGATCTGGATATAGTTGCATATTTGGATTATAGTAATGTGGTATAGTAAAGGAAAAGGAAGTAAGAATTTGTATATTTAAGTAAAGTTGAGGATTGATAAGAAGAGTTTGAGAATTTGTATATCGATGATCAGATTATAGGACACAGGAAGTCAGAATGTTGAGTTTGAGTAAAAGAAATTTCAGGATGTATGAGAATAGAAGTGAAATTGATAAGTTGAGTAAGCGAATGTTAAGATAATTTAGATTGGAAAGAATGTATATGATTGGTATAAGAGGGCTTGTGCCCTAGACTGAACCAAAGTTATTATCTAGCTGTCAGAGTAAAGGTGCTAGAGTTATAAGATTGGAGGAAAGATATAGTGGAGTTAATTGATTATGATATGAATTTGAATATAATTGTATATTCTGAGCAGATAGCTATGATGTAGAAACAGAGATAAGTATTTGCATGGAACCTTCAGGAAGGAAAATACAAGTATAAGAAATGAAAGGGATTGATTTAAAAGAATCAGATACGATAAATATGGAAGTACAGAGGACAGTTTTGATATAGAGTGATGAGATGAATATTATTGTCAACGTGATGAGCGACATTATATGGAATTTTAGAAAGGTCAAAGGAAAAATGCATAATCGAATGAGAGAAAAGACAACAATGGATTTGTATTACTGGTTATTGCTTATATGATAAACAACAGAAGATGAAGGTATAAACGAAAAAGATAGTCGAAAAACTAAAGGATTAAAAAGTAAGTTTCTGATGATGACAAGAAAGAATAAGTCAGGGAAGCAACATAAGAACATTAGAAGATATGTTCCTATTAAGATGTGCAGTGAAAATTCGAGGACGAATTTTCTTATAAGGGGAGATTTGTAACATCCGCAATACCGGGTTAGTGACCAAATTGTAGAGTTTCAGAATTTGGTGACTAAAGTATAAGAATGAAAGAATTCAATGATTATTTGAATTTATATTAAAGGTTATTTGGTAATTATTAAAGGAAATTAAGGGTAGTATGGTCTTTTCCTTTAAAAGATATTCTTCCCCCTTTTATAAGAGTGAAAAACGTGGGAAGAGAGCTATCTGGAAGCTTTCTTCTTCTTGCTTTCTCTTCTTCACGTGGGGCTAGCTACAAAAGGTAAGTTCTTTGTTTGTAAATGAATTGTTGATTTTAAGGTTGGGTTTTGATTATTAGATGATAACTAAGCTTAAGGAAAGCTTAAATCATCTTAAAAACAAATGATGGAGGGGTTAAGAGAGATTAAAGATTTGGAATTTTTATATGAAACTTTGGAAAAGAATTGATAAGTAGAATTTGAAGTTAAATTTGACTTGTCAATGGTTAAATTAAGAGATTTGGAGTGTTAGAATTGGAATTATAACACATTGAAAATTTGGTATGATTTTTGAATCTCATATGGAAGATAGGATTTTGAGGTTTAAGATGAAATAAATGAATATAGATTGGTTTAAGTATGTATACTAGAGTTAAGAATGAAAAGGGAATGAAGTTTGATGTGTTGAGCTGAAAATGAAGGATTTTCGAGCTCAAAATATGATTTCTGGGCAAGGGGAATCGATACCCATTCAAGGGGAACCGATACCCCTTCAAACGACAGAATTCCAGAATGTCTCGAGGGAATCGATACCCCCATGGTAGGGAACCGATTCCCCCTAAAGGAAAATGCGAATATTGGTTTAATAAGTTCGTTTAAGTTGCTAGTATTCAATTACAAGGTGTAGGTATCTAATGATTGTCCCGAAATGTACATTTATGTAGATTCTACGCATAAAGAATTCCGGAACGTTTGGCAAGTAAGATCGATCAAAGGGAAAGATAAGAGATTGAAATTGACTAGTGAGGCCAGGTGAGTGCATATTAATTAGTTTATGGTGCTAAATGGAAACAAGACTTGCGACAAGTCTATTTCCTCTGTTAGAATGCATGAATATGATTATACGTATGAATGACATGAATTGTATGTATGCATGATATATGTGTTAACATGCTTTTGAATGTAATGTTATGAGAAGTATGTGCTATGTAATGTATATATATGAACATATGTGAAACTGAACTATGTGACTGCATGAGAAAATATGAGCCATATGACATGATATATGTGAACATGAGAAAACAAAGTATAAGATATGAACTATGTGATCCTATGAGAATGTGAAAGAAGCTATGAGCTTATATGGCATGTGATATGAAAGTGTATGTGAAATGATATGAAATATATATGTGAAACAAGTATATGTTATGAGATCAATGATTACACGTACATGTGATACGTGACTGAAAAGAAAGGATAAGTGGTTATAAGAGAAAGAATATGAATAAGTAATGTGAACTGTTATAAAGGATAATGCCCATGTTATGTGATATGAGAGCTAGGGGTATAGTTGGCATGCCAAGGGTCGAGGGTTTACCTATGTTCTTCGGAACATATGGACTGTTTACCTATGTTCTTCGGAACATATGGACTGTTTACCTATGTCCTTCGGGACATATGGACTGATTACCTAGGTTCTTCGGAATCTATGGACTGGTCCTTCGGGACATTGATCGAGCTGTGGTGACAGCATATGTGTGCACAACCTCAATGTACTCACATACCTTAAGTTCTCACTAGTGTACATGGGCTAATAAAGTGATTAAACAATCATACTGAATGTGATATGTATACGATGGGTTTATAAGTGGTTTGAAATGTGTTACGTGAACCATATGATGTTGTGTGTGTATAGTGTTTGATTGAAAATGTTAACAATAAAAGTATGTGATTACATGATAAACTGTTAATGATGAATTATGTGTCTGTATGTATTTACTGTAATTAATCTGATATGATTTTATATGATACGAAGAATGCATGGAATTGGTATAACATGATAGAACAGAACATGCATGTATTGATATATGTTATGAAGTTCATTGTAAGTTGTTATGCCTCACTAAGTCTTCGACTTAGCGTGTGATTGTTTCACACGTAGGTTTCGAGAAGAGTAAAGAGTAATGCGGAGCAAGACAGGTCAGTTTTCCTTACCAAATGTCAGATCAGAAAATGTATGTACTGTTTACAGAGTGTAGTTGGCATGTAGTCTAAAGATATAAATGGTACGAACTCTGATATCTGTTGTAAACGTTTGGAAATAATTTAAATGTTATCAAAGTTTTTAAATTACCCACTATTTTATACGAATAAATGTTTAAAAAGTCAATGTGTCACTTCGGACTCGTATCCGGGTCGGATACGGGTTGGGGTGTTACATTTAATGGTATCAGAGCTAAGGTTTAGCCGATTCTCGGCATAAACCGAAGTCCAAAGTGTCATAAAAGGTGTACATGCCAACATAGATTGAAAAATTTCTGATCTGATAGTGTAAGGAATACGTTGTTTTGCTAATAGAATAAGAATAGTTTAATACAGTAGAAATCCGATCGTGATAATTTCGAAGTAAGTGAAAGGTGATATTCCTGATTGTGATAGCTATTCACTTGCCCTGGCCAGGCAGGATGAAGAGCGGACACCTCAGGAAATGCCTAGTAAGATCAAAAGTTGATTTCAGAAAGCTGAAATCATATATGAATAATGATAGAAAGTTTTCATCGTTTGGAATCGGAAAAAAACGATATAGAGTTATTATGTGGATAAGATAGAATATGGTGAACGGGTGTCACCATAAGAATGTTAAAAAGATCTAACGACGTGATGAGTACGTATAGAAGAACTCAAGGATAAGTGCATCAGTGACAAGTGTATAAGATGTATAAAGTCAGAGCTTATGAGTTTGAAACGAAGTGATAGTATTGCGCATAAACAAGAGTATGTTTATGATAAGGGTTTGCAGTTTAGATGGAAAAAGTTAGCGTTGGCTAACCAGAGTATGTGAAAAATGTACTAGATTATAAGATTATAAGATATTGTCAGGATATGATAACCAGATCTGCAATGGATCTGGATATAGTTGCATATTTGGATTATAGTAATGTGGTATAGTAAAGGAAAAGGAAGTAAGAATTTGTATATTTAAGTAAAGTTGAGGATTGATAAGAAGAGTTTGAGAATTTGTATATCGATGATCAGATTATAGGACACAGGAAGTCAGAATGTTGAGTTTGAGTAAAAGAAATTTCAGGATGTATGAGAATAGAAGTGAAATTGATAAGTTGAGTAAGCGAATGTTAAGATAATTTAGATTGGAAAGAATGTATATGATTGGTATAAGAGGGCTTGTGCCCTAGACTGAACCAAAGTTATTATCTAGCTGTCAGAGTAAAGGTGCTAGAGTTATAAGATTGGAGGAAAGATATAGTGGAGTTAATTGATTATGATATGAATTTGAATATAATTGTATATTCTGAGCAGATAGCTATGATGTAGAAACAGAGATAAGTATTTGCATGGAACCTTCAGGAAGGAAAATACAAGTATAAGAAATGAAAGGGATTGATTTAAAAGAATCAGATACGATAAATATGGAAGTACAGAGGACAGTTTTGATATAGAGTGATGAGATGAATATTATTGTCAACGTGATGAGCGACATTATATGGAATTTTAGAAAGGTCAAAGGAAAAATGCATAATCGAATGAGAGAAAAGACAACAATGGATTTGTATTACTGGTTATTGCTTATATGATAAACAACAGAAGATGAAGGTATAAACGAAAAAGATAGTCGAAAAACTAAAGGATTAAAAAGTAAGTTTCTGATGATGACAAGAAAGAATAAGTCAGGGAAGCAACATAAGAACATTAGAAGATATGTTCCTATTAAGATGTGCAGTGAAAATTCGAGGACGAATTTTCTTATAAGGAGGGGAGATTTGTAACATCCGCAATACCGGGTTAGTGACCAAATTGTAGAGTTTCAGAATTTGGTGACTAAAGTATAAGAATGAAAGAATTCAATGATTATTTGAATTTATATTAAAGGTTATTTGGTAATTATTAAAGGAAATTAAGGGTAGTATGGTCTTTTCCTTTAAAAGATATTCTTCCCCCTTTTATAAGAGTGAAAAACGTGGGAAGAGAGCTATCTGGAAGCTTTCTTCTTCTTGCTTTCTCTTCTTCACGTGGGGCTAGCTACAAAAGGTAAGTTCTTTGTTTGTAAATGAATTGTTGATTTTAAGGTTGGGTTTTGATTATTAGATGATAACTAAGCTTAAGGAAAGCTTAAATCATCTTAAAAACAAATGATGGAGGGGTTAAGAGAGATTAAAGATTTGGAATTTTTATATGAAACTTTGGAAAAGAATTGATAAGTAGAATTTGAAGTTAAATTTGACTTGTCAATGGTTAAATTAAGAGATTTGGAGTGTTAGAATTGGAATTAGAACACATTGAAAATTTGGTATGATTTTTGAATCTCATATGGAAGATAGGATTTTGAGGTTTAAGATGAAATAAATGAATATAGATTGATTTAAGTATGTATACTAGAGTTAAGAATGAAAAGGGAATGAAGTTTGATGTGTTGAGCTGAAAATGAAGGATTTTCGAGCTCAAAATATGATTTCTGGGCAAGGGGAATCGGTACCTATTCAAGGGGAACCGATACCCCTTCAAACGACAGAATTCCAGAATGTCTCGAGGGAATTGATACCCCCATGGTAGGGAACCGATTCCCCCTAAAGGAAAATGCGAATATTGGTTTAATAAGTTCGTTTAAGTTGCTAGTATTCAATTACAAGGTGTAGGTATCTAATGATTGTCCCGAAATGTACATTTATGTAGATTCTACGCATAAAGAATTCCGGAACGTTTGGCAAGTAAGATCGATCAAAGGGAAAGATAAGAGATTGGAATTGACTAGTGAGGCCAGGTGAGTGCATATTAATTAGTTTATGGTGCTAAATGGAAACAAGACTTGCGACAAGTCTATTTCCTCTGTTAGAATGCATGAATATATGATTATACGTATATGAATGACATGAATTGTATGTATGCATGATTATATGTGTTAACATGCTTTTGAATGTAATGTTATGAGAAGTATGTGCTATGTAATGTATATATGAACATATGTGAAACTGAACTATGTGACTGCATGAGAAAAATATGAGCCATATGACATGATATATGTGAACATGAGAAAACAAAGTATAAGATATGAACTATGTGATCCTATGAGAATGTGAAAGAAGCTATGAGCTTATATGGCATGTGATATGAAAGTGTATATGTGAAATGATATGAAATATATATGTGAAAACAAGTATATGTTATGAGATCAATGATTACACGTACATGTGATACGTGACTGAAAAGAAAGGATAAATGGTTATAAAGAAAGAATATGAATAAGTAATGTGAACTGTTATAAAGGATAATGCCCATGTTATGTGATATGAGAGCTAGGGGTATAGTTGGCATGCCAAGGGTCGAGGGTTTACCTATGTTCTTCGGAACATATGGACTGTTTACCTATGTTCTTCGGAACATATGGACTGTTTACCTATGTCCTTCGGGACATATGGACTGATTACCTAGGTTCTTCGGAATCTATGGACTGGTCCTTCGGGACATTGATCGAGCTGTGGTGACAGCATATGTGTGCACAACCTCAATGTACTCACATACCTTAAGTTCTCACTAGTGTACATGGGCTAATAAAGTGATTAAACAATCATACTGAATGTGATATGTATACGATGGGTTTATAAGTGGTTTGAAATGTGTTACGTGAACCATATGATGTTGTGTGTGTATAGTGTTTGATTGAAAATGTTAACAATAAAAGTATGTGATTACATGATAAACTGTTAATGATGAATTATGTGTCTGTATGTATTTACTGTAATTAATCTGATATGATTTTATATGATACGAAGAATGCATGGAATTGGTATAACATGATAGAACAGAACATGCATGTATTGATATATGTTATGAAGTTCATTGTAAGTTGTTATGCCTCACTAAGTCTTCGACTTAGCGTGTGATTGTTTCACGCGTAGGTTTCGAGAAGAGTAAAGAGTAATGCGGAGCAAGACAGGTCAGTTTTCCTTACCAAATGTCAGATCAGAAAATGTATGTACTGTTTACAGAGTGTAGTTGGCATGTAGTCTAAAGATATAAATGGTACGAACTCTGATATCTGTTGTAAACGTTTGGAAATAATTTAAATGTTATCAAAGTTTTTAAATTACCCACTATTTTATACGAATAAATGTTTAAAAAGTCAATGTGTCACTTCGGACTCGTATCCGGGTCGGATACGGGTTGGGGTGTTACATTTTTAGTCATTTTACAGATCTACGGTATTTCAATCTTTTCCCTCCATCCGGACTTATTATTTAATTCCAAATTATCATCTATTCCAGTCCTTTCGAACAATTCTGATAAAAGAGCACCATCCGATAAATTGTTCTTCAGGTATTTACTCATAACTCGGATATTTTCGGGTTAAGTGCATTCTCGGATTTTACAAACGAAATATCATGAATTTTTCTTTACAAAGACAAGATCTTAATAATTAAATTCGTACTTAATCGAGATAAGTACAAATCCTTAAAGTACTTTCTCTTTCAGGGTCGACTCTGACTATTTTACCTCTCAAGGGTATTTTCGTAATTTCTTAACCAGATAATTTCGATATTAGCTCTTAACGAAAATAATATAATATAGAGATCCTGTGATTAATTGCTTCTTCGAACATTCTTTGATCTTGAAAAGATTCCTTAAAAGACTTATAGTATCTAACATAAACCTTTTTGGGGTTAAAAAACGGTTATCCATAATTTCCAAGTAAAACTAACATTTCTTATGCACATCAATAGTTTTAGCAGATTTATTAATCGAAATATTCTCATAATTTATCATCTAAGTACCTTTAATGAGATAAAATATAATCTACATATCCATGGTTGATTCTTTTATCACTTAATTCCAGAACTTGTAATTTAATTCCAACTGTCCTCCAATTTCTTATAATAGTAATTTGAGCCATATTCAGTTACCTACTTTCTACAGTATTCGTATCTAGTGTAGATCTTCATTAATTACACATATGAGACCAAACATTTCCATTCATGCATTTACCTCGATTTCCGTGTATTACTGATCGACCATAAAAATTTCATTCGAATGCCTTTGATCTTCAATTCAACTTCCAATAATTCCTCAGATACATATCAACATAAATTATATAAAAAAACGGAGCTTAATTACGATAAATGAATCAAATCGGGTGATTAATTAGTGAAAACCAACTTATCGGGTTCGAATTTAGCGAAACGGACTTCGGATTCGGATTCAGGACGTCGAAAAAATAAAATATGTCTTTTCAAAAATTTGAAATTTTTGGTCAAAATCAAAGTCAATGGGTTTGACTGGCAATTTCGAGGCCTTCGGGTCCGAATTTCAAAAAACAGACTGTGGAATCGAATTTGGATCATCGAAAAATGTCAGGATAGGTATACTCGGTCAAAGTCAAAGGTCGTTTAATGCCCGGTCAAAGCCGGTCAAAGTTTTGGTCAACTGTGGTTAACGGTCAACGGGTCGAGTCGGATTACGACCGGTGAAACCGGTCAAAACAGTTCCAAAACCGGTCAAACCGGTCACTTTTGCCTTCCCCACGTGTAGTGGCGGCGCGTGAACAGTGGACTGATATCGAAAAATTTCCGGAAAAATTCCTAAAAATTATTTTAAGCGATTTCGAGATACTTACAAAGCTCGGTTCAAAATTTTGAACGGCGGAGAGCTCGATTTCAACGAATCGTAAACTTTGACCGCTTCACCTCTTCACGCGCCGCCGTCGACGGAGACCAATGATGACACCGGCGGACTCGGAACGATGCAAGGAACACGATGGTGCGGGAAGTGTCGTAAACGGATGCTCTGATCGTCGTGAATCGGTGAAAAACCAACTGAAATCGGGTTATTACCGACGATACTTCAGACCGAAGTTAACGACGAACGACAACAATTCATGATAAAAGATTTGAGGGGTTTTGTTCCTCGCTCGACAACGAACACGATGGTGGTTTTGGCTCGTCGATCGGAGGTCAGACGACGAATAGATCAGAGTTAAAAGTTGGGTTAACGGAAGAGGAAAATTGGAAATCATTCTGTAAAACCTGCGTTGCGCACAGGATTTATAATTCTCCCAAAAATAAAAATAAACAAATCATGAGTTTAACCACTGGACTTCCTACATTTCTTAAAATGGTCTACCAACTTTGAAATCTTACAATTTAATCCTCAATTTTTTTTTTCTAAAATACTAATTAAATTCAATACTTTATAATTTCTTAAATTTAACCCCTAAATTAAAGTGTTACATCATCCTTCTCCCTGTCATCTGCCTGCATTTATGTCAAGCCACGAGACTGGTAATAAAGACTAGAATTTATTAAATGCATGTGAAAATTCTATTATGTTCTTAGAATAGACTTTTTAAAGAAATAAGTTAAACTTATATTATGTAGAAAATTAAATACATACTCATTATTTTGGATAAATTATTAAATATCGTTCAATATACGAAATAGAAGAAAAAAAACTTTTATACCCATTTTGTTAAAAAAATGTAATTAGATTTTTGGATCCATATTATATTATCAGAATGTGTATAACTGTAAACCAAATAACATAAAAATCAAAAAACAATAAATAACTTAAAATGAAAACAACATAAACTCTACCAAATTCCTTAATAGAAGAGCAATTACGTATTATGAGGGAAAAACATATTTGAATATGTTCACATATAGTTGAAGGAACTGTGAAAAGGTGACATATTAAACCACGTACATCATAATTTTTGTATTTCAAGATAAGAACAAGTTTTAAATGCAAGTTTTTTATTTTATTTTATTTCATTAACGCATAGGTTCCCATGTGGTTTACACGTGATCATTTTGGAAAGTTTTACAGTGCGACACCCTTAATATATAACTAAAAAAAGCGATACTGGTTTTGTTATTATTTAAATAACAAAACCGGTAAAAAATTACTTAAAATATCAATATTTTTTAATATTTTCGGTAAAACACCCAATAATAATAAAATCGATAGAAATAATAATATTTTTAATATTTTCAGATTTTATTATTTAAATAATAATAAAACCGATAATATCTTTTTTTAATCGTATATTAAAATTATCGAACGTGATCATTTCCATTTTGGATTTATGTTTTATAATTTTGTGAAAATTATAGCCATGATTTATGGGAAACACGATTTAGTGTGCCGCTCCAAGTACAAGTGTGATGATTCAGAAACGTCAGAATTACTGGGACGAGTTAGAGTAGAGGAAAGATTTGATAAAAACCATGTATATGAAATAGGAAAGAAATACAATAAAACAAATTCCTAGCAGATTCTAACAACTTTCTATATGCCTTAGCCTTTAAATCTTACGGCCCATACAAGTACCACCAAAATTTGGGTAAAGTGAACTTGCTTCAAGACGATTTTAAATTAAATTGTTTGAAATAATCTATTTTCTTAAATAATATTTAATCATCCCTATTTTCTTATTTCTCTAAATAAACCAATTATATAATTTAAGATTTTATCTCTAGATTATACTATTTTTTCACTTTGCTATTTTAATTAATTTTTGTATTTAAACTATAATTGTATCCCGTTTCAACCAATAAAAAATAATAACAACATGATATATGATATTTTTTATTTGTAAAAAGTGGAATAAAATTAAATAATTAAGATTCCCAAAATTAATAAAATATAAAAAAGGAACATAATTTTAAAACCAATTCACAAATAAAATCTTTATAAATCATGATTCCTCCTCTACCATGATAGTTAACAAATTAATTTGAACATTTGATTTTTACGACTAAAATCTCAGTGGAGTTACCAAATGGACCGGTCATGTATAATTTTTGGCAGATTGTCATGTATGATTGAAGCAGAAGAAAAAATAGCATAATCGATGATAGATTGTTATGTTGGACGTCTAAAGTGAGAGAGTGATCTGGTCCTTTCACTTTCTCTTTTCCTTTCCCACTTAGTTGTGTTGGAACTGGTCTTATTCGGACACTCTGGACTTCACTAACCCTAAATGATTAAACTATCGCATTTATTATAAATTACATGAGATCAATTCAATTTAAAATACTTGTTAAGTTAAATTATAATAATAAAGTTACATGGTAGTTTAAGTTTTAACCAACAGGCTAAAACTGACATTTTTCATTATTTTTATTGTTATATTAATTATTTATTTTTCACCTTTGTGAGTATATATTAAATTAGTCGATGAAAAACGGTAACGAATCATTCACTTTATTAAAGTTTATATCGGTTTCCAATCCTTTCGGCCCCACGTTTCTGGCCTTTTTATTTTATTTGATACCCTTCTAACTATTATTTGTCATTGCATCATCCAGCAATTAGTAATCTTATTTTTTATTTTTACAATTATTATTTTTTAAAGATATTTTATATAAATTTTGAATCGAACTTTTAAATAAAAATAAAAATAAAATTTTCTCAATACAAATTTATTTAGACTTAGTTAAGGATACAGAATATTTTACCATTCTACTTAATAAATATTGAGTGTTACTACTCATTTGTTTATGAAAATATTTACAAACTGTTTTTTATTGAATAATATTACACAATTTAATACAATATTTATATTAGTCAGATTCTTCTCTTTAACTGTTGTCTTTTTAAATAAACTTAGAATTAGACATGAATGATCAACTTAATTGCTTTTAAACATGGATCTATGTTGGAGTTAAATTCGATCTTTCCGTTTTAGGTCTTAAATATATGCACGGATGTTGCAGGTGGAGTTGTCGCGTATCACGACACAGAAAGAAAATAATATAAAATGCGATTTGAAAGGGAATAAAGCCAGTTAGAAGAAATGGACTTACCTCGATAAACAAGGTTTTCAACAGTCTGGCGGAGACCGCTGTGATAATTTTGAGCTTCAAAGATTCAAAAATCTCGCACAATTTGACCATTGTGTCTGTCCTTTTACTGCACGTTATGCTGACCAGTTACCACCATTGTCTTTTCTCCCATGTGAGTCACTTTCAGCTTCAAAAACCAAAATTAAACGAGTCAAAAAAAATTGAAAACAATTACCAGCTTGAGAGGGAGGGAAATAGAGATTTAATAGACTACTTCAAGAACTTCAATAGGGGAAGCTGTTGATCCTCCATAATCAAAAATGTTGTCGAGCTTGGTCTTCTTGGATCTCAGCACAGGTAGCAGATCTTGGTCGTGATGGAATCCTGGATTTTGCTTCAGTTTTCCAGACTCTAACTCCATGATCTCAGCCTGGATTCTGCTCTCTTGATCGTGCAGTTCCTGGATGTAATCAATGGCATCCTTGATAATGGAAGCCTTGTGCATCTGCGAACATTTCATCAAACAACTAACTAACTAAGGATCCATTCCATTTCTTTAATTGTTTTCTTCTCTAAAAGCAAAAACAGGACATACTTTGCTGATATTTGGAATAACAGCTCTGAGAGCAAAGAGGTGCTCGTTAAGCTTTTTCCTTCTGTTTCTCTCGGAAACGATGTTCTTAGAGGCGACGGAGGAGGGGAGAACTCGAATCATAGTAGCCGGAAAACTCATCCATCGCCCAACTGTTTCAATTCGGATTCAATTAAAAAAATTAAAATCTATTTCCTAATTTGTAATAATTCAAATTCAATTCTCTACTATTTTCTTATGTACTATATGTCTTAGCCAGAGGCATTTCACTTTTGAAAGGATTACTAGTACTGCGAATTGAAATGGGAAAAGGTAAGAAGGTACTTGTATTCTTCGTTTTCAAGGAAATATTTTGTCTCCCAATAATTTTTGTACTCATCGCCAATATTCTCAATATTCGCCATGGCAAGCATGCGTTTGATTGATGAGAAAATTTAAATTCTCTTTTCCGGGAAAAGAAAGGAAATATTCGTTTTCTGTCTACCTTGGACAGAGACTGGATTGAGAAATGGAAGGAGCCAAACAGAAACGAAAGGGTAGAAAGGGTATGTGAAATAAATTGGAGGGCTGGGGAGGTTACACATTTATACCACGTGGGGTGCGTTGCTTGACGTTCGATTTTGCTTCTTAAAATGATCATACCCGTTGAATATAATCCAATCAGATGTGGTCTTCAAGGACGCGTATGTAAACACCACGTACAATAGGCTCTGGACTACCACCACCACTCTCTCTATATGACGCTTGTATCCACGCTCCCAAATAATTGAAAGTAATTTAAATTTTGTACTTTTAATTTTTGTGTTTAAATTAGATAAGTACTTATACTTGTAACAGTAATCTGAGTTGATTCAGTTGATTAAGTGTTTATTATTATTATAGTTAAAACTAAACTTCATCAATGATCACCTTTAATTTTATAAAGAAAATACTCATTTTTAATATTTGCATTATATTGTTTTTTTAAAACCTTTAGCTCAAACGCAACTTAATACAAACTCTATATCTCACTAATGATCAGTAGGAACTAAATTACTAGATTCACTTTCAAACAAGGGTTAATTATAGTCTGAAAAGAATAAGAAAGCCATCAAAAGCTCAAGGTGGGTCAACTAGGCGACGATCAACATCTGCAGCTCTAAGGGCCATCTTCTGTGCGTCTTCTTTCCAAAAGCGGTCATTGGTACTTCTAAATCCCGTTGAAGCCACTGCATGTGATGCTTGATTTCCTTGTCGTTAATGAAGGTGAAGGAGCAAGATTCAAGGTGGTTCGCCAAGAATTTAGCATCTCCGATCATCGACCTAATCACCGATGGGTCGATCTCCTCGGTGTTTAGTTTTGAAATTATGGTTCTTGAATTACTTTCCACCACCACCGACCGAATGCCTAAATCCAGGATTAATTGCAACCCGTGAATGACTGCCAAAGCTTCTGCCATGAACGTTGACGTAATGTGTAAGGTTGTTCGATGTCCAGCCGCTAAGATTAGTCCTCTGTCATCCCGGACAATAAATCCCGAGCATGACATTTTACTCTAGAATTAGATTCTCTATGCAATTGTTAGAGAGATGATCGGAAAATTTTACATTGAATTTATTTTTATTTTTTAATAGAATTTTATATTGAATTTATTGACAAGGGTATACATAAACTTTTATTAAGAGTCTTAATTTAAAAGTTTATATTAAAAATTTAGAAGTATAAAAATATCCGTATCCTAACACCATGAGTTCATCCCTGCTTGTTTGTAGCATGTGACTTGATCCTAGAATGAACACCATTCTTATTTTGTAATACTTTAAGCATCGCAATGGGCCTTGTATAGTTGGTTTGAGCCTCGTATTAAATTCTGTCTACATTTGGGGTCACGGGCCTATTTAATATCATGCTTCGGCCTAGGCCAGCCATGGATAAGTCTAGGGGAGACGCATGTGATAAGTTATTACCACAATTATAAACAATCACATTTCACGTTGTATATGTAATATTTGTTTATCAATATTACAATACACTACATCAATGATTATTTGATTTATAATATTGTTGTGGTTATATAGAATTTTAGAAATTCCTTGGCTAACTGATAATATACACACATTCTATAGATGTAATTATTTGAATCTAAATTCTCAAGATAATATAACATTTTCTTATATAATTGAAGTCACTCGATGAATTTGTTATTGTAATAATAATTATGATAATTTAATTTTAAATAAATCAAAATTCAAATAAAATATAATATTTAAATGATTTAATAATTTAAGAATTGTGATTATCATAATCTAATCAAAATTTATATCTTATTATACTTTTATTTTATAACATGAAAATGGATATTTTATTTCTCAATTAATAAAAATAACTTAAGAATACAATATTTTTATTTACTTTAACCTAAACTAAGTGGAATGATTTGTAAGCAGGAGCCAAAAAGGAAAAAAAAAGAAGGGGAAATCCAGGAAAGGAGTATGAAATGCGAAGGAAGCAAAGAGACATTCCTTCAACCATACCAAAAAGGGTAAAAGCAGCCTATTCTCCGACAAGATTAGCTGCAACTTGCCAATTCGATCATTACACCAACAGTGGGCTGGGGTCTCAAGGCTTACTCCTCCTAACTCCCACTATTTTTCATTATTTAATTAAACCAGTGTTATTCTCGTGCAAAATAAAATTGATTTTAATTTTGATTTCTGAATTTAGCTAAATTATCCATATATACCATCCTAAAAAATTATACATTAAAATAACATTAAATGTTGATTGCTTATTATATAATACTCTTTTAGTGTCACATAGATAACGATATATCAAGTTAAATGTGTTTTTGAAAGATATATCAAGTTAAATGTGTTTTTGAAAGGCATACTATATGTATTGGAAACGTAAGTAGACACTCTATAAACTTTATTATTTATGATATTATTGATATGAACAAAATATAATACGATATAACACGAACATAATATTAGCTTCGGTTAGTCTTTAAACATAACTAATAAAAGCTTTGTTAAGCTATATTTCTCTCTAATTTTTCTTTACTTCACTCACGTTACACATATCAACTTAAGCTAAAAACACACACATAGTCATGTTTAACCGCCTTGTTTGCTGCAAATCCTTGTCGTATTTATCTTCAATTCTGCAGCTTTTCTACTTAATTGATGAGCATTATATTAGCTACTATCAACTCATTAGTTTCCCGCTTGCCGTGATTATTGTTATGGTTTAAGCTGCTTATTGCCTTTTCATTAATTTGCTTGCTGTCACACACGTTGATATGCTGCCATATTTTCAATCATTAAGAAACCTTCAAATGATGTCATTTCATCCTTGTTTTTGCCGCCTCGCTTAATTTTAATCCTTAAGATTATTTTGATGCAACATGGAGTTTTAATTCTTTTGGCAACACATAGTAAAAAAAAAACTTTTAGTATTCTAACGCTTGCCGACATAGTAAAATACAAACCAGATTTGTAATTCTAACGCTCCCCTCAAACCTGATTTTTTATACCTAGTCTTTCTTTGAGTTTGTTAAATACTTCTCCTTTCAATGGCTTCTTATGTAGCCGTTGTTAGCTTATCCTTAATTGACATTAATCTTTCTTAATTTGCAAAGCTTGTTCTAAACTTTTAGTATTTTCATTTTCTTTCATCTTCTGCTTATAGGTTTGAAATGAACACAAAAGTTCATTGATCGATATTTGAGATAAATAATTGATTCTTTAATTACCACGATCACGTACACTACAGCAAAACAGAGTTTTAGCGGCTTTTTTAAGTGCTGCTAAAAGCACTTGCGGCGATTGGAAAAACGCCGCAAGAAGTGCCGGCCATACCAGTGCTGCTAAAGATAGCGACGTTTGTGAACAAAAAATGCCGCAATAAGTCAAGATCTATCGCGACGTTTTTGGAACAAACGCCGCAAAAGACCGAGATCTATAGCGGCGTTTTTGGATATAAAACGCCGCAAAAGGTCATATCGATAACGGCGTTTTTGGAACAAACGCCGTAAAAGGTCATATCTATAGCGGCGTTTTTGGATACAAAGGCAACAAAATGTCAGATCTATAGCAGTGTTTTTGGAACAAACACCGCAAAAGGTCAGATCTATAGCGGCGTTTTTGAAACAAATGCCGCAAAAAGTCAGATCTATAGCAGCGTTTTTTATACAAACGCCGCGAATTAAAACTATTTTTTCAAATGTTGTTTTCTACTTTTTTGTTACCTAAATTTAAAATTTTAACATATAGCATTATCAAATAAACTTGACATCCATAACATCAAACTTAAACTTGAAATTCATAACAAAAAACTTGAAATTCATAATAATAAATCAAAGTTTACATTAATGTAGTTCAACATTGTTAACTAGAATAAACAATAATATGAGCCATAACCACCAAAAAGTATAACAATACTCAAATCTGAAAACCCTTCACAAAATAGCTGCCAATAGAAGATGATGCAAATAAAAGCTTTTTTATATCAATCCATCTTCCAACACCATAATGAGAAATTCCTTCAATCAACTTAATCACCTCAGCAAGGGTCCACATCCTTTGATGTTTCCTCCTCTTACAAGCTGTTCTGGATGTTTTGGTTCTTTTACGCTCATCTTCTTCAGATTCAGATGCTGAAAGCTCACAATCAGATTCAAACTCTTGGCAAGAAAATGCGAAAAATTATCTTAAACTTTTATCGAGCATAACAAAGTTGTAAGGTTCACTAATTCATAGGCCATAACATGCAAAAAACGAAAATCAAGGAACATGAATGCTATCACCTCATGCAAGTTTGATCAAAAGTATCACATCTTTCATGGTCACTTGGATTCTTAATTCTCGCTCGAAGTTTTTATAGAAGCAAACATAATATCATAATATAATCCATACAAAAGTTCCATAGAGTGTACGACTGCTGAAGTGCTGATATTTGTGTCACTCAAGACTTCTTATTTTTATTGAAGTTCCAACATAGGGATATGGAAATATGTCCACCAAAGAAACTTCAAATATGTAGAAAAACTCACACTTGAGTCCATATATCGTGAGCTAATATGATATAATAATTAATTTCTATACTAAAATACAACAAAGTGAGTAAATAACCCTACCAACATGTAAACAAATATGTGTTGCCATCAGATAGAGAGGATTGTGAAAAATCATTTCCTTACCCCCTAATATTTTTATATGCATTGTGTGAAACATCACCAATCTGCAAGAAGAATTTATCAATATTTTTTCCTCATTATGCATGAATTTTTCTGGATTTCATGGCAACCATACAACAATCACAGCCAAAATGATGACTAAAACATAAACAAGCTACTGAAGAGAAAGGGAAAAGCGAAAAACATGGTTATAATGTATGCCTGAACTATATCAGATTTCGGTATTACAACGCTACCACGAACTTCCTGCAATTGTCATTTGCAACCTCATCACTCAACTAGCCAGTTCTAGATACAAAAAAGTAAAGTACACAAGTTTTTGAAGCAGAAAATACCTTGCTGAAGTATCGCTTAAGCAATAACTCCTTCACCATGCCACACATGCCATAGAAATAAAGCAAATTAATCACTAGCTCCAGAAACAATTTTCATAAGATCTGTGTCAACAGGTTATGGAGGGTGACTAGCTCCAGAAAATTAATCACAAGAAACAACAAAAGTATATGGGGTTATCTAGGTAAAGTGATAAAGCAGAAAACCAAAACACAAAAGAAGTAACACAAGTCAATGACTAAAGTTCAACAATCTAATTCTCAAAAGAAAAGAAACAAGAATTAGCAGAACACAAGCATGACTTTTGCTATCCAGTTTGTGCCTTTGATATAAGAAAACATTTTGTGCCAAGCAACCATGTTGCCGTAAGAACCAGATAAATGTTAGCCTTTACATAAGTGAGACAATATCCAATGTTTCAACAAATATATATATCAATGACCATGTAACTGAAGACATAGGTCAGGGAAAAAAATCCTTCTCAAACCACAACATGACGAAAGAAATACAATCATTTTATCCAGTAGATTAGAAAGAAAACTAAAAATGATTTCCATCCGACTAATTTTCTACTCCTCTTTCTTCAGTATTTTGCATCGAACTTTTATTTGTAACCAAAACATATATGTTATATGTAAAATAATTCAGTGATGTCTCAAAGGATCCAATGAATTCAGTATCTATTCAAGTTTAATAAGTTTGGTATCTGCTAATGTCATAAATAATTCAGTGACGAAAGAACTTTGAGCTAATAACCAGGTAGCCCAATGTTATCAATGAGTTTGGTATCCGTTCAAGTTTAATAAGTATGTTTGAACACTGAACCAAAAAGGACAATAAAAATAATAGAAGAAAAAGAAGTTAAAGCAACTTTCATGTTAAAACTCATCAGGAAATGCCATACACTGTAGTTCTCAATCTGTTTGCCCAAGTATTTAGAACTCAATGACAACGTCAAATTTAGTCTTAGTTAAAAGGTCTCCAAAGGAAAAAAGAAATATTAATTTTTCAGCGAATAAAGAGAATACAAATGAAAAACTGGGAAACAAAAGGAGTACATAATGAAGAACAGAAAAAGGAAGATGAAACTTTATGCACAAGTTTGTTCGCAGAAGAGGAAAGAAGAATGAGTTTGTTTGAATTAATGTGTTGTAAAACCAGAACAAGAAATGAATAATTCACATTCTGTGAAACCAAAGCTTCAATGGTGGGGTAGTTATTCACAAATAAATGAGATAACAAATGAGATAAAGAAATTGAAAGATGAATTAAAAACTACTAAATAATGGGAGGAGCATAAAGGTAGTATGAAAAAAAATCAGGGATATATAGAGTATTTTGCAGATTCTAAGAGACAAAAATAGAGATCAATAAAGTTCAAAGAGCAATCAAAAGACTCAAAATTAGTTGAGAGTATCTAATCCAACAATATCAGAGAGTAAGAAACTAGTAATGGTTATTATGATGGATAAAAAAGGTAGGTGTTATCAAAGATGGACAACAGCATGGGTGGCACTAGCCATTGTGCTAATGCTCTAGAACAATATAATAAGGAGAAGAATTTCCAAAATTTCCCTTTTGGAAATTCTAGAACTGTGATGCCAAGACCAAAGGTGAAATTACAAATCTTTGGTGGAAGTAATCCCATGAATTAGATTAAAAAATACCAAAAGTACTTCAATCTATTCAGCATTCCAAAAGAACAGAGATTAGAGATGAATTCAATGTATTTAGTAAAAAGCAAGCATATTATGATCATTTTCGAATTCAGTAAAAAGCAAGCATTTAATTTGAGTTAGCTTTCACAATTATCGTTTTCTAGAAGTTAATTCCTTCGATTTTTTCATGGCGAATATTATGGGAGTACAGGGAAATCAAAATTTATAATAACCAACAGCAACTTCTATAAGAGAAACAACAATCGAAGATAAAAGAACAATCTGAAAGTTATTCTTTAAAGGAAAAATACCTAACCATATTAGGGTTTATGCAAACAGTGAACGACAACACTGTGTGAACCTAATTGCATTCCCTTTTATTTCGGAAATCGTAAAAGCTTAGCAATGGCTAACTTTGGGTAATCACTCTCCTGAAAGCAATAGAAAAAAGAGATTAACATTGTATACAAATATACTTGAAAGCATGAAACACGAAGAACCCAAATAAGATATGAACATTTTAAGATAAAACCAAAATGAAAATCAAGTAATCGAGATGTGGCTGGTGATTTTGGACCAAAAAAGCTTCAAAATTACAATCAAATCTAAACATATGAAGTCAACAAAGGATAAAAAAATTGGGAAGAAATGATGGAACTTTACAGTGATGGAAATAATAGAAAGAGATGACGATGAAGAAATAGATTTGAGAGAAGATATATTTCGAAATTTGAAGAGAGAAAGAGAGACGATGAAAGAAAAGGAGGAAGAATATATAAAAAAAAAGTATAGAGAGAGAGAGAGTGGCGTGCCTGAGAGGAGGCTGAAGTGTTTTTTTTTTGAATTTTTAAAAACTTAGTATCACATTACTTTAGTGGCGTTTTAAGAACAAATGCCGCTGAATACTCCTTCTTTAGCGACGCTTTAAGAACAAACGCCGATAAATACTCGTGCTTTAGCGGCGTTTTAAGCACAAACGCCGCTAAAGACTCTTACTTTAGTGTCATTTTAAGCATAAACGCCGCTAAATACTCATACTTTCGTGGTGTTTTTATATAAGCACTGCGATAGAGTAATACTTTAGTGGCGTTTGTGCTTAAAACGCCGCTATATGTTTAAATTTTGTGGCGTTTACTCTCCAAACGCCGCTACAGAACAGTTTTGCTGTAGTGGTAGTCGAATTTTCGTGTCAGCGATCATAAATCTTTTCGATTACCCTGACTTGGTCAAGGGATTCACCATTTTCTTTTATTTTCGTTTACCACCCTTTTTACATGGCTAACATAATCATCGATGATTTCTATATTTTTCATTTTTAGCATTTCAAACTCAACTTTTAGGGATTGTAAACGTACCTTTTTTGATTTCTCATCACCTTAAAGAGATTTTTGTAAATTCTCTCATGCCTACTTTGCGATCTTCATATCTGAGATTTTTTCAAAGGTAGATTCATCTACACCTTGAAAAATAAAGACCAACACTCTCTTGTCTTTTTTACGGGATTCTTTTAGTGCTCGTATCTCTTCATTGGTCAAAGCTGCTTATACTGTTGCATTTTCGTGTTTAGCATAACCTTATTCGACAATATCCCGACAATCTTGGGAACCAAGTTAGCCTTCATTTGGATACTCCAATTACCATAATTTGGCCTTGTTAATCTCGCGATTTGTGGTTGAATCATGTTGGTCATTTTCTAGGTTGCGTAAACTCAAACCAAACTCTAGATACCAGTTATTAGAAGCGTAAGTGGACACTCTATAAACATTATACTTCACGATATTATTGATACGAACAAAATACGATACAACACGAACACAATAATAACTTCGACTAGCCTTTAAACACAACTAATAAAAGCTTTGCGAAGCTATCTTTCTCTTTAATTTTTCTTTGCTTCACTCACAGTACACATATCAACTGAAGCTAAGCCTTGTTTAACAGTCTTATTTCCTACAAATCCTTGCCGTATTTATCTTCAATTTTGCATCTTATCTACTTAGTTGATAGGCATTATATTGGCCGCTGCCAACTCATTAGTTTCCTGCTTATCGTGATTATTTTTTGTGGGTTAAGCTGCTTGCCTTTTCATTAATTTACTTGATGACACACACGTTGATATGTTGCCATATTTTCAATCATTAAGAAGCCTTAAAATGATGTCACTTCATCCTTGTTTTTGTCGCCTCACTTAATCTTAATCCTTAAGATTATTTTGTAACATAAAGTTTTAATTTTTTGCAAACACATCGTTATCCATGATCCAAATGCTTGTCGAAATAGTAAAAAATCAGGCTTGTAGTTCTAGGAATATGTGGGTAAACAATAGTGATAATACACGTGTATAAAATTTGTATTCAACCAATTAAAGAGTGTATCTTTAAAATACTATATTTAAATGAGATGAAAAATAAATGTCTAACCAATGTAATATTTGGTAATGAGAAGCCCATATTGATTAGATATTTTTTAAATGTTTAAACATAGCATTTTAAATATACACTCAATACATTTAGTGATTAAAGAAGAGATTTATACAACTACATTATCGTGACTTGACTCAATTCGTGTGCTCGTGCAAGTTCAACACGTCTGTGCTTATTTGTTTATTTTACGAAGTTCATATGATATATTTTTTCATTTTAATCTTTAACCATAAACATTGTATTTAAGACTCATAAAAGGTATGTCATTATTCATATTTTCTTTTAATCATACCACAAAAACAAAAATACATCCAATCATCTACATCTTTTTTAGATTTAAGTGATATATACATATAGAATAGAAACACATCCATCCACCACATTTTCTAAAAAAAAAATCTAATGAGAATATACTATTGAGTAATTAATTTTTATGAGTAAAAGTAAGTTTTTTTTTACACAGGTTGTAAGAAAATATAGTGGACAGCCTGAGTAGTGATGGGCACAGCAGTGGGAAGGATTGCTTGAAAAGGCGAGCGAATAAAGAGAGGAAATGCGATGGGTTATTTGTGTCAGCTTGATAGGGCATGCGTTATTTCAAACACCAAAGCCCAGGACAATGCGCTTTGCTTCAATCAAATATGAAGGAATTTGGTCCCATCCTTTTGGCGTTTTCCCCAGGTTCCCTCTCTATGATACGAAAGCGAATTATGAGATTTGTAGATAGAGTAAATTGAATTAAGAGAATGGTCTGTATATTCAAAATAGAGTGACATCGAATATAAATTAGTTGACCCTTATTCTCATATGTAATGGGGTAAGGGGGAGGTAGGATAGTAGGCTGCCCCCAACGTCAAGTTGATAGCAGCTTCCGTGGGAGACCTCCGAATTATGAATTACCCCCCGTGGGACTCGATCCCACGACCACAAGGTAAAGATAACTTTTGACTGCAATAGTGGCTGGATGTTTTTTCTTTTCCCTTAATTCAATGGTGAGTTCCAAAGCTTTTGCTTTTCTCTACTCTTCATCTCTTCATTGCTTAGCCACATGTATCATCTTACATTAAGAATTATGCAGAACAGAAAAGATATAAAGCGAAAAACTCTAAAAAGAGAAAAAAAATATGCTTATGAAAAAAATCATCATAATATTGAAATTATAAGTATTTGTGATGATAAGACCTTACATATATTTTAAAATTTCGTATTATCAGAATTATAATCTTAATGTATATTATCTATTTATCAGACTAATTACTTGATGATAAAGAAATATAATGTTACAAGAATTCTCCCCATAAGAATTCTTATTGTTAGTCAAAAGTTATTAGAAACAATACATTTCTCTTAAGAGTGTGTATCCATCACAAATTCTCTCTATTTTTTCTCTTAATTTAGTTGTTCCACCAAACGGGTTACATTACTAGTTTTTAAGACTAAAACAAAACAAATCCGAATCATAAAATTCTAACATGTCCAAATTCAAAATCTATAAAAATAAATTAATATAAAACATACTCCACACACTCAATTAATAAGTCTATATCAAATAATATCAATTACTAAACCGAATAACTTCTGATAAAATTATGTAACCAACAATAATATTAGGATGTCAATTTTTATATAAAGTAAATAACGATGATATTAAAGTCGTCCATAATTAAAAATGACTTTAGCAATTATTATTTAAAATAATTTATTTTTAATTAATTTATTAGAAACTTTATTCCTATATTTTTTATTTTTCTTATTATTTTCCTAAACATGCCGACTTTAACTACACTCCCTACTCATGTTTCAATCGATTTAAATGTAATGATTATATTTTTAAATATATTTTTTTAGACACAAGTTACTCATTCAACTTGTGGCAAAGCGGGGCTTGAGTGTTCCAATTCATGCAAATTCGTAAATTATGAACTCACTGCTTTGTTGTTTACACTTCTCCCATTTGGGTCCCAATCGTTGTCCTAAAGGGACACTTTCCTTCCCAGTTCACCGATGCCATCAAAATTACTATTATGTTCCAATGATTTGGCCACTCTATCTTACCTACCTTCCAACTTCAATCAATGCCGAATCTCTCCTTTTAGCCCTATAAAGGAGTGATCCATTCCATTAAAATTACAGGTCTAATTCTGGTTCTAATCCCTCTACTATAATGAAATTTCTAATGTAATTTGGTATAACTTGTTCTCTAATTTATTAATGTTATTAGTTAGTTAAATTTGAAAATACTTTTAGTCGGTGCGAATTATATGATGACGTGGGTTTCCTTTTCTTTTTACGACAATTCAATCATATAGTAAGATTGTGTTAAAATTTAGTCAATTATATTCAATTAAGGGCTGAATGATATTTTGGCTCCTAAAATCGTATCTCACGTCATTTTGGTATTTGAAAAATTATTTTATTCAATTTGATCCTTAAAGTGTTTAACTGTCGTACATGTCGCTTTAACTACTTTTTTGTTACAAAAAATCTATGCGACACTTTAGAAACATGCCATGTGACACGTAATATGTATCAAATATGAATAAAAGTTTTAAAAAATAGGATTTTAAATAAAATATCTGGAAACTATATTTTAAGAAATTAAGAGTGTTTTTTTAAATATTTTTGTCTTCCGATTTTTTGAATTTAATATATGTTATGTATCACATGACATATTCCTAAAGGGTCTCATGATTTTCTTGTAATAGAAAAACGAATTGAGGTAACGTGCATCATAGTTGAAAATTTTAGTGGACAAATTAAACCAAAAATTTCTTTAAATACCAAAATGATAATGAGATACGATTTTTGACTTTACCCTCTGTAAGGTTGTTTATGGAAAAAAATTCTTCATTACTTTAATGATAATAACTAAACTTAAAACATTACAAAAAATGGGGGACCAAATTAAAGTGAAAGAACAAGGTCATTTTTGATAAACCATGGAAAATTAAATTTATTGAAAAGTAATAATTTCATTAATTTGATATTTTAAATGTTTTTGATAATCTAAAATTAGAACTACATGTTAGAATTTTTTAATGAAAATGTATGAAAGTTTTAAGTAGGTAAAAATCTAATTATCATTTAATGTATAATACTTTTAACATTTTTTATTTTTTAATTATATTATTTTTATTTCTTTTAATTATATCTAATTAGTTTTTTTTAGAAAATATCAAATATTTTTTTAATAATATAAAGTGATTATAAAATAGTATATGTTTACAATATTTATTAACTATTGATAATATACATGTACCCTATAATATTATAGACTCAACTGCTCAAACTTAATACTTATAATAAGTTCAAAAGATAAAATATCTTAAATTTGAATGCAACAATTAACTTTTTAACCCTAAAATCTTCAGCAAAGTAAAGGTCTTGAAGTAAATAAATAAAATAAATATTAAGCTTTGAAGTTCATACCTTTGCATCGATAATAACTATCTTAGTTAACTTTTCTTTTCCACAATAATTACATTTTGATAAAAGATGGATTAAAAAGCGTATTTATTAGCAATATGTTAATTACCTATTTTTTTGGGGCGATATTGATGACTTTGGCCATAAAAAAAGTTTCTGCTTAGCTTAACTAACCACTAAAGTTATATATATATATAATAAAGCAAAATACGTTTAAAGATTTTAAACTCTGTGACAATAAAAACTTATACCCTTGTACACGTAATGTTTGAACTCAAAATTTTGAAAGATAATAATAAATTTTATAATCATAAAATCTACTTGATTTGTTGTACTAACCAATAAAGTTTAACTTAGACTATATATTATTAACGTCTTTTCTTAATCGTATATGAAGCACGTGAGACTTCCCCCTCCTTTTCTTTACCATAATCTTTTATCCTTTTTAGAGAATTTTTATCGAACAAGAGTATATATCACTCTTTTAATATATCACGTTGATATTTTAAATTAATACCACGTTATTATTTTAACGCATCTCATAAAACAAAAAATTTGTAAAATATTATAAAATCAATTATTGGGATTATTTTCTTTAACTTATCTAAACATTTTATTAATTTTAGAAATATAAATATCGAACTACGATAAAATTAATCTATTAATTCAAATGAAAAGTAACAAAAAAAAGGGGGGGGGGAACGGAGGGTTTACGAAGTTTTGATGAAAAAGGAGCAATAATTCAAAGTGTAGGATAGCAGACAGGGAGTTGCTTTTTGGGTACTTGAGGAATAAAATGTTGTCTCTGTGCGAGGATTGACGTGAAGTTGAACTCCTTTTCCCCTCTGTCTCTCTCGTATGGATAACCACATTATTGAGTGTACATATACTTCATCATTTACTATAACATTTTAAATAATACGATGATAAATCAGTTATGGTTAGACTAAATATAAAAAAGTTTTATATTATTTATGCCAAATTTCAGTATTTATTTTATCAATGAAAAACAATCTGACAAGACTATATCTTAAAAATGAAATTCAACTCGATTAAAGTTTAATTTTAATGAATCTTTATAAATATCTACCTCGGACTTCAATAAAAATTAGATGCAATAGCCCGAAACATTGCACTTACGAGAAAATAGCTTAGATTCGAATCTTGAAGACAACATTGTTGAGAGGGACAATCACAAACCTCAAACATGAATGATAAAAATAAATCGTTTAAACTATACGAAGTCTAAAAATATCTGTTACGCATCAAATCCTCATTTTTCTCATAATTTTATTTATTCACTAAATAAATTAATATAACCTGCTTTTTGGATCAAATCGCTTAACTCTAACATCTAATCGATGAAAAAGGAAAAAAGAATAGTTACAAATACAACTTTCCTTCTCATCTCATTCTTTCTATAACTTTATCTCTTTACTTTTTTTTTTTAATTTCTGCCTTTGTTTGTCCATTCAAAGGAGGGGGCGTCTCTCACTTCTTTTCAAATTCGAAATGTGGGACTAAGATGGACGAACCCTTTTCTTCCCTCTACCAGTCTCCATTTTTCCTTGCACTCTCTTCTATAAATGCAACCACTTTTCATTCTTATTTTTCTAATAACTCCTAATAGATTTTACTCCTAAGTATTGAACTCACAACCTAAAGAAAATAAAAGATATCAACTAAGAGCTAATTATAATGATGTTTACTTGACATACAATAATTCAAATCATGCAATATTGTACACTGGAAACGATTGTTGCTGCTAATTCGCATTAGTTTAGGGCTTTAGTATATTAACATGTTAATATTTATGGAGCAATATAAAAAGTGCAGCACAGTGAAACGAAAAAGGAACATGGTTAAGATTGATCAGATCTTTCTTTTTGCAGCTTTATACTCGTCGTGGATATACTAACTTCATCATGCCATGAAAGTTTTACTACTCTCCATATTACTTGCAAGTCCCAACAAGTGCAGTGGAATGTTTCGTATCAATAAATAAGCACCTTTTGTTTTAATAACAAAATCATTCTTTCTGCTGCGTATTTATTATTATGAGTGTAGATACTAGATAGATATTGTAATAAGAATTTTATTTATTTAGATTAGTATATATAAAGAAGAGAGTAAGAAAGTGGAGATAAAAAGCTAAAAAAGCTGCCCACAATTTAGAAATAAATAAACAAATGGGAAAAGGAAAAGAATGATGAATGAGAAGGAAGTATAAAGAATGAGGTTTGGTTTGTTGTTGTGTTTCTAAAACTATACTAAGCTCTTCTTCCGAAGAAATCTCTCCATATATATTTCGTTGGTTTCCATTTCATTTCAGATTATCTATTCTGAGCTCACAGTCTCAGCTTTATTTTTCTCCAAGCTTTTTACGTTACTAAGAGAGAAAAAGGGTGGGGTGCTGTTTGGAGAGTGGGAAAAAGAAATTTAGTTAGAAAATTTTGGTTTGGAAAGTTTATGCTCAAAGGGGGGGTTGGTGTGGGGGTTGGATTTTCGCCAAGTGATGCGCTCAGGAGCTTGTACGGTTCAGCAGACCCTCACGGCGGAGGCTGCTTCAGTATTGAAGCATTCTCTCGGCTTAGCGAGGCGGAGAGGCCATGGTCAGGTGACTCCTCTCCATGTGGCCGCCACTTTGCTAAGCTCAAGAACAAGTCTTTTGAGAAGCGCTTGTCTCAAGTCTCGGTCGCATCACCATCACCAAGCTTCTTCCCATCCTCTTCAGTGTCGAGCTCTCGAGCTTTGCTTCAATGTGGCTCTCAACCGGCTACCGACGACCCCGGGACCGATCCTTCATGGCCAACCCTCGCTCTCGAACGCTTTCGTCGCCGCACTCAAACGAGCACAAGCGCATCAGAGAAGTGGTTGCATCGAGCAACAGCAACAACAACAACAACCGACCCTCACTATAAAGGTCGAGCTAGAACAGCTTATCATATCCATTCTCGATGACCCTAGCGTCAGTAGGGTTATGCGAGAAGCTGGCTTCTCCAGCACTGCTGTTAAGAATAACATCGAGGACTCGTCACATTCACCGGTATTTCACTGTTACAGCACTTCTCCGACCGACACTCGAAGAGAAATCATCAACCCTAGCACTTTCTGGCAAACCCCATTTTTCTTTCCCCCTCAAAAGAAACTCTCGAGCAACTACGTAGCCGATTCGACGTCTTTGAAAGAAGACATCAAGTTGGTTTTCGAAGTTTTCTTGAGGAAAAGAAGGAGAAACAGTGTCATAGTTGGTGACTGTGTCTCCGTAACCGAGAGTCTTGTTTCGGAACTGACGTGCAGGATAGAGAGAGGAGATGTTCCTGAGGAAATAAACCATGTCCATTTCGTCAAATTTTACTTTTCGCCTATGTCTTTGAGATTCATGAAGAGAGACGATGTTGAAAACCATGTCAATGATCTGAAAAGGAGAGTGGATTCCATTTCATGTGGGGGATCCGGAGGTGCCATTATCTATACAGGAGACTTGAAATGGACTGTTGAAGAGAATCTCAATGGAGAAATCACTGGTTATAGTGCAGTGGATCATATTGTGACTGAAATAGGAAGGTTGGTCTCGGACTACAACTCGTCCAACACAAAGGTTTGGTTACTGGCCACTGCTAGTTACCAAACATACTTGAGGTGCCAAATGAGACAACCTCCTCTTGAAGCTCAATGGGCACTTCAAGCTGTCTCAGTTCCCTCAGGTGGACTCAATTTGAGCCTCCATGCTTCCAGGTAATTGGCTCGTTTTCTTTCATTTTTAAACCTTTGTTTTATCTTTAAGTTCCCAGTAAATGTAGCCTGAATGCGGCCAAAACTCAGCAAATATATGGGTTGTAAGGCATATGGATCACTTTATATGCATTCTTTACCATGCTTTATCGGGATATAGCAGCTGCATGAGTTTGCTTCTTCTTTTCTCCTTTTTGGTTTCTTCATGTCCTTCCCTTATGTTTCATGCTTGTGTTCGATTCTTTTGAGGAAATAAAAGACAAAAACTCCTCTTCTTTTGCTTACAGGTCCAATTATTCTATTGCTTCAGCTATACATGCATATATGTGTATTCACACACATGATATATAACAATGATATATGATTTTGACATTGTGCAGTTCGAATTACGAGAAAGATGTGCAGTCGTTCAAGTCAGGCCAGCAAAAGCTCTTGCCTCCTTGGCTGCAGAGTAATAATGGCAGCCAAAAGGTAACAAAAATTTTGAAGTCGTACTGATGCAATCCCTTCATTTTTTTCACCTCTTGAATGGTCAATTTAGTGCCTTATCTATATGCTTGCAGGATGAAATGGTTGAACTAAGGAGAAAGTATAAAACAGTTTGCCATAGTTTACATCGAGAAAGGCAGAATCAGAGCCATTTGAGATACCCTTGGTGGCCTAGTGAAAGCAGTAGCTTCTCCGACTTGACTTCGATCTCTTTCACCGATTCCGATTCGAAACCAAACCACAGGCCAAATTCGGTCCCTAGATTCCGAAGGCAAAACTCGTGTACCTTCGAGCTAAATTTCGGCAACGCTACTAACAAGCACCAATCAAGTGAACAGAACTTGGATTCACTTAAGAACGGTGAGGTGGATAAAGAGGTAAATGTCTCACTTGCGCTTGGTACTTGTATAGGGAAACCGGTAAAAGAGACGAGTAGTAGATTACGTGATTTGTTGCAAGGTAACTTGCCATGGCAATCTGAGATTATTCCTTCAATAGTTGAAGCACTGACGGATTCCAAAACAGAGACATGGTTACTGATCGAGGGAGATGATGTGATCGGCAAAAGAAGACTGGCACGTGCGGTCGCGGAATATGTTTTGGGGTCACCCGATTTAGTCTTGCACATGGACATGAAAAACAACGAGGTGACAACATCATGGAATCAAAGACTTGTGAGTTCATTTAGCAGCAATGAAAAGCTTGTGGTTATGGTGGAAAACGTCGATTTGGCCGACACTCGGTTCCTGAAGCTGCTAGCCGATAGATTCGAATCCGAGAGAGACAGTAACCGAGCAATATACATTTTAACCAAGTCCATTTCTTCGAGCTATGGAGATGGGAACACGAACCATGACTCGGTGATCCAGATGAAGCTCAATGTCAATGAAAGAAGTACACCAAAAAACACTGATAACAAGAGAAAACTCGAATGGGGTGAGTCAAACAAGACCAAAACACAAAGAACACGACCGAGTTTCCACATTCTTGACCTGAACATGACAGCCGATGAAACTGACAACAGCTGCGGGGAGTTCAGTCCCATGTCGAGTAACATAACAGCAGAGCCAAATGTCCAAAATGAGTTCCTAGAATGCATCAAAAACTACTACACATTCAACAAAACTGAAGATCAATACAAGGAAATCAAAGAGCTTTTCATGGCCAAGATGAAAGGGGTGGTAGAAGAGACTTTGGGGGGTAAAAAGGGGATTAGATTTAGTGTTGAAGATAGGGTATTGGAGGGGGTTTTATTTGGTTCAAGTTACTTTGTGAATAGCCTTTTTGACAAGTGGCTAAAAGACATTTTTCAAACACGCTTGCAAACTGTGAAAAATGGAGCGGGAGAGGGGGGTATAGTTGCAATTAGATTAAGTTATGGGAGTATACTTGAAAAATCCATGGGGAATGGATACATGGGGACTTGTCTCCCCGGCAAAATCCAAGTTTGTTTCGGGGTTTAGTTTGGGGTTCTCTTATGTAAAATTCCCGCAAATACCGAAAACATTATCGGTTTGTGTAACTGCTTACTTTCATAGGATGTGTCTTGTAATATTCCTCTTTGTTTCAATTAATTTTCACTTCTCTTCTATGATGTTTCTCGACTCGTTTTTTTTAATATTTTTTAATTATAAACTCTTCTATTAAAAGTAGATTGAGTTTAGTTTAATTGATATTATTGTTGATATATTATATAATGTAAGATTAAATATGTTTCAACATCCACATCTTTTATTATCACTCTTCCCTGTTTAAAATATGTTTGTTATATCTCTTCCATATCTCTTTCGCAAGCCATATTCTGATTGAAGCCTGAAAAACTCATGAGTTTATGTGTTCTGAGCAACCACAATATTTTGACATGATCATTGATAAAATTACGTAATCTGTCAAAGTTAAATATCTTATATAACAATCATATCTATTTATTGTTAACTTATGAGTTTATGTGGTTAGAAGAGTGGACCAGCTTTGTGCTAGGTTCTTTTGGAAGGGAGGAGACATTTCAGCTAAGGGGGCTCGGATGAGTTGGGAGGTAATTTGTACCCTAAATCAGAGGGGGGCTGGGCCTTAAGAATTTGAAATGTTGGAACAAGGCTTGTATAATGCTGCTGGTCAAGGAGATACTTGTTGCTGAAAGCTCACTTTGGGTTGCTTGGGTGAGGACATATGTTCTTAAAGGGGCTGATTTTTAGACTATGGAGTGCAAAGCCTCGTACAGCTGGAGCTTGAGGAAAATTTTGAAAGCCAGAGAGGAAGTATATCCTCTGTTTGTAGAAACCATGGATTGGGACAAGGTCAATGCTCGATGGTTGTGGCAGGGGATCAGGGGGAGGAAGGAGAAGGTTGGGTGGCATAAAATTTTATGGTTCCCCATGCATATACCCAAGCACTCCCTCATTGCTTGGATGGCTAATCTTGATAGGTTGCCTACTGCTGATAGGTTGATTCGTTTGAGGATTGAGGTGAACGATAAATGCATATTGTGAGATGTTGTGTGTGAGACTCGCATCCATATATTTTTTGAATTCCCTTTTTCGAGGGTTGTTTGGGAAGGGATTATGCGGCTGTGTACCATTGATAGAACTGTGGGAAATTGGGAGGAGGAACTGAACTGGGCGATATCTCGGTTCAGAGGTAAAACTTTTCATTCGCTTATTCTTAGATTAGCCTGGTGTGCGTATGTATATTGTATATGGGAAGAGAGAAATCATAGGTAGTTTAGGGGCATACATAGGGAGATTGATATTGTGATCAATTGCATTAAGGATGTAATTAGGATTAAAGCTGCTAGAATAGCTATTAAGAATAATGCTATTAACTGTAATCTTTGTCTAGCTTGGGGGATTAGCACTCCCTAGGAGGCTGTTCTGGTTTGGCTGTCTGTATTGGTTGTAGCAGTGAGTTTTTTTTTTATTGCTTCTTGGATAATATAAGAGAGAAATTTATCCAAAAAAATATATAAGTTACTATTTAAAATGAAAAAAAGAATTCCTTCCGAATAAGACTCCCTCTCTACATCTGTCTCTATAATTATTTATTGTCATTTTCAGCCCGATTACTTTTTCTTTCTTTCTTATAGACCAACCAGCTATAATTCTTCACTGAAATTAAAAGGAATATGCTGCAAAAAATTGTTATAATCGTATTTATGATATCTTTCGTAGTCATAATCATATATCTATACCATCAATAATATTCATATAGAATAAATGTACGATAAAAGTTAAATTACAGTAACATCTAAATATAAAATTCAAATACAATATTTGTTGATGATAAATTTCGAACCTAAAACATCAAAAGTCTTAAAACATATATATAGTAGATTACAACTAACAAGCTTATCCTAATTGAAACAAGTATAAACAAATAACATAATGATTACATTAGAAATTTAGAACCTTTCAAGTTGAACCTCTAATCATTAAGCTTTTGTATCTTTAATTATAGCATTCTTATTTTATTATTATTAATTAGCAATAGTGAGAAACAAAAAGAAAGAATGGTCTTATATTTGTGCAAAAAATGATGAATGTTTTAAAAGATGTCTGTCAATAATTGAAAAAAATAGATGCAAAGAATGATGAATGTTTTAAAAGATAACTATCAATAATTAAAAAAAAAAAAGGTCGACGGTTTTGTATAATTAAATCCCTTTTATAACAGTTTATCGATTCATTCAAAATCGTTCACAAATCAATTTGTCAGATTAGTTTTCTCTATCTCTAGGCTTACATCGATATTGTGTCTAATTTTGAATAGAGAGAAAATGTTTGTTAATAATTTTTAGTTTTTTTAAGGATAGAAAATATTAAAAGAAGATTTTAATTTTATTTTTTTCATATTAAAATTATATTATATTTGTTAGAGGTTATTCTTTATTTAATAAGAATTTAATTATTTTTTAAATAATATTATATCGACATTGATCATTAATCCTTAATATTTATCATTTGACCGTAATTAATGCTCACACTTAAATTGATCATCGTAGCTATGTCGAAAAGAGAGATCAAATTTACGGTTAAACCCTATTATTCCACCTCTTTTTAGTCCAATTAATAAATAATCATTAATTGCTAATAAAAAATTGAAAATTGAAAAGCTTTTGTTCAGCACTGATTTGCTTTAGGGATAGGCAAGTGTGCTGCAGTGCTTGTAGTGGTCTGTCGAGGAAAAGCTTTTATATGTGATGGGGGGAAGAATGGATATACTATATATTCTTTATCATCAATCAATTAAATATAAATAGATTGGCATATCATTTAAAAACTCAGAAGAAATCCTCCTCCGATATAGATGGAGTTTTAAAATTATGAGTCGTATTAATCCACAAGATTTTCTTAATCAAAGGGAATATTATTTTTCTTAAAGATTATTGATTCGAATTCGAACAACATCTATAGAATATGTATACAATATCAATTAATTAAAAAAATCTAAAATACCGTCTTATAATTATTCAAACTATTCAAAAATTATAATTAAAAATTTTCAAATTGTTATAAAAAAATATTTAAATTTATTAATTATTATAAAATATTCTTTAAACTCATTAAAATTCAGTATATTATCATAAAATTTAATAATCAGTTTTAAATAATTTAGTAATCCTTTGTGTATTTTACACCATAAACAAATAATTGTAATACAAGAACTAAAATGAATATTTATTTCCAAATTCAAACATTTAAATTCTAAACGTGATGATTCCACCTAACATAAAAAATGAAAAATAATGTAAAACATACCAAAACCCGATGTAAAATATGGAAAACCCGAAATCCGACCCGGTCCAACCCTATTACTAGCAAACTGTTGCAGAAAAAAAAGGAAAAAAAGGAATGCACAATGGCCTTTACTTATATGAGATTGCAAATGTACATGATGTCACGTAACTTACAAAATTAGGAGATAGGGGCAAGGGATGCCTAAGCTTAAGAATAAGGGTAAACGAATAATGAAGGGAATAAACTAACAAATCAGGCAATGGATTAGCTAATACCTAACAAGAATGGCACTGAACCAGGGGACCTAATCGACGGCAGGGGGTATATCTAGGCTCGCCTTACCGGTATATACAAAAGGATGCAAAGGCAACAAACTCGCACCTAAAAACATAAAACCCCGAATGGGATGATAACAATGGGTATTTATAAAAAAATTAAAAAGATTTGTAGAATCTACCGTTCGAGGTCGAGAACCGGTCTTGGTATTCTCTCCACTTCGGTGCTATGTAGCTCAATCTCTTCCAGTATCATAGAAAATGCGGTTTTGCAGGATTCGTCGGCCCTGAAAGCTAGGGTCCATCTCCCGTCGACTAGAAATTTTGTCCTCGTTTCCCTGGGCATGCCAGGTTTAGAAGATTCCAAAAAGGGTAATGTTGATGGACGAATCCGTAACCGTAAGTGTAGCCATCTTGAATGCTTGTCATCTATTCTGGGCTGAAGATTTTCAAGACATTAGCATAATTGCCAGGAAAGGACATAAAGTATGAATGTCATGATATTCACCCTCAATACTCAAAGAAACCGAAACAAACAAAAGTATGATTACCTCGGCTTTTGCAGAACTCAAGTTCTGGTTAATGACCATTAAAAGTAAATTCATGTGTCCACTTTTCTCTCAAGGCATAGTAGCACTAGAGTAATATATATTTTTTTAAAATGAAAATGTTCCTCGATGAAACCACGGTTCCGAGGAGGCAGAGTGGAAAAAAAAGTGCACCTGTGTGGTCTTCCATTGATCACAACAAATCAGCACAAAGGCAGGGACGATTACACAAGTTGCTGGCAGTTACGATCGCGTTAATTTTTATCACATCCTAGAGAAGCAAGTTCAGCAAGATAACAAGCCAAGGACTAATACAGTAATCAACTTTGAATTTAAATCAATTTTTTTAAAAAAGGAATTGATATATATATATATATTAATACTGAATCTAAGCTTCAAGTTAGTTTCAAATTTAGGTCAGTGCTCAGATTTATGGTAAAGGTTGATACGGGTCTAGGTCAAGTTTGATTGCTTTTCAGTTTTGGTTGGGCAGGTACTTTGTGCTAGGTTTTGCCAGCTCTAGACTTTGGACTATAAGATGAGCCAAGACCAACCCCAAGTCCTTACTAGTTCCCAATCTCAGTAATTATATCAAAACTCTTAAGCTGTTATTTCAGACGGAAACTGAAAAAAATAGCGCAGGAAAAAGAATACGATCAAGTGCAAACGAGTTCTGCGGCATCTAGTATGAAATACACAATAGAATATATAGCTGAGCTTACATTTGTTCCAGCCAAGGGAGCAGCAACACGAACTATGCCATAATTCTGCTTCAATGGTAACTCTTCAGCAAGAACAACCCATCCCAATGTGCCCACAGAAACTGCTAGAAAGTGGAAATGACGTTCTTTGACCCTTTCAAATGCAATCCGACAAGGCAGTGCATGAACTGCAATGGCGGTGACCAGAGTTACGGAATTGAACAGAGTAAACACAGTGCATTAAACACACACATATAATTACTTATAGAGCCAGCAGTACATAAGACAGAACAGACCAAGTCTTATTTCAGTGCCTGGCTTCAGACCTGAAACATCCAAACCAACTGTCTTGGCACGGGATGTTTCTGGGATATCAACTGGAGGATGGATAGGAAGCTGTTCAGGCAAAGTCCTACCAAGGGAGAAAATTTGAAGCTGATGAAGAAGTACAAATACCTAACATAGAAAGGTTAGAAATATTAGCAATCAGAAAGCTATAAAGCCATGCCGAAGGAATAAAAAGGTTGAACTGTTAGTATCTTTAGACCAGCAGAGGAAAGCAAAGGAAACGGACATTTCTATAGCAGACTCTAACATAAAACATATTTGCATTGATAAAAATGTAATTTGATTTATAGAGAGAGCGTATATACAAACCTTCACCAATTCACACATCCTCTCACCAGCAGCGAAGGATGATTCAGAAGGAATATCTGTACATGCAACAATGAATATTCCACATTTCAAAAAAGTAGAAGAAATAAAGTTCAGAAAAATGGTTGAAAACCATCCGATTTTTTAACAATAATAAATCCTACCTTCAGAATTCAATTTCTGAAATGGCAAAAGTATGCCCTTGGGCTCCTTTCGAGGGGATGAAGCCTCAATAGCTACAATAAACTGCTTTAGTAAAAAACTTAACCACCAAAATCACTATTTACGGCATTATCTTCTTAGAAGAATATCTCTTTTGCATTTTTTTTTCCACTGATCACAAAGCACCGTTATAAGCAGATCAACCCAAATCCCTTTAGTCTCCAGTAGAAGAGCACTTCTGCAGTTCCTATACGAGTCCTGCACATAATAAGAATGTTCACTAATAGATCATTTACAATTTAGTAAAAATGTGACGTGCATAAACCAATAAGAAGAATTTGCACACGTTTTCAAATTAGCAACATAACAGAAAATGTTACGAAGTATATTGAAGATGGTTAGGGAGGAATTTTTCTTAGTTAAGGATTATATGATTTGTATTTATGTATATTTACATATACAAGCTGCTTATAAATGAAACAGAGAAAATTTTTCCCTTCCAAATCACAATGATTAACGTCAATAATAATACAACGAAAGTTTAATATAAAAGAAACTAGGATGGTAAGATTCCTTAATTCAAGGTCGCAATATGATTCCTACTATATCTTGTATATTCAGAGAGATATTACTCACCTTCAACAATTTAAGATGATGTGTTTTGAACTCCGCCTCACCATAAGGAAGCAATTGTCGCAAAAGCCAACCAGCATCCCACAAAATCTCTGTAGATATATTTGACCGACAAAGAAGCTTGACCAATGCATCAAGGACCTACAATAGAAATTTAACTTAAAAAATTATTATGATTTTCATATCACTGATAAATCTCTGAAGTAATATTTCTACGTAATATTTGAATACTCTATGCATAGCATGCCATTTTGAACACATTATTTTTCATCTCAATAAATCATAATTTGTATAATGTTAGTTAGAAGCCATATGAGATTATGCAATTATCATGATGGATTAATGCAAAACTATTTGTATATTATCATTTAGACGTTTAGAATATGAAATTGTGATTGTTTGGGATCAAAATCCTGAAGAAAATTTTTATTATTAATCTATCGAGGCAGAGTTAATGCTACAACTGATACATTTATTAGTCAAATTTACATTTGTAGTAAGTTATGAAATTTCTGTACAAATAAAATATATATTTTTGAAGAAAAAAACATTGCAGCCTTGTTAGCAATTTTTTTATAAAAAATATATATTTCAACTTCTTTTTAATCATTGATAGTATCCTTAATAGACATTTGAAAATTAATTACAATTTTATTTGTTCACATAATAAAAACTAACAGACTATATCCTTTTTCTTTGAGTGGTTATAAAATTGCACCAAAAATTGGATAAGTGCATAAAACAACGAGCAGAAAAAAAAGCGCAGGGAGAACTATTTGTAGCCCCTAGTTTAGTAGAGTGAAAATACCTGGTTTCTATGTATACGAGGACTTGCTCCCGCTCCTACAGTAGACACTCCGTATTGTTCCTATTAACCAATGAAGGAAAAGGAAATTGCACAAAAATCTTACTTTAGAAACGTAAGTTCTTTCCCCTAAAATATAGAGAAAGAAGCAGCAATGAATAACTTTTATCAATCCACACTCTGGATGAGGTAACCAAAGAAACCAACATAGAAATTGTCCGTTGCATGAATTGATAAACAAATTAACATTTAGAAAGAAAATTGTTCACTTTATCTGTTTTTTTCTTGGCAGTTTCTTTTTGCTTTCTCTCAATCTGACGTTGGGGACAACCTACTATCCTACCTCCCCTTATTCCATTACATATGGGAATAAGGGTCAGCTAATTTGTGTGTGTAGAGAGGGAGAGAGAGAACAATACCTTCAACTTTTTTAAATATCCATCAGGCTCGGTACTAACATTATCTCTTGGTGAGCCGATTTCAAAAGAAAAAAGTTGCTCTTCACCTGAGCCCTCACCTCCCAAAGCTTGCTGCCCAAATTTAAGACAAAATGTTCAACAGTTCAATCAAATTGATAAAAGTGGAAGAATTTCCTAAAAAGAAATTAGGTACAAAATGACAAGCGAACAAGTGGGCATTCAGTCATAGGTCTTAAATTAATCTTCACAATCTTTTTTTCTTTCAAAAGTACTTGCACCTGGCTCTGCTTCCCATGCATATCAGACATTATTAGACTCCACTGGGGAGCATTGAAATAGTGCTTATCATTATGAACCATCAGACCATCCTAGAGGAATATTGAACTATAGGCCACTGATGAAATTTCACGAAAAAATCATAGGAAAATAAGCAAATCTTTTAGAAATAAGATGCTAAAAACCTACTATTCTCTCTGAAGATAATGACTTGACATTAAAACTTACCAGCAAGAGTTTTTTGTGTTGTTTGCGCTAAGGAAGAATACCAAGAACATCTAGCATTGACTCGTCCAATTCTACAATGTAAATACTCTGAGAAAATAGCAATAGAAAACAGATAAGTGATGAAATTCCTCATCATTATTACCTTTAGTTTGCAACAATGTAGCCAACACATTCAAAGAACCCAGGGCTCGTGCATCATCTCCATCAGTGATATAGGAAAGCAAAATCTCCCTACACATAGTATGAATGCAAGTCCACAATTAGACCGTATACAACACAAACAGTAATGAAAGAATAACCTACAATGGAGATTATTAATTGCTTTCAGAAAGGGAAAAGCATAATAAATAGCAAAATTGTTTTTCTTTGATTTTCTAATTTTCACATAATAAAAAAAAAACAGAGAGTATATAGCATAATAATTACAATTAGACCGAAGGAAATTAACTTAGACTTAGATTTCAAGATAAAAATAACTATAGTACTAACCCTGTAAAGACAGGAATCTAACAAATTCAAACCCATGATGCTGGTACAGAAATCACTAACCAAAATTAAAATTACCTGATTATTATATCTGACTGTAAAATTAAAGGCCGTGTTCAAAAGAAAAATATATTTTGTACTTTATCTAAAAATATATATAATGTTTTATACTTTATAAAAAAAATTATATATCCAGAGTAACAAAAGATTTACGTAAAATAATTACAACAAGAAATAATGAAATTTTTGACTTACAATTGATTATTCACTGTAGATATATTGCAAATAAATGTTTTGAATAATAGAAAACAGAGCAGGAAATGTAAAACCAATAAGCATGAGTAATTGGCTGTAATTAATGAACAAATGTTATACCTCAAAGAAAAATGTAAACAAGGAAAACTTCTCTCTGCAATAATTCCTTCAGGATGAACATGTGAAGAACTAGCCTCATCCGGTATATCAACACGTAAATGTCCAGGATTCACAGGGGTAACACTATCACTGTATGGCTCTTCATTTTCATTTGCACAATTACTTCCAGACACATAGCCATTAATTTTAGCTTCAGAATTTGCAGCAAGAGACTCTAGTGGATATAAAAGTGCTGCAGCAATGGTGTTTGCCAGATCTTTGATTTTCACAATGCGCAAGATGCAACAAAGTAGGTACAAAGAAGTGATTGCACCGATCTTCAGGTTCAATATTAAGGAGGTAACAAAAAACAGTTGGCATCTATATAAGTCAAAAGTTAACTTTCAAATCACAAAAGCCCTCAACAACCAGGTTTCTTTTTCCTCTTTTTCATTACAGAATCCAGAAAGAAGAAAAAGTAAATGAAAAAGCTTCATACACCATCGGTATCTATTTGAAGAGCTGGAAACAGCAAAGGAAGAATCAAAAGCCGCAAAATGTTGTCTGTTATTGAACTCCCAACAACAGGAATCCCAGCAGAGATGACATCACTAAAATGGTAGAGATTGTCCTCAATTTCATCCACTGTAGCAAGTATCGCAGAGACCAACTCCGAGCATGGGTTTCTGTTCATCCACAACACCTATTATGTTAGGAAATAAAATGACTTCTGCTGTTTCACAAAAGGATTATTACACAAACACTTACTTTATATATTCAGAAACCAATTTGCTTAAATTGATGCACTGCTCCCGGAAAAATGAGACTAAGTTCGTAAAATAATCAGAATGAGGGGTACTAGTGAATAGTGATGAACTTGTTGACAAAATCATCTCCAACTGGATAAAAAAAGATGCATCAGAATATAAAATTATTTGTACTAACAGAAATGTATTTAGAATGGTATAAACTGGAATTGAAAAGAAAATGAACAAATATAGAAAACTAGAAACCGACCATGATAAACATTCAGTGTTAACGAACGCACTGCAGTGCGAACCATGCTTTCTTCATGAAAAGCAAACCTTATTGCCTCAAGATACAATGGGAAAGAAACTACTTCTTCCTGGAAAACATGAAAAACATAAGAAGTCACACAAATAGGAAGATTGAAAAAGAGAGGCGACAATTTTTATAGGGAAAAATATCCCATACGTAAAAAGATATAAATACTTACATTTTGATTCTTTACAAGAAGAGAAATCGTGTTTTTGTTTAGTTTCCCACTTATTGCTCTTCACAATGCAGCATGCCAATTAAAATACCATTGTTATATAATAGGGGATAGAAAATTAATAAAATAACTATAGAAGCCAACTATGGTGATGAGGTCAGTTGAAAGAAAAAAAAAACCTTAAGAATGATATATAGTAAGAAAGTAGCTCTTCATTGTTTAAGTCAAATGGATAAGTTATTAGGTAGTTGACATGTTCATTACTGAACATATAGTCTGCAAAATTTTCACGAGGGTCAATAAAATCATCCAACAGCGTTAGAATCAACTAAAAGGACCAATGACCTGTAAATTTTGTTCTTTCATCAAAAACCAACTTACATATGGCATGTTCTCTTCTTAGGTTTTGAATCAAAATGCTTATTGTTTGAAGTAACTGAAGAGCAACACTAATAGTTTTGCTAATATTCAGTATACGTACGAACTCTCCCATGACTTGCTTCTCCATGAAAAAACTGCAGGGAGAATGTATGGCATAAAAGTGCTGAAACCAGAAACGTGAATCATGTAGGTATTAAGCATGAAGAAAGTTAGAAAACTCACTCGAAAAAGGATGGATCATGTTGATCACCATATGTCAACAACTCCGCAATGGATCTCAATGCCTCAATAACGAAATCCTTCATAACCAATAAAAATATGAGGGGAGACAATACATGGTAAATTATAACTGCAGTAATAACAATAGTAAAGGAGTAAGTTTCTATTACCTTATTAACTTCGTTAACAATTTGAACTTTCTGCGGGGAGACAATACATGGTAAATTATAACTGCAGTAATAACAATAGTAAAGGAGTAAGTTTCTATTACCTTATTAACTTCGTTAACAATTTGAACTTTCTGCAGCTGGTTTGTTAAATATCTGCATGCTAGGAAACACGACCATTAATCTAAAAGCATCATTTCAAATTCAAAGGTACAAAGTCCAACCCACATTTCAGGAGAAATTAAGCTGATCTTCTAGTAACTATCTACTTAAGGAATTCAAGAGCTGAGATTCAACCATAAATATTACATGCTTGTTCAACGAATTCCAAGGCAGCATTTCAGTGTCATCAAAGTTATCTAAATCTTACTAATAGAAAGGAAATAAAAACAACATTATATTTGATTTCGACATGACTAGTCATTGCGTATAGTATGCATAATATATAACATTTCACACTTAATCCCTGTTTGGTAGTCAGCTTCACCGCATGTTTTTTATTTTCCATAAAAAGCATAAGCAATTAGAAGAAGGGAAAAAAACACATTTGATTAAGAAAGAAAGCAGCAAATAGCAAAAATATAACATTTTAAAACATAATGGTTCCAGTAAGAAGTAAAAGTTTATTCATTTTTTTTATTCACATAACTTAGAAATTCAAATTCTTTTTCTTGAAAAATAAAAATAGCAAAAGCAACAACCAAAGGAAGAATACTACTATGCAGTTGCCCAAACTAAATTCAAATTCTAACGACGATCTCCAAAATTACAAAAGAGTGATAATGAATTCAGTGATTAAGAGAAAAGGAGGAGATAAAACCTGAGTTCGTCTAAGGAGAATCGATCTCTGGATCTCCATAAGGAAAACCACATGTGTAACACCCCGATTTAGGGGCTAAATTTTAGAATTTATAAAGTATTGAATTTAATTGGTATTTTGGATGAAAATGATGATTAAAATGTAAAATTTCAAAGTTGGCAGACCATTTTATGAAGTGTAGGAAATTCAGGGACTCAATCCTGAATTTACCCATTTTTCTTTAGGTGATAATTATAAACTCTGTCCCCCGTATGTTTCTGCAGAATATTTTTCCTATTTTCTCTTCCCCTCAACTCTCCTTTGAGCTCCGATCTCTTCATCGTCTGGCCACCGTTCGATGATCCAAAACCATCATCGTGTTCGTTGTCGACCGATGAACAAAACCCCTTAAACATCTCGTCGTGAATCGACATCGTTTGTCGTAAATCTCAATCAGAAGTATCACCAGTTTTAACTCAATCTCAGTTGGTTTTTCGTCGATTCAGGTGGATCCGGCAACCCGTTTTCGACACCTCCCGCACCATCGTGTTTCTTGCATCATTCCGAGTCCACCGGTGCCCTTCTTGTTTCCGTCGTCGCCGGCGCGTGAGGGAGGTGAGGAAGATAAAGTTTTCGATGTTTCGGAATCAAGCTCTTCACCGTTCAAAATTTTGAACCGAGCTTGGTAAGTGTCTCAAAATGCTTTAAAATAATTTTTGGAATTTTTCTAGAACTTTTGGGACTCCCTACGGTGGCTCACGTGCCCCCACGCACCGCCCCTGCACGTGGGGAAGTCTCGCAAATGGTGGTGGGCAGATTTGAACCAGTTTGACCGGTCCGAACAGACATGGCCCGACCCTTTTACCGTTAACCGTGTTGGTCGTTGACTTTTTCTGGGTATACCTATCTTAATATTATTGACGTCATGAGTTCGTTTTTGGGGTCCGTTTCGTCAAATTCGAATCCAGTAAGTTGTTTTTCACTGATTTATCACCTGATTCGATCAGTTTTTTTGGAATTAAGCTCCATTTTTTTATGAAATTTCTATTGTTATGTATTTGAGGAATTATTAGAAGATGATTTCAAGATCGAGGGCGTTCGAATAAAGTTTAAATGGTCGATCAGTATGGCACAAAAATCGAGGTAATGCATTACTACCTCTTTATGCTTTATGGAACATGTTGATAATAGATAATTGCATGGATATATATATGATTGGTCTATTATGCCTGTTTGATTATGGATAGATTCGAACCGAAAACGATTTAAGTGATAAATTATGAGAATACGTCGATTAGGTAAAATTATGAAAATACCCTTGTGTTGTAAAAAGACAATAATTCACCCTAGAAGTTGGATAAGAAGTTTGTTAAGGAATAATTTATAGTTTAGAGATTATCCGAATAAGCGATTAACCCTAGAATCTCTAAATTATAATTATCCTTGTTAAGAGTTTTAATACCGAAATTATTTTGTTAAAATTTTACAAAAATGCCCTTAAGAGGTAAAAATAGTCCGAGTTGACCCTGAATGAGAAAGTACCCTAAGAATTCATATTTTTAACTTGATAAATTACAGATTTACTTATTAATATATATTATTCGTACAAAAAATTCATGATATTCCGTTTAAAAAATCTGGGAAGGCACTTGACCCGAAAATCTTCGAGTTATGAGTAAATACCTTAAGAATAATTTATCAAGTGTGCCCTTTTGTTAGAATTGTTCGAAAGGATTGAAGCAAATGATAAGTTTGAATTAAATATTAAGACCAGACGGAAGGAAAGGATTGAAATACCTTAGATCTATAAAATGACCAAAATACCCCTATAATGGAAATGACCCAAGAATATCACCAAGCCCAGGAATGAATGGATATCCTCAAGCTTTGAAATGAATAGAAAAACATTTAGCACCAAAATGACCAAAATGCCTTATGGTCTAGACTAAGTAAATGTCTTGGGTTAATTAAGGAATTCAAATGAACATAGGTGTTGTACTACCCTTAAAAGTTATGTAACATAACTTAAGTGAGTAGATCAACCCTAATTCTATGTCAATACCTGAATGGCATAGATATCACTTGAATGTGTGTTTGTCTTCTCAAGTTTGAATCGATGATAATTCTGGAAGTACTTAGCTCAGCTCAACTCTAGAGCGCATTCGGTACTAAGAAGTAGATATGCGTGAGAAAAATCAACCACGAATACCAGAATGACTAAATTAAACTGAATGGAAGTACAATATTTATCCGAAATTTAGAAAAGTCTGAATTACTCTGGAAAACTCTGAAGTAACTGAGATGGACTTGATTGCTAAATGAACTAAGTAACTTCAATGACTGAGGATTTAATAAATGATTTGGATGAGTCTGGAAATGTTGTTGAACTTACATGATGAATTGTAATTATGGGTCATGAACCACGAATCAATTACGTCAGTATTTCCAGATATTGTTGAAACGTGGAAATAAAATAAAGACCATTGAAAGATCTATTCAGCGATGATTACGAAGTTGTTCAGTTCGAATTATTCAATAAACCGATCGATTAACATGGATTGTAAATGTCCTGAATATTCGTTTCTCCTTTATTAGCTCAAATCACTCCGGTCATTCCTAAACACTTTCCTGATGCAAATGAAAACATAGTGGGATTCTAAAGTATCAACCTTAAATGTCTGATTAGATCGGTTAGTAATTGATTCTCTTCAATAGGACCTTGTTCCTGGTATCTGATCAAATTGCACAAGTTTCATGTTATCCATACTAATAACTACAAAATGTCTCTGAAAAATACTTGGATTCTCTAGTGTGTTCCATATGAACTACATGACGATTTTATATGTTTTAAAATAAGTTTTAAAGAAAGTATTGATTTACTAGTTTGTGGACAATAGAAACATGGTATATGATCTCCGATTATAGTTTTCATCAAAAAATATGAATTTTTCCTGATTTATAGAATCATAGAAACTCTGGTTTTATGTTTCATTGGTTATACTCGAACTGTTTTATTGGGATATTATATGGGTAGACTGGAGGTACAGCTTTGATCAAGCTGAAAATTTCTTACGGACCTAAGGGGATCATTGGGTAGGCTCTCAAGCCCCAAAGTATTCCCTTGGGTTAATCATTTGACTACTTATGGTGTACAAGTGGAAATTGGTTATATGATTTATTTCATTATCATGATTATGACATATTACTAGATCACAATCCAGGTATTACGATTTACGGCTAAACTGATTTCTATATGGATAGGATTCTGAAGTATGAAGGCACTGCTCTGATCCAGCTGATAAGACCTTACGGACTTAAGGATACCCTTGGGTAGGCCCATAGGCCCCAAGGAATATCCTTATGTTGGTTTCCTTTGTTGTGTGCTTAGGGTAACCCTACGGATCTAAGGATACCCTTGGGTAGGCCCATAGGCCCCAAGGAATATCCTTAGGTTGGATCCCTTTTGCTATGTGCTTAGGGTAAGCCCTACGAACATAGTTCTGGGGAACTGCATAATAAAGTTTGGTTGGGGGTTCAACTATGGTTTCAAAAGATATATATCTTTTCAATGGTTTTTATTGGAACACATTACACATCATATTCGATCCCCTAAAAATGTCATACTATGAATGCTTTCTATGACCTAAGATCTTCATGGATTCTACTAGATGAACTACCAGTGGAACCCTAAACTATCCCAAAAACGGGTATACGTCTGATTCAATAAGGAAATTATATGGCTTTCTATTTATTTGCATGTCCTGTAGCATCACCTGATAGTTCTGTATTACTGAGCTTTCCGAAGCTCACTCTATTACTCACTGTTGCATGTTAAAAGAATTGTACCAGTGCGGCTATCAACATCAATAAGGGAGTTCTTCCGGAGTTGCTTGCAGAGTATGGTACATATGATTAGGGGCATGTAATTGTATTTTGTTTTATATACGAGTCTGAAAATCTGGTTTATTTCTGAATATTGATAAATCATTTTATGAGTTTACATGTTTAATAAAGGTTTTAAATTTTCCGCTATTTTTACGGTGGGTCGCTCGATGACCCTAATGTGACACCCTAGATCGGATCGGGTTACCCTCATCAGTCTGAGGGGGTTACATTTAGTGGTATCATAGCTTTAGGTTGAGTTAAAATTTTCAAGATAGACCATCCGATCGTATTTTAAAAGATGTCTGATCAGTATATGCCCCTAGACTACAATCATACTTCTCTGAGCCAGAACTCCAAGGTTGAGTCCCTGTCTGTAATTAGCAAACCAAAGTTTTATATCCGTTAGGACTCTACTATTGCATAAAGGAATACCAATAATGTCTATCTAAATTCTGTAAAGTACCTTACGAGCCATGTGAGAGTTACTCATCTGAGAAATTCTTATCCAACTCCAAAAATGAAATTGGGATATGTTATCACTCTATGAGCCTAATTTCGTAACCAATGCTGAATTCATTCCACAAGGATAAATCTGTTCTGATTATTTTATTGGAATAAGGGAGAGTTCCGACAAAAAGGTATACTCAACTGGTTAAGGATTAGTAAAGGACCCGTATTTCTATAAAAGCTACTTGAAGATATAAAAGATCTGATAGAAGTTTCATTGTTGCATTTCTGTGACTTGAATGAATTTCGAGGATGAAATTCTTCTAAGGATGGGAGAATTGTAACACCCCGATTTAAGGTCTAAATTTTAGAATTTATAAAGTATTGAATTTAATTGGTATTTTGGATGAAATTAAGGAAATTTCAAAGTTGGCAGACCATTTTATGAAGTGTAGGAAATTCAGGTACTCAGTCCTAAATTTACCCATTTTTTAGGTGAGAATTATAAGCTATGTCCCCCGTATGTTTCTGCAGAATATTTCTCTCACTTTCTCTTCCCCTCAACTCTCTTTAGAGTTTCGATCTCGTCACCGTTCGACCACCGTTCGAGGATCCGAAACCACCATCGTGTTCGTTGTCTACCGATGAACAAAACATCTCAAACCTCTCATCGTGAATCGGCATCGTTTGTCATAAATCCCAATCAAAAGTATCGTCGGTTTTAACTCAATCTCAATTGGTTTTTCATCGATTTAGGTCGATCATGCCACCCGTTTTTGAAACATCTCGTACCATCATATTCCTTGCATCATTCCGAGTCCACCGGTGCCCTTCTTGTTTTCGTCGTCGCCGACGCGTGAGGGAGATAAGGAAGATAAAGTTTCTAATGTTTCAAAATCGAGCTCTTCACCGTTCAAAATTATGATCCGAGCTTGGTAAGTGTCTCAAAATGCTTTAAATTTTTTTTTGGAATTTTTGGGACTCCCTACGGTGGCTCACGCGCCGCCCCTGTGCGTGGAGAAGTCTCACAAATGGTGGTGGACAGATTTGAACCGGTTTGATCTGTCCGACCCAACCTGACCCATTGATCGTTGACCTTGTTGGTCGTTGACCGGTCGTTGACTTTTTTCAAGTATACTTATCCTGACGTTTTTTGATGTCATGAGTCTAGTTTTGGGGTTTATTTCACTAAATTCAAACCCGGTAAGTTGTTTTTCACTGATTTATCACCCGATTCGATACGTTTTTCAAAATTAAGCTCCGTTTTTTATGAAATTTCTATAGTTATGTATTTGAGGAATTATTGGAAGATGATTTCAAGATCGAGGGCATTAGAATAAAGTTTAAATGGTCGATCAGTATGGCACAGAAATCGAGGTAATACATTACTACCTCGTTATGCTTTATGGAATATGTTGATAATGGATAAATACATGGATATATATATGATTGGTCTATTATGTCTGTTTGATTATGGATGGATTCAAACCGAATACGGTTTAAGTGATAAATTATGATAATACGTCGATTAGGTGAAATTACGAAAATACCCTTGTGTTGAAAAAAGATAAGAATTGACCCTGTAAGTTGGATAAGAAGTTTGTTAAGGAATAATTTATAGTTTAGAGATTATCCGGATAAGCGATTAATCCTAGAATCTCTAAATTATAACTATCCTTGTTAAGAGTTTTAATACCGAAATTATTTGGTTAAAAATTACAAAAATACCCTTAAGAGGTAAAAAAATAGTTCGAGTTGACCCTGGATGAGAAAATACCCTGAGAATTCGTATTTTTAACTTGATAAATTATAGATTTAATTATTAATATCTATTCTTCGTACAAAAAATTCATGATATTCCGATTATAAAATCTGGAAGGCACTTGACCCGAAAATCTCTGAGTTATGAGTAAATACCTGATTAATAATTTATCGAGGGTACCCTTTTATTAGAATTGTTCGAAAGGATTGAAGTAAATAATAAGTTTGAATTAAATATTAAGATCGGACGGAAAGAAATGATTGAAATACCTAGATCTGTAAAATGACCAAAATACCCATGTAATGGATTGACCCAAGAATATCACCAAGCCCAGGAATGAATGGACATCCTCAAGCTTTGAAATGAATGGAAAAATATTGAGCACCAAAATGACCAAAATGCCTTGTGGTCTAGACTAAGTAAATGTCTTGGGTTAATTAAGGAATTCAAATAAACATAGGTGTTGTATTACCCTTAAAAGTTATGGAACACAACTTAAGTGAGTAGATCAACCCTAATGTTATGTCAATACATGAATGGCATAGATATCAATTGAATGTGTGTTTGTCTTCTCAAGTTTGGATCAATGATAATTCTGAAAGTACTTAGCTCAGCTCAACTCTAGAGCGCATTCGGTACTAAGAAGTGGATATGCGTGAGACAAATCAACCACGAATACCAGAATAACTAAATTAAACTGAATGGAAGTACAATATGTATCCAAAATTTAGAAACGTCTGAATTACTCTGGAAAACTCTAAAGTAACCGGGATAGACTTGATTGCTAAATGAACTAAGTAACTTCAATGACTGAGGATTTAATAAGTGATTTGGATGATTATGGAAACACTGTTGAACTTACATGATGAATTGTCATTATTGGTCATGAACCACGAATCAATTACGTCAGTATTTCCTGATATCGTTGAAACGTGGAAATAAAATAAAGACCATTGGAAGATATATTCAGCGATGATTACGAAGATGATTTATGGACAAGAATTGTTAGTATTAAAGAGTGAATACCCTGGAAAGGCAACAAATTGATGGGTTGATATGCATTAGTTCCGAGAGTTGTTCAGTTCGAATTGTTCGATAAACAGATCGATCAACATGGATTGTAAATGTCTTGAATCTCCATTTCTCCTTTATTAGCTTAAATCACTCCGGTCATTCCTGAACACTTTCCTGATGCACATGAAAACATAGTGGGATTCTAAAGTATCAACCTTAAATGTCTGATTAGATCGGTTAGTAATTGATTCTCTTCAATATGACCTTGTTCCTGGAATCTGATCAAATTACACAAGTTTCATGTTATTCATACTGATAACTACAAAATGCCTCTAAAAAATACTTGGATTCTCTAGTGTGTTTCATATGTACTACATGACGGTTTTATATGTTTTAAAATAAGTTTTAAAGAAATTATTGATTTACTGGTTTGTGAACCATGACAACATGATATATGATCTCCGATTATGGTTTTCATTGAAAAATATGATTTTTTCCTGATTTATAGAATCATGGAAACTACTTGTTTATGAACTATGGTTTTATGTTTCATTGGTTATACTCGAACTGTTTTATTGGGATATTATATGGGTAGACTGGAGGTACAACTCTGATAAAGCTGGAAATTTCTTACGGACCTAAAGGGATCCTTGGGTAGGCTCTCAGGCCCCAAAGTATTCCCTTGGGTTAATCATTTGACTACTTATGGTGTACAGGTGGAAATTGGTTATATGATTTATTTCATTATCACGGTTATGACATATTACTGGATCACGATTTACGGCTAAACTGATTTCTACTGGATTTTTATATGGATAGGATTCTGAAGTATGAAGGCATTGCTCTGATCCAGCTGGTAAGACCTTACGGACCTAAGGATACCCTTGGGTAGGCCCATAGGCCCCAATGAATATCCTTAGGTTGGTTTCCTTTGTTGTGTGCTTAGGGTGACCCTACGGATCTAAGGATACCCTTGGGTAGGCCTATAGGCCCCAAGGAATATCCTTAGGTTGGCTCCCTTTTGCTATGTACTTAGGGTAAGCCCTACAGATGCAACTGCATAATGGAGTTTGGTTGGGGTTCAACTATGGTTTTAAAAAATATATATATTTTCAATGGTTTTGATTGGAACACACTAGACATCCTATTCGATCTCATGAAAATGTCATACTATGAATGCTTCCTATGACCTAAGATCTTTATGGCTTCTACTTGATAAACTACCAGTGGAACCCCAAACTATCCCAAAAATCGGTATACGTCTGATTCAATAAGGAAATTATATGGCTTTATATTTATTTGCATATTCTGTAGCATCACCCGATAGTTCTGTATTACTGAGCTTTCCGAAGCTCACTCTATTACTCACCGTTGTAGGTTAAAAGAATTGTACCAGTGCGGCTATCGACATCAATAAGGGAGTTCTTCCGGCGTTGCTTGCAGAATATGGTATATGTGATTAGGGGGCATGAAATTGTATTTTGTTTTATATACGAGTCTGAAAATTTGGTATATTTATGAATATTGATAAATCATTTTATGAGTTTACATGTTTAATAAATGTTTTAAATTTTTCGTTATTTTTACGGTGGGTCGCTCAGTGACCCTAATGTGACATCCTAGATCAGATCGGGTTACCCTCATCGGTCTGAGTGGTTACAACATGATTGGTTCCTCAAACTTCAAAAATTGGCTCACCACGATTCATTCTAGCTCCGCCATACGATTTATTCTCACTAATTCCGAAGCCCATAAAAGGAAACAATGAAATTTGCCTCAATCTCCGCAATTAAACAAATTTGATCAGAATAGCTTCAAGGGATCTCGATCGATGGCAAGTTGTGCTAGAAAATCAAGGGGGGAATAAACTTTTTCTGTGTAATTCGTAGCCAAAAGTATAGTCAATTGAAAATATGCAGGGTGTTTGAGATTATTGTTATGACGGATTTCTCCCTCTCTCTCTCTTTTAGTTAGAAAAGCCGAGAAAGCCTTTGAAACCCACAAAACAAAGTGAGCTCATGCTCTGCAGTTTGTCCCCCTTGGACCTTATTTCCAATTGTATTTTTAAAATGGTCTAATTTCTTATAAGTCCTCCCTCTTTTGTCTCTTAATCAATTTTTTTAATTTTATTTATGCTCAATTTTCATCCAAGTAAACCCTAAACTTAACACACCAAGTCCCAATCAAACCTACTATTCAAGTCATCTACGATTCAGATCATATACAAACGTTGACCCTAAATTTAAATTATTATAATTTTATACATATTTTTATTTTTATGTGATATTAACCAAAATTTTAACATCACATTGTTACTTTTATGATTCAAACTTTGAACTCAAAAAATAATTTTACTCGTCATTAGATTAAACAACAAATTTTGACATTTTTCAAATTAATATTGATTAAAGAAATTAATGAGTATACTTTAAATATAAAAAGATTTGATTAAACATAAAAATAAAAATGTAATTATTTTAAAAAAATTAATGTCCTCTAATAATCCTATTTTTTAGTATTGTTACTATTATTTAGGAAGCTACTTGGATTAGGTACCTTATAAAAGGAAAAATAATATTATCTTTACTTCGTGGTGGGGCAGTGCAGACAGTTGTGCCTCAACTCATGTCTAGAAGCTGTCCGGGGCCAGATGGATCCGGGTCTAATCTAAATTTGGACACTAAATGTTCAATTTTATTGATATGAGCTCTTGTTAATTTAAATATCTTAATGTTTGATTAAATTTAGAATAATAGTCGGCATGGACAAGGAAAAGAACAATGAAAATAGTACACTGTTTTTTAAATAAAAGTGGTTAGTCTAATTAATAAGTGAAAATATTTAAAATTATAATAAGAGTTTATAATTGTCACCATAAATTAAATACATAATTTAGATATTTTCCTATAATATTGAATTTAATCACTTTTGATCATATAAGGATCATATATGAAAACGGTTAAAAACTCAACCAAGATACTCGAACAAAAATTATATACAAACAAATCTGATTGCATTAATAAACGAACCACAAAAGATAATTAAACTATTGAAAGTCTACCGAAAATTATAAATCAGAACCAAATGTCATGAGAAACTATTCACGAACGCAAAATCGCGTATCCAAATTTAATTCGAGGGTCCATAACAAGGAAGATCAATAGAATTACAAATAAGTACAATCTTGATCAGTTGTGTCGTCGTCAAATCCAACCTTGAGACAACATAAAATAAAAATAACGACCAAACAACCAAGAAATAATGAGAAAAACGTATCACAGAGATAGAGATAAACGAATCACAAATGCATAATTATTTTTATTTAAAAAACTAAAAAAAACAAAGAGAGAAGATAATCAGCGATCGACAACCATAATCAAAATCGATGATGTCATCGACTAATCAAAATTAAAGAAAAAAAAGTTGAATTGATCTATAGAAAACAATATAAACTCTAAAAAAAAGGAGAAGAAAATATCTAAAGTTATACCGAAATCAAAAAGAGTACAATGTTAAAAAATTATTTATAATATTTGATTAAATAATCAATTTGATATATAATTTTTGAAGTAATTTGACCATAATATTTTTTTTTTTGATAAAATAGTCAATGATTGAATAAAAAAATATTAATTGACTAGTGATCAGAGTTTATCACTAGTGTGAGAATGTTATATCACTTATTTCAACATATAACTTTTGAAATATGATATGTATCATATCATCACTCTCAACAAATAACATGTGCCACATCAATGATATACTTTGAATGTTATAAACTAACAATTTTTTATTTAATCAAAAAACATTTTAGTTTGAAATAAAACATTATAAATATTCCTTAAAAATGCAATTAAATAAAAATATTATAAAATTATGATGGTTTATACATATTTGAAGTATTTTATCCAAGAATTCACGCCTAACCGAAGCTCAAAATTAATTGAAGCCCGTACTACTATTTTCTGGAAAGCACAGCTAACACTAACAGCAACCGTCAGATAAAGACTTTGGCATTGAACTGCTGGGGAAATTGGATTTTATCTCCCAGTTCTCCAGGAAAGAAGAAGAAAACCCCTTTATTTCTCACTGGACTTATTTCTGTTCTCAAAACGCCGTTAGTTAAATATACACAAACAATCATTTCTCTCTTTCTTACTTATTTATTCATGGATGGCAACAATAAATAGTAATTTCTCACCAAAACCCCAATCTCTATTTTCCCAGATTCCAAACATTCATTTTTCAGTCTCTTGCTGCTAATTCCAAGTCCTAACATGAGCAGTTTCTATCCCTTGAAGCCATTTCTTTTCACTTTGTTCCTGCAAATCTTCATTCCCCCCGCATTTGCAGATAATTACCATAACAGTAACAATACGAATATTACTAACAATCCTTCGCCATCGCCGTCCCTACGACCCGGTTCTTCTTCATTCAAACCCAGCACAGCCGTGTTCATATTTCTCGCTGTTCTATCAGTTTTGTTTTGCGTCATCTTCCTTCTCTTACTCTATTCTAAGCGTTGCGGAACTGATAGTGACAATAACCCATTCGGTTATGCCCACGCCTCGTCATTGGTCTCTGTTGTTTCAGCTGGGAGAAACTCGGGGTTAAACCAGGTGGTGGTCGAGTCGCTTCCCATGTTCCGGTTCAGTTCTCTCAGAGGGCAAAAAGACGGTCTCGAGTGCGCCGTTTGCTTAACCAGATTCGAACCGAACGAGCTCCTACGACTCCTCCCTAAATGCAAACACGCGTTCCACGCCGAGTGTGTGGACACTTGGCTCGACGCGCATTCCACTTGCCCTCTCTGTCGTTACCGAGTCGACCCGGAAGACATTCTCTTAATACAAGACCAAGATCTGACGACCGTTTCTCCCCCTTCTTCCTCCTCGAATCGGCTTGAGGACATCGAGTCAGAGCCTTCGAGGACGCGACGAGTTTCGGGGAGGCACTCGTACGCCGCCGGAGAACGAACGGGTAGCAGAACGACGTCGTGTTGTAGAAAAGACGGGCTGCTGCTGGTGAGGGAAGACGAGAGGAAGAAGAGAGTGGAGCACCGGATAATAGTATCGGGTTCGGGTGGGGGAGCGGGAAATGGATTCCATCAAAGGTGGAGCGACGTACAGCCGTCAGATCTGTTGTATCTACGGTCAGAAATGATAATAAGTCAGAGTGGTAGATTGGGCATAGGATCAGTGGGTGCAGAGGGGGAAAATAATAATAAAAACATGGGAAGAGATGAGAATGGAAATGGAACGGGGAAGAATGGTTCAGAGGCATAGAGAGGCATTGGTAGAAGCGTAATAAATAATGGTGTCGGAATTCACGGGATTTATTAGTAGCTTTTCGAGGTTTTTTTTTTTAATTCTTTAGTTTTAAATTTTTTTTTTGGCTGCGTCACGGTCCGTCCGTGATTTTCTCATTAAATAACGGAGCCATTTCATTTATGACCCTTTTAACCCTACACTACATAGCTAGTAAATTTTTATTTAAAATTTTCACGCTTAATTATTTAAGTTCTCTTGTTTTATACTTTTATTCTTCAAACTATAATTTGATGCACGTTATCTGTTTTAATATAATTGTTAATATTCAATTTGTTGATAAATTAATTTACATTAAATATTATAAAGAATATGAAGATCAATCATAAGTAATAACCGAAGTCAATATCAATTATTAGAGATTATTTATATCGACAACGATGTTAATTAAGTTAAACTTGATTAATATCATGAATAACCTTTCAATCCTTTTCTAATCTAGTATATAAAAATATTTGTTGTCAATTTTTTTGTGTCATTGGAGTAATTTTTCTGTTGATTAAAACCTTTGATAGTTCATAAGTTATAATCTCTTGATATAATTGTTGACATATACATTTAATCTTTAAATATATTGTATAATAATTATATCTATTTACCATGCTAGTTTACGCACAATCATCATATTCTTAGATCTAACGCAAACACTAATATTCTTGACATAAACTTAAATTTTACTAGAAAAAATATCCTGAATGCTATTTTATTTATCTTAGATTGATATTATTCATCATTTTTAGATCACAACTCTCCATAGTATCATTAGATGTAATCCTCAACTTGAATTATGAGAGATTAATCATCTATAATCGTCACAATAAGAATTTTTCAATCGATATAAATTATTATATGTATTGTTGTACAATTCGAATTAAACAATTAAAACAAAACAATTCCTTGGAGTTAACTTGTACATCCTCTAAGTATTTAATTAAAAATTGTAAAAACTTGATGGAATTGTTAAATGGAGCATAATGTTTGCCACTGGTCTAATGAGGGTGGGAGGGGAAGGGTGCAGCAACAGAATCTGAGAGGATCGGCTTGAATTCGTTTGTACGTCGCAATCAGATGTGCCCATCAGTGGATCACAGGCTGTCCATATTATTGCTGCTCTGTCTCTGCCTTCGTACCTCAAACGAAAGGTATTTCTTTTAAACATGTTAAAAATTGTTACGATAGTGAAAAAAAGAAGGGAGAGTTGAATGTTCCATTATACACTGCACATTGATAGCTGCAGCACATGATATTCAAATCTCGAAGTGACACTTACTACTCAACCAACTTTTTCTTATGTTTTTACTTCTAGAAAATAGTAAGGTTGAGCAACAGATTAAAAAAAAATTGAAAAACCATTTTAATCAATACGGTTTAATCTGATTTGATATTTTTTTGATTTGATCAATTCAAATATCTGATTTCAGATTCATTTCATTTTTTCCGTATGAAATTCTTTATTATAAATCAAATTAAAATGGAAAAGAAAATAATGATATAATCAATTTTTAAAAAAAATATTTTTAGATAAACTTAAATAAATCAAATCTTACGATTAATAATATTGTTTATTTTATAAATTTAAACTTGTCTGTACTCAATTTATATTTAAAATTTGTTTTATTTAGATGTTGAATTTCAAAAATATGATTTTTTTATACTTCATCAAAACCTAAACAATAATATGTTAATACCCTAAAAAATATTTTTTATAATGATCTTAAAATAGGATAAAACCAGGCTCCAGTAATGCATTGACCCTGAAAAAGCCCAACAAAAGTAATAAATTAAGAAGGGAAAAATAAACACACTAAAATTACAAAGCCCCGAGGCTTAAATTAATCAGTGATTACATAAGCTTACAAGCATTAGTAAACAAATTATTATAATATTCATTTACATCTCAGAACCCCCCCCCCCAAAAAAAAAAGATGAAAATAAGAAAGAAGATAACAAGAATAATAATAATAATAAAAGATAAAAAAAAACTGTTTGTTTGGAAGTTTCTGGTAATGATGTCTTCCAATGTCATGTCCTCTTATCCTCCTATCTTTGAATACTGTCTTCAACATGCATCTACATGAATGGTCAAAGCTGCACAAAGAGCTGTATCAAATTCGCTACCATCTTACGATAATAATACTCGTATATCCTAGTCGCCTGCAACATAAGCCTTCTCTTCGTAGTATTTCTTTTCACTCTGCGTCTTCTTCGCGTTGCGTTTCTACATCGGAAGCGAGCACAGGAAATTAGAGGAATATATATAAAGCATACTAACAGAGATTATGTATTGAAGATCGTGTATTCATGGCATAGTTAAAGTGCTAACACAAAAGGATAGGTTGCATGTCTCATTCAAAAGATTTCAACAATATCCGATGTCGGATATAATAATCAGAAAACAAGTTCCTAGCAGGTAGTGTCATTCCGTAAAAAGGTGAACTGCTAATCAACTTGCATTAGTACTTATAGACGAGATCATAGAATAACAATAAATGTGAACACCAAAAACCATCCGGAAATAATACCATATAAGCCTCGTGATTGGCAACTATCCTTTGGGCTACGGAACTTGTGGTTATACTTTTAGGGCTTTCAAGCATTCGGAAAATTCCGATGCTATTAGGAACTGCGTATGGATCGGTTTCACCCTGTAGGAAGTGAAGTATTTTAAATCTAAATAGTATTAGTTGTAACAATGAAAAATGAAAAACCGAGGCAAGTCTGAAAACCTACAGGCAACAATGTGCAACTCTCTGCAATTGTCCCATGCACAACCAAAGAAATGTTGAAAGTTGTAATCTGTTCAAGATAAAGAAAGCAGCCTCAGAAATGCACAATAACACACACACACATATATATCTTATTTGTATCAGGGAGGGGAGGGGATTTGCTATGCTGGCAAAACCCAAATCATAAAGCAGTATGGTACAAGCATCTAACGAATGGACATGTTTTGGCATATAAGCTAGGATGCATTTATCCGGAACCAAAAGAATTGATAAAATGGGCCATGATAATTAGGAGTAGAACCAATCATGGTTTCCTGGGGGGGTGGAATTTGCATAGGCACACCAATATACACTTAAGAGAAGAAATTACATACCATGTCCTTTGTAACTCCCCAAGGTGCACCAATGATAACTTCATCGACATAACGACAAGCTAATACACTAAGAGTGCGCTCAAGTAAATGCATAACTGGGTAGGGCATTCCCCTTTGCTCACTGCAAGAAAGGAGATTCATAAATTATTTCTTGCATAGAAATCCTTGATACTAGATTTTGCATCAAAGCATTGCAATAGTAGGTGTAGACCCAATGTTAACTTTCATCCTTCCTGACTCAATTGTCCTAACAAAATTTAAACGGTAATAAACTAGACAGAAGGGCAAAAGGCATGACACAGATAAAGTACCTCACAATATTGTCTGTATGAATACCAACAAGCAAAAAGTCTCCAAGCTGCCTTGCCTTCTTGAGGATCTGAGTAGACATAAAAGATGGCTTAGGGACATGCCCATGGGCAAAATGGAATGAGTTGAAAAAGTTCTCTTACTAGAAAAAACAAGAGCCATTTAGCATAAATCATAGGTCTCAAATTTTAGTGAAACCTCTAAAATAATACGATTCTAAAGAGTTTATTTAAATTTCAATAAATGAATAAGACTATTCATTTATCAACAAATTAATATTTATTATTTTCCAAGTAATTTTATGTTTTCAATCCTAGTATATTAGTATTCTTTACATTCTTCACTAAACTGCACTTCAATATTACAACAAAGGACTAATGCACTTCAACAAAGAAAATGTGCTTCTAATAGTAATCTGTCATTTGATAATACGGGGTATTATTGCTTTCTAATACTTACCAAGTTAAAAATTATACAAAAACCTATTAACCACCATGCTGCTTCACTACATTGTTGGGGAATACTTATATCAAAATGAAGTACAGAATTTAGCAGCAGGGAAATCTGTTTCTATATCAGGAGTAAATTGTAATCCCCCCTTTCACCTCCCACAATCCCCTCTGCATCTGACACTAATAGGTCTTTGGATAACATTATATCATCAACCTAAATTATTGACTTGGTTGAGCTTCAGTAACACTCCCAACAGGATTTCCATCCTCCCATCTAAGATCACCAAGATTCAAATTTAAGCAGGGCTACTAAATGACTACCAAGATAAAACAATATCAGCTAGCTACCCTGTTCATATGTGCAGGAGCCAGAAGTCAAGCCAGTAAACAGAAACTAGCACAGGAATTACAACAATATGTACATGAACTGAGGCCATAACGAGACAATAACCGATGAATGCATATCTTACAGCGACACTAGAGGAAAAAAACTTGGTAAGATGAAAAGCCATCATCAAATTGTCCATATGTTGCATTTTTATGCCATCATAATAACATAACCAACATAAAAATAAGTAGAGTATAAAGCAAGTGAGTAATACCTCCACATGCCCTGCATGAAAGAGATCAAATGCCCCATCAATGTAGACAATACGAGCATTTGGTCCAGGACCCTGTGGAAAAACTGAATGAGACTGACAGGGAAAGAGAGCCAGGCATTGCACAAAATAATACTGCCATAAAGGGAGAAAGAAAGTAGAAAAAGAGCAGAATCTGCTCCACCACCACTCATACGCTTGTGGCCTTGTCACTCTTCCTCAACTCAGATAAATAAGAAAATAGCTCTTAACCCTTGTACAAATGTTTGTATGCCAATGGGTGAAACAGGCCGTTGCCTGTCAATCCATGTTCATACTTTTAAGTTCCCAACAAATTGTTTTAAACCAGCTCTCCAAAAATTCTTCCATGCAAATGATTTACACACACACACATATATGCATGCATAATAATCTACTAACTATCCAGCAAGCATTTTATTCAGCTTTTATGTTCATGATGATTACACTTCAATAGGAACTTGATTGTATTTATGCAACGCATCCTTAATGAAATAGATGGTGAGGGGATTATGAGTCACAGGGGCAGGTGGTCAATTTGGTCACAACAAGACAAATGCTATAGTAAATGATGAGTTTTGTCAGCCTACTTTAAAGAAAGATGTCATAAAATCCTATTGTGTAATTATCAAGGTGAAAAGATAGAAAAGAATATAGGAGCTTGTATGCCTTTACCAAGCAAACTTGGTGACAGACTAACACTTTTTGTAATAGAATTCCAAGCAACCATGGAGGTTTAGACACCAACACTTTTTGTTGACAGATTTTCAAAGATTTCTCCCTTTCCATTTATTCCATGTTCTCATTGCCTAAAATTATAATTTGTCATTGAGAGCAAATCTTGAAAGACCTTGTGTAAGATCCTTAACACAAAGCTTTGTTTCTCCTCCTTCAATCTACAAAAGATGTCCAAATGATATTTTTTTGCACAATGCATTGGATGACCCTTTTTCTATTAGGAAGGTAATTACCTTTCGTGAAAGAATAGACATATAAGAAATTAGGATTAAATCACCTTTTCTATTTTATAGTATAGAATTAAATTCCCTTTTCTTCCACCTAGTGCAAGGTGTCTAAAGAGGGGAATAAAAGCATGTGTCAGAAACACACAATGCCCAAGCTTTTCCAAGTGGCAGTCATTTTTTTTTTCATTCCTTACCCTTTTGAGGCTGATAACTATGAAAAAAAAATAGTATTAGTACCTTTCCATTTGAGAATTGCACAATCCGCTGGGATGTTGGTAGAAATTGAGAAAGCTGACCCCTTTGTGATTGTTGTCTTTTGAATGAATCTCCCTCGGAGCTTTTATTATCCTTCATAGAAGAAAGTATTCTTCCTACGTACATATAAGTTGTGAAATAATTAGGAACAATATTACACTTAGGCTTAGAACATGATTTACAGAAGCTAGGGAAAAAATAACAAGCCCCAACCAAAAGAATATTAAGCATGTCTCAAGGAAATATCAGTACCTACAATATCCGTGCTGGAAACACCTTCAGTGCGCTTAATCTGCTTGTAGCGGCCGGCTTTCTTTGCCAAGGCATAAGCATCAGTCCCATCTGGGAGAAGGCAAGGATCATCACCATGTATTATGTAGTCAATCTTATGCTCATTGAACAGAGTGTTCATGAACTTCTCAGTAATTGCATAGGGGGCATTGGCTATTACTTGATCCACCCACTTCAATCCACTGACAAGTGCCAGCCTGAAGAGAACTTCAAATAAGATCCGTTGAACCATCAACTAAATCAATTAAAAAGGAGGAGCCACTACAACAAACAAACCATCGAAGGTAACACCAGCACCAGGGCAGCCTGATAAGTTTGATGTAAAGAACATATCCAAGGTATAAGGCCTTCTAACATATACGTTAAACAAAATTGATGCACCAGCTAACTAATCTCTACAATCCATCTTGTTCGTTAACTAAGGAAGCAAGCATACATGAAGTTGTGAGGGTTCAATTCTACACAGAAATCTGACAATAATTATTGCTTTGGCTTCTTCCATTTTGCACTTCAGCTCTGGATATATTACATATTATTTTCCTACTGTTTTTTCTTTCAATTAATTTTCTTTCATATATTGAAGACATCATAGCCATTTGTGCTGTACTTAGTCTCAAAACTTCAATTGTCAAACCAAGATATTTTTTTGGACAAATACAAACCCGAATATTAAGAATGCTTTCTATTCTAATGATGAAGAAACGGAGCTATTTACATGCCTTAAACGGAAAATAGAACAAGGCACAAATGAAAATGATTATGAAATCAAAATACCGAACTAAAACCCCAAAGACATCCCTCCCAAAAAAAGGCCTCATTAATACCTCTCTTCCATGGATAGAACAGGGGGGCCTTTATTAGCAACAATCTCCTCGTCACTCACAACACCCACCACTAATTCATCCCCTAAAGCTTTAGCTTGCCTCAGAGCATTAGCATGACCATAATGCATGAGATCAAAGCATCCATCCATGTAAACCCGTATGCGCTTCCTCTCACGCTTCTTCTTGAGGAAGATCCCAAAATTTGACCAACCATAAGATGGGAAAACTCCAACCCCACCAAAATAAGAAGTGGAAAACCCGAGCAAGGCGGCTGTTACCATTAGGCCACCAAACAGATGCGGGGAGCTATACAACCAATCCCAAATCCAATAGTTACTCTCATATTCCATTGCCATTATCTCTTCAAAAGCTCAATTCGAGGAGACACAACCTGCACAATAACAATACCACGAACTTAAAAAACACAAAAATCTATATGCCTGGAATTTCCGAACCTTCTGATCTAACTTCGCACGAATATTCATATGCCTCAAAGAAGATCATAACAGATATTTTTCTACTTTTGCACAAAATAAATCACAGCGAATCTTAAACTACATTTAAAATTTAAAGAAATGCATGAATGAGAGATCATAAGATGGATTTGTTAGAACAATTCACAAATCTGAATCTTACCCAAATATCAAAAGAAGCTCTAATTCAACGAAATGAGAAATGGACGCGCGTTTGAGAAAATAAAAATTGCTAACGCAAGAACATATGAATTGGAATATGAGAAGAAAATAAATCGAATCTTTACTTTATTTTCTTTTACTTTTGGTTTCCTTAGTGTTCGTGTCTCCTCCTCTTCTTTCTCCTTCTCCTTTTTCTTCCTGTTCCTTTTTAAATTTTTTAAAATTTTCCCCTTCTTCTTGTCTACCACGGATTTCTGACAAAGAGCTGTCCCAGAACGTATATATTTAATTTTCTTATATTAAATTAAAGAAATAGTAAATAAAAATGATTTTTCTCTTTCAAGAAGATCCCCCTCTTTTGTTGAACTAATTGGATCCTTCCTTTAAAAATATATATAATCGATTATTTATTTACGTGTCTATTCTATGAATCCGGTTTTCTTCAACATTAAGTCTTATCGAAAGGCTAGCTTTGACCAAATGTCGTTCTTAATTTTTCTTAATATAGTGGTAATTAATTAAATCTCGAATTTATTAAATATAATTTTTTTTAAAAATTATAGTATGTATGAGTCATGCACTCGTATAAAATTTCAAAATAAAAAAACAAAATGATAAATATATTCATATTCAAGAACCGATTTTAATAATAATAAAGATTATTTAATTAACAACAAATTGGTCTAGTGATATTTCATATTAAATTTCTTAAACAATATCAATAATTCAAAATCTTACGTTTGTGAATGTAGTAAATTGAGTTAGGAGAGTTCCCCATAATGAATCTCTACAAAAGTTGATCTAGACTAGTCAATAAATATATCATATACTAGTGATTAATTTAAAAAAGTATTATTCTTCTTGAGTGTTTTAAGTTTAAATAATTTTATTTATAACTAACTAGCTAATTAATTAAATGATTAAATTTTGCTAATATTCACGTGAATTAATTAATAATTTTTTGTTTTATTAATCTAGCGTAAGTACAATATAGTATATATTTAAAGATAACTTTCAACTATTTGACATTGAATGCTCACACTACTGACATCATGATTCGTGATGCTCGAACTCATGATCTCAATAAATAATAACAATTATTTTATCACCGATGTCACTTAGTTCATGCAATTATTATATAAAAATGTAAAGCAGACTCTTGTAAATATTGTATTTGTATGGTTATATTTGAAAGAAAGAAATTAAAATTTATATTTAAATTAAATTAATTGATCAATGAATTAAATATAAATATTTATATTAACCTTTTTAAAAATTAAAAAGAATTCATATTATTAGTTTCAAATATAATGACATTGATGTCTTATATTTTTAATATTAATATAATTACTTTTTATAATTATTTTCTAAAACTCATAAAATTTTATTTTTCTCTCCAAAAATATGATTAATTCAAATAAAATAATCACATATACGTTTAAATACATTATTTAAAATAACATCATAGAAAATAGATGAACTCGGATTTGAATGTTGCATTCTCATTGAAATATATACATTATCATATCCATTATATTTGGGAAGGACTACGATATAATTGTACCATTCTATAAAGGGATCAACACCGATGATGCTACGGGTTCGCCCAAGGTTGACCATATAGAATTTCATAAGGTGTCCAAAAATGGCCGGTTGAACAGTCAGTAGTGCCGTGCCACCAATCGACCGCATATTCTTAGATTTTCATTTAGGGAAGACGAATTTTATACGTAGACTGTGAATTTATTCATTTATATTAAATTTTTAAGAAGATAAATTTATAAGTTTTTAGAGAATACGAAATTATATTAAAATATATAAAAAATCTAATATATGTATGAAAATTTGTAAAATTTAAAGGTATGATCATCACCTTCGTTCCATCCATGTTTTCATTGGACAATGTACAGACGCCTAAGGAACTCTACCTGCTTACCTAATGATGTATTGGTATTAGATTTCCTGAACAAGCTTTCCTCATCTGCATATCCGCCATTCCCTTCCCTGAAGCAAGCAACAAATGACGGGGGATGCATGCAAGACGGTCCACAATAATAAAAAAGCAAATTGTAACCCCCTAGACCCGGCCTATGCGTTTCGACTAAGTCTAGTGGATCACATTATGATTATTAAAGACAATTTTTTTTCCGAAACCGTTATTCAATCAATGTAAAATCACATTATAAATGACATGAAGTTATAATAAATCATACTATCAAAACCTAACTTGTAAATATAATACCAATAAGTAATAAATTAATTTAAAACATATCTTAAAAATCAAATCACGATAAACCGAATAGTAATAGCAAAAGTGTCATCATATTAAAATACCACACTTTAAAATAAGGTCCATGTTAACAAAATAAAGACAACTTGCAAGGTAAAAACATTACAATCAAATATACTTCAAGAGATATGTTGATCCTCCAAGTGCTCAATCCAGGGTAACTAACCAACAGTATCTGAAAGGGGGAAAACATTTTCGAAAAGTGAGCTAGGCTCAGTGTGTCCCAATATTACCATAAAATCACTATAGGTACACTAAACAAATCATAGTCCAATAAGTCTCATAAAATTATGCTGCAGTAAATCTCTTTAAAAAGCGTTACCCTAAGGGAACATCTTAGGGCCTGAGAGCCTACCCAAGATAGCTTTCGGGGCCGTGGGGCCTACCTAAGAACACATCTTAGGGCCGCAGGGCCTACCCGAGAATAATCTCAGGGCCGCAGAGCCTACCTAAGAGTCACATTAGGTCCGTAAAATTTTCCAGCTTGATCAGAGCTGTACTTTATAAATTCGTATTCCAAAAATTCAATTGCACCGTGTTATGAATTCCATAAATCCATAAACATGGTAATCATATACCATTTCAAAACAAATATCAGATAACAGTCATAATCCATAAATCATCACATTAAATCGGTGCATCAACAATACGGAAACCAAAGAATTCAGTGTACCACATATTAAAACAATTCAGTAATAAATAGGGAACACACCTCGATAATATGTTCAAATCGTGGATCTACTGATTGCTGGTTTCACCACGCTCTGCTACAGTTTTCGAATCTAATTTATAATATCACTATATTACTAATGGGTAACATAAATAAATCTCTAAATTCATAAAATTTACGAGTCTTACGAGTGAATACTGGTATACGTGGTTTAACTGATCTAGAAGAGTTGGGTCGAGCTATCGAACGATCGGGAGAGTCTCTTGTACCTTCAAACAATAATAATTAATCAGCCCCAAATCTTACTTAATTGTTCAAAGCTAGAATTCTCAAGTATATAAGCATTTTTCGGGTTTGACTATCATTTTGGGGTATTTCGAGTCTGAATTTGGCCAAACGGATTGCGGAATCGGAATCAAGACGTCGAAAAACATAAAGTATGACTTTTTGAAAATTCAGATTCTTGGTCAAAGTCAAAGTCAACCACTTTGACCGTAGATTTGGAGACCTTCGGATTCGAATTTGACAAAACGGACCACGGAAACGGATTCGGCACGTCGAAAACTATCAGGATAGGTATACTCGGAAAAGATTAACGGTCGTTTAATGCTCGGTCAAAGCCATTTTAAGTTTTGGTCAAAGAAAGTCAACGGTCAACGGTCAACGGTCGGGTCGGGTCGGGTCAACGGTCGGGTCGGAGCGGAGCGGTCAAACCGATTCAGACCGGTCAAACCGGTTCGAACCGATTGAAACCGGTCAAACCGGTCAGAACCGGTTGAAAACCGGTCAAACCGGTTTCCAGCAGCCACTCGCCCTGCGGCGGCGCGTGAGGCATCCTCCGGGGCCCTAAAAATCCCGGAAAAATTTCTAAAAATTATTTTGAGCGATTTCAAGATACTTACAACGATCGGTTCAAATTTTTGAACGGCGGAGAGCTCGATTTCAAATCGGCCGAATCTTTGACTGCACCACCTCCTCACGCGCCGCCGTCTACGGCGGACAAGGTTGACACCGGTGAACTCGGAACGGCACAAGGAACATGATGGTGCGGGAGGTGTCGTAAACGGAGCAACGATCAGCGGTGAATTTAAGATTTCCTCGGCGATAGAGCTAACAAAACAGTCGCTACTTTGACTGGAAATTCCCGACGTTTGACCGCGTTTCGCTTCAATTAATTTGAAGGGTTTGTTCCTCGCTTGATGATGAACACAACGGTGGGTTTAAAACGATGATCGGAATTTGGACGGCGTCGGAATCGGAGTTGGAAACTGCGTATGGGAAAGGAAAATTGGGAGCATTTTGGTTCTGAAAATCAGAACCAAATGTACGCTTATAATCAAAGCTGCCGACAGTTTTAGGGTAAATTCAAGGCTTGGTCCTTGGATTTCCTTCACTTCTAAAATGGCCTATAAACTCTCAAAAATTTTGATTTAGTCACCAACAATTTACCAATTTTCACAATTAACCTCTAAAATTTCAATTAAATATTATTTTGTAAATATTCGGGTTGTTACAATTCTCCCCCTCTACAAGAAATTTCGTCCTCGAAATTTACCTTATGAGAATAGTTGAGGAAACTGAGCCTCCATTGACTCTAATGTCTCCCAAGTAGCTTCTGAGGGGCCTCGATTCCTCCACTGAACTTTGACCATTGGAATTCGTCTATTCCGAAGAACTCGTTCATCTCTCTCCAAGATCTGAATGGGCTCCTCTTCATATGACAAATCAGGTCTCAGCTCTACTTCTTCAACCTGAATAATGTGACCTGGATCTGGACGGTATCTCCTCAACATTGATACATGAAAGACATCATGAATACGACTTAGCTCAGAAGGCAACTCAAGCTGATATGCAACAGGTCCTACCCTCTTCAAGATACGAAATGGTCCAATAAATCTTGGACTCAATTTACCCTTACGCCCGAATCTTAATACTTTCTTCCAGGGTGAAATTTTCAAAAAGACCCGATCTCCCACTTCAAACTGTATATCCTTCCTTCTTTGATCTGCATAAGATTTCTGCCTATCAAATGCCTCTTTCAGACGGTCACGGATTAATCTGACTGTGTCCTCCGTCTCTCGCACTAACTCAGGTCCCAACGTTTTCCTATCACGCAACTCAGTCCAACAGATCGGAGTGCGACATTTACGCCCATAGAGTGCTTCATAGGGTGCCATACGAATACTGGTATGATAACTGTTATTGTAAGCAAATTCAGCCAACGGCAAAAAGTTCTCCCAACTACCATGAAAATCGATTACGCAACCCCGCAACATATCCTCCAGAATCTGAATTACTCTCTCAGATTGACCATCAGTTTGTGGATGAAAGGATGTACTATAATCCAATCTTGTTCCCAAAGCCGTATGTAACGCCTTCCAAAATCTCGAAGTAAATCTCGGATCTCGATCAGAAATAATAGACAATGGAACACCATGCAATCTGACAATCTCTGAAATATACAATCTTGCCAGCTTATCCAAAGTATAATTTACTCGCACAGGAATGAAGTGAGCTGACTTTGTAAGTCTGTCAACAATCACCCAAACTGAATCTTTTTTTCAAAGGAGTCATAGGCAAGCCAGTAACAAAATCCATAGTAATACGCTCCTATTTCCATTCAAGAATCTTGATAGGCTGTAACAAACCTGATGGATGTTGATGTTCTGCCTTAACTTGCTGACAAGTCAAACACCTAGCCACAAAGTCAGATATGTCTTTCTTCATACCAGTCCAATAATACATATCTCTCAAATTCCGGTACATCTTATCTCCTCCGGGGTGCATAGCATATGGACTACTATGAGCCTCAGTAAGGATAGTCTGCCTCAATTCAGCGTCATCAGGCACACAATATCTACCTTTAAAGTATAAAACTTCATCCTGATCAATTGCGTAATCTGTGTTTGTCCCCTGCTCTACTTGCTCAAAGATGGAAAGCAAGGAGCTATCAAGGGGCTGCTTAGCTTTGATCTCATCAACCAAGGTCGGCTTAACTTGCAATTCTGCTAACAAAGTGCCATAGTCATATAAATTCATCTTGGCCATTAAAGACCTCAACTCCGATACCGTCTTTCGACTCAAAGCATCTGCTACAATGTTAGCTTTACCATGGTGGTAATCAATCACGCAATCATAATCTTTTAGAAGCTCTAACCAGCGACGCTGTCTCAAATTAAGTTCCTTATGGGTCAGAAGATACTTTAAGCTCTTATGATCTGTGAAAATGTAACACTTCTCTCCATAAAGATAGTGTCTCCAAATCTTCAAGGCAAAAATTACTGCTGCCAACTCTAAATCGTGAGTAGGATAATTACTCTCATGCGGCTGTAGCTGATGGGATGCATAAGCCACCACCTTACTTTCCTGCATTAAAACACAACCAAGTCCTGAATGTGAAGCATCACTATACACTGTAAAATCCTTCCCGGACTCCGGTTGAATCAACACCGGTGCTTGAGTCAAAACCGCCTTTAATTTCTCAAAGCTCTCCTGTTGTGCCTCGCCCCAGTCAAACAACACATTCTTCCTTAACAACTTTGTCAAAGGAGAAGCAATGATCGAGAAGCCCTCAACAAAACGTCGATAATAACCAGCCAAGCCCAAGAAACTGCAGATTTCAGATACGTTCTTAGGTCGTTTCCAATTCATAATAGCCTCTATCTTGCTGGGATCAACCTGAACACCTCGCGCAGAAATAATATGCCCCAGAAATGACACTTCTTGAAGCCAAAACTCACACTTGCTTAGTTTGGCATATAGACGATGCTCTCTCAAAGTCCGCAGAACGATCTTCAAATGCTCGTCATGCTCTGCCTCAGTACGAGAATAGATCAGAATATCGTCAATGAAGACCACCACAAATTGATCCAAATATGGTCGGAACACCCGATTCATCAAATCCATAAAAGCTGCAGGAGCGTTCGTCAAACCAAAAGGCATCACTAAAAATTCATAATGACCATATCTAGTGCGAATGGCCGTTTTTGCAACATCAGATCCTTTAACTTTCAATTGATAATACCCCGAACGAAGATCAATCTTAGAGAATACAGTAGCTCCTCGCAATTGATCAAATAAGTCATCAATCCTGGGTAATGGGTATTTATTCTTGACCGTCATCTTGTTCAATTTCCGATAGTCAATACATAATCTTAGCGACCCATCCTTCTTTTTCACGAATAGAACTGGAGCTCCCCATGGTGAAGTACTATGTCGGATAAATCCTCGATCGAATAATTCTTGCAATTGGACCTTCAACTCCTTAAGTTCCTTTGGATCCATGCGATAAGGTGCCATAGAAATAGGTGAAGATCCCGGATAAGTCTCAATCTCGAACTCTACCTCTCTATCAGGAGGTAACCCAGGCAACTCCTCAGGAAAAACATCAGGAAACTCGCTAACTGTACGAATCTCCTCGATTGTGGACAATGCACCTTTGGTGTTCAAAATACAAGCAATGAAGGTCTCATATCCCTTTCGGATCATACGATCAATTTCCATCGCTGAAACTATATTGGAGAGATAGCCACGCCGTTCACCAATTAACACAACAGTCCGACCATCTGAAGTCTTCAGAGTAGCCCGCTTGTATTCGCAATCCAGCTTTACCTTGTGTTTATTCAACCAATCCATTCCAAGAATTAGATCGAACTCCTCTAGAGGAAGCTCCATAAGATCAGCGAGAAAAATTTCTCCCTGAACCTCGAGAGGGCAACGCCGAAATACTTTATTCACTAATACCGCTTGTCCTACTGGACTTGTAACTGTAACAGTATTTTCAGTGTTCTCTATCGGAATCTGAAGGTTTCGAGATACTGAGCTCGATACATAGGAGTTAGTGGAGCCATTGTCCAGTAATGCAAAGTATGGGATAGAATAAATAGTAAATGTACCTGCAATAACCTCAGGCTCATCTCTGTCATCCCGACGTCTAGTGGCATAAACCAAGGCTGGCTGTCTAGCCTCAGAAACTGTTGGCCCTCTATTTTGCTGAGGTCGAGCTCTACTGTCTGTCCTGGACGCTGAACCACGAGCCTTTACTTGGCTACGATCTCTAATTGGAGTATGTACTGTAGTCTGAGAACGCACAGGAGTCTGGGTAGCGATCCGCTCAGACGAAGCTAGCTGAGGACAATCCCTCCGAAAATGTCCACTAGATCCACAATGAAAACATGCTCCGGTCTTCCTATAACACTCTCCCGTGTGCCGTTTCCCACAAAAGTCACACTGAGGCACTAGAACCGGAACCGAAGAACCACCTCTACTAACAGCTGAAGGTGATGATACAGTAGACCTGAAGCGTGTATTGCTCCTCTGAGGGGCTGAATTACGAGTCCTCTTACCGGAATGTGCGGATGATTCAGTAGGGCCAAAAGATTTCCTAGATCGCTCCTGATCAACACGCTCTCTACCAGAAGCTAACGCCTCCATCTCCTCAGCATCCTTGGCTCTGCTTACCAGCACATCAAAAATCTCATCTTGAAGGGCTACCACCTGCCTACGTAGCTCGTATCTGAGTCCAAAGGCAAATTTACGACATCGATCTCTTTCGGTAGGCACCAGACTGATTCCATACTTTAACAATTTCAAGAACTCTATCTCATACTCTGAAACAGTCATGTCACCCTGAACCAAGTCCTGAAACTGCTGTCGTCTCTGGACTAAGTAGCGCTCACCCAAGAATCGGCTCCGAAAGCGCTCCTTGAAGAAATCCCATGTCAAACGATCAGTAGAAACACTACTGGTCACTGACTCCCACCATGTGTGGGCATTTCCATCTAACATCGCTACTGCCCCCAAATATCTCTTTGCTGAGTCCAAACCCAACTGATCCATGCGTCTTTCTGTATCCTGTAGCCAATCTTCTGCTTCAGTAGGAATTCCTCCAAGCTGTCCTCCAAAAGTCCTGACCCCATTAGCAATTAGAGTCTGCGAAATAGGAACCTCATATACAACACCAGCAGCTCTGACTGCTCCCTGTATCAACTGCAGAAATTGTCTACCAAAAGTCTCATCCAAAGCAACTCCGGTAGATTCTGACTCAATATCTTTCGCTCCTATGATCGGTGTAGTCATGCCAATACCATCGGTAGGAGGCAGATTCGTTGGGGTCGTAGGAGCAGGATCACCTATCGGAGGTGGGGGATCTACTCGTATCTCATCGATCGGATCTGCAAATCTAGCCACTCGACCTCGTCCACGGCTAGTTCGACGACCACGTCTAGAACTCATTTTGATGGATCTCAAGTTTACTACAGAAGATAAAACTTAGGGTTAGATAAGCACTTGGAGTCTCAAACATAGTAAAAATCTTAATAACTTTGTGACATGGCCTTAGTAACTCGTTTTGTAAAATATTTCAAAACCGTATTTTCAATGTGGACTCATACACAGTCCGAGGGTTAAAAACCAAAAGCTCTGATACCAAAAAATGTAACCCCCTAGACCCGGCCTATGCATTTCGACTAAGTCTAGTGGATCACATTATGATTAATAAAGACAATTTTTTTTTCCGAAACCGTTATTCAATCAATGTAAAATCACATTATAAATGACATGAAGTTATAATAAATCATACTATCAAAACCTAACTTGTAAATATAATACCAATAAGTAATAAATTAATTTAAAACATATCTTAAAAATCAAATCACGATAAACCGAATAGTAATAGCAAAAGTGTCATCATATTAAAATACCATACTTTAAAATAAGGTCCATGTTAACAAAATAAAGACAACTTGCAAGGTAAAAACATTACAATCAAATATACTTCAAGAGATATGTTGATCCTCCAAGTGCTCAATCCAGGGTAACTAACCAACAGTATCTGAAAGGGGGAAAACATTTTCGAAAAGTGAGCTAGGCTCAGTGTGTCCCAATATTACCATAAAATCACTATAGGTACACTAAACAAATCATAGTCCAATAAGTCTCATAAAATTATGCTGCAGTAAATCTCTTTAAAAAGCGTTACCCTAAGGGAACATCTTAGGGCCTGAGAGCCTACCCAAGATAGCTTTCGGGGCCGTGGGGCCTACCTAAGAACACATCTTAGGGCCGCAGGGCCTACCCGAGAATAATCTCAGGGCCGCAGAGCCTACCTAAGAGTCACATTAGGTCCGTAAAATTTTCCAGCTTGATCAGAGCTGTACTTTATAAATTCGTATTCCAAAAATTCAATTGCACCGTGTTATGAATTCCATAAATCCATAAACATGGTAATCATATACCATTTCAAAACAAATATCAGATAACAGTCATAATCCATAAATCATCACATTAAATCGGTGCATCAACAATACGGAAACCAAAGAATTCAGTGTACCACATATTAAAACAATTCAGTAATAAATAGGGAACACACCTCGATAATATGTTCAAATCGTGGATCTACTGATTGCTGGTTTCACCACGCTCTGCTACAGTTTTCGAATCTAATTTATAATATCACTATATTACTAATGGGTAACATAAATAAATCTCTAAAATCATAAAATTTACGAGTCTTACGAGTGAATACTGGTATACGTGGTTTAACTGATCTAGAAGAGTTAGGTCGAGCTATCGAACGATCCGGAGAGTCTCTTGTACCTTCAAACAATAATAATTAATCAGCCCCAAATCTTACTTAATTGTTCAAAGCTAGAATTCTTAAGTATATAAGCATTTTTCGGGTTTGACTATTATTTTGGGGTATTTCGAGTCTGAATTTGGCCAAACGGATTGCGGAATCGGAATCAGGACGTCGAAAAACATAAAGTATGACTTTTTGAAAATTCAGATTCTTGGTCAAAGTCAAAGTCAACCACTTTGACCGTAGATTTGGAGACCTTTGGATTCGAATTTGACAAAACGGACCACGGAAACGGATTCGGCACGTCGAAAACTATCAGGATAGGTATACTCGGAAAAGATTAACGGTCGTTTAATGCTCGGTCAAAGCCATTTTAAGTTTTGGTCAAAGAAAGTCAACGGTCAACGGTCAACGGTCAACGGTCAACGGTCGGGTCGGGTCAACGGTCGGGTCGGGTCGGGTCAACGGTCGGGTCAGACCGGTCAAACCGATTCAGACCGGTCAAACCGGTTCGAACCGGTTGAAACCGGTCAAACCGGTCAGAACAGGTTGAAAACCGGTCAAACCGGTTTCCAGCAGCCACTCGCCCTGCGGCGGCGCGTGTGGCGCGTGAGGCGTCCTCCGGGGCCCTAAAAATCTCGGAAAAATTTCTAAAAATTATTTTGAGCGATTTCAAGATACTTACAACGATCGGTTCAAATTTTTGAACGGCGGAGAGCTCGATTTCAAATCGGCCGAATCTTTGACTGCACCACCTCCTCACGCGCCGCCGTCTACGGCGGACAAGGTTGACACCGGTGAACTCGGAACGGCACAAGGAACACGATGGTGCGGGAGGTGTCGTAAACGGAGCAACGATCAGCGGTGAATTTAAGATTTCCTCGGCGATAGAGCTAACAAAACCGTCGCTACTTTGACTGGAAATTCCCGACGTTTGACCGCGTTTCGCTTCAATTAATTTGAAGGGTTTGTTCCTCGCTCGATGATGAACACAACGGTGGGTTTAAAACGATGATCGGAATTTGGACGGCGTCGGAATCGGAGTTGGAAACTGCGTATGGGAAAGGAAAATTGGGAGCATTTTGGTTCTGAAAATCAGAACCAAATGTACGCTTATAATCAAAGCTGCCGACAGTTTTAGGGTAAATTCAAGGCTTGGTCCTTGGATTTCCTTCACTTCTAAAATGGCCTATAAACTCTCATAAATTTTGATTTAGTCACCAACAATTTACCAATTTTCACAATTAACCTCTAAAATTTCAATTAAATATTATTTTGTAAATATTCGGGTTGTTACACAAATGATGAAGCATTTGAAGTGAACGTGAGCAGCAGACACAGGCATGAAGCAACGACTCTGGTGGTAATAAACCATGTGCTTCACAGTTTCTCCATGCCCTTTCATATGATTGTCGGCAACGCTCAATCGGGACGTGTGTCTTCGCATGGCCGCTTCTCTGCTGTTGCGTTTCTGAATATGCAACGTCTCTAATTTTTTTTTTCTAACACGTGGTAACAACTAAGGTGAATAGATATTAATATTTTTTTTATTTTTAAAATTCATAATAAAAGATAACCAAATTATTGAAAATAAAGTAAAACTAAAAGAAAATAAAAGAAGTAAGAATCTTTGAATCGTTGTTTACAGTTGAGAGTGGCCTTAAACCATGCTTGAGAGCAGCTTCCCAAACAAGGTAGATTCTGTGGACATCAATTGCCCCAACTTCGTGGTGAGTCCAGCCTTCTTGCTGATGAACCACGCCTCCTGCATGCCACGCGTTCTCCATACTATACCGTCAATTAATTCTAAACATATACCCACCACCAACTCATGTTTTAATTACCCCATTTATATATGAAAAAGAAGGGAACCATTGTTACCACCACATATATTTTCATCGATCAATTTTAAAAATAAAAATATATTATCACTAAAAAAGTCATAAAAAATTAAATATAATATAATTTTAAAATTATAAGGGAACGATTGTTTCACCCGTCCCTCGATCTATTTTTGAATGAAACTATAACTCGATGAAATAGGTTCCCGATGGAGCCCAGTTTTGTTCCCATGGTGTTATCCGCTTGTCAAACAGCGTTCCTTCTTCATGAACCATTCTCACTTTAACCTCTAGACGGTTGTTCACAAATAGCGTTGCGTTGAGAATAATAAATGTTCTGTAAATATAGTTTCAATTGGTTGTTATGTTAGTTACCCTTGTTAGTTATGTAGTAGAGCAGTTATACTAGCATCTATATATACATGTTAGCTCAATTTTTAACTAATGATTATGATTAATGAAAGTCTGAAATATTCTTCCAAACCCTCTCATTAGCAATTTAACATGCTTACGTTGTTATACCTCTTAAAAATATGATTCTATATTAATCTACCTACAATAATTTGTAAATGGATCTATCAAAGAATATAAATCGTCGACGCAATTCGTAGAGCATAAGCCATCGATAAAACTCTTGATAAACTCAAAATAAAAATTCATCAAGTCCGTTAACCCGTGATTATATTTATATGTCTTATCAATTTATACATAACAATAATGATTTTACACCTGACATGACAAACGTGTAAAGAGTGTTTGTTTGGGGGTAATGATATAAATTCTAGTAACAAATAAGAAGAGGGACTTGACTACTTTTCTCCTTAACAAAGAAGTATTTTTCCTTCAGCTCATCTCGACCAATATCTTCATATTATAACCCGATCATCGACTACAAATTTATGCTCAAACTAGAAGAAATAAACTGTCATCGACCCACATAATTATTTTTATTTTTCATCAACAAATGTTCTTCCTCCATTCAGAGCTTCATTCAGATCCCAAAATTTGTACATTTTTTTTCAAAAATAAATTCATGCAATGGCAACATTTTCTTCGAATTATAATAACCATTAATGAATCAATAAAATAAATATTTTCAGGTTATCCATTACGTTGAATCACTGTTTCATACTTTGCTATGATGCTATCTATTGTTATTCACTTGCACGGCTGCGTGCATAAGTTGTGTAATAGCATGTGTTTTCCATTTAATACTATAGCGTTTAGAGGTTGCGCGTACATAAATTGTTTAAATTTAATTCGACGTATTCAACAACTGAATAGTATATAACAAACATGGTTCAATACGTTAAATATATACATTTCAAATTTGTGCTTATAATTACATTTTAATATAGCAACGCATGATGAAAAGGTCTAAATTATTTATTCCTGCCAACTACCTACCAACATTTCGAAGGTCATTGGAGCAGTTGAAAATATACAGAGGTCAATGTAGATTTTTTATTCGACTGGGTTAAAAATTCACACTAACATTCACATTTGACTTGATCCGATAGAAATATATATATAATTCTCATTTTATTAAGTAAAATAAGGACCTAATTGAAATAAAAAATATATAGAGGGAGTATTATAATAATTATGTGTAAATATATAAAAGTCAATTATAATGTTATTCTCAAATCTGATCATATTTTTCATTATAAACTTGAATTTTATTCATCTGACTCTATCATTCAAAACAATCTAACTCGATCTAATCCGAACTCAAATTTTTTAAAAAAATCTAACTATATAAAAATTGACCCGAACACATCAGACCCGAAGTGATATTTTATGACCAATGAAAATCATAAGCGTGGATTAAATAAAACTCACATCACTTTTTTTTCCTTATTGTTCATTTAATTTTAATTTTTAATTATAAAAATATCTTTAAAATACTTGAAAATCAAATGGAAATCTACGAAGACACCGGTTACATTTCCAGTCACAGAATTTTCATTAATCATTGCAAACTGCTATTGTTGGGGTAAGGTGACCAATAATAATAAAATCCGTAAAAAAATAATAAAATCGATAGTGTTTTATCGGATATATTAAAAAAATCGGTAAAACGTTTAATAATAACAAAATCGATAGAAATAATAATGTTTCCGGTAATTTTTTACCGATTTTGTTAAAAAAATAATAACAAAACTGGTAGCACATTTCCTTAGCCGTATATTAAGGCTGCAGCTCGTGAGACTTCTCCCTATTGTTGGCGATTTTCTCCAGTTGAAAACAACTCCAAAATTTTCGTCTCCTTCTTTTAGATATATTTTTTTGAAAAGTCCTTTTTAGATTTGAACGTGCCTTTTAAGGCATGAATCAACCGACCTCAATGATAAATAAATTATTGTTATTCCTTTATATCCTAGGTTTGAGTACCAGAAATTCCAGGGGTGTGAGCATTCAATGTCCAATGATTAAGAATTATCTTTGAACATATATTATCTTGTACTTACCTTAAATTTATCAAAAAAAATGTTCCTTTAAGGATCTAAGTAAAATACTTTAAATTTTGAGAACCAATATAGAATGATAAGCAGCTAGGGACCTGAATGTGAATTTTATTAACATATAAAAGGGTTGGGGTAGGGGAGATGAATGGTGAAGTAAATGATAATGGTGAAAAGGCAAGTCCAATGGAAGAATATACGTGCCCAATAATACAAAGGCCTTACAAGCAGTAACAGTAACCATTTTCCCATTATCATTGCGACTGTTCTCTGGGTTTAACTTGATGTACTGTTAACGTTCTATAGTGTATAAACACTGAATACAAAAACAAAACACGAGAAATCATCAATTTAGCTCAATTTATAAATATTAAAAGTTAAATTTATTATTATATTAATTAAATATAGACGTTTAGTCCAACAGTTTTGAATGAGGACTAGTATATATAGACGAAGCAATGGCCATTTGACAAAGATAATACATATGGATCACTTGTTGTCTTATATTCCTTTTCAGATCATTTTCTCAATATTTTAGACCGTGGCATTCACGACCCTCCTTATGCTTGTCTTAATGTAATGGTTTCGGCCTTGTTTACGATAAAAGAATGAACAGAAATTCAATTATATTTCTATGAGGACCTAAGAGATATTTTTACCATTATGAAAAGCAGAACTAAGAATTATCAAATAGTAATAGAAGCACTATTTATGCAATTCCACCAAAAATATGGTTCCCATTTTGCTCGGCGTTTTTCGCGGCTGCGCTTCTGAATAGTGCAAAAAACCAACCCAATCCAACCGCCCCCCAAAGATAATATTAACTGTAAAGAAACTCCAAGTAAAACTTCATCCCGCTCTGGCTTTCCTTCTTTCACTTTCTAAATTGTAGTTTTTGAGTGTTTTCTAATCTTCCTCTCCGCGGTGTCGTTTTCCCTTGTTTGCAAAACTGGATCGCTGCATTTCCTCGTCGAGAGTCGGTCTTAGATCTGATCCCATCTCCTCGTTTTACAGCATCGACTAAGATTTGTTCATTTAGACTGAGATAAGATTATCCTACTAAGTGTAATGTAATATAGAGCAATAGTTAGATCAAAATCTGAACTCAGATTCATTTTCTGGGTGTGGGTCGACGGACTAATGGGGATTTGTTTTAGCATTGAAGAACAGTCACACCGATCTCACAGTAAGGCTCCAGGTTATTTTCAATTTCATTTAGTTTTTTCTTGTGATTTGTCTTTTTTATTTCTTTAGTTTAAGTTTCTAGCTCTCTTCGGTGTATCTGTTTTATGTTTTTCATGCTTTTGTGCTGGTTTGTACTTAGTTTTCCTGTTCTCAATGTTACATTTGAAACTTTTGCTTATTTGATTGCTAGAAATTCATTAGCTTTTGACATTGTTCATGTGTTTTTCTTTGGTCTTGATTATGATTGTGATACATTTTAGGTTGAAATTTGTGAAATGTTGTTCAACTGAAGAGTTGTAGTGTGGGAAACTTCAATCAAGATGGTGCGAGCATGATTTTCAGTAAATTTAAGGTTCACAACTTGTTATATGCTATACCTTTGCAAAAACCAGCATGATCTAGAGAATCATGACAGTAATTGTTTGGGTCGAATTTGAACAAACCGTTACAGGTTGAACAATTAGTGCTTTCCAATTATGCCTTGTGTGACCGATCTTTTCTAATCAGCATAATAGAATTCTCAAAATAAGATGGATGTCTATGTTCCATTCTTGTAAATCTTACTTTATCATGAACTTCAGACGGAGGACTTAAAAGTACTGCATCCTCAAACAAACAAGAAAATTCCGACTCACTCAAAACCAGAAGCCCAAGCTTTATTGCTTTGACAGTCAAGGATGTCAAAGATCTACGGCAGAATCCTGGATATAGAAACGTTGACATATTCACTTATGCGGAGATGAGGTTGGCTACAAAGCAATTTCGTCCAGACTATATTCTCGGTGATGGTGGCTTTGGGGTTGTTTATAAAGGAGTAATAGATGAAAATGTGAGACCTGGTTACAAATCTACGGCTGTTGCAGTTAAGGAGCTTAATCCTGACGGGTTCCAAGGTGACAGAGAATGGCTGGTAATCTCCTTGAATTTTTTAATTGGCATATTCTATGTAATTCCTTTAATTTGAGCTGTTATGATTTTATTTGTGCTATACCTACATTTATGGATTCATAATCTTTCATACCACTGCCAAACACCGGAACAAACTTATTGATACAGCCTTCCACTTCCAAATAAAATCGAGAGGGACAATATAAATAAGTTTATCTAGCTGGGGAAGACTGCTCGGTTTATATTAGGATTCTGTTATAGTATTACAATTATGAGAATCAACTTTAAAGGAATACATTAATTGTACACTCACCCTATTATGTTATTAATATAGTTTGATTATTTCAAGTGCAAAGTTTCTTGGTCCAATTCACTTCTATTATTTAATTTTGTTTACTTATGCTGTATTGAGTTAGATAAAGAGAAGAGTAACTTAAACATTAAATGAATGTCTTGGATAGGCATGCATATGCTTTTCGGCATTTATAATCGATATTTTTAAAAAAAAGGATTGATATGGGTTTTCATGTTATTTTATATGGTAAACTACATTTGTAATCACTGAACTTTTAGAGGGTTTTTGTTTTGGTCACCGAACTTTTAAATCTAGCATTACAGTCACTATACTTTTAATTCGCTTTCATTACGGTCACTGCCGTTAGAAAATGCTGGTAAGTTAGATCATTTTGTGCATTCCTCTTTCTTTTTTTATTTAGAATAAAAATTCAACAAAGAATATATTTGCTTCTGTTTGTGCCTCAATCTTTGTTTTGCAGGCTGAAGTCAACTATCTAGGACAACTCAGCCATCCAAATCTTGTGAAGCTTATTGGATATTGCTGTGAAGATGATCATCGGCTGCTTGTCTATGAATACATGGCAAGTGGGAGCCTCGAAAAACATCTTTTTCGCAGTAAGTGGTAGGAAAAAAAGTAATTTTACATCTATGTTTAGCAGTTAATGAGCTATAAATATACCCGCTAAAAGCATCTGCATTGAGCATTGCATATCAAGGAAAGATGTATCTGTTTTGAACCATAGAAAGAACGAAAGCATTTTTTATTTACCCTATTTATTCTTGGTTGGTAGGAGTTGGTTGTAGTTTGACTTGGTCAGAAAGAATGAAGATTGCTTTAGATGCTGCAAAAGGGCTTGCTTTTCTTCATGATGCGGAAAGACCCATCATATACCGTGATTTCAAGACGTCAAACATATTGCTGGATGTGGTCAGTCATCATTTCTTTGTTTTTCATCAGTTGGCCGTACAATTAATCGTGTATTATTTTATGGAATCTTTAAAAATGGGAAGACTAATAAACTTGTATATGATCTTTTCTCAGTTCCATACCCTTTCTAAAGAAATTTCTACAAACAGAAATTTAGTTTTATTGTAGCTCCTAAAAGTCAAAAGCCTTATGACAAGGATTATCCATACCTAGAGTTCAATTGAAACTTAAGTCGAAGTTTCCCATGTTTTCTGATTAGGAAGTTTTAGTTTTTATTTCTAAATATGCATGTAACCTGTAGGACTTCAATGCAAAGCTCTCAGACTTTGGACTTGCGAAGGAGGGACCAATGGGAGACAAGACCCATGTGTCAACACGAGTGATGGGCACATATGGATATACTGCTCCTGAATATGTGATGACTGGTTAGTAATTAATTATTCTGTTACAATGGAACTGGAACTATTCATCTTTGCAAAAAATGAGGAACATTGTTAAGTCATAAAGATAGGATCTTAATAAATTATTAATAGGCTTCTCTTAGACAAGTGGTGTTAAAAAAGACCGTTACCTTTTATTTTAATCTTTAATTATTTTTAATATGCCTGGTATATATCATCCTGTTATGCTAATGGAGTTTAAAAGCTGCCCTGGCATTGGATGGAATCGTTTTCTTTCTTTTATTCGCGGTAATTAACATTTTGTTCAGTTCAACGGAAGTTGGAAGTATTGTTTTCGTGGAACACGTTCCTGGTGTTTTAGTGGTATGCGTCTTGATATTCCAAAAATGCATAAGACAGTATGTGAAATCAGATGTCAACATTCCACAATAATTTTGGAACTGTTTCAATTTTATTTTTACAGCGAAATTCTTGTGTATTAGAATTGTTTGTTGGCTTTATGACTTGAGAAAAGTATTTATTATGCATGAAATATATTTAGTATTCTGAAATTAGAAGAGGATGGAGACAAATTGTTTCAACTGCCTCATAGAACGTGTTATAGAACAGTTCTGTGATGCTCTTCTTTTGTTATATCCGTTCCTAAGCTCTACTCATAGAATCTTAATGTTTAGTTATGCCGGTGCTAGAAATGATAAAGGCTAACCAAGATGTAGTATTGATATGACCAGGCCATTTAACGGCAAGGAGTGATGTTTACGGATTTGGAGTCGTGTTACTCGAGATGCTCCTCGGAAGAAAAGCAATGGACAAGAGCAGGCCTAGCCAAGAACATAACCTGGTTGAGTGGGCTCGCCCCCTCTTAGTCCATAATAAGAAACTTATGAGGATCTTAGACCCTAGAATGGAAGGCCAGTACTCAGCTAAAATTGCAATGAAGGTAGCCAATTTGGCACACCAATGCCTTTGCCAAAACCCCAAAGGGAGGCCTCTCATGAGCCAAGTGGTTGAATTACTTGAGACTTTTCAGACAAAGGTGAGTGATGAAGAGGCAATGATCCAACGCGGGGGTGGTGGCATAACCCTATATGAAGCTCCGGGTAAATCCCCCCGCAGTCGGAATCCGGGCAGAAGTGAAAGTCATAGAGAAGTGGGTGCAGAGGGAAGCAAACCAACAAATGGAAGAAGCAAGAGTGAACCTCCCAAAGAGGTTGATCTCTATGATCCTCCTTCCTTTCTCTCTCTCTCTGTAGAAGAAACAATGTGAGTGGAAACTTAAAACTTGCACTTCTTCTTGTCTCTCTCTCTCTCTCTCGCTGTGAAATGAATATGAGATTTTATGGAAGACTGCAAGTGGTGGTTAGCCGGCCGGCCTCCAATGGAGGGATGCCATGTTGTAACTTGTATTCCATTACCTGCTTATTTTTAAACAACAGCATCATTTCTTTCAAACTTTTGTGTTTGAAGAAGAAGCTGCAAGTTCTAAGTTTTGCTTTCGTATTTTTACCACCAATTTGAAATTTTATTTCATATTCCTCCAAACTAATTATCGCGAAAAAAGGTATACTATGAGTAGAACACGGAAAAAACACTTTTAAATGATATTTTAAATATTTTCCCAAAGAGTATGAAAACTAGAGTATACTAGTCGCATCCATTTTCCCCAAAATCATCAAAAGACGTACACCGGTCACTAAAGAACATTGCTATCACGATGAAGGATGAACATCATAAACACTAGTTTAAAAATATATATAACAATGATGACACATCGACAAATATATCATATTACAATTCAATTGTGATCTATGATTGTCAATTCATTTGTGATCTATGATTGTGAGAGTGTAACAATATAACAAAATCAGTCTAATGATCCAAGTTAACGATGTATCAATAAGATGATTAAATAAACACCAACTAGAACAACGACATCAAATTTAATTCTAAAAAAATTGTGTTATAAAAATATAAAATATAAAGCATTCTCATTATATAAAAAGAAAAGAAAAGATTAATTAAAGCAAAACCAAATGAGATCTTGATAAACTGAGAAAGGTTGAAATCATAAGATTTTGAGTGTTTTAATTCAACTTGCATTCTTTGAAATATTTCCGGAATTTATTATAGTCGAATTATTGGGTAGGTGATTGGGTTGTTTGGTAGCGGAGGTTCAAGAGAGAATTAGGCCTCTGAGCAGCTAGTAGAGATCCAATGCTATCCATGCAAATATCCTGTTTTGTTCTCTTTTTCTTAATAATTGAACTCTCGTACAAAATTAACATTTATATATTCCTTTTAGTATTCTCAATTAAATAAAAAATTGAAAATATTAATTAATACGTACGTATCCCTTTACTTCATCTCTCTATAGTTGAGGCGATAAAATAACTCTATTTCGTCATTACAATTATTTGCATATGTTTGAGTATAAAATAAATATAATTATATATATTTCTCTTGACAGTGATAATGATCGATCTCTTCTTTAAATGATTTTCCATTTTTGCTACTAGTTTTTAAAATTGATTATTATTAATTTAGGTGTTGTTTAATATATTTAAAACTTAAGTGCTTAAAATTTAAATTATAAATTTTTCAGTATTTATTTAAGATATGATTTGAATGTTTGGCAAATATAAATTTTAGATGATAATAATGGTTAAGAGAAATAAAATAAATCAATGGTTAAATGCGCTGTATTACTGGCCTTGAAGAGGTTGGTAACCAAATAACAAAAAATACTATAGTTTTAATCGTTCACATATAAATTGTTGAATTATTATTATTTGGTTGAAATTCTTTTAACATTTTTATTTAATTAAAAAATTTTTTTATTTTATTAGAGTGCGAAGATTAAATTTTAAAATTTATTTTAAAAAACAAACTTCTTGGTGACATTTAGAAGTAGACTTAAAGAACTACGTAACTTGTTCATGCATACCTATAGTAGCCGTAATTTAACGTTTAACAGTAAATAACGTCGATAACAAGATTTTATTCCCATTATTCGACCACGATTTAAAAAAAAAAATAAGTGTTTAACAGTAAATTGAACCTGACAAATTCACATAATTAAAGCAAAAAAAATACCCTTTTCCCTATTTCTCTGATTTTCAGCTCATTAAATCGAACCTGACAAATTCACATAGTTAAAGCCAAAAAATACACTTTTCCCTATTTCTCCGATTTTCAGCTTGTGCTTGGTTGTTTCTGTAATTTTGGGCTCTGCATTTCCTTCATGTTCTTTTCTTCTTCTGTTACTCTTTCTCTCTAAAACCCATATGACATTTTGTTTTCTGAAATTCCATTTGATTTTTTTTTTGGTAATTTATGCACTTATTTTTTGTTTTAATTTATGGTTTTGGGTTTTAGCTGCAATTTGTTTGATGTTATACTTTACGCTTTGAAGCTCATTGTGCTCTTCAATTTAGAACATTATAGCCTTTTTTAACATTTATCTTTGGGTTTGATATTAATTTTTAGTTTTAGTTTTTAGTTTTAAGGTGATGTTGTTAAGTGAGCAACGATGGTGCTTGAGGTAATAGCTTAATTTCTGAATCTTTTTAATGCATTTTTTTAAAATTTAGTGTGCATTTTATGCAGGTATTGAGAGAAATTTTGATTGTGAAACTTGAAAATTAAGCTATTTGGGACTCTATTAAGTTTCCTGGTTTTTGCCATATATGAAGTGAGATCTTATTTCTTAGTGCTGGCGGTAAAATGGTGAATGCTCTATCAATATCGCTGTATTTTAGACCTTCAAAGTTCAGATACTAGATCAGTGGGGGTACTTAATGTTCTTGGAGGGAGGGTGTTAAAGGAGAATTTTTAGGGAAACTTAGCTGCCTTAAAATGTGTGATGAGAAAAGTGGGTCTTCAATTATAATTATTATTTTTAAAATAAATTGTGTGAAATTTTAAAAAAATTCACGACCGCGACATCCCTAGTGACCGCAATGGAATTCGTTATGTCCGCGATGGAATTCGTTATGTCCGCAACTGCGATATACACGACGTGACTGAAAACGTAACCGCGATCGCTATTTAAATCCCTGGAGATAATTGTAATAATATCAACCTCTCTAATTTATTTTCTTCCAAATAAATCCTTATTTTATCTAATGAAAATAATATATATATATATATATATATATATATTTGTGTGTCGAGTCAAATACGAATGGGAATGTGAGTTTTTAACCCAAAAATCATCTTATGCAGAATTAGCAAGTATTTAAGTTTGCTAATCATTTTCATCTTCTTTCATTCAACCATCAACCTGCTAAGTGCTTCTCTACGCAAAGAAAAAACAATGTGGAAGCTTAAGGTCTCTCAAGGGAACGAACATGGACTCAAAAGCTCAAACAATAACATCGGCAGACAGTACTGGGAGTTCGACCCTGATCTTGGTACACCGCAAGACCGAGCTCGAGTCGAACTGGCTCGGAACCACTTCACCGACAATCGTTTTCGAACCAAGCAAAGCTCTGATCTTCTAATGAGATTTCAGGTACGCACACACTAAATACAATGTTTTCTTCATCTTTAATTTATGTAATTGTTTCTGGTGCAGTTTGCAAGGGAGAATTCATCCGCAGGTGATGAAATAAAGCTGCCTGCCGCTGCTGCTGCTAAGGTCAACGCCTCTGGGATTGAGGAAACCGTGAAGGTTACATTAAGAAAGGCTCTAAGATTCTATTCAACGTTGCAAACTGAAGATGGATTCTGGCCTGCTGATTATGGCGGCCCTTTGTTCCTTCTACCGGGAATGGTACATATATGCTAACTCACTATTTTTCATCATTTTCTTTTTTGGTCTAATTCTTTAGAACGTCCTTCTACAATGCGTTTTTGGAGGATTTGATTCTTTTAAAATAATTTGATCATTTCTAAGGCCTCTGTGTTTCTGAATGAATACTCGGAGCAAGCTAAGGGAGAGAAGGGTTGTTATGATAACGAAGATTTAAATCTGAATTAATCAGTCAATAAATCAAATATAAAGTCGTTTCAATACCATCTCAATTAAGAAATTACATAAAACTAAATTATTGAATAAACTCAATTTGCTTATAATGTTAAATTACTAATGTGGTTATTAAAAGATTAAAACTACATCTCTTATTAGCCCCACTTCTCCAATTTTTACTCTACTGAAATCATGTAAGCTATTGTAATATAATTTTTGGATAAAGTAGATCATATATCACTAAATTGTGATTAAATGATTGTTCTAATTACTGAACTTTCAAAAGTCATAAAATGATCACTATAATATTATTGTAAATGCAAAGGTTTGATCAATTTCATAATCAATGATCTCTGATATACTTTACCCATAATTTTTCCCGATAACTTCTTATTCATTTTCTATTTTAATTATCATTTTATTCTCTTAATAAATATAAAATTAACTAGTTATTCTTTTATGATCACGTAGCAGTATAGAAGTGGTTATGGAGTTTTGGCGTTTCACTGTTCGTATTATTAAATGTTTTTAATTAATTTGTTTAATCTTATAAATTAAAGGCGATATTGTAGTCATCTCGTTAGCTTATCTGCAGACTTTTCGCTTAAATATTATTTCATGGAAAATGAAGTTCCATCAATAACATTAACATCACATCCCTTTCATAAACTTACAAAATGGTCCCCTCCAGAGCCTACCAAGTTATTATGATATAAAAGAGGGTTTAAATCATGTAGATGTGAACAAGGACAGAATCAAAGAATATAGTAAAGAGGTACGTAAATAATTAGAATTAAATATTGAGAAAGATCAGCGAGTTTAATTTCAAAGAACAAGTATCCAATAAAGAATTAAGCCTAAAAGATTGAAGAGAACAAAATTTGATCAATATTTAAAATAATAGGAACCTAAAGTGTCATTTGATAGAAAATTTTGAGGGGACAAGAGCCCCAATTTATTTGGTCGATGATGATTTAAGTTTTTATAAATTTAAATATTGGATGTATAGATTTTAAGCAAAAGTATAAAGAAATATAGTATAATTTAAGATTAAAAAATATTGAAAATAAGTGCGATCGAAAATGTAATAAAAAAGTATAACATTTTAGGTTGCTTCCAACCTAAAATGTTACATACTTCATAACATTTTTGTTAAACATAAAATGTTATGAAGATTGTAATATTTTCGGTTGCCAACAAAAAATGTTATGAAGAATATAACATTTTAGGTTGAATCGATAATATTATGAAGATGGTAATATTTTAGGTTATGTCAAACCTAAAATGTTATGCTTTTTTATAACATTTTCGGTCGCTTTTATTTTCACTGTTTTTTTAACCTTAAATTATTAGGTTATATCGTGGAATTACCCAAATTTTATCCTTTTAAAATTTAAATTTAAATATTTAATAAGTTATTTTATTTTTTAAGTTCGATAATTTGGTCTCGAATGTTCGATATTAATTCAATTTCTGAATGTAAAAATGCATTATTATTATTATTATTATTATTATTATTATTATTATTATTATTATTATTATTATCTATTTTGAATAAATATATAAGATTTGGGAGAAGATAAATGGTACTTGAACTTGGTGGATTATATGATAGGTGATTGGGTTGTTTGTAACCGGAGCTTTGGACATAATTTTGCCATCCCAGCATCGGCAGGAGATACGCAGCTATCTATACAACCATCAGGTTTTGTCTTTTGCTTTGTTTATTTATCCTAATCAATCCTCTTTTCCCATAATACATATTCCTTTGTTGGTATACTCTTATTCCTTACTTAAGGTATATATGGTTGAAAGTGAAGTTTTGATTCCTCTATTACACTCGGTATTTGGGATTTAGTCCCTATTTTTTTATAATATTATTAGTTAATTTAAACAATTAACTTCATTAATTACTCTTAGATTTTTGGTTAAATCATATTTGTGATATTTTTTTATTAATTTAATAGTGATTACAAGGTAGACCATTTAATTTTGAAAGATTTTAAATTGTTCACTGATATTTTAATTTCATTAATCAGATTATTTATCTATTTAAATGAAGCTAATTAAGTCATCTCTCTATAATATTTGACAGATTGATTGAACGGACACTAAACAAAATTAATATAATTATACATTTAGTCCTTATTATTTATACATTCTATCAAGTTAGTATAATCTAATAAATTTAATCCCCAATGAGATATTTCTAAACCCTTATTAGGTTGAATTTGGATGGAGAAAATATGCTTCTCGAATCGGGTCAAGTTAACCGAAAACTCGTCCCAACCTAACTTGTCATCCCTATACATAATGATGGGAGGGGTAAAGTTCCTAAATTTTTGTTTAATGACAATTTTGATTCTTATTAATTTGAACATTTGTCATATTAAGTCTTATTTTTTAAAATTTGATATTTTTATAAATTCTGTAGTTAGATAACTTGATTCCTCCCACAGCACTCTCCTACGTCACCCTCAGACTGCTCGGAGAAGCAAAGGATGACGGTGACGGTGCAATGGAGAATGCAAGGAATTGGATTCTGAATCACGGTGGCGTCACCTTTATTCCTTCCTGGGGCAAGATGTGGCTTTCGGTACGTATATGTTTATATAATAATTCATTTCTCTCTATATATATATAAATAATCTATAAGCAAGACGATGCTGACGAGGTGTTTGAATATTTGTTTCTGAGGTGCTGGGAATATACGAGTGGGATGGGAACAATCCACTACTCCCAGAACTATGGCTTCTTCCTTACTGTCTGAATCCCATACATCCCGGACGGATGTGGTGTCACAGTCGGATGGTGTATCTGCCAATGTCTTTTTTATATGCCAACAAGTTTGTGGGGCCCATTACTTCCCTTGTTTTGTCTCTCCGTCGAGAACTCTATTTGCTTCCTTATCACCTCGTTGATTGGAATGAAACCCGTTATCTTTGTGCTAAGGTAACTACTTAATTTTGCATTTTGCTCCAATTTTGGTGAGTAAATTGATTTTTTTTTAATTTTAGTGATTAAAATAGATGTAAAAAAATAAAGTGAACGATAAAATTTATAATTTATCTTTTTTACCTATTAGTTACTATACTTTTCTTGGCTTCATTACAATATTATCCGAATTTATAACATATAAATTCACAAAAAATAGATCAATCATATTCGAATCCATAAAAATAAATCATGTATATTATATTTTATCTAATTCTGATCATTTATTTTAAAAAATGTTATATTTCAGTCATTTATGTTATTGATTTATTATATTTTGGTTATTGGACTTTAGATAAAATATCAATTTAATTTTAAATTTTAGATAAATATTAATTTGATCTCAAAATTTGAACCGTCATCGAACATTATCGCCAGTGATAGTTCAACCCTAAAATTTCAAAATTTTCCTTTTCTAATATCTTAAACGTAAATTTGATATTTATTTCTTATAAATATATTGATTATAATTATATCTTATTGGATAATTGTAATTTTTAATGCATATATGTATTATTATTAAGTAGGTAAATATATTTGCAGGAAGACCTATATTATCCACATCCTATAATACAAGATTTGTTATGGGAATGCCTTGAAAAAGTAGTAGAGCCTGCTCTACAGAAATGGCCATTCTCTAAGATAAGGAAAAAGGCTGTTGACGTTGTGATGCAACACATCCACTATGAGGATGAAAGTACTAATTATCTTTGCATTGGCCCTGTGAGTAAGGTAAGCTACTTGTTCTCATGAATCAACATTTGATATAAACTCGACGGATTCTGATTTAACTCAAGTAAATCGAGTTTTTTTAAAGGATGAGCACAAGTTAGATTCAAGTTTTGAATGAAAAAAATTGATCCGACATGATATGATATAATAATATATTAACTCTTATATATTTAGAGATAATTGTAATAATATTCCTTATATTTTTTTTAATTAAGTGCTTATTTTACCTAATAAAAATGAAATTATATATATCAAATTGAGTGTGGATTTTTACTTTGAAATTTAGATTAGATAGAGTTATATTAAACTCCGGTCAAATCAAGTACATTGAAGGTGTTTAATTTTCGAGTTAGATTCAAGAGGACAAAAAACTTGATCCGACCTAAATTTGGAGGTGTTTAATATTTGAGTTGGATTCAAGCGGATAAAAAATTCGATCCGACCCATGACGATATATACTTGTTCCAAACTGGCCTTTTTGTTAAAACCCAACATTAATTTTCTAATAATATGTACGTGAACTACAGGTCCTGAACATGGTATGTTGTTGGGTCGAGGACCCAAACTCCGAGGCATACAAGTGTCACCTTTCAAGAGTTAAAGATTACCTCTGGGTTGCCGAAGATGGCATGAAAATGCAGGTTTATATATAGGCATCTACATTGATATAAATATATAGGGTTTAACAGATGAAGAAACACTGTGTCTGTGACCTTCTGTATGATGCCAGGGATACAATGGATCTCAGCTATGGGACGTTGCTTTCTCAGTTCAAGCAATCTTGGCAACCGACCTGGTGGACGAATATGGTTCAATGCTTAAGAAAGCTCACTGCTTCATTAGAAACACACAAGTACATGCAGATTAACAACATCTAAATTCTTTCTTTCTTTCTTCTTATGATTAAGAATCAGAACTGACTGTTGTATTGCACTTGGATTGGTTAATTAAAGGTGAAAGAAAAACAATGGGAAAAGCCTTAGTTTATGGTATCGCCACATTTCAAAGGGAGGGTGGCCTTTCTCAACTCCAGATAATGGTTGGATCGTCTCCGATTGCACTGCCGAAGGATTGAAGGTACATGTGATTTTATTGGTTAATGATATGATTGATTAACTAAGGGGAAATTAATAAAAACTTGTGAATATCAGGCAGCACTTTTGTTATCAACGATGCCATGTGACGTAGTAGGTGAAGAGATTATAGCATTAGCACCAGATCGATTACATGAAGCTGTTAACGTCATTTTGTCTTTACAGGTAACATATATAAATTCAATTTATAAAACTTTTCAGACTTCTCTACTGTTATTCTGTACGAGATAATGACAGTGGTAAACCCTAAATAAAAAACTCACAAAAATAATAAGAATACAAAAGATTTTGGGTTATGTGCAGCTTTCAAGACTTAATCGACTAGCCTATAACCCTCATCACTGGTATCTATTTGTAGAGATAATTGCTTGATTATAAAGAAAACTTGCACAGCAATAAATCTATTCAAATTAGATGTCTTGCTTTAGGTCAACGTCTAACATAGAAAGTATAGTCATGTACAGATTTCATGTGCGACAAGATTCTCAGTTTTCTCCTAATTTTATTTCTTTACCCGATTAGATCGCATCATATACTTTTCGGAATTAAATTAAGACTGAATTCGGATCACAAAACTCTTTAACATCTGACATTTTTTTGGATAGTATATTTAATTTGCTTTTTCGTTAATTTGCAGAATAACAATGGTGGTTTTGCATCATATGAGCTCACGAGATCTTATGCATGGTTGGAAGTAAGCACTATTTCATCCATTTAGATAATGAAGGAGAATTGATTTTGTTTGAGATTTCTTAACTTTTTTTCTGGGGGTGTGTGGTCTCTTGCAGATGTTCAATCCAGCTGAACTGTTTGGAGATATCATGATTGATTATCAGTATGATCCAAAAACACGTCTTTCTCTTAAGTTTTCTAGCTAATAATCACAACATAATTCGGCTGCCGTTGTAGCTTACTTTAATAACTGAAAATTCGATAATTCAGATACGTTGAATGCACTTCAGCAGCAATACAAGGCCTCAAATTATTCCGAAAGCTGCATCCAAGTTACAGAAGCAAAGAAATAGAAGCATGCATTAGCAAAGGAATCAACTTCATACAGAGCATACAACGACCCGATGGCTCGTGGTATGGGTCATGGGGAGTGTGTTTTGTGTACGGAACATGGTTCGGGATAAAGGGGTTGGTGGCTGGTGGACGGACTTACCACGACTGCGATAGTATCAGAAAAGCATGCGATTTCTTGCTGTCCAAGCAACTCCAGTCTGGTGGGTGGGGTGAAAGCTACCTCTCCAGCCAAAATAAGGTATTATTTTGAATTATTACTACTAATTACATGCAACCGATATAACGAATTAATTATATTCTTTTTTCGCAACACAAATTGTATAATTATTTGTAATAATGAAAATACGATAATAACGAAGGTAAAACAGTCGTAAAATAAAAAATACACAAAATTTTGTGTCTAAACTCTAATATATTTTTGTGTGCGGATAAATCAGAATTTTATTATCCAAGAGCAATGAAATTTACAACTAATCACCAATCAAGACAAAGGAGCATTACAAACATACAAAAGAACAAAAGATTGGTTAGACTATATTCCAAGCATTACAAAGATGGAAGTTAGTGCAATCAAGTCTATTAATAGTTTTTCCTCTAAGCCTTATACTAACTATTTCAATGATTTCCTTGAGCAAGTTGTCAACAGTTTGGGATCTTCCTTGAAATAGTCTGTGATTACGTTCTTGCCACAAAAAATAGATATAAGCATTCCATGAAATCTTCAAAATAGTGGTGATTAGAGACTTCCCTTTCCACTTAGAGCTGGCACGAGAAACCATTTCTTCCCAAGTCAATGCAGTGTAGTTCATACCATTCAGTTGAAGTACAGATTTCCAGAGGTCAATAGCCAAGGGGCATTGAGAAAACAAGTGATCCTTGCTTTCGTTTGATGCCCTGCAGTTCACGCAAATTCCAGCAGTGATTAATCCCATGCGCTGTAAGCGATCGCAAGTGGGTAAACTGTTCAAGATGGCCATCCAAGTAATCAAGATGTGTTTTGGTAAGTGCATAGGGTACCATAAAAGACGGTGCCAGTGCACTTTCGGCCCTTGCATTCGAATTTTTCCCCATATTTCCTTCGCTTGCTCAGAATACCAGAAGAATAAAGAGGATAAGCAATATTTCTCAACTTGAGAATTCTTCTAATATTCCAGCTGATATTAGACCCAATCTCAAACTGTCAGAAATTATGATCCTTGCAAACGTAGCTATTCAGCCATGCAACCCAGAGCGAACCATTTCCTGCAAGGATCTTTCTAATAAGACTCATAATGCACGCTTTGTTCCAAGTGGTAGTATTTTTCAAACCTAAGCCTCCTTCAGATTTTAAAAGACAAATTTGGTCCCAACTAACTCTTGCTCCAGTTGTCGATTTGTCAGCTCCTTTCCAAAAGAACCTTGAGCATAATTGATCCACTGATTTTAAAGTAGAAGCTGGAAGAATTAATTGTCTACTCCATAAATTGCTGACACTAAAAAGAACAGACCTGATTAGCTCGAGTCTGCCAGCATAACTTAAGTTTCTTGTAGACCAGTGGTGTAACCTTTGCCTAATCTTGTCAAGGAGAGGTTCACAGTCTTTCAGAGAAAGTTTTCGTGTAACAAGAGGTATACCAAGGTACCTAACAGGCAGGCAGTCTATTTTAAATCCAGTGATAATTTTCAGATTCTCAATATCCCTAGAGGATATACCCGCAGAGAAGATTTCACATTTAGAGGGATTTAAATGAAGTCCAGAAACTTGATGAAACTGGTGGAGAACACTCAAGACACCAGCTACAGAGTCCATATTTCCTTTGTAGAAAATCAGTAAGTCATCTGCAAATGAGAGATGAGTTAACCCAATTTTCTTGCATTTTGGATGAAAAGCAAAGATTCTTTTGGCAACAACAATATTAAGCATTTTTGAAAGCACATTTATTGCTAGGATGAAAAGATAAGGAGAAAGAGGATCCCCTTGTCTTAAACCTCTGGCCCCTTTGAAATAACCTATTAAGGTGCCATTAAAAGCAATAGAGTACCTAGCTTGAGAAAAACAGATTTCAATCCAAGCAATAAATTTTTGAGGAAGATGGAGGGCTTTAAGGATTGCTAATAAGAAATTCCAATGCAAAGAGTCGAAAGCTTTATGAAGATCTATCTTCATTGAGCATCTTGGAGTGATGGATTTCCTATCATATCCTTTTACCATCTCCTGGGCAAGGAGAGCATTATCGATGATATCACGACCACGGATAAAAGCAGTCTGATTTAAAGAGATGATCACAGGCAGAAAATCAATCAACCTATTAACAATGATTTTAGAAATAATCTTGTAGATGACTGAACAGCAGGAGATTGGCCTGAAGTCTTTAACAGTGCAAGGATTAGGGACTTTGGGGACAAGGGCAATTATAGTGGAATTGAAAGCAGGGTGAATATAGCCATTGCTGAAAAAAATAATTGACAGAATTGAGGACGTCTTCTCCCACTATTGACCAGCATTTCTTGAAGAAGAAAGAAGAGAAACCATCCGGTCCTGGGGCTTTTTCATTGCCTTGATTAAATAAGGCATTTTTAATTTCTTCAGTAGAGACCTCCTTAACTAGAGAAGGAGAAACTTCAGAGGGTAATGAAAAGTTAAGGAGGTCTTGGAGAATGGAAGAATCCATATCCTTGACCAAAGGATCAGTTGTACCAAGTAACTTATAGAAAAAAGTAGTCACTTCATTAGCCATGAAATCAAAAGTTTCAAGCCTATTTCCTCTTTCATCAAGAAGGACTCTTGTAGTATCCCTCTTGTTTTTAAAAGCCACTATAGAATGAAAGAATTTGGAGTTTGTGTCTCCTTCTTTAATCCATTGAACTTTTGCCTTTTGCTTGAGGAACAGAGATTCGGCTTCTTCAAAGGTCTTTAACTGATCTTGAATTTCAAGTTCATTCACAATGGAATCATCTCCCTTGAGAGTGAGAAGTTGCCGATTTTCCAGGTCAATTCTCTTTAGTTTCACACGGTTCGAGAGATTGATGAAGTTATCTTTGTTGAATTTCTTTAGGCAATCTTTGAGTCTTCTAAGTTTAGAGAATAAAATCATCATGGGATTTCCATGAGCATCTTGAGACCAAGAATTTCTAACTAGGAAATGGATGAGAAGCCCCAGAAATTAAAAAATTTGAAAGGTTTGGGTCTTGTTGCAGGGGACTCTTTTGAAAGTCATATGATGACCATACTATGGTCAGAAACACCTGGAGCAAGGAATTCCACAAAGGAATGATGAAAGAAAGAATCCCAAATAGGATTAATCAAAATTTTGTCAAGTTTCCTGGCAAGAAAAAGGTCCTGTTGCTTGTTGCTCCAAGTGTACTTAGGCCCAAAATAAGGGTGGTCAAGGAGGTTATGCTCATGGGTAAACTGTTGAAAATCGCTCATGTCAGTAGAAGAATAAGGCCCTAACAGCTCATGGTCAGAGCTTTCATGGGAGTGCAGAAAAATATTAAAATCTCCTCCTAAGACCCATGGAGAATGACCAACAGTAGTACTAACATCCTTTAATGCTAAGCTCTAATATTTTGTATCTATTTATTGACATAAGTTTCTTTTTTTACAAAGAAATTTATATGCTCTTCACCGGTTTCCAAAAGAAAGAAAGTAAAGTTCTATAAGGATTAACCTTCTCCGTATAAAAAGAATTTCTTTTTAACTATCTGGTCAAAAAGATTTTGGATCACACAATTGTAAGATTGTTCATGAATACGACTTATGCATTTCATTCAACACAGGTGTACACGAACCTGGAAGGAAACGAGCCGCATCTGGTGACAACAGCATGGGCAATACTAGCTTTGATTGAAAGTGGACAAGCAGATAGAGATCCGATGCCATTGCAGCGTGCTGCCAAGGTGCTGCTCGATTCTCAGCTGGAAAATGGAGATTTCCCACAACAGGTACTATCTGTTAACAGTACCTGGTACAGAAACAAACAGAAAAGAAAAACACATTTTTGTCCTTAATTATGGAAAAAACAAGTGCATATATTCTTCTAATAATAAATCTGGAATCTTTACAGGAGAGTATTGGAGTGTTCAACAAGAATTGCACCATCAGTTATTCATCCTACAGAAACATATTTCCCATATGGGCACTGGGAGAATACCTCAACTGTGTTCTACTTGCCAATTCCTGGGAACTGAAGAAATCGTATGTTCCTTCCAAGAATATTTCGATGTAAATAAATAAAAGAGGTGAAGGAAATTTGTGAAGAAGTGTTGTATATGATTGAAACCTGCAAACAGAGTATGAACCCTAAGTTGTTTCTATGGTAGATTCCAGAAATAAAATTTATGTATATTCAGTGCTGGAACCACGTGGAGAGCCCACCCCAACTTTTTATGGTTTAATTATATTTTAAGATCCTAGAAGGTTTGAAACCGTTATAATTATGTTATGGTTCTTCTAAATTTTTTCTACTTTAATTACATTTTAAGACTTTGTTAATTTTAAAGTTAATACAATTAAGTCTCATCTCTATTTTTTTTCTTCATTTAATTACTTTTTAAGATATATCAATTTTAAAATGAATGAAATTGAGCAAACATGAATCCTCTATTTTTATAGTTTATTTATCTTTTAAAACATTTTAATTTTAAAGATAAACAACTCGTCCTTCACGTAGTGTTTTCATAATTCTGCCATTTAAAAGGACATAAATTTTCCTTGCTCCCTTGGTTCTCGTCTCCTCCCATGAGAGAAACTTAGAAATCAAATAGGTTCCAAAATTTTAATGAATAAATGAGTAGAACTCATTCAGCACGAGGGGGGAATCGAGAAAGAGGGGAAAGAAGAGATAGATTAGTGGCCGTTGCGGTCGACAAGGACAAAAACAGCCTGCAAGCTCTCCACTGGGCTGTTGATAATTTCCTCATCAGAGGCCAAACCTTGAGGCTCGTTCATGTTCTTCAGAATCACAGATACATCACTTGACATGAACTCATCCTCGGCTGAAGGCTCCCTTATCTCTTCCATTTCCTTAAATGGGAGCGCCGGACATTCTTTGAGATCGCCCGCCGTGCTCGACCCGTGCCCGACCCGTGCCGGTTGTCGAATGTTGGGCCGCCGCCAGGGGGCACAATCGTTCCTCCCTTCGCCGAAAGCGTCATTCTAGTGCCGGCTCTCTCACTGACTGCTCGTTCTTGTTGGATGATGATTCATCATCTTCTGCAGAATCTCCAGTAAGTTCATTCATTCGATTTCCATGCCTTTAATGTAACAACTAATCATATTCAATTCTGGGTTTCTTTGTTTTAAAAAGAAAAGGGAAGAAGACAATGATGAAACAAGAAGGTTAAGGATAGAGTTGAAGAACACAATGGACATGTACCATGCAGCTTGCAAAGAGGCATTAAATGCCAAGCAGCAGGTAAACTATATATTAAACCTGTATCCATGCATGCATGCATGTATATATGTATGTTGAATGTACGTATGACATAAATTAAAACAACTCTATAGGTGATGGAACTCCAAGAATGGAAGAGAAAACAAGAGAGAAGAATGAGAGAATCATCGCCGTCCATAGCAACAGTTGACGAGACAACTCGGAAAGTGGTGGAGAAAGAGGTGCAGAAAAGGGTAGCATTGGTGAGAAGAAAGCTAATGTATGAATTTGGGCATTGCCAGTACCAGGCCCACTTCGTTGACAAATACCGAGGCTTGTTTCATATTGTAGTTGTCATTTTCTTGTACTACTTTTATTTCACTATGTTCATATTTGTAAAAAAAAATGTTCTCTCTCCCAAGATTATACATAAAATTTGAAACAATACCATACAAAAACTTTGATTTAGTGCAAAAGTACTCCACGCATAAAATCCCATGCTTGCTTCAAATTCCCATTTACCAAAATTTTAACCTTCCGTTAAGACTAGTTTGACTCAATGGTATCAATTTCAACTCATTCTTTTCTTAAATCTCCAATTAAACACATGAAGTTTGGAGTAAAAATCAATAGACTTACGAGAGTAATGCTTATTTTATCGATTATCAGTTTAACTAATGAAATGAAAGCAAGCTATAATGTTAATGATAATGAAGATTTTAACTCAAATAAACTCACATTCAAAACAATCATATTCTAATTTAAAGTTGAGTAAAGTGCATAAAAGTTCTCTAACTATATGATACTATTTTGTTTTTCCCCGACTATTAAAAGTTATAAAATGGTCAATCGATTATTAAAAGTTATAAAATGGTCATTTAATTATTCATTATATTCCAAACTTGTCATTTTCCGTTAAAAAATTAATGACAGTCTGAGCTGGACATTTTAACCTGATGGTTAAGATATGATAAAATTTGATCTTATAATCTCAAACGACTATCATAACTCAGTCAGCATGTTAACGTCCAACTCAAACGATTATTATTTTTTAACAGAAAAGAACGAGTTTGAAACATAATGAATAGTCATATGATCATTTTGTGACTTTTAATTGTCGAGGGACTAAATAAAACAACTTCCTATAATCGAATAATTATTTTGTAACTTTTAATAGTGGAAGAGCTAAACAAAATAATAGCCTATAATCGGAGGAACATTTATGTACTTTACCCTTTAAAGTTTTATTATCTTATTTACAGCAATAATAGAAAGTATAATCCAAAAGATAATATGGATGTTTGTTTGATGTATTATTTCTTGTTGTGATTCTAGAAATTAATCCATATGTTTGTTTTGAACTGTAATTTTAATATTATTATAATTGAATAAAATAAAATCTGAAGTTTAAATACGAATTAATTTTACATCTTGATTTCAAAAGTGTTTAAATAATTTATATAATAATTAAAAAATATTTTTAAAATAGATTAATTCACTTGAATTTAAAATTGAAGAAAAATTAAAGAAATATTTAAATCAAAATATTTAAATTATCTAATAATAATTTTAATATTTTAATTTAAAAACATTATTTTTAATATAAAAGTGAAAATAATCCAATAAATTAAGAAAAATAATTTTTAACTTTAGCAACTAGTTTTTCTATTTCATAAAAAAATTCAATATCTCATAGCATCGAAAATATCGCGAGTCCCGTTACCTGCTCGATATATTGCCACATTTCTGTAACAAACCCTTAATCCTAATACCAAGGCTCGGAACTCAGCTGTGATAGGGAGAAAGAGAAAGAGCAGCCAAAATGTCTTCGTTTTTGCAGTCACTTTTGGATCCGAAGAAGAGCTGGTTGGCATCTCTGCATATGAAGTCCCTTACCAATCGCCTCCGCAATTACGGTACGATTTTTCCTCAATACTCTAACCCTAATATCTTTTGTCCCCTAAATTTCAATTAAATTCATATTTGCTTAGGCCTTCGTTACGACGATTTGTACGATCCGTACTACGATTTGGATATCAAGGAGGCATTGAACCGGTTACCCCGTGAGATCGTCGATGCCCGTAATCAACGCCTTAAGCGTGCAATTGATCTCTCCATGAAGCACGAGTATCTCCCTGAAGATCTTCAGGTTTCTCTCATTCTTTTTTATTATTATTTTCAGTAAAGATTTTGGAGAATCTTATTCGAGTATTGATCTTAGAGGATTGGATTCCCCCCCCCCCGGTAATTGTGAATAAGAATTAGCTTTTAAATGTCAGAAACCTTCTTGAATGAATCCTATTAACTTTAAATTCATTTCATTATAAAAAAAATGATAAGAGTATATATGAATATAGTCTCTTAGGGAAGGTAGAATAATTCTCTTGATTTCGATGCTATGATTGGTTTCCACAGTTGGTATTTGTTTTTTTTTTCTCCCTAAATCTACTGGTAATACCATTAGAATAGAACTATAGAAGTTGCAATCCGAACAAAACTTCAATTTTACGTAGAAAGCTCGACCTGTGACTAAGACTGTCCAAAAAACTCTATTTAGAGCGAGGAACTAATGTTCTTATAATTTGTATCAATCAATATGATTAAGAAATATCACTATTTTTGTGAACATGAGTTGCTTGGTTTATGATTATAATAACCCATTCATGTTTGCGACTCTTCATTTTGTTTGAAGAAAGGTATTGGGGAATAGAATTAGCTATCTGCAGTTTTTATCAAATATGCATCTTCACTTCATTGCTGTGCTTTGAGATTCACAATAATAATTCATTGGATTTTATTGTCCCTTTGCAGAAAATGCAGACACCATTTAGGAGCTATCTTCAAGATATGCTTGCCCTTGTAAGTTTTTGTAAAGTTACCTTGGATTTTATTTTCTCATTCTTACAAAAAAGTGCACCTAAGCCCAAAGCCATGTGCTTGCTCAAATTCACCTCGTCCAAAGGGGTCTATAGTGCTTTTGTTGTGCACACCTTGATGTTTGCTGACGAATTTTCTGATTGTGTTTCACTTTCTCTATGCTGAATTATTGGAAATTTAAGCCGTTTTGTTTGTCTTTTTCACTGAAGCAAGGCTTTAAAGTTAAATGTGAAATGAATGGACAGAGTTGGAGCATATATATCAAGAAGTTTTTGCTTGTACCTTGTAGGTGAAGAAGGAGAGAGAGCAACGCGAAGCTTTGGGAGCCTTGCCTTTGTATCAGCGAACCATTCCTTAAGGGTTCTTGAGTTGTATCTCATAGCAACTGCTGTTGAATTGTTTGTCGAACGGTATTTCAATACCAGAGGACTGAATTTTCACCTTCTCCTGTTTTGGTTGGTTACAGTCATCTGTGTCTGTTTTTGAATTGGATCGCTGATTAAAGCTTATTTTGTTGGCAGTGTCCCAATAAGATAACGGAATTGTGAAACTGCAATTTACGCTTTTGAATGCAAGGAGAGCAATTCTAGAATAAATATGTATATACATATTCATATTCATAGTCTTCTACCACAATCTGAACACGTAGGTTCAACCAGATCAAATTGAGTCGAGTCAAAAAATTTTGAGTTATTTGAGTCGATGAGGCTTATTTTATAACTTGAATTTGACTTAATATTTTGAGTTGATGATTCTCTATTTAAATTTAATTGTAAACAACTATAATATTATTTTATTATTTTATTCCAATTTAAATGATTTTTTTTAATAAAATACAATACATATATTTTTTCATATTTTTTTTCATGTGATATATGCATATCATATAAAGTCGAAATATTCGATTCAAACTTGGAAATCAATTCATTAATTGCTAAAAATTTTGAGTTATTCGAATTGTATTTTGTAATTCGAGTTGAACTTAATTTTTTTTTCGTAGAGTCAAGTTTGTGAAATAATAATTCAAAATCAATTTTAGATGAATTGGAAAAAAAATTAATTTTTCTAGTCAAGTCGAGTTTTGCTCACTTCTACTTCCACTCACACAAGTTATCAGGCATTTTCCCTTGAATTACCTGAATTCCCGGGTTGGTTACCTGGCTAGTTATTTTTCATGGGTTCACAGATTAGGCCATGTGTTACAATTTTTGGCTGGTCGGGTTGTTACAATAAGGTTTCAAGGCTTTCTTCATTCTGCCCAGACAATAATTTAGCACCATCAACTTCCTTCCCCACATCATGTATGTCATCAGATTGTCAATTCTTTGAGCATGGTAAATCATTTGCTGATGATTCCAGCAAATTATTGGATTGTTTCAAATTTGGCTCGACCGAATATTTAGAGTTAGCACAATCATCTTCGACTATGCCATTTGCTTCATTTTTTTCTTTATTTTTCACCTAAGAAAATACAAATTATCTGAGCTAATAATATTTGTAACTAATTTTGTGCCGGATGCAAATCTGTCACTATAAATACATAGAGCCGCCATTTGTGTTTTTTCAAGGCGTAAATCTGTATTTCTTAAGGTAATTTTGAACTTAATTAAGACTATGGTTGCTTAACCGGACAACACAACTATTTAAAAAAACAAAAATCGATAATTTAAGCGATTGAATTGTTTTTTTTTAATTTGTGATTCAACTTGTATCGAGAGTTGGAGATTTGATCAATGAATAATGAATGAAAAAGTAACTGAAAATAGCTTTACCCATTTTCTGAATGAATACGTGTGGACAAGAAACGGAGGGAAGTGGAGTGACTACCGCAACATTTTCTTTTATACACAAGCAAAATGATCCCTCGAAGATGTTGAACCTCTCCCATCCCATATATTAATTTTATAGTAAGACAGATTTCACTATAAGACATTTCTAAAAATACTACCACATACGTATAATATACTACATAAATCATTCATGCCATTTATGCATTGTCCAAAAATATTATGATAGTAAACTAATCTGAAGCTGCTAAAGAATCCAAGCTTAAAGAAACCCAAGAGTTTCAACTTTTTCCAACACCAATTTTTCAGTTTTCAGATAAAAAAGAGCATTCGTTTACACATTGCTTTAAACTACTTTAAACTTGTCCTCTATTTTAAGCACGGGTTACACATTGCTATCCCAAGAATTGCTTTTCATTTTTTAAGGTATGCGACTCCCAAGGCTGAATCTAAATGATTTTGCAGTTGCAGATATAAAACTAATGGAGAAGGGTATCAAATATACCTGGATTCAATTTCTGCAGTGCCGAATCCTGGCCCACAAGTTTGGTCAATTCTCCTATCACTCTGTCCATGTATAGCACATAAAGACCATTTCTGCTTTCTAAAGCTTCAACAGATTTCTGTGCTTGGAGAAGTGATGTAACCCACTCTTCAAATACAACTGCAATGTGCCTCTGCCGATGTCATTTACCATTTCATAATGGTTACTACAGCCCCAAAATTTAAATATACCATTTTTCTCTTTTGGGGCGCAAAGAGTGCCGTAAGAAATGAAAATACATGCAGAATGCAAGGATAGTTTAAGTTTTTCATGGCTATAGTGCTGGCATTGAATGTCTTGTACATGTATGATTCACAAAGTACTACATTGGTACGAGTAGAAAGGAGTGGTGATGCATACCGTTTTCAAAGCCTTCATTTGTTGACCAGGTTAACAAGTAGTCTGATACCAAAAACTCAATAAGCTGGACCCTGTCACTCAGAGAAACTAACATGTCAAAACTGAGCTAGTCATTATACATGAAGTCTAGATGCATATTCAAACCTACAGTATTGCACAAAATCTAGAGTTGTGCACACAAATAGTTTGTTGAGATTACAAATGCTTCACTTAAAGCTTATTATGCTGTACAGAAGCAGGTGTATTTAGCACGGGAAAGAAATATGTTACTGTGGAGTTTTTTAACAAAAGCGCAGCAAGAAATGAAATGCACTTTTCGAATGAACAAAACAAATTTTAGGCTAGTACTGAAACCTATCTCAGAATAAGCAATATGCCTATGCTTACAAGAGATAATACTTACTCTAACATCCTTCATATTAGATATATGGAGGGAGAAGTTCAGATTTGACAAATATCTAAGACAAACCAACTTAACGACTACTGAGTTCCTGAACTATCATATCTTCTCCTGAATTGCTAGAAACCAAATGCAGAACACCAAACCATAATGTTTCCAGGGGAATTTCCTTAAATTTGAATATAGAAAGAACAAATTCCAGTATATAGAAGAAGTAACAAAAACACAAGCTGTAACATATAAATCCAGGATAAATTGTGGCTTATATAATAGATCATAATTTTATTTACTGAAAAACACACATACATCATACAAGATAAGAAAAAGGGAAAAAGCATACAGTTAAATCCTATAGAATTGGGATAAAGAAGGAAAAAATGTCAAGACAAGAGTGCACAATGCTCTAGTTTTAGATAACTTTGACTAATGATTGTAAAAAATTATGTTGCCAAACTAGTAACAGAATGCAGTTAAAGGTGAATTTAGAGGAAAACAAAACATGAAAGACTGTACACGCTAACCAGAAAATACTTACATTACGAACATGCACTCATTCATAGCAGCAAAAGCTTTATCAAATGGGTCCGAGAAGAGTAGACTTTCTGCCAGTACAGATATTCTTTGAGAAACTGAAAGTATTACACGTTGTCCAATGTATGATTCACACCCAAGCTTCCGAAGCAAATGCTGGATGTAAAGCTGGGAATTTGTGTCAGTTATATCTGCCTCTGTAATAGCATGTTGAGAAATAAATAAACTGGATAAAAGGGGAAAAAATGCTAACTAAAGGCAAACATGCATTAACATCCCACTTCTACCATCAGTAGATGTTGATATAAGCTGGACCAACTTTTTATTTATTTTTCGAAGACATGAATGCTCAACACAAACTTACAACAAATATAAGTAGATTCCAACCATGACACTATTTACCATCTCCTCTTGATGGAGAAGACATCTGGCTAACCAAACACGTAATTAATCTGCTAACAACTCCTTCAATAGATTCCAAGTTCTCTCCCATGGATAACAGATTCTTCAGTGCCGCTTAAGGAGACACATGAAAGAGTAGGAAAACATCAGCACACAGATTAGACAAGTAGGAAGCTCCAATCACTAGTGCAAGCTAAAAAAAATAGCCCACACTGCAAATCGATGAATTTTGGTAGAAACTAGGTGAGCCAAGCACACATTAAATATGGACTTATCAGGTATTCATTTACTTTGAAAATTGAAATCCCAAAGAACTTTTCAGGCTCAACAATGCAAAACAACCACTACTCTACGTCATACAAACAATCTTCTTTTTCTTAATCAAACCCAATAATTGTCTCACAATCTAAAAACAAAAATGGCATTAGGCAAGCAGTCATTGGATCTAATCTTGGTCTCTATTGTTGTTCAAAGAAATGCCTTATACAAGGAGCAGCTACTACAACATCAATCCTATAGTTCACAGTTTGTGTCACCAACTATCTTGTCACTTTTTCAGTATGTTATTGGTAATCTAAACAAGAAACAACCACACGCCTGAGATATCTTAATCCGAATTGAGTATTGAAAATATGAAAGCACTTGTAATCGAGAGGTAAGGGACATACTAAAATAACATGAATATATATATATAGTTAGTTAGATACTAAATAAATAGGCAATAGCATTTTGCCAGAAGTTCCATGCAATGAGACAAATAAATGAAACAGTTCATTACATGAATTTCTACTTAAACAATTTTCATAAGCTCCAATGAACATATCATTTCATGATTACCTAAAATAAAATCCACAGCTTGGTGAGACCAATTTTTGAATTTAGATTCTTGAACCTATAAGAAAGTTATGAAATAAGAAGAAAAGAAGAAATCAAACTACGGATTTACATATCTTAGAGTGATAAACAAAAACCAGAAGAAAAAGTGAAATCGCTTTACTGGAGAATTAGAACTGCAAAGCTCAACAAGAAAATCAACAGAAGCCCTAAGCTGTCCAGCTTGATCTTCATCGCTAAAGCCTGTAGTTTTAAAAGAACTTCTATTAATAGTTCAACTAAAACAGTAAAATATATATTAAAGAAAAAAAACCATTTTGCACATTCATAATATTCAGGCGAAAAAATTACTTGGTATTAAAAGCCCATGCATAAACTATTGCAACGGTCAAATTTACTGACAGCATACTGACTTATGCAAATGTTAAACGTGTAAAATCAAACAAAATACTAAGTTGAACCATACATGTTGCCAGAATTCATAAATTAAGAAACATATATCGGATCCCTAACACAAAGCATAAGGAAGCTAGATTAAATTGCAATATATTCAAAAGAGTCTAGTTAAAAGTCCTATGTACCGAAAGCACGCCGTTTTTGAGATGATCCAGTTGTTTTCCTTCTTTCTCTCAGTCGAACTGCAAAGCAGAAAATGGAACCATGAAGTTCTAAACAAGCATTACAAAGAACATAGCTGATATTGACCAATAATGTTGATTTAACCTTGTCTGAGAAATCTTCGACGAAGAACATCATCAAATCTATTATCGGAAGCGTCTCCAAGTCGATTAGGGCTTAATTGCCCCAAATTATCGAAAAAATAACACTTACAAGCAGCAGTGCGCGGGAAAAGATCGCATTGCGAAGCATCTACATTTGCATACATAAACTCAACCTTAAGTATAGAAAAAACTAAAAGCATGCACAAGGAAGGGAGAAAGAGTAGAAAAGCTGGATAACCTTCAGCTTCTTTGAGATATTCTTTGAGCTTGATAATCTCTTGCTTTCGCTCCTTCGCCTTAAATTCCATTGAAAGCGGTGAAATTAAAACCTCGATTTGGGAGATGTAAGAGGGAAGTCGAAAAGAAAGAAACAGAGACCTTTCGTTTCCATTTAAGAGCATCATCGGACTGTGAAGGAGGAGGAGGATGACGCTGCAATAACTTTGATCGGAGAAGAGAGATGGCAATTGCTAGCTTTAATGATTCTCCGTTTAGAATATTTGTCGATGCCGATGCTGCTTGGTTTTTGCTGGAGGACATTTCTGTTATCTCCCTTGATTCAAATAATGCGCGGGAGATTTGGCGTTTTGCGATTTGTTTTGGAGTTTATCCCTCAACCGGTTTTTATAGACTTGGGAATTTCGCAATTAGGTCCCTTTTTTTTATTAAAGATATTTTTCATCGTGTTTTGTATTTTCCTTTTGTTTAAATTGTGATTTTTAATATCTTTCATATATTTAAATTTTACATTTAATCACTATAATTTAGGATAATTTTAGATTTAGTCGCTATACTTTTACCTAAAGCATATCACAAGTTCCATATGATTATGGCTTTATAATTAATTTATTAATATTTAAAATTTGAGTTCACAATAAACTAAAGGGTAAAGTACACTGATGATCTCTGAATTTTTAAAACACTTTCACTTTGATTACCAAACTTTTATAAGTTGCAGTGGAGTCACTATCGTAATGGAAGTAATATTAAAATTCAATGACTTCAATGCAAGTGACAGTACCCTGAAAAATTAAGGACTACCAGGGTAGTTTACCCTAACTAAATTACTTGGTCGCTAACTGGAACACGTAAAGGTGCCCTTATTACCCAAAAATTGATGATTATTCTATCATTAAACAAATTATAATGATGCATGAAGCATAGAATCTGTAACCAAGAATCTGATTTTGTTATAAAGAAAAGGAAATATTGTAGATTCTAGCATTATTATCAATTGAACGTTGTAAACTTTGTAAAGCGAAAGAAAAATGTATCAAAATTAGCCATTGTGGTTCTTTTCTTCTCAATAAACACACGGCTGAATGACAATGTTGAAAATATACAACTCAATGAAACTTTACTTGTCCTTGGCAGCTGCATTTTATGGAATAATACAAGTTCTTGCGGATACAAAACATTAAAAAGTAGCATGCAAAACTAGAATAGACTCTGACAATCCTCGACCTCGGAAGCTGATGCATCGAGCAGACCTTTCCCTGAAGGATTCGAGGTAACGATCCTCATTGCGGTATCAAAAACAGCTTTCCGATACATGTCATCATGCATCTTCTTAAGGATCTCCTTCACCACCTTAAAATCTAATCCCTCAGCCAAAACAAGTCTCCCTATTATGTCTCCAAAAATTTTTGGTGTTTTTGGTAAGTCAATGGCAATATCATCCAACAAGGCACCATAGAGGAGGCATCCAGTCCCTGTGTCTCTAGGGCTAAAAACTTTCTTAGTCAACATATATTCGAGAAGTTTCGAAACTGGCTCAACACGAGGGGGCTTTTGTCCAAGGAAATGGAAATTGCTAATTTCACAACCTCAGAGTGTTACGATGGAGATTTTAGTTCCTCCACACACAGCAAAGCTTCATCAAGCAGCCTAACATTGAAATATTCCTCCAACAGCGCTTGTGTTTTCCTGTGAAGATCATCTGGATTTAGTCTTGGAGCTAGAGGTTTCTCCTCAATTGGTGACACAACATAAGCCACATGCACATGTTTGGTAGAAAGAGAAGGTTGCGCGATAGGCTCAGCACCCCAAGTAGTGTTGGATTGCCAAGCAGGAGGAGTTGAACTTCCCTGCAATAGCGTGCTTGTCCTACCACTCATTAGGCCACCACTACCTTGAGGTAACAGCCTTGGATTCATTGAAGCTTTATGGATTGATAGTGATGGCACACGACCTCCAGGCTGTACACATCGTGCATCACCCCTTGGCATTGATCGGGTCCTAGGAACTTCCCAATTATCATTATCCATTCCAGGCATTCTACGAGTTCCTGGCATTCCAGGCATCAGATCTCCAGTAGCAGGTCGTGTGACGGGGAAACCCCCAGGACCAGGGCTTGCAGGACCAGAAGAAACAACACGACTATTTCTAATACTTGCAGTAGCACCTGGACGCACCTGTTTTAGAGTTAAAAAAATTCAGGGACCAAGCCCTGAATTTACCCCTGGAGTATCGGCAGAAACACATTATATGCGTTTCATTCATTCTGAAATCAGAATGAAATTTAACTTTTCCTTCCAAAAAGTCTCTCTTTCCAAACGCGATTTCGACGCAGTCCGACCCCCGATCGTCGTTTTGAAACCACCATAGTGTTCGTCATCGAGCGAAGAACAAACCCCTTAAATTAATTAAAGTGAAACCCTGCCAAACGCCGTGAATTTCAAGTCAAAGCCTCGACTTTTTTTAGCACCATCGCCGAGAAAATCCTAAATTCATCGCCGATCGTTGCTCCGTTTTCGACACCTCCCGCACCATCGCGTTCCTTATGCTGTTCCGAGTTCACCGGTGTCATCCTTGGTCTCCGTCGACGACGGAGCGTGGGGAGGTGAAGCGGTCAAAGTTTCCGGTTTGTTGAAATCGAGCTCTCCGTCGTTCAAAAATTTAAACCAAGCTTTGTAAGTATCTCGAAATCGCTCAAAATAATTTTTAGAAATTTTTCTGTAAATTTTCCGACGCTCTTAGACGCCGCACGCGCCCCCACTGCGCGTGGGGAAGGCAAAAATAACCGATTTGACCAGCCTTTAAAGGTTTTGACCGGTTCCAACCCGACCCGACTCGTTAACCGACCCGACCGTTGATCAGGTTCTATTTTAGTAATTAATTCGAAATAAGTGTTATTTTAGTAATTAATTCGAAATTGGTGATATTTTAGTAATTAATTCGAAATATGTGTTATTTTAGTAATTAATTTGAAATGGTGCTATTTTAGTAATTAATTCAAAATAGGTGCTATTTTAGTAATTATTTTAAAAATGGTGTTATTTCTGTAAAATGGTTGACAGTTTGTTCACCTCTTTTGACCGGCTTTGACGAGCTATTAAACGACTGTTAATCTTTTCCGAGTATACCTATCCTGACAGTTTTTGACGTCCCGAACCCGTTTTTTTTTGTATGTTTCGCCAAATTCGAACCCGAAAGTCTCCAAATTATCAGTCAAACCCGTTGACTTTATTTTGACCAAGAATTCAAAATTTCAGAAGGTCATATTTTATGTTTTTCGACGTCCTGAATTTGATTCCGAAGTCCATTTTGCCAAATTCTGACCCGAAATCTCCGAATTGAGCATGTGAACCTAAATAGGCTTAGTATTTTGATTATTTATTTGAGATATGATTAAGGAATTGATTAAGTAAGATATTTTATGAAGGTACTCGTGTTTCACCTGAGCGAGGATCAGTCAGGTCCGGTGTTGTCCGTTCATCAGATCAGTCCGAACCGCGTAATACAAGAATTACTCGTAGTTTTCTGTATATGATTTAAATAAAGATTAAGATTTTTTTTTTATATTAGGATTCCAATAAAGATTTTTCCAATTCGTAGGATCTAGCGCTGCAGCAGAGCGTGATCAACAAACCCAGTAGTAGGCTTCCCTATCTGATTCTCAGCCTGTTACAGGTGTGTTTCCTGACAGTTTTATCTTACTGTTTTAAACTATCATATGAATAGTTATCTGATATGATACTTGACCTAAATTTTTATATGATACTTGACATGGATTTTGATCTGTTACCTGACCTGAATTATGTTTTAATTTTTGAAATATATATCCGTTATGAGCGAAACATGATTTATTTGGGGGTAATGATAGAGGAAGTATACCTGGAGGCTCCTCTGCTGTGTGCTCAGGGCCTTACTGGACTTGTTGGTGGGTGTATGGTTCTAGGGAACCTACACATTTTGGACTTGACGAATAAGGATAATGTTCATATTTTAAAACATGTTTGATAATCGGTTTTACTGGAATATTTTATTCGTATGTTTTTAATACACTGTTTGGAGCACACTGAGCTTTTTAGCTCATTCTGTAGTTTTTACCCTTTTTCAGATAACAACAACCCGTAAGTTAGCAGATTTGGCATCAGGAGAGATCAACTACTTATTTTGTACAAACGTATCTCTATATGTTTTTCGGTTATGTTTGGTGACATGTATATGTCATCGTTTTAGATATATCTGTATTATTATTATTATTATTTTGTTCTATATTATATCTAATGTATTTAAGTAAAAAAACTGAATGGGATATGTGACCACTTAAGTTTGGGTCTAACTTACAGGCCGGGTCTGGAGGGTTACATTTGGTGGTATCAGAGCTTTCGGTTTTAAACACTCGGACTGTATGTGGGTCCTAAACTTTGGATTTTTAAGAAATTTTGAAAAAAATGTCACCTTATTTTATGATTTAAAGTTCTCTCGAGATCTCTGATGCTAATCTGACATATGTTTCAAACTCTTTCTGTAGAACCTTATAGATCCAACGATGAGTGCTGCTAAAGGTCGTAGGGCAGGATGTGGCTATGGTCGAGGGCGAGTCGCTCGACCTTTTGTTACGATCGACGATCCGATGTCTCCACGTGATCCTCTTGTTCCGCAAGTAGATTCGACTCTTTCTCATGATGACCAGTTTACTCCTGTGAGAGATCCTCCCGTCACTGGAGATGAGGATACTGACATGAGTGAAGATGCCATTAATAGAGTTATATTCCGCATGTTTCAGAGAACTGTCAGAGCCCCTAGTAATATGATTGCGGTTGAGATTTCAAATTCTCTGGTTGTTGCTGGTGTAGTTCCATTCGAGGGTATTACTGGTGGACCTTCGACAGACGTTGAGTATTGGCTAGAGGACACAGGGAGGATTATAGATGAGATGAACCTCAGACCTGAACAGAAGTTGAATAGGGCCCTAATTATGTTTAAGAAAGAAAGCTTCAGATGGTGGCAATCAATTTCTGGTAGTATTCCGAGAAACCAGTTAACATGGGATCTTTTCAAGACGCGCTTCCGGAGTCGCTACATCGGAGAGAGATACCTGCAGGAGCGATGTCAGGAGTTTCAGAATCTGGAGCAGGGTAGCATGTCTGTTATAGACTACGAGGTTGAGTTCATCCGATTGAGCTGTTATACTCCTGGACTTGTTGACACGGAGACAGATCGATGCTTGAGGTACGAGAATGGACTCAGGTATGATATCAGGAGTCGAGTCGCTACCCACCGAGAGAGGAATTTTGATGCTTTGGTTGAGATAGCCAAGACTGCTAAGGAAAGAGAGCGACTGGGTATGGAGCACAAGAGAGATAGCGATCGAGCTCAAACCCGATTCAGGAAGCCTTCTGGTTCTGTTGATTCTTCTGCACATCCTAGTAAGAGAGGCAGGAGTGATTTCTTTCAGAGAGGCGGTGCGAGTGTCAAACCTGTTACATTCGATTCTTCAGTTGTACATTCTTATAGGCATGGTGGATCATCTGGGTTGCAACCTTTGAAGACATGTGATTGCTGTGGAAAACAACATATTAGAGAATGTAGGATGAAATTGGGCGCATGTTATAAATGTGGTTATGGTGACCATTTTTTGAAAGACTGTCCAGAGCGAAATCGTTCATTCCAGACGCCAGCTCGTACTCCCGCCAGTTCTTATAGTACAGTCCAGACTCCAGTACAGGGTCGTACTCAGGAGAGAGCACCTGGATCGGCTAGTAGAGGCCGAACATCTCAGAGTAGGGGTCCAGTCAGATCTGAGGCCAGACAGCCTGCATTGGTTTACACTGCCAGACTTCGACATCGTGATTGGCCTAATGTGATTGCAGGTACTATTACTATTCATTCAGTTCCCTACTTTGCATTGTTTGATAGTGGCTCTACCAATTCCTATGTATCGCATTCTGTTTCTGAGGGTCTAAATATTACTGTTGAGAATACTGAGCATTCGGTGATAGTTCAAAGTCCCTTAGGCAAATCCATTGTGTTGGATCATATTTTTAGAAAGTGTCCTATGAAGATCAATGGAGAAATTTTTCTGGCCGACCTTATGGAGTTACCTTTGGAAGAGTTTGATTTTATTCTCGGTGTAGATTAGTTGGACAAACATCGAGTAAATATTGATTTTGAGACCATGAGAGCTGTTCTGAAGACCCCAGATAATCGAAATATTGTAATGATTGGGAAATGCTGTGGATTTCTGACGAATGTTGTATCTGCGTTGGTAGCTGAGAATATGATCAGAAAAGGTTTCGAGGGGTTTCTTGCTTATATATTGGATACCCGAAGTTCTCAATCTGATATTGAAGGCATTCGAATTATTAAGGAATTTCTTGATGTTTTTCCCGAGGAGTTGCCTAGATTACCGCCGGATAGAGAGGTTGAGTTTGAGATTTAAGTCTATTCTGGTTCCACTTTGGTTTCAATGGCTCCTTATCGTATGGCCCCAAAGGAGCTCAAGGAACTGAAAGTCCAACTTCAAGATTTTAGGATTTAAGATGGTGCGGGAGGTGTCGAAAATAGAGCAACGATCGGCAATGAATTTAGGATTTTCTCGACGACGGTGCTAAAAAAAATATCGAGGCTTTGACTTGAAATTCACAGAGTTTGGCAGCGTTTCACTTCAAATAATTTAAGGGGTTTGTTCTTCGCTCAATGACGAACACGATGGTGGTTTTAAAACGGCGATCGGATGTCGGACGACGTCTGAATCGTGTTTGGAAAGATAAGCTTTTTGGAAGGAAAAGTTAAATTTCATTATGATTTCAGAATGAATGAAACACATATAATGTGTTTCTGCAGACACTCCAAGGGTAAATTCAGGACTTGGTCCCTAATTTTTTTTTAACTCTAAAACATGCTACAAGTTTTAAAAACTTCCAATTTAGTCCCTAAAATTTATCAATTTTCATAATTAAAACCTCAAATTTTAATTAAATATTATTTTTAAAATTTCGGGTTGTTACAATTCTCTCCCTCTACAAGAAATTTCGTCCTCGAAATTTATCTTATGAAAATAGATACGGAAATTGAATCTCCATTGACTCCAATGTCTCACAAGTAGCTTCTGATGGGCTACGATTACTCCACTGAACTTTGACCATTGGAATATACCTATTCCGAAAAACTCGCTCATCCCTCTCTAAAATCTGAACATGCTCCTCCTCATATGATAAATCAGATCTCAATTCCACCTCATCAACCTGAATGATGTGATTTGGATCTGGACGGTATCGTCTCAACATAGACACATGAAAAATATCATGAATACGACTGAGCTGGGAAAGCAACTCAAGCTGATAAGCAACAAGTCCGACTTTCTTCAGAATACGATACGGTCCAATATATCTCGGACTCAGTTTACCTTTACGTCCAAATCTCAATATTTTCTTCCATGGAGATACCTTGAGAAAAACCTGATCTCCAACCTCAAACTCGATATCCTTACATCTCTTATCTGCGTATGATTTCTGCCTATCAAATGCCTCTTTTAATCGATCTCGGATCAATCTGACAGTATCTTCAATCTCTCGAACCAAGTCTGGACCCAAAGTTTCCCTATCATGCAACTCAGTCCAACATATAGGAGTACGACATCTACGTCCATACAGAGCCTCGTACGGTGCCATACGAATACTCGCCTGATAACTATTATTGTAAGCAAACTCAGCTTACAGCAAGAAATCTTCCGAACTACCACGGAAATCAATCACACAATCTCGTAACATATCCTTCAATACTTGAATAACTCGCTTAGACTGTCCATCAGTCTGAGGATGAAAAGCTGTACTGAAATTCAAACGAGTACCCAGAGCCTCGTGCAAAGCTTTCCAAAACCTGGAAGTGAACCTCGGATCTCGGTCAGATATGATAGACAATTGTACACCTTGAAGTCTAACAATCTCAGAAATATACAACTTAGCCAGTTTTTCCAGAGAATAATTATTTCGGATAAGAATAAAGTGTACTGACTTGGTTAGTCGATCAACAATCACCCAAATAGAATCTTTTTTAGAATGAGTCAGAGGAAGACCAGTAACGAAGTCCATCGTAATGCGCTCTCATTTTCATTCAGGAATCTTAATTGACTGTAACAATCAAGATGTATGTTGGTGTTCTACCTTAACCTGCTGACAAGTCAAATACCTCGCCACAAAATCTGAAATATTTTTCTTCATACCAGTCCAAAAGTAGCGCTCTTTGAGATTATTGTACATTTTATCCCCGCCAGGATGCATAGCATAAGGACTAATATGAGCCTCCTGAAGAATAACCCATCTCAACTCATCATCTTTAGGGACGCAGTAACGACCGTGAAAACACAAAATACCATTCTGATCCACAGTATACTCCGACCTCGATCCCTGCTTAACTTGTTCAATAATGAGAAGCAATGAACTATCCAGAAGTTGTTTGGTCTTAATCTTCTCGGCCAAAGTGGGTTTAACCTGCAACTCTGCTAACAAACTGCTATCATCAAATAAACTCAATTTGGCGAATAAGGCTCTGAGATCCGATATCGCCTTACGGCTCAAGGCGTCTGCCACTACATTAGTCTTCCCTGGATGATATTCTATCTCAAAATCATATTCTTTTAGAAGTTCCAAACAACGATGTTGTCTCAAATTCAATTCTTTTTTGGTAAGCAGATACTTCAGACTCTTATGATCAATATAGATATAACACATTTCTCTGTAGAGATAGTGTCTCCAGATCTTTAAAGCAAAAACCACGACAGCTAACTCCAGATTGTGAGTAGGATAGTTATGCTCGTGCGGCTTTAATTGACGTGATGCATAAGCGACAACCTTCCCATCTTGCATCAAAACACATCCTAATCCAGAATAAGAAGCATCACTGTAGACAGAAAAATCTTTCCCAGATTCAGGCTGAATCAGCATTAGGGCTTGAGTTAGAACAGTCTTCAGTTTCTCAAAGCTAGCTTATTGGTTTTCCGACCAGACAAATAGAACATCTTTCCTCAATAGTTTCGTTAGAGGAGCTGCAATAAGGCAGAACCCCTCAACGAAACGACGGTAGTAACCAGCTAAGCCCAAGAAACTACGGATCTCAGAGACGTTCCTGGGTTGCTTTCAGTTCAGAATAGCCTCCACTTTGCTCGGATCCACCCGAATACCATCAACCGAAACTGTATGTCCAAGAAAAGTCACTTCGCTGAGCTAAAACTCACACTTGCTCAACTTAGCGTAAAGCTTATTCTCCCTTAGAGTCTGTAGAACAATCCTTAAATGCTCCTCATGTTATGCTTCACTTCTAGAATACACCAGTATGTCATCAATGAACACAACTACAAACTGGTCCAAATAAGGTCGAAACACCCTATGCATCAGATCCATAAAAGCAGCAGGGGAATTTGTTAACCCGAATGACATCACTAAAAACTCATAATGTTCATACCGAGTACGTAAAGCAGTCTTCGAAATATTCGAGTCTTTCACTGAGTTGATAATAACCATACCTCAAGTCTATTTTTGAAAATATATAAGCCCCTCGAAATTGGTCAAATATATCATCGATCCTGGGCAGATGATATTTGTTTTTAACAGTGAGCTTGTTCAGCTTCCTATAATCAATACAGAGTCTCAATGTCTCGTCTTTCTTCTTGACAAAGAGAACTGGGGCTCCCCACGGTGATACATTGAAACCAGAGTGGAACCAGAATAGACTTCAATCTCAAACTCAACCTCTCTATTCGGCGATAATCTAGACAACTCCTCGGGAAAAACATCAGAAAATTCCTTAACAATCCGGATGCCTTCAATATCAGATTGAGAACTCCAGGTATCCAATATATAAGCAAGAAACGCCTCGAAACATTTTCTGATCATCTTCTCAACTACCAACGCAGATACAACATTCGTCAGAAATCCACGACGTTCCCCGATCATTACAATCTTTCGATTATCTAGAGTCTTCAGAACATCTCTTGGTCTAAAAATCAATATTTACTTAATGTTTGTCTAACCAATCTACACCGAGAATCAAATCAAACTCTTCCAAAGGTAACTCCATAAGGTCGGCCAGAAAAATCTCCTCATTAATCTCTATAGGACACTTTCTAAAAATACGATCCAACACAATGGACTTGCCTAAGGGACTTTAAACTATCACCGAATGCTCAGTATTCTCAACAATTCTCAACAGTAATATTTAGACCATCGGAAACAGAATGTGATACATAGGAATTGGTAAAGCCACTATCAAACAATGCAAAGTATGGAACTGAATAAATAGTAACAATACCTGCAGTCACATTAGGCCCATTACGATCTTGTCGAAGTCTGACAGTGTAAACCAATGCAGGCTGTCTGGCCTCAGATCTGACTGGACCCCTACTCTAAGATGTTCGACCTCTACTAGCCGATCCAGATGCTCTCTCCTGAGTACGACCCTATGCTGGAGTCTGGACTGTACTATGAGAACTAGCAGGAGTACGAGCTGACGTCTAAAATGAACGATTTCGCTCTGGATAGTCTTTCAAAAAACGGTCACCAGAACCACATTTATAAAATGTGCCCAATTTCTTCCTGCATTCTCCAAGATGTTTTCCACAGTAATCACATGTCTTCAAAGGTTGCAACTCAGATGATCCACCATGTCTATAAGAATATACAATTCAAGAACCGGATGTAATATGTCTGACACTCGCACTGCCTCTATGAAAGAAATCACCCCTGCCTCTCTTGCTAGGATGTGCAGAAGAATCAACAGAACCAGAAGGCCTCTTGAATCGGATTTGAGCTCGATCACTATCTCTCTTGTGCTCCATACCCAGTCGCTCTATTTCCTCAGCAGTCTTGGCTATCCCAACCAAAGCATCAAAATTCCTCTCTCGGTGGGTAGCGACTCGACTCCCGATCTCATACTTGAGTCCATTCTCGAACCTCAAGCATCGATCTGTCTCCGTGTCAACAAGTCCATGAGCATAACGGCTCAATCGGATGAACTCAACCTCGTAGTCTATAACAGACATGCTACCCTGCTCTAGATTCAAAAACTCTTGACGTCGCTCCTGCAGGTATCTCTCTCCGATGTAGCGACTACGGAAGTGCGTCTTGAAAATATCACATGTTAACTGGTTTCTCAAAATACTACGAGAAATTGATTGCCACCATCTGAAGTTCTCTTTCTTCAACATACTTAAGGCCCCCTTCAACTTATGTTCAGGTCTGAGGTCTATCTCATCCATAATCCTCTTTGTGTCTTCCAACCAATACTCGGTGTCTGTCGGAGGTCCACTAGTAATACCCTCGAATGGAACTACACCAGCAGAAACTAGAGAATTTGAAATCTCAACCGCAGTCATATTACTAGAGGTTCTGGCAGCTCTCTGAAACATGCAGAATATAACTCTATTAATGGCATCTTCGCTCATGTCAGTATCCTCATCTCCAATGATGGGAAGATCTCTCACAGGAGTAAACTGGTCATCATGAGAAAAGGTCGGATCTACTTGCGAAACAGGAGGATCACGTGGAGACATCTGATCGTCGATCGTAACAGAAAGTCGAGCGACTCGCCCTCGACCACGGCCACGTCCACGTCATTTCCTACGACCTCTAGCAATACTCATCGTTGGATCTATAAGGCTCTACAGAAAGAGTTTCAAACATATGTCAGATTAGCATCAGAGATCTCGAGAGAACTTTAAATCATAAAATAATGTGACATTTTTTTTTCAAAATTTCTTAAAAATCCAAAGTTTAGGACTCAAATACAATCCGAGTGTTTAAAACCGAAAGCTCTGATACCATTAAATGTAACCCTCTAGACCCGGTCTGTAAATTATACCCAAACCTAAGTGGTCACATATTACATTCAGAGTTTTTTTTACTTAAAATACCTTAGATATAATATAGAACAAAATAATAATAATACAGATATATCCAAAACGATAGCAAATACATGTCACCAAACATAACCGAAAAACATATATAGATATACGTTCGTACAAAATAAGTAGTTGATCTCTCCTGATGCCAAATCTGCTAGCTTACGGTTTGCTGTTATCTGAAAAAGGATAAAAACTACAGAATGAGCTAAAAAGTCCAGTGTACTCCAAACAGTGTATTAAAAACATACGAATAAAATATTCCAGTAAAACCGATTATCAAACATGTTTTAAAATATGAACACTACCCCCATCCGTCAAGTCCAAAATGTGTAGGTTCCCCAGAACCATACACCCACCAACAAGTCCAGTAAGGCCCTGAGCATACAGCAAAGGAACCTCCAGGTATACTTCCTCCATCATTACCCCAAATAAATCATATTTCGCTCATAACAGATATATATTTCAAAAATTATAACATAATTCAGGTCAGGTAACAGATCAAAATCCATGTCAAGTATCATATAAAAATTCAGGTCAAGGCTCTTAATCTTTATTTAAATCATATACGGAAACCTACGAGTAATTCTTGTATTACGCAGTTTGGACTGATCTGATGAACGGACAACACCGGACCTGACAGATACTCGCTCAGGTGAAACACGAGTACCTTCATAAAATATCTTAATCAATTCCTTAACCATATCTCAAATAAATAATCAAAATACTAAAATACTAAGCCTATTTGGGTTCACATGCTCAATTCAGAGATTTCGAGTCAGAATTTGGCAAAACGGACTTCAGAATCAAATTCAAGACGTCGAAAAACATAAAGTATGATCTTCCGAAATTTTGAATTCTTGATCAAAATCAAAGTCAACAGGTTTGACTGACAATTTAGAGACTTTCGGGTTTGAATTTGGTGAAACGGACCTCAAAAACGGATTCGGGACGTCGAAAACTGTCAGGATATGTATACTCGAAAAAGATTAACGGTCGTTTAATAGCTCGTCAAAGCCGATCAAAGGAGGTCAACAAACTGTCAACCATTTTACAGAAATAACACTTTTTTTAAATAATTACTAAAATAGCACATGTTTTGAATTAATTACTAAAATAGCACATGTTTTGAATTAATTACTAAAATAGCACCATTTCGAATTAATTACTAAAATAACACCTATTTCGAATTAATTACTAAAATAACACCAGGACAACGGTCAACGGTCAGGTCAACGGTCGGGTCAGGTCGGTCAACGGGGACCAAGGATGACAGTGGGGGCGCATACGGCGTCTATAAGCGTCGAAAAATTTACAGAAAATTTTCTAAAATTTATTTTGAGCGATTTCGAGATACTTACAAAGCTCGGTTCAAATTTTTGAACGGCGAAGAGCTCGATTTCAGCAAACCGAAAACTTTGACCGCTTCACCTCCACACGCACCGCTGTCGAAGGAGACCAAGGATGACACCGGTGGACTCGGAACGGCACAAGGAACACGATGGTGTGGGACGATCAACGATGAATATAGGATTTTCTCGGCGATGGTGCTAAAAAAATGTCAAGGCTTTGACTTGAAATTCACGGCGTTTGGCAGCGTTTCGCTTCAATTAATTTAAGGGTCGCTCGATGACGAACATGATGGTGATTTCAAAACGACGATCGGAGGTCGGACGGCATCGGAATCGTATTTGGAAAGAGAGGCTTTTTGGAAGGAAAAGTTAAATTTCATTCTGATTTCAAAATGAATGAAACACATACAATATGTTTCTGCCGACACTCCAGGAGTAAATTCAGGGTTTGATCCCTGAATTTTCTTTAACTCTAAAATATGCTACAAGTTTTAAAAACTTCCAATTTAATCCCTAAAATTTATCAATTTTCACAATTAAAACCTCAAATTTCAATTAAATATTATTTTTAAAATTTCGGGTTGTTACAGTACACTTCGTGCATCACCCCTTGGCATTGATCGGGTCCTAGGAACTTCCCAATTATCATTATCCATTCCAGGCATTCTACGAGTTTTCTGGCATTCCAAGCATCAAACCTCCATTACCAGGTCGTGTGACGGGGAAACCCCCAGGACCAGGGCTTTCAAGACCAGAAGAAACAACACGACTATTTCTAATACTTGCAGTAGCACCTAGACGCAACCCAAGATTCTTTTCAGCCTTAGAATGGATTTCAGTAATTGTTTTTTCTTTCAACTCCAGCAATCCATACCAAAACAAAAGTAGTTCTCAATATTAAAACCACTGACATGGACATGCCAACATCATCTATCTAATCTAACCCAGAAAAATTTGATGGAATTTATGAGTTACCTCCTCTCGTCTGGGAACCCATTTATTTGCCCGAAGATCATGAACATCACGAACCATAAGCCTTAATCTTGGAGCAAGCTGAGGATTTGTTGTCAATTCTTTCAATCTGCTGAAGTACTTATCATTTATGTGTCGTGATTTGGGGCTCTCATCAAGTTGCTTACCAATAGTGTTGAAGAACTGACAAATGGCTTCAACATTCCCCTCTGCAGGGAAAGCTGTATTGTCAGGGCCCAAAAGCTCTTGTTTGAGACGAAGGAAAGAAAACGATTTAGCGTAACTTGCTAAAATTCCATGTTCCATGGAAGAGAAAAAAGTAATGCCAATATAACCTGCACAATGTGATGGACTATTTTCTCGGGTACCATTTTTTGCTTCAGAAGCTCACCAATTAAGCGAATATTTCCTAGAGTGCGGAGCTTGACCATCCTTTCTTTATCCCTACACTCCATTTCTTACTCAAGGGCAGTCATCAGCCGCACTTCTTCCCTGAGCTTGTCAGCTCCCTCAAATGCCACCTGGCAATTATTCAGGAGGACTCGCTTAAATGTGATATCTTTTCCACCAGGTTCATCTGATGGAAATGAGGGAAGCTTGTCATTAAGATCAAAACATAAGAGAGCATACATAGGACAAAACGTGGGTTCCAGCACAGCCTTCTCAAATATTAGAGAAATAACTCCCTGTAAAGACGGCATAGACACCATCATTGATTTCTTCTTATAATCTGCAGTAACTACAAAAGAACACATTATACATGAAATGTAGATGTGTGTGGGTATATATATGTTACACACACATAAAAATGCCTAAAGAAAAAGGTCTGGTAATAATTAATATTTAAAAAAAAAGAAATGAATAAATAATAACCTTTAAGATTTCCGCTGATGTGATACCGGAATCAATAAGTTGGCCTTTTAGAAGATCATACTTCTCAGGAGTCGGCTTGTTCAATATCCTGCACAGAAAACTAAGGAAAGGATCCTATCATGCATGAAAAAATGAAACCACTTGACCAGTTTACAGAAAAGGAAGTCATGGCTAGAAAGGGAATCAGATGATAAATTTCCATCTGTGACCACCATTAATTTTGTCGCCATGAAAGCATCTGATATTCAACTGCTTATGAAACTGATAGTTCCAATACCGACCATATCAAAATGACATTAAACTCCAAGAATTTGGTAGACCTTGATAAATTTCCATGTTCTGATCTAAAACCAGATCCTGAATAACATCAACAAGGGAAAGGTCCTTTTTTTTTGTTTGTTTGAGAATAGATATCAGAAAGACACATATGATTAGAAACCTAAACATCATAGAAAAATCTGATTTACTGTTTGTTGATAAATATCAGAGACACATATATGATGCAAGCAACATAATTCTAATATATTTACCCTTTAACAGATTTTAGAATACGGTCTATCTCATAAAGATTCCCCCTTCTAGCCGACCATGGCACCTCAGCCTTGACCAAAGCTGGAGTAGGTCCTCCCTGTGAACAACAAAGGAAACCCAATGTTAATGCCAAAGCCAAATGAAATTCAAAGCTAGCTTCAGGGATAAACAGGAATAAATACAAAGCTAATATTAAGAAACCATCAATTACAGAGTTACTTGTATGTTATCATGGAAAAATAATCACTGACAACTTATATGCTTCCTTACTAAATACAATGGAATCTAATGCAGGTGAGCAGCTAAATAAATAAAATAACAATCCTAAATGAAAGGTTACAGACACTATTGAACCATTCATCACTACTTATCAAGCAAATTTAAAGAAAATTCAGAAAAATCATTATGTGTGCAACTTATTGAACCATTGCTCTCTGATTGATATATGTACTTAAAGGTTGAAACCTTAAGTGAAGTGGAACTATAGATTACAGCAATAACACCTAATCAAAGTTCATCTCTAGGAATTTTGTTGACTGAGGAATATGTTTCAAACACTCACCCAGCAACTAAAGGAATACAATAAATGGTCGAAAACCTGGGAAGCCTTAAATAGACAAAAAGGGAGTGAATCATTTTATGCTACCCCTTGGTTAGAAGAGATTTTTGCCCTTGAGAACTGAGAGTTAGATTGATCATGGCGATTAAATTTATTAGCTTCTGGCTGTCTGGAGTCGAAATGATTTCACAGATCTCTATCTCGAAGAGATTCCCAGGACTTCTCCTCTCCAGCAGGAGGTAACTTTGTTGAACGGTTAAACCAATCACGGTTGTCAGGCTCAGAGTAACGCTTCTGATTATAGTTTGGTGGCTGTCAAAAGTACAGAGAATGCAACAACAAGTGTTAACAAAGGATGACTGCTTGACAAAATTTATTTGAAAATACAATAGCTTCGTCAAAGCAGCTAATTCCTATTAAGATATTAAAAAAGAAAAAGAACAGTTAGAGCGTACATTGCTTTCACCACGAACCCAATTTTGATCTTCACCAAAGATTTCCACTTCAATATCTCGTTTGATTTTAAGAATCTCTTCAGAAACTTCTACAGCCTAAAGATAAGGCAAGAAGCATAATCAGATATAGAATCAAAAGATAATCAAAGTGCTATTATTTGATTTCAACACAATAAATATGAAATAAATTATGAACATTGAACTACTTATTTGGATGATTGACACAATAATTGAAACAGAATGCTAACAACATTGAACAACTTGCATGCAAATAAAAAGCACAGATTTGCTATTTCCTGGATTGTTTTGGAAAAACGTAACAACAGTTTGCTGATGCAGAGATGAAACATACTACTAAGCAAAAGTTTTGTACAATTACCTCCCTCAGCTGTAAAAGCTGGTCCCTAGCATACCGCACACATTCATAGCCCTCAAATCGTGAGTCTCCAGCCTACAACAGTAAGGAAATTGAGAACTTGAGATTCTACAACCCATTTTTTTTCAATATGCAGCATGTTGACATTAGATAATCGATCTAAAGAATAAAACAATCAACAGGAAATGCGAATTATGAGGCACATTTTTAACTTGGTTATAAAAAAAATTTAGCATACTTATCTAACATAAACAAAAGCATAAGCTAAACAAATTACACCAATGAACAGAGAATCAGATAGTTGAAATCTAAATGTTTTGTATCATAAGGATGGTATCACAAGACCCAACCTTCTGCACTCCACAAACCTCAATGTGACTTAGTTAAAAGACTATATGCTTAAAAAAGTTAAACTACTATTCTTTCTCAATTAGGAAGATCAAAAAGTAAATAACTGGAATATATATAACTGTAAATTATTATCTTACAGACGAGAAGTAGAGTTTAGAAACTCCATAAGTGTTTAACTGATTGTCACGTGTCCTTTTAAGCAATCATGTTCTCTTAATACCGTGCTGTTAACTTCCTATATATATTTAAAACAGACAAGTGACAATCGATTAAACCAACAAAGATGATTATATATACACATGTAGACGTATAATCCTCAGCTGGTCCGTAGCAAACCAGTCAAGTTGATTAAATATGATCCGTATGACCCACAATTAGGACAAATTATTTGATTTATTAAATGGAACACCTCAACTAGTTTAAAACGATGTAAGCTCCTTTTTGTAATCAGAAACTCATATAATATCCGCCTAAAGCCAACATATTTTTCTTTGTCCATGTTTACAGCAAGTACACATAAAAAGCGTACCCCAAAGAATTAGGACAAAGCTTATTATGTTCTTCCTCTTTAAAGAAACTACATTCTTTATTAGGTTAATACCAAGGCTGCTACTAAAGCTAAATTACACTCTTCCTTTTTTGAAGTTCTAATGCAATACCTAATCTATTTGCTTTAGTTTGACAATATGAAAGACAACTGATAAAATTTTGAGCCTTTCGGGGGGGGGGGGGGGGAAGCAATACTTATTTCAGAGATAATTAGTAGAATCGACAATAAGAATAATGCAAGCAAAACTACTTGCTAAAGATTCAATATTCAGAATAGCGATATCTAACAGCTGCAGCTCTAATCTTAAAAAAAAAAACTTACTTTAACAGCAGAACGTCTAAACAACGAATCCAATAATAAACCAAAAGGGATAGATCCAAAAAAAATTGAGTTGTGGATCTAAAAGAGAATGAATAAAAAGATTGAACCTTAAGAGAAAATGGAAGAGCAGCACCGCCATGGGCACGAAAGGCAGGAAGATCAGAAGAGAAGGAACCGAATGCTAATGAAGAAGAAGATGATGATGATGAAGGGCCACCAAAAAGTCTGTTCCCTCGACCACCACCAGGTCTCAAGCTCAACGTCTGATCACCTTGCTGCATACCAAGATCTTATCAAGTGAGATCAAATATCCGCCGCCCGATCAAAAAACCAAAATAACAAATAAACTCAGCAATATGTAAAAGCGCTGAATCTGAATCTATAAGATGCGTAGAGAAAAGGATAGAAACTGAAAGAGAAAAATGATTCGATGTCTAGAGATAGAAAGAGAGTGGAAGTGAGAGTCAATCTCTTCTGCGGGAAAGCAAAGAAGAGAAGAGAACATACGTGAAGACGGAACTAGAGAAGAAAAAACAGACCCTCCTTTTGTAGAGTTAATTTTTTTAAGTGAATTAAGTTTAATTAATAAATTTTAAAATGTTATAAAATATACAATAAAATCTTTTATTGTTATTTCATTTTCAAAAAGCTTTACTTTAATTAATTAGAATCGATTTGTATCGTACACCTGACTTTAAATTTTATATATATAAGTATTCAAACTTAATACGTTAAATTTTTTAAATAAATATAATATTTTTTAGCATTCAAACTCAATGCGTTAAATTTTTTAAATAAACATAATATTTTTTGTGTCATTTTTCATAATAAATTTTGAAATTCCACGTATAATGTAATTTGAGGGAAATTTTGCTAGAATTCTAAGTTCTAATGTATAGGCTATAGCCTACGAAACTTTTCGCTTATCTTACTTTAAATTCTTTGATTTGAATCTTTAAATCAAAAGATACAAAAAGTTTAAAATTATTTCAATTTATATATTTTTAATACGATATTATAATAATCATATCAATTAAGTTAAAAGTTAACTAATAAATTTTTAAACTTTAAATTCAAATTTAGATTTATTATAATTATTTATTAATATAAAATGTGACAGTTTTTTATGTGGTACAATGGTAACCAACGAGAATGATATTGATGAGAACAAATTTATCTCGTCGGCTATTGACGATTTACCTCTTCTAATTGTGTGGAGAATTGTGGTCGATGAAAAAATGACTATTGGTCGATGTTTGAATAAAGAATAGAATGGGTCATCAAGAAGAATTGTAACCCCCTCAGACTGATGCGGGTAACTCGATCCGATCTGGAGTGTCACATTAGGATCACTGGAGTGACCCACTGTAAAAATAGCGGAAAATTTAAAACTTTTAATAAAACATGTACTTATAAAATGATTTATCAGTATACATAACTAAAACATATTTTCAAACTCGTATATAAAACAAAATATAATTACATGTCCCCTAATCACACGTACCATACTCTGATAACAACGCCGAAAGAACTCCCTTACTGAATACGATAGTTGTACTGGTACAATTCTTTTAACATGAAAAGATGAGTAAAAGGGTGAGCTTTGGAAAGCTCAGTAATACAGAACTACCAGATTATGCTGAAGAACGTGCAGATACAAATAAACGTATTTTTCCTTATTGGTTCATACATCTATATATTTTTATGTTGATCGAATATCCTACTGATATTTTAGGTGGTAACGAAAAATGAGTTTTCAGTTTACATAAATATTTCGGATGTCTAGGTTCAGGATATCAAAATAGGTTATCTAGTGTGTTCCCATAAAACCAGTAAAAAAATACATATTTTTTAAAACATATATATATACACCCCCATCCTTTCACAATATGTTTGTGTAGGTTCCCCGGAACTATACACCCCGCACAACCAGTGAGGCCCTGAGCACACAGCCGAGAAGCCTGCAGATAATCTTCCTCCAACAATAAACCCCCCAGATAAAAAAAATTTATCCGTCGGTAAACGGAGATATCAGAAATCAAAACAGAATTCAGATCAGATATCAAAACAGAATTCAGATCAGATATCATAACAGAATTCAGATCAGATATCATAACAGAATCCATATCAGAAATCAGAACAGAATTAAAGTCGAAAATCAGATTAAATATTTATATGATTAGGGAACACACCAGAGTTTACAGATATTATTCAGAGGTACTGAATAATCTTATCGGCAGAGAAACACGGATCTTCAGTTTACTAATAGAATGTCATAATTTAGAATCACTATTGGAATAGTTTATTAACTACAGAATCATCAATTATTCAGAATATGAATTATAAGGATCATATTTTATTCGGACATTTTTCAGAAGTTGTACGTAATCAAAAGGGTATTCAGAATCCTTTACAACTATGTCGATTGATCGGATAATCGAATTCTCAGATCAAATGCTTGTCGTCTGGTCAATTCATTGTCTTTCCAGGGTATTTACTCATTAATACCACAAATTATTGTCCATTGATCATCTTTGGAATCATCGTTGAATAGATCTTAATGAAACTAACAGATATTTCAATGCTCTTTATCTCATTTCCACGCTTACACAATATCATGTAATGCTAAGGTACTTGATTATTTTGTTCATAACCCATCGTAATTGTACACTATGTAAACTCATCAGAGTTTTCAGACTTATCCAAATCACTTATTAAAATCCTCAGTCATTAAGATTACCTAGTTCATTTAGCAGTCATGTCTATTCCAATTATTTCGGGGGTTTACAGGGTAATCCAGACATTTCTAAATTTCGGATACATAATGTACTTCTGTTCAATTCAATTTGGTCTTCGTGGTCGATTTGTCTAACAAATATCAAATTCTTACTACTGAATGCGATCTAGAGTTGAGCTGAGCTGAATACTTCCAAAATTATCATCGAGCCAAACTTGAGAAGACAAACACACATTCAAGTAACATCTATGTCGTTCAGGTACTGACATATCATTAAGATTGATCAACTCACTTAAGCTATGTTCCATAACTTCTAAAGGTAGTCCAACACCTATGCTTATTTGGATTCCTTAATTAGTCCAAGAAATTAACTTAGTATAGGCCATATAGGTATTTTGGTCAGTTTGGTGTTCAATTTTATTCTATTCATTTCAGAGCTCGAGGATATCCACTCATTCCTGACCTTGGTGATATTCTTGGTCATTTCCATACCAGGGGTATTTTGGTCATTTCATAGATCCATTGTATTACAATCATTTCCTTCTATCCGATCTTATTATTAAATTCACACTTATCATTTATGTCAGTCCTATCGAACTATTCTGAGAGATCTGATGTATTTCAATCATTTCCATTCATCTTATCTTATTATTTAATTCAAACATATCATCTTTTCCAGCCCTTTTAAATAGTTATGACAAAAGAACACCCTTGATAATTTATTCTAAAATCAGAGATTTCAAGGTTAAAAGTATTTTCAGAAGTTACCTACAAGTTATCAGAAATTTTTCTGTACAAAGGCATATCTTAACCATCAAATCCATAATTTATCGAGTTAAGTACAAATCCTCAAAGTACTTTCCCATTCTGGGTCAACTCGGACTATTGTTACCTTTCCAGGGCATTTTCATAATTTCTTAACAAGATAATTTCGATATTAGCTCTTAACGAAAATAATTTTAATTTAAAGATCCTGTGGTTAATTGTTTTCCCGAACATTCTCTGATCTTGAAATGATTCCTTAACAGACTTATAGCATATTGCACAAACCCTCTTGGGGTTAAAAACCGGTTATCCGCATTTCCTAAGCAAAACTAACTTTTCTTATGCACATCAATAATTTTTACCGGATCAATATATCTTTTCAGAGTTATTAACCAACTTCCACGGACAATTCTTGTCATCTTACAACATAAGGGTATTTTTGTAATTTTACTCTACTGGAGTATTCTCATAATTTCTCATCCAAGTACCTTTAACATTTAACCTTTGATGAAATAAATTATAAGTTACTGATCCAGGTTGATTTATTTATCACTAAGCACAGAACTTGTAATTTAATTCTATCAATCCCTCAATTTCTTATAAAAGTCATCTGAACCATAATCAATTACTGAACCTTTTTCACCGTATTTAGATCGAGTGTAGAAATTAATTAACTACACAAATGAGACCAACATTATCTTAATCATGCATTTATCAATATTCACAAGTTCCATAAAGCATAAAGAGATAGTAAAGTATTACCTCGATTTCTGTACAATACTGATCGACCATTAAATTTCATTCGAACGCTCTCGATCTTGAAATCATCTTCTAGTATTTCCTCAGATCTATATCAACAGAAATTACATAAAAACGGAGCTTAATTCTAAGAAACGGATCGAATCGGATGATAAATTAGTCAAAAACATCTTACCGGGTTCGAATTTGGTGAAACAGACTTCTGATTCGGATTCAGGACATCGAAAACATAAAATATGACTTTTTGAAATTTTCAGTCAAAGTCAATGGGTTTGACTGGCAATTTCGAGGCCTTTTGGTCCGAGTTTTGAAAAACGGACTGCGGAATCAGATTTGGAACATCGAAAAACGTCAGGATAGGTATACTCAGTCAAAGTCAAAGGTCGTTTAATGCCCAATCAATGCTGGTCAACTATGGTCAACGCAATTCAACGATCAACAGTCGACCATTTTACACAAATATCACCCTAACATAAATTAATTACAAAATTAGTCACCTTCTGTAAATATTTACAAAACTAACACCCGAATTTTACACAAATAGCACACAAACAGAAATTAATTACAACCAGACCTCACTCTCATGGGTGGTGCGTGAACAGTGCTACGGTGTCGAAAAATTCCAAGAAAAATTCCTAAAAATTATTTTAAGCGATTTTGAGGCACTTACAAAGCCTGGTTCATAATTTTGAACGGCGGAGAGCTCGATTCCGAAACGTCGGAAACTTTGACGGGCTCACCCCTCCACGCGCCGGTGACGACGGAGAAACGGAGAACACCGGTGGACTCGAAACGATGCAAGGAACACGACGGTGCGGGAAGTAGGGGTGTGCAAATACCCGACCCGCCGACCCGGATCTAAAAAAACCGAGTAATTCTCTAAAAAAAAATTACCCAACCGGGTCGGGCCCGGGTCACAAAATCTAGTTTTTCCGGGTACTCGGGTACCCGGTTAGTTTTTATTTTTTTATTTTTTATATATATAATTATATAAAATATAATGAATTATTTATATTATGGATTATTATATTTTGTATTTCGAACTTTTAAATTTTATGTTCGGATATTAGAGTATGTAATTCGAAGTTTCGAATATTTAAATTTGTGTATATATTTTTTTAAATTAATAATTTGAAAATAAAAAATTAAAAACCGGGTATCGGGTACCCGATTCCTGGGTACCCGCAAAATCCGGGTACCCGATTACCGGGTACCCGTAACATCCGGGTCGGGACACGGGCCGAGAAATCGTCGACCCGGAAGTTCCGGGTACCCAAAAATCGGGTACCCGAAAATCCGGGTACCCGGATTTGCACACCCCTAGCGGGAAGTGTTGAAAACGGATTGTCGGATTATCGTGAATCAACGATAAACCAACTGAAATTGAGTTATTACCGACGATATTTCCGACTAAAATGAACGACGAACGGCGACGATTCACGACAAAAGGTTTCAGGAGTTTTGTTCCTCGATCGACAACAAACACGATGGTGGTTTCGGCTCATTGATCAAAGGTTGGACGACGAGTAGATCGGAGTTGAAAGGAGGGTTATTGGAGAGGAAAGCTGAGAAATATTTCTACTGAACATACGTGGGAGATTTATAATTCTCTCCAAAATAAAAATGGTTAAATCATGGTTTAGTCAATGAATTTCCTGAACTTTTCAAAACGGTCTGTCAACTTTTAAATTTTACAATTTAATCCACCATTTCTTTCAAAATACCAATTAAATTCAATACTTTATAATTTCTAAAATTTAGCCCCTAAATTGAGGTGTTACAAGAATAATGCGATTCAAGAATGATTGATCCTCTATTTCTAGTCTTAGTTATGGATATTTATAGTGATCTTTAGTGTAAATGTCAGTTGTAAGATCGTTATGACTCAGTTGTAGGATCGTTATGACTATTTGTTGACTAACAAGTTAAGTGATTTAATTAGTTATACATTAAATTTCGTTATGACGTATCACGTAGACTTATTAGAGATAATTATTTATGCATTTTAATTTATTAAAATTCTATATTTGGAAGACGTATATTAATTAAAGACTAATAGATGAAAAATTTTATCTGAGTACCTTAACTCGTAAAGAAATGAGAATTTCAATAAATACAACATGCCACAAATTTACAAATTTCTTGAAACTATTTTCGAAGATAAAATAATTGATTTAAAAAAAAAAAAACAATTAGGTCCCAATATTAGTGGCGGGACTTGCCATGCTTCCGTAACCTATTTGGTTTAATTGTTTCCCGATATCCTATTATTTAAAATTTGAAAATTAAATATTGTTTCCAACCTTTTCAGTTTAATTGTTTTTCAAGTCCCTAACAGATTTGAAATATTTAAAATTGAGCCTTAGGTGGTGTTTGTTTTTGCAGAGGTAAAAGGTCTACAGTCTGCGGACCACATCTGCAGGCATCTGCAGCAGAAGAGGTTGACCAAAAGTCTACAGTCTGTAAGAAGAAGACTGTTTGTTTTTTAACGTCTGCATACTGCTAAAATAAACTGAAATATAAATAAACTATTTTTTTTATTTTTTTTGGGATAATTCCATTTTCATTGCCCAAGAAAGCAGAGAAATCCTGCTACAAAGAACAGTACACTACATAATCAGCAAAATAACAATAATGAAACCAACAAGGGGAACAAAACAGAAGAACATTAGCTCATATACCCCACTTTGCACAGAGGGCAATATTCCTCGAATCAGACTTGCAAATGGACCAATTGCTGAGGCGGATCTAAATGGTATCCCGAATATCATTGAGCATATCACCTACCAACCTGGCACAATCCCCAAATAATTTGTTATTCCTCTTGCGCCATAAGCCATAGACGTGACCAGCAAGGGCGAGCTTCAGAATTCGTACAATAAGGGATTTACCCCTGAGGAGTTTAGTAGCACATTCTAACTCCCTATCCCATGTACTAACATTGCGTAAAATACCACACAAAGAGAGAACATTTCCCCACAGTTCTTTCACAAAATTGCATCAAAAAAATAGGTGACCTCGAGTCTCAGATTCAGCATCACAAAGTAAACACTTGTCAGTATCGATATTCAGACCCATTCATAGGAGTCTCGTCCGAGTAGGCAACCTGTCAAGGATGGCCATCCACAAGATGGTACTCTGCTTTGGAATACGCCCAAGAAACCAAACTGAATTATGCCAAGATACATTGGGGCCCTGAATTCACAACTCCTCCCAAATCCTCCTCGTGCTGAGACCATTTACTGCACCAACAAGTATATGTGAGACCTCAAACCTCATTTTTAAAATTCTCTTAAAACACTAACTAGCATTTTGGGGAATGCTCATCTGCCAAAAATCAAAGTCTTTAATCCATGCCACCCAAAGGGAGCCATCATTGGCCATAAGTTTCTTAATCAGAAGACCTATACAAGCCTTATTCCAGCCCCAATGTCAATAATACCCAGACCACCATCAGATTTCATAAGGCAAACTTGCCTCCAGCTTACTCGAGCACCACTAGCAGACAGATCAACTCCTTTCCAGAAGAACCGGGAACAAAGCTGCTCAATTTTCTTTATTATCGACTGAGAAAGAATTATCTGCCTACACCAATAGTTAGCTATACTAAAAAGGATAGAACGGATAAGTTGCAGTCTACCAGCAAAACTTAAGTGCCTATTAGCCCAAGAGTGCAATTTAGTTCTAATATTTTCAATCATACATTGGCAGTCTTTTACTACAATCTTTCGCGACACCAAAGGAACTCCAAGGTATCTTATTGGGAGGGACCCCAACTTAAAGCCAATAGCATCATAAAGAAAAGCACATAGTTCAGGATTCATACTAGCTGTAAACATTTCACACTTGCCAGCATTGAGCTTCAACCCCGAGAACGAGTAAAAGACATCCAACACGGACTGCACTCCCATTATAGAATCAAAAGTGCCCTTACAAAATATGAGGAGGTCATCAACAAAACAGATGTGAGTTAGGCATATCTTTATGCATTTGGGATGGAATTTGAAGACTCCCTTCAAAGCAGCAATATTCAACAAGTTGAAGAGGACATTCATTGCTAGGACAAAGAGAGAGGGTCACCCTGTCTAACACCTCTAGCACCCTTAAAAAACCCCGCAAGACTCCCATTTAACACAACTGAGTAGCTAGGATGAGTGACGCAAGCACATATCCATATCCATCCAATGAATTTTTCAGGCAACCTCATAGCATGAAGAATAAAAATAACAAACTCCCAATTCAATGAATCAAATGATTTCTGTAAATCAATTTTCAGGGCACATCTAGGGGAGTTATTTTTCCTAGCATAACCTCTAACTATCTCTTGGGCAAGCAAAGTGTTATCAACAATGCTTTTCCCTTTAACAAAATCAGTCTGGTTATTAGTAATCATGTCAAGAAAAACAGAAGACTGCCGATTTACTAAGATTTTTGCTATTGTCTTATAGATCACAGAACAACACGAAATGGGCCTAAAATCTTTGACAGTGTTCGAGTTAGGAACTTTAGGCACTAGGGTAATGGTTGTTGCATTAAGTGATGGAAGAATAAAAGAAGCATCGAAACAATACCTGATGGCAGCTTTGAAGTCCTCTCCAACAATTGGTCATGCCTTCTTAAAGAAATAAGGATTGTAACCGTCAGGACCCGGGAACTTGTTATTCCCTTGTCCCCAAATAGCATCCTTAATTTCTTTGTCAGAGACCATACTACATAAGGTATCAGCAGCCCCCTAGGCAAGGTGTAACCAAGTAAGTCTCTAATTGTAACATCCTAAGTAACGGGTTAGTGACTAAATTGTAAAAATTCAGAATTTGGTGATTAAAGTAGAATAAATATATATAGGTTAAAAATAATTGTTAGTAAATATGAAATGAATTTAAGGACAAAATGGTAATTTGCAAGGAAAAAATAATAATAATTAAAAATTTTAAGGGGTTATATTATAACCCACGTGGGGCATTAGGAGGAAACAAATGTTTCCAGAATACTCTCATCTCTTCTTCCTTCTTTCTTATCTTTACTCTTCTCTTCTTCCAAACGTGAAGACCAAGTTTAAGGTAAGAATCTGAACCTGGGTAGTTTCTTTGATTTTTAGATTGGAAATGGAAGTTTGGATGTTATATAAGCTAAAGGAAAGCTTATATGACATTAAGACAACAAGATAAGTGTTTTAGGTATAGATTTTGAAAATGAGTTTTTAGATGAAATTTTGATATGGATGAGTTTTTGAAGTTTGAATAAGATTTTTGACTTGTCAATAAGTTAATTAAGAAGTATGAGGTAATAGAATTGAAATTAAAACAAGTTGGAATTTGAGTAAGATTCTTCAATTCTATATGGATGATTAGTTTTTTTTAGTTTTAGAGGTATTGAATGGATAATAATTAGTTTAAGTAAGTGTATGAAAGCTAAGAGTATTAAAGGGAGTGAAATAGGTATGTTTGAGCTGAAATGAGATGATTTTCGAGCTCAAAATAGGATTTCTGGGCTAGGGGAATCGGTACCCATTCAAGGGGAATCGATACCCCCTCAACGTATATGAATTTCCAGAATGCTAGAGGGGAATCGATACCCCCAGGGGGGAACCGATTCCCCCATATAAAAAAAAGAAGAGAAAAGAAAGAAAGACTAAACTATTAATTCCTTAAATGGGTAGCTATTAAAGATTAATTTCAAGACATAGACATCTGATGATCATCTTGAAAATTATGTTTATGTAGATACCGAGCCTATACGAGTTCGGGAACAATCTACAAGTAGGATCGATCGAAGAGAAGGCAAAGAAATATAGGTGAGTGCATATGCATAGCATAATTATAGAAATATACTCCATTCTAGACTTGTGATAAGTCTAGATTTTATATCTTGGCACATGAGCATATTTTGTATTATGAGACATGACATGAATTCATATAAAATGCATTATATGACATGAATATGCAAGAAAAGTTATGAGCTATGTGAAAAGGTAAGAATTTACATGTCTACGCGATATAGACTACGTGAAATGTAAAAGCCCATGTTATGTAGATGAGAACTATAGGTATAGTTGGCATGCCAAGGGTAGAGGGTCTACGCGGTCCTTCGGGACAAAATTCTACGCGGTCCTTCGGGATATATATATATATATTCTTTGGAACATGTGTGAAGTCTGGTGAGACACATATGTGACCCCTAGCATATGTATATGATTCTTAAGGAATTCTATGTGGTCCTTATGGACATTATTATATGGCACTACGGTGCAATTCTACGCGGCACTTCGGTGCATTTATACGAGCTGTGGTGACAGCATAGTGCACAACCTCACATTACTCAGATACCTTAGGTTCTCAATATAATATCATGGGCCAATAAACTTATTAATACAGATTCATGAATGTTAAAGTCATACGCTTACAGGTATGGATATTGATGATGTAGACTACATTGATTAAGTACATATTTGCATCTCATTTCATATGATTATGACATTTTCATTACATTGCCTTGTTATTATTATTACATTGGCTCACTAAGTCGATGACTTAGCGTGTGAGTGTTTCACACGTAGGATCTGAGAAAGTAGACGAGACAGGTGAAGCAGCTTGACAGCATTACTTCTGCAACCACCAGATCAGAAGCAACTTAATCAGTAGGTCATTTTTTTATGTAAATGGCAGTTGGCATGTAATTAAAGAGTTAAGTTGTGTATGCTCTGAATATTTTGGTAAACTTATATTACAATATGTATATTATCGTATTTTCTTAATATAAGTTCAAATATTTTGTTATTATTGGTTAAGAGTTGTGTTTTAAAAGTCAATGTAATATCTCTGACTCATATCCGGGTCAAGTACGGGTTGGGGGTGTTACATTTAATGGTATCAGAGCTATGGTTTAGCCGATTCTAGGCATGAACCAGAGTCTATAGAGTCTTTAAATGGAATACATGCCAACAAATAGTGAGAACTTCTGATCTGGTATAGTATGAGTATGCTGTTTTGCTAATAGAACAATGTGCTTATTCTTATTAGATGTCCAGACATAATAGCTCCCGAAGTGAAGCGGGAGAAGATAGGCATGCTGAAAGCAGTAATTCACCTGCCCTGGCCAGGCAAGGTGAAGAACAGGCATCTCAAGGAGTGCCTGTGCAAGATCAAGATACGTTCTTCAGAACGTTAGACGCTATTCTGACGCTTCTTTAACCTTCTACTCCACTAACTCAAAGAATAAATGTAGCAAAAGAGTTGAGAGGTTTAGGAGCTCCCGAATTTAAGGGAGAAGCTGAGGAAGGTCCAGTGTCAGCGGATCTTTGGTTGAATGATTTGAAAATCATGTTAGATGGTCTCCACTGTTCCGAAGTGGAGAAATTAGATGGAGATGTGTCTTTATTGAGGGGTCAGGCGAGGATATGGTGGACGAACGTCACCATTAGGATGTCAACCGACCAGTTGACTTGGTCTTTGTTTTTAGAAGAATTTAAAAACAAGTATATTGGAGATCAGTTTATCCGACAAATGAAGCAGGAGTTTATGAATTTGAAGCAGATGAGCCGCTCTGTATATGAGTACGAATGTGAGTTTAATAAGCTGAGCAGGTTTGCAGCTGAGCTTGTGCCTACTGAAAAAGATGCTTGCGAATGGTTTGTGGAGGGCTTGCGCCCTAGACTTAAAGAATTGTTGATAGTATTAAACTTGTCCTCGTTCTAGGAGGTGATTAATCGTGCAAAAGCTCTTGAAAGGGCTCAGAATGAAAGATTTAGGGACTCAAGAGTTCAGACATCAAAGAGGACGACTACTTCTTCTAGCTCAGTACCATCAAAAAGGGGAAGAGACTCGGGATTTCGATCACAAGCTAGATCAGAATCAGTTGCATCGTCTGCTAAGGGAGCAAGTCAGGCAAGACCTAGACAGACGCAGTCAGTGAAATCTGGTGCTAGGAGATCTACTCCGAGTCAAGGGAGACAGTGTCAGCACTGTGGGAAAAACCATTATGGGGCTTGTCGTATGGCTGTTGGGACTTGTTTTCGATGCGGAGATGCCAGACATTTTATCAGGGATTGTCCATTGATTGTTGTTGAGCCTGCACCATCTGGAAGAGTTGGTTCTTCCTCACAAAGAGGACGAGGAAGAGGCAGAGGAAGGAACCCGTCTGAATTCTCTGCTCAACCTGAAGTTCGATCCACTGCTCGGGTATACAATCTAAAGACAAGTGAAGACCGTGATGACCCTGATATTATAGCAGGTACTTTTCAGTTGTATGATAAATTAGTATTGGTGCTGATTGATCCGGGTTCTAATTATTCTTATATTACAAGTAAGTTAGTAAAGGAGTTGAGGATTCCTATAGAAGCTACGAGTAATGTGATGATAGTAACTAATCCGTTAGGGCATAGTACTCAGGTGGACAAAGTCTGTAAGGGGTGTCCCATAAAGGTTAAGGGAATTGAATTCCCTGCTAATCTGATGGAATTACCCTTTGACGAGTTTGAAGTGATTCTGGGAATGGATTGGTTGTTTCATTATTATGGGAATGTCGACTGTAGATTGAAAAAGGTAACCCTGAAGAGTCCAGAAGGAATAGAAGTTAATGTGATCAGTGAAATGTGTAATCCTTTAGCAAATGTAATATCAGTGATGTCTGCCAAGAAATTATTGCTACAAGGATGTCAGGGTTTTCTTGCAAATGTGATTGATTCAAGAGCTCAAGAGAAAAGGTTAGAGGAGATTCCAATAGTTCGAGAGTTCCCTGATGTTTTTCCTGCTGAATTGCCAGGATTACCTCCGGATAGAGAGGTAGAATTTCAAATTGAAGTAATGCCAGGAACCGCTCCAATTGCAATGTCACCTTATAGAATGGCTCCAAAAGAATTGCAAGAGTTAAAGAATCAATTACAAGAGTTGCTAGAGAAGGGATTTATCCGACCAAGTGTATCGCCTTGGGGAGCTCCGGTGTTATTTGTTAAAAAGAAGGATGGATCAATGAGTCTTTGCATTGATTATCGACAGCTCAATAAGGTGACAATCAAGAATAAGTATCCCCTTCCACGTATTGACGATTTGTTTGATCAATTAAAAGGAGCTTCGGTATTCTCGAAGATTGACTTACGTTCCGGTTATCACCAATTGAAGATTCAGGAAAAAGACATTCCGAAGACAGCTTTCAGAACGAGATATGGTCATTATGAATTCATTGTAATGCCATTTGGAGTAACGAATGCATCTGCCGCTTTCATGGATCTTATGAACAGGATTTTTCAGCCCTACTTGGATCAGTTTGTTGTTGTCTTTATTGATGACATACTGGTGTACTCGAAATCCCATGAAGAGCATAGCACACATCTGAGGATCGTCTTGCAAATTTTAAGAGATAAAAAGTTGTATGCCAAATTGTCCAAATGTGAGTTCTGGTTAAAGGAAGTAATTTTCTTGGGGCATGTGATCTCGGCAGTTGGGATTAGAGTAGACCCTTAGAAGGTTAAAGCTATAATGGATTGGGAAGTTCCTAAGAATGTGTCTGAAGTTCGGAGTTTTCTTGGACTTGCCGGTTACTATCGAAGATTCGTTAAGAATTTTTCGATGATTGTGTTGCCTCTAACAAAGTTAATGAGAAAGAACGTACTATTTGTTTGGACTTCGGAATGTCAAGAAAGTTTCGAAGCTTTAAAGAGAATTATGACAGAAACTCCGATATTGGTTCAACCGGAATCTGGCAAGAATTTTGTAGTATATAGTGACGCATCCCATAACGGGTTGGGGTGTGTATTAATGCAAGAAGGAAAGGTGGTAGCGTATGCATCGAGACAGTTGAAACCACATGAAAGGAATTACCCCACTCATGATTTAGAAATGGTTGCTGTAGTATTCGCTCTCAGGATTTGGTGTCATTATCTTTATGGGGAACGTTGTTACTTATATACGGATCATAAGAGCCTGAAGTACCTGATGACTCAAAAAGAATTGAATTTGAGGCAACGTAGATGGGTAGAGTTCTTAAAGGATTATGATGTGATAATTGATTATCATCCTGGAAAGGCTAATGTGGTAGCAGATGCTTTGAGTAGAAAGACGTTTGCAGCCTTAAGAGCTATGGATGCAAGATTATCTTTAACGGGATACGGTGGTCTTTGTGCAGAATTAACCCTTAAACCAGCATGGTTGGAACGAATAAGAGAATTGCAAAGTAAAGATTAAGTGTGTTTGAAAAGAATTGAACAAGTAAAGAACAAAGAGATTAAAAACTTTGAGATTAAGTTAGATGGAAATCTATATTGTAAAGGAAGAATTGTAATACCCGACAATGATGACTTGAAGAAAGAAATTTTATCAGAGGCTCATTGCAGTCCGTTAACGATGCATCCAGGTGGAACCAAGATGTATATGGATTTGAAGAATCGATTTTGGTGGTCAGGGATAAAACGAAGCATCATCGATTTTGTGTCTAAGTGTTTGATATGTCAACAAGTCAAAGCCGAGCATCAAGTTCCATCAGGATTATTGCAACCGCTTTTCATTCCTCAATGGAAATGGGAAAATGTTACGATGGATTTTATTTCGGGGTTACCCTTGACTCCGAACAAAAGAGAATCAATTTGGGTAATTGTTGATCGATTAACTAAGTCAGCGCATTTCCTTCAGGTTAGAACGGATTTCTCTATGGAAAAGTATGCAGAGTTGTATATTAGAGAAGTTATTAGATTGCATGGAGTACATGTTTCCATAGTCTCTGATCGAGACCCTCGATTCACTTCTAGATTCTGGAAATCTTTGCATGGAGCGTTGGGGACTCGTTTAAACTTTAGTACGGCTTTTCATCCTCAGACTGATGGGCAATCAGAGAGAACTATTCAGATATTGGAAGATATGTTGAGAGCATGCGTAATGGAATTTAAAGGATCATGGGAAAAGTATTTACCGCTGGCAGAGTTCGCTTACAACAATAGCTATCAGTCGAGTATTAAAATGGCTCCCTATGAAGCTCTTTACGGAAGGAAATGTCGTACGCCTTTGAACTGGTACTAGCTCAAAGATAAAGAAGTGCTTGGTCCTGAGTTGATTCAGGAAGTAGAAGAAAAGGTCCAAATAATTCAGAGTAATCTCAAAGCTGCAGCAGACAGACAGAAATCATATGCAGATCTAAAAAGGAAAGAAATTGAATTTCAAGTTGGAGATAAAGTGTTTTTAAAAGTGTCTCCATGGAAGAAGGTGTTGAGATTTGGTCGAAAAGGAAAATCAAGTCCTCGGTTTATTGGACCGTATGAAATTATAAAAAGGGCGGGACCCGTAGCATACCAATTGACGTTACCACCAGAAATGGGAAAGATTCACAATATATTCCATGTCTCAATGCTTCGAAGATATCGATCGGATCCCTCCCATATCATAAATCCAGAAGAGATCGAGGTACAACCGGATATGACTTATGAGGAAGAACCGATTCAAATTTTAGCTCAGGAGGTTAAGCAATTGAGGAACAAGACTATTCCTTTGGTCAAAGTGTTGTGGAGAAATCACAAAGTAGAAGAAGCAACGTGGGATCGTGAAGAAGATATGCGACATCAATACCCTCATTTGTTCGTGCAATGAAAATTCGAGGACGAATTTTCTTAAGGGGGAGAGATTTGTAACATCCTAAATAACGGGTTAGTGACTAAATTGTAAAAATTCAGAATTTGGTGATTAAAGTAGAATAAATATATATAGGTTAAAAATAATTGTTAGTAAATATGAAATGAATTTAAGGACAAAATGGTCATTTGCAAGGAAAAAATAATAATAATTAAAAATTTTAAGGGGTTATATTATAACCCACGTGGGGCATTAGGAGGAAACAAATGTTTCCAGAATCCTCTTATCTCTTCTTCCTTCTTTCTTATCTTCACTCTTCTCTTCTTCCAAACGTGAAGACCAAGTTTAAGGTAAGAATCTGAACCTGGGTAGTTTCTTTAATTTTTAGATTGGAAATGGAAGTTTGGATGTTATATAAGCTAAAGGAAAGCTTATATGACATTAAGACAACAAGATAAGTGTTTTAGGTATAGATTTGGAAAATGAGTTTTTAGATGAAATTTTGATATGGATGAGTTTTTGAAGTTTGAATAAGATTTTTGACTTGTCAATAAGTTAATTAAGAAGTATGAGGTAATAGAATTGAAATTAGAACAAGTTGGAATTTGAGTAAGATTCTTCAATTCTATATGGATGATTAGTTTTTTTTTTAGTTTTAGAGGTATTGAATGGATAATAATTAGTTTAAGTAAGTGTATGAAAGCTAAGAGTATTAAAGGGAGTGAAATAGGTATGTTTGAGCTGAAATGAGATGATTTTCGAGCTCAAAATAGGATTTCTGGGCTAGGGGAATCGGTACCCATTCAAGGGGAATCGATACCCCCTCAACGTATATGAATTTCCAGAATGCTAGTGGGGAATCGATACCCCAAGGGGGGAACCGATTCCCCCATATAAAAAAAAGAAGAGAAAAGAAAGAAAGACTAAACTATTAATTCCTTAAATGGGTAGCTATTAAAGATTAATTTCAAGACATAGACATCTGATGATCATCTTGAAAATTATGTTTATGTAGATACCGAGCCTATACGAGTTCGGGAACAATCTACAAGTAGGATCGATCGAAGAGAAGGCAAAGAAATATAGGTTAGTGCATATGCATAGCATAATTATAGAAATATACTCCATTCTAGACTTGTGATAAGTCTATATTTTATATCTTGGCACATGAGCATATTTTGTATTATGAGACATGACATGAATTCATATAAAATGCATTATATGACATGAATATGCAAGAAAAGTTATGAGCTATGTGAAAAGGTAAGAATTTACATGTCTACGCGATATAGACTACGTGAAATGTAAAAGCCCATGTTATGTAGATGAGAACTATAGGTATAGTTGGCATGCCAAGGGTAGAGGGTCTACGCGGTCCTTCGGGACAAAATTCTACGCGGTCCTTCGGGATATATATATATATATATTCTTTGGAACATGTGTGAAGTCTGGTGAGACACATATGTGATCCCTAGCATATGTATATGATTCTTAAGGAATTCTATGTGGTCCTTATGGACATTATTATATGGCACTACGGTGCAATTCTACGCGGCACTTCGGTGCATTTATACGAGCTGTGGTGACAGCATAGTGCACAACCTCACATTACTCAGATACCTTAGGTTCTCAATATAATATCATGGGCCAATAAACTTATTAATACAGATTCATGAATGTTAAAGTCATACGCTTACAGGTATGGATATTGATGATGTAGACTACATTGATTAAGTACATATTTGCATCTCATTTCATATGATTATGACATTTTCATTACATTGCCTTGTTATTATTATTACATTGGCTCACTAAGTCGATGACTTAGCGTGTGAGTGTTTCACACGTAGGATCCGAGAAAGTAGACGAGACAAGTGAAGCAGCTTGACAGCATTACTTCTGTAACCACCAGATCAGAAGCAACTTAATCAGTAGGTCATTTTGTTATGTAAATGGCAGTTGGCATGTAATTAAAGAGTTAAGTTGTGTATGCTCTGAATATTTTGGTAAACTTATATTACAATATGTATATTATCGTATTTTCTTAATATAAGTTCAAATATTTTGCTATTATTGGTTAAGAGTTGTGTTTTAAAAGTCAATGTAATATCTCTGACTCATATTCGGGTCGGGTACGGGTTGGGGGTGTTACACTAATGATATTAATGTTGGAGCCTTTGATATTTTGGTCAATCCTCCCCAACTTGTTTTGAAAAAATTAACTACCTCATTAGACATATCCTCGAAAGTGTCCAATCTGCCCCCATGCTGATCAAAGAGCACACTAATGGTATTGATCTTCCTCTTGCTTGTGACCAGGGAATAAAAGAACCGAGTCCATTGGTCCCCTTGTTGAATCCAATTAACCTTGGCTTTTTGCTTGTAGAAAAGCAATTCAGCTTCCTCAAGGGCTCTCAACTCCTTTTCAACCTCCGTTTTAACAGTAATTTTATTACCAACAGTACATGGATCAAGGTTAGCCAGCTAAATTTTTAACAATTCCTCCCGCTTTTGCTTAACCCTGCCTGAGATATCATTGAAATGAGATTTGTTAAGCTCCTTAAGACGGCATTTCAGTCTTTTAAGCTTCAGAAATAAAACCTGAGCTGGGTTGCCAATGATAAGGGACCACCAAGGATCTTCAATAATAGACAAGAATTGAGGGTGTAGGGCCCAAAAATTAAAAAATTTGAAGGGCTTCGGCCTTGCAATTGGGGCAGGCTTATGAATCCAAACAAGGCCTGGACAGTGGTCAGAGTCTCTCGGGGCCAAAAACTCAACCTCCGAGTCAGCAAAAGATCCCAACTAGGCATGGTTGATGAGAACACGGTCCAGTTTGTGAGCTAGGAAACTACCCTGTTGCTTGTTGGACCAGGTGAACAAGGGGCCAGTAGATAGGTGATCAGAGAGGCCCAACTGCTCAACACAGTTTTGAAAGTCAGAAATATCAACCAACAAACTTCCACTAACAGGCACTGAGGTTTCTTCTGAGTTGAGGATAACATTAAAGTTAACCCCAGTAGCCAAGGATCAGAACCTACAATATTCTCCAAAGAAATAAGTTGATTCCAAAGTTGCTTGCGGTGAACTCCATCATTCGAGCCATATATAACAGATATGTATAAATCTTTACCACCAAAATCTGTCTTAACAGAAACACACTGATCAAAGACTGATCAGACCACACAATTCAAACTACTATGCCAGAGGACCTAGATACGACCATTAATGGCATGGTTATAGTTATAACACGAATTCCAGTCTCCAAAACTTTGGTTCAATATAGATACAAATTTATTTTCTTTCACTCTTGTCTCAAAGAGGCACAATATGCTAATTTGACAACCAACCGCCCAACGCAAAACTTTCTTCTATTTAAGGGGGTTATTAAAGCCCTTTACGTTCCAGAAACAAATCAACATGGCATAGGGGCAGAGGAAGAAGCACCACCACTTACTTCCATTTTTTTTGCCTTTTCAACATGTTTCTTTTTCTTAATTTTCAAATCTTGCATTACTTTCTCAACACCGAGAGAAGCAACTCTCTGTTTCCTGCCTGAGTCCACAGAAGGTAAGCTCTCAGGGTCGATAGAATTAAGTACTTCAAACTTATTCTTTGACCCTCCCCCAATAGCCTTACCCCTCTCCTTAGCAGGTCTACCCCTACCTCTCTTCAGTTGAGGGTTACTACCTTGGCTAGGTACTACAGCAGGACCTACCTGAGAGGGTTGTGGGATCTCTAAAACTTTCTCATTACCAACACCAACATTATCAATCCCACTATCATACTCATTAGTCCATTTGATAAAAGATTCTTTGCCAGCTGAACAAAGATAATTAACAACATTATCAGCTACATTGTCATTACCAGTATCATTCACCTTCAAGACCATCTCAGAACCATAGATGGAATCAACAGATTTAACCACTGGGGCAGTCTCCTTAACTCTCCATACCTGCTCAATCTTACCTCGTCTTGGGCAAAATTTAACCAAATGACCAAATCGGCCACAGTCACCACAAGATAGAGGCATCCAGGGAACTTTAACTTTAATCTTGGCTATTGATTCATCACATCAACAAAGTCAGGAATTCTAGAACCAACTAAGACCTCAATACAAACTCGAGCGTATTCTAGTCTTTCTCTGACAGCTGTAATCGAGTCCATAAGAAAGGGTTTACCAATTGCACTAGTATTATAGCTCAACCCCTTCTTTGAATAGAGCTATAAAGGTATATTAAACAATTGAATCCAAATTGGCATACGAATTAAATCAAACTGAAGCTCTTTCAAATTTGGCTCCTACTTCTTAAGAAATAATTGTTTATATTGGACGTGCTAATGACCATTTTCTAAAATCCAATCCCTAGCTGATGAATTAACGAATGAAAAAATGAACAAATTAAGACCAGCTAAACTGACCTTGACCGGAGCAACTTTACTCCACATCAATTCAATAGTCTTTTGTAAAGAACCAAAGTTAGGGATTGCATCAACAAACTGCTCAACCAAAGCGTATCTCCACTCCATAATCCCTTCTTCGAACACGTATCGTGGAGGTTTCACAACAAATGAGCCTTCAACCTCAGCCGGGGGGAAGAAATCGAGCTCTTGCTCATTCCCGACAGCAAAAAGCTTACTCCAGTCAGTAGATGATTCCCCAGACATTGCCCAGCAGAATCCCTAAGAAAATGACCAACAAGAACATAAAGAATCGAAGAATCGAAGAGAGAAATGGCTTCGTTTTCAATCGCTGTTAGCCCAACTAACATGCACCGGGAGAGAAAACTTTAACGTGCACCGTTTCTCTTCTTATTTTTAGCAGATAAATAAACTGATTTTTTAAACTATACTCAAATAACCATTTTTGCTATTAATTTTTAAAAAAAATATAAAATGTCATTAAATTTAATGAATTATTACAAAATAGTCACTATAATGTTGTAATAAATTATAAAAGTTCAATAATATAATAATAATTTTATAGTATTTAGATAAATTTATTTATAATTTTACAATCTTTTAATAAATTTAATAAATATTTTATAAATTTTTAAACTTTATTGACGAAAATGATCATTTGTATAGAACTCAACGATATCTAATATACTTTATTTGAAAAAATATATTAAATAAATATTATACGAATATTATTATTATAAATTATTACATCTACGGACTATTAGATTTTGGTTTTAATATTATATATTATTTTAAAAATTATTATTAAATCAATCGATAATGAAATCAATTTGATTTTAATTCAATCTGTTTATTTCAGTTTAAGTAATTGTTTAAAAAATTATATTTTAATTATCAATTATTATTGATTCACAAATATATCAATACTCGATTTTATAATATCATTTAAATCATCTTAATTTATTCGAGTGGTACAATCCGATTCTAGTACTAACATAAAAAAATATATATAATATATACTCCATATAATATACATCAATTAGTATTTTTCTATTTAGAAAAAAATATATTATTTGTTTTTTATTTATTTATTTTGTATAAAGAGACTTTTGTACTTTACCAGAATTAAATGATAAGAATCATATTTTTCAATATTGTGAATATTTTTTTATTAAAACATTTATTTTATCTTTTAATGCTAATAATTGTATGTCCCCATGATTTTTTAAGTTTTTATATAAATTTTTTTTACTAAGTTTAATTGTATAATATTTTTTACTAAGTTTAATATATATTTTCAAATAAAGTATATTAGATATCATTGAGTTATATACAAATGATAATTTTCGTTAATAAAATTTAAAAAATTATAAAATACTTGTTAAATTTATTAAAATATTATAAAATTATTAATAAATTTTTCTAAATACTATAAAATAATTATCATATTATCGAACTTTTATAATTTATTACAACATTATAGTGACTATTTTGTAATAATTCATTAAATTTAATGATATTTTATAATTTTTAAAAAATTAATAGCAAAAATGGTTCTTTAAAAAGGTTAGAAGAGCTTTGAAGACATAAGTCCAAATATGCGCAAAAAAGATGACGCACAGACGTTAGAAGAGCTTATGTCTTCTAAAAAACAAACGGTCTGCGAAGCCCAATGTCTGCGCGTGGTCTACGCGACGCAGACATAAGAGCTTTGAAGACCTTAAACAGTGAAAATAAACACCACCGTAGACTCCTCTCAACCATCTTTATTTAATTATATTATTATTAATTTTAAAATTAAACTAATTAAATCTTTTAATTTAAATATTTTTAAATTCTTGCTAAATTTGAAAATAAACAATTTACCCCTATAAATCAGTATAGTTTTGTCCCCGATAGGAATGACAGCCACAAAACATTGACTATATATTGTAAAATAAATACAAAATATTTCAAAAAGAATATATTTTTATACCAACTCAGTGCTATCTGTGTTTGTGTATTAACAAATTAGAGTGACTCAAATTATAAGGGTTCATTTTATCTTAATTAGTGGTCGAAGATTCGATCATCTTCTTGAAGAACAAATAGTTTTGAAACTCGTGATTAATGTCCATGTAATTTGGACCTGTAGAACACATAATTAGTCACTAGTCTCGCCGCAGTCATCCGAAAACGAAAAAAATTAAGTGACTGATTTTCATAATTAAATATTTTAAATTGGCTAGAAAATATTGAAACAATCATCTAAATAATTATTAAATAGAATAATAATATTTCCTTAACTTATTTTTTTTAATTATTTTAAATTTCAAAGTGCTTTTACTTTAACTTCCAATTAGAGATAATTATATTATGTATCCTCAAAGTATGAATCTTATTTAAATTGATCCTTAAACTTTTGAATATTTCATTTTTATACAAAAACTATGACGCGCATTTATAATTAGTCCTCAAACTATGATACTAATTTTAAATTGATCTCCAAACTTTTGAACATTTTGATTTCATCCCAAACTATTGATATATGTTAATAAGATCTCATGTTAAAAGAAAAAACTATTCAACCAAGCTATATTATTATGTGTTTGAAAAAAATTATGTTAAACTATGGTTAGAACTGATATTATATTTAGATGAATGTATGGATAAAATTAAAAGGTTCAAAAGTTTGAGGATCATTTTAAAATAAATATCATAATAAGAAAACAAGAAACAATATTTTAAAGTTTAAATGCTAATTTAAAATAATGTTAATGATTTAAAAATACAAGTAAAACATTAAAAGGTTTGATGATTACTTTAAAATAAAAGTTGTAGTATGGAATCGTGTGATGCAATTAATTCTTCCAATTTAGTAATCGTAGATTTCATTTCATGCAAGTAATACGCCGTTAGTAGCATTATTAAGATTCTGTCTTTGGCTCACGTGTTCTTTGCTCCTACTAGAGATGTCAAACTTGGAATCTTTTGATCGCTTGACTTGTCAGATTTGATGCGAATTTAAAGCGATAAAATTATGGTTAAAATAAAAAAAAGTTGTCCGCCCATTCTAAGAAGTTGTTTTATTGAGTATTTTGATTATTATAAGTTACAAAATGATCTCTTATTATTGAGTTTACTAACTATTAAAATTTACAAAATGATCATTCGACTATTCATATGTTTCAAACTCATCCTTTTTCTATTAAAAATTTAAGCACCTTTTGAGTTTGACGTTAACTCGTTGATTAATATATGATAAAATTATATTTTAATGATGTCTACTGACACCGTCATTACTTTTAAGCACTAACTAGACGTCATAATAGTTCAAACTGTCAATCCACATAAGACAATTCAAACAAATTTTAGAATGTATTTTATCATATATCAATCAATAGATTAACATCAAACTCAGAAAATCATCAAATTTTTAATAAAAAAATACGAGGTTTGAAATATATGAATATTCATGTGACTATTTTATAACTTTTAATTCAATAAGATAACACCCTGTAGTTAAGGGATCATTTGTGTATTTTACCCTAAAATTATATGAAATTGTGATAAAAAGTTGAATAAGGTGTATAAAAAAATATTTTATAATTTAAGGTTACCGTATTTTTGTATGATGATTTCATGATTTTAACATACTTGTAAGGTGAGTTCCCATATTGTTTACATGCATGTTACCTTGCAACAATGCAGCCCGAACGTAGGGGAGGCACGGACATCATGTAACAACATATAGCATGTATGCAAACAGAATGGAAAAGTTGCTATGCACACATAGTGAGACCATGCAGTCAACATGTTTTTTTGAAATCGTTATTGAATCCTAACGAGGTCATCGATTTATTGTAATAGTCCTCTTAGATTATGAAATAATTTTTGGTACACCTCATTCAATTAATTGTTTCCACCACAATATTCAAACAACTTCACCAATTTCACAAAATATGTAGTCATTAAATTATATTTAAGCAAATATCTTAATTATTAATTATAAAAGAAAAATTATGAAACCTTATCAAATTATTATAAGATAATTGTTATAAAATTATAAAAGTATAAAAAATTGGTAAATTCAATAATTATTTTATAATAATTTAATGAAATTTCATGATCATTTTATAGTAGTTTGATAAAATATAATAATTTTATAAAATTTAAATAAATTTAATGATTAATTTATAGCTTTTAAAAATTCAATGACTATTATTATTATTTTAATAAAAAATGTATTTGCCTAAATTGTCCTATGTTTGATTAAATAGCCCTTAATCATAAAAGACTAAAAAAATATTAAATTAAAATGAGAGTGCAAGCTAACAATGTAAAATATATAAAATTAACAATAATAAGAATAAAGTACATAAATATATTATTAAATTATATTGAAATGATTTCTTTTATTACTAAATTTTAAAAGCTACAAATTGATCATTAAACTTATTAAATTATTATAAGATGGTTGATACACATTATAAAATAGTGATAAATTTTAATAAATTTAAAGATATTTTATAATAGTTTAATAAATGTAATAAATATTTTACAATAGTTTAATTAAAATATTATATGTATAAATGGAAGAATTTAATAAAAATGGATTAAAATATTCGTAATAAAAGTATTAGCGACGATATTTTCCATAAAAGAGAAGAATTAGTTGATATGTTCCCTAAAACAGAAGAAATAGTCTGATTATGAGATTATTATAAGTTAATCCTAAGAGTTTCTAATGCTAATCAGTGGTTCGTTCACTCCATTGCAATTTTGAAAGGTTTTTAATTTGTCGGCGACTCTCTTTCGGAACTACGCACCGCCAGGCGAGCAAATCCAACTGACAAAACAGTGTTTGGTGAAGAAACCTGTTATTTTCGTTTTCGAAAGTTCAAAAGTTCTCAGGTTTTTCATCTGAATTACGAAATTCGGTCCACTTTTTGGTTCCTTTTCTTAATTTTTTATTATTATTTTCATAGTATGGCCATTTGGCTTCCATGAATGTTGCTTATCTGGGTTTATCTCTTCTTCCCTGTTAGACCATCGGCTTTGATCTCTCTTCCTAAAGTGCCGGAGTTGGTGACGATGGCGACTGTGATCGGTGTCCGACTCTCGGAGAATCGATTGTGATGCTCGTACGTGTAAAAGAGATTTCATGAGGATAAAGTTAAAGCGGTTTCTCCTGTTTCCATTTACGAAGCTTAGGAGGAAGAAACGAGCAAAAACCAGAGCGAGTCCGCATTATTCTTCTTCGGGTAAAAGGATTGTTTTCACTGGTGGTTTTCGCGGCGGCTTTTGTTGCACGCGACCCAGTACTTTGGAATCAGTTGATGATTCCAAACCCAACAACCCCAATGATCCAACCTTCACATATGAGATGCTTAGAGCTTTGATTGAGAATAATCATTTTTATTCCGGAGAATGCAATCCTCATTCAGTTTAGTATTCAATACACCACTCGTTTGAAATTTTTGTGCAATGCCTCTGTTATTCTTATGTTTTTGTCACATGTTGTGAGATTTTGGTTATCGAGTGATTCCCACAAGGGCTCTCATGTTTCTGATTAATTGTAAGTTGTCTTTGAATTCAATCAATATGTTCTGCAAATTGCAAATAATAATCAACCCATAATTTGATTCTTTGATCACATTTTTATTCATGGAAACACAACAAATTTAGCTTCCCTTCTCTTGCTAGTTATGGCTGAGTACACGAATCACCCAAATTTTGAGCCATTGCATATGTGACAAATTAACCTCGACGCATTCTGTGTCACCTTACTGCTTGTCTCGATTCAGCATTGCAAGCACTAATAGGATATTTGAGATGATTGGTTTCACACTTTAGGAGGTATTGGTTTGTTCTATTAGTAAATTGATGGTGAACTGATGGTGAATGGCGTCAGAAAGGAAGTCCGAATAATTGACGATACGTACGAAAGGGGGTATGACCGAGTCCTTTATGGACTTCAGCAAGTTCTTAGCAGTTTTTTTTGTTGATATCATTTAGTTTTACAACAATGAAGACCAACTTTTTGTTATAGCTAGCTTTTCTAACGATCAAGTTGGACAGTCTGTTCACCCTGCACAATTGGAGTGCCGGTACTTATTTCTTTCATAAATCTCGCATTCGCACAGATAATATACCATCACGCCAATTTAAGCATCTTGTTTTCCTTTTTTATCGATTCATCTGTAATAAGTAATGAACAGAGTACATATGTATTTATATACTTATTGTATGTATTCCTTAGTTTAAAGCACTAGTGAACTCTTCCTTCTATGAAGCTAAAAGTAAAAGGCATTTCTTATATAATTAAGATCAGGATAACGCTTGAAGGTGGTGGAGATACCTGAGGCATTGCTGAACAATATGTTTGGAACTGATTTTAGATGCATAAGAGGTGGTATCAACTTTCATCATGACTGTTGCACCTGCTTCGGCAAATAGGTCTGTTCTTGCACGGCTGCGATTGAGGTATTTTATTAAGTTTCACGAACTAATCAATGCCCTTTGTGTGCGGAAGTTTAGAAATTGTTTTCACATATTTGTAGTCAGGGACTCAGTGAGCAGAGACTGTGAAGCTCAATTTTCATATTCAGATCACTGAACCGAAGTAATAATTGGAAACTGTTTGTTCAGTGATATCTGATAGTTTGTTACTGCAATTTTTCTTGAAGTAAAATATCTAGAAAATTATAGGAGAGAATGAGCACGGGAACTTTTATTTTTGTCGTATATTATTTGAAAATGATTGATTTTTCTGGTAAGCTTGTTGGTGAACAAGGGAACTAGTCATGGATTGAGGATGTTTTTAAGAAGGGTTTCTCATTTCTCGAGCTATTGAACCCAACAAACATAAAACCGAAAGGATACAGGAAATAAGGGTACTTATTGAGTGAGTCGATCGTGGGCTGAGTAGCGCTTGACTCGTGCTCGTTAAAAATTTTTGCTGTTTAACTCGTTACTGGTTAAGCTCGTTAAAATTGTGCTCGACTCGTGCTCGTTAGCTCAACTTGACTCTTGCTCGTTAGGCTCGACTCGTTGCTCCTAACTAAAAAAATTACCTTATTTTTTAACTAATTTTTTTACTGCTACTATATGTGGATATTAGGGTTGCGTTTGATTCTTTTTGTATTAAAATAATATTATTAACTAATAATATTTTATTATTTATTAAAAATAATAGATTAGTTAACTTATTATTATTTATTATTTTGATTTATTTTTTGAATGAAATAATTTTGAATTAATTACTAAAAATATATTTTTAAAAATTAATGAATTGCTCGCGAACTTATAGAGACGAGTTAGACATTGCTCATCTCAACTCGTTAAAATCTCAAGTCGAGTTCGAGTTCGAATCGAACCAACCCGATTCGAGTATTTAGCAAATTTTGATCGAGTCGAGTTCAAGTTGCTAACGAGCTTCTCAACTTGTTAAGCACCCCTACAGGAAACTCGAAAGATACAAGTAGGTTGCCTCTTCAGCTGAAGTGGGATCTTTCTGATGCTGAGATAGGAGAGGTACGGTTGAGATTTGCTCCTGAACAAGTGCTCATCTTCACATACATCCCTGTTATGTTGGTGTTTTCCTCAACTCAAGGGTATCGAGATGAATTACTTGTGCACTTTTGTGGTCCAAACCTCGCCAAAGAGTTGATGGGTGGTAATCCCTATTCTTACTGTTTTGTTTTGTAAGGTGTATTTTTATAGGTTAAATTTGACGTCACTTTTCAATCGACGTTCATTTAATTATATTACTACTTTATTTTTGTTCTAGACCCTCGTTGGATTGATTCTTTTATATCGATAGATGTTCACAATCATTAAAAATAAATTTTCAGTTGAGTTGTGATAAAACTAGTTTGTCAACATATGTGTGTGAATATATATATGTTTTGGTTTCATTGATGTATATATTTTTACATTAATATTAATGTTTATTTTTCACACACTAATGTTTGTCTGTATCTATTATTATTTTTTGAATAGTTTGGTTTTTAACCATTGATCTTATTTTTATTTCTTAGTAGCTAATAATTATATTTAGATAAAATGATCGGTTAATGTGATTAATCTATTCAACTTTTATAATTTTATTGTATTTCCTATGGAATTAATAAAATCAACAATTATTATTAGTTAAAAAATCATATAAAACTAAGAAAAAATAAATTAATTTACAAATTAATGAATTTGAAAATTTAAAAACTTCATAGCCAACTTCAACTTTAAAATCTTTTACGTACATTTTTAAATTAATAATCAAATTTGTGATTGTACGTTGCAATAATATTTTATTCAAACTTAAGTATATATTGTCAAATTCTAATGTATAATATGCTTTATCTTTTGTATCCAATAATTATTTGTAATATAAAATTAACTTAATAGAGAAAATCCAAAATGGGCAATCTGTAAATCCAATTCTCTCCATCATGCTTAGCCGATATTACTGTTTTTTCCATTTCATTATTTCCCACCCTTCCTGAATTACTTTTCCCGCCCAAAATTTAATTTTCCCCTCCCTTTCTCCACCTCATATAAATACAAGGTTTTCGTTTTCTTCCTCTTCTTCTTCTTTTTTTAAATTATTATTTTTACTGAAAAATGCCAGACCTTGGAAGTCTTTCTAAGTCTTCATCGCTATCTGTCTCTCATTGCCCTAGCTTCATGCTTCTTTCTGGTGACTCTGCGGATTCTTTCGATGATTTTGACCCTGCCAATCTCAAAACCCTAGCTGTTAAATGCAAGTGGGAACAGAGCTTGGTCCAAAAAGGCGTGAACTGCAATGGTAAAGGAATTAATGTTTTGAAGAAAGCGAGGAAGGGATCAAATGGTAAGGTATTGGAGGATTGGGTTCAGAGGAAGATGGAATCTGGTCTCCCCAAGTCTTGCTATTTTCTTCCATTTCTTGTTGGGGCTAAGAGATTGGTACGACTCTTCTTATTTGTTAATCCTTTATTTTCTGATAACCAGTTGAAAATGGCATAAGGTAGTTTAAGTAAAAATTGATGAAGTTTGTAACAGATGCAAATGTGTTACGGACGGTACTTGAAACAATTAAGGTTAGAAGAAAATCAGTTTTTCTTGTATTTATCTTTTGTTGCTTGGAGAATTTGACAATTCAATTACATGGGTCATGTCGATTCCTTAGAAAATTGTGTCAGAGAGAAGAGGTGAAGTAAGATGGTAGATAGAGATGTTTTCTAGGTTATTTTGAAGATGGTAGATATTTGGCGTATTTGGTGTGGGATTGTTTTGTTTGCAAAAGCAAATGTAGTCTCTCTAGAATTAATGTCTTTCCCCCTTCTTTGCAACAATTTCTATGATCTTGTTTGAATGTGATGCAATTCTGTTCCAATTTTATCCGTAGCCAGATAAAGAAGTTCCAATGGTTTACTATTTGTTATGAATTGGCGAGGAAATGTTGCAAACAAGTGATATGGAATGATGTAGATGTGGCAAAACTACTATTTGCGCATACCTTGGTATTGACTATTGAGTGCTGAAAGATGAAAACAGTTGAAAGTAGCTTACTGGAAAGAGGATGGAAGTAAGGTGTATGAAATCTAGATGGCAGGTTGAAAGTAGAAAGTGTGAAGTCAGATGGAACTAGGAATTGAGATTGAAAGTAGGTGTATGTAACACCCCTAACCCGTATCCGACCCGGATACGAGTCCGATGTGTCACATTGACTTTTCAAAGCATATACATTCGTAAAAACTATATGAAATTTAAACTTTTATTAACACAAAAGCTATATTTACATAGTTAAGTTCAAAACATTACAAAAATTGATCAGAGCATTCGTAAATTACACATTTTTACATGCCAACACTTTTGACCCAACAAAATACATATTGTGAATTTACTTCTGATTTGGTCTTTGAGTGGAGATATGTTGCTCTGCAAATTCATATTCTTGATCCTCTTGCTCTTCTAAACCTACGTGTAAAAATGTTTACATGCTAAGTCATAGACTTAATGAGGCATAATAAAACATATAATACACTTTATAACATATAACAATGTAAGCATATTTTATTCTATCATGTTATCTAAACTCATTTCATCACATCATATATATTCATATCAGATTACATATAAAGAAATAAATGCATATGCATCGATCATCATTAACCTTCTTATCTTTTAACCACATATTCTTATACTTTCTATAACATATTTCATATCACAACATATATTTATCATTATTTCTTTATTAGTTCATGTGCATATGTGACTCAATACAAACAATAATAACATGATAACATACAATTATGCAAACCCTTTTTATATCTTTTATAGGCCCATGTATATTACTGAGAATTTAAGGTATGTGAGTACATTGAGGTTGTGCACATATGCTGTCACCACAGCTCGTATAAAGGTCCCACTAGGGGCATGTGAAATCTTGTCCCGAAAGACCTATGAATATCCCGAAGGATCTCTGTATGTCTCGAAAGACCTATGAACCCTCGACTCTTGACATGCCGACTATACATATGGTTCTCACATCACATAACATGGGCATTATTATTAGATTTATCATTTTTTTATCACATAGGCACATAACTTATAGCTCTTTCTCACATATCATGTAATACTCTTATAGAGTTTCATATTTCCTTATCATATATTTCATTTCACCTATTCTTGTTTTTATATGATCACTTAGCTCATGTCACTTAATTTTATATGCTCACATATCATATTCATATCTCATAGTCATATAAGTTCATAAATTTATATATATATCTATATCATGTAACATTAACAATAACATATAAAAACATATGCTCATACACCCATATGAATCATAACCAACACCTACTTCTATCTATGAATTCACGTATTTTATCATTGGAAATAGACTTATCGCAAGTCTTATTTTCATTAAATATCATATGCTAAATAATATGCACTTACCTTGGCCTTACTAAGTTCCAAATCTACTTTTATGATTTTTTTTCCGATCGAATCTTAGCTTGATGGTCGTTCCGGAACTTGTTTAGGTTTAATATCTACATAAATATAATTTCCAAGACTATTATCAGAAACCTAACATTATAATTCAATTCTAACAACTTAAGCTAATTAATGAGAAAATTTTCATATTTTCTCTTTAGGAATGTATCGGTACACTAAGAGGTATCGGTACCCAAATTAATTTCGAAATTCACAGGTATTGTTACATGCCTGTGAGTATCGATACACCATGAAGATGTTCTTCAAAATTAGTCTTAGTGTATCGGTACCTATTCATTGGGTACCAGTACACCCTGCCTAGAACATGCTTTTTCACCCGAAAATTACACAACTCTTCACTAAATTTTATCATATAAAGTCCTTTTTTATACCACCAAACTCAACTATAAACACTTTAACTAACTTCTATCATTTCAACATCTTATTATCTCCCATATCTCATCCAAATTCTTAAAACCAAAAATCTTACTAAATTTTCCATGTAATCCAAACTCAGTTTCAACACTTGTTATTTCTTATTTACCCTTATGGCAAGTCAAATTCAACTCCTAAACTCATTTGAACCTTCTTATTTAGATTTTCACTTAAACACTTCAAATCTAAAATCATTCATAATTCAAAACTCTTTGAGTTTCTAAGTCCCTTTTTATCTCCATCATCTTTCCTAAAGCTTCATTAACCAAAACCTCACTTAAATCTTAAGAATTAACCAAAAGAAATCCAACTTACCTTAGCTTATGTTGCTTCATGTTTGAAGAAGAATACTCTGGATAAATCCTCCTTTTCACTCTTTTCCACGTGATTTCCTTATCTTATTAAAGGGAAAAAAAACCTTTCTGGTCAAATGACCATTTAACCATTTGATTCATTTAATAATTACTAGAAATCCTTCATAAAATATTTACAAATAAGTCCTTGAACTATTCAGTTATTCTACTTTAAATCACCAAATTCTGAAGTGTTACAATTTGGTCACTAACCCGTAGTTTGGGATGTTGCAGTGCCAGTTCATTGTGTATGACAATTAATAATGGTAAATCTTAGATCAAATCTATATTATTGTGAAATTGTGATAGAAAGTTGAAAGTGTAATGTTTTGGGCACACATGACAAATGATCATGATAAATCTCTGGGTAATCTACCATGATGCTAGATTGTTATAGTAATTTGAAATAGTATGATGTTTCAGGCTAAGGAAAATTGGAGGCCTCATGCTGGCCATAAGGCTAAGGACTTTTAACTCTCTTCGTATATGAACTGTCAAGTCAAGCTTACACAACATTTCCAAAGATCTTGTCAGTTGTCTTGGCCTCTTGGGGTCAAGTCTACGTCTGTACTTTGTTGGTGTTGCCTGCAATACAGATTTGAGAAAGAGTTTACAGTTAACCAAACTCTAGTTTTAAGATATTACTATAATTTTTAGTTTCTTGACCATTCATCCCCCACATTTCCACCAATGATGATCGTGCTTTAAAGTGGTTTCATACATATGTTTTCTTATTATGAATCTAATATCCTCAGGATTGTAATAAGCTGGTTGATATTCGACTACTTGTTTATTTCTTTCTTTTCATTTTTAAAATTCATCTCAGGTTGAATGTATTAGTTGCCATAAGCTCATCTATCCAGGGGAGGAGGTCCTATGTACAGTTCGTGGTTGTCAAGGAGTTTATCACAAAACATGTGCCGAAGAAAGTCTTAAGATGTCCAATCCAAAAAAATTTCAGTGTCCACAGCATGTAATATCTGCATCTTGTAATTTATTTTTTGCATTCTCCTTGTTTTTCTTTGGTTAGCCATTGGTGAAGTAGAGAAAGGAAAAATAGTGACAGGTAGATATTCATAGGTATGGTTACAAATACAATCATGAGTGCTTGCATTTACAAATTATAATTTTCTTTTGCCAGGGCAGGAATACTGTTACAAATTCATTTTGCATTTACCTCATCTGTCTTAGTATTTTCTCTATCTTTTTGTTGTTGATAATAGCCTGCCTTTATTTCTGCCCTCCAGTGGTGTCGGGAATGCCTTTTTGTAAACATAATAACATTTATTGGTTTTGGTCCTAAACCCTAAATTTCTATTTCTATACCAACTTTTTTATATAAAAATATGTATTTTACTGGAGTGGTATAAATTTTAATATAAATTCAAAGGGTTAAATGTCCAAATCTCATTGCATACAATAATCTTTTCATAAAAAGAAGTAAAAAAAATAAGTTAAAATTTTGATTTTCAATTTTTTTTACTGAACTTCTTCCTGTTCACCTAGTTCTTAGCTGGTTCAAAGGTTTTTGGTTGGATGGTATATTTTGGACCGGATGGTCCTCTTGTTCCCAATTCAACTGGCCAGTCTAGTTTGGTTCTTTTAACACTGGTTAAAATAATCTTATGCTGTCATAATTAGAGCTTATTTTTGTATTAGGTTTGACCAGATATCTGAAAAGGTTTTGTGTGCTGATCCCCTTGTTTGTGTGATTATGACTTATTTTGTCCTAGATGATTGTGATATATGTGAGGATTGCAGATGTCCTTTCTGAAACACGATCATGATTATTTCTTTTAATTTGCTTATCTACTTGACTTTTTCAATGAATAGGTATGCTTGGTTTGCAGACATAGATTACAATGGCGATGTGTATATTGTACAGTGGCATCCCATGATAAGTGCTCTCCCCATGGCCAGATGCAGTGATTCATTTGAAGGACAAACCAGGGAGTGCAATTTGTTGGAGGCACCCAACTAATTGGCGACTAAATAAGAAGGTCAATTTCTTCTTTCCTTCATCATATATGTACTATTTCTGGATTATAGTGTTAGATTTTCTTTTTCCTCCATATGTCAATGTTGCCTACAAGTCTGGTACTCTGGTTATTTTTTTAGACACATTAATTCCCTTGGGATCTAGTCAGTCGTATGGGTGAAATATTTGAAACTGAAAAATATTTGGTTTATATTATTTTGGAAATTTGTGGCTGTGTTTTGGAAACTGAATTTGAAAGGAGGGATTCAATTTAATATTAGTAAAAAATAATTGCTTGAGAATTTTTTAGATGTATGCCATATAGGATTGAGTTTGAACTTGCTGTCTTTTAGCTCATCAGATTTAAGTGTGAGTTGAAACCTGCTACCTGATGATATTCATCTTCAGTACCTAAGAGTTGCATTTAAGATCCCCCATTTCTTGTTTTAGTTGAGTCTTTCCCATGTTTCTTGTTGGAGTTTGAGCTTTTTGTGCTTGTGTGCATGCTTACATTTGATATAGTTCATTCACTATGAAAGCTTTCAAATCAAGTCTAGTTCGTTTATTACAAAGGATGCATGGGTTTGTCTATGATTTAGTTATTCTGATTTGCTGATTTAGTTTTAACTGTGTGATTGTGTTTTATCTTGAGGTTTATCTCTCCATTTTTTTTTCTATTGATTAGGCGGTTGATAGGACTTATATATTTATTGAATGAGCAGCATGCAGTTCCAGCAACTGAAATAGAGGTCAGCTATTTTTTTAGCACAGTTTATTGGTGAAATTTCAATTTTATATATCACACTATGCGGGTGTTCACTGATGTATGATTTTTTTTTCGTGTTTCTGGGAAACAAGGCAATATACTGGATAAAATTTTCCAATAACCAAAATGTTTTAATACTCTGACATGCACATGTTATTATTACCAGCCACATATTGAAGTGAGACTGTATGCCACATTTTAGACTTCACTTGTTAGACAAAAGAATGGGAAAATTGCAGTTTTAACCTTTCAATAACTAGCTTTTGCCTGTATTTTCAGATTTGTGGATAATATGGACTTGATATCATGATGTTATTCACTTATCCCATGCTTTGAATGGCCCTTGGATTGGTTTCTTTTTTGGATTGTCTTGATAACCTAAATTTGATAACGTACTTCAAAGAAAGCATAGAAAAAACGATGATTGTTTTCTTTTTAGTATATCAGAGGTGTCTGTTATGATTGTTTTTGTTGTTTGACAATACTTGGTAAAGTTGATTTTAAATGAGAAACACTTCTAGATTGGCAATATTACAGTTAATGATCTATACCATGCCAACTCATAAGCTCTTTTTCTTGAAAAATGTTTGGTAACAGTTAATGACACTGTCTATTATGCTTGGTGGCTCCTGATAGTGGCTGACTTTTCTTTTATATTCTAGGAAATTTTCTGTCAGTTGCCTTTACCTTACATGGATGAGGAGTTCAAGCTTGATATGACATGGAGAGATTTATTGGAGAATAAATTTGAGCCACCTCCTTATGTCCACATCAAGCGAAGTATCCTGAGAATGCCATTACTTTAGCAAACCAAATTACAAGTTTATATGTTGAATGACTGTATGACTTGCTTGTATAGTTTGCTCTCTTATTCTAATTCTAGTTTACAGATGAAAATGTGTGTGTCGCATAAATATACCTTCATATCGCATGTTTAGGAGAATAATTCACATTACGTTGAAACCACAATATGAAAAGAATTATAAGGACTCGGTGTGTCTTATCTTTTGACACTTTGAGTGATTTTCAATTTGGCAAATGAAATTTTTGTTTCATTATAATTGTTGCTGTTTGCTTTTTTTTTTTTGACCTGCCTTAAATGGAGCTAGATGTTTACATAGTGAAGAAGAAGCGAGATGATGTTGTCGATGACATTGGATGCACAAGCTGTAGTTCCACATGCTCTGAGGATTGTGTATGCAGGTATTTATTATTTGTCTTTCAAGTTCATATTGATTAAGACAGACAGGAGCGATTGTCTAATGTTTTACCTCCTTAGATGTCATTTGAATGCACCATTTGGCAGTATTATTCAAAGCAATTATGCTAATATTTGATTTTTATATTCTTATCTGCCATTTATCATGATTTATTCATAGTAGTTCTAACATGTATACCATATGTTAGAGTTCAATGCATAAGCTGCTCAAAGGCTTGCCGCTGCCCTGAATCTTGCACCAACAGACCATTTAGCAAGGAGAAAAAGATCAGAATTGTCAAGGTGACTGTTGGTTGTTGACATTTAGTGTCGGTTTTTAGACCTTTCTTGAAAAATATCGAGGTGAGAAATTTCTTTCTGAATGAATTCTTATTTTCCTTTCAGACTGAACTTTGTGGTTGGGGAGTAGAGGCGGCTGAACCTATTAAAAAAGGAGATTTTGTAATTGAGTATATTGGGGAAGGTAGTTTCACTTTCTGTGTCTTCTTTTTTAAAAGTATATCCAAATGCAGTTTTATTTTTTACTCTTTTTCTCCTTTTTTTTAGTTCTTACAAATTTTATTTCAACTTATAGTTGTGAAAAAGTAAAAAATTTGCATTTGAACATCTCTGAAAAATTCACTATTATGGTAAGCATGGGTTTATCTGTCATCAAACAGGTCCATTCTTAGTCTAAATTCTAAATTGCAGCATCAATCTTTAGTGTGTATATGTCTGGTAACACAAGTATAATATCAACCAAAGAGATAAATCATTTATTGAATTGGATGATCCCTTGCACTCTTAGAGATGAAAAAGGATAATTTTAGTTAACATTCTCAACTCTGCTCCACAAAGTTATTGCTCATCATTCCAAGCATCAATATCTAGTGCGTATATGTTCTGGTAGCATAAGTATAATATCAACCAAAGAGATAAATCATTTATTGAACTGGATGATCTCCTTGTACTCTTTGACTACTCTACTGCACAATTTTATTCCTTATTATTCTATTCCATGCCTAGGGCTTTGTTTCCTTTTCCTCACAAGCGCCATACAGTAGCAGACAGGTCATGAAGTGTTAATAGTCTATTTGAAGGGGATTTATTTTTGTATTTGTGCTGCAAATGAATTATAGTTATGAAATTTAGTTAGCAATCTTTTCACAAAACAGTTTTCACTTGTACTCATGAATCATGCTCATATGCTAGCCTGTTAAACTGTATTGATGTTTTGGATGACATAGACCATTACATGTGATAGATTTATCTTTAGGAGGACCAATGGTCTAGTCTTAAATGTAACCATTTGGGTGTCAGTATAGGTATATGTGCAATCAATTTGATAATTAAACATGAAAAATCTGCTGTTTGTTAGAGTGTTTCGGGTTCTATCAAGAAACAGTGAGCCTTTCACTCCAATTCTCTGTTTATATTTATTAAATTTCATCTGTATGTCAAATATGGGCATGCTTTTAATTGCTTACCTTCCTCAAAGTTTTATCTTTCATTTTATTTATAAAAGAGCTTAAAATTGATTAAATAACTATCTTCCTTTACAGTTATTGATGATGCTCAGTGTGAAAAAAGGCTCTGGGACATGAAATACAAAGGGGTGAAGAATTTTTACATGTGTGAAATTCGAAAAGATTTCACAATTGATGCAACTTTTAAAGGCAATACATCTCGTTTTCTAAATCACAGCTGTGATCCCAATTGTGTTTTGGAGAAGTGGTTGGTATTAATATATTGCCTTTTTATATGTTGCTTTTAAATTCTGTAGAAGCTAATGGTTTCTGTATGTGCTAAAACCAGTTAAACAACTTAGAATAGAGCTTTTTTTTTCTTCAATTGACTAGTTTCTTTATTTTTACAACCCCATTTACTTCTCATTCCGTAGACTTCTGGAGTGGCTTTTGTATTGCCGCTTAGATCCCTGTACTCATATAATACACTGGTTCACATGTTTGTGACAAATTTCTTTGTGCGCTAAAATCATGGTAGTGAAACTGTTTTGATAGTATTTGGTTTTAACCATATAAAACTGCCATTCTGTTAGGCAAGTTGAAGGGGAGACACGTGTTGGGGTGTTTGCTGCTCGATCAATTGAAGTTGGTGAGCCACTGACATATGACTACAGGTATGCATGGTCGTAATACTACTTAAAATGTCTAAACTGCTACAATTTATGTGTTTGCAATAAACAGCAATGATGGTGATGCATGAATAGACTTGAATGGGGATATTTGTCGTTATATTACTTGAAATTGACTTATTATTCTAACGTTTTTTTTGGGTAAGTACATATTAGATTATTTTGATAGCTGAAAACATTGGTTTGTGAATGTGTTTTCAAGAAAATCAGTTAGGTTAATATATATTGCCATCTTGGAGAGGATTTTGAACAATGTTTACTGTTTTCTGAATGGGATACTAGATTTGTTGGCTTCGTTTAATCTCTTTTTGAGTAAACCAATAGCTCTTGCAATGTAAATTAACTGAAAAATAGTATTGAATATGCAATAAAAATCAGGTATTTGAAGTCTTCGCATGATAAGACCCTTCATAACAGTTCGCTCTAATATCAAATTTGGTAGTGTTTAATGGTTCAATACGATTGCGGTTGCTGAGATAGAAATGTGAGGATCCACTCTAATATCAAATTTGGTAGTGTTTAATAGTTTGTGAAGACAACTCGTCATTGCATTCTGGAATATGGAGTGGATCCCTTGTCTTGGTGGCAAATAGTTGTGATTTTTGTTTTGCTTTTCGCTTTTGTAGATTTGTGCAGTTTGGACCTGAAGTAAAGTGCCATTGTGGTGCTTCCAATTGTCAAGGTTATCTTGGGACGAACAGAAAAATTGTTAAACCAGATCTATGCTGGGGCTCGAAACGCAGGAGAACTTCGACTGCATGCTTAGCCATCATAACTGTATAGTTTGTAACGACAGACCATTTTTAGACTTGGCTGCTTTGTTGTATATTAATCCACCATGCCAGAGGGGAAGAAAAAACATTGGAAAGAAGAAAAATGAAACAGCCAAGATCAGCGAGTCAAAGCTTGATCATTCTTGAAAAAAAAATGAAAATTTTAGTTTTTGTATGTGTTTCCACAAGCTGATTTTATTGTACTACAACCTAGTTTCCAAAGGCTTTGTTGTAATTGGTGGATCTTGCATGAATGATTTCATGTCAATTGATTCTCAGAACCCTTTAATTTAGTCTTTTTAAATTTTTGAATCCCTCTGTTAAAAATGATACGTCTAAATTAATCAGGATGAATTGGACGCAATAATTTAATATTTGAGTTTAATTATAATAGATATAATATTAATTTATATATCATGTTCTCCTCAATTGTAATACTCTAAAAATATAATACCTCTTCTAGTTCTATCATCTCTGAATTCATTCGTCTTTTATGGTTGGAAATCTTTGTTGTAATGATACCAACATATTACTTCTAGTTAACATGGTCTACTTGTTTGTTTTCATAGCTGTCTTCAAAACAATCAAGACTATTGCGTCGAATTGATTTATTTATTTATTTAATATTATTATATCCATTTGAAAGAGATACTATTGTAATTTTTATTATATAAAATCGAGAGACTAAGCAATGCCGTAGTTTTCGGGCGGTTGCCATTATTTTAAAATTAAAAGATATAAAAATGTTTAATTATATGAATCCCAATTTTAATTTATTTTAATTGTATGTTCATTCTCTATTATTAATTACATTTTATTCCATTCCTGAGAAAATTAGTACTTAATTCTTTACAAATCTTTGTTGAATTAGTAAACTTGAATCGTCATGATTGGGACAGATGCTTTAGACGGTTTGATGGAATCTATTAGATGCTTCTTTGGTTATTTCTCGTCGTCGCTTTATAGAAAAACCATGATATATAGAAGAGAAGTAAATCCCCGCGTAAACATTAATTTACAACCTAATTAGTCCAAGCAAACCAGTTGGTTAGAGCTTAACATGGGTATCGATGCTGAGTTTCAGGTCCCAGTCATCGAGTTCCGGACCGGTTCGCCGGATTTGGAGCGAGGAACCGAAGGATGGCACCAAAATTGCAAGAGAGTTCGAGAAGCTTGCGAGATGTACGGTTGTTTTCAGGTGGTATACGAAAAGATATCGCGGAGAGTCCGAGAGGAGACTTTTGCATTGTTGAAAGATCTGGTGGAGGAAGTTCCATTGGAGAGGAAACAGATGAACGCTAATCCCAAGCCTTACCATAGCTACTTTGGACCGTGCAGTCAGGATTCTTTGTACGAGGGCTTCGGAATTGAAGACGCCTCCAACTACGACTCTGTTAAAAGCTTTGCTCACATTATGTGGCCCGATGGTCACCCCTACTTTTGGTAATACAAATTCTTTCATACAAGGTTAAAAATATGTTGTTACTTTTTTATTAAACAACCAATATGATCTTTTTTTTAAAACACATTAATTCTTTATATTTCATTTTGGGATAAAATAATATTTGACTAGACGAAAATTGTTATTTAAAAATTAATACACTTTATTAATGTGATAAAATTCATATATCTAAAATGTTGACATGATATAATATTTAATAATGTTGTGATATGTATTATATCATCACTTACAAACTAATATTTTAGACATATGCCACGTCAGTATTTTAGATATGTGGCATATATCATATCATCACTTTGATTTTATAATAAATGTCATGTCAATACTTTAAACATATAAATCTTGTCACGTCAAGTAATAATTTCATTAAATCATAGGTATTTTACCTTAAAATGAAATGTTGGAAACTAAAATACTTTTAAAAAATAGGATGAGCTAAAGTAGCTATTTAATTAAACATTAGAGATATTTTTTAATATTTTGATAAATTCTTTTATTTTTGTAACTTTTTTCTAAGTTGACTGGTCATTGTGCATGTCAACTGTTTGATCTTTTGTCCCAGCGAAACTGTGAACACAATTGTGAAACAAATGGAGGAGCTGAATAACATAATCTGGTTAATGATAATCGATAGTTATGGATTAGGAGAGAAATGGGAGACCGTGATGATGAACAGCAAAACACTGCTGAGGATGATGAAATATATGTCCCCTTCGTCGGGGGAGTATAGGAGAGGACTACACGCTCATACTGATAAACCAGTTAGTACAATCATTTGCGAGGATCAAATTCCAGGGCTGGAAATTGAGGGCAAGGACGGACAATGGATCAAATTGTCTTCATCTTCTACTTCCTTTGTGTTTCTGGTTGGAGATCCCCTCATGGTATGTATGTATGTATGTATGGCTAAGTTTTGTATATTCACTCGATAATAATTAGTTTTGATTAACATACTACATTATAAATTTGGTAATAATTATAGGTATGGAGTAATGGAAGAATGAAAGCGGTGAAACATAGAGTGATGATGAACGGTGATAAAGATCGATATTCTATAGCGGCTTTCACAATTCCAGTTGAGGGTACGATAATTAAAATACCTGAAGAACTTATAGATGAACAACACCCTCGACTCTTCAAGGACTTTGACTTCATGGACTTCCTCTTGTTTTCCTTTTCGGAGCAAGTGAAGCTCATCGACTCAGCCGATCAGATCTACACCTTTGCTTCTCTCTCACCCTTATTTTCCGATCAAAACCATGCTCATATTGACAATTAAAAATAACCTAATTTTTCTTTCCATATATCAAGTTATTTATGATGTATTCTTATCGTGTAATTGTTTCTTTTTTTCTTCTATGATTCGTGTAACTGCACCTTTTGAGGCAATATTATGTTTGTTTTATATAATAAAGTTTATATATTTAAACAAAAACAGCACATAAAATTTAATTTACAAATAATTAATTAAAAAGGGAGAAACGAGAGAAAAGAGTCAAACGCCGGCATAAATATCAAGTGCATCGTCACTTAAATTGGACACGAAGTAGGAGAAGTAGTCCGCGAATTTGAAAGGGCGGTAAAGGAGCGGATGTTCGCCGTCGACAAGTTCACGCGCCGCCTCAATCATTGCTCCTTCCTTTGGCAATGTAAACAGCCCAAATGAGTACCTCTCTTTGTCCCCCTTCATCACCACCCTATGTTTAACTGCAACAAGTCTTCCATTGCTCCATGCCTATGTAGTACAATTATTATTATTATTGATATTATTTATATTTTAAATAACAAAGAATAATTTTAAAACTAGTAATTGTGTATATATTTACCTTTAGTGCATCACCAACAATGACAACTAAAGCATCTTTGGGAACCACCACTTCTTCCCAGTGGCCTTCTTTAGTTACAATCTCAAGACCTTGCACTTCATTTTGGCAAAGAACAGTAAGGGCGTTCTTGTCTGTGTGAGCCACCAGCCCCAGATTTTGGTCCTCCGTTGCCGGTACCCGGTACTTCATCACCCTCAATATGCTGCTGATGTCCCTCACCAACGCCTCGTACTGCTTTTCTTCGATGCCGAAACTCTTGAATATCATCCCCAGGATCGTAAAGCTTAGCTCTAGCATCTTTGAACTCATCGTATTGAGTATCTCACTATCATAATCATAAAAAACAATATTATTAATCTATAATAAGAAATGCTTTGAAATCTTTTAACGACGGTAATATAATATCGTCACCACTGATTTCTAGCGACGGAAGTTGATAAGAATAGTGACGTACAAGAAACATTTAGCAACGGTTTTGGGCGACAGTTTTAGGTGAAAACTGAAATTGCATATGAATGATGATTTTCTTTTTTTCTGGTAAAGGCATGTGCAGTCCAGTTTGTGAAATAACAATGCTATATATATAGAGCTGGCACTGTATTGAATGCAAATCTATTTCAAGGATAAGCACTATTTAATATGGAATTGGCTTGTAGTGAAGGCGTTTGGTGACAGCCAGTATCGTTCACTCGTTGAAATTTACAGCAGGAATATTAAAGAAAAATCCATGTAAAACGTGTTAAAAAACTAATCAAACTAACTCGTTTTGTTTTGAAATCTGAAGCAATGGTTCATGCAAATGGAGGTTATAGAAGAAAGGAAGATGAAGAAAAGTGTTACCAGAAAGCTGAGTTTCCTTGAGGCCACATGAGGTGAATGAAGTCTTGAGCAGCTTCGAAGCTGGTGGCGTCGTCGATGCCGAAGCTCTCATGCAAAGGAACCACGGGGCACTTGCCCTGGTAACTCCGGTAAGGCTTAGGGTGCTGGTACTTGCTCTTGGTCTCATCGGGTAGATCGAACAATGCCTTGATCCCCACCAGCATGTCTTCACGTAGACTTGTTGGGATCTTATCGTAGGTTAGCAGAAAACAACCGTGGCTCTCGCATGCTTCCCTCACTTGCCTGCACAAAACTTTCCACCTCTCTCTCCCTTGCCCCGATGATGGTGATAGGCCATTTTCGACGTCTTCCCCTGAGAATTGGATAACTGGGATCTTAGGTGGTGCCACATCCATCTCTCAAATCTTAATATATTCCCCTCTGTCTTTTCTTCAATGTTGAAGCACTTAACGTAAGAAAAAGAAAAGGTACCCTAGTTTTTATAAGGGAGTTACTCTATACATGTCCAAAACTTATATCAAAAGATTTTTTCTATCCGCAGGTCATACTACACCCAATTATACTTTATATTTCATACGACGATGAATTCAGAAATATTATATTATAAATTAAAATTATAATATAATTTATTTTAGAATTAAAATAAAATCGGATTAGAGATAACTAAACTGTATTGAAATAATTGTTTTAGTTGCCGAGTTTTTTTAATGTTATAAGGAGTATTAAACTTTACAATGTTATAAATAATGATAAATTTTAATAAATTTAAAGATTATTTTATAATACTTCAATATATTTTAATGACCATTTTATAATATTAAAAAATATCATTTAAACATAATTTACTAATATTAGAAACTAAAAGGATCAAGACTCATAATTTTCTTGAAACTGAGTTGGGTCAAATTTTAGACCATATGAAAATTCATCGGTAAAGATGATAATTAGTCGCATGTTTATAATTTCTATAAAATTTAAATATGTACAGTATTTATTTGAAAATCTAAATCCCTTTTGTTATTCGTATTAAAACTGAGTATTACTTTCTACAACAGAATCTGAATTAATTAAATTAATTGATATTAATTTTATTATAATATTTAATATAAATTTTATTTGTTTAATTATTAATTTTGATGTACAATGAATGAGATCTTTGATATATCTTATTTGCATTCAAGTTTCTTTGTAAATAGCTGTCAGTTTCAAGCCATTGAGAACCATATATTTTATGATAAAAAATTTGACTATTATAAGCATTGAATTCAACAATTAAATTAATATAAACAAATTAATTAAAGAATTTATTTGTAATTTAAATAATTGAAATTCGAACATAAAGCCTTAAAATCTTAATATTTTAATATAAACTATATTAAAGTCTCGTAGTACATATATTGGAAAATCTACATATTCTTTTTGGGATGGCACCTGCACTGAAACTTGCCATTTCCAAATTATGAGTTTTGATAGTCCAATTCTCAATGTCGTCCTTTTATTTTATGACCTAAATATCACTTGCTCGGCAATTTGTATGCACGAATCAAATAACCTCATTGGCAAAAGAAATGCTGTTATTCCTTGAGTTTTCGAGTTCGAACATCATAAATGTTAGGGATGTGAATGTTCAATATCAATTTGTATACTACCTTGTACTTATCTAAATTAATAAAATAATAATAATTTATATACAAAATATTAATAAAGAGTAGTAATCCAAGTTCATATGTTTATCAGTAACTAGACCAACTTCTCAATTTTTGTAAAAAGGACCAAATTGATGAATTAAAATAAAGGGGCTGAATTTCTCTCAAAATTTAGCGGTTTACTCATTGAATTTTCATTTTATTTTGTCTCTCAAATTTTTTTCAAATTGACATGGAAAATTAAGACTATTTTGTTCTTATGAAATGTTTACATCAATTATTCTATCTTATTCAGTTACATCATAAAAAAATTACAAAAAGAAAAAGGTGATATTAGCATTTCAATAAGGTCAAATTAGCTAATACTTCTCTTTTTTTTTTATTTTTTATGACGTGTAAGAAAAGAAAAAAAAAATTAACGTCAGTTTAAAGATAGTTTTATTGTTTTGTCAAGTTTTGAGTCAGACAAAAAATAAAAGTCTGAGAGTACAAAATAACACAAAAAAATAAAGGGGTAAAAAGAAAAAATGATAAAACTGAGTGGCCAAAAAGATGATTCTGCCTTATTTGCATCAGAATGTAAATAAGCCATTGCGTAAATGAATGGACGGACATATGAAAAACGCCTGGACTTCCTATTAAACGGACCAGCAACCATTGACCGTAAAACGGAAAAGAAAGAAAAGAGAAATTCATCTGATTATTTGCATGGCCACAAACAATGGATCTGCTGTTGTCTGGCCGCAAACAATGGATCATGTTTGCTGCAGTTCCACTGGATGACTGTCACTTTTAGGTCTCATCTTTAGGGTTCAAAACTACAATACTAAACCCCACTCTCTCACTCTATAGTGGACCACGGGACTCAACTCCCAATATTATTTTATTAACAATTCATACACATGTTATTGCATACAAATTATTAGAGTTTTATGATTCGAATTATGTTTTAATTTGATCTAAAAGGTTTATAATACAATTTGTTTGGTGAGTAAATAAAATTGAAAGACAAATTAAGAATATGTCACACTATATGTGATAGCGTAAAGCTCCTCAATCCACTACTAATCTCGTTCGAGGCATAAGATGGAGCCCGCAACATGGATCTTCACATTGAATCCTTATCCCTATAAGATTATATTCTATTAGACTTTGATTAAAAGTAGTAAGCTTAGTTTGAGTATATTTTTTGCTAGGCAAATTTCCTTTGTAATCAAACAATTATCTCTATAAATATATACTAGGGATTAGGGTTAGAAGTCATTTAATTAAATCTTGATGGCCGCGTATAACTGCATCTTCTATTATTGTTATTTTTTACGTTAGTAAAATTTCTCTTCACATGTTTGTTATTTTTTACATGGATGAATGTTGAAAGAGAGATAAAGCAAAAAGGAAAGTATAAAACCCTAGGGGTGTCCATTATTGAAGTTTTGAGAGCAAGGGAATCTACAACTCAACAAATGCAAGTTTAATCAGATTGTGGAAAGGGTTATGAGCAAAGGAATCTGCAATTATGGCACTCAAAACACACAAGATTAGGGTGGGAACTTGTTAGTTTGGGGAATTGGGAAAGGAATTATGAAATTCTCACTTGGCACATATATGTCATTCCAAAGAATAAATTCAGGTGGGGACACAGAGAAAAGGATTTGCTGTGATTGAAATGGCAAGTTGGCAGCAAGCTCACATGACACAATGTGTGTGCTTCTATCAAATTACACTGCTTTCGCACAAGTCGGTCCAACCACCATGTGTTCATGATTTTGCTATATCCCATAGTTTGCTTCTGAATGTTAACCTTATCCCAAAACTACTTTCTTACCTTTAAGTGTATATATACTTTGGATCACGAATATACTATTTCATCCATTTCGATTGATGCTGCACTCAAAGAGAAAGAATAAGGAGATGGCTTGAAGGAGAAGCAAATTATTGGTTCAACAGAGATAAACTTAGGAGTTAGATTAATTTGAAGCGTGTATTGGATTCTTAATTTTATTTCATTATATAACATATATTCTAATACTCAACAAAAAATTTCGTTACAAAAAAAGAAACTTTTTTTTGACAGAAATATTTAGTAAATTCAAATGGAAACAGGTAAAAGAAGAAAGATTCTCGATTTTGAAATGCTTTTTGAAATATCTCAATTTCTACAACAATATTTAATTTTCAATTGGCAAAAATATAAAAACTTATGGGTTGAATTGCATAGAAGGTCGTTGTAGTATACAAAGTAGTATCTATTCAAAGTATTTCTTAACCATTAACAATATATACATACATCTTACATGCACAGTTGCTCGGAGTCAACCTCTAGGAAAAACAATATTTCATTTAACTACCGAGACAACTCGATGAGTTCAAATATTTGTCAAATTAAATCTTGATACTCTTTAGTTTTTATATCGAAATATTTATTAGATTTTTGATAACTTTAAAATTAAAGAATTTAACTTCTAATATTAAACCTTAATTCCAACCTAATAACAGGCCATAATATTTGTAATTATTAATTTCCGACTAATCGTATATACATAGTAACTCAGGTGGTCCATATAGCAGTAATCCTAGAACCAAAGAAGAGGAAACTGAGAAAAGCTTTATTCACAAAACATCATGGAAGCTGTTATAAGAAACGTACAGAGAAAGGATCCAATCACTCAACATCGTGACAAGTTGGCAATTTCTTTTCATTTGCTTGATTAGAGCATACAGTGGGATCATAAGTCGATACACCAAGTCAATGATGGGGAAGCAAAAGGTCGGTTGGGAAGGTGGGGCTTTTTCAATTTTTAGGCTTCCACCACCCTCCCTTCTGCTGCTGGAACCATTCTCATCAATGTGTGCGTCCTTGGATTCGGCCAACGAGTTATCTTGCCAGCTACTTACTCCCTTTTCTTTCATTACGGATAATAATAGTATGGGGCGAGATCGGAATTTGTCTTATTTATTTATATCGTTTTCCAATATTATATAATTTTATTTATTTCCAAATATATTTAAAATTTTAATTTAATAAATAGTAACCGTCTTTGATTATCATATTGATATAAGTTTGATAAAGTTTAAAAAATAATTTTAACATTTCGAAATCGATAAATTTTCATTATAAAATAATTAAATATTGCATTGTTTATACGATTTTTTCATGTGTTTCAATATAATCTTGTAAACCTATATTTACCAAGTGTTTGAAGACAAACCTTATATATAGTCAATTTGTGCTCGTGCCACATGTTATTTTTTTAAATAAATTTTGTATACTTTTGTATATTTTTAATTTATTTCTTTTAATTTTATCTTAGATGATGTTAGAGTTGGAGACTATGCCTGAAACCTACTACGTCAATTAAAAACGCCTTACTAACCATATTTTTTAAAAATGTTTCTTACGTGACGCGTCAAAGTTAAAAATTGTCTTTTTTAAATAAAATTATTAAGATATCATTTAATTTTATTTTAAGAATTGGATATCATTTAAGTAAATAAATATAAAATGAGTATGATCCTCTTAAATTAGTTGAGAATTTAAGATTATATTTTGGATGCAAACCTTTGCACCTATGTGGCACCTATGTGGAACTAGTATAGGTAGAAGTATTTGGCCCGAAACTGCACCCATTGGGCCGCTTTAATGCCCAAAACCCTCAAAACGTAAGCCCACTAACTTTATCTTCTCTACGGTCTAATAACGGATTAACAGATTTATCTATTCTCTTCAAAAGAAAAGAGAGAGAGAAAAGAGCTCTCTTTGAGTACCGCGTCAAGCCACGTCCTACCGATAAAACAAGTTCATGCCTTCCGATAAGATATTAAACTGTTGATCTTTTTTATGTATTAGAAGACAACTCAGTGTGGTGATCGTTCATGAGTTGTTGCATGCAATCCTATGTAATCTGATGTTTTATAACATGTAATTGTCGAGATTCAAGAGCATATAGTTTATAGGTCAGAAGATTATTGTTAATTTTCAGAAACAAATACAACTGGATAGCTGTATGAAACTTTTCATTTCATTTCAAATATATATGTATACACACATATCACTTGGCAATGCCAACGATTATCCATATTGTTATAATCTAAGGAAATAAATAGAGGAGAGGGAAAGAATAAAAGAGGCCATTCGGGAGAAATCTGATTGTTGAATAGGAGATTATAGTAGTTTAAATGAACTGAGTTGCTGACTTCTGGTAACACTTCTCTGCTAAACATAAATTTATATCTAGAGATAGAGATTACAAAGACTCCTAAGACTTATACTTTCTTATCATAAAAGACTCCCAAGACTTGTACTTTCTTATCATAAAAGATTCCTAAACACACAAGACTTCTACGTGGAAGATTCTGACTCATATTATAAACCTATGTTTAATTATGGAGAATTTAGATGACCCCTTATCAATGCACACACCTCTTGGAAAATTGGAAAGAAAAAAGGAAAAAGAGAACAATAAGTTTTAGAAATTAATTTCCTTTCTTCTAAGTAAAGTTTAATACCAATGTTGATTTAGCAATCACTTGCAGGTATGAGCGCCGGTTTTCAGAGTTGAATGCTCATATTCAGGTGTGATTTTGATCTGGCTCCTCTTTAACCCTTTGTTTCACCTTCTTCTTCTTCATTATTTATATTTTTTGTTTTTTATTTTGGTTCAGTTCTTATTAGCTCTATTAAAACTAATATTTGATATTTTTCTTGTTAAGGAAAAACTTAAGCAATCTCGAAAATTCTATGCAATCTATAATGCTCTTTTGGAGATTAAAGAGGAAACTTCCCAGTTGAATTCCAAAAGTTCACAGGTAACAAATGAGTGGTCTTTCCTGCATTTTTTTCCGTAAGAAGAGGAAAACCTTTAATCAAGTATCATATAAGTGTCTAATAAGCACTGTTTGCAGTATATCCATGTTCAATCCGATTGGATCTGCCATAGTCTAACTTTATGACTATATAGTTTCTGACCTTTGCTGACATGTTTTTGTATTTAATTCCATGCAGTTTCAGGCTGCCATTGCTAGCTCGAGTCCATGGATGGAATTGTAAAAGGCAGCCAACAAGTGAAGTTACCTTCTAGTGAGTTAAAAAATAGCAAGGGTATATTTTCTTATTCTCATTTCAGTTGGTCCATATTTGGTTGTTCGAACTTCTTATTCTCCCTCGTACAGTGCAAAACACTTACTTTGATATAGATGAGTCAAACCCATGTAATTTAAAATGTTAAAAAAATTAAATAAATTGTAACACCCCAATTTAGGGGCAAAATTTAAGAAATTATAAAGTGGTGGATTTAATTTGGTATTTTGAAAGAAACAGTGGGTTAAATTGCAAAATTTTAAAGTTGACAGACCGTTTTATGAAGTACAGGAAGTTCAGTGGCTAAACTCTTGGTTTAGCCATTTTTAATTATGAGATGATATATACCCCAAACTCCCGTATGTTTCTAGAAATTTTTCCAGTTTTCTCTCTCCCGTCAACCCTACTTCGAACTCCGATCGACAAGCTGAAACCACCATCGTGTTCGTTGTCAACCGAGGAACAAAACCCCTCAAACCTTTCGTCGTGAATCATCGCTGTTCGTCGTGAATTTCAGTCGGAAGTATCGTCGGTAATAACTCGGTTTTAGTTGGTTTTTCATCGATTCACGACGATCGGGTCATCCGTTTACGACACCTCCTACACCATCGTGTTCCTTGAACCGTTCTGAGTCCACCGATGTCCTCCCTTTTCTCCGGAGGCGGCGGCACGTGTGGAGGTGAAGCGGTCAAAGTTTCCGACTCGTTGAAATCGAGCTCTCCGCCGTTCAAAAAATTGAACCAAGCTTTGTAAGTATCTCGAAATCGATTAAAATAATTTTTAGGATTTTTTCCGGGAATTTTCCGATATCAGTGCACTGTTCACGCGCCCCCACGCGTCGCCACTGCGCGTGGGGAAGGAAAAATGACCTGTTTGACCGGTTTTGTAACCCATTTGACCGGTCACGACCCGACTCGTTTACCCGACCCGTTGACCCGACCCGTTGACCACCGTTGACCAAAACTTTGACTGGCTTTGACCGGGCATTAAACGACCTTTGACTTCGACCGAGTATACCTATCCTGACATTTTTCGACGTTCCAAATCCGATTCCGCTGTCCGTTTTTCGAAATTCGAACCCGAAGGCCTCGAAATTGCCGGTCAAACCCGTTGACTTTGATTTTGATCGAAAATTCCAAATTTCCGAAAAGTCATATTTTATGCTTTCGACGTCCTGAATCCGAAGTCCGTTTCGCCAAATTCAAACCCGATAAGTTGTCTTTCACTGATTTATCACCCGATTCGATCCGTTTATCGCAATTAAGCTCCGTTTCTGATATAATTTATGTTAATATGTATCTGAGAAATTATTGGAAGTTGAATTGAAGATCAAAGGCGTGCGAATGGAATTTTTATGGTCGATCAATATTGCACGAAAATTGAGGTAATACTTTACTACCTCTTTATGCTTTATGAAACATGTTTATATTGATAAATGCATGAACAAGATAATGTTGGTCACTTTGGTGGAGTTGAATAATTTATACACTCGATATGATGTGGTAGAAATTCTGTAAATAATTACGGATCGAATGACTAATATAGGAGATTGAGGAATTGTTAGATTAAATTACAAGTTTGTGATTAGTGATAAAGAAATCAGCCTTGTATCTACAACTTATAATTTATTTCATCAAAGGTTAAATGTTAAAGGTACTTGGATGAGAAATTATGAGAATACTCCGGTAGGGTAAAATTATGAAAATACCCTTATGTTATAAAAAGATAAGATTTGAATATGGAAGTTAGATAAGAGGATTTTATAGACATATTGATCTGATAAAAATATTGATGTGCATAAGAAATGTTAGTTTTATTTGGAAATTATGGATAATTGGTTTTAATCCTATGAGAGTTTGTGAAGGATACTAGAAGTTTGTTAAGAGAACCGTTTCAAGATCAGAGAGTGTTCAATAAAGCAATTAATCATGAGATCTCTAAATTATATTATTTTCGTTAAGAGCTAATATCGAAATTATCTGGTTAAGAAATTACGAAAATGCCCTTAAGAGGTAGAATAGTATGAGTTGACTCTGAATGAGAAAATACTTAGGGGATTCGTACTTAACTCGATTAAGTACGGATTTAATTGTTAAGATCCTGACTTAGTGCAGGAAAATTCCTGATATTCCGTTTGTAAAATCTGAGAAGGCACTTGACCCGGAAATATCCGAGTTATGAGTAAATACCTGAAGAATAGTTTGTTGGGTTGTTCTGTTGTCAAAATTGTTCGAAAGGACTGAAATAAATGATAAGATAGAATTTAATAGTAATATCAAATAGAAGGAAATGATTAAAGTACACTGAATCTGTACAATGACCAAGAATACCACCAAGCTCAAGAATGATTGGATATCCTCGAGGTCTGAAATGAATGGAATAAAATTGAACACCAAAATACCCTTATGACCTGTATTAAGTAAATGTCTTGGATTAATTAAGGAATCCAAATAAGCATAGGTGTTGGACTACCTTTAAAAGTTATGGAACAAAACTTAAGTGAGTAGATCAACCCTAAAGCTATGTCAGTACCTGAACGGCATAAATATTACTTGAATGTGTGTTTGTCTTCTCAAGTTTGGCTCGATGATAATTTTGGAAGTATTCAGCTCAACTCAACTCTAGATCGCGTTAAGCACTAAGAATTGGATATTTGTTCGACAAATCAACCACGAAGACCGAACTGAACAGAAGTACAATATGTATCCGAAATTTAGAGACGTCCAAATTAATCTGGAAAACTCTGAAGTAATTGGAATGGATTTGACTACTAAGTGAAATAAGTAACCTCAATGACTAAGATTTTAATAAGTGATTTGGATGAGTCTGGAAACGTTAATGAACATACACGATGTACTGTTCTTCTGGATCATGAACTACAAATCAAACACGTCAGTATTTCATGATATAGTGGAAGCGTAAAAATGAAATAAATACATTGGAAGATCTATTCAGTGATGATTCCGAAGATGATCTATGGATAAGAATTTTTGGTATTAAAGTGTAAATACCCTAGAAGGACACGAAATGACCAGTCGATAAGTATTAGTTCTGGGAACTATTCATCTAAGAGTTATTCGATAATGTGATCAATCGACATAGATTGTTAAGGTTCTGAATCTTCGTTGTTAAATTGTTCAATTATCCACTCAATTGATATGGATGTAAAAGATCCTGAATACCCTTCTGATTACGTACAACTTCTGAAAACTGTCCGAATAAGATATGATCTTGATAATTCACATTCTAAATAACTGATGTTTCCGATAGTTATTTAAATATTCCTATAGTGATCCTAAATACCGACATTCTATCTGTAAACTGAAGATCCGTGTTTCTCTGCCTTATAAGAGTATCTAGTCCCTCTAAATAATGTATATAAACTCTGGTGTGTTCTCTACTCACATGAATATTTTATCTAATTTTCGATTTGAATTCTGATCTGATACTTGACATGGATTCTGATATGATATCTGACATGGATTCTGATATGATACTTGACTTGGATTCTGATCTATTACTTGACTTGGATTCTGATCTGTTACTTGACCTGATTTATGTTTTGATTTTTGATATATCCGTTTACGGATGGAAAATGTTTTAACTGGGGGGTATTGTTGAAGGAAGAAGTTTCGCAGGTTCCTCGGCTTTGTGCTCAGGGCCTTATATGATGTGTTGGGTTGGGTGTATGGTTCTGGGGAACCTACACATTATGATGTGTTGGGATGGGGCTATATATATATATATATATATATATATATATATATATATATATATATATATATATATATATATATATATATATATATATATATATATATATATATATATATGTTTTAAAAGATCTGAAAAGTTACATGATTTTTGGGAACACACTAGATAACCTATTCTGATCTCCTGAACTCAGTCATCCGAAATATTTGTCTGAACTGAAAGCTCATTGTCTGTTACCATCTGAAATATCAGTAGGATCTCTGCTCAGCATAAAAATCTATAAATGTTCGGAAATAATAAGGATATGTATGTTTATCTGTATATGCACGTTCTTCAGCATCATCTGGTAGTTCTGTATTACTGAGCTTTTCGAAGCTCACTCTATTGCTCACCTTTTCAGGTTAAAAGAATTGTACCAGTGCAGTTATCGACATCAGTAAAGGAATTCTTCCGGCGTTGTTTCCAGAGAATGGTACATGTGATTAGGGGGCATGTAATTGTATTTTGATTTATATACAAGTCTGAAAATCTGTTTTATTTTTTAATAGCGACAAATGATTTTATAAGTTTACATGTTCTGATAAAAAGTTTTAAATTTTCCGCTATTTTTACAGTGGGTCGCTCCGGTGGCCCAAATGTGACTTCCCGGATCGGATCGGGTCCTCCGCATCGGTCTGGGGGGTTACAATTAGTGGTATCAGAGCTATGGTTTGAGTCAAAAATTTTCAAGATAGACCGGCCGGTCGGATGTCAAAATATGTCTGATCAGTACATGCCCCTAGACTGCAATCGTACCTCTATGAGTTGGAACTCCATGGTTGAGTCCCTATCTGTAATGAGTAAACCTAAGTTTCTATTCGTTAAGACTCTACCTTTGCAAAAAGAAATACCAGTAACATCTGTATAAATGATGTAAAGTACCTCACGAGCCATGTGAGAGTTAATTATCCGAGAAATTCTGACCTGACTCCGGAAATGAAATTGAGATATGCTGCTGCTCTATGAGCCTATTCACGTAGCCAAGGCTGAATTGATTTCACAAGGATAAAGTTGTTTTGATTATTTAGTTGGACTGAGGGAGAATTTTGAAGAGATTGATTACTCGAGAAAATTTTCGTTCAGATTCTTTTATTGAAATGAGGAAAAGTTATGATAAGAATGTATGCTCAGCTAGTTAAGGATTAGTGAAGGATTCGTATTTCTATAAGAGCTACATGAAAGATATGAAAGAGCTGATGGAAGTTTCATTTCTGCAATTATGTGACACGAATGAATTTCGGGGACGAAATTCTTTTAAGGAGGGGAGAATTGTAATACCCCAATTTAGGGGCTAAATTTAAGAAATTATAAAGTGGTGTATTTAATTTGGTATTTTTAAAGAAACAATGGGTTAAATTGCAAAATTTTAAAGTTGGCAAACCATTTTATGAAGTGCAGGAAGTTCAGTGGCAAAACTCTTGGTTTAGCCATTTTTAATTATGAGATGATATATACCCCCAATCTCCCGTATGTTTCTGGAAATTTTTCCAGTTTTCCCTCTCCCGTCAACCCTCCTTCGAACTCCGATCTACTCGCCGTCCGACCTCCGATCGACAAGCCAAAACCACCATCGTGTTCATTGTCAACCGAGGAACAAAACCCCTCAAACCTTTTGTCGTGAATCATCGCTGTTTGTCGTGAATTTCAGTTGGAAATATCATCGGTAATAACTCGGTTTTAGTTGGTTTTTCATCGATTCACGACGATCGGGTCATCCGTTTACGACACTTCCCGCACCATCGTGTTCCTTGAGCCGTTCCGAGTCCACCGGTGTCCTCCCTTTTCTCCGGCGGCGGCGGCGCGTGTGAAGGTGAAGCGGTCAAAGTTTCCGATTCGTTGAAATTGAGCTCTCCACCGTTCAAAAAATTGAACCGAACTTTGTAAGTATCTCGAAATCGATTAAAATAATTTTTAGGAATTTTTTCGGGAATTTTCCGAAATCAGTGCACTGTTCAAGCGCCCCCACGCGCCGCCACTGCGCGTGGGCAAGGAAAAATAACCGGTTTGACCGGTTTTGTAACCCATTTGACCGGTCACGACCCGACCCGTTGACCCGACCCGACCCGTTGACCCGACCCATTGACCGTTGACCGGCGTTGACCACTATTGACCAAAACTTTGACTGGCTTTGACCGGGCATTAAACGACCTTTGACTTCGACCGAGTATACCTATCCTGACATTTTTCGACGTTCCAAATCCGATTACGCTGTATGTTTTTCGAAATTCGAACCCAAAGGCCTCGAAATTGCCGGTCAAACCCGTTGACTTTGATTTTTACCAAAAATTCCAAATTTCCGAAAAGTCATATTTTATGCTTTCGACATCTTGAATCCGAATCCGAAGTCCGTTTCGCCAAATTCGAACCCGGTAAGCTATCTTTCACTGATTTATCACCCGATTCGATCCGTTTATCGTAATTAAGCTCCGTTTCTGATATAATTTATGTTGATATGAATCTGAGAAATTATTGGAAGTTGAATTGAAGATCAAAGGCATGCAAATGGAATTTTTATGGTCAATCAGTATTGCACGAAAATCGAGATAATACTTTACTACCTCTTTATGCTTTATGAAACATGTTTATATTGATAAATGCATGAACAAGATAATGTTGGTCACTTTGGTGGAGTTGAATAATTTATACACTCGATATGATGTGGTAGAAATTCTGTAAATAATTACGGATCGAATGACTAATATAAGAGATTGATGAATTGTTAGATTAAATTACAAGTTTATGATTAATGATAAAGAAATCAGCCCTGTATCTACAACTTATAATTTATTTCATCAAATGTTAAATGTTAAAGGTACTTGGATGAGAAATTATGAGAATACTCCGGTAGGGTAAAATTACAAAAATACCCTTATGTTATAAAAAGATAAGATTTGAATATGGAAGTTAGATAAGAGGATTTTACAGACATATTGATCTGATAAAAATATTGATGTGCATAAGAAATGTTAGTTTTATTTGGAAATTATGGATAACCGGTTTTAATCCTATGAGAGTTTGTGAAGGATGTAGAAGTTTGTTAAGAGAACCTTTTCAAGATCAGAGAGTGTTCAATAAAGCAATTAATCATGAGATCTCTAAATTATATTATTTTCGTTAAGAGCTAATATCGAAATTATCTGGTTAAGAAATTACGAAAATGCCCTTAAGAGGTAGAATAGTTTGAGTTGACTCTGAATGAGAAAATACTTAGGGGATTCGTACTTAACTCGATTAAGTACGGATTTAATTGTTAAGATCCTGACTTAGTGCAGGAAAATTCCTGATATTCCGTTTGTAAAATCTGAGAAGGCACTTGACCCGGAAATATCTGAGTTATGAGTAAATACCTGAAGAATAGTTTGTTGGGTTGTTCTGTTGTCAAAATTGTTCGAAAGAACTGAAATAAATGATAAGATTGAATTTAATAGTATGATCAAATAGAAGGAAATGATTAAAGTACACTGAATCTGTACAATGACCAAGAATACCACCAAGCTCAAGAATGATTGGATATCCTCGAGGTCTGAAATGAATGGAATAAAACTGAACACCAAAATTACCAAAATACCCTTATGACCTATATTAAGTAAATGTCTTGGATTAATTAAGGAATCCAAATAAGCATAGGTGTTGGACTACCTTTAAAAGTTATGGAACAAAACTTAAGTGAGTAGATCAACCCTAAAGCTATGTCAGTACCTGAACGGCATAAATATTACTTGAATGTGTGTTTGTCTTCTCAAGTTTGGCTCGATGATAATTTTGGAAGTATTCAGCTCAGCTCAACTCTAGATCGCGTTAAGCACTAAGAATTGGATATTTGTTCGACAAATCAACCACGAAGACCGAACTGAACAGAAGTACAATATGTATCCGAAATTTAGAGACGTCCAAATTAATCTGGAAACTCTGAAGTAATTGGAATGGGTTTGACTACTAAGTGAAATAAGTAACTTCAATGACTAAGATTTTAATAAGTGATTTGGATGAGTCTGGAAACGTTAATGAACATACACGATGTACTGTTCTTCTGGATCATGAACTACAAATCAAACACGTCAGTATTTCATGATATAGTGGAAGCGTAAAAATGAAATAAAGACATTGGTAGATATATTCAGTGATGATTCCGAAGATGATCTATGGATAAGAATTTTTGGTATTAAAGTGTAAATACCCTAGAAGGACACGAAATGACCAGTCGATAAGTATTAGTTCTGGGAACTATTCATCTAAGAGTTATTCGATAATGCGATCAATCGACATAGATTGTTAAGGTTCTGAATCTTCGTTGTTAAGTTGTTCGATTATCCACTCAATTGATATGGATGTAAAAGATCCTGAATACCCTTCTGATTACGTACAACTTCTGAAAACTGTCCGAATAAGATATGATCTTGATAATTCACATTCTGAATAACTGATGTTTTCGATAGTTATTGAAATATTCCTATAGTGATCCTAAATACCGACATTCTATCTGTAAACTGAAGATCCGTGTTTCTCTGCCTTATAAGAGTATCTAGTCCCTCTAAATAATGTCTATAAACTCTGGTGTGTTCCCTACTCACATGAATATTTTATCTGATTTTCGATTTGAATTCTGATCTGATACTTGACATAGATTCTGATCTGATATCTGACATGGATTCTGATCTGATACTTGACTTGGATTCTGATATGTTACTTGACCTGATTTCTGATATGATACTTGACCTGATTTATGTTTTGATTTTTGATATATCCATTTACGGATGGAAAATGTTTTAATTGGGGGGTATTGTTGAAGGAAGAAGTTTCGCAGGTTCCTCGGCTTTGTGCTCAGGGCCTTATATGATGTGTTGGGTTGGGTGTATGGTTCTGGGGAACCTACACATTATGATGTGTTGGGATGGGGGTATATATATATATATATATGTTTTAAAAGATCTGAAAAGTTACATGGTTTTTGTGAACACACTAGATAACCTATTCTGATCTCCTGAACTCAGTCATCCGAAATATTTGTCTGAACTGAAAGCTCATTGTCTGTTACCATCTGAAATATCAGTAGGATCTCTGCTCAGCATAAAAATCTATAAATGTTCGGAAATAATAAGGATATGTATGTTTATCTGTATCTACACGTTCTTCAGCATCATCTGGTAGTTCTGTATTACTGAGCTTTTCGAAGCTCACTCTATTGCTCACCTTTTCAGGTTAAAAGAATTGTACCAGTGCAGTTATCGACATCAGTAAAGGAATTCTTCCGGCGTTGTTTCCAGAGAATGGTACATGTGATTAGGGGGCATGTAATTGTATTTTGATTTATATACAAGTGTGAAAATCTGTTTTATTTTTAAATAGTGACAAATGATTTTATAAGTTTACATGTTCTGATAAAAAGTTTTAAATTTTCCGTTATTTTTACAGTGGGTCGCTCCGGTGGCCCAAATGTGACTTCTCGGATCGGATCGGGTCCTCCGCATCGGTCTGGGGGGTTACAATCCATGTTCAATCCGATTGGATCTGCCATAGTCTAACTTTATGACTATATAGTTTCTGACCTTTGCTGACATGTTTTTGTATTTAATTCCAAGCAGTTTCAGGCTGCCATTGCTAGCTCGAGTCCATGGATGGAATTGTAAAAGGCAGCCAACAAGTGAAGTTACCTTCTAGTGAGTTAAAAAATAGCAAGGGTATATTTTCTTATTCTCATTTCAGTTGGTCCATATTTGGTTGTTCGAACTTCTTATTCTCCCTAGTACAGTGCAAAACACTTACTTTGATATAGATGAGTCAAACCCATGTAATTTAAAATGTTAAAAAAAATTAAATAAATTGCCTCTCACTATGACATGATCACATGAATCATGAATGCCTTTGGGAAGTTGAAATGGTGGTGACATGTTATACTTTCAGTTCGTGGTAAAATTTCAGTCATCAATCCTCTATCTAGCTGGTCATCTATTGATTAAAATAATAACCAAGGCTGAGATCACCTTTTGTTTTTTTAAATCAAGGAGTGGAAGAGGAAGAAAATGAAGTTTAGAGAAAGAGAACTAAATCCCTCAATTCTTTTACCTCCACTTTCCTATCAACAATGCAACCATAACTCTTTCATCACCAAGAATGTGACAGGAAATCTTTTAGGAGAACCGAAATCTGTGGCCAACAACACAATACCAAAACCAACTCCCTCAAACACTCACGAAGCATGTCTCCAGCAATTAATGTTCACCACTTTTCCTATACCACCTCAATTTCAAGGAAACAATAGTTTAACTGACATTAGCACAAATCAATGGGCCTAAGGTTTGAGCCTTGTATTTTTCTTGTATGGTCTAGAAATTTCAATGTGCTACAATTTTTTGGCATCTTATTTAGACCTTACCCTGTACATTATACTCTTCTAAATGGTGAGAAAAGGCTGAATGCACTTAAGCCACTTTGTAATCTAACAAGACTGCTTTGCATATTGCATGTGTCCTTTTGCACCTAAGTAGACTTATGTGCATTCCTTGAAAGAAAAATGGTTAGAAAAAGCATGCCATATATTTTTGTGCTTCTTTTGTTTAAGTCTCTTTTATTGTAAGTTTGTAACTCTTTAAATGTTGTAGTTTGAACTGTCAAAAACAGACCCATAGAGTGCATCTTTTGAATTAGTAAGACCAGGTAATCTTGTGAACTTTCAGGAAACATAGAGCTGTACTGATGATTGTTAATTGACCGTAGTGAAGATTTATCTTTATGATATGCTACACGATAGAAAGCTGAAGTTTGGGAAGGCTATTGTCGGAACTGTATATCCTCAAGTTTATAACTACAATAATATAAGCTTTTTGTAATACAATTTTTGGTACGACTTTTATACATACTTTTAGATATTTGAACCATAAACATGGTAATTATTCAATTCCTAGTAACTATAGTTGCTTAGCAAATCACACAAACACAGAATTTTCCCGATTAACTGAATTGAAAGTACTGGGCTACAGCTCTATTTCCTACAGAAACTAAATAATGGTTCTAGCATACTTTGTTAAGGATGTTTGAGTTTATTTTGAGGTGTAATGAGGCATTTCTTTTGCAGATTTTGAGAAGATGCAACTTGGGCTTCAAGAAGAGCAGAAAGTTTGTGATGCTCTCAAAGAGAAGTATACTGCTGCAGTAGGGGAGCAAAGACACTGCAATTCTCTCTTAAAAGCTTTCCAGGTAGGCTACATCGCACATAATGGTTATGAAAAAAAGTAGTCATTTTGGAGAAACATGCTTAAATTGTTTCTGGAGTGGTTTTGGACAGGAAAAGGTGCAAAAATAAAAATCCATTTTCTTAAAAAATGTAAAAATAATCTGTGTGCTGGTTTCCATGATTTAGCAGAACAATTCGATTCGGGGTTTTAATATTATTAGCCCTGATGCTCTTTGATTTGCTGTTGAAGAACATCAACCTCGGCTGCTTGTGCTTGCTGGTGACCTAATTGTTACTACAGGATGCCACCCTCAGCTACATTGTACACGAGTTAGTAATGCGGAGATAACTTGTTCATATTGAATTCGATGCCCAAGTCATTCTCTGAAGTCATTAGAAACTGGACTGGCACCAACATCCACTATGAGTCTTGTACTCCATTTGGTAAAATAATAAATTTGTCTAGCGCGGAAAACAATGGATTGTGCCTTTCTGTTTCCTGTTTTTCCTTTTTGTGTGTGCAAAACTTGTATATGAGATCTAAGCAGAAGATTTCACTTCACCAAACAGAGTGATACCCGGTCCCCAATTTAAATATCGGTTTAGTAGTTTAGGTGATATTGCATTTATCTGGTGGGATGATGGGTGAATAATATCTACTTCTCGTCGGTATTCCAGAAGAGGTAGTTGTGTAGTGATGAGCTGAAGGGCAGAGGGATGTTTGTAATATTATTTTTCTGGAGTTCCCATGGTCTTCCTTTGCTTCTTAGCTTAGAATTCTTACAATGAGCTTATAATTTTTCAGGAGGAATGTGCGAGGAATGAGAGGATTCAGAGAATCTTTTGTGTTGTCAAATCTGCAGATCATGTGCCTGCTCGGTGTCTAAACGGAACCGATTAAGTGATTCACTTTGGGAATAGTCAGCTGGAGATCAAACCATCTTTGATCAAAAGAAATTTTTTTCCCTGTCCTACACAGGTTAGTGTTCTCTTGCTTTCCACATCCAGCTGATCATTGGCGGCCCCCGCCAATTATTTTTTAAAATATTAATTAATATTAAAAAATTATATATTCTCGGGGAAAAAGTTTTACCAGCCCCCCTCAATTTAAAAAGAATTGTTTTATGAAAAATAAAAAAAATATTTTAACTCTCACCCGTGTAGCTGATGATATCCACACTGGCGGTGCATCCATCTCACTAAATTTACATAAACATTATTCACATGAATTGGCATTTCTGGAAATACCAGTTCTTATTGTAAAATAAAATAGTTGCTTAATCAGTATCAAGACATGCTGGCAAAAATCATTATATGAACTGTTGATTTTTTTCTTCAACAACAGTCAAAGTATCCTTTGTAGTTCATATATATATATATATATAGTGATTAACATTCGGTTAATTTACAGCCCTGCGTAATAGAATTTTGCATGCTTTGAGACAATTTATATTTTAATGGCTATTCTTTGTTGTCGGAAAAGGCCCAATGAATATGGAGAAATTTTGAAACCCATTAAATGCGTGCCACAAGCTTAAAATACCAGGCTCCAAACGTTACAAATCAACCTTTAATATTTAAATATGTAATTATATTAATTATATTAATTAATTATTAATAATAAGTGTTTTGATTGATATTATATAAATAATTAAATAATTTGATTTATATAATTTAAAGATAGATGATCATAATAAAATCTCTATAATTAAGTCGATAAATTTATTATATAATATTTAAATTGTTTTTTAAAATTATCTTTCCAAGTCGGATTGACGAAGGCAACGATCCAACAACGAAAAACAAATGAATATAGGCGGCAAATTATGGATAATCCAATAGTGAGAACCCTCAGCCACCGGACAGCTTGAGGAGAGAAATCCAAAAATTGTATGAAATTTCAAAGTATGATTAATTCAATTCTTTATTACTATTTTAATGGATACTCCATGCAATTGCAGTTGAGGGTCCAAATCCAATCCATATATCATGATGATATAAATATAGGCGATTTTCTCGATATATCACCGGTGACCGATGATATTATCGATCTAACACCGGTTATATTATATTTCTCGATCTAACCCCTTAGCAGTAAAGCGCGCCCCCTCCACCGCGTTATACGATGATTTGGCACCACGTGGGGTATAACGCGCCACCTGCACCGCGCTATACGGTGAGCTGGCGCCACGTGGGTATAGCGCGGCCCCTGCAGCGCGCTATACATGTATATCTGACACGTGGGGTATATCACGGTGCAGGGGGCGCTATACCCCCCAACTACCGACCCCTCCTCCCTATAAATACCCCCATTCTCAATCAATTTTATCACACCAAATTCTCTCAAATTCTCTAAATTTCTCTCAAATACTCTCTTTTTAAGGTATATTTTATAATATTTTTACTATTATTTTTTTACTTTATTTAATATTTTACTAATATAATTCTTTTGCAGATATATAATGGAAGGCAGTCAACTTCGATCGGATGTAAATCATATATCTCTACACTTTGCTGATACGGTAACATTTTAACGTTTTAATTTAATTTAAATTATTAGTAATATTTAGTTATTTATTTAATGCATGATTATTATATTAATAATTAAATATTTCGACACTTTGCTGATACGGTAACATTTTAACGTTTTAATTTAATTTAAATTATTATTAATAATTAGTTGATTCATTTAATACATGATTATTAGATTAAGAATTAATTTTTGTAATTATTTATTTTTAGGAGAATGACCGTATATTAGATCATTTTATTAGGAATCTTAAGTTAGTGATACACAGTCGTGTCTTGCCGTATTTAGTAGAGGCTGGATTCGGTTACATAGGTAGATATCAGGGTCACTGTAAGATAGAGCCAGACCTGATTTCTGCCTTAGTAGAGCGGTAGAGGCCGGAGACCCACACATTCCATCTTCCGTGCGGAGAGTGCACGATCACGCTTGAGGATGTTTATATGCACCTGGGGCTTTCGGTGGATGGAGATGTGATATCGGGGATAGCTTCTGGTTCTTGGACTGGTTTGTGTCGGGATAGTCTAGGACGTGTCCCGAAAAATTTTATCGGAGGTAGGATACCGTTAAATTGGTTAGATGCCAATTTTCGGGAGTTGAGCGCAGACGCCTCTGAGGAAGAGGTTAAGATGTATGCAAGGGCATGCATACTGCAGCTGATAGGAGGGTTGCTGATTTCGGACAAATCGCGCAACTTAGTTCACTGCATGTGGTTGCGACATCTTAGCGACTTTCGTCTCGCCGGATCATTCAGTTGGGGCTTGGTAGTTTTGGCTTTGCTGTACAGGGAGATGTGTGGAGCCACTGACTACAGGCGTAATGCTATCGGCGGATGTCTCCTGCTGCTGCAGTCTTGGGCATGGTATCGATTTCCCTTTTTATGTCCCGTTGTGAATAACTCATTCGTATTTCCACTACTTCTGAGGTAATTATAAAACTGATTTTGTATATTAATAATTTTATACAGCGTATAACCATTTTTTTCCCTTGAATAGGTGGTCTACTGATAGAAAAAATCTCCAGGAGCTACCTGATGATTTAGAAAAGATTAGGGTGCTAATCGATCAGAAGGCTGGCACACATGTATGAATTTTAATGTTTAAAAATCGATTTTAGATTATAGTTATATAATTAGATTATTATTTTGATAAAAATTATATATTATTTGTTTTAGTTTGAATGGGTGCCATATTCTACTGATGATGTGAGGGCGGTGATCCCACCTGAGTTGAGGGGTCCATTAGATGTTTGGATAGCGATGGTCCATCTGATCTGTTATGCGACCGTCGAGTGGCACTCCACTGATCGCGTGCTCCGACAGTTTGGTTGTTTTCAACCAATTCCGGAAGCACCTCGCAATATGGATGAGTTGTATAGCTTAGATAGACGCGACAAGACAGATACAGATTGGTTGGTGAGGCATCATGAGTGGGTCGTATTGTGGGAGGATCGACATCGGCGCCTTCCACGTAGAGAGCCCATTTTTACTGACTTCTTGATGTATGCTGAGGATTATTATGAGTGGTTCAACAATAACGGGAAATCGTTTCTACTTCTCGAGGATGCACGAGGGCAGACCTTTCCACGACGTCGACAGAGACGTTCACCGACACAGCCATATATGATGCCGCCATCGCCTTTCCATTACCAGATGCCGCCGCCGCCTTCACCCGGTTTTATGACCCCGCTACCGCCACCGTCATAGATGACCCCTCCTGGAGACTATTATGGGTCTATGTTTGTAGACCCGGCTTGGGGTTCATATGCTGGATATTTGGCGGGTTCTGTAACACCCCAACCCGTATCCGACCCGGATACGAGTCCGAAGTGTCACATTGACTTTTCAAACATTTATTCGTATAAAATAGTGAGTAATTTTAAAACTTTTATAACATTTAACTTATTCAAAACATTTACAAAACTATTCAGAGCTTATACAATATATTCTTTTGATTACATGCCAACTAGAACTTTATATACAAAAATACATATTATTCACCTCTCTTCTGATCTGACATTCGGTAAGGAGAACTGACCTGTCTTGTTCCTCTTTACTTCTCTTTTCGCTTTCCAAACCTACGTGTGAAACAATCACACGCTAAGTCGATGACTTAGTGAGGCATATAAAACATATAATATTTCATATAACATAAAGCATACATAAACATATACCATCATTATCATATTCTCTATCATCACACATAACATCATATGATTCATGAAACACATTTCAAACCACTTATAAACCCATCGTATACATATCACATTCAGTATGTTTGTTTAAATCTCTTTATTAGCCCATGTACACTAGTGAGAACTTAAGGTATGTGAGTACATTGAGGTTGTGCACCAATGCTGTCACCACAGCTCGTATCAATTCCCTTATGGGCACCGAACCTTAGTTCAGTATTCGTCCCGAAGGACCAGTCCATAGATTCCGAAGAACCTAGGTAAACAGTCCATATGTCCCGAAGGACTTATCCAGAGATCATAAAGATCCTTGGCAACTGTCCATAGGTTCCGAAGAACCTAGGTAAACTGTCCATATGTTCCTTAGAACATAGGTATACTGTCCATATGTCTCGAAAGACATAAGTAATTCTGTCCATATGTTCCGTAGAACATAGGTATACCCTCGACTCTTGGCATGACAACTATACCACTAGCTCTCATATTACATCACATGGGCATTATCATTATGAATACATTTCTCATCACTTGTTCTTTCTCTTCTGTCACATACCACATGTATGTGTAACCATGTATTTCATATCATATATCTTATAATAGATTCTTATATCATCATTTGTTTCCTTCCTACCTATTCACAATCACACTAACATGTAATGCAAGCAAGATGTATTAATACATACATGTAATCACATAACTTATATCATATCATTTCTCTTATAAACACATATATCTTATTTTCTGTCACGTATCACATATACGTGTAATCATTGATCTTATAATCCCATGTTCCTTCTCTTCTGTCACATACCCTATGTATGTGTAAACATATATCTCATAAACATATATTTATGAATCTCATATCGTATCACATATTCACATAAACATGTAATCATGTACTCATACACACATAAGCATCATATCATTCACAAATCAAATAACATTTTAGGATTCACTTCTTACCATAGTAACTCCATCACCGGCTCATCACAAGCCAATATTTATTCGATAACATAAGTACAATTAAATTGCACTCACCTTAGCTTTGCTTTGATTCGATTCTAATCCTTCAATTGATTCAGAACGGGATCACGTTCTATAACTACATAATCATACATAGATCTATATTAGTATTATAACTAATATACTCTAATGGTTCACTCTTTAGATTAAGATAAATGTCAATTTCTTCTTTCAATAAGGGTATGCATCGATGCACTACTGATGCATCGGTGCATAAAATACATTCGATGTTGTATTATTATTGGGATGCATCGATGCATGCCTTATGCATCGATGCACTAATTGCATTCGATGTTTCTATTTTAAAAGAGTGCATCGATGCACTACCTGTGCATCGATACACCTTCAAATAAATTTCTGGGTTTTAACCTTGATGCATCGATGCACTATGAATATGCATCGATGCACTCTGCCCAGAACCTCTTTTTGAACCCAAAAATCATCAACTCTTCACTCAAATGCGTCATATTTCATCCCCTTTCATAATCCTAACTTTCATATACATGTTTAAACTCATTTATAATCATTTATCCCATCTTTAACCTTAATATCCTCTCCTCTTTAGGAACTTCAAGAATCATACCCTATTTTCCACATGTTTCAAATCCAATTCTAACACTTAATACTTCTTAATTTAGCTGATGACAAGTCAAATTTAGTTCCCAATTCAACTTATCATCTCTTTTCCAAAGATTCACTTAAAAACCCATTTTCTTTAATCTTTCATAACTCTTTTATCTTTTGATTTTAAGATAACTTAAGCTTTCCTTAAGCTTAGTTATCTTCTAATGATCAAAACCCAACCTTTAATTTAACAAATAATCAAGAAATCATAAACTCACCTTTGCTTAGCTTCCACGGGGAGGAGGAAGAATAAATGAAGAAGAAGATGAAAATGTTTTCATCTTCCACGTTTTCATCTCTTATAAAAGGGATAAAATATCTTTAATGTCAAATGACCCTTTTACCCTTTAATTCCTTTAATAATTACTAACAACTTTTAGGAAATATTTTCAAACAAATCACTGAACTAATCCATTCTTCTACTTTAGTCACCAAATTCTGAAACTTTACAATTTGGTCACTAACCCATAGTTTGGGATGTTACAAATCTCCTCTCCTTTTAAGAAAATTCGTCCTCGAATTTTCACTGCACATCTTGATAAGAATATATCTTCTAATGTTCTTATGTTGCTTCCCTGACTTATTCTTTCTTGTCATCATCGAACACTTACTTTTCAATCCTTTAGTTTTCCAACTATCTTTTTCGTTATACATTCATCTTTTGTTGCTTATCATATAAACAATAACCAATAATATCACTCAATTGTTGTCTTTTCTCTCATTCGATTATGCATTTTTTCCTTTGACCTTTCTAAAATTCATATAATATTACTTATCCTGTATACAGTAACATCAATTCTTATCACTCAAAATCAAAAATCAATCAATTGATTTCTTTCCTCATTTTCTAATTAATTCACCACAATCCAAACTTTTACTCATTCTTTCATCCTTGTCTGTATTACGATACACATAATCTCTTCATATAACCTTACATACTTTTCTTACTTCTAATCAAACTTACAATCTGCACTTCCTTACAACCCTTTATCATATTTAATCATTTAAACACCATCTTTTCATTTCTTTATCCATTTATCCTTTTATTATCAAAATCTTCTCATATACATATCATATCTTTATCACCTCTTTATAACGTTAATAACCAACTTCACTTATACATAACCTCATTCTTTACTATCTCTTATAATTGTATTTTCCTTCATCAACTTCTACTCCTTTAACTTAATATACTCCAACTTGATAACTCTGTTAATCAACATCGATTCTTCTAATCTAAAGCAAAAACCTTCATCTAACCATTCATATACATTCTTTGCAATTGGAATTATTTCAACAATTACCAAATCTTAATAATCATCTCACCCCTTTATAATACTTTTCCCGCTTCAATTTTTATAACTCTAATAGAACTTTTAATCTAATTCACAAAGGTTGTCTTTAACCTTGGTTTATTATCAATTAAATCATTGCTTAATCTTTCAGTACCAGACCATACTAATTGAGTCTATCTGACTCTCTTTGATGGTACTGAACTCTATGAAGCACTAATTCTCTTAATCATATCCACACTCTTGCTTATACCCAATATTATCCCTTCGTTTCAAACTCATAAGCTCTGGCTTCATATACCTTATACACTTATCACTGATGCACTTATCCTTGAACTCTTTTACAAATCCTCACTAATTCATTTAATCTTTTAACGTCCCTATGGTGACGCTCGTTCACCATATTCCATCTTATCAACATAATAACAAACTTCTCAATTTAATTTTTCCACTATGGAGAAATGAACATCTTCTAGCATTATCTTCATATCATTTATCCAAAGGTCTGTAACAACAGAGCCTTCCCTAAATTCACCCTTGAGCTCGGGTGCTCATAACTCTTTTAACTATTTCGATACATTCATTCTATGAGATAACGAAGTATACAATTGAAAACACATCGGAATATCATTCAACATCCTGAATCATTCTCTAATCTTATAGAGACATTCCCTGAGGTTTTCGCTCTTCTCCCTGCCTGGCCAGGGCAGGTGAATGCTATTACCTTCAGGTCTATCGTCTTGTATTTCAATTTAGAAACTCTCATATTTTCATGTGCTCATATCATTTCTTCTATCACATATCACGTGTGCATATGCTCATCCAATTCATATTGTATAACATATGTCAATTGCATATGTTCACATATCATCCATCATATCATATAAACATATATATATCTCATAAATCATTCTCAGTATTCACTTATCTTATATAACATAACAATTTAACTCTATTAACAAGACAACACACTCCTTACCCTATCAGATCAGATTTTTTTTTCACTTTGTGTTGGCATGTACACTTTTTAAAACACTTTTGATTTCGTTTTTAGCCTAGAATCGGCTAAACCGTAGCTCTGATACCATTAAATATAACACCCCAACCCGTATCCGACCCGGATACGAGTCTGAAGTGTCACATTGACTTTTCAAACATTTATTTGTATAAAATAATGAGTAATTTTAAAACTTTTATAACATTTAACTTATTCAAAACATTTACAAAACTATTCAGAGCTTATACAATATATTCTTTTGATTACATGCCAACTAGAACTTTATATACAAAAATACATATTATTCACCTCTCTTCTGATCTGACATTCGGTAAGGAGAACTGATCTGTCTTGTTCGTCTTTACTTCTCTTTTCGCTTTCCAAACCTACGTGTGAAACAATCACACGCTAAGTCGATGACTTAGTGAGGCATATAAAACATATAATATTTCATATAACATAAAGCATACATAAACATATACCATCATTATCATATTCTCTATCATTATCATTAAGAAACACACATAACATCATATGATTCATGAAACACATTTCAAACCACTTATAAACCCATCGTATACATATCACATTCAGTATGTTTGTTTAAATCTCTTTATTAGCCCATGTACACTAGTGAGAACTTAAGGTATGTGAGTACATTGAGGTTGTGCACCAATGCTGTCACCACAGCTCGTATCAATTCCCTCATGGGCACCGAACCTTAGTTCAGTATTCGTCCCGAAGGACCAGTCCATAGATTCCGAAGAACCTAGGTAAACAGTCCATATGTCCCGAAGGACCTATCCAGAGGTCATAAAGATCCTTGGCAACTGTCCATAGGTTCCGAAGAACCTAGGTAAACTGTTCATATGTTCCTTAGAACATAGGTATATTGTCCATATGTCTCGAAAGATATAAGTAATTCTGTCCATATGTTCCGTAGAACATAGGTATACCCTCGACTCTTGGCATGCCAACTATACCACTAGCTCTCATATTACATCACATGGGCATTATCATTATGAATACATTTCTCATCACTTGTTCTTTCTCTTCTGTCACATACCACATGTATGTGTAACCATGTATTTCATATCATATATCTTATAATAGATTCTTATATCATCATTTGTTTCCTTTCTACCTATTCACAATCACACTAACATGTAATGCAAGCAAGATGTATTAATACATACATGTAATCACATAACTTATATCATATCATTTCTCTTATAAACACATATATCTTATTTTCTGTCACGTATCACATATACGTGTAATCATTGATCTTATAATCCCATGTTCCTTCTCTTCTGTCACATACCCTATGTATGTGTAAACATATATCTCATAAACATATATTTATGAATCTCATATCGTATCACATATTCACATAAACATGTAATCATGTACTCATACACACATAAGCATCATATCATTCACAAATCAAATAACATTTTAGGAGTCACTTCTTACCATAGTAACTCCATCACTGGCTCATCACAAGCCAATATTTATTCGATAACATAAGTACAATTAAATTGCACTCACCTTAGCTTTGCTTTGATTCGATTATAATCCTTCAATTGATTCAGAACGGGATCACGTTCTATAACTACATAATCATACATAGATCTATATTAGTATTATAACTAATATACTCTAATGGTTCACTCTTTAGATTAAGATAAATGTCAATTTCTTCTTTCAATAAGGGTATGCATCGATGCACTACTGATGCATCGGTGCATAAAATACATTCGATGTTGTATTATTATTGGGATGCATCGATGCATGCCTTATGCATCGATGCACTAATTGCATTCGATGTTTTTATTTTAAAAGAGTGCATCGATGCACTACCTGTGCATCGATACACCTTCAAACAAATTTCTGGGTTTTAACCTTGATGCATCGATGCACTATGAATATGCATCGATGCACTCTGCCCAAAACCTCTTTTTGAACCCGAAAATCATCAACTCTTCACTCAAATGCTTCATATTTCATCCCCTTTCATAATCCTAACTTTCATATATATGTTTAAACTCATTTATAATCATTTATCCCATCTTTAACCTTAATATCCTCTCATATTTAGGAACTTCAAGAATCATACCCTATTTTCCACATGTTTCAAATCCAATTCTAACACTTAATACTTCTTAATTTAGCTGATGACAAGTCAAATTTAGTTCCCAATTCAACTTATCATCTCTTTTCCAAAGATTCACTTAAAACCCCATTTTCTTTAATCTTTCATAACTCTTTTATCTTTTGATTTTAAGATAACTTAAGCTTTCCTTAAGCTTAGTTATCCTCTAATGATCAAAACCCAACCTTTAATTCAACAAATAATCAAGAAATCAGAAACTCACCTTTGCTTAGCTTCCACGGGGAGGAGGAAGAAGAAATGAAGAAGAAGATGAAAATGTTTTCATCTTCCACGTTTTCATCTCTTATAAAAGGGATAAAATATCTTTACTGTCAAATGACCCTTTTACCATTTAATTCCTTTAATAATTACTAACAACTTTTAGGAAATATTTTCAAACAAATCATTGAACTAATCCATTCTTCTACTTTAGTCACCAAATTCTGAAACTTTACAATTTGGTCACTAACCCATAGTTTGGGATGTTACAGGTTCAGCCTCATCACCCATGGCCGCAGCACAAACACCGCCTCTTGTACAATTTTCACACTCAGCGATGTCTGTGTTTTATGACTTTTCCCAGTTTTCGCAGGCCGGTGGGATAGTCAGTCATACACCTCCAGGGTCCTTATTCTATGGAGGTACTTCATCGTCATCAGCTCCTCATGTACTTGCGCAAGATGACGACGACGACGATGACGATGGTGATGATGATGACAGCGAGGAGTCAGAACCAGTGATACGAAGAAATCCTCCTCAAGACCGACAGCCACCGCCCTGCATAACATATTCGCGTCGCAGGCATCGATAGATTTTGTTTTTATTATATTTGTATTTACTTTATTTTGTTAAATTGTAATTTTTTTTTATTTCTCATTTAATACTTACTTTATTTTGTTTTTTTAATGTATTTTAGTTCGTTTTTTTTATTACCATTTAATATCAGTTATTGTAATTTGGTTATCATTTACCATTTAATACTTATTGTTATTAGTTTGTTAAAATTTAATGATTGTGTTTGTTTTTTAAATCTTCATCGGTGATTATCAAGTGACATTAACTTAAAGTAAATGCAAATTAAAGTAGAAGAATTATTATTTGATAATAAAATATATCATTTCCTCATCAATTGTTACTTGATGACAACATAAGTGGACATGTTTTTCTAGTGTGTCCTGGGTTTCTACAATGCCCACATCTTTTGTCTTGTCTAGATCTTTCTCTAATATTCATATCGCAATGAATTCGATTGGATTTTGGACGACCACGCTCCCTCAATAAACTTGGATTTGGTACAATCGGAAGCCAATCTTGAACCTCATCAGGGTCTTTGTCATTACCTATGGGGGGAAACTCAAATTCGTATACCTTAAAAACTTCAGATAATAGGCATACGGGATCCACAAAATGGTTATAGTCTTGACGTGTATGCGAGCAAGCTGCTATCACATGAGAGCATGGATACTTCAGAGCTTGAAAAAACCCGTAGTCGCACGTTCTGTCCCTTAGATTTACTCTTAACGACACAACTTCAATCCCTTGAAGAGGTCGCGGTAACTCTGTGACACGAAACATTTCATGCCTTCTAGAGAAGCTTGTTACAAACATTCCATTTGATGCAATAATTTTTTTCTGTAGATCTGCAACTAATCTAGGGTGATAGACATGACCGCCTTGCATCCAGGTTTAAGCTTGTCCCCCAAGTTTCGCAAAAAGCGTCCCAAACGAAAATATGTAGTCTTTACCAAAGCCGCTACAGGTAAGTGACGTGCACCCTTTAAGGTTGAATTGATTGCCTCTGCCATGTTGGTCGTCATGTGTCCATATCGATATCCAGCATCATATGCGTTCGTCCACATTTCTTTATCGATGAGGCTGATGTAATTATATCCTTCCTCGTTCTTCGCCCGCAACTCTTGAAACATTGATTCAAACGTTCGAGGAAGTAGTTCGTAACCTGATCAAAAAATATATAACTTACTAACTTGCTGTCTTTGCAAAATTAAAACGATTGAAAGATAACAAACTTGCTAAGTTTCACTTACCCATGCGCACAATTAATTGACGCTCATCATTATTCTTGTACCTTCCATGGTAGTTCGCGGCAATGTGTCGAAGACAATACCTATGTTGGACAAAGGGTGGTTGCCACATTGGACCCAAAGACTCCATTGTTTCTTTGATCACAGCTCCGCGATCTGAAATGACACAGATGTTTTCCCTCGTGATAACATGTGGACGTAAATTTCAGAGGAAAAAAGCCCAAGAAGCTGTATCTTTTCCTTCGACAAGAGCAAAAGCAACTGGAAGAATGTTGCAATTCTCATCTTGGATAACTGCCAATAATAAAACTTGCTTGTATTTTCCATACAAGAAAGTCTCGTCGATCTGGACCACAGGTTTGCAGAATTTGACAGCATTAACGCACTATGGGTAACTCCAAAAAACCCGGTAGAATTGGCATCGATCGCGAAGAACTCGATCATTATGGTATGCATAGGAGGTTTCGAAGTCCACAATTGTCTTAGGATTCAACGTTCGCACCAGCCTAAACCAACCTGGAAGTTCGTTGTAAGATGCATCCCATTCGCCATGAAGTTTGACAATGGCATTTTGTTTTGCCAACCAAGTTTTTTTATAGGAGACAGTGTACCCATACTGCAATTTTATAGTTGAAATCAACACTGCAACAGCTATATGAGAGCTTGCTTTGACCATGGGCATGATGGCTTGGCATATCACTTCAGAGTCCAAGTTAGGATGATCTTGGTTGACCCCTCCAGCACAACATGTGTGAGGACCGTTGTATATTGTTATTTCCCATCTGTTGTTTTTCCTCTTCGATACGCGAACCATCCAATTGCATCCGTTTTCGCGCTGGACACAGTAGCATACATATTTTTCGGTCGTGGAGCGGTCTACTCTGGACTGAACAGAATTACGAATATTGTAATTTTTGATAGCCATCATCGCTTCTTCTTTGCTTGAAAACTCCATGCCTAAAGATAACTCACCATTATTTATTGATGAGTAATACCCATAGTCACCGAGATGAGGCATATCCGCAAATTCTGGCTCGTACATTGCACCATAATCAGCTTCATACATGTATGCAGGAGGGTCAGTTTGTGCCACATTTCCTGGAACTTCATCATCATCGGAGTTGAATTGCGGTGATTCTGGGTCAATGAACAATCCAGTCTCAGCATCATCCGCACCAGGCTCACGAAGCGGTTATTCTGGTGGAGATGATGGTTCCTCCATGCTCTCCACATTTAGGTCAAAGAACATACTACTTGCACGCCTTCCCCTTGAACTGGAAGGCATATCGACATTGAGATCGAAAAAACTCGCAGTCGAATGTCTCCTCCTAGAACTTGAAGCCATCGCGTCAAATGGAAACTGCACAGATGGTTGCGTTGATGGCATCTCCATATTAAGGTCAAAGGGATTTGCAGATGAATGCCTTCCCCTTGAACTGGACGCGATGTTGCCATACAGATTGTTCATCGACCTACCTTGGTACATATCGTAAGGAGTTGTGGATGAATGTCTCCCCATTATGGCATTAAAATCATTACACATTACTGTCGTCGGGCTATCAACTTGATCAACTTGTTCAGTCAGCCCATAGTGGGAGCTTAATGATTGACCCCGAACAACACGCACTTGAACAAAATGTGCATACATCTCAATAGCGGCATCTGAATAATTACTTTGAGCTTCAACCATCATTTCAACATCATCATTGTTCGAAAGTTCGAACGCTGTATAAGTTAATGGCAACAATGATGTTGGAAATCTATACTGCAACGACGACACTCTTCTACTACTTCCAACATGAATCTTCCTCGAAATCTTCGTTATAAGCTCCTCAAAAGTTATGTTTCTCTTGAATGATATTTTAACACGCTCATTTGATACAAAAACAACGCCGGTTTCATCTTCTCGAATTTCACCATCATAATAAACAATAGCTGAAAGTCGCGCCATTATTTGAGTTTAAAAGTGCGACACTATTATATTTGAAAAAAAATATGAAACAAACCTGATTTAATAAATTATATATGAACGAACATATAATACAATAAAATTTTTACACATCAACGTAAATAAATTAAATAATATAATTTAATATTATTACCTGCACCGTAAAACTATTTCGACGTATGCTCCCGCTTTCCAATTTTACAAACACAAAAATTAATTGAAAATAATTAGTATAATATTTTTTTTAAATAATCATAATAAACAATAAATAATTTTTTTTTAAACAAAATTACCTTATAACGAAAAATCGCACGAATTTTTAAATAAAATATGAGAAGATTGCCAGAATTATTGATTTATTGACGAAATTGTTGTATTAATTTATAAGTTGAGAGGAGAGATGTGAGAAATTAACCGGCGGAGAATAGTATTTATAGCGAGGAAAGTTATACAAAACGTGGTACCTGTCCCGCGCTATATAAAATTATTAGGAGTAAATGTATAGCGCGGTACCTGATTCGCGCTATACCCCTACGTAGCGTATAGCAGCGCTGCAGGGGCCGCGCTATATCCACGTGGCGCCAGCTCACCGTATAACGCGGTGCAGAGGGCGCACTATACCCCACGTGACGCCAAATCATCGTATTGCACGGTGTAAGGGGCGTGTTTTACTGCTAAGGGTATTAGATCAAAAAATATAATCTGACTAATGTTAGATCGATAATATTACTGGTCACCGATGATATATCGAGAAAATCGACATAAATATAATCATCCCCCCACCGCAATAAAGAAAAACCCAACAAACAAAGTCCCTTCAGCTTTAGACTCCACACCTTCCGAAACAGCTTGCTCCTGTTCACTCATCTAGCGTCGCCGTTTTCATCATCTCCGGTCACTTCTCAGCTCCGACAGTCCATAATCGCTTTCTCTCTACCCCAAGTCCTTTCTGGTACGATTTCACTTCTCAGTTTTTTAGGGTTTGATCTTTTTTTGGATATTAGTCAACGCTTTCCCCTTTCGCGGCTCAGGAGGAGGAATCGAGTTTCTTGTTGATCGAGGAACTTGGTGTTTTTTTCATAAGGGTTATGGTGCTGATTCGATCTTAATAGGGTTGCTATCGATTTTTAATTTAGTAGTGTTCTTTCATTTTTGGGCCTGTTTTGGACGTGAATTTTTCTCATTTTTGATCTTGTTGTAAAGGTAGTCAAGAAAATTTTCTTTCACAGCTAAAAAAACTGTAATCGTTTGAGAAGCGAGGGGGGTTTCCACTGTTGTCAAAAGCTTACTTCTTTAAGCAAAGTAAGTTTCCTTTGCTTTGAAAGTGAAGCATTTATCATCATTGAGCTAGTTTAAGTTTTTTTAAGAACTGTATCTGGATTTCCCCCTCTCCACTAAAAAAAATGAAATGGATATATGTAGATTTTTTAAGCATTTGCTCGGTTGAGGCCTGAGAGAACTGGTGAGTCTTTAATTCTTTCATTTATCAGAAAGGAGATGGGATGCTTTAAGTCAAATTCATGTTAGTTTCATGCGCGGGTGTACAGTTTGCGGGTTACTAAAAACGACTCTGGTTATGAGCGTTATGCATTTACCCAGTTTTATCATGTCATCAGTTAGTTTTTTTGGCGTTCTTTTATATTAGATTTTACTGATGTTCATTGTTATTATGCATCTATATTTCAGAAAGTATACATACTTAGGTTTTATACGAATTCTTGTCCCTTGGGATTGTCAAACTCAATGGTGTTCATTTGGTGGGGATTTAAAGGTTTTTAGGTTTTCTTTGGGTTTACAATAAAAATGAATGGGTTCAGTACGTCTTTTTCCCTTTCAGTTTGATTTATGCTTAGCAACACTTGTATACTTATGTCCTCAAGGGAGATGAAAGGTTGATATATTTACTCTGACATAGTTGAATTTCCATTCTCTGCTCTACAGGAATTGGTAATTTATCCTCATATATGGTGCCAAATAGTTTAAGTCAAACATCAGAACTTGAAAAATCCCAAGGAAAAAGGTTCCCATTGTCTCAGCAGAGTTAAGAAGTGGTACATAAAGCTGGTAATCTTGTTTTAGGTTTCCATGCTTTCATCATTTCTGGTTGTGTTGAACTTAGATGGGAGTTCCCTCTTTGGGGCTTCAGTCTGAAAATCAAGGCGACACTTATCCATTGTTAATGGAGCAACCAAGTGACTTTAGTGGACATGTTATTGACATGCCAAGGAGTGATGATGCTTCTTCATCAAACTTATCTCCTGAAACAACTTCGAATGGGTCGGATATTTTGCAGCATGCAGACAGACCTTCTACTAGTGCAAGAGCGCTAGTTTCACAACCTTCAACATTTTCTTCCAGTGGTACAAACTCAAGAACCTCATCTGCTGTAAGGAGAGGAGATTCCCGTAGGAGGAGTCCGTTAAATTCTGTTTTGTGGATTTCTGTTGAATTGATTCTTACAGTGAGCCAGATTGTAGCATCTATTGTTGTCTTGTCTTTGTCACGAGATGAGCATCCCCATACACCGCTGTTTGCATGGATTGTAAGTTATTCATCTGGATGTGTAGCGACCCTCCCTCTTCTTTATTGGCGTTATCGTTTTCGTAACCAGGCTTCTGAGCAAGACACTGCTCAAAATCGCCATTCTGCACCTAATAATGCCCCTGCCAGATCCTTTTCGCTCTCTGTTGCAAGGACTTCTGATGGGGGTGATCATCATAATGCAACTACATCTCCTAGAGGTGGCCAAAACATGGGTGCGTTAAATGCCAGGTACAGTTTTCTTATTTCGAAATGAGGGGTGATAAGCAGAGAATAACACACTCCTGTCCTCAGTTATGTGTGTTGTATTTGTTAAGTTTTAAGATGAGCATCCAACCTAAAGCCAATGAGCAATAGTTAGAGCAACCCTTGTTATATTTATGCATCCAAGATACCCTCAACCATTGTGAGATTTAATGGATCTCCCCTACAATGCTGCCCCTCATATGTAGAAGACAATGAACTTATCATCTGACTTGATCTAGTATAGAAATAATCACCTTAGTTTTCAATCAGCTGATTTTTGTACTGCAGAATTAAAACACTAGTGGAATACTTCAAAATGATTCTAGATTGCTTCTTTGCTGTTTGGTTTGTGGTTGGCAATATCTGGATCTTCGGTGGGCATTCATCTGCCGGTGAGGCTCCAAACATGTACAGGTAGTGATGGTCATTGCTGGTTGGCATATTCTGCATTTAACTTCTGATTTGTACTTTTCTCAAGAACTCATCTTTCTTGTCTTTTTTGTTTCCAGGTTGTGTATAGTTTTTCTTACTATTAGTTGTATCGGATATGCAATACCCTTTATTCTATGTGCTACTATCTGCTGTTGCCTGCCTTGTATTATTTCTGTCCTTGGATTTAGAGAGGATCTATCACAAGCCAGAGGAGCGACGCCTGAATCCATTGAGGCTTTGCCTACTTACAAGTTTAAGGTGAAGAAAAGTAGAAATAGTGATGGTAAGGAAATCAACTTGGGTGCAAATGAGGGTGGCATCGTGGCTGCAGGAACAGAAAAGAAACATGCCATCTCTGGAGAAGATGCAGTGAGTGTTTCATTTCATTATCGTTTTGATAATTCAGAACATGTCTCATACTTACTAATACTATTGGCACTGCTTGGATTTTGGATAGGTGTGCTGCATTTGTTTGGCAAAATACGTAAATAACGATGAGCTGAGGGAGCTGCCATGTTGTCACTTCATGCACAAGGAATGTGTAGACAAATGGCTTAAGATCAATGCATCGTGTCCTCTTTGCAAGAACGAGGTTGGGGAGAACATATTGGACTTGATGTCGGGGACAAGCGCAACCAGCATCTTGAGCTCACTTTCTGGAGCACATGACAACCATCGACGAGGTGAGAGAAGGATGGGCAACAATTATAGAAGCTCTGTGTTTTAAAGATTTTAGTAATGTAATACGTAGGAATTTTAAAAAATACATATGAAGTAGTAGTAGTATAATATGTGTATATTGATGCCTTGGAATTTGGTATTTGAACGTGCCAGCTGCATACAGTTTGACGGTCTTTCATCTTATGTGTTGGATGGTCGTCCCTTCCATTCTTTATGGTTGTCTTACGGGGTGAGACTGAGAATGAGATGTAGCTTGTTAGACTCACTTGACTGTGACTCACAAGACAGGCACAGAACACAGGAATTCTACTGTCACCGTTCTTAATTTTTACTGTATACCCACATTGGCATTGAACATGTATGATTTCTTACTGTTATATCTGCTGTCAGAATGGAATTGATTTACTACCATGTAATTACCCACAAAGATACCATATAATTGCAGAATTTGCAATAATTTTAGGCTTTAGCAGGCAGAAGGATGATGTTGTATAGGGGACTTCAAAACAGTGAAAATGAAATTACTTTTTAACTTACAGCTTTTGCTTTCTTACCGCTTACTTTACTTTTGCAATGCAATAGATTCTATTCTACCATCGTTTTGGATTTATATCTGATCCTTTGATAAACTTTTATTTTGTTCTCTGGATAAATTTTATAATTAATCCATGTATTATTAATACCCAACTTGCAAAATTAGCATTTCTTCTTTAATTTCTGAACTATAAGTTTACAAATCTAATCCAAATTAACCCCTATTAATTTGTGCAGTTAAAAGTTGAAATTATAATACATTTTTTTAGTGTTTTATTTGGTTGACATTATAGTGAACCCTTATTAGCATGATGCTCCGCTGCATTCTTGGTATTCAGGGGGCAAAATACCAAGCAGCCAACCGCTGTGTATTGAACAAAGCTAAGCTAAGCCACCGTTTTCCGTTCGCAATTGGTTTAGTTGGCACATTAGGAGATTTTCTGTCAAATAACACCCAAATTACTAATAACAATAATAATAATTTCAATCTCGGCCATTCTCGTTTTCAAATACCTTACACAATTTACACGTACTTGTACAATATGGTAAGGTACGTACACGTCACAGTAACCAAACTGGACCCAATCACAACTCAACAGGACTGGATTGTGGATTAAAGCAAAATGAAAGATTGTATATATGAAAAGTATAGAGCAATCAAGAAAAAGGCATCATCATTTTCAGTTCTCTCTTTTCAATCTCGGCTGAGTCTGGTTTTTTGGGTTCAAACTCGGTTATTAACTATGCTACAAAGAATAGGAAAAACATGAGGAAAAGAATCAAAACAAAAAATATCTTGATCATCAGCCACCTGTTAGACGATATGCTGCTCCCTGCGCTCCCTCCATGTTCTCATCAATCCTGTAGAGAATATATCAGTCCAATCAGCGGTGGTTTATAGCTCAGTCAAATGATTCAGACCGCAATACTTGTACTGCCATTTTCTTCATACAGGTAAAATTGTTTTGCATTGGTGCAAATTATCTGTAACTTTTTAACAGTCACCACGAATGGGATGTATATATCTAATTTGTATACCAAATCCCTCGTGTGAGGGAATGATTAATATCCAAATAAGAATTGTAATATTTGGTTCCAGGAAAACTAATTAGTTTGCCTGGAAAACAGTAGATGTACCTCCTGTTGTTTAGTTTATGCCAAACATGTTCATGCCAAACTTTACCAAAAAATACAAGAAACGCAAAACAAATGGATTTTCAAATTCTCCCAAGTACTCAATCAGAAAAACAATAATCACATTTTTTTGTATGACCATCGGAATCTGACCTATTGACTGACTAATCAGGATCGGGTACTACAGATGTGAAATGCATATTATGGGGACGACTCTCTCCCAACCCAGTTTGCTCCATTTACAACGTCGGGATCCAAACATCGGACATTGTTTAAAGGACTCAGCGCCTCATACCAACTAGTAGTTGGTAACAATTACATTACCACATAATTTTAAATGCCATGACGCAGGCACCATTATTTTTTGTCGATATTGAATTCAATCATTGTTTCTAGCACAATCATGCAATTATGTGAAACTCTGCTATTAGCAAAAATAAATAAATTCATATATATATATATATATATATATATATGAAAAACAAAGCTCCTTATATAGAAAACCTGATAGCTATCCTTGCTGAGAAACCAGAGTGCCTAGCTGGTTGTATATGGTGCCTAGCTCATGAATAGTGGATTCTACATTTTGAAGAGCTTCAGCTCGGCTCTGCATGTAGCTGTCTTGCAATGGAACCATTTGTTGTTGTTGCTCCTGAAGCAATGGCTGATTCTCCCTATCATTCTTTCTATTCAATTAAAAACCAAAAATGAAGTTTCACTATCATACAGAATTTCAAGTAGATATGGTTCAAATAAGAAGTTCAACCCAATTAGATTAGAACAAAAATAGTCAACACTAGTTGATTCCAAAAAGATAGAAAAAGAAATGAATATTTAAAGTAAAAAAAAAACGGTATGAAGAATAAAAGCAAATGCGCAACATTCAACTATCACGAGTACATGGTACTGCATAAAAAGCAAACAAGAAAATACAGTTGTGGCACAAAAGAGGACAATATGCGCCAATCATTAACTGCTAAAACTGCACAAGAGGAAATCTTAAGAATTTATCCATGAGTATCACAAAACAAGTTATAATTAAATGGACTAGGAAGTTACGAAAAATAAGTGCTCTATTATTTTCTGCGTTTAATGAGGTTAAGAGCAAAATATCAGAATAAGTTGTTACCTTGGAAACAACTGAGATGAAGATGCAGATCCATTAGCCCATTGTGGAAGGTTGTTTGAAGCTCCGGCTGCAGATTTGGCAGCCAGGGGGCGCTGCCGTACAAAAGGATTTGGAGAATCCTTTGAAGCAGTGGAAGAAAATAACTGTCTTCTATTCTCATGAACCTTTAAATTCTGGAAAAGGAAATTCAATTACTGCTGATTGTCATGGGAATGATTTCCAAATGAAATTACTACAAGAAATAGTAAAATGGATCAATTTAACTCAGTGAGCAAACAAACTGAAAAACTCAGCCTTACCACTGTTCGCATAGTGAGGACATCTTTAAACTCTTGTGGCGCTCATCAAGCGATTCTTCAAGTCATCTACAACTGTGGTTGAATGACTAGATGTGTCACTGGAGACACCACCTTCGTTTCTAGAATTGCAGAAAAGCTGAAGGTCTACCACATCAGAATTAAGGGCAGTGATATCCTGCTTTATTACTGCAGTGAGCTCTTGGATTTCCATAGTAGGGTCATTAAAAAGTCCTCTTGGCCACTGCAAAGTAGGTGGGATTTTTTTTATGATACTGAATGGAAAACATGTGGGATCATAGTAACTATGGTAAGAAAAACGGCAACAATAAACTCGTATCAGTATCTAGTCTGTTTGTCTTCTTCGATATCCATCATTGACAGATGTGCACATTGGATTTAATCAAGCTCGGCTACAACAGTAATACAATATAAACCAAGACAACCAAGATTGGAGTTGCCCTTATGATCAAGTTCTAGCAGTTGTTAATTCAACTCTAATGATCAAGTATATTATTCAAAACATTGTTTAATGAGAATTGTTTCAAGTATCGAAGTTCATTTTTGCACATCCCATAAGTCCATTAAATCTGTCACTCCTCTCTGGAGCTCATAAATTTCTAAGCTACGCACCTGAGAAGCTAAATTTCAGGTTTCAAATAACCCGTGCTTGGCTTACCTTCATCTTTTTAAAAAAAATAAAAACGAACATTCTAAATGTAAATGAAGCAGCTATAAACACTTACATGGATGGCAAAAAAACTCGAACCCGACGGGAAAAATCGAAAATCGAATTAAACGGGGACAGAGAAAACCGTTTATGTTAAACGGGGACGGGACGGGTTTAGTAATCCCCGCCCCGATTACCCAATTATTCAACCTGATATCCGGCCCGATAAATATTAAAAATAATTATTATATATATATATATATATAATATTAATAAATTTAATTTAAATTAATATATATATATATAATAATATTTATATATTTAATTTAAATATATATACTCGACCCGATACCCGTTTAAATAATCGATTATGCTAAACGAGATACTCGTTTTCCCACGATTTTTCTCGATTACCCGATGGGATCCCCGTTTAAATCCCCGCGATTTTTTAAACAGGGACATGTACATATTTTTTAAACGGGACGGGAACGGGACCAATACCCTGCCCGAACCCGGCCGTTGCCATCCCTACATTTAGCTAACTTAGAAAGCTTCTGCGAAGTCTGATGAATCCCCAATCCAACCTTAGAAGCCCTCCTATTAAATTCCGATTGATAGGCAACCACAGCTCTCTTGTCCTCCGGTCTCGAACTACTGCTACTCGGCCCATTTTGGTTCGGTCCAGACGTGATCGACTTCTTTAACCTCTCCGCTACGCTCAGAAATTCTTCCGTCCGATCCCTAAATGACGATTGTGCCGGCTTTACAGGCATTTTTTTATTAACCTCCACGATCTTTGAAAAGGTAAATAAATAAAGTTCCTAATATAATACCTGATTCTACGAGGGAAAAAAAAAAAGAAAATGGAAAAGATTTTAGTTAAAAAAACTCAATTCCCTCAATTATCTTTGCAAATAAACACAAAATAGGGATATAGATAAATATTCTTACTTCAAACTGGAGAGATCTGACACAGTATTATTCCAGATCGACCTCAATTGGGAGAAAAAATTGAAGGTCGAGATCTAGAGCGAGATCAATAAAAATGCCTAATAATATGCAACGATCAATCCGAGAAGGCTATTGATAGGTGAAATTGAAAAGCGAAGAATTTCGGGTGCTTTAGCGGGGAAATGCGAAGGCAATTCGAAAGCACCGACCGATGCACCCGAACCGGGGGAAAGAACTAAACCTTAGAGTTCGGGTCGTTATGTTGCATTAAATTTGGGGTAAATTACATCACGGTCACTTAAATGTTAATAAATTTATCTTTTAAACATTCAATTATAAAACAATTATAAAGATAATCATTTTCAAGTGGACTACAACTGAAATGTTCGTGCGGTTGAAAAAATTTATGTTTTACAACACAAGTGACATTTGTTCGCAGTTCTTTCCAGTACTCACGGCGGGTCGAAGATGATGTTCTTTTTTATACATGGAATTGGATAATAATGATGATGAGTGGATTTCAGGAATTGATAGATCTGCAGAGAGTGATGTCAGCAGCAGCTCGTTGGAATTTGATGATGAAATGTTTGAGAAGGGTGCATATACTCCATGAATTTAATTCTGATGAAATACAAGAGCACATGGCTGGAGTTTGGTCCATGGAAGTAATCAGAGCAATCTATGAGCATTGGCGGGAGAAGAGGCAGATAGTTGGATTCGCTGCCTTTAGGTTTATGGTTATAATATCAATGTCTATTGAAGGTCTCAACATCTTCATGGAAAGGTGCTTGGTTCTGCTGCAGAAGTATTAATATTGTTTATTAAAAACCATAACAACTTGATTAGATTAGAGTTGAACTGAGTTTAATAAACTTGGTTTGAGAAAAAAAATAAAGTTTAAATGATAAAATAATACTCATTAAACTCAAATTCTTTTTATTTAATTTGATTAAGTGCTTATATCTAAACTGGTATGTCACGTTAAATCTTAGATGCCTTGCAAAGGTATGGTAGTGAACAGTTGGATAATTCTAATATCGACGAGTTTAGATTGCGGGATGCTTATGCCCGAAATTTGGGGGGGGGGGGAATCCAGAGATTACTTTTCAAAGCAGATCTAGCAATTTATAAAGCGACAGTTACGTCAAAAAGGGACGTAGTATTTTATGTTTAAATAAAATTGAAAAAAAATTAAAAGAAATAAATTTATAAAATTTTATAGATAAAAATAAAATTTTAACAGAAAATACATATTTTTAAAAATATACGATAATTTTAAATTTTAAAGAAACAATTATCTTCAATCGTCCCCTTAAGTCATCCCTGACAGAGGCAATCAAAGAATCATTAGTGACTCTCTATCCCTCTAATTCTTAAATTTGTAACAAAATGTAATGTAATTTACTTCTAGATTTCAATTTTGAGAATGTAATATTATTTACTTCCATATATTGTGATGAATTTAACCTTCTGCATCACGGAACTAAATGGGCCAATGACGTGAGACCAAAGTTTAAACGTGGGATTAATATCTTAATTTGGCACGTGAGATATCCAATAATTGATTCTTTCTTAATCCTAATTAATATTATCATTCAAGTGCATTCGTGTCAATTTTTCATGAGTATTTTACAGTATCAACTCTTCATATCGTATTGGAACATCTCAGCATTATGGCTTTTTATACTGTTAATTATCGTAAATGTCTTTTCACCGTAATAAACTATAATAAATAATTTAGTTAATGGATCACTTGTAAACTATAATCTTATCATGTACTTTCTTCAACTTTATCGTATTCACTCTGTAAGTAAAATAACATCTTTTAATTAATAAGTTTTATTATATAGTATGAATAGTTTAATTGAAAATTTGAAACTAGAAATATATTATAAATGATAGGTATTTATTAACAAAAAATTTAAATTATTATTAGTATGTTATAAATTTATAGTTTATTTTTATGTAATTTTCTAATTGATTTAATATAAACAAGTAACACCAAAACAATCAAATGATTTTAAAATATACTTTAAAATAAAAAATATTTATTGAAAATATTTATAAAATTAAATTAATAAATAATAATTCCTTCAAAATATAAAAAAATCATTAATAATATGGTAAAAGTTTTTATTTAAATTTATTAATTATGTGTTTGAATCTCATGTAATGGGTTTTAATGTTTTTTAATCATACCCTTAAATAAAGATAACATGCTAATATTCTATTGAGTTAGTGTAAAAATTGAAAAATGAAGTGCTGAAAAAATAAATATTAAAAACAAAATATAAAAAAATTTAAGTGTTAGATATGATTAGATTATTCAATATGTATATATATATAATTTAAAGAATAATATACTAGAAAAATAAAAATATTGAATAACATTTTCATTATATTATAAATAAATCATTATATTTATATCATTTCCATATTTTTTATATCAAAATATTTATATTAAATTTAAGATAAATACATAGTATTTTAGCAAACATTATCCTAAAATAAATTACGTGACAGATCTTCTTTTCCTTTCGTATAAGATAGTTTTTTCACTATAATACATTGTAATAATCTATCCACGTCAGTTAGGAACGTCTTTCGCGGTTTCGCCCAAGAATCCGATATCACCAGTTCCAGCTGTCTTGTTGACCATACACGTTGCAGCATTGCAATAACTCAATCGGATAGCAACCTTTTCTGCGGTCACATCAAATCTGACCGTTCATTTTCCCGTCTAAAAATTATAGTATTTGTGTTGTTTCCATTATTGGGTTGTCCTACTCCACCGACCCTTTCGTCTCAAACGCTATCCGACACCCCAATAAAGTTTTCAAAAGGAAAAATGATTTAAATATTAACAATTAAACAATTATTAATCAATATTGATAGTTTAATCCTAAACTATTGTTCATATTCTAAATTTGTTATAAAATTTTAATATCTTTTAATCGAATATTTAAAATACCAACCAAGTTTTAATCCTGAACTTATTGTTCATATTCTAATTTTGCTCTTAAATTTTTATATATTAACCAAGTTCTCACATTAACTTAATATCAATTAAAGAATTAAATGTCAACTCAAATATGATATAAAATATTTATAAAATATCACTATTAAATTACAAATATATATGCTTATTATATGAACAATTTAGATCAAAGCATTAAAAATAGACAATGTCATTAAAAATTAAGAAAATTGTTTTAGACATTATATCAAAATCATTCATGAGATTGATCGCGTTTGAGTAAAGATGAAATGGGTCAGGTTAGGTTAGATTTTTAGTCAACTCGACCCAAATCAAAAAAAAATATTCTCTCCGGTTAAAACTTGACCTGATCTAAGTTAGGGAAACTTCACCCGATCTAAAATAAAACTTACTTTTTGGGATAAAACTTGTACACATACCTGACCTGATTCAACATATATATATATATATAATTATCATTCTTATTCAATAAAATAGTAATCTAATTGAAAAGAAAATCCATACAAAAATATATTATTATAATTATCTCTAAATATATAAGAGATAATTAAATTATAATATTAGATTAAGTCGAATATTTTTAACTTTAAACTCGAACGTAACTCAACATTTTCCTCAAATAATTCAACTGAATCTAAATTCGATCTTTTAGAAAAAGAAAAAAAATTCAACCATGTACATATAAAGTCCAAACCCATCAAATCAACATCTCATACCTTGCATTATACGAGAAGAGTAGCTCGCAGGAGTGTTCTCGGTCCCTCTAAAATAGTAAAATGATAAATTTTCTCTTTAATCTTTTTTAAAATATAAATGATTAAAATGTTAACATTGTACTTTGAATCTTCAAGAATTTAAAATTTAATTTTAACACAGAAATTTTCCAAGTTTACATTTGCACGAGATAACTATTAACATATTTATCATTTGAATTGAAATTTTAAATATATTTTATACTAGATTTGAGCTGATATTTAATTCTCAAACTAGCGAGACTAACAGAAGAATTTAATATATATGTTATAGATAATTCAAGGATTTAATTATAATATATTAAAGTTGAGGAACTTCCAATGCAATAAACCCTAATAGACAGGGAAGAAGATATTTTTTGGGAGAGAGGGGTGAGTACGTCATTTCGGACGTTTAAATTTGTCGTCTATCGACATCTATGAGAAATACAGAAGCCAACAAGTAACAGCTTTCGCTTTCGGTTTTCGTAAAACCAAATTTTTTCGAAGTCTCGAGAAATCGAGGAAACCGATCTTCCCTTATCTCTTTAAGCAGCTATAAAAGGGCAGCTATTTGACCACAAGTTTCTCATCAAATTGCTGTGAAACAAAGAAGAAAGGAAAAGGCTATGATTGTGAGAAATTGAAAGGATATATTCACATTTGCTATTGGACGTTGTCATCGGGATCACGCCCTTGTTCTTGTTTCAGATCGGAGCGTTTCTCCCTAAGATTTAAAGTTCGTTATTTCGTAAAATCTGTTTTAAGTTAATAATAATATTATTTTTTATTGATGATGAATTCTTTGTTTAGGTAATGTATAAGGCTAATGTTCTTTGTCGGAAGTAGTAATTCGTTGATTTAATTTATTAAGCGATTTAGTTTCCGTTTCGTTTCTGAAAGAATTGAGAGAAACGGAAGGAAAAGTTGCTGGAAGTAATTCGTTTCCAGAAGATTTAGTTCTTTCATTAGGAAAAATATTGATGATTGAATTGGTCGTTCCTATTTAGTATAAGATCGAGAATTTTTTATTGCTTGATTGTCAACTTTGGTCGAATTTGATCATGTTAGAATAATTTGATATAAATCTCAGTTTATTCTTACTGGCCGATTGATTTGATGCAGTGGTTGTGTTTCTTTTGCTGCTGATGCTGGTGTTTTATTTTGAGTTATTGCTGCTGTGTGTACTGTGCTTGGTAGGGATTTAAATTTAGGCCTGAAAGTTCTTTCAGCTGTTGTTTGTATCTACTGAATTGGTTGCTTCTTTTTATTAGAGGAGGTCGTTTTATTATCTCTCCGCTTGGATTGGATGGCTTTTGTGTCTATGACGTTGATTCGATTTAAAGCCTTCAGCATAAGTATTTGATGTCTACTACATTTGTCCCGAAGTATTCTAGCTTCGGGAGTGCTTGTTGCGAAGCAGTATTATGGGTTAACCATCCTCTGCGGTGTCTTTTACGTTATTACTTATTTTGTTGTAGCATACAGCCAATCGACATGATGCATCATTAAGGCATCTTCATGGATCATTTGGTAAAACATTAGTTTCGGATGGTTTTGGCCCAAAAGTTTTAAAAAATTAATCAAGTATGCTTCTGGTTGTAGAGTGAAGAAAACGAACTTGAATTGGTTTTATTATTAGTCTGCCTTTTGCTTGGCAGCTGAGTTTCCTATTCTCTGACACACGATGTAATACTGTTTTGGTTTTTGAATAAATTTTTGATTTGTCCATGAAATGAACAAAAGAGAATAATAACGACTTTTCAATCTCATTTTGGAGTTCACTTTTGAAACTTGATATTATGGTATAGCGCAATATCTTTCCTTTGCAATAAAGTGCTAGATAAGAGACTATTGAGATTACGGTAAATGTCGGAAGCAGGAAATACGAATAACTTGTGTTTACTTGTTACCTTAGAATGTGTGGCTGACTGCAGATAAGGAAGGACACCGAAACTTTGATTTCTGTACTTTGAATTTCATTTGCTCCTGCAGATTTTTACTAGAAACCATTAGGGAATTTTGTGCAGATCTCTCTTTTGAACTTCAATTGACACTGTCATTACTTTCCTAAACCCTATGCCCTATTTTTCACTCTAAATCCTAAAACTTGTTAGAAGTCAAACTCTTGGAATTGTGTAGAAGTTCAACGTGGCAAATGAAGATATATTCACAAGTAAACAAAACAAAGTGGAAATGCTTGGCAGTACACTAAACCACACATGCATATGTCGGCAAAGATTTTTCTTTAATTGTTTGAATTCACACGGCAACATGTCAAGCAAGAATTAAGGAGAGAAGTTGAGAAGCATCCAGAGGTCCTCAAATAAGTCGGTTATACAACCTATATATATGTGTGCTTAGCCTTTAGTTGGTGTGAAGTAGTGAGCGTGAATAAAAAAGTGAGTGAGCGTAAATACGATTGAGGAGTGAAAAAATAAAGAGATTTGAGAGATATATTGTGAAGCTTAGCAAAGCTTTAAATATATTGGTGAGTTTGTAAACTAGCAGCAGCTAGTATTGCAGTATTGTAATATTGAGAGTGTCGTTGTAACATATTTTGTTTCGTATAAATAAAAATTTCTGAGTGTTATAAATTATAGTGAGTCCATCTACGCTTCCAACAAGTGGCCTCAGAGCTTGGTTCGAGTTCAACGTGGTGGAGAAGATGGCCAACATGATTCAACCTCAAATCCCGAGATTGACAAAGACAAATTATGGCAATTGGAGCATTCAAATGAAGGCGTTACTAGGGTCCCAAGATTGTTGGGATATCATCGAGGATGGTTACACCGAGCCTGAAAATGCAGCAGCAGAAGCAGCCTTGGCCAATGAAGAAAAGAAGGTATTGAAGGAATCCCGGAGAAAAGATAAAAAAGCATTGTTCTTTATTTTTCAAGGAGTAGACGAATCTACCTTTGAAAAAATTTCTGATGCAAAGACCGCAAAACAAGCGTGGGAGATTTTGCAAAAATCTCTACAAGGTGTCGAAAAAGCAAAGAAGGTACGCTTACAAACTCTCCGTGCTGAGTTTGAGATGCTAAAAATGAAAAGTACAGAAAACATCGATGATTATATTAGCCGTGTGAAAACGGTCGTAAATGAAATGAAAAGAAATGGTGAATCACTCGATGATGTTAGAGTGATGGAAAAAATTTTGCGGTCATTAACAAGAAAATTCGATTACGTGGTGGTGGCAATCGAAGAATCAAAAGATTTATCTCAGATATCGATTGATGAGCTTGTGGGTTCACTTCAAGCCCATGAGCAGAAAATGAAACAAAATGAGGATTCTGAAAATTTGGAGTAAGCTCTACAAAGCAAGATGAATGTCAACGAAGGAAAAGCTAGCAGCAGCTACACACAAGGACGAGGAAATCGTGGTGGTTATCGTGGAAGATATAGAGGAGGACGAGGAACTCGTGGAACTCGTGGACGTGGTGGTCGATCACATAGCACCGATCAAATGAGTGAAAGCAATCCAACATCAGGTCGTGGACGAGGATTCAGAGGCCGAGGTAGGGGCAGATATCAACAAGGAAGTAAATTCCAGGTACAATGTTATAATTGCAATAAGTATGGTCATTATAGTTATGAGTGTAGATCTGCTCCTAAACAAGAAGAAAGAAATAACGTAGCAGCAGCTGAAGAAGAAAAAATTGAAAAATCTCACGTATTCCTCACTTATAAAGGAAATGAAGAATTCAAGAAAAATATTTGGTATCTTGATAATTGTGCCAGTAACCATATGTGTGGTCAAAGGGAACTGTTTGTGAAATTAGATGAAACAGTTCATGGACGAGTAACGTTCGGAGATGACTCGCACGCAGAAATAAAAGGAAAAGGCAAAGTCATGATTACTCAGAAAAATGGAGAAAAGAAATATATTTCAGATGTTTATTATGTACCTGCTTTGAAAAGCAATATCATCAGTCTTGGTCAACTCCTGGAAAAAGGATATGAAGTGCAGATGAAGAATCGCTCGCTCGCCATCAAAAATAAAGAAGGAGAATTGATAGCCCAAGCTGATATGACTCGAAATCGTCTCTTTACAATTGATATCGAGTCAGGAGAAGTAATGTGCATAAAGACCGCGATCAAAGATGATTCATGGCTATGGCATCTAAGATATGGACATCTTGGATTTTCTGGATTGAAGCTGTTGTCAAAAACAAGCATGGTGAAAGGACTACCAGAGATCAACCCTCCAAATCAATTATGTGAGGCTTGCATCAAAGGGAAGCAACATAGACAAAGCTTTGAAGTTGGTAGATCCTGGCGTGCCCGAAGACCACTGGAGATAGTACACACAGATATAGCCGGTCCTTTTGACATACCATCGCTTGGCGGTAACAGGTACTACCTAACTTTCATTGATGATTTTAGTAGAAAATGTTGGATTTATATATTGAAAGAAAAGTCAGAAGCGCTGGAAAAATTGAGAGAATTCAAAGCAATGTCGGAAAAACAAAGCGGTCAATATTTGAAGATACTCAGATCAGATAGAGGAGGCGAATATACATCAAAGTTATTTGAAGAATTCTGCAAAGAGCATGGTATCATCCATCAGCTGACAGCCAGATACACGCCACAACAAAATGGAGTTGCAGAAAGGAAGAACCGCACAATCCTGGATATGGCGAGAAGCATGATAAAAGGTAAGCAACTACCGAGAAATTTCTGGGCTGAAGCAGTTCGATGTGCAGTTTATTTATTGAACCGATGTCCAACAAAAAGCGTGAAGTATATGACGCCAAACGAAGCATGGAGTGGACAGAAACCAGGAGTTGGACACCTCAAGATTTTTGGATGCATCGCATATGCCCATGTTCCCGAACAGACCAGAAAGAAGCTTGATGACAGAGGAGAAAATGTATTTCATTGGCTATGATGAAAGAAGCAAAGCTTACAGATTATATAATCCTCTTACAAAGAAGATAATAATTTCAAGAGATGTCGAGTTCGATGAAGCAGACTATTGGAGATGGAGCGAAGAGGAAAAGAAAGTTGAAGGATTATTTTTTGAAGATAAAGATGGTGATCTTATCAATCAAGATGAACAAGATGATGATCAAGATCCTCGACAAAATCTACCATCGTCGTCAAGCAGCAGCAGCGATGCCAGCAACATAATAGAAGATCCTGAAGCATCTCCCACAGAACTTCGAAGATCCACAAGAGAGAGAAAAATGCCAGAAAGGTACAACGATTATGAACTAAATAATGTTTCACTTTTCTGCTTGCTTGTGAACAGTGATCCAATAACATACGAAGAAGCGGTTGAAGATGACAAATGGAGGAATGCAATGGATGAAGAAATTGCATCAATAGAAAGAAATGATACATGGGAGCTAACAAGACAACCAGAAGGCCATAACCCAATTGGAGTAAAATGGGTTTACAAGACAAAGACCAATAAAGAAGGAAATGTTGAGAAGTACAAAGCGAGGCTAGTTGTCAAAGGCTATAAACAAAGACAAGGAATAGACTATGATGAAGTATTTGCTCCAGTAGCAAGGATCGAGACCATCAGACTTCTCACAGCAGTCGCAGCACAAAAAGGATGGAAAATTTATCAAATGGATGTGAAGTCAGCATTTTTAAATGGCTACCTAGAAGAAGAAGTTTATATTGAGCAACCACCTGGATACATTAAAAAGGGACATGAAGACAAAGTTTACCGATTGAAGAAAGCTCTATATGGTTTGAAGCAAGCCCCGAGAGCATGGAACACAAGGATTGATGAATATTTCCAGAGAAATGGGTTCATGAAGAGTCCATACGAGCATGCCTTATACACAAAGAAAAATGAAGACGGTGATATCATGATCGTGTGCTTATATGTGGACGACATGATTTTCACAGGAAATAATCCAGGTATGTTCAATGATTTTAAGAAAGCTATGACTAAAGAATTTGAAATGACAGATATTGGAGAAATGTCATACTTCCTTGGAGTTGAAGTGAAGCAAATGCAAGAAGGAATATTTATATCACAAAAGAAGTATGCAGAAGAAATTTTAAGAAAATTCAAAATGGAAGATTGCAAGCCGGTAGCCACTCCAGCAGAACCAGGAGTCAAATTAAGTGTGAATTCAACAAGAGAGCAAGTGAATCCGACGTTGTTCAAAAGCATAGTTGGAAGTCTAAGGTATCTGACTATTACACGACCAGACATAATATACGCTGTGGGATTGGTAAGCAGATTCATGGAGCATCCGAAACAAGATCATTGGAGTGCAGCAAAAAGAATCCTCAGATATGTCAAAGGTACAACAGGTTATGGTTTATTCTACACGCATTCAGAAAATTCGAAGCTGGTTGGTTATTCTGATAGTGATTATGGGGGAGACTTAGACGATCGGAAAAGCACAACTGGATATCTCTTTCATATCGGCTCTGCAGTATTTTCATGGTCATCAAAGAAGCAACAAACTGTAGCTCTTTCAACATGTGAAGCAGAATACATAGCCGCAGCAGCGTGCACTTGCCAAGCAATGTGGTTAAGGAATATTTTGAACGAGCTAAATTTGGCGCAAGAAGAACCAACTACAATCTATGTCGACAACAAGTCTACAATTTCCCTTGCCAAGAATCCAGTCTCTCATAGCCGAAGCAAGCATATTGATACAAAATATCACTTTATACGAGAGCAGGTGAAGAACAAAAATGTGGAGCTAATTTACTGCAGAACTGAAGATCAACTAGCAGATATTTTCACAAAGCCATTGAGAGCAGATATATTCAATCGACTCAAAGAAAAGCTTGGAATGGAAAGTCGAGTTTGAGGGGGAGTGTTAGAAGTCAAACTCTTGGAATTGTGTAGAAGTTCAACGTGGCAAATGAAGATAGATTCACAAGTAAACAAAACAAAGTGGAAATGCTTGGCAGTACACTAAACCACACATGCATATGTCGGCAAAGATTTTTCTTTAATTGTTTGAATTCACACGGCAACATGTCAAGCAAGAATTAAGGAGAGAAGTTGAGAAGCATCCAGAGGTCCTCAAATAAGTCGGTTATACAACCTATATATATATGTGTGCTTAGCCTTTAGTTGGTGTGAAGTAGTGAGCGTGAATAAAAAAGTGAGTGAGCGTAAATACGATTGAGGAGTGAAAAAATAAAGAGATTTGAGAGATATATTGTGAAGCTTAGCAAAGCTTTAAATATATTGGTGAGTTTGTAAACTAGCAGCAGCTAGTATTGCAGTATTGTAATATTGAGAGTGTCGTTGTAACATATTTTGTTTCGTATAAATAAAAATTTCTGAGTGTTATATAAATTATAGTGAGTCCATCTACGCTTCCAACAAAACTCACTTCTTCCAAATTATGGGGTCAATCTACAAGTTGCTATGATTCATTTCCAAAAGCCTTGGAGGGTGTATTCTAAACTGGCTAGAAATAAAAGAACTTTCGCTAATTGGTTTCAACTAGAATCTTCCTTGAAATGAGGTGTACTTTGATGGGTGGTGAACCAGTTTGGTTTATGTATAACTGAAAATCCTTCAGTAGTTGGAGATTTTCTTGTATAACTTTATTTTTTGGAGAGAAATAATTAAGTTCCTAATAAGCTTAATTCTATCTGAAGATCCACTTTCTCCAGTTCTAAGGATGTCAAAGTATTAAGGGATGAAGAGTAAGTACTATTGTTAGAGGGGAGACTCGGTGCTGAAATGCTAGAGGTAGGCTTGCTTGTTGTGGACGATAACACAGCAAAATTTTGCAATCAATCACTCTTTCCCCTTTTTTCCTTTTCATTGGAGAACATGTTTGATTCTGTGATATATTGCTTTTACCATAGGTTGGGACATCTATGGTCATCTCCAGTATAGTTGGATTTTGGGTCCAGAACTTCAAGCAATCAAGTTTATCATGCAATGCTATTGCTTTCTATTCACTGCTGGAGGCTCTGGAGTTCCTCAGTGCTGCATTATTCTTATTTATGTGGGATTATTGTAGTAATACTAATTTTGATGAATCCTTAACTTGGAGTAATGCTGATTGGAGCTGTTCAACCTTTGTTGGATTATTTTGTTGCTGATTTCAACTGGTCTGCAGCAGTATAGAAGAAAGCAACAATGTCATGGAGTGTGTGCCTGGCTTGTTCAAGCCACTAGATGTGTTTAAAATATTGGATTCTTTGCTAAATTTTATACTCTGCAGGTTTTAAGGACTGCACCAGCTTTAACATAAGATACAGTTAAACCTGGAGATGTCTTTTTCAATGGAAGAAGTTGAGATGAAGTCTTCTGCAGCTGAAGGACTAGAGCTTAACTATCAGCAACAAAATGAAAATTGCAAAGTATATGAAGAAGAGGCAGGGGGTTCATGCACACCGCAGTCAGGTCGATGTTGTATGGTCAAACAGGAATCAAATGAAGTAGAAGCAACTGAATTGCTGGATAAGGGGCTTATGCAGTATGGGTAAGTTCTAATTATTTTTCTTATTTATTTCTGTTCAGGTTTCTTTCATTTTTTTGGCTGACACCATGTGTTGCTAATTTCCCTTTTTTTCTCCAGTTGCTCTCATTATCGTAGAAGGTGCCGGATTAGAGCTCCCTGTTGTGATGAGATCTTTGATTGTCGCCACTGTCATAATGAGGCCAAGGTTAGTTCTTATCATGACATTTTATGATTAACATTAATCGCCATCTATGTGACATTGTAGTATGAAAATGCTATCATCAATAATTTGAATGTTATCCTTCTCAGAAGAATATTTACATCCTTTAATTGAAAATATTTTTGGCACTCGATTGATTTTTTATCCTTCTCAGAATAATATCAATGTTGATCAGGGGCTCAGACATGACATCCCACGCCGTCAAGTCAGTAAGGTATCTTTATTGATAAATTCGGTATATTTTCTTTCTGCCCCATGGTATACCTGGAATTCTTTTCTTTGTACTTGCTGGCATCTTTGTTGTAATGCTCCATATTCTAACATTTCCCCGAACATTTTACCAGGTCATTTGCTCACTCTGTGGCACAGAACAACAGGTAAATCACTCTTAGCTTATTTTATTTTTTTTAAGAATTTCAAGGAAAGATGTCAATATTAAAGCTTAAACCGTTAAGGTATTCCCATGTTAAAGGAATGATGATATTCTTGATGATGATGAAAATTTTAGTTTGCATAATATAGTACTTTAAGAGTTGTTTTGTACGTGGTTGGATTTTGTCTGAACACGTTTGCTTTTGATATCATTTTGAACAGGTCCAACAAGTCTGCATTAACTGTGGTGTGTGTATGGGGAAATATTTCTGCAAGTCCTGCAAGCTTTTTGACGATGATGTAAGTGGATAGCAATTCCCTAATGTAGCAATCAAATGCGAATCTAAGTCTTTCCATGTTTTACTGTTTTGTGAATTGTTATGTTGTCTCAGCTCTTCATCTTTTGTACAGAGTTAATAGATACATATAGTGGCATACTAACATTGTTTCTACTATGCAGACATCGAAGAGACAGTATCATTGTGATGGTTGTGGGATCTGTAGGTATATTGTTAATGTCCTTGTTTTTATGGCTCAACATTTTGCAGCATTTACGAAGTTATTTTCTCCTTTGTCATTTTTTTTTGGGGGAAGGGAGGGTTGCATTTTTCTGTTGATCTTGTCATTGACACACCTAAATAATTGATGTTATATTCTCCTAGGATTGGAGGGCAGGAGAACTTCTTCCATTGCCACAAGTGTGGTAAGCTTATCTGAATCTATCTTATTCAAGTTTTTGTTATTATTGGGTATTTGAATATTACTAATACTTTTATCTGTTTGTTTTTTCATTTTCTGTTGCACAAAGGTTGCTGCTATTCAGTTCTTCTGGAAAACAGCCATCCCTGTGTGGAAGGAGCAATGCACCACGACTGTCCTGTATGCTTTGAGGTAATTTCAGATTCTCCTATTTAACCATCAAATATTATAAAATATTGCTTCAATATTTACCTAACTGAAAAATCACAATTTATGAATGCAGTTTCTGTTTGAGTCGAGACAAGATGTTACTGTTTTGCCATGTGGGCATACAATTCACACAAATTGTTTGAAGGATATGAGGGACCATTTCCAGTAAGTGCTTCATTTCAGTATCAGGATCAACTGTTTCCTCAATTTGTTGTGATGCTGCTGTTCTTGACTGATCACTATAACAGATATGCCTGCCCTCTGTGCTCCAAATCGGTTTGTGATATGTCAAAGGTTTGGGAGAAATTTGACGAGGAGATCACAACTACACCAATGCCAGAACCGTATCAAAATAAAATGGTTCGAAATCTGAGCATCCTCTTTTTCTTATCATTTATACAATGAGTTTACCCGAGATTCCTTTCATGGAAGAAGTTTCTTATTACCTCTGTTCGTTTACAAATATAATTGTGATCAACAGGTTTCAATCCTTTGCAATGATTGCGGGACAAAATCTTTAGTTCGGTTTCACGTCTTGGCTCGGAAATGCCCGAACTGCAAGTCATACAATACTCGGCAAACACAAGGCTAAAGTGGCAAGAGTAGGATCTGGAAATGACTTGGATCATATTCTTTTTCTTAATTGGTGCATCAACCATGAGAAACCTCGGCTGGACTTAATGGCACAATGAGTGGAGAAGATTTGGTGTCCTTCGTGCTTGTTCTTTTGGAGTCGTTTGGGTGGTTTTATTTTCAGAATTGTTCATGTAGTGCTTGTATTTCCGTTTCTTTTATAGACGGACTCATCTTGCCAGTTCTCGCCTAGACTTTCGATTCTTGTTTAGATTTTTACCTCCATGTAGTATATGGATGGCTGTTTCATCCTTCTATGCTTTCTAGATTTTGCTAGTTTTTCATCATTTAAGTCGATAAATTGTGTACCGATGTACTTTCACAAATATGTCCATTCAAAGTGCTCCAAATATAATTTGACCTTCTCATTCCTACCAGCTTTGGTACAACAGAACTATGCAGCCTAATGCAGCTCCGCATCGATCATATGTCAACACGATACTGAATGATAAAAAAAAATGATATTTTTAAAATAAATAAAGTAGGAATCAATGTAAAAATGATTTTTTGCTAACATAATTTAATAAATATGAAAATTATTTTATAATTTTGTAATATTAGGAAGGAGAGATTCTACCCTAATAAAAATGGAAAGTCAAACCAGTAAAAAAGGGACTGTGCTCAATTGCATTCCAGAATGAAAATACCCCAAAGTAATTGGCATAAGTAGCACAAAGTAAGTTACAACCGCAACCTAATATCAGAATGCGGATGCAACTAATAAAGAATTTAAGGAAAAAAACGACAATTTATTGTTCCTGCCTTCAGTTCCCGAACAAAGTAAAGCTCAAGATTATAAATACTAGATATGATCGACTGATGTACAGGTTGGTTTCTTTTCTCACGAGCTTCTTCGACTGCTGATTATCTCTTCAATCCAGCTTTACGGACGATAATAAATAATGCACGAACCAGAATGAAGAGAGGAATCCAATTGTTCCAGTCGCCAACATGATTGCTAGAACCACGAAGAGAGAATACCCCAAGTAGAGAGTTGCAGAGACTGGTCCACTTAAACCCTTGAGATCGAATATTAGATAGTTTATGGTGTACAAGAAGATGTAGATGGAAACAGAACCAGAAGCGAAGAAGGATTTCCACCACCATTTCCAGTCCTCCACACGTAGATGTATATAAGTTAAAACCAAAGATTCTTCGGCACAAACCACACCGAGGAAGATCATAATTCAAATAATAAGGAACTCAATAATAGCTCACCCAAATCATATGTTCATTAAAACGAGAATAATAGCTCACCCACACGATAACAATAAGGAACACTAAGAAAGGGATATACCTAATAGTGATATGTGTCCTTACATATAACCAACTATTTCTTGGTCATTAAAACCACAAAAGTAATGAACTTTGTCTTTTCCTCAGACAAATGCTCACCCACATATTGTGCATATCTTGTGAACAGTTCATCGATTATGATCTCTCCGAAATGACTAGCAAGTATATATTCATAAGCCGCTCTTACGGTTTTTGCAACATTTTGCCCGCTTTTATTCTTTTCAAACACATAGTTTTTGTTGCCATTGTTGTCTTCAAAATCCCAATTCACTTCAAATACTTCTATCTTATCAAGATTGAACGATCCTTCCTCTTCAATGATCTCCCTCATTTCTTGTTCGCAAGGGTTATAATAAGGCACATTGAATGAATCCACATTAGATTCTTGCACCAGCCCCTGCAAATCAAATAGATCGTTCTCAAAGAAATGAGTGTCATTATAACTGCCATCATATGTACAATAGATAGTAATCGCGATGCTACAGTATTCAAGTGAAGAAAAAACTAATGAACCTTGGCCACCAAGTCGAAGAGTGATTTATTTAAAAGTTCATATATAGAACAACAATCATTGCTTGTGGGATCAGTACTGCTTCTACCAACTAAGCAATGAAGCATTCGTCCTCCACCCACCATTTCTTCGGAACGTAAGCGTAAAAATTTCAAAAAGTCCATTCGAAATTGTTCCGAATAAGCTTTGAATGCATCAGCAGAGCTAGACTTTGACATGTATATGTTTCCCTTGTCTCCTCTTGGGGCCTAAAAGTCATTCACAATCATATAACATTCACCTTGTATGTTGGCAACCACTTAACAATTTAAACTGGACCGATAACATACAAAAATGGAAGAGATTGATAACCTTTGAGAGCCAATGGAGACTAGAAGAAGAGTATACGAAGTGCATGCTCCTGCTTGGAAAAAGTCTTTGGTAAAAGGAACCTGGTACTCCAACTATAAAACAAGGCCCCCTCAGGTCTCCCTCATCTTTCTTCAGCCTTTCATTCAAAGCTGGAACTGATCTAAATACTGCGTTGAAGTCGTTCTCGGGAAGATCGTTGAGGAACACTTGAAGCTCAGGTGATTCCCAGTGTTGTTTTTGGCAAATCCTAGTGATGGTATCCATAATTTCATATGTTGAGAAGAACGTGTTGGGACCTGAAGCACAACCCAAGTCCGCCACCTTAAGACAAGTGACTGGCAAAAACTTGCTCAGCATGTCTTTGACTGTATCCTCTAGAAACTGCCTTGTCTTCAATAATATATTTTTCTGGGGAAAAAAGAAACAAAAGGTTAACATATTTGTTTAACAGATAGATATAAATAAGAAGTTTTGCACATATTATATATAGGGAAGAGAGGAAGAGACTTGTAGTGAGGAATTATTGGCATAGCTAATATCTTTGTCACCGGGATTCATGCAATGTACATTTACAGATGCCATAGCCATTGCCTGCTGGATCTCGTGGAATCTCCCCATCTTATATAGACGAGTGGTTCAATTATGTAAAGAAACTAATCATTGATGTTTAATTTTTTTTGGTGATTTGGTATAAATAAATCTCAAAAAGAAAATACTTATGAAGATGGTGGTGAAGATGGCTTAAGGTGGTGTGCATATGGGTTAGTGACAGTGGTTCAATCATCAATGCAATATCAGACAAAAGGGCACATGGCCCATCACTACCTCAAATATATTCCATTTTGTAATATAAGATTCTAATTTTCCAATTCATTTTTGCTTGAAAACTGCATGGATTAAAAATTTGGGTTCATGTAAAGTTGGATTTTATATAAGAGTGAGGTCGGGTCGTATGGAGGGTGAAAAATCTCTGATTTGACCCAACCCTAGAGTAATAATATAATTTTTTTCATATAAATTTATAGATAACAGCTATAATACCCCTCTTTCTTTATTTTTTTAATTAGATTCTTATTTTATACCTGGTTGGGTCGAGACTGGTTGAATTGGATTTATACTTTAAAAAATCTTGGTCGGGTCAGATTCGATTTAAAAAAATATGCTTTGTAGGTCGAGCCGGGTCAAGTAAAAGATATTTAAATTCGAATGAAAGTATATATATCTTAATCGGATCAAGTTGATCAAAAACCTAACCGATACATTACAATTCAAATGGGAGGGAACATGAAGCATTTTGCATAGCTGTTTGTAGGGGTGTAAACGAGCCGAGTCGAGCTCGAGTATTGCTGAGCTCGACTCGACTCGAAAACTCTGAAATGAAGATCGACTCGACTCGAAAACTCGCGAGCTTAAAATTTTTAAGCTCGACTTGAACTCAAAATCCTGAACTGAAGCTCGTGAGCAGCTTGAAAAGGCTCGAAATGAAAAAAAAAATTCTTAAACTTAACAAGATTGAATCCTCAAACTCAAACTCGAACTTGAATCTTAAATACATGAAAGTCTTATTGTATTTTAAAAAAAATCAACACATAAATATTAATGTTATTAATAATTTATTTTTAAAAAAATAAATTCTTAATATATTATATTTTCGAGCTGCTCATGAGCTTTTCGAGTCGAGTATCAAGTAGCTCGTTTCTGCTCGTTAAGAATTCGAGTCGAGTCCATTCGATCCGAATATTTATCAAGCCGTGACCGAATCGATCTCGAGTAGCTCGCGATCTGTCTCGTCTCATTTACATCCCTAGCTGTTTGGATAGATTCCTACCCGACCTTGTGATACTATAATAATAAAAGAAAGGAAAATAAAGTTGACCGAAAGCATTGCATTCAACTAAAAATCTAGCATGTGCTTTTATTATAGGGTAAACTATACTGATGTTCTTTTTCGATTTCGATTTGAAAATTAAATACGTTTAATTATTTATATTATTATTCCGTTCAATTTTAGTCTCTCAATCGTTAACTCTCGTTAACTCAGTAACGAAAATTTGAGCTGTCAATTGAGAAAATATTAAAAGAATTATGTGTCTTCTTCTTCTTCCGTTACATAAATTATTTGATAGCGTATCCAAATTCGCAGAGAAAATTAAAAGTAAAAACACATGTTCCAAATCCAAGCGCATTTTGTCTTTTCATCTTTCATTTTTATTTCATACAAAATTTTACCCAGTCGAGAATGAGGGATAAAAAGCATACTGTTTAAGTCTCATTTTTATTTCATACAATATTTTACTCACCTGTGAGGAAGAAGAAACATACTGTCAGGGTAAGCTAAAAAGATCTTTCCCTTCCAATGGAAACAATATATATACTCTTATAAACTAACCATGGCTAAAAAATATATACTTCTATGAGGAATAAAAAGTTTGTCAAGGGTTTTTGACCTTTTATTCAAGATTTCTAGTAATAAACGAAGTCCCAATACGTAAAAAATAGTACTGCAATGGTCGATACAATTTCGACTATCGCTGTCCATCCAATTATCGTGTTAACATGGTAAGTTGTTCTCAAACAAACAGCTACAATGGTCAGCAAGAGTCCATTGTATCCTGGGACCACATCTCTCTTCGAATAGGCGACGCAATTGACGAACCATGTACAGAAGCAATACCACGATAAATACAAAGTTTGGCACTACATTCATGAAAACATATGAATCTGTAACGTGATGAAGAGGAGAAAGCAAAAGTGAAATGGAGAGTGGTTTAGGAAGTAACCACCACAATGAGAGGCCATGGGTAAAATTAAATCGTATCAAAATTTAATTTTTAATTGTTTAAGACTAAGGTTATCTGATTTTAATTTTAATTTTTATAGTATTAACTTTAATACTTATATTTTAAATAATAGAATTAGCTTTAAAATATCATATCAAAATTTTTTATTTTCATTTAATAATTTTTTTGGAAATATTTATGAAAATATTATTAAAACTTATCAAATATGAAGAGAATTTGATTTTCTTGATGACCTATGTTCGAGTAATATAGTCAACATGTGTGCGTGGGTTTAGATCTAAATGTTTTTAAATATATATATATATATATTGAAATATCAAATTTATATGGGAAAAAAATGAAAACTAAACCAAATCAAATTAAACTAAAAAACAAAAACAAAAAAGATTAATTGAATATAACGTAGGAAATTATTCATTCTATGCGTAGGCAAAACACCAAACAGTGGTGGATAACGATCAAAGTCGATCTTAAAAAGGTTTTTGATTGAGTCAAATGGGACTTTATTCATGACACTCTTCAGGATGTTGGTTTCTCTACCACTCTTATTCATATCATCATGAAATGTGACTTCTTCAATCATGTAGGTCTAATGGAATGGTTCACTTACGTTTCCATTCCGTCCTAAAAGAGGAGTTCGTCAAGGTGACCCTTTCCCCCCTATTTTTTCGTTCTTATTATGGAACGTCTTGGTCAACGCATCGATCATCTTGTTTTTTCTGGCTCTTGGTCATCTTTCTTTCTGGGTCGTAATGGTTTACCTTTTTCAAATCTGTTCTTTGCTGGCGATCTCATCATTTATGGTAAAGCGAGCCTAGCTCAAGCTCAACTCATTATTTTGACTCTTTCCGAGTTTGGTTCTTCCTCTAGACACAAGGTTAACACCCGAAAAACGCATATCTATTTTTTGCCAAATACGGATAGTTCATTGCAACAATCTATTTACTCTCTTTTGGGCTACCAATAGGTCAAATCCCTCGGAAAATACATGGGTGTATCGGTTATCCATAGACGTGTTCGCTGCTCCGATTATAATTTCATCCTATACAAAATACGGGCAAGGCTCAGCGGTTGGTCCGCTCGCACCTTATCTTTGGATGGTCAGATAAGATAACTCTCGCCAAATCTGTGTTAGCAGCTATCCCTATCTATTTCATGCAAACGTCTAAATTACCTATGGGTGTCTGTAATGAGATTGATAAAATTGTTCGGTAATTCATTTGGGGTCCTCCCCTTCCAACAGGAAAATATCTCTTGCTAATTGAGAGGAAATATGTCAACCTATGAATAGAGGTGGTCTTGGCATTTATCGTTCTTGTGACCATAACACAACTTTCTTGTGGAAATTGGCTATGCACTCATTTCTCGTCCAACTACCTTTTGGGTTCAAGCTCTTCGCCAGAAGTATCGAATGAATACTCTCTGTTCGCAATCCATTGATAGGCATTCTTGTTCTCCACTTTGGAAGGCATTGTCTAATACTTGGGATCGTTTCAAAGAACACTTAATTTGGCTTATAGGGAATGATAATTACATTTGCATGTTGGATGACACGTAGGTTCCTTCTCTTGGATCTCTTCGTGGTTATATTCTTCCCAACCATGATCGTAACTCTGGGATTTCATGATGTTGTTGATACTAACGGAAGGTAAGACATAAATAAATTATCTTTGTTTTTCCCGGTTGAAATCCTCCCTCACATTTTAGGCGTCAAACTGCCAAGTTCAGATACGGGTGATGATGGATGCGTTTGGCAGTGGGATATTATGCATAAATTCCGAGTTAGCATTGCTTATGGTAAACTGGCTGGTGATGATTGGGGTACAATTGACCTGATTTGGAAGGTGATTTGGGCTCTCCCAATTCCTCAACGTATCCGTGTGTTATTATGGCTAGTGGTTAAGAATCGACTCATGACTAGCCATGAACGTCATTGTTGAGGCTTAACGCAAAATCCTACCTGTTCGCTTTTTGATTTGCACGTGGAAACCTCCTTGCAAGTGCTTTGCGATTGCCACGTAGTGAGAGCAATCTGCATGGGAAAGGATAATCCCTCCCCCTCTCTTGCATAACTTCTTTGACTGCTCTATTTCCGAGTGGTTGAGAAGCAATTTAGCTTGCCATGATAAAACACATGCTCTGTCTCTCTCTTGGGATTTGTTTTTCCCTACGCTTATTTGGCAAATTTGAAAACTTAGAAATTGTTTCATGTTCACCGTCTCGAGTCCTTCCATGGAAGATGTTTTTCGTCTAAGCCTTGCATGGCCATCTCATTTTAAAGCTATCTGTTAGAGTAACTATTTCAGATAGTTAGTTATTCAGTTTTAGTTCTTTCTAGTAGTTTTGTTAGTTGGGTTTACAGACTTATATAAGCTGGGTTACTTGTATTCTTTGCGTGAATAATAATACAGTACATTCATTATTCATTCTTTCTTCCACTGTTGTATGTTATCAGAGGTTTTCTTTTCTCATCACGTTTCACCGTGACTTTTTCTTTGAGCTATATTTTTTATAATGGAAGCAATCCATATTATTTGTATCGATCGGATAATCCGGAAATGGTTCTGGTTACACAGCCATTGTCAACTGATAATTTCCACAGCTGGAAACGATCCATAACTCTTGCACTTTCTGCCAAGTGCCAATAATAAGCTAGGTTTTGTGGATGGTTAGATCACTACTCCTGATCCATCATCTCTAGAATTGTTTCATGCTTGGACCAGGACTAACAACCTAGTGAATTCTTGAAAATTAAACTTAGTCTTCAAGGACATTGCTCCAAGTCTGTTTTATCATACCACTGCAGCAGACATTTGGAGGGATTTTGTTGAGAGATTTCAATAATCTAATGGTCCAAGATTGTTTCAATTAAAGAAACAACTGAATGATTTGGTTCAAGGTAAACAATCGGTGAGTGTTTACTATACTCAGTTGAAAATAGTATGGTATGAACTTTTTTCTATTAAGAAAATTTGTACTTGCTTATCTTGTTCTTGTGGAGGGGTCAGTCAAATGCTTGATGAACAACAACAAGAACATGTTCCAGTTCTTGATGGGATTGAATGACTCCTACGCTCATGTTCATGGGCAGATTCTTTTGATGGATCTGTTGCCTTCGATCTCGAAGGTTTTCTCGTTGATTGTTCAAGAAGAGAACCAATGATCGGTCAAGAACGTTAATCCTGTTGTTGAAGCTTCTTTTGTTGTCAAAGCCACTCATGGCCCTCGCAAGAATCGTCCACAATGCAGCTATTGCAACATGTTTGGTCATACAACAAAAGATAAGTGTTACAAGTTGCTTGGTTGTCCTCATGGTTATTCTCAATCCTCTAACTCTTCAGGTCCTAAGAATGTTCATCCAGTTCACACCAATTCGGTAGTTGCTCCACCTGGTGAAGGTTCTCAACAAATTTTGTCTTCACCCTCCGATGCGTCGACTTCTCAACAATGTCAGCAATTGATTGCCATGCTCACTACTCAACTCCAGGTTGCATCTTCTTGTGATATTCATTCCTCTTCGATTAATTCAACCATGCAGGGTGAGATCCTATCTCATATCAATAATTTATCTTTTGAGAAATCCAATTATTGGATCTTGGATTCTGGTGCTTCTAAGCACGTTTGTTTTTCAAGGTCAATTTTTGAGTCTTTGACTCCTATCTCAAATGGTTCGGTGGTTCTGCCAGATAAATCAGTCATTGCAGTCAGTTGTGTTGGGACTATTAAATTGTCGACTGATTTTGTGCTACATGATGACTTATTTGTTCTGGAGTTTCGAATCAATCTATTATCTGTTAGTGCCCTGACTCGTGATTCTGATCTTAATGTGCTCTTTTGCAAAACGAAATGTTTGATTCAGGACTTGCATCGGGTGAGCTACTTCAAGGACTTTATCTTTTGAAATTATCTCCTTTTATTGTTGAAATTTCTTGTAATAGTGTTATTAGCAACAGTTTTGATTCTTGGCATAATAAACTAGGGCATCCTAGTTCTCATGTAATTCATCTTCTTAAAGATGTATTGGATTTGACACATGTTAATGAGAAGAGTATTTGTCAGATTTTTCATTTGGCTAAGCAACAACGACTTCCTTTTCCTAATTCTTTTACAAAGACAAAGCAACCCTTCGATTTGATTCACTGTGATATATAGGGCTCTTATAAACATGTACTCGAACCAGACTTTCTTTTTAACATTAGTTGATGATTTTTCAAGATCAACTTGGACTTACATGTTTCAGTATAAGTTTGATGTTGGTTCCTTTATTCCAGCGTTCATTGCCATGGTTAAGAGACGGTTTGAGGCTGACATCAAGTGTTTTCGGTCTGACAATGCGCCTGAACTAAAATTTACAGATTTGTTTGCTAGCTTGGGTATTTTGCATCAGTTTTCTTGCGCTGATACACCACAACAAAATTCAGTAGTTGAAAGGAAACATCAACACTTACTTTCTATTGCTCAGGCTTTATTTTTTCATTCTAGAGTTTCTATCCATTTTTGGGGCGATTGTCTTCTCACTGCCACTTATCGAATCAATAGGTTGCCTTCACAAAGTTGGATAATAAGTCGCCTTGTGAGATTTTGCATGGTCACCTTCCTGAGTATGGTAATTTGAAGACGTTTGGGTGCCTTTGTTTTGTTTCCACCTTGAAGTCACAGAGGGATAAATTTTCTGCTAGAACTTTACCAACAGTGTTTCTTGGTAATCCATCAGGTGTAAAGGGTTACAAAGTGTACATCTTGCATACTCGGAAGATTATGATTTCTCGTGATATTGTGTTTCATGAACACATTTTTCCTTTTCATAGCATCAATGATTTGGATCATTCCATTGATCTTTTTAAAGATTTTTCCTAGCCACATGTTATTAATGATTTGGTGGATACTTCTTTTCAGCAAAGTCACGCCTCACTGAAGGAACCTTCTGCATGCTTCCATAATTCTGGGAAGCCTGGAGTTTCTACATCTACCATTGTTCCTCAACAATCTACTGGGACAGTACCTGAGTGTTGAAAAGTCAGCAAAAGTGGATGGCCATTTGGTGCAAATGCGTGCTTTCGGTGCAAAATTAATTGCACCCAAAAATGTACAAGGGTAAAATACCCAATTTGATCACTTTAATTTTAGGGTTTTTATAAGATTAGTACTTAAACTTCAATTATAAATACCCTAACCCATTTAGCTTCAAAATCATCCCAAAGTATTCTAGTTTTCTTCTAATATTAGAGAATTTAGAGAGTTTCTTGAGAGTTGTTTTCTCCTTTTTATCAAGAGAGAATTATCATTGTTTTCTCCTTAGTAGATCGAGAGAAGTTGTAATTCCTATTTTTTCATGGTTAAATTCTTCTACCATTGCCCGTGGTTTTGTTGATGAGCAGGCTTGTGCTGAATCTGCTATTCCTGAAGTAATTCCATGCACAGATCATGTGGTTCAAGTCCCATCTCGACGATCTTCTCGGGTGATTCAAAAGTCGACATACCTCCAACAGTATTATTTCAACGTTGCTTCTCTTTCATGTTCTTATCCAATAACCCGTTTCATCCAGTATATAAGGTGGAAACCTCCCCCAGACAGATGGATTGTCTCAATACCGATGCAGCGGTGGATGCCTCCACAAACTTTGGTTTTGTTGGTGGTGTGTTTTGCTCGGAGACTGGATAACTGGCTTTCATAAGTCAATTGGCATAACTACGCCTCTACAAGCTGAACTCTGGGCTATTTAATATCGGCCTTAAACTCGATTGGACTCATGGTTTCGATTTATTCCAGATACAGTCAGATAGGTATGCAAGCCATAAAGCTTCTCAAGGATACTAATTTGGATTGTGATTTGTTTCCGCTAGTTCAAGTTATCTCCTCGCTTTGCCGTCGTTGCTGGTATTCAAAATTTATTTGGATTCCCCGCGAGGGAAACATGCATGCTGATGGAATGGCCAAACTGCCTCTTGTTCGGAATTATGAGCTGCACTCCTCCATTGCACCTGCTGCTGTCGTGCCTCTGCTTGAAATGGATACTTTAGGGCCTCCTTATTTAAAGGCTTTTGCCTCTTATATCAGTCAAAAAAAAATTGAATATAACCGTTCCAATTGGCCATTGGCCATTGGCAGTCTGCTGAATTTAGTTGGCACCCGGTTCTCACGATTTTGGGATACACAATGCCATAACTAATTATATTCTTAAAAATTTTAATTTGTACATGTGAACCTAAATTTAGTATTATATATTATTTGTTGGAGCCCATGCATGGTATCTCCACTTTTCCACTTTTATAATGATTTTTAGATAAATACATATTTGAATATAAATATCAGTTATTAATTTTCAAATTTTAAACATATGTGAAAATAAATTAATGTTAAATATTAAAATAAAGTTTTAGTTGCAGTTAGGGAATAAAATGAGATGTTATTAATTAATTATGATGCCACGTCTTCCCTTTTCACAACAATTAACTTAAGTTAATGATGCGATGTTTATTTTAATACCAAAAATGATACAACGTTTATTTCATGGTAAAATACCAAAATTTAGTGTTTCTTCGTTTATCGTCAAAACTAAAAAATTATTGTAAAAGTCAATGGGTTAACAGATGAGATTTAGGTAACAAGAGCTACTTATCAACGGGAACAAAAATGATAAAAGAGCTGATGAACTAACTCAATAGCATAATCTCTATAGATAATATAAAATCATACCAAACACGTTTCTTTTCATTTCAAAATCAAAATACACGTGGTGTTATAATTTTTTAAAAATCTAAAATAAAATACTAAATTTTGATATTTATCATATTCAAATAATTATGATTTTTAGCATATAATAATATTAAAAATATATGTATTTGAGTAAATTCTATGAATATTAATATGAAGTGAAAGGGATCAAAAGGTAAAGTAAAATAGAGCAATTTTAAAATTCACATTTTTTTAATTATTTTTTCCGAAAAAAGTCTCACAGCTGGAATAAATAAGGCAAAAAAAAAAAATACCATGACAACACTGACGACCCACGCCATGGGCGCATATGCTGCCCCCCACAAAACCTCCCTTTTGACTCTGCCCCACACTATACCCATAACCTCTTTCTATAAATGCCACCCCATAACATTCGAAATCTAAGAGTCATATTGTATTTTTTTTCTTTTTTTTTTAAAAAAAAAGCACACACGCACCTATATTTGGGGTTGCTTGATTTAAGGAAAACATGGCCGCCGGAGCTGCCAATGAATTTTTCCGGTCGCTCTACGAAAGTTGCATATCAGGCAGCGACATCATTATTGAGCGCCAGCCATACCTCCGGAATTGTCACTGTGCACTCCACGACAAGGCGCTAAGGAACTGTCCCCATGCATCCCCTAAAAGCAAGAGCGTATCGTACCCTATAAGGAGAGCTTGGAGTGAAGAAAGCATGGCTATGGAGGCGGCGGCGTCTTCTTGCCATTCTTCATCGTCTTTGTCGTCGGCTTGGGGTGGGAAGAATCGGTTGGGACCGTGTAAAGAAGAGGAAGAAGACGTTCTGGGGGAGAACTGGTAAAGTATGAGAATGAATACGAAATTAAGCAAGTTTGGATCGATACTTGTTGATTGACAAAATATCGGAAGATGGTGCTTTGTAAGTCATAGAAAGTAATTAGATAATCAATGTTAAGTAAATTCGAGGGGATATCAAATACGAGTGTATGTTTCGTACAAATATTTTAATTCTTTTTTTTCATATAAGTATATTTGTGTTTAATTATTTTTTTTCATATATAGTAAGTACAAAGTAGTCTATGTTAAAAGATAAATTCTCAATCATTTGACATTGAACATTCAAGGAATGTCGACATTCCTTTATCGTCGTAGTCACTTGGTTTGTGCAATTTGTGCTTAATTATATATATTAATCTCTCATAAATAAATTATATATCAAATTTGTAACATGTAAATAGAAAAAAAAAATAAGAGTTAATTGTACCATATTCTTAAACTAAAACCTTCATTTTAAATCGATTTATGATTTTTTTAACATCTAAATTGATCTTTAAACTTTTGAACATTTTAAATTCATCATCAAATTTTGACCTTAATTCTACTTTACTACCCAAACTTTTGAACATTCCAATAATATCCCAAAATCATTCAAAGTTTTGGGGATGAAATTGAAATGTTTAAAATTTTAAGAACCAATTTATAATAAGGTCATAATATGTTTTTAAGTCTGAAAGAGGTCTTCGGTTCGAGACATTAAAACTTGGAACAAAGCGTGTAGTTTTCAATTGATAAAGTCCATTCTTGCTAGGGAGGGATCCTTTTGGGTGGCATGGATCCATGCTTATGTCCTAAAAGGGGTAAACTTCTGGCAGGCTGAAGTGGGAATGAATATTAGTTGGAGTCTTCGAAGATTGATGAAAATGAGGCATGAAGCTTATCTTGTCCTTGCAAATGTGGCTGAGAGTGCTACTTCGAAGGCTACCTGGTTTTGGGAGCACATCAGGATCAAAGGTGCCAAGGTTATTTGGTAGAAATTGGTATGGTTTCCCCTGCATATAACTAAGCATAGTATCATTTCTTGGATGACCTTGTTAGGGAGGCTTCCTACTTGTGATAGATTATTGCATTGGGGGCATGCAGGTTGATGGCAGATGTTGTATTTGTAATGATGCTATGGAGTCCATTGATAATTTGTTCTTTGAGTGTCCTTTTGCTAAGGATAACTGAAGGGTTGTCTTGAGGTTGTGTAGATTGACTAGGCAGATCAGATGTTGGAGGGGGAATTGGAGTGGGTTGTTGCCAACCTCAAGGGGAAATCCTTGCTCACCATCATCCTCAAACTTGTTTGGAATGCCCACATATATTTCAAACGGGAGGAAAGAAACTGTAGGTTATTTCGTGGGAAGGTAAAGAGGAGCTATTGCCATTTTCTCTTCTATCAAAGAAGTAGTTGGAATTAAATTGCAGGGATGGAACATAGCCATGGTGGATAACATTAATTGCAACCTTTGTAATAATTGGGGTATCTTTGTTGAGGCCTTTAGTGATGTTTGTCGTTTGTATTTTGTAGTAGTTTTTTATTTACTTTTTTTGTGTGTATCTGTAGTAAGTTTGTTGCTTCTTTAGGTAATATAAAGCATTTATCTAAAAAATATACTGAAATCGATTTTAAATAAGATTCATAGTTTGAGATAAAATTGAAAAACTCAAAAAATTAGGGATGAATTTAAAATGAGGGTCAATGTTTTAAAATGTATAATACAATTAACACAAAAATAATAATGAGATAACTTATCTAGATTTGACTAAGATTTAATTTCAAGTTTAGTTGATATCTATGTTTAAATAACTATTTTAGTTATTAAACTTGTAAAAGTTATAGAACAACTATTAAAGTTTATTAAAATATTATAAAATAATCATTAAATTTATTAAAATTTTATAATTATCATAAAGTTATAATGATCATATTGTAACAGTTTGATAAATTTAATGATCATAAAATAAAATTATTTAATAAACTTTAATGACCTTTAATACAGTTTATCCATTAATATTTGGCGCAGTAGACCCCACCCCAAGAAACGTGGAGCATATAATGTTTCCAAGTGGGCGTCTTGTGAAACGCGTTGTGTTATATTCCTTTTTCTTTATTTATCTTCGAGAAACTTCCTTAATTATTACATACCAAAATTTTACTTGCCATCCCTATTACCATTTTTCTGATGAAACGGAACCGCACCCTTTAATTGTTTTTTTTCTAATGGTAATTTTAGTTCTTGAGAACTGAAATCTTTTAAAATTAATTTTTTTAAAAAAATAAATTAAATATTTATTAATTTTAAAGTTAGATAATTTTATTCCTTATTGTTTAATTTTAATCCTGACCTTGTATATTCTCTTCTGTTTTTTTATTTTTTTAATTTAAATTTGATGACACTCGTATATTTTAATCAAAAACAATAACACGGGTTAAAAGAACAGTTAATATATTATTGAGTAGTTTTTAAAAATTATTATTAACCATATATTATAATATATATATATATATATATTATAAATGTATACAGTCATATTACATCAAATAAAAGAATTTGGTGACAATTTAAAAATTATTGTGATATAAAAGTATAAAGCAATTAAAATGGACTATGATCCTTGCGTTGAGGAAGATCTAACTATAAAATCTTGATGTGGTTTATATATGGTTGACTGCTCTTTTCAATGATCCTGTTACTGTTAGCTACTTAATTATGTTTATATATCTTTTTGCACGAGTTGTGAAGGATACTAAAATAAATTCTAGTAGGTTCCTCCATTTTTTGGAATCCAAATATGTAAAGAAACTAATAATTGATGTTTAAAATATTTTTTGGTGATTTGGTATAAATAATGTCCAGAAGAAAATACTTATGAAGATGGTGGTAAAGCTGGCTTAAGGTGGTGTACACATGGGTTAGTGATAGTGGTTCAATCATCAATGCAATATTAGACGAGAGGGCACATGACCCACTCACTACCTCAAATATATTCCATTTTGTAGTATAGGATTCTATTTCTTTCAATTAATTTTTTGGTTGAACCTGCATTGATTAGGAGTGTTTATTAGTGAATATTGAATACTTGCGTAAATTAAACAATATTAGTGATTAAATAGATGATTGTAATTTTTACAAATCTCAAATTCTAACATGACCCATCTAGGGGTGTTTGAACATTTTTACTCATCACACAATACACAACGAAAATATTCATTAATTGATATAAACTAATTATCATGAGGGTTTGAGTGTTATTGTTAAATGATTAAGAATCTTTTGAACATATATTACTTTGTAATCACCTCTAACTATTAAAAAAATATCAAATACTTACTCTTCAAATACTCGTAAAAACTGAATAGTCATATTTTCAAGTTATAAGTATCCATTTCATAATTATATTTATATTTGTAAAATTATATTATTTTTTCGAATAATTGAGAAATAATTTAGAAGGTTATGATGAAATAAGTTGAGAAATTAGATATTTATAATGTTAGAATGAAATCATTTGAGAATAAGAATGAAAAATATAATAAAAAGAGAATCATGTTGTCAAATACCCGCTAAGATAGATATTACTGCTCATGGGTTGACTCGTGAATCCGTGAAACTCAACCTAAAAATATTAAAAAAATCCGTTTATTTATATCAAAATTAATGAATCCGAATATTTATAAAATCTATATTTAAATTAGAATTAATTGATTAATGACTTAAATAAATAATTATAAAAAATAAAGACAATACATTAAATGTGATCTATTAAAGAAATGAATTAAAATCTTAACATGTGCTTGTAGACATTTATATTTATTAAAAGAAAGTAAAAGAAGTTGGGTGTTAGCCGTTAGGGTAGGGTTAAGAAAATAGAGCCAAATGGTGTTAGGGTAGCGCTGTGGATGGATTCCTGGCCGACCTTGGGATGATATAATACCAAAAGTAAGGAAAACAAAGTTGACTGAACGCATTGCATTCAACTAAAAACCTAGCTGTCAATGAGAGCCGCCGCTTCCTCCTCATTCTTCAACTACACCTCGCCTCGGCTCCTTCCATGAACCCACATCCCCATCTTTCCACGCCTACGTTTAGAGATGTATATGGTATTTTAATTTGACTGTTTTTGCTCGATTTATTTCATCAAGTTGTTTATTTAAACTTAAGTTATTGTTAGATAAATTTTTCAAAGATGTGGACCTATTAGATTTGCGTGAAAAAATGATCTGATATAATATTATAATTTTTATATATTTAAAGATAATTATAATAATATTATTTTATATATTTCTTTTTTAATTAAATTGAGTGGAGTCTTTTTAAATCCAACATATGAGCATCCTATACGTTTCCTAAGAAGCTAACCGAGCTAACAAGCCGAGCCGTTCTTTTCCCTAATTCCCTGTAAGCCATCTTCTTTTGTCAGCATTTAAAGAGAACAACTAAAACCAGCTCCTTCGTTTCCTCTCTTCTTCATCTTTCTCCCACTTTCTTCCCTCTTTCTCCATATACATATAAACTCTCGAAGAACAAAAGGAGGTTGAGAAAATAGAAGAGAGAGAGAGATCAGAAATGGCCACTGGAGCAGCTGCAGTCGAGACGATGCTCCGGTGCGTCCTCGAAGGAAGCTTATCGATGCAAGAAATGGAAGTGGAGCGCCGCCCATATCATCGCAACTGCAGCTGCGCTTTACACAGCTTAAAAGGTAGTGTTTGCTCTTCCGCTTGTTCCCGCACCAGGAGTATATCTTTTACCAAGAGAAGGACCTGGAATGATTCTTCCTTGACAGTGGCCAATTCTCAATTTTCTTCTCCATCTTCTCTTATTGGAAGCTCTTCTGTAAGGAACATGGAATCAAAGGCATCGACGGGGTTTTATTGGATAGATGATTTTCAAAATATGTGCGAGGGTAGGAGATAAAGATTTGATTTCTTTTTTTATTTATTTAGATGCATTAGATCAAAATTCTTTCAGGCACAACATTCCTGTAAATTCGATTCAATTTATTGTATTTTGAGCAAAAGAAAAATAGCAACGAATCTGTCACCATTTAATTTTCTCATTTCTTCCACATGCGTCCATTTCATGAAGTGTTTACAGCAGATCTGTTGTACCTTGTATAAAGATTTGCATTAATTTTAATCTGTCAAATTTGTCCATTTCCCTCCTTATTTAATATCGTTTGCTCCAATTAAAAAAAAGTGTAAACTACGCATTTAATATTCAAATTAATAGTTTTAATCCGTTTAAGTACACAAATATTTATTTTTTTCAAAACAATATCTAACATTTTATTTTTATTTCATTTTAGTATCCCGCCATTAAAAACTTAACGGACTAACGGACGCGGCATAACTCAAGTGGATGGACGACCAATTTGAACGGTGGACCACGAGAGAATGACGAGTTGACCAACAATCCAACATAGTTTAGTTTCATGCCCATCGGACGGTGGACCATGGAGATTGGAGGATGAAGAAATCGAAGAGTCTATTGTCAATTTAGTGATATTGAGGTGTTTTCCGTTGAAACGGATGTCGAAATCGTGTTTAGGGGGTCGAAAAGATTTGGGTTGGAATGTTTGGACTTCATCGGTCGACAAATGTGACAGTTGCTGACTATAGACGTGGCGACCGACGAGCATGTTCTTTAAGTTTTTAACGGCGGGTACTAAAATGAAACAAAAACTAAATTTTAGGTATGATCTTGAAAAACTAAAGTTTAAGTACTAAAACATATCAAAATTGATATTTTAAATACTAAACTCATAGTTAACCCTTAAAAGAAAAGGAAGGTAAAGAGATCGGCCGTTGGATGAAAGATAGATTTAGAAGAATTAGTAACAACTATACAAAAGGGTCACTAAATTTTTGGGTTGTTCTAATTTAACCATTGAACTACAAATTTTAATAATTAAATTATTAAGTTATTAAAATAACTTCAATTAAGTCACTAATTGTTAATTATTGATGAAATTATTTACGTAATATTTAAGTAAATTTATATAATTATACATTTGGTTCTCATTATTTATATATTTATGTTAATTGTTATTTAAAGATTATAAAATGATCATTGTATTTATCAAACTTTTACAAAATGATCATTCGATATTATAAAATTTTGGTAAATTTTGATTAGTTTAAGAACCATTTTTCTAATAGTTTGATAAGTTTGATGATCATTTTATATTAGTTTGATAAAATTTAACGACCATTGTGTTATCATTTGAAAAAGTTTAATGTTAATTTTACAATTCAATGACCAAAAAAATTATTTCAATATAGTTCAGTTATCATTTGTGTACTTCACTAATTTGTTCAGAGAGAAAAACACAAGTACTACATTTGTAAAACTGAAAAATTCAGGTAAAAAATTAGTTTTAAAATATAAGTATCACATTTATAAAAGTAAAAAAATATAAGTACCAAATGATATATTAGACCTTCCAAACATAATATCAACTATTCTTAAGTTTTTTAATTCAGTTCGGTACTTAATTAGAACTTCTTTTAAAATATTTTCTAAAAGTTATGTCAAATTAACTCTAAACTCATATTTATAGTTTAATACTTAATTTAAACTTCTCGAATTACCAAATAAACTTTCCAACTTAAAAAAACTAACTATATATAACTCTTAATCAGTTTCAAACTTGATGTTTGTTTGCTTCTTAATGGAATCATTCAGCGCTGAATGATGAACCGTTCAACATTCATCGCGTTTGTTTCGCACATCTAAATGATTCAGTGCTGACTAATTCAACAAAACAGTGTTGAATGATTCAACATAGAAGTACATTATGAATGATTCAACATAGAAGTACATTATGAATGATTCAGAGTCATTATCAAAAATCATGTCACATTCAGAGCTAATTCATACATAGCCTCTAAATCATTCAGCATTTGAATCATTCAGCGCTTAATCATTCTGAAGTAAACAAACAACCCCTTAATTCAAATATCTTAAAATATAGAGTAAATAATAGTAGAGGTCATTAAACTATATAAAAATGATTGATCAATGGCCCCTCAAATGTTACAAAATAGTCAATAAATTTCCTAAATTATTAGAAAATGGTCATATACAACATTTAAACAATAATAAATTTTGATAAATTTAAGGATTATTTTGTAACAGCTTTATAAATTTTGATGATTTTATGATTATTATAAAGTTTAATGATTATTTTATAATATTTAAAAAAGCATGACCTAAAATATTAGGGTAAATTACATAATTACTCATTAAACTTTACTCTCTCTCTCCTATTTACTCATCGTACTTTCAGTTTTTTCAATTTACTCACTGAACTTTATACGTTGAATTTTTTTATCACTCAAAGATGACATGTCATATTTTATTATTTTTTTCATATGATGTGTCATATTTTAATATTATTTAAGATTATAATAATAAAAATTTAAAAATATTAAAATATACATTCAAAACCCTAAAATTAATATTCTCACCTTCACATTTGATAGCATTGGGTTAGAGTCGTCGGTGGATACATTCGCGATGGCTACCACAGTGGTATCCGGTGGCCGTTGAGTTCCAAATTTTATAGTCTAAACCTTTTTGATCTCCTGAGCACGAATATACCCTTAGTTTTGTCAAAAAAGTTTTGATGTTAACGAATCAATACCGAAATCATTAGGCTTTCATCTCTTCGATCTCCATCGACCGCTGTATGATGGAGCTCAAATGAAGATATGTTGGTCCTTTCATCACAACGTTACTCTTCACCATTCGGATCTGTCGTATCACTACTGGAGTTGCCCCTTTTGAAAATCCGAAGGTAAAGTTATATCTTTTCCTTTTTTTTATTTATTTGCTAAATAGTTAATTTCTTGTTTTTGCTTTGGAAATTTTGGTGTTAAATTGCTGATTCAATCCAGATAATTTATTCTCCCTCTTTCTTGGTTGCTATCATTTGTTGTGCTTGGGGTTTGTATATAGTTTTAGGGGATGCCATGGTTGTGTTAATTGGTTTGGTTGAGGGATGTGAAGGATGAATAAGAGAGTGAGTGGGCAGAGGTGAGTTTGACCGTTCACTTGTGGTTGGATAATCGTCGGTGAGAGGGAGGGGTTGTAATTTGGGGTTTAGGATTTGGGATATAATTTAGGAATTTAGGTATAATTTAAGAGTATATTTTATAAATTTATAATTTATTTTTATTTTAATCATATTTGATATTAAAATATTAATAAAATGTGACATGTCATATAAAATAATAATAAAATAAGTCACATCATCAATAAGTCATTGTATAAAGTTTAGGGAGTAAATTGAAAATTTGAAAGTACGATGAGTAAAATAGGAAAGAGTAAAGTTCAGAGAGTAACGGTGTAATTTACCCAAAATATTATCGTAAAATATAAGATGCACTTTTGAGTTTAAACGAATAACTATACAAATAGGAGTGCTATATTGATCGATTCGGTTAACCGATCGAACCAAACTATCTATATTTCATTAATCTTTAATCGAATTGGATTTTTTAAAACATTTAACCAAATCGAATAAAGTTTGGTTAATTCGAAATTAACTGAAATCTTTTGTAAATTTTTTAGTTAAATTAATTTGAATTTACTTGAGATATTTTTTACTCCATTTAGGCTAGAATTTGATTGGATATTGAAAGATTAATAGGTCTAGTATGATTAAAAAATAGTTAGATATTAATTCTTAAAGGGTTTGATCTTAAAATATATATAATATTTAATATTTAATAATTTCGATTAATTCAATTAATTAATTAATTTCGAACAATAATAAATTCCTACTCTTTCTTATAGTGGGTTTAGTTTTGGACCGAATATCTTGAAGGCCCAACTTCGTAAGCTAATCCTCATGAATGGCAAAGTATTAGATATTTAGGGTTTCTTATGCCAAAACCCTCATTTTCACCGTCTTTGCCTGCAGCCGCGCCACATTAGATAGAGAGTTCGTCAACCATGGCCGAGCAGGTTCATTCTCAGATACATTATCTTCCTCGTCTACTCCCTTTTATTTTCCTCTCATCTTTCTTAAGTTTTTAATTATTTTTTGTTTGTTTCCAGACTGAAAAAGCGTTCCTTAAGCAGCCAAAAGTGTTCCTAAGGTAATCCTAAAACTCAAAACGTTGAAACAAATTTTTACTTTCTTTTTTCTGATTCGGATTTTATCGTTTTCAGCTCCAAGAAATCTGGTAAAGGTAAAAGACCTGGTAAGGGAGGGAACAGGTATTGGAAGAGTATTGGTTTGGGCTTCAAGACTCCTCGTGAAGCCATTGAAGGTATTTTTTCTAGTTTCATTTTCTTTCTGGTTATGCCGATTGATTTATATGTATTTAGGTATGGAGGAACCATGGATGGTCAGTTTGTGTACATGAAATTCATTGTTTCCTGCATTTAACAGCTCAAGCCGAGACTTAAAAAGAAAACAACTTAAGCTGAGTGGAAGCTTCTTTAAGGTCATTCTAATTATTAGTTTCTGAAATAGATCCTTTATAATTCAATACACCTGGAAAATATTTCACTATGATTTACAATTAGAAAAAAAAAGATGACTTGATTGATTGACGGCTAGCATCCGATGTAGGGAGGGTATATAGGGACGAACTAGGATTAAACATTGGGAGTGGCCAACTTGCATAATTTCAAAAGAACAGGGACCTATTTCAAGCCGATGTAGGGAGGGTATGTAGGGACGAACTAGGATTAAACATTGGGAGTGGCCAACTTGCATAATTTCAAAAGAACATGGACCTATTTCAAGCCAAAAATTAGAGGTTTCAAGGCTTAGGTTAATCAATATTTAAGGTGATAGGGACCTAAAATGCTATTTGACAAAAAATGGGAGTGACCAGGGCCCATCCCAAGTACTGCATAGTTCCTTCCTGTTTGTGTGTTTGTATAACATGTTTCTATGCTCTTAGAATTCAGTTGATGTCCAGATTATGGTTGTTGGTTGTTATTTGATAATGTTTTGCCTATTTGTTTGCTAAAGGAACCTACATCGACAAGAAATGCCCGTTTACCGGCACTGTTTCCATCAGGGGTCGCATCTTAGCTGGTACTTGCCATAGTGCTAAGATGGTCAGAACAATCATTGTTCGACGGAATTACCTTCATTTCATCAAGAAATACCAAAGGCATGATCCAACTCCATCTCTCTGTTCTGTACCGTATTTGTAAAATCATTTTTGCAGAAAGTTTTCATTTTTTTTCCAGATATGAGAAGCGTCACTCAAACATCCCGGCACACATTTCTCCTTGCTTCCGTGTGAAGGAAGGGGACCATGTCATTATCGGGCAATGCAGGTTAAATTTATACAGAGAAGGATTTATATTATATTTGTATTTGAATCAAATCTTTTACGGTATAGGCAATTTTGGTTGTTTGTAATTTGTTTGTGTTGTCTTGTAATTTCAGGCCATTGTCGAAGACCGTCAGATTCAATGTTTTGAAGGTAATTCCCGCTGGATCTTCCGGTGGTGGGAAGAAAGCCTTCACTGGAATGTAAGGAGCAAATGGTATGTTGTCCGGGGGGACGGATAAGACATTGAGAAGTTCTCTACTGTTAGATTCATTTACTCTTTGTTTTTATTTCACTTTTATATGGTTTTTGAATAGGCTTGAATTTTTCGTTACCTTGGCATGATTCTGTTTTGGAAGAATAAATCTTTCACTTTTATATTATGTATGGAATTTCTGGTTTACTTGATCCAATTTTCGACAGTTATCTGGTTTGAAAACTACACTCTACAGTCGCCACCAAAACATTTGATGAGAAAAATGAAATATTTTTTTCCTCATTATTATAAATCGTTTCAAATGAACTTACAATCATCAGAGTACAATGGATTTTCTTTTTCTTTTTGAAAAAAATATGTCAAATTTGGACACAATGGGGGTGTTCTAACCTTCTCCATGTGGAATTAGGTTTTGAACTTTTTTATTTTATCCTGTTTTTATTGCAGACTTTGAAAAATTATATTTTGCAAACAGAATCTTATTTTTTTTTTCAAGAAAACGACGATGACAACTCTTGAGAGACGTCTGTTTCAAGTTAAATATTTTTTTCCGAATCATTTAGAAATGATTTCGATATTATTTTTAAGAATTTTTCATGATTTTTATTATAATAATGATATTTTGTGAATTTTCATAATTTTATCTTATTTTTATGGTTTTTTATTTTCAAAGATTTTTTTAAGTTCATATTGTCTTTATGATTTTTTAATAATGTTTTAAAATATTAGAATTTTATTTTATAATTTAATATTATCTTTTTTCCTTTTTCAGTTATTTTTTAATGCACCTGTTGTTTTTTACTATTTATTAATATAATAATTTTGTAATTTCCATATGTTGTCATCTAACTAATCCGCTTGTTTAATTGACAAGTCAAAGTAGGTCAACTTGGTTTGAGTTTCTAAAATTTTCTAGCATAAGAGCTTAATTGAGTTCAAATACACAATTATCAGTAAAAAGTTATCGATAATTTAAATATTACAAATTGTAATTGAAAAACATCATATTCATAATACATAACGTTATAAATTATCAGAAAGAAAAAAGGATCCACTGCAAATTTCATAACTCGATTCAAGAGTCGAGAGAAGTTGAATGAATGGTTAAAATAACAGAACTATCTGCCCTGGACAACAGCCGTGTAGTTGGACTCTTAGCTCCAGAGACCAAGGGTCAAACCTCGATTAATATATATAACAATGCCTGCCCTTTGACAAATTTTACCTTTATTAAACTTGGAGATGAAACTGAAATAGATATAAACTACTTGATGCAGTTTTGGATTGTACAAAAATGAAGTTTGGAATGGAGAAGGTAAACTCCGGTTCAAATTCCCCATCTCAATTATGAAAATGTCACTTGTCATTTGAAATCAAAGAATAAGGGGTATACCACATTTAACATAAAGTCATGCCGCCATTCGTGACCACTCAAATCGGTAAATCACCAACTTCATAACCGCGAGAAGATTCGTTGATCCAGCATCTCTTGATACATTACTCCGTCTGCAGTGATAAGCCGTTTAATTGTTATGTGATCAAGAAATACTAAACGTATGGCATTGCAATAAACTGTGTTTCAAGACTCGTCGTTACATCGACGGGGCAGAAAATTTTACACCATATTGCTTAATACCATGAATTTAGACTAAGATCACATCCAATGCATACACGATTTCGAACTTATTTTGATTCCTCAAACAAATGAACTCGGCAATACATGAAAAAAGGCAAAAGATGAAGGTAGATGAGATAACAAGTATTTGGAAACAGTACCTTTTGACGCTTTGAGCTTGGCGGGTTTGGTTCGGAGTCACTAGGTCTATGTGAATTCCCAGTCCTGGAGCTCTCAGCCTGCAAATGAAGCAGTATTTAGCTTCTTCATACGTTGATCTTAACATGATCGATCACGGAAGGAATTGGCAGGAACCTCAATCAAACAGACAAATTTATGGTTCAGGCCCGATGCATGGAAAAGGCATGCTTACCTGGGTGGATGTATTTGCTTGTTCTGTAGACACGGTACTTCGTTGCAATCCCTCATGCTGAGATATGTATGGCATAATCTGATGAAGCAGATTAGATAAAAACACTCCATCATTAATACTTGGTTCAGGTGTTGCATTACCACGGGATGTTCCTGCTTGCTCCAGGACAGAATCAGTTGCTGATCCTTGTAAAGTAGTTTCCTCTACCTGGATTTCACCACCAGGGAAAAGCGCTCTTAGAAACTGAAGAATACTACTAGGAATTGGCCTCTCGGACTCTTGGTTGTTTTGAGTTCTGTTGGCACTGTGTGTATTCAATCGCTCCTGTTGTCTTGAGTTAGCATTTGGTAATGAACCTATAATGAGAAGGAATTTAGTATTCAATTTTTTATTCGTATCAGAACACGTAACCTCATTAGCATGTTTAGGTACTGGAATTTTATCAGCGCCAGTGCTTCCCATTTTCCTCTGACCAGACAGACACCTGTAATACAAAAACACGGTGAAAATTCCATAGTGTGCAAAATTAACTTTTCTATTTTAAAGGACAGCCAATCCTGCTTCGTTAAATGAAAGCACCAAACACAAACTATTTTTTCCCCTTATAAGTTGGCCAGCTTATGTATTCTCAGCAGACCTGATGAAACTTGATGAAGGGACAAAATCAAATACAATCATGACAGACTTAAACAAGACTAAAAGAAAATTCTAGCTTGAAACACGTGTGATGACAAGTAGAAGCCATCCCTTGTCTATGGTTTTGTAACTGGTTTGCGAGAAACTGAAAACGACAAAAGGAATGAAATAATAAAATAATAAGCACAGAGAAATATTATTATAGAGCACCAAACAAACTATTTTCATCAACCAAAATTTAAACCGGACCCAAAACCAGGGATTAATCAAACTGATGGCTACGTCTGGGATAAGATAGATCATATTTGGTAAGCCCGGTAACTTTCCTAAGACGTACCAATATACCACAAATATGTTAAAAATAAAGCAGTGCAAGGAAATTGAACTACAAGCACTCAAAAGGAAGGAAAGCACAAAACTTCATAATTCATATACGTTGCCGATTAGTGCTAAAATCAGAAACAAACAAATTTATTACACTCGGCAATATTCTTTATATGTTATTTTACGACTCGAATCTCTCTCGCATCTTTACAAACATTTAAGATTCAGTATCTTGAAATCAATTAGACATCATTTCAAACATTAGTAAGTTTCCATAAACAACAGTATGAAAACATGAGAAGAATTTCAAATTCCTTTTAGAAAACATCCATGAATTTTAGCACTACTCTTGCCTCATCAAAAAATTAATGAACATGTTCACATCAAAAAAAATTAGCACGTCTTTCCTAAGACGTACCAATATACCACAAATATGTTAAAAATAAAGCAGTGCAAGGAAATACAAGCACTCAAAAGGAAGGAAAACACAAAACTTCATAATTCATATATGTTGCCGATTAGTGCTAAAACCAGAAACAAACAAATTTATTACACTTGGCAATATTCTTTATATGTTATTTTACGACTCGAATCTCTCTCGCATCTTTACAAGCATTTAAGATTCAGCATCTTGAAATCAATTAGACATCATTTCAAACATTAGTAAGTTTCCATAAACAACTGTATGAAAACATGAGAAGAATTTCAAATTCCTTTTAGAAAACATCCATGAATTTTAGCACTACTCTTGCCTCATCAAAAAATTAATGAACATCTTCACATCCCACTATAATGTTCCTATCGTAGAAATTTAAAAGCACATCCAACAGTTTGCATAAACATCCTGAAAGTGTACTAAGCTCAAACATGATTATAGTATACAAAAAAAAGCCAAGTAATGAATTGCAAATAAATCAATATATATATTGTAGCTCATACAACCAAAATCCATTAGTAACTACAAGAACTAAAATCCCACTTTAAACCTAAAAGAACACTGATACAAAACATTGATCGATGTATTGTTGAAAGTCTTGGATTCTCACAACAAAATGACAACAAAAACAAATTCATGTCAATCAGAGAAAGGTGACTAAATCTTTGAATGACAGAGTTTGTTCCAACAAAGAGCAAATTCAACAATTTTATTCCTAGGCTTACATGCAGGAAACAAAAACAATAAATCAAACCTCATCGATTTTCCCATTTCCCAATTTGATCATTCCATAAGCAAGCTTAGGATTCTATAAAATTCCAAACCAAAAGTTAATACAAAAAGGAACGACCAATTCTTCGTTTTTAACCCTCCAAAACAGACAAAAAACCGAAACTTTGAAGAACCCAGATTAGATAATCCAATCAAAAACCAGAACTTTGAAGAACCCAGGTTAGATAACCCAATCCAAATTAATGGATCAAAAAGGAAAAATCATCATACATAGACCAGATAACATAATCTGAAATTACCAAAGGTGAAATATATACCTTTTTGAAGATTGAGGAATGAGAGGGAAAGAGGCATGGGGGCTCTCAAAGAAAAGAGGAGAAAACTGATTGAGGGTAAGAGCTGAAGTGTAGCGTTTATCTGTTCTCCTCTCTGACATTGCCGAGTGGCAATTTACAATTCTCGTCTGGACATTGTCATGAAACGGGAAGATCTTTCTGTGTAATTGAATATTTGTCTTCTTACATAAAATATTATAGTAATAATGTTTTGTGTAGGTAAGAGTGCCCATATAAATATATATATTTTTTAGAAAAAGTTCTTATTAAGGCACTCGAGAATTTTCTTTTCTAATTAGGGTCATATGAATTGTAACGAAAGGAAGTCAGCTTCATTTTCAGACGATTTTATAAATACGTTCAGATAGACGATTTCTATGTGACGCTCATTACTGTAGTATTCAACGAGAAACAAAAATCTATAAAGATGTAGACAATCACAGAACAATTGTTGAAAATAAATAAAAGAACAACATCATTTTCAGAACTGTCAGAGATACATGGAGAAACACTGCAGTGATAGCAACAAGTACAATATCAATAGACAATGCAACATACGAATTAACTTTTGTTGTTGGCAGCTAGAGAAACTGGATAACCAATGTCGATACCTTCGTCTAAAACATGCGAGCATGCGACATATGAAAAAAAAGAAGAGTTGCTACAGTTGCATGAAGCTGAACCATGTGATCATCCAGTCGTTATGCAGAAATTGTCCGACAATCTCAACATCTTCATAAAATAGTCTAAAATTTAGACGAAATTCATACGGTCACAGTTCATATCATTCTAATTAAAAAATAGAATCTCAAGTGCCTTAAATGAAGAATTCCTTTTTCCAAAAACATTATATAAGCACTTTTGTCGTTTTGTGTAATTATACAATGACTATCAAAACTGTAATAATTATTTATTTGATATTATTACGTATTATTTTATTTGTATATATTATACAAAATTTACAAATAAATATGTAAATAATTGTATGAAGTATTCTTATAATAACAATACACAACGACTTACAAATTTATCATGTATGGGGCATATAGGATTGCACTCTTTAAAAAATTTAAATTTCTTTATATTTTAGGTATTTTTTTTTGTATTTTATATGAATTATTTAAAATCATACCCCTGAATTTTATAATTTTACACCTCATAAATTTTTAATATAATTTCTTAATTTCGCACATCTAACACAAATTCATGTGTCTATCTCCAATTAGCAATTGAGTTAGATCGATCAATTGTCTTATTGTCGTCTCATTTTATCAATGGTCAGTTACCACTTGTATGACGCTCGCCAACTTTTGAATGCTCGCTATCATTATCATATTCATGTTCATCATATTCGTCGTACTGCTAATAATATTTTACATTATCTTGATTAATGGATCGTCTTTCACATTGTTATTTTAATGATAATTTAGGGGAACGATTATATATATATATTTGTTAAAGATATGTTATTTCTAGAGGTCTTAAATTCGAACACCAGATATTGCAAAGGTGTTTGAGATTTCATCGTCAAATGATTGAGAATCTTTAGAATAGATACTACATTGTAATCACCCTAGATGAACAAAGAAAATGTTCTTACGTAATTTAACATGAATAACGATGAAGTGATCATTTTATTTTAAACCAATAACATCAATTATCGTAATGTAAGTTATTAAACTTAAGGGTGTGTTTGGTTCACGGAATGTAAAATTACCAGTGAGAATAAAAGATTACCAGAGAATAAAATTACTGGGAATGTTGTATTTTGTATTTCGTTAGTTTAGCAGGAATGTAAGATTACCGTGTTTGGTTAAAGGAATAAAAGATTATTGGAATGTATATTTGACCAAATTGTCTTTATTATATATTTGTTTTTTTAACAAGTTGGAAAATATTTATATATTTTATTTAAAAAAATTAAATTCATAAAATTTATATAATTTTTTTTAAAAAATTGAAAATATAAAAAAAAGTTTAATGAAAAAGTAAAATTTTATTTTAACCCCTGAACTTTATATAAAATTTTAATTATAGATTTTTTTGTAAATCTAAAATAGTTTAAGAATAAATTTTTAATTTAACATTCGTAGAATTTTTATTATTAAATGACAGAATAAGAATATTTTTGAAAAAAATATTAAGGGCATTTTAGTCCAAAACGCCGGTAATCCAACAATACCCAAGGAAAGGGAGGTAATGACATTCCCGGTAATATACCCAAAAAATCTACTATTGGCAATGTAAGATTACCGGGAATGACATTCCCGGCCAACCAAATGGGAGAATGTGGATTCCATTCTCATGCCCTTAAAAAAATTATTTCAAAAATATTCTTATTCTGTCATTGAATAATAAAAATTCTACGAAGGTTAAATTATAAATTTATCCTTAAACTATTTTTGATTTACAAAAAAGTCTATAATTAAAATTTTATATGAAGTTCAGGAGTTAAAATAAAATTTTACCCTTTCATTAAACCTTTTTATATTTTCAAATTTGTAAAAAAATTATATAAATTTTATGAATTTAAATTCTTTAAAGAAAATATATAATTATTTTCCAACTTGTTAAAAAACAAATATATAATAGGGACAATTTGGTCAAATATACATTCTAATAATCTTTTATTCATTTAACCAAACACTGTAATCTTACATTTATTCTAAACCAACCAAACACAAAATACAACATTCTCAGTAATCATATTCCCTGATAATCTTTTATTCTCACTGGTAATCTTTTATTCTCATTAATAATCTTATGTTCCGTTAACCAAACGCACCATAAATGGTAAAAAGAGAAACTTACCCAAATACTATGGACAATAGTTTATCCTTATTTATTAATTTTAACCAAACACGGTAATCTTACATTTATTCTAAACCAACCAAATATAAAATACAACATTCCCAGTAATCCTATTCCCGGATAATCTTTTATTCTCACTAGTAATCTTTTATTCTCACCGATAATCTTATGGTCCGTTAACCAAACGCACCCTAAATGGTAAAAATAGAAACTTACCCAAATACTATAGACAATAGTTTATCCTTATTTATTAATTTTAAATAAATTTCCATTTTCAACAGTTTTATTTTTTTCAAACTCCCTTCTTCTCCAGCTATATTATGGTCCACAGTTCTCAGTCAATCCCGCACTCTGCACTTACTCCCGCCTCTGTTGCCTTGATCCAAACCAAAGATTATTCGGACATTAATCAAGGTAATTTTTTAACGCCTAAACTTGTAGATATCTACTTGGCCTTGTGTTATATGATCTCCGGGTGTATTCGATTTCATGTTTTCAAATCGTGTTATATATGATTTCTGGCTCTGTATGTTATTTTTTTTGAAAGCTTTTTACTCTTTCCCAGTTGCGTCTGATAGAAAAATCATTCAACACATTATTCGTTTTCAATTGAAGCTCAATCCAGCAACTGACGACTAGAACGACGTCGTTTTGGACACACCCAGGTCAGAAAGGTGAACCACATTCAATAAAGCGATAGCAAATTTTTTTGCTGCATCCTTCTCCCCTGAGTGGAGTTATTATAAGAACATGTAGTTTTAGAAGGGAATTAATTTTTTTTACTATGCTTGAGTCGTTACTCCTACCAAGTCTTTTTCTCTTGCTATACTGTCCCAGTATAAAAATATTATACTTTCATTAATCGAGTTAGTGTTACTAACTAAGGTAATTTTTGAAAGCCCAAACTCTTAGATTTCTGCTTCGCTGTGTTCATAATTATATGACCTCTGGGTGTTTTTGATTTTTTGTTTTCGATCATGTTATACGAGACTCTCTGGCTCTGTTTTTAAAGGTTGTATTATTTTCTCCCTTTTTTCAGTTGAGTTTCGTAGAAAAATCAGTTGATGGGAAAGGAAAAACATGGTGATGATGCTTCAATGCCGGCTGAAATTGGCTCTTCTGATCCTGGTATTTCAATCTTTGCTTTTCTTTTTTCCTTTTCCCTTTTCTTTCCATTGTTTCTGTTTTTTATTGGTTTATCAATTAGAGATCTGTGTGTGATTATGAAACTAATATTTAGAAGAATTATGCGCCAAATATGCAACTTTTTAGATAAAGATATGAGTTATTTTACTGATAATTGGTTTTGAATTTTAGTGATTTGCTTATCTTAATCAATTTTCTTTTCGTTATAGCAATTATATTATGATCTTAAGAAATGTAACGAAGAGAATGAAGTAATTTGATTTCCTCTACTCTACTTAAATGACAATATTGTAGGATTTCAAATTACACTTTGCCAGCACTTCTTATTATGATTATGATTATTACGAGTGTTATTATTAATTATGAACTGATCAAAAGCTGAGCTGACTGATAAATAGAAGTTTGATCCTAATCGTTATGTTGTGGCAGCGTATAATGGGTATCCAATTTCGAAACACCGTTCATGCTGGATTCATGTTGTAGGGTATTTGAGGGGATGCAGGAAGAAGATAAGTAAACAGGAGCTTTGTGACATTAAATTAACTGCTCCATGTTTTTTAGATAGCATTCAATCTCGTGCACGATCAAACAGGCGATTTAAGAGCAAGAATTCAATATTTAAACTGAAAAACAAGCTAGACTCTGGATCATTTGAGTGTTATTTAAGGTAAGCTATATTGTATTGTGAAACTTTTGAGTGTTTCATTTTCCTTCTTTTGTTTTGGAAGTTGTTAATGAGAATAAGTTGGTCTTATCGGCCATTGGCGGTTCACCTCTCCTGATTTGAACGGAGAGTCTCATCCGGTGGAGAACCGGCCATTGGATGAGAGAGAGATAGCATATAAGAGGAGATAGATGAAGTGGTTTTTTCTGGAAGGGAGAGATCGATCTTTCCCTCTTTCCTCGGAATATAAATACCTATGTTATAGGATGACTATATGGAGTTATCAGAAGTCCAATCACGAGGCTGTCGCCATCTAGGGAGTACTAGATTCTGGATGGACAGTGGGCGGGGATGCAGTTTTCAAAGGATGTATCCGGGAGATATCTCTGGAGGTACAACAGAAGTTTTCTGAATGCATTTTTTGAAATTTCAGGACCATATGGAGCCGCTTCCCAGAAGATAAGCAGACTCTGTTTACGTACTTAGATTGTCAATGGTTTGCATGGTATAGGAAAGCATATTATCGAAAAAAGTTTCTATCTTGGATTAAGAGGAAGGAGATATTTTCGAAGACATATGTTCTTGTTCCGATAGTTTGCTGGTTAGTACTGTCAATATCATGGCGATCAAATGCCTTGTTCGATTGTCTGTAAATGTGACTATAATCGGAAACTATATTTTTTCAGGGATCATTGGAGCCTCTTAATCTTCTGCCATTTTGGTGAAAGTTTGCAATCTAAAACCAGAACACCTTGTGTGCTGTTGCTGGACTCTCTACAGATGTCGGACCCGATGCGTCTCGAACCAGATATAAGAAAGTATATTTACTCATTTGCATAACTTGGATTAGTAGCCGAGTAAAGTAGCCACAATTTCTAATGTTGAATATGTATTTCTTTCTAGCAGGTTCATGTTTGACATTTATAAAACCGAAGGCAGGCCTGAGAATAAGCAGACGATTTATGGAATTCCTCTTTTGGTCCCTAAGGTGATTACAGTACAATTTTTTTTTTTTTGATTTTTTTATCATCCTTTTACATCTTTGTTTGATCCTTGATTTTTTCAGGTGCCACAGCAAAGAAATGGTAAAGAATGTGGGAACTTTGTTCTCTATTTCATAAAGTTGTTTGTCGAGAGCGCCCCGGGGAACTTTAGCATCGAGGACTACCCTTACTTCGTATGCTTCTCATTACGTTTAAGACATAATTTTTCGAATGCAGATTATACGTATGATGATGAGGGTACTAATTGCCTATTTTACATTGCAGATGTAAAAGGACTGGTTCGATGGTGAAGCTGTGGAACGCTTTTGCGAGAGGATCAATTCTTCGGCATGCAATTTTTGTTAGTTTTATGTTTACAACGTCGAGATAACATTTTTCGATCATCCGAGTCCATAATCATAGTGATGCACCAAAATTTATTCTACGACATTCGGTGTTCCTTTTTAATTCCAACTTTTATGGAAGTTTTCTTTAGAAACTTTATTTCCAGCTATTTTGCGGTATGTTTTTAGAATTTATATATTTGATTGGTTAATATACATTCAGTGGTGGTTCTTGAAAAAAATAATTTAAGGACTAAATTATTCTTTTTTAAAAAATTGAGATTGAACAAGAATTTTCAATAAAATTTGAGGGTTTGATAGGATATTTTTAAAAAATTTGGGAGGCTTAATAAATTTTGATAGAAATCGAGGATATTTAATTAAGATTATAAAAAAATAAACTTAATAAGAATATTTTTAAAAATAAGATGGTTAATTAAAATTTGAGTGAATTGCACCACACATCCCTAAACTATAACCCTTATTTTAAATTAGTTCCTAAACTTTTGATCATTCTAATTTATTCTTAAACTTTGATTATCATTCTAAATTAATCCTTTAAAAACTCTTGAGCATTTCATATTCATTGACTCTCATTCTTAGTTTGTCCTCACACTTTTTAATGTTCCAATAACATCCCAAAGAATCATTCAAAAGTTTATGGATGAAATTAGAATGAAAGTTATAGTTTGAGGATGAATTTAGAGTGTCCAAAACTTTAGTATCAACGAGTTATAGTTTGGGATAAAATTGGAATGTTCAAAAGTTTAAGAACTAATTTAAAATAAGGGTCATAATTTAGGAACATGTAAGGTAATTAACTCTTAAAAGTTTAAAAGAGGAATCATCTCCGTCGATTCTGAAGCATGCAGCTTATTTCGTGGCTTACAATATGGCACTACTGATTGTTGTACATTAATATTTACCGGAAACTAGCATGGTTTTGTTATATAGCACGTAAGGATAAGGATGGATGCATGATTTTATATTAAACGAAGTTAACTCGTAAAATTTTAGGGACAAAAACATATTATCAATAAAAAATACCAAAAACAAAACTTAAATTATATGAACATTTGAAATTTTCAGGGGAGGATTGCTCCCGTCAGCTCCCCTTGATCCATCTTCGGAAGCAGTGCTATTATTTTGTGGTCGACAACATTCTGCCTAGACAATTCCGATGAGGACATGTGTGCAAGAAAACTCGCAAATCTTTGACATGATAAAGAAAAGTTGCAAATAGCAAATACTTTAATTTGGTACCGATAAATACTTTTCACTTTAAGAAGGCTCATCTCTGTAAATGAGAGAAAAAAAGTGAATGAGGATTTACAACATTCATTCTCTTGAATCAAAACCAGACTGATCATCTGAGTCCACTACCATAGTGATACGAGTGTCATCAACCTTGGTATCCTTCGGAAGGATATTGCAGTTAATGGTATGCCATACCGGTCTCTCTTCTTGGAATAACCTGCAAAACCAAGGATATCAATCGTAATTTATTATCCAAAAACGGATCGGATATCTAACTTTTTACCATCCATATCGTCCCTAGTTTATCGTACAAAAAACATGTTCCCCCCAAAAAGGTTTTATTTTCTCCTTGCATTAAACCTATCCATCACTTTTGCATTTAGTATGTATGCAAGGATGCCCACAAGTCACAACCAAGTCCAGATAACGTACCAGTTATGAATATGGGGATGTGATCTCCAAGGACACTCCTCGAATACATGGAAATTAAACTTACAAAAATCTTGTCATGCTCATGTCTTATACATACCCGTATCCAGTACTCGCAACAAATTCCAAATAACATAGCTGTCATATATCGAGATTTAAGGAAGGGTAAAGAGGTTTTCATTCATGTTTTACATACAGTTCCCACCACATCATTTCTAATGGCAGGTCTTTGATCTTTCCAACGAACACAATCAGCTTTAAAGAAACTATATCAACAGCGTAATCTTAGCACTTAGAGAGAGAGAGAGACTCACGGGTGTTTACAGAGCATAGGGCATTGAATAGTAAGTGCATACTTGCATGTGGCTAACTCTGTAATTGAACTAATCATCGTTCTTGGCTCTGAGCACACAAACCTCACCTACAAACAATGAGAAACCTTTAGAAAAATGAGGTATCTAAAAACTAAAACAATGGGGGTTTTTTTCTCCCTCCAAAGCAAAACTAAAGACCATATAAAGGTTCTCTACTTCATTGCTTCATACCTCAGTTTCTCGGGGTTGATTAGTAAGATCACATAAGGTTCCATTCGTATATTGATGAGCATGATACCTGTATGAAACCTGGTATGATTATTAGTTCTTTTTCTTCTTTTAATTCAATAAAATGATTATGTTCATCATTTGAAACCTCTTGAATACACTCATGTCATGACTATGAAGAATGAGACAGGTTTGGTTTTTGAGGGCCATGAGAATGTCAAAAATTGGTTTTTAATCTTTCAAAAGTCCTTACAGAATGGAGAGCAGCAGGTCAAAGGAGGAAATCATTCAATATTTCCAGACACCAAAGATTAGATGCAACTGGAAATTTTAAGCCATACTGAAGTCACACCTTTGTGATGTGTCTTTTGAACGAGGATCTTTTAATGTGGAGATGTCAGAGAGATTCTGGTTGGAGGCAGCAGTGGCCTCCTCATCATAAACACCCAAGACAAACTCCTGAACCACCTGCATTGGTTATTTAACAAATATTCTTAATGCTTTGTATGAACTAGATCTTTGGTTCCGAGTTATTCCAAAGTAATAAGAACATGTCCAGAAGATAATTAGTAAAAACTGCCGATTTTATAACTATTATTACTACTTAGATCAAATAGATTATGCAACCGAACAATCCAGTGACGAAAACCATCTGTTTTGAGTGTTCATAACAGGTTTTGCTTGTATATTTACCTGCAGTTCATTTCAGACAAGAATGATACATCACAGATAGAACCCTCAAACCATTAAATAAAAGTACCTTAAATAAACTGAATTAAAAGGCTACCTTATCCTCTTCCAAATGGAGTTGCCTCAACTGTTTTTGATAGCAAAATTCATATGACCACCAACCCTCTTGCTGCATAAAGAGTTGACAGCATAAGCTAGAGTCAGATATGAAAATAGGCAGCACGGAATTATTAAAAAAAAAATCTTTCTACCGTACGGTGATGGCAACAATATATAGCATATGAAACACCAAACAAATCGTTTGTAGGAACCAGATGCTCACTCTGATAAAGCATTGATTTTTCAGTACTTCCAGTAGCTCATCTGGCGTCTTCAGTTTAACCCGTTTCTCAGTTTCCACAATCAAGCTACTATTGTTCTGATGAGTAACTGTTTTTTTGGCTTTCTCCACCTTCGGCAAGAAACATAAAAAGTTCTTTCCATCTTTGTTAGGCATAACAACAGACTCCTGGCCATCATCCTGCAAAATATTACAGGCATTACATTATCAGACAAATGGATAAATCGACATAGAACTTGACAGGTTCACATGAAAAGAAAAAAACCATCCAAATAAAGTAACAAATAAATGGAAATTATTGAAGTAAATACCACACCAATTAAGTCGTGGGAAACCTATAACAAGGTCAACTTCACCTATAGCCAATTCATTTTAGGTTGGATATACATTTAAAGTTTAACATGATATCAAAGAAGGTGTAACCCTGTTAGTTAGCTCTTCCATGATAGGCCATTGTCCTTACATGCAAAGTTCATGTCAGGTGATAGGTAATGTTATCCCTACACAGTCGTCGGATTACCGAAGAAGTGATCAAGTAAATTCCACATCGATTCAGGGTAACCCGAGCAGATGAATAAAACGAGGGTCATTGTGCGAATTAGTTTTAGGTTGGGTTTCATCTTAAAAATTCAAGAGAATTTTTAGAACAAAAGTAAGAAGTCAAGATTTCATTATTCTTATACCATTAAATCAATAACCATCTTTTATAGAAACAAAACTAAGCTGCACCTCTACTCGCAATTCAAATACATGGACATGGATTTGAAGTATTGAATAAGATGCAACAACGCAGGAAAGAACTTCAATATTTGATCGGAAGTAGGACTGAAGAGAAAATATATGTTAGAAAACCCGAAGCTTACTTACAGGTTGGTAGACCGAGTCTTCTGTATGAAACTCAATCTTGTATTTTGGTTCACGGGAGCTATGGCCGAAAGAGCCAGCTGTTGATCAGAGAAGTGTCAGCAAGCAAGACAAACTTGAAATCAATGGAACAAACATTCAAAATATTAAAAAAGTGAATATACTACGACAGTGCCAATACACTCTAATTTGTTTCTATTCAGGCTCTGGATTAACTTGGTTATGAAATTTCCGCTTCTGTATTTAAGAACAGATAGCCTTTCAATTAGTCCACGGTCCACGGATACACAGGCATAAGAACATAAGCAAACTATATACAGTTCACCATGCAGGTTAGCTGTGTTCCATGATATCTAATTGGGAGAAAATAGAGAAAAAAATCCCACATTGTTACTAAAAGGATCGATCTCCGGCCACCGAAGGACAAAGGACGTCTAACGTTTGAACCATTCTATTACAACACTCAAAGCACTACTAAAAATAACTCAGTTATGCCTTCCATTTCAGACAAATCACACTCTAATTTTGCATAAACAAGGAACCTTGGGCGGGAAAATGTACATTACGTTGCTACTCATTAACAAGAAACAAAAACTGATTCATCTAAAACAAAGCAAAAGAAGAAAAATTATCAAGCATGATTGTTTTACACATGAAAATAAAAATTAAAGAAAACCCAGAACCAAAACAAAATTAAGATTAATTATACAAAAGAAAATAAATGAGATTTACATTAAAAAAGGGTATACTTATAGAGAAGGAAAGAAACATGGAGTTACCTATGTGAGATGGGAAAATGGGATCGGCGAAGACATTGCTGCATAAGTAGAAGATAAATAAAACTGCTACCAAACTAATCAACAACCTCATATTTCTTTTCCCCTTTAGATAGACGATAGTTCCAATTTCATATGAAAATTTGAACGCCGCAGAGCTCAGTCGATGAAGAAGAAAGAAGCGTGGATCGACTCTTGAAGACATTCTGAAACTATGGAGGTTTCCCAATGGACCGGAAGTGGAATCCGACCCAATAGGTTAATTTGCGCTAAAAACTTAAGCCCAAGCAACGTTTTGCAAGTTCCATTCCATTGACATTTGTACCATCCCAGTTCCTTCGGGATCTACTGAATCTTCAGTAACCGGCATGTCTTTATGGTAGCCGTTTATCAGGAAATCAAGACAACCCGGAAACAACTCAGTTTTATAGAATTTAATCCAATGAAAACTTCCAAGATCAACATGCCAGTAGCATGTATTCCCAATTCTCAGAAGCATGCATTCCCAAAATCCAGTTCAGCATGGCCATTATAATGCCATTTCAGTAAACATTCTACAGGAAAAACATTACATGCATTGCCTCTATAATACATTTCATCTGTTCCTTTCAGAAAAGAGCATTTCATCATAGTTTCATTTTACTCAATCGATAGTGTACAAATGTGGAAATATTATGCTAAATTTGAGTACAAATGTGGAAATATTATGCTAAATTTGAGGAATAACATTCATGTTAGGATTGTACCAATCATTTTTAAATCAATTACGTTTTCTAGGGCACAATAAACTTAATTTGTTTCTTTTAGGTAAACTATGCAAATGGTCACTAATGTTTGAGTAAGTTTTCGTTTTTACTATTGATGTTTCAAAAGTAAAAAATTGGTCACTAACGTTATCGTTTGTTACAAATTGGTCACTCGCCGTTAACGGTTCTTAACGAGAGTGACGAGTTCTTAAATTCTCAGAATTTTGTTGATGCAGAAGGTGAGAGCGAGGAAGAAGATGAAGCAACAACCCATGCTAAAGCGAGGAAGAAGATGAAGCAACAACATATGTTATTGCTCTCAATCGAAATTTCGCCGATGCAGAAGGTGAGAAAGAGGAAGAAGATGAAACAAGAACCCATGGTAAAGAGAGGAAGAAGATGAAGCAACAACCCATTCTATTGCTCTTAACCGGAATTTCCATTCCAAGATCACCACGGGCAACCATAAAGGCATCGGTCCTAAGCTCTTTGGGTTGTGTTTTTCGTCATAGTCATCATAGAAAGCATGGAAAGAAAATTTATAAATGGGTTCTAGAAGAAAAGTTCGGCATCCCTCTAGATGCCAACTTTATTATTAGAGACTACCAAAATACTGGACCCAACCATTGATGCAACAAGATGAGAGAAGCATACTTCGATAACGAGACATCAACTCCCTTGTACCCTTGCGCTTTGACCAGTTTGCATAACCTAAATACTGAACCCAACCATGGAGTTAACAAATCATAATTTTCTTTGCGAGCTTCTCTTTCATGATAGTAGGATTCACAATTATCACTATCAATGAAAACCCAACGAGACATAACTTTCATGGAGTTAACAAAAACAGAATGAAGAAATGAAGACGAAGAAATAAGGAAAACTAAAAAAAATAGGAATCTTACACGTACATGTTGATTGTACCTTCAAAATCTTGAGTGTGTGCGAAGAATTTGGCTGCTCAGCCTTCACAAAAGCAATCAAACTTGAGAACAATGGTTGAGAATCTCTTTTCCTTATTTTCTCCATCCTCGTTTTCCTTTCTTCCATTCTTTTTTTGCAGCAGAAACAAAGAAGAACCAGCATTTACCAAATCATATTGAAAGAAGATGAATTGTTAGGAAGGAAAGAAAGGGGAATGGGGCTAAAGAAGAGTCGAAGATGAAACAACAACCCAGGGTAAAGTAAGGAAGAAGATGAAGCAACAACCCATGCTATTGCTTTCTACATTTGACAATCCATGTGACAGTCAACCCAGTCCAATTAAGCTTTAAACAATCCAGTTGTGTATTCTATAGCGGTTAACGGCGAGTGATCAATTTATAACAAACATAACGTTAATGATTGATTTGTAACTTTTAAAAATCAGTGGTGAAAATAAAAACTTATTCAAATATCAACAACAATTTATGTAGTTTACATTTATTTATTATAGTCATTGTTAATATTTTGTTTTGCAAAAGTTTCATTTCATTATTATTAGATATAATTGCATATTGTGTCCCCAAATTAAGCCTCACATTTAAATTAACTCATAAACTTTAAAATATTATATATTAGTCCATAAACTATAGGCTCATTCTAAATTAAGTTTTAAACTTAAAACATTCTATATCGATCATCACACTATCAGTATCGCTTCATCTTGATCTCTTCATTAATATATTGTTAACTTTACTAAAATTAAAAGGTCATGATAATTGAACTTGATCTAAATTAATCTCCAAACTGAATAATAAATATCATATCAAAATTTTCCTTAACTGTTGTCTCTGAAACATTGATCGAAAATCCTTGTGCATTTATTTTCCCATTCAAATGTATATAAATTCCAAATTAATTTCCTTGATTACTCCCTCATTACCTCTAATTGACATGGGTTAGGTCACTAAATTTTCAATTTGTTTTGGAAACTTTAACAGTAGCATCGAAGGCCGAAACAAGACATGTTATCTCAACCACGTTTGTTCAGTTTCCGATATTCGCGACAACAATAGCTACGATAACAACTTCTACAATTAAAGTGTTTATTTAAAATGAAGAATACAGACTTTATGATGAAGAAAGAAAAATAGCAAGAGAGATGAATCGAAAGGTTGATCAAAGTAATTAAACCGTATCAGGTCAATTGATTTAATGCATAACATTAATATTTTATTATTACAATAACGACTATTAACGATAAGTGACCGATCTATTATAAATAGATAATATCAATAATTAAATTATTTCTTTAAATATCATTAGTGAAAAAATATTTATTAAAACATCAATGATTATTTAATATAGTTGACTCATTTCACCTCCGAGTAAAATGAAATTACCGAAATTACTCAGTTGGTAAAGCACAATGTTCTTTATCTTGAGGTCGTAGAATCGAGTCTCACGGAGGATATTTCATAATTTAGAAGTCTCCTATGAAAATTGTTCTCAACCTAATGTTGGAGTCAGTCTACTATCTTACCTCTCATTACCCCATTACATAACAGTCATTTGCTGTCGTGATATTCTCTCCAGTCGGATGAATAATTACCATACTCATCTCACACTTCCCACTTCTACTATTACCTAAGAAGAATAAAAAAAATTAGTACAAACGCAATTTGGGGTTAATGTTTTCTTGGTCATTGGATGTTACTCTCCCAAAAAAACCCTCCTTTGTCTTTTAATTTTGGATAATTTACTATATTGTTTTTCGCTTCAATTAATTACAATGGGAAAGAAAAAGAGAAGTTCCCAACTCAATAAACTCGACCTTCCTCCTTCTTCGGGTATGTTTCTCTTTAATCTTTATTTATATTTTGTTTCAACAAAGAAATTTATTTTTGTGAAAGAGTTTATAAATGAAAACCATTGGTCAATTTTGTAAAAATTCGGTGCTATGATTTGGGTTTGTGTTAAAGAAAAGGAAATGGGGTTTTCAGGTTTGTTGCGATTTTTAATTTGTTAATTGGTTTTAATTTCTTGAATTGCTAATTGAAGCTATTATTTTATGTTAATGTAATGAGAATGCTTGTTATTGATGTTTTTTGTTTGTTTGTTCAGAATATTTGATATGGTGTAGTACAATTCTGGGATTTATGAATTATGAGATTTGAATTGGGAAGAAGTTTATTTTGCTAGTAAATAGGCTGGACAATCATATGCTTTAGCTCTTAAACCTTGAAAATCAGAAAGTAAGGGCAAAAATATCCAATAATATTCTGTGTATGATACATTTGCCCCTGAATGATTTTAAGCACACGGCTTTGTTTTGCTTAGTTGCCATTCTAAGTTAGATCATATTGGCCGGCTTGTTATTCGGAAGCTTAGTTTGATCATATTGGCCTGCTTGCTATTCGGAAGCTTAGTTTGATCATATTGGCCTGCTTGCTATTATGAAGCTTAGGCTGTTGAATGTAGCAAACTATTGTCATTGGACATCCTCCTTAAAGGTTCATCAAATTCGAATCATTGCCAAGTGAGCTTCGGTTCGGTTTTCGTCAACTTTTAGGCCTTTGATATTTAGTTGATCACCCGTTTATGTTTGAAAGGAAACTGCAACAATCTTTCTTTTCTGTTTCCTTTTTACTTGCCTTTTTAAGTGTACCATTTGTTTGCACCACTCTTTTGCAATCCACTACATTCTTTTCCGCATTCTTATCCTTGTTTTTGGTTTAACGTAGTTCTGCCATCTTGATGTTGTCAGATGCTATGTTATTGAAACTCGGGTGTGAGTGTTGGATAAGGGCATGGGTCCCACACGAGTGTGTTTAATCTTTTCTAAGTTTTCCATACATTTGAAAGGTACTTCAAGGGTCATAGCCATGTCCGAGAATATGTAACATATTGGTACTTTAAGAAAACTGAAAAGTCATGACAACATTGATTAGATGAGATTTTGGTGATTTTTGTGGTCTCAGTACATGAAATATGTTCATGCGATAGAAGTTTTGACCCATCTTTGGCTTAATAATCTAATATAGCTAGGTATTCTCCCTTATATATTTAAATGTAAACAATTAGAATGAAAATAATCATTGTACCTTTTGTTGCATATTGCAGAGCACATGCCGTGGTCTTCTGGGACAGCGTTGTTATCCAAAGAGGTTTTGTTCGTTTCCTCATTCATTTATGAAAAATCATTCATTCCCTGGTGTTTTTTTTATTTATAGTTCTGAGACATCTTTTTTATGCCGTTTTTCCTCCATTGATTTGTCAACTGAATTGTCTGCATTTTTCGTTGATTTCCCCCTTCCTTTTGTCGCTTTCTTTTATAGCACTATTCGAATTTGGATGATGGCATTGATGTTGGAGATAGTTCTGTGAAGCTACTTAATTCCAACTCTTCTGTTGCTCATCATCGTTACAATCTTGGGCGTGCGATATTTTTAAAAAGATCACGCCATTACTATGGTCATCAATACTCGCGGCGAAACTCCGGTAGCCGTTCAAATCCATCAACTTCTCGTGGCCTGATTAGTCCTTTACTTGATGAGAGGTTATCCTTCAAGTGTGCTCAATACAAACCTGATTCAGGACACTATGCAGGTGGTATGTATCTTTATTTCATCCCTACAATATGTTCCATAGCATATTATCATTTTTATCTCATCAAGATCATTACATCCAGAAACTCAGCAAATTTTAGAACTCATATATATATATATATATATATATATATAAGAATTGGAATTATTTAAGCTTCAAACTAAGTGTTGCTTGTTCCTTTCGGTATTGGCCAGTGACTTCAGTTTACAAATTTATGCAGATGGTAGGGAAAAAGCATTTGGCTTTGGCAGACCAGAAAGAATTAGGTCTAGTTCATTGGTGATGGATGTAGTATCATCAGACAAGTTGATGGCAGTTTGTGGCGTATGTCAAAAGCATGTCAGACGGAAACCTTATTTTCTCGGAAATTCTCCGGCTTCTGGTGAATTTTCTGTTGTGGCAGTACTAGTTTGTGGCCACGTATACCATGCCGATTGTTTGGAAGAAAGAACAAGCTTCGAGGACAGGGGTGATCCGCGGTGTCCATTGTGTTCAGCTTCACCATAACTAATTTGATACTTCTAGCTAAAAGTGATTTTAGAAATATCGACATGTTTATCGTACTAATCTAGGACATAAATATAGTGTGTTTGTGTATGATCTAATCTGCAGTTTCACTGATTAGAATCTTAACCATGCAATTGTATTGCTAATGTTACAGCTAGTTAGCAGACATTAGAGCTTGAAAATGCTCATCCTGCACCTTTTAAACCCCATTTGCTTGGCAAGCATGGAGAGCAGTATAGATTTTCTTAAGAGGCTTTTTGCTTTAGGTATACTTTTAAATCTGTTATACTTCATTCGGATCCCCTGCAAGCCGCATCTACCCTCCTACTCCTTCGTCATTCAAAACCTCTGGATGACTCCTCTAATTGAATCTTTCGTAGACTCATATTCTTTGGTCATCAACAACCTTTGATATGATCTATAAAAGATCCACGTGTTTTGTCAAAGTCGAATCTAGTAACGGTCATATCTATTCAACCTGCTAGTATATAATAGTAATCATGACTTTTGGTACGACACCTACACTAAGAGTCCTTATATATAACTCCCTACATCAAACAGAAGGAATCCTCTTTTCTCCTTAGACTTTCTTGATTGCCATTAACCAATCTTCATTAATCATCAATAACTCTATCGTAAAAACCATTGATGATATGACTTTCTACTCAAATTAGGAGTAAATCATTTACAATCACCACAACCTAAATATTATCATCTAACAAAATCTTTAAACATAAAATTTGCTATTCTCAAACGGTATCATAAACTCTAAAATAATCAAATCGATCAAATTAACTTGATTAATAAACAAAAACTTGATTCCATCAATTTTAGCTATCTTACCAAGTCTCAAATTCAGATCAATGGACTAAAGGTGAAATTTGTGACCAAGAATGTGATTAAAAATTATAAACTAAGTGTTAGAAGTGCTGCTTGCAAGGACCGCATAGCGCAGTGGATTAGCGCGTTTGACTTCGGATCAAAAGGTCGTGGGTTCGACTCCCACTGTGGTCGATCGGTTAAATTTTTTTTGCTTTTTGTAACTTTATTGTTTTGATTTTGATACGAATCCTATCGTTTTGCCAACTTATAAAACCTTCTTTGCAAACTAGCATCCATGGCGACGAAGGTAGCGTAGCCAAAGAAGGTTGCCTGGATCGCAGAGAAAGTGCGGCAAACTGTTTTATGAGATTTCTTCTTGCAGCAGCCAACAAAGAGGTGTTCTTACGAGGGTGACAATGGTTACGAGGATCATGATGGGTTCGGGAGCGTGCAGGTGATGCAAATGGGTGCTGAATGGGTCAAAAACGTACTGCTTCTCTGGAGTGATATCGGCGGCGGACTAGGGACGCTTTTCACATCGATTTTGGTGATGAATACATCTTAGAACTTAACCAACAGTAACATTAAAGAAAGATTAAAAAAAAGTGTGATGTAGTATGGTATAATAATAATTATAATTCAGAAAATTTATACATTTTATTAATTTGATATAGTTTTAGAGAGCAAAATTGTTATTATACTAATGTAACAAATTTTGTTAAGTTATAAATATAATTAAAAAAATGTGATATTAGTGACTTGGAGAATAATTCGGTGACTAAAATAGAAAAATGATAAAAATTGGATGACAATGATAAGAATTTACCCATATAAAAAGACAACACAAGAGAACATATGTCAACGATCAACAGAAAAGGACTCAAAAAAGCAAGAAAAATCCTCTTCTTCAACTGCAAGTGCAACCGATACCTGTCAGAGTTCACTCCCCATACTTAACCGAAAGCACTAGCCACACGAGACAAAAAGCAGATTATCAGCCGCCTCACGGCACACATGGGAAAACGCAACAGCCGCAAACAACTCTGTTCCAACAGGGGGTACGGGCAGCAACATGACCGAGACAAACCTCTCTAATAAGCCCCGCACTAAATCTAAGCATGCCCTCAACACTTGCACAACATGATCCAATCTTCATCTGCATTGCATTAAAGCACAACAGAGGGAGGAGTATCTCTCACTTAGGGATCACAATTTAACTCCAAGCTGACGGGTTTTGTTCTAACCTGATTTAATAATAAGACAATTTCCTTTTTAAATCGAGTCAAGATCGAGTTTAAGGGTAAAAAATCTCTAACTCGACTCAACCCGAGATAATAATTAAATTTTCTTCTATAAATTTAGAGATAATTACTATAATGTCATTCTCTATAATTTTTAATTAGATCCTTAATAAAAATGTTTTTTATATATTTATATTGGGTCGGATGCATATTCTTATCCTAAAAAATTGGGTAATTTGATCGCATTGTGTGTGAAATAATCTTATTATTTAGTTACTGTCTAAATACTTTATCCTAATAAAAATAAGATGACCGTATAATTTAATGACACGGATGGTAATATAAAAAGGTGAGTCTTGTCCTGACTACCATGGTCCCTCGAACGCTAATGATTTTGACGCTTTCATCTGCAATAGCGGTAGTGATGTCTTCTACTCAACTAGTAATAAACGAAGATGGCCCCTTCGTAATTGACATCTATTACCATTCACACATTGAATAACTGGATCCATTACTGATAAGAAGGCGGGGAATGAGGGGCACGTTGTTACTTCAGCGGAACAACTTTCAACCAATTACTGCTATGCTAACGGTAAATTTTCTTTCATTATACTACTCACTACTAGCAACTCAATTTCTAATCAATTAAGAATTGAAGTTTACACACATTTCTACCCTGTGATATATGTTTATAATTTTCTTTTTTAATATCATGGAAAGCATCTATCTTTATGTTCATGCTATTTTCAGGTTCCCCTGTTAAGTCCCTGAGAATTCAAGCTCCCCGTTGCAATGCTATTTAATGTCGAAATGGAACCAGGATAAATGTTGAGGGTTTCAAAGAACACGTTGAAAGGGATGACATGATCCGAAAATCATGTAAGATTATCCCCTAATATTAACACGTTACAGAATGACTTGATTAAGAACTTGACGATAATAAAGACTTGATTGCAGAGCATACGACTCCAAGGGCTTACTTGCTGTATTGGAGAAATGAGAGAATTAAGCGAGCGGTTAAGGACTCGAACTCACCCACTTTGTCTCTTATTACTTCAATTGAGCCATAAATTCTCTACATTTTGCAACTAAGTATTCATTATCGTCAAACTTTTAATTAAATAATCGTGTGGAGTCTTAACACTACCCCTTCAACATTTATAAATACTGGGATGGACAGCTCTACAGAATTGGGTGGAGGGAGAGAGACAAATGTTAATGGTTTCTTAACCAACATCTAGTTGTAAAACGGAAGCAATCTCAATGCATTAATTTATTGTGTCTGCTAAAGACTCTATTTTTGAAGCTAAAGAGTTATAAAGCCGACCTTTCTTTGCTTTGATAATTAATTTTGGAACCCTTTTTCGCATATTCCCCAAAGTTTCATATTTTAGGAAATACCGAAATGGAAAATCTTCGACTTTGTTAATATTTGGAATTAATTCAGGAAAGCTCAACAAAAGCAATTCGTTAAATAATCAATAAACTCCTTGCCTATTCCACCACTTAAAAGAATTTAAAAACATTGTCAGTAAACCAAAAAGAATTTAATTTACGTTAATATTATTTTTTTATAAAAAAAAAAATCAAAGCACACAATAATATGATGATTCACTTAATTAGCATCTATCAATGAAATATTGTTCTGTAAGAAGTAGTATCGTACATACATATCATTAAAAGGATTAATCATGAATCTGAAAATATTTTTAATAATATGATAGTTTAATTCATTAATCGATTTATTAAATCTAAAAACATACACATCTATTATTAGAATTGAGTAATTATAATAAATATTTTGTAAACCTAATCCACGTGTGTGGAAAATTACAATATAAATTACTGGATTGAAGGCAAAGGGCCAAGGAATTAATGCTTTGTAAGCAGTACCATATTTATTGCTTACCTACCAACTACTCACATTCTTTCTATCCACACGCTTTGGCTTTGCTTTTACATCCAAATCTAAAAAAATACATTCTTCCCCTAACAATGAAATAAGTTCATAATTTATACCAATTTAATTCTAAAATTCATTCTTTGCTTATGTAGTAGGAAATTGATTAAAGTTTTCAAAGTGTATGAATTTTATCTAAAAAGAAGAAACATACTATATGTGTCGAAGATATATATTTGTACAAGCACAAGCTAAGAGATATGAATCTTATCTTCATTCACTCAATGATGTACATATTTTGAGCTACGATTTTGAGAATTGAGAAGTGCATGTGAGATTTGAAAATTACATGAATAAAGTTAGATTTTGAGTTATTAATTAAAGATATGTATTGAATTTGCTCGGACCATTTTATGATATGCATGATTTATAGGGACTAGTTTATGATAACTTAGAGTAAGGGACTAACTTTTCAATTTTAATAAAGTAAAAGAATTGTATCCAAATTAGACCATTTTACATGATATATTAACAATTACAACATATGCAGCATTGAATATTAATAAGTAAATGAATGAAGTTATAGGTGAGGTTTGAGTGTGTTGAAGATGATTATTGTTTTCTCTCCCCTCCTTAAATGTTACAGTTGGTGTATCTGCCAACCAAGCCTCTTGCTTTCTTCTTCTTCTATCATTCGACTTTTCTCTCTTTTATAGACACCTCTCCCTCTATGGATTTTTGCTCATAATTACTACAATCGTTGTAGTCTTTTAGATCATCTAGCTGTTAGCTGTTGTTGTTTGGAAGAAAGAAAGAAAAAATGGATCCGACCCTTGATTCCAAGCCTGCTTCGGAGCCTGTTAAGACGAAAAAATGGAAGAAAAGAGTACGGTCGTCGTCGCCGCCGCCGCCATGTGCTTTGGTGTCTTACAAGGAGTTGCCGGAGTACATGAAGGACAATGAGTTTATTCTGAGTTATTATAGGGCTCATTGGCCTGTCAAAGAAGCACTCTTTAGCATCTTTCGTTGGCATAACGAAACACTTAACGTTTGGACGTGAGTTGAAGCCCTGAGTTCCATTCTTTTTTTCTTCGTGATTTTGAGTTTTATATAATTTGATTTTGGTCTTTTTGATGAACTCTGCAGACATTTACTTGGGTTTGTTTTATTTTTGGGATTAACAATGACGCACTTGATTCAAGTCCCTCAGGTGGCGGATCTCATTGCCTTCTTTACCAGGTTCGTTTAAGGTTTTAATCCTTAATTTTAGCCAATTTAATTTTACTTTTTTAGTAATATTTAGAGGTATCTTTTAAAGTTGTTTGGAATCTTCAATACGCCAATTCCCTTTTAAGATGCTCCTTAAGATCCATTCTACGATAGTTTTATCACAAGAATACAATGTATGATTGTTGGAATTTCAATAAATTGTATAATTGAGAGATCCCTCAATAATACTCTGTGATAATAATTAATCATTATTTCATGTGTTTAATTTGTTAATATTTTGGATGTATGTATGTATGTGAATTTCAATGTGCCAAGAATTTATGTTATTAAATTGATATCGCAGGTATTTTCCCATGAGTGGCGACCTGAATGTTTCTCATGATCCTCAAGACCACTTTATGGTGAGTTCCATTTATTCATTGATTATATTTGTCACACTGCAAGTTTTATAGTTTTTGGTTATGCCATGGAGAGTCTGATTTTGATCATTGCAGAGAGCAATACCAGCGAATCTCATCGATTTGAAGCTGGAATCGGACGTTGCGCGCGTAACGCGGTGGCCGTTCTACGTATTCTTAGCAGGCTCCATGTTCTGCCTCCTATCGAGCACCGTTTGCCACCTTTTTTCTTGCCACTCGCACCATCTCAACTTGTCTTTGTTGCGGCTCGACTATGCCGGGATCACCACCATGATCATCACATCATTCTTCCCACCAATCTATTACATTTTTCAATGCGATCCGCAGTGGCACTTCATCTACCTCGGTGGGATCACGGTTCTAGGCTTGTTCACCATCGCGACACTGTTATCGCCGGCTTTGTCGACCAAGAAATTCCGAGGATTCCGAGCTTTACTCTTTTCTTCCATGGCACTCTTTGGCATTATCCCCGGCATCCACGCCGCCATTGTCAACTGGTCTAATCCGCGCCGCAATGTCACACTGGCTTACGAGCTGGCCATGGCTATGTTCTATTTGACGGGGACCCTGTTCTACGTTAGCCGAATCCCGGAGAGGTTCAAGCCTGGATGGTTCGACTTAGCAGGCCATAGCCACCAAATATTCCACGTCCTGGTAGTGATGGGTGCATTGGCTCATTATGGTGCTTCTCTTGTATTTCTGGACTGGCGCGATCGCCATAGCTGTTGAGTGATCTTCATTCATTGTAGCTTCATGCAATATATTCAAAGAATTGTACTTGAAATTTATGTATTCTTTGTTTCATTTGTTAGTGAATTGACGCAAGTTGAAGAAAAGCTTTCTTCACTTAAATATATTTGTAAACTTGTAATTTATTTGTTTCTCATTTATGATTTTATTAGGGTTTATATCTAATGCGTTGACCGTTAATAAATTCATACCAAGAATTTGACTCAATTATCGAGATGTTATATTGCCGGAGTTAAACTTAGCTCCTCATGGGTTCGGTCATTGCCGGTTCAGCCAACCACCTGATAACTGAACCAATAGCCTTCTTCGCCGGCAGTGGCCACGGAGACATTCATAAAAGCATGCTTCACCATTGGAAGGACAAAGATGAGGAAGTCCAAGTCCATGAGTACCTTCCTAAAGGCCTAGATTACAACGAACTAATGGGGAAGAGAAAATTCTGCTTGTGCCCGAGTGGCTTTGAAGTGGCGGAGTCATTTTATGCTGGATGCTTTCCAGTGATCATTTCGAATAGTTATGTGCTTCCGTTTAGTGATGTACTTGATTAGAGCAAATTCTCGGTTGTGATTCCAGTGGAGAGGATGCTGGAGATTAAGAGGGTTCTGAAAGGGATACCGGAAAAGTAATATCGGGAAATGAAGAAGAGGGTATTGAAACTGAGAAGGCATTTCGAGCTTAATAGTACGGCTAAACCTTTTGGCATCCTTCATATATGTTACTTCATTTTATATGGCTTAGAAGGCTTAACCTTAGGCTATCAGATTAACAACTTTTATCAACACTTACTGAACTCATATTCTTTTAGGTTTTATTTTTTGGTCCTTCCAACTATGTTTGAAATTGGAATTTAGTCCCTACACTTTGAATCGGACATTTTTGGTAAAATTTGACACAGCCAAAACAAAATGAACAAAAATCTATGTTCCATTTCAATATCAATATCAATGTGAAGAGGGGATTAGCTGATAACACCCTGAAGTAAAAATTAACCCTAAATATTGGAAAATGAATTAAAAAAAACAGGAAAATTATTTTCTGAACTGAACTATGCTATATGATACAGATCCTCTAAAAGGATTGCTGACCTACCTGCTAATTAGCAACTGAATGGTGGAGCACGCTGGGTTTCCTTTTGAATCGGAACCCACTGACAGAAAACGTTAGGAGGATTTATTTGACGGGAAGGAACCTGACATGAGTACAATGTTTTAACTTGGACGGAGCTTCTTGTGACTTACCAAGCACAAGATCGATGTAAATTGCAGTCATGGCGGCTTCACTACAGTTGGGTACCAGGGACAATACTTGTGTGTCAAACTGGTGTGCACGATCAACTTCACCTTGTATTGCATGCAAGGCGGCAAGATTTGAGTAAAGCATTCCACGTGCCTCTTCTGGCTTAAGAACATGAATTCCTGTGAGCTTTCAGGGGAAGGATTCCTGGCAGCTGCTGCTCCTGCGTTTGGTTCTTCACAGTCAACAGGTTTCTCCATTCGCCATTGCTCACAGTCCTCTTGACCGAATGGCGATTCAACATAATTTCCCCCGGACAAATAAATGGACAAATGCTCTGCAGCTTCCTTAGGCTTGTTAAGCAAGCAGAGGGCCTCTGCTGCATAGACATGACCTAGAAAGATGTAGATTCTCAAATAACCCGGTAGTTCTAAGAGAGATCGCGCTCTAACTCTACATATGCCAGGTTAGCTAGAAGAGCTTGCTTAATCATCTGATTTTCTCTTCTGCAAATATCTTCATAATAGGAGATGGAATTCTTAATCATCTCGGCTCCCCCCTTTGACTCTTTCAAATCCACGTTTGAGTTAACCAGCCCTAGTGACAGAGTTAAAGCCTTGGAGTCTATGCTGGGTAAGTTCTTATGGTTTGAGTTCTTGGAAGATGCCCCACCATTAGATTCATTCTCCTCCAAGGATGAATTGGAGGGTAAAACAGAATCTAAATTACTCGAATCAGAACAGTTCAACAAGATCAATGCATTATAGAGACACTACCTAAAAGGGTAATGAAAGCAAAGGCTGTTCATCTACACCTAAAACCCAATCGTCTTTCCAACAGAATCTGCAAGTTCGTTTCTGGATATTCCGTCCTCAATTAGAAGCTTCCTCCACCTTCCCTTTCCAATAACATTGACCCTAATTTCTGATCTGTTTGATGGAGTCTGACTTCCTTTTACAAGTCTTTTTTCTACAGCCATTAGACAGCATTCAGCAAAACGAAGCCACAAGAGAGGTATTTTGTAGAAAATCAAACTTGCCTTCTGGAAACCCACAATTATATGTTATCAGGAGAGATTTATCCTGTGAGAATGTTAATAGGTTTAGAGGTTTCTCCTTAAGAAGAGATGAACAATTACTAAGCGCCTTGGAAAAGAACACCGCAGAGGTATTATACTTCCCAAGTTGATAGTGAATGCAGCCAAGATTATTGTAAAATATGCTTGACATTGTTACATCTGTCCGGTTACTTGATGCCATCAACAACTTGATGGCTTTTCTATGGTTTCCACAAGCATACTCAAGCTGGGCCTTCAAGAGGAGAGCCATAGATGAATCTCTCCCTCGAGCAATATTCATGGCATACTTGACTTCACGCTTTGCAAGCTTTACATTTCTAGTTAGAAGCAGAAATCGAACCTTGTAAAGTTGCAACTTGAGCTTCGGATCAACACCAAAGGTAGATCTATCCACTATGGTCCTGCAAAGATCATTTGCAGAAGTAAGACCAGCAGACCTTGATAAGTTCTGTCCACCAATATCCAGTGAGGAAAACAATTCATCCAGTGGGTACTCAGATAGACTTCTAGATAGTGGATTCTCATAAGCATTTACATTAGCAGCTAAATCTGAAGTAGAAGCATCTGAGACCAATGAACTGCTTGGAACTGAGGATAATTTTCCAATTAGATTTGTGGACTGTTGTATTACAATGTTACCATTGTCCCCTTGGTTCACATTACCAACACAAAATGCTTTTCCCAAGTAGTCTAACACATCCTGGAAACAATTAAAATTGTTTTTGTAGAATTCAGAGTAATTCTCTGTAATTTCTTATTCTTTTCAATAAGACAGATTACATATTTATATACAAAATATCTCTCTAAAGTAGGAAACTTTAAGAAAGGAAAAATAATAATCCTAGGATATGATTCCTTAAAATAAGGGATTGTAGAAATCTATTTACAAAATCATATCTCTATAGGAATGGTAACAAATCATATCTCTATAGGAATGGTAACAAATCATCTCTATAATTCCTACACTCCCCCTCAAGCTGGAGAATATACATTGTATAATCCCAGTTTGAATAGGAATTTATTGAAAACAGGCTTTGGCAAAGCCTTAGTAAGAATGTCTGCAACTTGTTCTTCTGAAGGAGTATGAAAGTGTGGCTGTCTTTTTGTTAACTTGATCAGCAATAAAGTGCCTATCAATCTCAACATGCTTTGTCCGATCATGTTGAACTGGGTTCTTGGCAATTTGAATAGCAGATTGATTATCACACAAAACTTCAAAGTGATCCTCTTGATTAGTGACAAGTTCTTTCAGTAGTTTAAGTAGCCAAATTCCTTCGCATATTACCAATGCTAGTGCTCTAAATTCAGCTTCAACACTACTTCTTGAAACGACAGATTGTTTCTTACTTCTCCAAGTTGTAAGGTTTCCCCAAACAAAGGTGCAGTAGCCACTAGTGGATCTCCTTTAAGTAAGGTCTCTGGCCCAACTAGAATCTGTAAAGTTCTTAACAATTCTGTCTTCTGTCTTCTTAAACACTAAACCGTGTCCTGGAGTTTTTTTCAAGTACTTGAGAATTCTATTTGCTGCTGTCATATGCTCTTCAGTAGGATTAGTCATGTGTAGACTTATCACATTTACAGGAAATGCTATATCTGGCCTTGTCAAGGATAAATAAATTAGTTTCCCAACTAATCTTTGAAATTTCTCTCTGTCTACCAAGGACTCATCTTCTTTGTTAAATTTCAAGCTTGCCTCCATTGGTGTATCAATCGGCTTACAACCAAGAAAACCAGTTTCTTTGAGTAAATCAAGTACATATTTTCTTTGGTTGATCACAAGTCCTTCTTTTGACCTTGCCACCTCCATTCCTAGGAAATACATTAGCTTTCCCAAGTCCTTGGTTTCGAATTCCTTATTTAACAACTTCTTCAAATTGCAAATCTCTTCTTCATCATCTCCGGTAAGAATTATGTCGTCCACGTACACAATAAGGATAGCTTTCTTATTTGTAGAACTTACTTTGATGAAAAGAGTGTGATCGGCGAGGGATTGCTTGTAGCCGTTTTTTAGGATGACTTTAGTGAACCTCTCGAACCAAGCTCTGAGCGATTGTTTTAACCCGTATAGAGACTTGTTGAGCTTGCACACCTTGTTACTTCCTTCAACAGACTTTAAGCCAAGTGGCAACTTCATATAGACTTCTTCTTCTAGCTTGCCATTAAGAAAAACATTTTTTACATCAAGTTGGTGTAATTTCCAATCGCAATTTACAGCCAAACTTAGGAGTACTCGAACAGTATTCAACTTCGCCACAGGTGCAAAAGTTTCTGTGAAATCTATCCCATATGTTTGTGTAAAGCCTCTGGCCACTAGTCTCGCTTTGTATCGTTGGATGCTACCATTTGAGTTATACTTTACAATAAAGATCCATTTACAGCCAAAAGCCTTTTTTCCTTGAGGAAGGTCCGTAACAGTCCAAGTAGCATTTTTCTCCAGTGCACAAATTTCCTCTTCAACAGCCCTTCTCCATTTTTAATCCTTTAGAGCTTCAGCTATGCTTGTGGGAACCTGTTCTTTATCCAAGTTTGTTGTAAATGCTTGAAAAGACGGCATCAATGAATTATAACCAGCAAATTTTTCAATAGGATGCTTGGTGCATTGTCTAACCCCTTTTCTAATAGCAATAGGGAAGTCATCTAGAGTAGGGGAAGTGGACTTACTGATTTTTTCTTCTATTTCGACAGCTGGACCCAAATCCAATTCTCGGTAAGCATCAGATTGCAAAACAGCCTCAGGAATATGTTTTCTTTTCCTTGTATAGAAACGAAGCTGTTTGATTGGTGTTGTTTGTGGAATATTTTGAATGAGAGTAGGTGTATTTTCAGAAATGGTATTTAAAGTGGATATGGGTGAAGTAGTGATAGGTACTACCGGTGGATCAATGGAAGTAGTTACAGGTGACAAATCTGTAGGTAAGGACAAAATTGGTAGCAATTATGAAGGTTGAGAATGAAGAGTAGGAGGAAATACCTGATGTGGCTGAAAATCCTTCCATGTCTCCCCCTGAATTTTAGCATGAGTGAAATAGAGATCATGCTCATAAAATGTTATATCCATAGTGGTAAAAAAAATTTGAAGGAGGATGATAAGTGAAGAATACCCAACCAGTACACACTTTAATGATTTAAGATCTAACTTGGACTTATTAGGAGCAATGTTTTGGATAAAAACAGTACAACCAAATATTTTAAGTGGAAGAATGGAGGAGATAGGTTTAAAATGGGGAAAGTATTGCAGAAATATAGATTGAGGTGTTTGAAATTGTAAAACCTTACTAGGCATTCGATTGATTAAATATGTGACAATTAATAAGGCTTCCCCCCACAAATATTTTGGAACATTGGTGGTAAATAGAAGAGAACGAGTAACTTCAAGGAGGTGTCTATTTTTTCTTTCGGCAATATCGTTTTGTTGTGGGGTGTCAACACAAGAACTAATCTGAACTATGCCCTTTTCCCTGAAAAACGCACCTAAAGACTTAGCAAAAAATTCACTACCATTATCAGATTTGAAGAGCTGAATTTTAGACCCAAATTGAGTGAGAACCATGTTATAGAATTGGGTAAAAACACCTGCAGTTTCAGATTTATCTTTTAGCAAATAAGTTCAAGTTATCCTACTGTGATCATCAATGAAAGTGATAAACCACTTACAATTATCAGCATTCTTCACCCGAGAAGGACCCCAAATATCACTGTGGATCAAAGCAAAAGAGTGAGAAGGCTTATATGTAGAAGGAGAATAAGTTGATTTAGTATGTTTGGCAAGAGAGCAAACTTTGCAAGAAAAAGAATTTGGCCTTTTATGAATGAATAGAGCAGGAAAAACTTTTGCAAGATAGTGAAAATTAGGATGACCTAAACGATAGTGACATAACATACCATTATCAACTTTTTCTAAAGCGGTGAAAGATTTCGAGATTTCGGTTTTAATAGAGGCATGAAGAATATAGAGACCATTCTGCAAGCTGGCCTTACCAATCATCTTCTTCGAGTTCAGTGCCTGCAAGGTACAATCAATATCATTAAAAATTGCAGAGCAGTGCAAGTCGGTGGAAAATTTACTAACGGAAACGAGATTGCAAGCCAGATTTGGTACGAAGAGGACATTTTTAAGTATAATCTGGTCATTGAGAATAACAGTGTCATGTCATTCTATTTTGCACAAAGAACCATCAGCCGTTTTGACAACTTTACCAAAGTTTGGAAAAAATTGCAAAACAAATCTTTATTACTAGTCATATGATCCGTAGCACCAGAATTGAGGATCCAATTAAGGGACGACTGGGAGGAGAAAAAAACTGTAGCATGAGGTTTACCTTCTGGTTCTTTCATGACCAGATTACCTTCTGATTGAGCAGCAGAACAAGAAAAATTTTCTGGATTTGAAGTGATCTCTGGAGTAGGAGAAGAAGTTGTGGACATCATCTAGATTGGAAAGAAACCGTAACCTAAGCTCTGATATCATGTAGAATTCAGAATAATTCTCTGTAATTTCTTATTCTTTTCAATATGACAGATTACATATTTATATACAAAATATCTCTCTAAAGTATGCAACTCTAAGAAAAGAAAAATAATAATCCTAGGATATGATCCCTTAAAATAAGGATTGTAGAAATCTATTTACAAAATCATGTCTCTATAGAAATGGTAACAAATCATATCTCTATAGGAATTGTAACAAATCATCTCTATAATTCCTACAGTTTTAAAATCAAAGTTAAAAGATACAAACAACAATTGCGAGTAAAAGACCAACATGCTTAACAGAATTGTGCAGACATAAGACATAAGCTAGCTTTTTATCATTTTTTCCTTTCCCCACCCCAACTACAAGGACAACAGTTAAGTAATATCCATCCTACAGTGATATCTAAAGTACTTTCCTGAAAATTAGCAAGGACTGTTTCGCTTTGGAAGGAATTTCAAGTACTTGCAATACAAATATTTAGAACTTACTGCAGATTTTGAAGCATCACAGCTAGCTAGCACAACATCCAGCAGCAAGAGGCAGATATGAAGAGCTGTTGTCTGCATATTAAAGAAAAGGGAATGTTAGTACAAACCAACAATAATTAAAAGAAAATGACAAAAAATATAAAGCTAACATACCTCATCTATCGGTTCAATATTTTGATACAGAGGTTCAAGAACCGTTAATGCCTTAGCATATTCATGAAGGTGGAACCAAATAACTGCCTATAGATCAATTCACAACAAACATGTTACTCCAAGCCATCAATGAAAAGATTATTGCTTCTGAACTCTTGAAAAAACAGAAAGAAGCATACTATGTTTAGAGAAACCACAGAGGTATCAAATTCATCAATGTATATAGTACTGGAACAATGTGAAGCAGAAAATTTATGCGTAGTTGAACTGCTTTCTGTTGAACCTGAAGTAACTTTATTTCCAACATTGCTACCGGACTCCGCCTGTTCCCCAGATGCAAGAGCAAGCTCCTCGAATCTCTTCTGAGCCAACCAAGGGCAAAATCATAATAGATGTCAAAGCCATTGCAGTGAAGCTACTGGTAGTAAGCACAGTTTCTGGAATCTGAAGGTAAATGTATAAAATGGTAATTCAACTATATAAAAATGGAGGTCGAAATTGGATTATTAATCAATTGTTTCAAGGAATTTCGACGTTCGAAATTACATAATAATCTAGTAGCAGTGAGCCACAAAATACCCAACAAAACAGCAGAGAATAAACTTCAAATCCCAACTTAAAATAAATAAAACAGAAAAGAGCTAAGAAATGTATCGAGGCAATCACATCCGTTAATGAAACGAATCCATGAGCGTAAAATTTTGAAATACCTTGCCTTAGGATCATCTTCTCTCTTCAGCTTAAGCTGAGCCAATACATCAACGCACTCGGAGAACTTTCTGGACTGGAAGTAAAGAGCGGCATCTTTAGCGAATGCAGCAGTGAAGGAGAGGACTCCTTCGTCTCCGTCATCGGTACCATCTCGATTCGGAGCCGTTGAGGATGATGAATCTCGCGAATCCATGACCAGAGCAGACCAATCAAACTGGCTAAGAAAATTAAAATAATAATAATAATAATAATTTCTTGTAACAAAACAAATGCCGTCCGCTTTCAACAAAATCTCATTTGTGGAATATTTTTCGTAAAATAATCGTCAAAAATTAAAAAATAAATATAACAAATATTAAAACCTGGTCAACCAAATTGGGGAAAAGGTTTTTTTTTTTTGTTTTTTTAATCTAAATGATTAAACTGACCGAGTAGGCAGTGATAGAATAGTTTCGTGTTGCATGAAAGATTATGAAGTACTTTTATCTATTTTGTTTTACTCGTTTCGTTAAGTTTGTTTATTACTTTTATTGCATGCATTTTTTGATTAATTTAAGTACTTTTATTTATTAAAAAAAATCGTGCCACGAATAGATTTTAAAACTCTTTATGGGGAGGGAAAACATAGATAATTTTTTTCTATTCTTTTATTAGATTTAAAAAATATATATATATATTTTGATCTCGGTGAGAATATTGTTCTCCTAATAACAAGTACAATAAATTTATTTAGATTTATATCCAAACACAATTACTACCCTTTTATCTTATTTGTACATATATACATAAACAAACATCATCATAGCGATAAGTTGATGTTACTACAATTCAATCGCGTCTATCTTCTCCACATCTCCAACATGGCTTCCGAATCTCGAATATCCTGGCTGTCTTGCGACTCCTCGTTTCCCTGCGAAAAGTCGAGACTAGTATAAGTTCGGATCCCGGGACCATGTCCATTGCAGTCCCTCTCCCTTGTTGTGCTCGTCTTACTTCCTTTTGATGCTCTGTTAGTTCCACTCTTTTTCGTTTTGAATTTAATGGTGGCTTAACTCCAGCAATCATACCCTCCTCTGTCAACTCTACTCACTTCGAGCTCCTGTTCTGTGTTGCAGTGATCCAATTCTTGTAGAGGCTTATTCTTCCAATTCTTGACAACTTGTGTAACAACTTGTGCAGAACATGAAGCAGATTTTGGGGATACTCCAAGTTTATTTGCTTGCCATATGTGGAGTTCCAAAAGATTATGGTCTCATCAGAAATGGAGGTATTCCGATGATCCAGTGTTTTCTCGAGGAACGGCATTTTAAGTTTGAGGAAAGATGAATTGAAAGTTGGTAGAGGCTGACTCCTCCGTAAACAATTGAGGATCTCATCCCAGAGGGTTCTGAGTTGATCTTTGACATTTTCATCCTTTATATCTTGATGCGATAACCATTGAAACAGTGAACCGGATATTATCTGCAGTTTTTTCATTCTGAAATGTTATATTACTCGGATTCGGGTGAGTGACAAATATAAATGTGTCCAACGCAGACATGTACACTTTTTTTGTCTAAGCTTTCCTTGTATTTCGAGGATCCTTGGAAGGTCATATTCATTCTCATATCCATGTCCCAATATAGTTGAAATATAAAAATGCATTGGATGTGAGTGTAAGAAAAATGAAAAGTAAAAGCAGTATAGTTGAAATGTGCTCGTCTCTCATTCATGGTTCCATCAAAACTTGTTTGAAAGAAAATAATACCTGCTCAATTTCAGAATGAAAGGGATTACATCGATTTAACTAATGTGCTTGGGCTTATGCTTATGTATTGATCAGCTATATATTGAGAATAAATCCGATTCAAGAGAGTAAATGATGTTTTTCCTCAGCATCTACTGCTAAATGATAAACACAAAGCAAAATACAAACCTCAAAAAATGACAGAATATCTTGCTTCGAGTGAAGGCAACTAATGAAGCGAGTCAATGCAGAAAATACCCTGAAATCGACTCACACAAGAGACATGTAAACAATTTATAAAAGAAAAATCTCAACATGAAGCATAAATAAGCAAGAGGAATATTTACCTTGAATTCACAATACCCGAGGATTGTTCCTCTGCCATGTTTATGTACAAGAATTTCATGAATGTGCAAGATTTTAAGCGACAAAGAAACAACAGCTTATAAGATTGGGGTGAATATTAAGCAACCTAGTCGTCAATAGTTTACATGAAAAAATGTGCATTCTTGGTAATAGAATAAACAAGTAAAATTCTTATTTTTTCTGTCACAAATATCAGATAAACTATGTGGCTAAATTCTTGTGTAGATCATGGTTCAGTTGGATTATTAGACCTTTCTGCTTTTATTTACCCTACAGATGAAACTTCTCCATGGTTAGGACAGCAATGTAAGTAGCTAAATATTGAACATTTCATCCATAAAAATGATGCACTCTTAATTTGAAAAGGCAAAATGGGCTGGAAATCGTGATGAGACAAACTCACAAAAGGGCTTTTTCAAGATCCCGTACAATTTCTGAGCAATTCAACTAAGAAAGACATCAGAATGTGAACCTCATGCAGGTTAATGACGACTTTAGGAACATGAGTAGTTTTAAATGCTTTAATTTACCTGGAAGAAAATTAAAAAATATTGATAATGCCACTGGACTCATTATATACAACACATTCTTTTCCACTTTCACCTGTATCTGAAGTCGGTTTATGTTCCAAAATACATACCAAAACATTGCCAGAGAAAAGAATGCAAGAGAACTCCAGATCCTTGTAACGTAAACCAAGCTCGCTATTATACCGAAATATGCTACTGTTTTCATCCAAACACGAATTTAACATTGCACACAGATCACCACCAAGAGTGTTTGTAGTAGACAACTTAAAGAATGCAGCACAAACAGAAACATAAAACGATTTCCAAATCTCAATAGCCTGTTCAAGTCTTCTCTCTGATAAAATAAAAGATTCTTTCAGGGCGTCACCAGAGTTCAACAGGGTTAAATCTTTCTCAGAACAAGAGAACAAAATGAATGGATATGATAAGAGATGGCGGATGGCCCTATAAAATGATTTGCCAGAATCTGTTTTGAATAGGGAGAGATCCTCCATACCATCAATATAGCCATTAAGACATGTCACCATTGCCATCCATATCTCCATGTACATAAAACCCATGTGCCCATATAATAAACCAACAGAAGCAAGAAAACTTTCCAGGGGATCATCAGAAGACAGTACGGATTTATAAAAACTTTGAAGCCTCTGTAAAATCAATTCCATCTCAGGTGTATTTATAGTTAACTGAACCACCAAAGTGAGGTAGAGTACAGTTAGATTAAACCATGGGTGAAACCATATCCATAAAAGAACACTGGTGCAGTACTTTTGAACAATTAACTGAATCCAGAGTGCCAACATAATTGATGTCTAAAGCCACCTTGTAAAGAGGGGATTCCATAATAGAAGGTTCTAATTCATCCACAGCAGCCTCTATTAAAGAAAGAGAAGTGTTAAACAAGTCACCAACACCTTCTGAACTAGCATCTTCGCCTACTTTTTTTGTGAAACTAAATATTATATTCAAACAGAACATAATGTTATCATAATTATTTAATGGGTTTCTAAACTCCATTTGCACTCCCTTTAAAACAGATCTAAATATCCTGACAGCTGCATCACACGCTGTTTTTCTGCTTTCTGGGGAAATTGTTGCAGTTGCCACATGAGTAATGATAATAGCAATCATCTTAAAGTAGAAATCCAACTGACTAAATAGGAATTGCTTCCATGAGTACCTTCCAGACCCGGGAATTATGGTTCTGGCTGAAAGACGAAGGTTTATCTGGTCCTTTGGATCAGAGATCAAATCTGAACACTTTGCTGATATACAATCTAGAAGCAAATCAAGGCAAAAATTCCATAACTGGATACTTTTACTATCTGGGCCCATCTTTAAAATTGCTTGAAACATAGGATCCAATACCACTTTAATTATTGGAGTTGATGGAGGTATCAAGCTTATGTAGGAGATAACACCATGTGTTTAGGCAGGATGAGAGAACAGATATATCACATTTACTTGAAATGATTCCCGTTAGAGGTGTCATTGTGAGCTTTAAGCTTTTTGAAAATCCATTTAACATCAATTCACTGCTTTTTCCTGAGGATGTTTGTAACTGTTGACTTGCATTCCTTTTGCAGTACAGTATTTGAGGGTGAACCAGCGCATCGATAAGACCTTGCCAGGCAACCTGCAAAATCAAGACAAACATTTTAAGGAAGATGTTCAACAAGCTATGTATACTTCCAAAACAAATTATTTTAAAGCCATTAGTAAAAAGGTAATAAACAAAGCTGTTTGATCCTGAAACACCTTAAACCAGTCTGCTTAAAGGCACATTACAAATTAACATTACACAATTCAATCCCTTCAGATTTTGAACATATCAAAACTTGGACTTGGCTGTCACAGAGGAGCCAACATATAGGGATGCTAAACAATTTTCTGTGCATGTATGGTTTAGTTGTTGGATCCTGTAGTTAGACTTCCTGATCTCTAGATGAATTATGTCCAAGATCTTTCATATTTAATTATGACGAAAGAATATGCATCTGTCTATATCATATGATAGACAGCTGAACTGTGAAACAACAAACCAAGAAAATACATGCGTTCTTATTTGAGTTATATGGCTTTGTACAAGAGATTGTCAAATAGATAGGATAATTCATTTGAGTGAATAGAAGTTCTTGTTCTGCTTTTGTACTCACCTATTTATTGAATAAAATGTTATTAGCCTTTCAATGAAAAAAAATTAAACTAAAATTTTATCAGTGATACCAGAGAAGCAATCTGGACTTGTGGGTTGTGATCTGAAAATGTTTGCTCCAGAACCTTCAACATATCATTTACTAAATGTCTGTTCTTCAAGGCACCAGATCCTAGGAAGCTGATAAACCACCCCCACGCAAGGACAGTTTGAACTTTCATACCCTTGTCTAACCAGTCCTTCATCCCCGTCAGCAAATTTTTCCTCACATCTTCAATAATAGCCTGTTTCAGAAAGATGAAGCACAAGTGATCTAAGATTATAAAATTAACCATGCAATGTTGCAAAACACCTTGAAATAAGTTTTATGATATTATATCTTGAAACTGGAGGAAAGTGATTAAAATTCTGAGGAGCTTAACAAACAGATTTGTGTTTGCCCTTTCAAAATGCAGTTTCTATCATAAAAGCACACTACACGTATTCACTTCGAAAAATAGAAATGGGTCATGGTAAAGTGAACAACAATAACAATAAACCTGAAGCATGCAATTAGTCTAACCTCCGTCAATAAGTCTGAAGGGAAAAAAACATACCAAGATATATATGGGTAAATTTTTTCGTGCCATCATTCACAGCATGTTATATGCACACTTTGGATAAATAAGGAAACATTTAAAAAGAAAAAGGGGGGAAATGCAGTAGAAATGTCAAGTGCACAAATACCAGCTGGATGTACCTTTGAAAGACTTATTGGAGCAGGAAGTATTGTAGACTTAATTTTCAAAAGACACCTCTCTGACATATCTCGCTCTCTCTTATCAATGCTGAGAAGTCTTCTATATATTGGAGGAGCCCATAAGTGTGATGATTCTCGCATCATTTCACTCATTTGGGCTTTTAACTTTGCCACAGCCTAAGACAGGTAACATATAATAATTAGTAGATACAACAAACTCAGAGTTAACCCCACATCTTTAACCACAACAGATATCGTAGGTCATTTTAATACATTCTATGAAGGAGAGAATACCAACAAAGCCGTGATATTGAAACAATGAAAAGTAAATGAGTCTCTTGATTAAATTTGCTAATAAACCAATGCAATATGAAAACCCCGCAGAGAGGCCTTGGCGAACCACCGAACTTGATTATCAAACCACCAAAGAAATAACTATACCTGCTGTCTCAAACGTAGTTGACAATGAGCCACTAGGGTTATAAAGGGCATGAACAACCGCCGCCAGCAATGAATCAAAGCAGGCAGCTAAAAGTGGTGTATCAAATTGTTGCATAGATATACACCACACGCCTAAATTACAAACTGACTGCCATTAGGAGATGAACAAGTTCAAAGTCACTAACAAAAAGTAACAAAAGTGTTTAAGGGGAGAAGAAAAAAAGGAACCTACTATTGTTCTAGTGAAAAGTTATTTTACCTTCATTTTTGTAACAGTGATGAGTTTAGCCAATGACTCTAAAACCAGTTTTACATCTTCAGCTACAACAAGAACAGCACCAAAAACAAAAGAAATCAACAAGAAATTAAAATTTCAAGGTATTTGTAAGTAAAAATTAAAAATAATTACCAGGAATTGCAGCAGTAAGAGAAGGATGATAGATCATATACCCAAAGCACTTAAAGGCTTGAGCAGCTCTGCAATCAACCAAAAAAATACATAAAAGCAAATAAAATAAAATAAAATCATATCAAATCAAAAGGAAAATTGTTATCAAGTTTTACATTTTTTTGATCTTCATGGTGGATATCAGAGAGGATTAAATTTATAAGACAATGAGAACTTTGAATTAGGGCTTGGATTGAAGGAGGACTGTCACTGGACTGTTATTGGAAGTGTAAAAGAGTTGAATAACCGAACGATCGGTCTGCTTTTGAATTATATGATATTAAGGCTTTGATTTCTTCCATCTGACCTCCGATAGTCGACATTGTCGAAACAATTGTTGCTTGTGAAATTGAAGGAAGTGAACATAAAAAAAAGGAAGTCTAAAAGGTTACAGTCTGGGATTTTGAGCTTTGCACCAATTTTCGCGCCAATTGGTATTGTGTTCGCGCGGTAGGCAAAGTACTGTTTGGGGATGTGAAGTTGAACTATTAGCCAAGCCCAACATTAGCCCGTTTAAAAATGGGCTTGGGTTGAGTTTCAATATTAAATATTCACGTCAACTTGTTTTTTATTTTTATATATTACATAATTTGTTTAATATAATACGAATCAAGTGATCTCAGTGATTAAAGTGATAATTGTTATCTCAATAGGTTATTGGTGTGAGTACATCGTCTGTAGAGGTGTTTAAGCTTTCTTTGTCGAATGATTAAGAGTTTTTCGAATATATACTATTTTGTAATAACTTCAAACTAGTAAAAAAATAATTTATCCAATATGAAATTAAAATTTAAATATTATAATATAAATTCATAAAAAAATTAAATATATTTTTATTACTATCAAATATGTCTCATTGGTATATCGGTCTATATTAAATACTATAAAAATCATTATGAGGATACTATAAAACAATTAAAATCTCTTTTGAGTGAATATTTTTATTTTCAAATACTATATTTTTAATTTACAATATAATGTATAAAATAAATATTTTATATTTTTAAATTTACTTTTTAATAATAATTAGATTTTAAACTATAATTTTCAAAATAAAAATGTTTTTTACAATATTTTTTAAATTACTTTTCAAAATAATATCAAACTTGGGTTAAAAGGGGTATATTAAGGGGTTTTAATATAGGCATAAGAAAATAAATTGGAAATAAACAGACAAGTAACGGGGGAAATGAGGGGAAAGACAGAGTCGTGGGTTAAATCGAAAGGACCAAACGAGCTTGAATGGTGTCCGGCATGGCGTGTTTTTCGATTTCTGTGTTGTTGGAACAATTAGATAGATAGCGTCAGTGATATCCTAACAGCTGAGTGCATCCATTTCCATGCGACTGTCCCCCTTCTCTTACACGTGCCACCCCTACTTTTTGTTGCTCCACTTGTTCGGGTACTCCACTTCCTTTCAATTAAGGGTGGTTCTGCGGTGCGGCGCCTAAAAAACGGCTAATATACGGTGTGACCGATTAAACAAGTGACCGGTTAAAATTTAGACCGGTTATGTTATATTATTTAACCGGAAATATTATAAAGTACAATAACATACTAGGTAGCGCTTATATAATGTAATAGGTAGCGCTTATATTTACCTATTTTATAAGTAAACCGGTATATTTATACCGATAGCATTGCAAATTTACCTATTACATTATATTATATTGAAAGTGTCCATACTTTTTATAAAAATGATCGATACTTTAACAGTGTTTCATGTTTTCTACCTACAATATTAATTTAATAATTTCATTTGCACAAAAAATTATTTGATTGTTTTGATATTTTATAAAATAATATTTAGAATTTTTAATTTAATAATAATATATATCGTAACGTAAAAAATAAATCATTAGACGCCTATAATTACTAAATTAATATCTTAAAACTCACTCAAAAGATAACCTTAAATTAATGTTTTCCACAGTGAAAAAAGTATGGACACTTTTATAAAAAGGATAGACACTTTACAATATAACCACTACCTATTACATTATATAAACGATACCTATTACATTATATAAGGGCTACCTATTACATCATATGTTTACCTATTATATTGAAAGTGTCCATACTTTTTATAAAAAGGATCGATACTTTTTTTAAAACTTATGTAATTTATGTTTCAATTTTTTTAACAGTGTTTCATGTTTTCCACCTACAATATTAATTTAATAATTTCATTTGCACAAAAAATTATTTGATTGTTTTTATATTTTATAAAATAATATTTAGAATTTTTAATTTAATAATAATATATCGTAACGTAAGAAATAAATCATTAGACGCCTATAATTACTAAATTAATATCTTAAAACTCACTCAAAGGATAACCTTAAGAACACTTGAAGAAGCAAGAGAACAACTATCCAAGCAATCAAAAACGAGAAAATCCCAACATGATAACAACTGAACATATCATATCAATGTTCAAACTCAAGTTGTAGATTTTGATTTCCTTTTGCTTGGCATCATATGAGATTTGGATTTTGATTTCCTTTTGCTTGGCACCATATGAGCTTTGGATTTTGATGAGCATCGGAAGTATTTCAGACTTATGATTTGGGTGGTACTCAACTTATGATTTTAGTTGCTATTTGTTACATTTCTTGTATACCACCCAGATCATACGCCCGAAACGTTTCTGACGCTTTAAAGTTGACCAAAAATAAAATGGTCGGGATTTCCCTCGCGTTTATACGTTGGAAAAAAAACAATGGAAATTAGGAATAATCAATGATAACATGCATATTGGCTTGGGCTAATATTTATAGTGGAGCCGAAATATATATTGAAATTCAAACTCAAATTGAAATTTAAATTCAAACTCCAATTACATATGAAATGAATTTGAAATGCAGTGTTAAATTGAACATGAAAATTGCATAATTGATTCATACTGTTCAAGTAACATGCTTTATGAACCATCAAGCTAAAAGACAATATTGATTGAGTTCAAAGCTGAGTTGTGAGTTGATGGAGTTGTCACACTTGTCACATGGTTGGAATAAAGTACTCACATGAGAGATAGATTGTTTTGTTATACATAACCCATCTCAACGAAATTAATCCAAATAATGTACCCATAACAATGTTCAATTAATGTACCCACAACAATGTTTAATTGATTTGTTGTTTAATTTTCAATTTGAATTATTTGATTTAATAATTTCATTTGCACAAAAAATTATTTGATTGTTTTGATATTTTATAAAATAATATTTAGAATTTTTAATTTAATAATATATATCGTAACGTAAAAATAAATCATTATACGTCTATAATTACTAAATTAATATCTTAAAACTCACTCAAAAGATAACCTTAAATTAATGTTTTCCACAGTGAAAAAAGTATGGACACTTTTATAAAAAGGATAGACACTTTACAATATAACCACTACCTATTACATTATATAAACGATACCTATTACATTATATAAGGGCTACCTATTACATCATATGTTTACCTATTATATTGAAAGTGTCCATACTTTTTATAAAAAGGATCGATACTTTTTTTAAAACTTATGTAATTTATGTTTCAATTTTTTAACAGTGTTTCATGTTTTCCACCTACAATATTGATTTAATAATTTCATTTGCACAAAAAATTATTTGATTGTTTTTATATTTTATAAAATATTATTTAGAATTTTTAATTTAATAATAATATATACCGTAACGTAAAAAATAAATCATTAGACGCCTATAATTACTAAATTAATATCTTAAAACTCACTCAAAAGATAACCTTAAATTAATGTTTTCCACAGTGAAAAAAGTATGGACACTTTTATAAAAAGGATAGACACTTTACAATATAACCACTACCTATTACATTATATAAACGATACCTATTACATTATATAAGGGCTACCTATTACATCATATGTTCACCTATTATATTGAAAGTGTCCATACTTTTTATAAAAAGGATCGATACTTTTTTTAAAACTTATGTAATTTATGTTTCAATTTTTTTAACAGTGTACTGCGAATTTAAAATGATAATATACTTGTAGTTATTGTACATACCTAAATATGTACTGCGAATTTAATGTTGTACCCACCCTTTAACTACAGAAACATGTTCAAAATGAACCTTCGTTTACATATCCATCAACTCCTGGAGCACTGAACTTGCACAACAAAATTTTTGCCATGGATAATACTGATGTAGACAATGTTAAGCCAACCGAGGAATGCCATGAAGTACATAATGTTGATGAATCTGACAGATTGGTTGGTCAGCTCTTCTGTTCACGTGATCAAGCTTGGCACTTTTACAAGGGATTCGCACGGGAACATGGGTTTAGTGCACGTAAGGGAACAACACGGCTTGACGTGGAAGGGAATGTGAAGACACAAGAATTTTGTTGTTCCAAAGAAGGGTTTCGAGTATCAAAAGTCAATACTGTTGATCGTCAACGTGCTCATACGCCAGTCACAAGAACAGGATGTAAGGCTAGAGTCGTAGTTACAGCAACAAATACAAACGATCAGTGGGTTATAAGTAAGTCTGATCAGAAACATAATCATGCATTGTGCACATCTGTTATGACACCATTTATGCGTTCTAATCGAGCTGTAAGTAAGGCTGATATCGATGAGGCAACAACATTGAAAGAGGTCGGTGTTGGCACGTCACAAGTAATGAACTATTTAACGCAGCAGGCAGGGGGCTATCATAATGTTGGATTTACACATAAAGACCTCTACAATGCACTTCAAAGAGGTAAAGCAAAGGAAATCGTCGATGGGGATGTGAATGCGCTTATTGCCTACTTTGATTATAAGAAACATGATGATCCCGGGTTTTTTATGACATACTCGGTAGACGAATCGGGGGCATTGTATAATCTTATTTGGTCGGATTCTACATCGAGATCGGATTACACATGCTTCGGTGATGTAATTGCGTTCGACACAACGTACAAAGATAATTTGTATGGTCGACCAATTATGCCTATTGTTGGTGTCAATCATCACCATAACACAATTGTGTTTGCCACTGCCATAATCGCTGACGAAACGTCTCAATCTTTCGAGTGGGTGCTACAGAATTTTTTAGAAGCCATGATGAATAAATCACCTATTTCTGTTGTAACCGATGGGGATAGGGCAATGCAGAGGGCTATCAAATCTGTTATCCCTTATGCTAAGCACAGATTATGTTCTTGGCATCTTTCTCGCAATGCACAAGCTAACATTGGTGACCCAAAGTTTACAGCAGCATTCTCAAAATGCATGGCTTCCTGGTGGACAACCAAGGAATTTGATATTCAATGGCGTTCGATTGTTTCAGAATTCAACGTCCAAAAGCATCCATGGGTGATTGAGAAGGGAAATACACGACACTTATGGGCACAAGCATATCTAACCGGTCATTTCTTTGCCAATATTCGCTCAACACAAAGGTGCGAGTCTATGAATGCTTCACTAGCTATTGCACTGAAACACAAGAAGACATATTTAGATGTTGTTCGTGCAATTGAAGATGGAATTAGTAGAATGCGTATGAACGAGTTGAAAGCGGATTACTTAAGTTCCCATACGAAGCCCTTCCAGATCACAAAACTGGTCGACCTTGAAAGCCATGCCGCTGCGATTTTTACCCGCGAATCTTTTCGTGTGTTCCAAGATGAACTTACACGGGAGACATTGTACCGGATTGAGGCAGAGATTAAGTCCTTATCAGATGAATGTCAACATTATATTTTGTCAAAGTACGCAGAAAAAAATAGGAAATTTGAAATTAGTTTTGATTCTCGTACGAAAACTCTAATTTGCTCCTGCAAAAAATTCGAGACCGTTGGACTTCCGTGTCGCCATCAACTTCACATTTTGAAGCAATTGGACTACACATATTTGCCCGGGACTTTGATTCAAAGTAGGTGGACTAATGATGCGAAGGCTTCTGCACCCAGCTATGTTGATTTGAATGTGTCTCCAGAAGTGATGCAAATGGCAAGGTTCGCTGCTCTACGTTCAACGTCAAGTAGGTTATGCTACATTGCATCAAAGACAGACGAGTCTTTCAAAACCGCAAGAGATGAGATGAAAAAACTAATAGAAGAATTAGAAAACTCGTTTGGTTTGAATCATTCAGTCAACCAGAGCATTGTAGTAAACAATGTTCGTGACCCTCAACGAAAACAACGCAAGCGAAAAGAAGTGCCGAAGAACAAGGTCGAGAAGAAAATTAGGCGATGTGGGTACTGCAACGGTGAGGGGCATAACAAACTAACATGTCCTCAAGTCAAGCTTAGTTTGAGTACAAGCACACAGCCTACATCAACTGATTTTTTCGAAGACGGAATGGAATGACAACGATCTCCATATAATATATCGTAAGTATCAACATCACTCCTATTGTATGTACATATAAATATTTTGAATGAAGGAAGAAAAACCGCGTTACTTCAAATTACCGACACTTTTTTAAATGGTATCGACACATTCAATTCCAATCTGGACATAAAGTACCGACACAATATTATAAAGTGTCGATATAGGTTGTAGACCTATTCGCTCATAAAACCGGTATATTTATACCGGTTATATTACAAAATTATCTATTACATTATAATTATGGGTTCCGATGTGTAAAATGTCGACACTTTTTTAAATCGTATCGACACATTTTTCTTCCAATATGGACATAAAGTACCGACACAATATTAAAAAGTGTCGATATAGGTTGTAGACCTATTCGCGCATAAGACCGGTATATTTATACCGGTTATATTGCAAATTTACCTATTTTATTATAATATGTTGAAAGTGTCCATACTTTTTATAAAAAGGATCGATACTTTTTTTTAAAGATATGTAATTTATGTTTCAATATTTTTTAAGTATGTTTCAGGTTTTCCACCTACAATATTAATTTAATAATTTCATTTGCACAAAAAATTAGTTGATTGTGTTGATATTTTATAAAATAATATTAAGAATTTTTAATTTAACAATAATATATACCGTAACGTAAAAAATTAATCATTAGACGCCTATAATTACTAAATTAATATCTTAAAACTCACTCAAAAGATAACCTTAAATTAATGTTTTCCACAGTGAAAAAAGTATAGACACTTTTATAAAAAGGATAGATACTTTACAATATATTAAAAAAATATAGACACTCAAATGTATATGTACACATAGAAGCAAATATGGAATAATTAATGAAAATATACATACAATATAATCACACCAAAATTTAAATACACAAGAATGTTCAAATAATGTACCGACAAACAAAATTAATCCGATGAAAAAGGGTTGTTTCTAACGAAGTCCGGAACATTAGAGGCCTTCAACAAATTTTCCAAATACTCTCGTATGTTTCCGCCTTTTTCTGAGGACATACATAAATAATTTCAATTATCAAACTAATGAGGTGCAATTTTACTAACAATAAATTAAATTCACATAAGCATGAATAAATTTGTGTCATACCTAGAGCTTTGTCGTTCGAATGGGAAGCAGCGTCAAAGGTATGTGGACATATGTAATTGTATTTCTATATAAACACATAAGTTGTTAAAATAATCAATGTCTGAACACCTGTTCAACTGATCAGAAACATATTGCATAAATGCAACTTACCGGATTATAAATCATTTTTTCCGCTGAATCATCGACCAAAAGTGTATTTAGCTCGTTAAAATCTGGACACGCGTTCCAAACATCATTGAGATCTTTACAGTAGGTAACAGAATCGTATGTTTTGCATTTTTTTTGATCCTGTTCACAAACAGTCGAACATAAATATGTAGGAATCATAGACAACGAAAAGTCAGCAAACTGTAATGACATTCATCTTACCCACACGAATAGAAAATGCTCGGAAAATACAGGTAGTTTCTCAAGTACACGGTCGACGTTATGCCTGAGATTGTAATCAAGTTTGAATGTTAACATTCAAATGTATATTAACGATTTTGACTACAGTAATTCAATTGCCTCAAACATGTTCTAACCTCATCTTTGAAGACCAAAGGGCAACAACAAAATTGTCGACACAAAATTGCATAAATTCAAATAATCCTCTTCTGAGGACAACATCTACAACATGAAGAAAATGAGATTAAAGTTCTACGCTTATATGTTAAAATAATGGATACAAAAGAATAGAATTAAAACCTGCCGGCAGTCTTGGGATGTAGGCAAGGACACCATTGAGATCAAAAATTAAAAGTTTTCTTGAAGGCGGCGTTGCAGACACGATATACTTGTTTGGATCATCATCTTCATCATCATCATCATCATCGTCATCATCTTCATCGCCAGCTTCATCGTCATCATCATCGTCATCTTCATCGTCAGCTTCATCTTCTGCGACCGCTTGGTTGTCCACATCTGTTAAAAGAAAATAAAATAAAGTTCAGAACGTGTAAATGTTAAGAAACATAGATAATGAATTACCTAACTCGTTTGATGTCGTTGACGTAATTCGTTACGCAACATGGAGACTTCACGTTGCAATGATGAAATATCGGATCGCATTCCACTCACAAGGGAATCAATATGCTCCCGAAAATTGACCATGTATTCCATCACGGTCTTAATTGTGACATCCTCTGCAACTGTTGCTTCTTCCATCATTGCGTCTCCACTTGGTTGCTCTTCTTCATGGCCAACGGGGTCCATTTCCTCCCTCTCTTGATCTAATCCGACCTCCTTGACACGCTTCCAACCGAGTTTTTCAACAAAATCATATCCCGCTTTTTTAATAAATACCATGTCAATCTTGCGGGTTAATCGAACAGGGGCGTCATGCGAAAAATCAACTTCCTTCTTCTTCAACAGATGGGTGATGACACATCCATATGGTAGTGTAGTTGAAATTGTTGCTCCCTTTGTGACCATATATACAATTGTATTAAATATGAGTTTTGCAATGTTTGGAGCCGTTTTGGATTTATACTTTGCTATCCACCAATAATCGATGTCTCGAAGCGTTGAATGTTTTCCCCCACTAGGCCGGATATACCATGTGAGCATTTTGTGAAACACTCTCGACTCTACATCGAGGTGAATTGGGCTATTTCTAGTAACCCGTTTAATTGTAGACCAATCTACACCATTTTCATCTGAATCCCCTGTATTCGCTACACCTAAACCCTCCGCAATAGTTTCTGGAGATATATATATATCCTTCCCCATGACATGTGTATTAATTCCTATTATATTAGTCTTATTAGGCTCGTGCTGTAAGGAAGCATTGTGTAGAAGACTCTAACTAGGTTGGGATAATATCTTGGTTCTACACCAAGGAATTCAAGCCAACCCCAAGATGTAAATGTGGATTTAAAACTAAATGCATATTTATCATCAAACAAGAAACCCAGGTCAATGACACGTTCGGGACGAATCTTCCTTACTTTAAAACTCGTCTGCCATCTTTGTTTCTCCATGTCGGATCTAAAGTTCAGAGTTTCGAAGGACCTGATTTCCTCAGAAGAATCGTTTGTTACAGAAGGAGGTGGTTGAGAAGAACTGGGTTGAGAAGAGCTTTGAGAAAGACCTCGCTTCTGACGCTGACGTTTTGGAGCCATTTTGGTTGGATGCTACCCCTATTACAATGGAACACAAACACATTCAGGATAAAAACTCCAATATAGAAATCAATCAAACCCATAAAATATCGATAAATTTACCTGAATATCTGATCGTCACTTATGATAACGGTAGAAGGAAGAAAGAGGAAGATCTGCCTGCTTGCATTTATGTTTAGGGTTTCTCGATTAAGAGTACTATATAAACGGTGGAAAACACTTGATATTTAAATTAGTATCGACACAAACTATATTAGTGTCGACACATTATTTAGACATATTCTCTCATAAAACCGGTATAATTGTACCGGTTAGATTGAAAAATTACATATTACATTATACTTTTGGGTTCGATGATTTTGGGATCGACACTTTTTATATATGGATCGACACTTTATGGGTGCACCTTGTTTTCCATTCATTCTGGGAAAAAAATATCGACACAAACTATATTAGTGTCGACACATTATTTAGACATATTCTCTCATAAAACCGGTATAATTGTACCGGTTAGATTGAAAAATTACATATTACATTATACTTTTGGGTTCGATGATTTTGGGATCGACACTTTTATATATGGATCGACACTTTATGAGTGCACCCTGTTTTCCATTCATTCTGGAAAAAAATATCGACACAAACTATATTAGTGTCGACACATTATTTAGACATATTCTCTCATAAAACCGGTATAATTGTACCGGTTAGATTGAAAAATTACATATTACATTATACTTTTGGGTTCGATGATTTTGGGATCGACACTTTTTATATATGGATCGACACTTTATGGGTGCACCCTGTTTTCCATTCATTCTGGAAAAAAATATCGACACAAACTATATTAGTGTCGACACATTATTTAGACATATTCTCTCATAAAACCGGTATAATTGTACCGGTTAGATTGAAAAATTACATATTACATTATACTTTTGGGTTCGATGATTTTGGGATCGACACTTCTTATATATGGATCGACACTTTATGGGTGCACCCTGTTTTCCATTCATTCTGGGGAAAAAATATCGACACAAACTATATTAGTGTCGACACATTATTTAGACATATCCTCTCATAAAACCGGTATAATTGTACCGGTTAGATTGAAAAATTACATATTACATTATACTTTTGGGTTTCGATGATTTTGGGATCGACACTTTTTATATATGGATCGACACTTTATGGGTGCACCTTGTTTTGAATTCATTCTGGAAAAAAAATATCGACACAAACTATATTAGTGTCGACACATTATTTAGACATATTCTCTCATAAAACCGGTATAATTGTACCGGTTAGATTGAAAAATTACATATTACATTATACTTTTGGGTTCGATGATTTTGGGATCGACACTTTTTATATATGGATCGACACTTTATGGGTGCACCTTGTTTTTAATTCATTCTGGAAAAAAATATCGACACAAACTATATTAGTGTCGACACATTATTTAGACTTATTCTCTCATAAAACCGGTATAATTGTACCGGTTAGATTAAAAAATTACATATTACATTATACTTTTGGGTTCGATGATTTTGGGATCGACACTTTTTTATATGGATCGACACTTTATGGGTGCACCTTGTTTTTAATTCATTCTGGAAAAAAAATATCGACACAAACTATATTAGTGTCGACACATTATTTAGACATATTCTCTCATAAAACCGGTATAATTGTACCGGTTAGATTAAAAAATTACATATTACATTATACTTTTGGGTTCGATGATTTTGGGATCGACACTTTTTTATATATGGATCGACACTTTATGGGTGCACCTTGTTTTTAATTCATTCTGGAAAAAAAATATCGACACAAACTATATTAGTGTCGACACATTATTTAGACATATTCTCTCATAAAACCGGTATAATTGTACCGGTTAGATTAAAAAATTACATATTACATTATACTTTTGGGTTCGATGATTTTGGGATCGACACTTTTTTATATATGGATCGACACTTTATGGGTGCACCCTGTTGGCCATATTGTAAATTTGCCTTTTACTTCCAAGTATCGACATGACCCTTAATGTGTATAAGAAACATGTACAACAACATACTGCTAACTTTTCTCATCTCATTCATAATTATATTCACATACAAAAATATAAATCGTATACAAAATTATAAATCTTATACAAAATTAACTCGACATTTACATCATTGCATCCTTTTGTTATTCTTATGTAATATTGCAGCTTTTGTTATCTCCTGTCTTCGTTCATTTTGATTGTGGCTTACGAGATCGTTTAATACTCGCGATCGATCCCAGTCTCCAACAACCTATATTCAAATTGTCAGAACGTTAAGTATTGTCAACTACAGCATTCAATCTACGACTTTTAACAATTTTACCACAAACAATTTTTTCTATCCACTTACAAAATCACCAGTTGCCCCTGTAGAACCGATCGATTCCATCCACATCATCACATACATGCCGCAATCATATCTGTTACAAAATTTGAAAACCACACATGTCAATATGATGAATACTGCATAAATTAAGCTTTCTATTTGTGATAACATCTCATACCCATTCAATTGCTTATTCTTCTTATGCTCCACAAATTTGAAATTTTTCAAGGGATACTTTCCTAGAGATCCACATGACTCAACCCAAATGCGTTTCTTATTATAAGAATCTAATATTTTAATCTGCATTAAAATAGAAGAAGTTATGCACCAAAAAATTATGCATTATAATTTACATAATGTCCTTTCATACATACATACATACCAATCTCTTAGCATCCTTCACTCTCTGTTTAGCTGCTTCAGTTGTAAACATACTATCATATATTGTTACAACATGATCTACCATATCCAACACCAACAGATACCAATGTGAATTATGGTAGTTTATTGTGATCATTATCTGCAACAAATTTCACACCCAATTTGACAAAATTCAACATTCTATATCCGAAAACATCATTTGCAATTGGTATGGTGTCTTACCTTCTCACAGTCGGTCAATTTCACATAGTTATCCAATATGACACCCCAGAAGGTAGAAATACCCTCAACACTTTCTTTGTTGTTGCCTTCCAACGCCTGTTGCTGTAATTACGCAACAAACATTATTAATTTACCGTCTATAACACTACTTTTCAATATTTATTAATTTAACTCACCACTAAGAGGTATGGAAGGTAGCCAATCCTCCGGTGTGACTTTTGAGAATCGTAGCATATGGTCCAGGCGAGCAAATCGATAACCTAACAAAATTAATTACACAATCAGAACATATTCAATAAGTTTTATTTATTTTCTACTTTCTACTTACCACACCGCCAACCCATTCCGTAGGCTTCAACGTTGCAACGTCGTATACAGTAGCGAATTGATTTCCCATTGATATTACAGAATATCTGTATGAATCATTAGGATTAATATCTTGTCATGAAATATTTAAATATCACTCACAAAACAATATATTTCACTTACCCCGATTCTAACTCGCTATTCCATAAATAATCACAAATTGCAACTTCGATGTCATCAATTCCGGTTGGAATGTCCGCTTTTTCAACCTATAATTTTGCATACAAATTTTTGTCACAACAACATAATAAAAATCAAATTAAGTATTCTTTTATTAAACTTACCTTCTGCTTCTTCTTCTGGGGTGCAGGACATTCCGAATCCAAAACTGCTGCTATAACACTCTCCGGTGTATAAATGACATCGACTTCCTTCCTCCTCATTTCTTCCATCTCTTCTTCTTCCTCCTCCCTCTTTTCTTCTTCATATTTTTTCAGTTCATCGTACTTTTTTTCTACATAGCTCTTCATATCTTTTATTTCACCCTTCAATTGAGCTCCTTCATCCGAGTATTTATCAACCACCCCCTTCACCCCCGTAAGTTCACTCCTCAAATCAACAACCTCCTTCACCACTCCCTCAAATTTTTCTCCCGTCACCATCTTAATATCACCCCTTAACACCGAAACTTCTTTCACCACTTCACCCCTCAACACCTCTACTTCTTTCACCACTCCATCTATTTTTCCTTCCACTACCCCCTTATGCCTCTCGAGTTTCTCTACGACTTGATCAAGTTTCTCTTCGACTCTTGATTGTCTTTGCATGATTTCAAATTGGATTTTTTTGATATCAGCCAATTCAGACATCAAAATGTCGAAATTACTCTGTTTTGCTTCACCGTCGTCCCACTCACCTTCATCCCCCAATACAACCATCCCTCCTTTCTTCTCCTCTGCCTCCACTGCCTCCTCTACATCCTTGCCAATAACCTTCAAAAAATTAAATTACAATATTAAGACATTGATTATATTCTTAATATTATTTAATTACATTTATTACCATTTCTTGCTTCTTCCCTCTATCCAACTTCAACTTCACCATCACTCTAACCACCTCTTCCTTCCCCCATGCACGGATGCGTGCCACTCCGGTTCTTTCATAAGCCGGCACTGCCTCACAGCCCGACCAAAAATCGAACAGTGCAACCTGCATTTATAATAAAATTTATATTTTTATATTAAAACACAAAAGTGATTCAACTCATTTACCTCTAAGATTGCTATGCACCATTTGAGGTATCTCTGGCTGCCCTTTTTAAAGGTGATAATTGATTCAATCAATCTCGAATGGATATATTCAGCCCAATTGAATTCACCCTTCAAGCCTTCATCGCAAATGAGCTTCATATATTCCTTGTTCGTTGACGTATCACCCGTTGGACAAAGAAATATACCGACAAGGTACAATAGAACTCGGGCCTTCAGCTCATCCCCCAAGTAAGATCCACTTTTGATATCCTCTTCAACTTCAGTATATGTCACCTTATGATTCAAACCATATTTGGAGGCAAGTGCTTTCCAGTTCTTACTCCTACAGACTTCTATAACACTTTTGCCTTTGTTTTGTACCCCCAATACGGCTGCAGCAGTCGATACCCCCAGAGGGAATGAATAATCACCATACTTAGCCATACATTGACTGACGTCAAATTGTGCCATCAAGGATCGACACAATTCCCTCCGAATAGGTCGATCCCTTACTCCGATCAACGATCCAAAACCTATTTCTCCCAGCACATTCAACTGACCCTTCTCCTTAAGGTGTTTAATTAATAAATTCACCCTTTTAATGCTGCATCTTGTCGACACTTCCTACATTTTTTAACAATATATAATGTTATAGTTCTTATATATTTTGTATCAACGTATTTACAAGTTTAATGAATACCTTATTTTCATGTGCTTTCCTCCGTTCTTTGTATTCTTTACTATCATTCCTTGACTGTGTGATGTAAGGTTCCTTTTCAGCATCACTCATTGAATTCCATTTGGACCTCACATCTTTTTTCACCTAATATTAAACATAAACGTTTCTTAATCAATACATTAACACTAAATACTAATACTACTCAATGTCAATTTCATTTTACATACCGAACCGCTCTGTGTGCCATCTCCCTTCATCCTTTTGCATTCGGCCATACTGTTAACATTTAAAATTTGTAATCAATTTAAAGTTTATCGATACTTTAATCCAATTACCATTTCAACAATAATAACAAAAAGACATTGATACTTACTAGAAGTACATATATCCACCCTTTGGTTGCTTTCGAGTCTCGGCCTCAATTTCAAAGTCATCTGCTCCACCAACAATTTTCCAACCCATTGACTCCATTTTTCCTTCATATATCAGTTTACGCAAATCAAATTATTTTGTTACATACACTTTTCAATATACAAATATAGATAACTACTCTTGTGGTAAAACGGTTTTCTTCAAAAGAATTTGAATGGCCACACCAAAATGTGTCGACACATTTATACAACCTATAATATCATTTTCTACCTATAATATTTAATAAAAGTATCGACATTTATATTTTTCCTTGAATATCTATTTCTACCTGCAATCAGTCCCAAATGCTTCCTTACTCCAAAACCCCAAACAACACATAAAAAACCCTATCGCGATTACTGTAATAATAAAAAATTAGGGTTTCGACAACATACTTTTCAATTCGACTGCAGCAACAAACAAACAAACTTCGCTTTAGAAACGCCTTCTGAAATGCAGCAACAATTACTCTTCGATTTCAAAAACTCGTCCGTTCTATCTTTTTTCAGAGGATATTTAGCTATGGCCTTTATATTTTCATCGGATATGTTATTTATATTTAATCGATACAAATACAAAAGTGTCGATACTTTTATGTCAGGTGTCGATACTTTCGAAAGGATAATTACCTATTTCTTTGAAAGTGTCGATAATTTATTACACGTACTTACGAAAGTATCGACACTTTCAATATATCCGGTATCATTTTACCGTTTTTATCATTTTGATACCGGTTTTATCATATTTTTACCTGTTATATCGTTGTGGATCGATATTTTTTTAAAGTATCGACACATTATAGGCGCTATAACTGCTTCTCTTTTAAATTCACAAAGTGTCGATCCTTATATAACGTATCGACACTTTTAAATTTACCGGTTTTATCATTTTGTTACCGGTTTTATCATATTTTTACCTGGTATATCGTTTTGGATCGATATATTTTTTAAAAGTATCGACACTTTTTAGGATTTAAAACTGCTTTTAAAGTTATGTAATTTATGTTTCAATTTATTTAATAGTGTTTCATGTTTTCCACCTACAATATTAATTTAATAATTTAATTTACACAAAATTTTATTTGATTGTTTTGATATTTTATAAAATATTATTTAGCATTTAAATTTAACAATATTAACCAAATATAATAATAAATATGTTTTCAACAGTGAAATAAGTATGGACACTTTTATAAAAATGATATACTTTTTTGAAAGTTATGTAATTTATGTTTCAATTTTTTTAATAGTGTTTCATGTTTTCCACCTACAATATTAATTTAATAATTTCATTTACACAAAAAATTATTTGATTGTTTTGATATTTTATAAAATATTATTTAGATTTTAAATTTAACAATATTAACTAAAGATAATAATAAATATATTTTCACAGTGAAATAAGTATGGACACTTTTATAAAAAGGATAGATAATTTACAATATAACATGTAAAAATATGACAAAACCAGATTCATTATGACAAAACCGGTAAAATTTACTTGATATGTTAAACGTATGGACACTTTTATAAAAAGGATAGATACTTACCGATAACCAAAGTTTACCGGTTACCAAATTTTTTAATAGTTTTTCATATTTTCTACCTAAAACATTATTAGTTGTCAACATAATAGGTACCGCTAAACCGAATTTATTAAATACATTTTAATGTATCCGGTAATGTTGTATATTAGCCATATATTAACCCGCCTTTCCTGAGACATTCCCTTCAATTAAGCAATAAGGGCACCAAACTTATCAGGTCAAATATAAAAAATTACATCTCACTTACATGCACAGCACCCAACAAGTTGTCCATGCCTTTCAACATATCTCACTCACCTACAAAAAGTTAATCTACCATTATTTATCAATTAGTAGAGAATTTTATATTTGACATATTTTTTAAATATTTTTTAATATTTCATATCAAATAATTATATTTTAATTTTATTTAACTTTTCAGGTATTTTAAGTTATTTGTATGAACAATGGCTGAATAATTATAAAGAAAGGTGTTTTAATATCAACATAACCAGTCATGTTTCAACTTATTATGGGATTAGTCGTCAGGAAGAGTTTTGTGAATATTATTTTCTTATTCCTGAAACTTTTGGTCTATCGAAGTAATTATGTAACGTTCAATTTATTGTAATTCTAGTTTATTTATTAATGAATATTTTAATATTTGTTTTTTTATACATATATGTATAATTAAATAAGTATAAAAGATAACAAAAATTAAAAATAAATAATTATTATCATGTTGAAAAAATAAATAAAAAATATTTTAATAGAAAACTTTAATAATGAAAATACCTTAATAAAAAACTTTAATAAAAAATAAAAATATATCATTATTACATAATAATTAACAATGAAAAAAACATAATCATTACAATAATCTTTTTATGTTTTAATAAAAAAATAGAAAAAAACATAATCATTACATTAATATTTTGGTAGGTTTAATAAAATAATTGGTATATTTAGACTAACCCAAAAATTATTCAACGCCGTCAGCCATCAGATCAATTAAAAGTGAATTATATTAATATTCGATTTAAGGTTTAAGGCGTAGAATTGAGACACTACTAAATGTACAAAGTCAACTCACCTGCACAACACCCAGCTCACTTACACAACACCCAACTCACCTGCACATCACTCAACTCACCATTTTCGATAATTAGGAGGAGAACTAGGTGTGGGCCCCCACTTGTATTCTTATCCCCTTCTTCAACACTTCTCAATCCCATGTTTTGTAATATCAACATGCGTCCCCAACAAACTCTAATTTAAATTTAAATTCAATTTAAAAGTTTAAATTGATTAAAATAACTTTAATAGAAGAAATAAATGAAAAATATTTTAATAGAAAACTTTAATAATGAAAAGACCTTAGTAGAAAATTTTATATAGATAAAATTTAATATTATTTCAATATACTTTTAAATATTTAAAATATTCATATAGATAAATCATTATTTTAAACTAACTAATAGATTTTATATTTTGGAGAGGAAATATAAAAACTAAATAAAATATTTTATTTCTAAAATATCCTTATGTAACGTCCAAATTTATATTAAAATTTCTCAATATGTGCAACATAAATATAAAATTATTCAAACATCGAAGCTTTTAAAATAATTTGACACAGTTGCTGACTTAAAAACATAAATACTAAACAACATAAAATATAAAATTATATATGTATGTATAATTAAATAAATAAAAAATATAACAAAAATTTAAAAATAAATCATTATTACTTAATTATAAAAAATAAGCAGAAGGCATAATGATAAGAAAACTTTATTAAAAAAAACATAATAATTACACTAAAATTGGTGGGTTTACAATAAAAAGCCCCGGCCGAATTTGCAGATATTGAGGTTTTAAGTTGAGCTTTTAAGTTCGATTCTTATATTAAGTTCGATTATTTATATATAATTTACTAATTGATTAATATAAATTCAATGGTATAAATATTTATTATAAAATAACTTAACCTTTCAAATTTAATTATTTTATTCATATCGTTAGCATTTAAACTTTAAATTAAGAGATAAATATTTTATTGCATTAATATTAATTAATTAATAAATGTGTCATTTTAAATAAACAAAACATATAACGTTGAATTAATATGTTTTTACAGTTAAACAAAGTGTAAAGATGGATGCAAGACTTTTATGTTAAGGTTGAACTTTTAAATTTTTAGGAGACAGATAATTTATAAAATTTTAAGAAATAAAAATATATTATTAATTACAATTATTTAAAATATATAATAATTCAAAATTTTAAGGGACAACTATCCCATATATCATCTTCGGTCCATCCTGACAATGCAGTCTACATTAGAGTGTGTAAAAAAAATTCGATCCGATCGATCTGATATGTTGATCCGATCCGAAAATTCGAATATCTGATCTATTTTTTAATTTTTGGATAGTTCGGATCGGGTATCCGAATTTTTTTTCGGATTATCAGATCGGTTACGGATCGATAAAAAATCATGTTCGGATTATCTGAAAACCCAAAAAAAAAATGGGCTATATTAGACCCAGAGCTGTTCTCTCTGTCCACTGCCGTCTTGGATCTCCATATTCATGGCCAATTTGGACAAGTACCTCATAAGCTCTATTTCTAGTTCTCTTATTAGTCTGCATAAATGTCGATCACACATAAGAAATTGGAAAACACGTGTAGGAATTAATCCCAAAAACATTGTATTATACAGGAGTACCCATACAAAAATAACATGCAATGCAGTAATTTTTACTTCCAGCAGATCTTGAAAATTAGACAAACAAAGGATAGATGTCTACCAAATACCTCTTTCAAAGAAGGATTATTTCAATCAGGAAAGAACTAAGAATTTCGTGTCTCCTCAGGTTTGAATCCTCCTGTACTTTGAAATTTTGAAGTATTTAGTGATCCTACTATCTCTTTTATTATGTTGTTAAGACTTGATACTCTTATGTGGTATTTTATTTTGAACATCTTGTGTTGATTTTATTGTGTTGTTGAAATTTGATACTCTTGTGTAGTATTTTTAATATGAACATCTTGTGTTGATTTGAGACTTGATACTCTTATATAATATTTTTATTTTGCATATCTTGTGTTGGTTTATTGTGTTATTAATGTACACTACTTTATGTTATTTAACATTTAGGGGACTATTTTATTGTACTATGTTATTTAAAATTTTAATTGTAGTGAGGCATGTAATTACATAAACAAATTGTTGGAAAACAAGTAAATATAAATATTTTAATTTCTGTTAATTTTTTAAATTTTTTGCAAAAAAAAAAATCAGATTCGGATATTTGGATATCCGATCCGAAATTTCGGATATCTGATTTTTTCGGATCAGATACAGATCATTACTTTAGGTATCCGAAATTTTTGGATATCCGAAAATTCGGATCGGATAATATCCGATATCCGATAATGCACACCCCTAGTCTACATAGAAAATAAAGATAACAAAGTTCTTAAAATGTACCAACCCTAACTTCACTACAGTAAAATTATTCTACAACAATGTTTTTAGCGATATTTTGAGAGTAAATGTCGCTAACTTTAAAACATATGTCAACGTTTACATTTCAAACGCCACAAAATGGTAACTTTAGCGGCATTTTATACAAAACGTCGTTACAAAGTAGTACTTTAGCGAAGTTTTTATACAAACGTTGCAATACGTTCATCCATAGTGGCATTTTTTTCAACAAACGTCGTGACATAGTAGTACTTTAGTGGCGGTTTTATACAAATGTCATAATAGGGTTTATCCATAGTGGCATTTTTTCAATAAACGTCGTGACAGAGTAGTACTTTAGCGGCGTTTTTATGTAAATGCCGCAATAGGGTTCATCCATAGTGGTGTTTTTCAAGAATGCTATGACAGAGTAGCCCTTTAGCTGCGTTTTTCTACAAAAGCCGCAATAGTTTGGTATTTTTGTATTGTTTTTTATATCAAACACCGCAATAGTTCAATGCTTTAACGTCGTTTGAGTTTAAAATTACCGCAAATTTTAAAAGTTTTATGTCCCTAACCCTTCAGCCCGATCTCACTTTTTATTTTCCCTAAAATTTTCTGCTCCCCGCCATTTGCAAAGACCCAACAAATATGTTGTTGATTGGAGCCATTCGACGTCGTCATAACCTTCACTGCCACGCCCATCACGATCCCGTCGTTGTTTCGAGTATCACTGCCACTGTTCGACGCCGTCGTGACCTTCACCACCACGCCCATCATGATCCTGTCGTTGTTCCGAGTATCACTGCCACCGTTCGACACAGTCGTAGCCTCTCTATCACCATCGAGGTCATTTTTAAATTCTGAAATTTGAATGACGTTCGTGTTTTCAAGCATTAGTTGGATCATTAAATTTTAAAATATGAGATATATACATAATTACATATATATTCATTCACATACCAGGCTTTAATTACTTGATTATTGCTTGTGTTTCTGATTATTTTCTCATGATTTTGTGTGCTTATAGCTAATATTTCCTACGTGTATTCAAATAAAAGTTGAAAACATGGTGCATCGAGTTCATCAGAGAGAATGAAATTAGATGGAGACATGGTTAATAATACCAAGAACTTGAATGTGATGGTTGTTGATGATAATCAAATTCGTTTATAAAATTACCTTAAAAATTATATTTATAAAAATATATTAAAGTCTAAAAAGATTAGGTTAACTATTTAAAAATCAAATTATAGTAAAAAGAAAGAGGGTAGTTTAAGAGTCGACACAGACTTTATAGGAAAAGAAATGACTTGAATTGTGAATATTTGTACAAGGAAAGCTTGGAAACCTTTAATTTTCTTCCACTTCACGTTCTGCCGATAGCATCTTTGAGCACCAGATTCTCTGATAATGGAAGGTATTAGTAAACATATATACCCTTCTAATTATATACTTTTTCCCTTCCATTTTGTTTTGCTTTCCCAAATTCTAATCATACCAAATAAATGTTTAAAACCTTCCAGTGCAGTGAATAACAAGTCTGGGTCTAATTTTCCGAAGGTCATATGAAGGGTTGAAGTTTTGAATGGAGTGGATGTTACTAAGCCTCAGTCTGAGGGTGTTAATGGAGAAATAACAAAGGTCACTTGTAGGATTGAGAATTTCTCCAGAATCAAAGACATAAAGATCTACTTTTAAAATTTTACTGTTGATGGCAACGAATGGTAGCTTTGATTTTCCTTCTTCTTGTGCTTATGTTTTCATTTACATTTTACTTATATTTGCAAACTTATTTGGGCAGCCGACTTATTATCTACCCCAAATTTGTCAATTTATATAGGAATTGCAGATTCAGCAACTTTGCCTTCAGGATGGATTGGATGTGCCCAACACGGATTTGCAATCATCAACCAAAGAAGGTGAATCATTTGTCAATTTATATGGGAATAGCTTTTGTTAAGCAATAATCATGAGGTAATTTTGCTTTGTTGATTGCGGGATTGGAAAATTTCATGTATTGTGAGTTGCCACTTAAATGGCTCAAGAGATTGTTTTAGTTCGGCTTGATTTTGTTTCACGCAATATTTCGTTTTTCATGTGTTCCTATTATAATACCATTTAGTGCTTGTTCTCATGTATACATTCATGTTTATATTCTTTTGTATTTGATTATTTTAGGTGCTGATGAAGAAGCAATTGCAGTTTTTGGTGAAGCAACTGCTCTTTGTCAATTTTCTTTTCCTTTTAATCTGCATCTATTGTTACGTTTGCTCTTTTTGCAAGGTACACAAAATCTTACTGGATTTGGATGATTTTGTCCTCTTCTTTTTTCATTATTTGCTATGTGCTCCACTTGATACCCTATCATTTACTAAACAATCTTCTCTCGTATACTTCAGGCTGCTTAAAGCTTTGGGGGCTCCAATGAGTGCAAAGATATTCTTTAAAGCTATGAAAGTTTAGTTTGTTAGCTTTGAACTTAATATTCCTTAAAGATATCATGTACGATGAATGATGATAAATTGTTTTCTTTAATAAATTACTTACCTTCATATTCTCTAGCTCCGAAAAGAATGTTGCTTGAGAGAACTAGGCTTCTAGTTACTACAAAATAACAACTACCATTACCAACTCTTTAAATAATGTCATCAGCCCCAATATTTAAACTCATCAGTAAAATAATATTATATTAGTATTAATGGAAGTTTAAGGATTAAAATAGTGATGATCAATAATTTAAGGGTTCAACAAAGAGCAATCCAAACAAACTTGTCTATGCCAACCTTTTGCAAATAACGGCGTTTGTGGTAAAATGCCACTACAAATCATAATATATATCGGCATTTTGTATTACAAATGCCAAACACCGCTAAAGACAAGAGAATTAGCGGTGTTTGTCAATAAAATGCCACTATAAATCATAACATACAACGACATTTTTTTAGAACAAATGCCGCTATATAACTTGACCTTTTACGTAGGGATGGAAAACATGTACAATTTCGTGAATTTCGTACTATACCTGCTCCAATTGGGGCGGAGATGGGTATAACTTTAATAGGTAGTGGGCGGGTTTGGATTTAGAAAGTGGTACCCGTCGCGGGTAGTGGGCGGATGATGGGTTTGAGACCTTACCTGCCCTATATCCGCCCGCCCACTAAATACCCATTAAATTTTGGATCATTATAAATTTACGTATAATTTTAGGGTTTATCATTTATGTGTGCCAAGGAACAAAAGTATTATGTGTTTGTCATTTATGTTTTTAGGCTTTAATTATGTCTTTTATTATGGTGTTTTATGTACTTTAAGATATATGTTAACACTTAACTCATATAATCATTTGTTTATTTTATTATGTTTCTTAATGGACGTGTTTGTTTTATGTTTGTTGCTTATGTATAACTTAAGGTTGCTGTCAGGCGGGTCTAGCCGGGTACGTCTCCAGTTGGGTAGTGGGTGTGGGGATGAATTTGAAAATGTACTCGTGTGGACGGTTGTGGATTTGAAAAATTTTACCCATCATGAGTGGTGGGCGGGTGGTGAATTTGAAAATATTAGGTGGAGATGAGCTATCAGCACCCGACCCGCCCGTTTGCCGTCCCTACTTTTGTTGCGTTTTAGGTTCACAAACGTCACTAACTTGTACGACATTGATTTTAATGGCACTTCTTGTGGCACTCTTACTAGCGCGTGTAATATTTTTTGCGGCACTTAAAAACTCCACTAAAATTATGTTTTATTGTGCTTAAAACCCTTACGTCAATCATGCAAAACAATTATAAATATTTTATGTACTAACACATGCGAAGAATAATGTAAAAATCAAATTCAAATAACTTAGGAAATAAATATTATTATAAAAAAAATATGTCAAAACTAATAATTAAAATATATTTAAATTTATAATACAAAAGATTTAGACATGACTGATTATGTAGTGAAACTAAAATAGATCAAATTACATTAATCAATCATTTTTCCTACTGCCATTAAGGTGTTTAAACTATCCACAAAATAATAGTTTAAGACAATGTAAGAAAAAAATATAAATCAACCAAAAAATTCAAATAAAATAATAGATACAAATAATAAAATTATCGACGGTGGAAAATAAATATAATTAATGTTAACATAACAATGACGACACAATGATAAATTGACTTTATCACAATTTAATCAGGACATATCATTGAATAAAGCAAGTATTTATCGATAAAAAAGATAATCAATCCTAAAAGAGAGAAGATAATTATAAGAACAAACAAAATCATTTATTATTTTCATATGAAAGAAAATTTTAATTAAACAACATAAAATGTATAAATATAAAAAATACAATAAACATTATGATAAAGTATAGGAGAAAAAAAGAATGGAAAGGTTATTAAATAAAACTTTATCAAATCAATTTTTTATTTTATGAGTCGAATGCACGTACAGGTACTGTATTGGTTGAACCTTCCATGAAGTTAGCAAAAGGTTACAAATAGAAAGCGTCCGACAAACAGAGGTAGTCGCCCATGAAAACGGGCCGTACTGTCAATACTTACACCAACTTTCGCAAAAATGCTACGGTGGTCGGTACTCGGTAGCCCCACTCTCACATGCCTCCATGTGTTTGGTTTTGTTTTATGAACATCAACTCTTCTTTTTCTCGTTTCCCCTTAATTTCGTTTATTTATTTACTTTATTTATTCTTTATACCTTTTGTCTTGATTCCACCACCCAAATCTCACTACTGGCATGCTTCGTTGTGTGCACCTCACGCTCTTTTATTTTGAGATTCATGTAATTAAAGTGTTTTATATGTAGATCTGTAATATTTGATTTTGTATTAATTGACTAATAAACTTAAATTGAATTATTATACTAATAAAAAGTGCATCTCACGCTCTTTTATTTTTTATTTTTCAAAAGGTAGCCAATAATATTTAAAGCATATAGTTAAAAGTTCTCAGTTGATATATTTTTTTATTTAGGCTTTGGGTTCAATATTCATTAAGAGCAAAATTCTTTTTAGAATTATTGAAAAAACATCGACAAATACTTGATTCTATTGTCGGAATTTTGGACTATGCATGAAGCATTTAAGAATGCAAAGAACCTTATTTTAAAAAAATCATTATTGAAATGGATAATGTTGAAACAGTTATAGTACCTCAAAGACAATAAAAAGTTCTATGATATCACATTATAGTGGACATAATTCAAATGATGTTTGATAATAATAATAATTGGGAGATACGAATTGAACATATCCCTCGCAAACATAACCAAATGACAGATGCATTGGTAAAATTATTATGATGAGTCGTGGACAACTCATAGGAAAAGCATTGTTTGATTAACTCCTACTGCAAAGGATGTTTATTAAAATTGCAGCAGTTCTTTAAAAAGAGGTCAGGGTTGAATTAAGATTAATTTAATATATATAAATATATATATGATTTTTAACTGTGATTAGATTAAAATAAAAAGTTTAATTAGCCAAAAATAATGACTAGAACCCGATCAAAGAAAAACTAGAAACTACAAGATGGGCCGTCAAAGCGTGGGCGATTGATTAATTAACTCCTTAGATTATCTCCAGTCTTCATTTCTATTCTACATTATCTTTATCTCTACTATAAAGATGAAACATTAATTCATTTCCAGCACTATCTCTACATTACCATCAACTCTACTTTATTCACAATATTTAACTATTAAATAAAGATAAAAAAACATAAATAAAACATTCATAAATAATATTACGAAAATACAAATAAATAAGAAAATTACAATTCATAATAATAATACGAAAAAATATAAGTTACATAATTATATATATTTTTATATTACAATTTAATCTACTTGAATTTAAAAAAAATCAGAAAAATTACCAAAAAAAATTAGTATGTTTTTTAATCTAATTTCAATGTATTTTTATCTATCTTGCAAATTAATCTAATTGAATTTAAAAAAATCAGAAAAATTATAAAAAATCAGAAAAATTAAAAAAAAATTAATATGTTTATTTATCTAATTTCAATATATTTTTATATATATTTTATAATTTAATTTACTTGAATTAAAAAAAATAAAATAAATGTAGTGCGAGCTATAGTACCACTACAGATATGACGCGGACTGTAGCAATTCTCAAAGTGGAGATATGTTAGGCGCAGGGCTGGAGACAAAACTCTCTCCAAAGTGGAGAAATTCTCCAAAGTATAGCAGCATTGGAGATGCCCTTATGTGTGGACATCTAAAGGTGGCCCATACGTTTGCCCCACCAAGGATAACACTCACCGTCAGATCCGGCAAGACACATCACAGCCGTACATTAATTAACGAGAAAAATATAATAAGATAATTCTCCATGTTATGGTGAACTTAACCAAACAAAACGTACTCAGCTTTCTAGGGTTTCAAAGGGTTCGAAATTACAAGTAGGGTTCAGTAAATATTATTATTATTATTATCTAAACATTATTTATTATTAAACTTTGTAATTAATAAGTTATTTATTATTAAAGAGAAAATAATAAAAACAAAAAGTAAGAGGTAGGGTTGAGAAATATTATTAAAGAGACACCTCCCCTTCTCTCCCAATATTCTTCTCGGGATTGATGGTAAAGAGAAACCGACAAATTTCCACTATAAACAAACCCTATCTTCCCTCATTTCTACACCACCCTATGTGAACTTTCTTCCCATTTCTTTCCCTTTTTCCCGTCACTCATCTTTTCCTTGTTTCAGCCATGGTCTCCCATGAAGCTTTAGGGTTTTCTTTTCCGACAAAGGAAAAACGGTGACGAGAGGAAAAAAGACGGAAAATAACAAAAGATGGCTCTCTTTGTATTCTTCCACAGCTTTCTTGAACTGCAACTTCGTTCGTTGCTGCTGTTCTTATCTTAATTGACTGTGGTTGCTGCAGCGGTTCAATAAAGCTGTGGGAAGATACAAACAGGGCCAAAAGGAGAAAAAAATTCAAGACCAATTTGCAGTAGCACTGTAAGAGAAAGAGAGCGACAGGGAAATGTAACTGTTGTTTTCGTACTTGGAGTTTTCTATAGTTCTAGATTCTTGCTTCGCCGACTGTTTTGGTTCTTACTTATCTTAATTGTTCTGTCTTTGTTTAGTTTTGGATCGATCTGCATTTTTATATATATATTTACCGTAATTTATTACAGTAGCATCGGTTACATTTACCATAGCCATAAATGCCATTCAAATTCCACCTTGCATTGCACAAATTCATATTCTACGTTTGAAGGTTATAGAACCCACCTGAAAAATGCTCCAACCCAATAAATATCGACCAACTCAAAAAAAAAAAAGTGAACCACAAAATATTAACCAATCCGTAAAACAAATATCTTATGTTGAGGATCAAAACACTATAAGTTTATCAGAACTAATAAGAAAAAAACACAATGAGCAAGGACAACTCAGCTGTAAGGAAGAGGTTCTAGATTATCTCAAAACATGCCGTATTGTCGTGAGAGTATGTTTTAATTACCAGATCTGGATGCTCGTGCCTTCCTTTAAGTGGATCCACCATAGACAAAACTAGCGTGTTCTTTTTATTTTAACAAACGAAGGGGGGTTTGTCATGTTTTGCACTATTTTTTATAGCCATTAAAATAATAACAGAAGTACACCATATGGGTGTGTATGTATTAGCTGTATTAGGGATATATTCACGAGATCATCTGACCTAACTAGTTTAATTATGTGATCCCGTCGATATTGATTCATGCATGTCCTAGTGCCGCCAACTAATCCTCCTTCATATTTTAATCACTTTGCTCCTTTTGTTTGGTGCATGTATATGTATATAATGACTTATGTAACATGCGTGACACGTTGACAAGATAGAAATTAGAATTTAAAGTGTTACAATTATAACATTCCAAAACGAAAATAAAAAATAAAAAAAGATTTTAGTAAAATAATCGAAAAGAATAATTTAGAAATAAATATATGATTTCATATTAATGAATTGGAAATAAGTTCCATAGTTTATTTAAGATATATTTTTGTCAACTCCTATGGTGGTTGAGATCATTGGTTATCTATCTTTTAAGATGATCAACTATAATTGCACTTGTACAGAGATCACAAACTATTCCCTTGACTTTATTTATCACTGAAAATTAGAGGAGAAGAAAATAATTTTTTTCTTGAGTTTTTTCTTTTGAGTTGTTGCGTTGTGTGTTTTACACGTTATCTAAAGAAATTTCACATTGTGAACTATTTGAAATTTTTGATCTAATAAAGCATTTAATTAATGAGAATAAAAAAATTTCTAAAATTATTATTTTGATTAAAGGAACTTTTAAATGTTTATCATTTTAATTCCAAAACAAAATTTAAAAAAAATAACCTCTATTTGAGGAAAATTATTTTAAATTTGGGTTAAAATATCCACAAATATATGGAGGGTTCAACCGATTCAGACATTTACGTTACCCATATTGTGCACGTCTGCACATTTATGAACCAATAATTGGTATCACGTTTTCCTTAACAATATTTGGATTAATTTCTCGCTTTAAAAACATCAACTTTTTTCGACATAAGGATACATTAGGAATCTTGAATATTTATATAGGCACATATAGATGAATCGATGGGATATTAGGGTCCAGACACACCCTCTAAATTTAGTAATTATCTTATAATTTTTAAAAAAATTAATTACTAAAATGATTATTTTAACATAGTTTAATCAATTCTATAACTCATCAAGTGACCTCTATGATTAAAAGGAATGTTATTTTTCCTAAAAATCTTGAATTTGATAAATTGCGTCTGTTAAATATAAGCGTGATTAATAATTAAATGTCAATTTAGTGTTACTTTTGTAAAATAATTTTAAAAGTACACTACAAAAATAACTCAAAAAATCTTTAGTCAAAAATCAAACACTCGAGTAATTAAATCCATACACCCAATGATGAAACAGGGGGAGGAATGGGTGATGTGATTTAAGTTATCAATAAAAAATTTAATTATTATCTAAAAAGTTGTGATCACCTTGGTTCTTTGTGAATGTATGGTTGAATAATCTTAAAGACTAGGGTTGAGTAATGAAATCGAAAAAATAAAAAAATCGACACGAATTGAATAAAACAGTTCGGTTCAGATTGCCTTTATACAATTCGGTTTCGGGTTGGTTTAAACATTCAAAATTTTCAATTTGGTTCAGTTCGAGTTTTTCATATGGAACCCGAACCAAATAAACAATCTGGGTAAGTCCAGCCGGTTACCAACTTACCCTTACCCATAAGCGGTAAGCCCAAATTCTCAATTAAAGTAAATACAAAAAAACCCTAAATCTTTCGGTTTATGAAAAATTGCATTACCGAACTGAACCGAATCGAAAAAATCGATTTCACATATTTCAGTTTTTTAACCGTTCGATTTCGGTTTAAATTTTAAAAAACCGTTTATTGCGGTTCGATTCAGTTTTTAGTAAAAAAATTGAACCGAACCGAATACACCCCTATTAAAGACACTGCAACCCATTTCGTCTCATTGTCTGCATTATTTGCTGTAATGTGGTAATAATAAATCTAAAAAAATATTTTTTTTCCATCACTTTCTCTTTAAAGAAACAACACCACAACCCAAGTTGAGATACTGGTTTAAACTAACATATTATTTCTCCTCACAGCTTGATTTTTCCAATGTATCATTGTTGTACAAATCTTACATATTTCCATTACTTTTCCCTTGGCATTTCTGCATGTTCCGGTACCTGATTTTGCAGACATGGGAGTGAAATTGATACACGTTGATATTGCTGCCTTTTCTTCGTTGCATGTTTTGCTGTTTGTATGTGGGCACAAATTCGGCCGCAACCAACTGTTTTTTTCTTCTTTGTATATATATAAAAAAGTACGAATATTAAAGAATAAAACTAGGCAAAATAAGTTTCCATTTTTAGTCACAATTACCTTTTAGGTCCCTTCTAGTTTCGAAACTAGATAAAGGTCTACTATTTTTTCGGTTTAAATGCTTTTTAGACCATTTCAATTTTAAAATTAAACAAATTAGACCTTAATCCCTCAAATTTTAGTTTTAAATTGATGGCTTAATAATTAGACTATCGTCGTCATTTTATTCCTATTACTATTTGACCTCTTGAAATTGCTTCATGACTCTGTCCTTGGACACATTAGATCTCAATCGTTAATCCTTTCAGAATAAAACTGGGTCATATCTTAATGAAAAAAATTTCTACCGACAGCTATTTTATCAATCTACAAAACTCAAATAGAACACTTATTTGTGAACATAAAACTCGTTTTTATTCCCTGCCTTGTTGCATGTTTCACTTGCTGTCCCATTGCTCCAATGGTTGGAACAAAGAGTTATGCCTCAACAGCGACGTGACTGATTTTTTTTCTTACCCCACACATGGGGGCGCCATTATTGATTTGCCCTTGCCATCTCCCTTTCAGTTTCTTCACACACACCAGTTATATAAATATTAATTCGATTGTTACCGACTCTTGTTAGGTTGAATGGTAAAAATATTAATTCGATCATTATCGACTCTTAGTGGGACGAGTCATTAAATCTTTTAAACAATGTCAGAGATTCAAATCTTTAAGTTTGAGAATGAATCAAATTAGATTGAGAGAAGTAACTTTATATTGAACCTCTGCAGTACTCAAATTAGTTTAGTCGATTAATAGATCAGTTCTAAATGAGAGAGGTCGTGATCCTTTAACTCTAATAATTTAATTACATTTTATGTTATCGATAATTTTGAAATAAAATCTTATATTTGTATCCGTACATAGATTCAAATGTGCACAACAACATGGACGGTTCCCACTTGGCCTCCATTCACCTTCCCCACAAAATATCACTCGTTGGTTCAGTACTTTTCATTGTTTGCTTATACTGAATAGTTTCAAAGGGAAAAAGAAAAAGGCATGAAAGGCCGGTTTTCTACTATCGCTTTTATTTTTTAAAATGGCGATAATAATTTAGTTGAAAAAGGGAATAAATTGAAGATGAAACATTCTTCATTTAGAGGGAGGGTAGAGGTGATGTGCCACCACTACTCCATTCTCTTTGCCCTTTCAAACTAAAAATTTGACCAAAAAGCTTCAACTTTTATTTAAAAGGAGGTGAAATTTTGTCCTTTCATATTTTTTGGATTTTAGTATAATCATGGTCTATTATAAATTAATTCGGATGGAGTATTCTAAAAGTATAATTTTAGAAGTGGGACTGTCCATTGCAGTGCGCGCCTATGTTGCGGGAGCCGAGCTTGAAGTCGAGCGTGTGCTGGATACCTCCATCGGTGAATTTTGGACTTAGGTCTTGTGCTTTGAAAAATTTGTTAGAAAAACTTTATCTTTATATAAAATTTGATCCGATTTGATTTTAAATATAATCAAAGTTGATGCTAGAAGTCAAGGGTTTCAAACCAAATAAAAGAATTGCTTTTCATATTCGTGACAAATCTCTCCTACATGTTTGATCAGATGAGAGCTGATGCAAGTATATAACTTGAATTGGTAAAACTGCAGATGCATAAAAGTGTTTGAATTATTGTCACCTTTTCCCCATGTTTTCTCAATAATTGAATTCACTCTGATATATATATAAAGCTGCACAGCAATTCCTGAAAAGCTAGATCACATCTAATATTAGCAACATTATATATAATAAAGCCATATACCATTTTTTTTTATCATTGTGTTCGTTTCGCAGTTCATATTTGATTTGAAAAAGATTCCAAGCACATTTATATAGGATAACACAGCTAACAGCGGCTAAACATACAAAATGATGCAGTTTACAAAGGTTTCTTTGAATTAGGTAAAGATTCCCCATCATACTCAATTATCTCATCTCAAATGGTCCCTTAATTATTAATCCATCTTCATTACACCCATCTTTTAACTTACCATCAATGCCGTCGGTTCCGTCCGTCCTCGAACTCCAGATTAAATTTAATTGTTTCGTGTATTCTTTCTTAACGGAATTAGATTAAAGTCCGAATCTCAATATGTGATCTCCTTGAAACCTATAATTTATTATAGAACAAAAACATACTAACTTGCAATGCTCAAATTCAGACAGATGAAATAGGATATTCAAGAAACCAAAATCAGCCACCTTTTCAAGGATGTAAGAAATGTGTTCAAACTCTTGAATCACAAGTAATTATGGATTTAGACCCAATCGAACTCACAATCTCCGGAATATGATTTAGATCAATCTTCATATAAATGGCAAGAGAGGTGTTGGAGTATAACTTAGTATTACTAAACATATATCAATAGAATTGCATTACTAATCAATTTATTCATTGTTGGTGGAATAGAAACCGTAAAATGAAATTGTTAGCACTAACCGGATAATTTTAAATAATCGAACAACCGTGTCGTGGTTGCTGAAAGAATTGTGGATCACATTTCAGAAGAAGAAAAAAAAACAAGTAGGCAGTAATTTTGAAAGCTTAAAGCTTACCATGTTCTTTAATGGAATTGCTTGCTGCAAAAGAATCTTGTCCTTCAATGTAGCTATAACTTTAACCAGAAACACAAGTCCTGAAATGCCATCATGTTCTCCCACAGCTTTCTTGAGCTTTCATACATACATATAAATGGTTATTAGCTAATGTTGTAATTAAGTACGCAAATTAAGAAAGTTCAAGAAAGCTGTGGAAAAAACATGATCAGAACTTTGAAAGAAAATAACTCCCGACATTATCAACTGCAAATTAAACCATTTTTTTCAGACCTAAAAACACAGAGCAGTGGTGATGAAGAAAAAGAAGAAGGAGAAGGAGGTTCGTACAAAATTTCAAGGACCACTCTACCAATATATAATTCGTTCACCAGCTTTATAGAGAAAGGAAAAAAGTGGGGAGCTGGTAGGGTTTATTTTCATTCACCAATTACAGTTTAGTTCAACAGTTATATATATATATATATATATATATATATATATATATATATATATATATATATATATATTCAAGCGTAATAGATACTTTCGAGTTTTTTTTTTATAAAAAAAATCAATTACGTTTATGAATTTTTCTTACCCTCATTTAAAATTTTACTTAGGCATGGGTTGTTTAACCAATATTTGTGGTTAAATTTATATTTAAAAATTTCATTAGTTTATTTTTTAACCAATATTAATTGTTAAAATTTAATTCTTTATTAATTAATATTATATGTCACATGCTATCATATGATTTTATAAAAATATATATAATAATTATTGGAAAGTATAGGCATGGGTTGTTTATGGTCCCCAATCTTTATGTTTTGTTTTTTAAGCCCAAACCTGTATATAATACAGAGGTGTCAATCATGAAGACGTGAATGGTTTCTGCGTTCTTAATTTTTTTTATGTCCAGATCCTTCTAGAAAATAAAATTTTCATTTTATAAATGTGGGATTTTTTAATATTATATATATATATATATATATATATATATTTAATATTATATGCACTAGCTCAAGCTTTACGAAATTTTCATATTGTACTACATATATGTTGTTTCAGCTGCACTTGCTATCCAGTGAGATCCTCAAGAAGCCAACGACATTGTAATCCTAGGACTTACCTTACTCCAAGAGCACCTGAACCTGTTCCTTCAGCTTCTAGGATTTTGGATGAAGGCAGTAAGGAAAGGTGTCCTAAGTTATCATCGGTTCAATCCGTTGGTCAGTTTGCAAGACCACCACCGATTTGAATTCGAACATTTCGGTTTCACAAACTAAGCATCATTGTAATCCTTTTCTCTCCGGAAATTTTTCATATGGATGTTACCAATCAATGAGGATAGAAACTGAGAACCCTCCAAACTTGGGTCAACTTTATCCCCTTTATTATGGAATTCACTATCAAAATGCAGAGCTCCCCCCAAAAGGTTCTCCAGTTCAGGAAAATATAATGTCTAATACCTTATTTGTTGGGAGACCTATTGGTACAAAGATTGCAGATCCTGTTGTAAAGAGTTCCTTGCAGAATCTCTTTTCCTCTTCTGATGTTGGCGGTAATAGAATTGAACAGCAAGATATCCCACCAATGAACATATCCACAATGCAGCGTTCATGTTCGCCATTGTGCTAAGATTGACGTTTGCAGGCTCATATGATAGTGCTGCATTTCATGTTACCCGGAAGAGAGTAATTTTTAGTACTAGATATTAGGTGCCATTACATTTTGTCAATTATATGATGTAGATAAGTTTTGCTAAATCACATGTAGATCGAGGTGGTGAGAGGCATCTGTGTGTTTTAAGAAATGGGTGTAGTTTGTCGTAAGGCTCTTAACCTTGTGGTTGTGGGATCGAGTCTCATGGTTGGCAATTCATAATTGGAGGTCTTCTACGGAAGCTGCTCTCAACCTGACGTTGGGGGAAGCCTACTACCCTACCTCCCTCTTACCCCCATTATATATGAAATAGGGTCAGCTAATTTTTTTTGTCGTAAGGAGACCGCGCTTTGAAGTTGCAGTGTATGAGACTGGATCGATCTCATGGTCTCAAGTATATGTTTTTGGTCTGATATGCAGGGTCTTCCGGAGGTACCAATACACACTAGAAGAATTGTTCGGTTTGGAAAATGTCTGTTGTTGATCGAAAAGAGCCTTTATGCATCGCTGTTCATTTTTGGGTCCCGATTTCCGGAACAAGGCAAACATTTTAACAGTGTTAAGCGCCATTCATCCATGTTCATCAAGGCAAAACTGAAGCTGCAATTGGTGATGGCTTACATTACTTTCTCGGATATGGTATGCCGTGACGCCTGTTTCCACCTTTAAGCTTCATTTATATACACGATCTCTTTATTGTTTTAAGCTTCTTTTTATTTAAAAATCATAATGCATCTTACAACATAATCATTTCACATTATATCCAGGCCAGATCCACAACTGGAAAGGCATGAACAAATTAATATTTATTATACATGGAGACCATGACGTCCATTAGTTCAATAGGCCATATTTCTCTCTTAATTTATTATAATGGAGGTTTTAGAAAATATTAGCCTAAAAAGGAGGAAAAAGACGAACCATCCTATCATCGTCATCTTCTTCTCAGTGCAGGTGCGGTTGCGGTTACCATTTCGGACTTCAACGTTGAACTTTTGGCCGGCTGCACAATGACCGATGGGACGATGATGGCTCCTCTCCTTCGCATAATTTGCTTTATATTAGCACCCCAACATCGACATGGATTAAAGAAAGGATCGTGCCTATATTTAAACCAGCATCCAACGTTACTGAATAAAGCACTCGACAAGATAATCACATGATATATCACTGAACAATTTTTTTACACGACTATGTATCGAGTTAAAGAAAATAGTTTAATGGTATGTTTTAGCCCAACTAGATGTTTGTCTCTGATTGTTTATCACAATCTCCCCCGAATAGAGTATATATAGACAGAGAGAGAAATATGTTGGAAGACGAGGAAGAAGCTTGGGGGTGGATTAAATAAATCCCATTTACCATGTGTGAAGAATCACTGGAATTGTTGTGATTAAGACAGAGATTCCGATGAATTCACATGCTTGACCACTAGTTTTAAATCAGCAAAGGACAAGAAGGTATGCCAAAATAGGCACACCCTTCACTAACGTGTATACCTTTTTCACCAGAACAGGGTTTTTTTTCATGCTATCAAGAAAAGAAATTTATCCAGAAAATGAATCCATTGCTTTTATTCAAACACCAAATATCACAACATATATCGTAACAATTAGGGATGGCAAACGGGTGAGTCGGGTGCGGATACCCCCTCCTCCATCCTCATACCCACCTAATATTTTTCAATCCACCACCCGCCCACCACTCATGATGGGTAAAATTTTTTAAATCTATACCCGCTCACGCGGGTATATTCTCAAATTCATCTCCACACCCACTACCCGCAACAACAATGATTCTTTGAAAATATAATCGAATTTAACCAAAACAAAAGCTGAGAACATTTAAGTTTTGTCGAAGTAAACTAAGATGATTTAAGACCTCCTAAAATAACAGCTCTTTAATGCATTTACTTATCATAAATAAATTTGAAAGATATGGGTAGAACATTCATTTACTCTATTTATATGTTAACAGTAAGAAAAACAGTAAATTTGATTGTGAGTCACAACCGTAAACACAATTGAATTATTTCTAAATTGCAGAATACATTATTAAAAATACCCAACTATTATCTCATTCAAGGTTAGGTGTGATAGGCAAACTAAACTAAGTGGAAAGACTCAATGTTCTTATATCATTCGCTACTTGTTTTCCAGTATGTTGGCTCTCGTCCAGAATAAAACCTCCAGAAGAAGTACCATAATTTAGATAGTAAATGACTTAAAACGTCAGTCTACAATGATGAATTTCTTTGAACCGGAAACAAGTTAAGATGTGACTCCTATGCTTTCTTTCTATAAGCCGCTTTAATCTAAATTCCAAATCAAAATTTATAAAAGAAGTTAATCAATTTACAAATTCATAAAGGAAAAGAGAAAAGATTAAGGAAATTTGTTAGATTAGTTGATTGAAAGAAAGCAATCAAGGCCACAACCTCCAAAAGGAAAACATACCTAAGTTAGAGAGTGGAGAGTGGAGATCAAAGGTTTGAAACTTGAAAATCTTATACAATATTCGGATTTATAAATTAGTTTCTAAAATTACACCTAAATTCATAATGATCCAAAATTTAATGGATATTTAGCTGGGTGGATGTGGGGCGGGTAAGGTCTCAAACCCATTACCCGCGACGGGTACTAATTTCTAAATCTACACTCGCCCACTACCCACTAAAATTATACTCATCCCCGTCCCAATTAGAGCGGGTGCGGGGCAAAATACACGAATTTGTAACTGTTTGCCATCCTTGTAACAATGAAAGGACTGAAATGAAGTCATAACTCCGAGTTACAAAGTATCACATACACTAAAAACAAACAAAACTATTTAACATAATCACCACAACAAAGCTAAGGCAATGGACATGGAGAAGCAAGTAGACAGAGTGGCAACAAGGGATGAAGCTGAGCTCGTTCCAGGTGTGGCGGGGCTCGTAGGTCCAGCCGTGACGCCGCTTGAAGTTCCAGGTGCGGAGGCGCTTGGTGTTCCAGGTACTATGGGGGTTGGAGCTCCAGGAGTTGTGGGAGTGGTGCCGGGGCGGTTGCCATTTTCGACTTCGATACTCAGCTTTTTGCCGGCGGTACAATGACCAGGGAAACCGCAAATGAAGTAGTGGTCACCGGTCCTGTTAAGGATAATTCTCGCCCGTCCATTGCTCACAGTAAGTATGGGGTTTGCAGTGCTGCAAGCATCGTAACCAGCTTCTGTCACCTAGACCACATCATGTTGTCCCGTAGTATATTTGAACACTGAAAAAATATAGTAAACCAAAATTCATATATGTACCTAATGATCCAATTAAGAAGCTTACTAAAGTTAGATTTTGAGCTAAGAGACTCACGTAGAACATCCCCAACGTAGAAATCCTTGTTGTCGTTCCAGTCATCATAGAAATCATCATTACCGGTAGGGACTATCCAACCGATGGAGTCTCCCACTGAAAAAGTTCTACCGCTTGGGGTTGCAGGCGTGGTGGGGCTTGGTCTAGGAGTAGGAGCAGTACCGGTGCGATTGCCATTTCTGACTTCAACATTGAGCTTTTGGCCGGCGGTACAGTGACCGGGGAAACCACAAATGAAATAGTGGTCACCAGTCCTGTTAAGGGTGATTCTCGCCGGTCCAGTGGTCACATTAGATATCGAATTGGCAGCGTTGCAGGCGTCGTAATCAGCTTCAGTCACCTCCAGAACATCATGTTGCCCCGTAGTAAAGTTGAACACTGCAAAAACACGCAAGTATAGTAAACAACATATACATATGTAGATCAAATTCTGCTTAGATTTTAAGGTAAGAGACTCACATATAACATCCCCAACAAAGAAATCCTTGTTGTCGTTCCAATCATCATAGAGATCATCATTACCGGCAGGGACTCGCCAACCAGTGGAGTCTCCCACCGTATAAGTTCTACCACTGGGGCTCGGAGCTCCAGGCGTGGTGGGGCTCAGTCTAGGTGTGCCACTCCTGACTTCGATGTTGAACTTCTAACCAGCGGAACAATGACCAGCAAAAGCACAAATGAAGTGGTACTCACCAGTCCTGTTAAGCGTAATTCTCGCCGGTCCATTGCTCACCGGCATTAGCAGCGTTGCAGGAGTCGTAATCAGCCTCTGTCACCTCCTCAACATTATGTTGTCCCGTAGAAAAATTGAACACTGCAAAAGCAGGGAATCGCCCGTCAAAAAACAATAACTAAATATGTACATAATGATCAAACTTAAAACTTGACTCACCTAAAACATCTCCAACCGCAAAGTTTTTGTTATCAGCCCAATCATCATAGAAATCATCGTTCCCGGTGGGGATTACTCAACCGTATAAGTTATACCATAAGCACTCTGCAATAGATTCGCAACCAAAAATACAAAAAGGGCGGCCATGCCGATTTTCCCACCCATTTCTACTTGTTGTGTTCTATTGGTTACAGTCGCCCCACAAGATCTATGCCTTGGATTTTCAGCTATGAATAGATATATGTTTGTTTATCGTTATCTTCTATAAATTTGGGAGGAGAAAAGAATTTTCTGGGAAGAAGTTGAAGAAGCAATGGCATTGCGTTCAAATAAATCAATACCATGTGGCGTGGTTGACCCACTGCCACTGGCCATCGCGTTTAAAATTAAAAACACAGAAATTTGCTCCGATCTGCGAAAATAGCACACCTTCCTTTAAAGTTTTCAACTTTCAACGCGGGAAATATGTATCAAATGCGTAACCTCGTTCTTTTCAAAGGTTTAAAGGTATAGTTTTTTTTCTTTGATCAACAATAATAAAATAACAGTTTTATTTTTAAATAATTTTTTAGAATTTTTATTTAAAAATATATTTTTATGATATAAAATTAACGTAATCTATTATATTTAGATCACTGTACGTAACATCAAGTCTCAACCTATATTAAAGAGATGATCATTTTATAATTACTAGAATCTACTTTTAGAAAATATTATATAATGTGACTAATTTTCTGACAAGTAATGGACGATGTTGGAAAACAACAGCTGCAAAATTAAACAAGTATAATTTAGGGAATGTCTTAGGAAAGGCGGGTTAATATACGGTTAATATACAGCATTACCGGATATATTAAAATGTATTTAATAAATTCGGTTTAGCGGTACCTATTATGTTGACAACTAATAATGTTTTAGGTAGAAAATATGAAAAACTATTAAAAAATTTGGTAACCGGTAAACTTTGGTTATCGGTAAGTATCTATCCTTTTTATAAAAGTGTCCATACTTTTAACATATCAAGTAAATTTTACCGGTTTTGTCATAATGAATATGGTTTTGTCATATTTTTACTTGTTATATTGTAAATTATCTATCCTTTTTATAAAAGTGTCCATACTTATTTCACTGTGAAAATATATTTATTATTATCTTTAGTTAATATTGTTAAATTTAAAATCTAAATAATATTTTATAAAATATCAAAACAATCAAATAAAATTTTGTGTAAATTAAATTATTAAATTAATATTGTAGGTGGAAAACATGAAACACTATTAAATAAATTGAAACATAAATTACATAACTTTAAAAGCAGTTTTAAATCCTAAAAAGTGTCGATACTTTTAAAAAATATATCGATCCAAAACGATATACCAGGTAAAAATATGATAAAACCGGTAACAAAATGATAAAACCGGTAAATTTAAAAGTGTCGATACGTTATATAAGGATCGACACTTTGTGAATTTAAAAGAGAAGCAGTTATAGCGCCTATAATGTGTCGATACTTTAAAAAAATATATCGATCCACAACGATATAACATGTAAAAATATGATAAAACCGGTATCAAAATGATAAAACCGGTAAAATGATACCGGATATATTGAAAGTGTCGATACTTTCGTAAGTACGTGTAATAAATTATCGACACTTTCAAAGAAATAGGTAATTATCCTTTCGAAAGTATCGACACCTGACATAAAAGTATCGACACTTTTATATTTGTATCGATTAAATATAAATAACATATCCGATGAAAATATAAAGGCCATAGCTAAATATCATCTGAAAAAAGATAGAACGGACGAGTTTTTGAAATCGAAGAGTAATTGTTGCTGCATTTCAGAAGGCGTTTCTAAAGCGAAGTTTGTTTGTTTGTTGCTGCAGTCGAATCGAAAAGTATGTTGTCGAAACCCTAATTTTTTATTATTACAGTAATCGCGATAGGGTTTTTTATGTGTTGATTGGGGTTTTGGAGTAAGGAAGCATTTGGGACCGATTGCAGGTAGAAATAGATATTCAAGGAAAAATATAAATGTCGATACTTTTATTAAATATTATAGGTAGAAAATGATATTATAGGTTGTATAAATGTGCCGACACATTTTGGTGTGGCCATTCAAATTCTTTTGAAGAAAACTGTTTTACCACAAGAGTAGTTATCTATATTTGTATATTGAATAAAGTGTATGTAACGAAATAATTTGATTTGCGTAAACTGATATATGAAGGAAAAATGGAGTCAATGGGTTGGAAAATTGTTGGTGGAGCAGATGACTTTGAAATTGAGGCCGAGACTCGAAAGCAACCAAAGGGTGGATATATGTACTTCTAGTAAGTATCAATGTCCTTTTGTTATTATTGTTGAAATGGTAATTGGATTAAAGTATTGATAAACTTTAAATTGATTACAAATTTTAAATGTTAACAGTATGACCGAATGCAAAAGGATGAAGGGAGATGGCACACAGAGCGGTTCGGTATGTAAAATGAAATTGACATTGAGTAGTATTAGTATTTAGTGTTAATGTATTGATTAAGAAACATTTATGTTTAATATTAGGTGAAAAAAGATGTGAGGTCCAAATGGAATTCAATGAGTGATGCTGAAAAGGAACCTTACATCACACAGTCAAGGAATGATAGTAAAGAGTACAAAGAACGGAGGAAAGCACTAGAAAATAAGGTATTCATTAAACTTGTAAATACGTTGATACAAAATATATAAGAACTATAACATTATATTGTTAAAAAATGTAGGAAGTGTCGACAAGATGCAGCATTAAAAGGGTGAATTTATTAATTAAACACCTTAAGGAGAAGGATCAGTTGAATGTGCTGGGAGAAATAGGTTTTGGATCGTTGATCGGAGTAAGGGATCAACCTATTCGGAGGGAATTGTGTCGATCCTTGATGGCACAATTTGACGTCAGTCAATGTATGGCTAAGTATGGTGATTATTCATTCCCTCTGGGGGTATCGACTGCTGCAGCCGTATTGGGGGTACAAAACAAAGGCAAAAGTGTTATAGAAGTCTGTAGGAGTAAGAACTGGAAAGCACTTGCCTCCAAATATGGTTTGAATCATAAGGTGACATATGCTGAAGTTGAAGAGGATATCAAAAGTGGATCTTACTGGGGGGATGAGCTGAAGGCCCGAGTTCTATTGTACCTTGTCGGGATATTTCTTTGTCCAACAGGTGATACGTCAACGAACAAGGAATATATGAAGCTCATTTGCGATGAAGGCTTGAAGGGTGAATTCAATTGGGCTGAATATATCCATTCGAGATTGATTGAATCAATAATCACCTTTAAAAAGGGCAGCCAGAGATACCTCAAAGGGTGCATAGCAATCTTAGAGGTAAATGAGTTGAATCACTTTTTTGTGTTTTTATATAAAAATATAAATTTTATTATAAATGCAGGTTGCACTGTTTGATTTTTGGTCGGGCTGTGAGGCAGTGCCGGCTTATGAAAGAACCGGAGTGGCACGCATCCGTGCATGGGGGAAGGAAGAGGTGGTTAGAGTGATGGTGAAGTTGAAGTTGGATAGAGGGAAGAAGCAAGAAATGGTAATAAATGTAATTAAATAATATTAAGAATATAATCAATGTCTTAATATTGTAATTTAATTTTGAAGGTTATTGGCAAGGATGTAGAGGAGGCAGTGGAGGCAGAGGAGAAGAAAGGAGGGATGGTTGTATTGGGGGATGACTGTGAGTGGGATGACGGTGAAGCAAAAACAGAGTAACTTCGACATTTTGATGTCTGAATTGGCTGATATCAAAAAAAATCCAATTTGAAATCATGCAAAGACAATCAAGAGTCGTAGAGAAACTCGAGAGAGTCGAAGATACACTCGAGAGGCATAAGGGGGTAGTGGAAGGAAAAATAGATGGAGTGGTGAATGAAGTAGAGGTGTTGAGGGGTGAAGTGGTGAAAGAAGTTGGGGTGTTAAGGGGTGATATTAAGATGGTGACGGGAGAAAAATTTGAGGGAGTGGTGAAGGAGGTTGTGGATTTGAGGAGTGAACTCACGGGGGTGAAGGGGGTGGTTGATAAATACTCGGATGAAGGAGCTCAATTGAAGGGTGAAATAAAAGAGATGAAGAGCTATGTATAAAAAAAGTACGATGAACTGAAAAAATATGAAGAAGAAAAGAGGGAGGAGGAAGAAGAGATGGAAGAAATGAGGAGGAAGGAAGTCGATGTCATTTATACACCGGAGAGTGTTATAGCAGCAGTTTTGGATTCGGAATGTCCTGCACCCCAGAAGAAGAAGCAGAAGGTAAGTTTAATAAAAGAATACTTAATTTGATTTTTATTATGTTGTTGTGACAAAAATTTGTATGCAAAATTGTAGGTTGAAAAAGCAGATATTCCAAGCGGAATTGATGACATCGAAGCTGCAATTTGTGATTATTTATGGAATAGCGAGTTAGAATCGGAGTAAGTGAAATATATTGTTTTGTGAGTGATATTTAAATATTTCATGACAACATATTAATCATAATGATTCATACAGATATTCTGTAATCTCAATGGGAAATCAATTCGCTACTGTATATGACGTTGCAACGTTGAAGCCTACAGAATGGGTTGGCGGTGTGGTAAGTAGAAAGTAGAAAATGTTAAAACTTATTGAATATGTTCTGATTGTGTAATTAATTTTGTTAGGTTATCGATTTGCTCGCCTGGACCATATGCTACGATTCTCAAAAGTCACTCCGGAGGATTGGCTACCTTCCATACCTCTTAGTGGTGAGTTAAATTAATAAATATTGAAAAGTAGTGTTATAGACGGTAAATTAATAATGTTTGTTGCGTAATTACAGCAACAGACGTTGGAAGCCAACAACAAAGAAAGTGTTGAGAGTATTTCTACCTTCTGGGGTGTCATATTGGATAACTATGTGAAATTCACCGACTGTGAGAAGGTAAGACACCATACCAATTGCAAATGATGTTTTTGGATATAGAATGTTGAATTTTGTCAAATTGGGTGTGAAATTTGTTGCAGATCATGATCACAATAAACTATCATAATTCACATTGGTATCTGTTGGTGTTGGATATGGTAGATCATGTTGTAACAATATATGATAGTATGTTTACAACTGAAGCAGCTAAACAGAGAGTGAAGGATGCTAAGAGATTGGTATGTATGTTAGTTTGTTATGAAAGGACGTTATGTAAATTATAATGCATAATTTTTTTGGTGCATAACTTCTTCTATTTTAATGCAGATTAAAATATTAGATTCTTATAATAAGAAACGCATTTGGGTTGAGTCCTGTGGATCTCTAGGAAAGTATCCCTTGAAAAATTTCAAATTTGTGGAGCATAAGAAGAATAAGCAATTGAATAGGTATGAGATGTTATCACAAATAGAAAGCTTAATTTATGCAGTATTCATCATAATTGACATGTGTGGTTTTCAAATTTTGTAACAGATATGATTGCGGCATGTATGTGATGATGTGGATGGAATCGATCGGTTCTACAGGGGCAACTGGTGATTTTGTAAGTGGATAGAAAAAATCGTTTGTGGTAAATTGTTAAAAGTCGTAGATTGAATGCTGTAGTTGACAATACTTAACGTTCTGACAATTTGAATATAGGTTGTTGGAGACTGGGATCGATCGCGAGTATTAAACGATCTCGTAAGCCACAATCAAAATGAACGAAGACAGGAGATAACAAAAGCTGCAATATTACATAAGAATAACAAAAGGATGCAATGATGTAAATGTAGGGTTAATTTTGTATAAGATTTATAATTTTGTATACGATTTATTTTTGTATGTGAATATAATTATGAATGAGATGAGAAAAGTTAGCAGTATGTTGTTGTACATGTTTCTTATACACATGAAGGGTCATGTTGATACTTGGAAGTAAAAGGCAAATTTACAATATGGCCAACAGGGTGCACCCATAAAGTGTCGATCCATATATAACAAAGTGTCGATCCCAAAATCATCGAACCCAAAAGTATAATGTAATATGTAATTTTTCAATCTAACCGGTACAATTATACCGGTTTTATGAGATAATATGTCTAAATAATGTGTCGACACTAATATAGTTTGTGTCGATATTTGTTTTCCAGAATGAATGGAAAACAGGGTGCACCCATAAAGTGTCGATCCATATATAAAAGTGTCGATCCCAAAATCATCGAACCCAAAAGTATAATGTAATATGTAATTTTTCAATCTAACCGGTACAATTATACCGGTTTTATGAGAGAATATGTCTAAATAATGTGTCGACACTAATATAGTTTGTGTCGATATTTGTTTTCCAGAATGAATGGAAAACAGGATGCACCCATAAAGTGTCGATCCATATATAAAAAGTGTCGATCCCAAAATCATCGAACCCAAAAGTATAATGTAATATGTAATTTTTCAATCTAACCGGTACAATTATACTTATTTTATGAGAGAATATGTCTAAATAATGTGTCGACACTAATATAGTTTGTGTCGATTTGTTTTCCAGAATGAATGGAAAACAGGGTGCACCCATAAAGTGTCGATCCATATAAAAAGTGTCGATCCCAAAATCATCGAACCCAAAAGTATAATGTAATATGTAATTTTTCAATCTAACCGGTACAATTATACTTATTTTATGAGAGAATATGTCTAAATAATGTGTCGACACTAATATAGTTTGTGTCGATATTTGTTTTCCAGAATGAATGGAAAACAGAGTGCACCCATAAAGTGTCGATCCATATATAAAAAGTGTCGATCCCAAAATCATCGAACCCAAAAGTATAATGTAATATGTAATTTTTCAATCTAACTGGTACAATTTTACCGAGCTAAATGATGTTTGGAACGCGTGTCCAGATTTTAACGAGCTAAATACACTTTTGGTCGATGATTCAGCGGAAAAAATGATTTATAATCCGGTAAGTTGCATTTATGCAATATGTTTTTCCAGTTGAACATGTGTTCAGACATTGATTATTTTAACAACTTATGTGTTTATATAGAAATACAATTACATATGTCCACATATCTTTGACGTTGCTTCCCATTCGAACGACAAAGCTCTAGGTATGATTATTCGAACGACATAGGCGTCTAATGATTTATTTTTTTCGTTACGATATATATTATTATTAAATTAAAAATTCTAAATATTATTTTATAAAATATCAAAACAATCAAATAATTTTTTGTGCAAATGAAATTATTAAATTAATATTGTAGGTGGAAAACATGAAACACTATTAAAAAAATTGAAACATAAATTACATAACTTTAAAAGAAGTATCGATCCTTTTTATAAAAAGTATGGACACTTTCAATATAATATAATGTAATAGGTAAATTTGCAATGCTCACTGTGGAAAACATTAATTTAAGGTTATCTTTTGAGTGAGTTTTAAGATATTAATTTAGTAATTATAGGCGTCTAATGATTTATTTTTTACGTTACGATATATATTATTATTAAATTAAAAATTCTAAATAATATTCTATAAAATATCAAAACAATCAAATAATTTTTTGTACAAATGAAATTATTAAATTAATATTGTAGGTGGAAAACATGAAACACTATTAAAAAAAATTGAAACATAAATTACATAACTTTAAAAGAAATATCGATCCTTTTTATAAAAAGTATGTACACTTTCAATATAATATAATGTAATAGGTAAATTTGCAATGCTATCGGTATAAATATACCGGTTTACTTATAAAATAGGTAAATATAAGCGCTACCTATTACATTATATAGCGCTACCTAGTATGTTATTGTACTTTATAATATTTCCGGTTAAATAATATAACATAACCGGTCTAAATTTTAACCGGTCACTTGTTTAACCGGTCACGCCGTATATTAGCCATTTTTTAGGCGCCGCACCGCAGAACTACCCTATAATTTAACTTTCAGATTTTGACAGTCGAAGATAAATTATTATATTATTTCTAGAATAAGTAGGTGACACGCGTTCTTAAATGAGAAAATAACATCAGTGATCAAAAATGCCTTATAATATACGATTTTAACTAATATTTTTTGGATTTGCCAAATTGACCAACTAAATCGTAATGCGATCGATAATTCGCAACGCGATCTCCGGTATCGCAAATCAGTTTCTAGATTAACAACGCGATTCTGACTATCGCATTGCGATTTCCCAAATTCGCGTTGTGATTTTCCTAATTCGCAATGCGAATACGTAAATCGCAACGCGAATTTGAAAAATCACAATGCGATTACGTAAATCGAAATGCGAATACGTAAATCTCAATGCGAATACGTAAATCGCAATGCGAATACGTAAATCGCAATGCGAATACGTAAATCGCAACGCGAATCTGACTATCGCAACGAGATTCTGACTATCGCAATACTGAATTTCAAATTCGCAACTCGATTTATGAATTCGCAACAGGTTTTAGTTTCGCAACACAAATGTTTTGGGTATATAACTACGCAACAGCAGCAACTCATAACCTAAATCCCTAAATCGCAACTCATTCCATCTCCATCTATCACTCTCTCCGGCGACATCTGTTCCTATATCCAACGACATCCTTCCCCATCCGGTAACAGGTTTTAGTTTTGTAGCTCGTTTGTTTAGTAAATTAATTTACAATAATGAAATCATCTAATGTTGATCTTGTTTGGATAGATTTGTGTTTTGGAGGGTCATGGGAGAATGTTCATGGTGTTTTACAATATATGTCTTTACCCATGAATCTTCAACTAAAATTATCATTAAAAAAGTTAACTTATGAAACTCTAATGTTACGCGTTGCAAATAAATTGAATTTAGAGCCCCTAAGTGGATTTAGGCTATCTTATCAGAGGAATGGTAAAGTTTATTTGTTAACCGACAATGAAGATGTTGAACGATTCATTGCTTACATTAGTGTTTCAAGTGATGATGTTACATTGTATGTTGTTGAACCTAGAAGTAGTGAAGTTGGGTCAGTAGCGGGTAGTAATCAACTAAGTTTTTCAACCCTAGTTTATGGTGCTCAAAATTTAATGGTTCCACCACAATTTCATCACCAAGCAAATATTGTTTCACCACATTTCCAATACCAAACACAATCTCAAAACCCACAACCTTTCCCTAATCCAAATCCCAATCAACTTTCAGCACCAAATTCCGGTTTTCGTATTGACCAGTTAGACGATGATGAGCCAACAGAAAAAATTGTGAGTACTAGTCAGTATTCGAAATTTGATCTTGGTCAATACCCGGACTTTGATCTTGGTCAATACTCGGATTTTGATGATTTTTCAGAAGAAGAAACAGACCCTGCGTGTAATGATTTTGATATTGGCCAATACCCGAATTTTGATTATGAAACAGCCGTTGCCGAGGAAGATGTTATTGATGATAATGAGGAGGGAGTTACGACTGTAAATGAACATGTTGAACATCCATTCTGTAATTCATATAACACTGAAGAATAAAAAGAAGAAGAAGAAATCCCCAAAGCCCGAAGAAAATACCACGGGAGTATAACTGGAATATGCCAGAATTACTTCAGATACCGGAAGAAGAGTTGGTAAAGATAGCAGTTGATTGTTACACAAAAATTATTCGTATCAAGAAAGATGATTGTTTTGATACAAAGGAAGACTTGAAGATAGCTTTGTATACGAAATGTGTGGAAGATGGCTATCAACTAAAAGTTAACAAATCAAGCAAAGATCGTTTCGAAACAAGGTGTATGATTGACAAAAACTGTATGTGGCGTATGATTGCAAAGAGGATAAAAGATTGCGAAATATTTCAAGTTAGGACTTTTATTGATAAACATACATGTTCAAGAACCCAAGTTTTTCCTCACCATAGACAGGCAAACAAAAAGGTGTTGGGTGGTTTTATGGCTGAGTTAATGTTTTTGAATGGCAAGGTATATCAGGGATATGAAATTATGACTGACATGAATGCTCGGTTCAAGATTAGTATCTCATATTCTCAAGCTTGGAGAGCCAAATTTTATGCCTTGGAATTGTTGAGGGGGTCGCCAGAAGCATCGTTTGCCCAACTACCGGCTTATTGTCACAATTTAAAGCTGAAAAATCCTGGGTCGGTAACTCATATCAAAACATATAGAGATGGACGCTTTGAGTTGTTGTTTATCGCCATTGGTGCTGCGGTTAGTAAATCATTATAATTTTGTTGACTCATTTTTGTTAGTAACATGCATTTCACATTTAAATGATTATATTTCTTGTGTATATGATTTGTAGATTCGTTGTTTATTAATTGCATGCGCCCAGTTATTATAGTTGACGGAGCACATTTAAAAGGTCGATACCTTGGAGTAAACTTATTAGCAGTAGCCATGGATGCTAACAATGGGATACTGCCAATAGCTTACGGGGTTGGCAAATCTGAAACCTCTGATTCATAGACATGGTTTATGGAGCATCTTAGGGATTGCATAGGTCCTATTAGCAATCTGACAATCATATCCGATAGGGCAAACTCAATTGACAACACTGTTATAAGGTGTTTCCCAGATGCTTTTCATGGACTTTGTGGTGTTTATTTGTATAGAAATCTAAAATCAAGGTCTGCTGGTATAAAAAATCACAAATGGACATACTGGAATGCTGTAAAAGCTTATCGGGAAGTGGATTTTAATAAGCATATAGTAAAAGCTGGTATAAAAAATTACTATGCTAATGGAGTTTTTTCGAGCCTCTATTCAACAGTGGTACTACAAGAAAAGAAACCATGCAGGTATTATTTCTTTAAATTCGTAACTATATATTTTTACTAAGTATTATTTATTTAAATTTACAGGAACATTGGAACATCGTGTTACACCATGGACTGAAAAAAAGATAACGAAACGTGTTGTGAAGTCAACGTCATGGAGAGTTGAATCATGTTCAAAACTTTTTGAAGTACTGGATAATAACTTAAATGGGCTTGTCGATCTAAATGCAAAGACGTGTAGTTGTATGAAATGGCAAACATCTGGTTATCCGTGTGGCCATGTTATAAAAGTTTCTCTTCATCTAAACCAAGATGATTCAAGCGCAAACGATATAGATTGCTACACTACAAAAGTATATCGACAGACTTATGGTGAGATTGTCTACCCTATTCCACATCCTTCTGAGTGGGATATACCAGATGACTTACAATAATTTTGCCACCATGGACAGAAGGCTACCTGCCGACCAAAAAGTCACGATCGTATACCGTCTAAGGGTGAAGAGAAGAAGAGATCGACATGTAGTCGGTGCAAGGAAAGTGGTCATACAAGGTAGACATGTGGATCACTACTGCCATCACAATCATCTTTTCCTCTACCAAAATATGGATCCTCATCAAAATCCCAATCACAACCGGCTTCACCTTTTGGGACTGTTAACTTAGGTGATTTTTAAATGCAAATGTGTATATGTGTATATTATGTGTTAACTTTTAACATTTTCAGTTAGGCATGTATTAGTAACTTGAGTTTGAACATTGCTATGATATGTTCAGTTGTTATCACTTATTAGACATTCATTTGACTATCGCAACACGGAAATGACTATCGCAACGCGGAATTGACTCGTTGCGATTTTCATTTCGCATTGCGATTCTCTCGTTGCGATAGTCATTTCCGCGTTGCGATAGTCTGTTTTGCATTCAACATAATGCAGATTGAAATCAACAAATCAACTATTACATTTCAATTAATTAAACAAGCACAAATAAAAATTATGTACAAATCAATTAAACAAATCAACATTTACAAATCATCTTTTACAAATCAATTAAACAATCAAATAATAATAATGAATTATTTCCTTATCAATTATTGAATCAACTTTTGCACCCATACATCCATTCCACGCAGCTCACTTCAGGTTTAACCTGCAGAAACCAAACATTGAATCAACAACACTTTCTACACATCTAAAACCTACAAACAGCAAATTATTGAATTCTAGCTACTTAATCAAACATTTTCAAACCAAAAAGAGTATATATGTTTAACAACACTTGCATTTGACTTACAAATTGTTTATGAACACTTTCATAACGCGGATGCAGGTAGGCAGCGTCTCGCATATATCACTCTAGCCATAAAATGCAGAAACCACAAGCCTACTGCACCTCTATCTCTATCGGTGGGAGGTAGAAAATGCGTACTTCCTATCGTCAAACGCTCCAAGCACATGCATACGAGAGGACCACAATCCCCTCTGGCTTCCTTCGTTTGTTGTGGCACGGTCTCGTCTCTGATAACTGTAACATTGAACTTCTTTGGCTTCTTGTTTCCAGACTTAGTCCAATAATTAATTGCATCCAAGAATTTAGCCAAATGAGAGCTCCATCCCTTAATAATATCTCTCAAATCAGACAATGATATGTAATTTATCATGCTGTCATATACTATTATCTTTAGGGATGAGAGCTGAAGCTCGACGAGAAGCCAATGAGTACGGTCCAAAACAGGGAAAAACACCTACATCGAAATGTAATAATTCAAATTGCGCACTTATTTATGAACACCTTTAAAATATTTAAACAAATATACTAACCTTATCGACCTCCCACCATGCAGGATAAAGTTTAGCTTGTCTATTAGCCAACACATATGATTCCTGTCGTTGATTCTTCAAGTGAACTACATGAAAAGACGTCGGTATAATTGTATATCGTGTTTTTTTTATATTTTTCTTCAATTTCCTTACAATTAAAAGACGTTTCACCCATGCATCAATATGCTGTTTTACAAAAAAAGACATATATTAGTGAATTTCATAAATTTTAAAAAAAATTAATCAAACTGAAATATAAGAAGAAATATAAGACTTACTCCCCATCGAAATAGCCGTTGTCTTCAACCCCTAATAATACACCCCACAAAGACTGTTCAATCAACAAATGCATATCATCGTTGAGTTTGTATATGTCAGCGTAACACCCTTGGCTCCGCTCATGTAGATAAAAATCAACTGCGGTCTTAGCCCAAAGGGTATTATCCAGAATTGTTTCCGTAGTTGTTCCTCTCCACTTCATCTGCCGGAATGGTACTGGCCGGTAACTTATACGAAAGCCAACAGTCATCCATCATGTCCGGCACGTGAGGGGGCTTCTCAATAATTCGATATATTACGCTGTGTGAATCGGGATCTAGAATGTTGGGAGGGACCTCTTCAACGATGACAGTGGCCTCTTAAACGGTGGGAAGGGACTCTTGAGGGATGATAGGGGCCTCTTGAACGATAGGGGAGGCCTCTTGAACGATGACAGGTGAGTCGGGCTTTTTCTTACGGATTCTTCGTACTATTGGGGTGAACGGAGACGTAATGGCACATGCACGCCGTCTGATGCGTGAACTCCGTCTTGCAAGAAAAACCCGACGTAGAGCATCCACCTTACCGGGCCGCTAAAAATAAATTAATACATAAATCAGTAAATAAACAGACATGATATTAAACAGTGAAAACAAGACAATGTATTTCAAACTTGCACGGTATTCACCCAAGTCATTATTATATCATTGTTCACAAATGCATCAGATAACATTCCAGAAGTAAGCACTTATATAAACATTTAAAAAGACAACATATAGGTTTAGTGCAGGTTCAATGACAACATAAAGAGTAGTAGTTTATTCTTGAAACTTAAATTTTCAACACTATGAAGTTAGTATTTGTCTTTTGGTTGAAGTAATGCAATTCATTCAAGTTTCAATTTGCAGAAGAAGAATAGAATCTGAAACTTAAAATCGCAACACGAAAATGACTATCGCAACGCAAAAATAACTATCGCAACGAGAGAATCGCAATGCGAAATGAAAATCGCAACGCGAAAATGATTATCGCAATGCAAAAATGACTATCGCAATGCGAATTTGACTATCGCAACGAGAGAATCGCAATGTGATTTTCATTTCGCATTGCGATTCTTTCGTTGCGATAGTCAAATTCGCATTGCGATAGTCATTTTCGCGTTGCGATAGTCATTTTCGCATTGCGATAGTCATTTTCGCATTGCGATAGTCATTTTCGCATTGCGATTTTGTTGTTGCGATTTTCATTTCGCATTGCGATTCTCTCGTTGCGATAGTCATTTTCGCGTTGCGATAGTTATTTTCGCATTGCGATAGTAAACTATTCTTATTCTGCAAATTGAAACTTGAATTGATTGCATTACTTCAACCAAAAGACAACCAAAAATAAATAATAACTTCACAGGGTTAAAGAATAAACAGTTAAACAGTATTGGCAGCAACCGAATGAATTTACTAAGCAATCTAAGTGAAATTACGAGTAAATTTATCATCAAGTTAAATATGAAAAATATTAAACTTACCTCGTTGCGTAGAGTATGAACCTCGTTATGCAACGATGCTACAATCTCACGTAGAGTTGCTACCTCACCACGTAAAGTAGGACACCTCAACACGCCATGCACCATTATCATCGCGTAAAGTACCGACCTCCTCACGCAAGACATTGACCTCATTACGTAACTCCCCTAACTCATCCCGTGGAGGTGGAGGTGGAGAACAAGGAGATAAACGTCATGGCATCTTTGCCGGTCGCCTATCATGAGGTGATGGTAGAGAAGAGGCTCGATGATGTGACAGAATAGGTGATGACTCTCGTTGTGGAGGTGTATATTCGGGTCGATCAGGTGATGGCTCTGGGTGAGGTGATGGCTCTCGAAGTGGTGGCTGCTCATCATCCGTGACATCAAAAAAAGCTTACTAGCTTGCCACCAATCAGTGGCAAGCTCAGCTTCCGTGGGTGTCAGCCTCTGTAATGGAGTGTTGGCCTCCTAACAATATAAAAGCTCAAACAAAGTTAAACGTGTACTAGTAATAACTTGTTTATAAACATATGGTAGTATTTGTGTTAACTTACATTATTTATTGTAGTATACGGTAGTAAATCTTCCCATTGCTGCAAGGACCGTTTCATCTTCCAGGAAATAGCCCTAGGAATATCATTAGAAGTTTTAATGCATATGTCTGCATGGCGGGAAATGCCTCAAATATCCAATCTACAAACAATATAAAACAAACATTAGTAATTGTTAATGAATTAATTATAATTTTGGAAACATTATATAAAAATTATTACCTTAAAGGCCCAAATAAAGCCTGACAAAGTGTATTTGGAACCATCGCCACGCAAACTTTTCCGATCATTAAAGGCAGACGACAACTTATTCCATTTAGCTCTCCATAGATACGAACCCCACGGAAACAGGTTCCATGCATTTAGGTCCTACCAATTTAATTAGATCATTAGGAATAGGTTGTCGGGCCTCTCTGCCTAAAAAGCCGGCTTGCAAAAGTATTAGAAGGCATACTTGGACAACATCGACGTCATCCATCTGAGTAAAACCATCTTTCTTATTCAATAATCTCGTCAAGTCTTCCACGTGTAAATTCGAATTCTCCGTTGACAGCTCAGGAAAAACCCGGGAAAACCATGATAGGCGGGTAATATGTCTAGTGTACCGATCTACATCATCGTGCTCGAAGCGTAGACCGGTGATTAAGCAAAACTCCTCCCGCCTAAAACACGTATACGCCGGTGGAAAATCAAACCATATCTCTTCATCACGACGTTGTATAGTCTCTGGTAGATCGCTAGTCATGGTTTGAAGAAACAGATAGGTCAGCATAGCATCTCCACCCGGATGTTGTACTTTTAGCTATGGCCCGAAGCAAGTATCCTCAAAATATTTTTCTTTGTGCATGTGAAAGCTTCGACGCAATTGTTTTGGCCAGGCTTACTTTATTTCTTAAGGTCAATTGAGCCGAATAAAAGTTCTGCAAAAACAATAAACATACCAATTTAGATATACAAAAAACTACACTATGAAGATATGAACAATAAACATAAAGAGTAGTAGTTTATTCTTCAAACTTAAATTTGCAACACTGTGAATTTAGTATTTGTTTTTTGGTTGAAGTAATGCAATTCATTCAAGTTTCAATTTGCAGAAGAATAATAGTTTCTGAAACTTTAAATCGCAACACGAAAATGAAAACCGCAACACGAAAATGACTATCGAAACGCGAATTTGACTATCGCAACGCGAAATGAAAATCGCAACGATAGAATTGCATTGCGATAGTCATTCTCGATTTCAAATACTAAAATTGAAAGAAACTTGAATGGATTGCATTACTTCAACCAAAAGACAAAACAAAGACAAATACTAACTTCACAGGGTTAAAGACTAAACAATTTAGTAGTATTGGCAGCAATCGAATGAATATAATAAGCAATTTAAGTGAAATGATTAATCTATTATTGAAAACACCACTAAACTTATCGTCAATTTCAATGAAAAACCTAATAATAATACAAAAATTTTAAAATAAAAATAATTAAAAAAAACTAACCATCGGTGGTTGATTTGGTTGATTTTCCATTTCTTACCGTGAATGATTTCGTCGGAGATGGAGACTGATATCGTCGGCGATGGGGATTGATTTCGTCGGAGATGGGGACGGATGTCGCCTTAGAGACTGAGAGATGGAGATGAGACTGAGTTGTGATTTTGGGTTTTAGGTTATGAGTTGCGATTACGGGATATACTGTGGACGGTTCAGTGTTCCGATATATTAATATAATATATTCGTGTTTGGAATTTGAAAAAAAAATATGCGTTGGATACGAATGGCGCTATGTAAATCACATTGCGATAGTCAGATTCGCATTGCGATTTACGTATTCGCATTGCGAATTAGGAAAATCGCAACGCGAATTTGGGAAATCACAATGCGATAGTCAGAATCGCGTTGCGAATCTGAAAACTGATTTGCGATATCAGAGATCACGTTGCGAATTATCGATCGCATTGCGATTTAGTTGGTCATTTTGACAAATCCAAAAAAAATTAGTTAAAATCGTATATTATAAGACATTTTTGATCACTGAAGTTATTTTCTCTTCTTAAATTCACATATAAAAAATTAAATAAAGAAATTGAGACACGTGATAATATTTTAATTTATTTATAAAATAAAGAAAATGTTCACGTTAGTGTAAAATAATTATCTGCAATCGTTTGGTCGTGTTCCTGGGAATCGGTTTGGTCAGTGGTTCATCTAGGTTGGTTCTGGAAGATCTGATCCCTTCCTCAACTCCCCTTGCCACCCAATAGCTAGTTTTCAAAGAGAAATCAAAAGAGAATTTTCAAAGAAATCAATAAAATAACAAGAATTTTCAGAGAAACCAAAAGAGAGGGATTGAAAGAGAAACAAGAACATTTCAATGGAAAAATCATTTTCATATCTTATCTTTGACTTTTACATGATGGGTACTTCCAATTCCAAGAACGAGAAGATCAAAACTGAGTTCTCAATAACTACAAAGCCCACTCATTTCATTTCTACTTAACACAAACCAAATAAAAGGTAATATTAACAATAGTCAGAAAGAAAAAAAACCATGTCAGAAGAGTCTTAAGAAGCAGCAGTCAAAGGAGGATGCATTGAAGGAACTACATGGATAAAGCTTTGCTCTGATTCTTTACTCAAAATTTCCCCAACTTCTTCTTCTTCATCTTCTTCCTCAGCATCCCAAAGAAACCGAGCATACGACGCTAACACATAACTGCAAATTTCATTAAAAAGATTAAAAAATTCATCAATCATTGTGAAATTGAACATAAAAGATGAAACCCAATTTTTAGAATTTAGTTTTTTTGGGGGGTTTTACCAGTCATCAGGGGCAGCTTTAACAGCTTGATCGAAGTAAGTTTCAGCTCTGGAACTATCTTTGCGAGTCTCCCAGATTAAATCAGCATACATAGATAGAACATTCCCGTCATTTGGATTTGCCAATATCGCCCTCCCACAGTATTCTTCGGCTTTCACGTAATCCCGACGGACCTGGCCGGTTTTCCGACATTAGATTAAGCTCAAAAGATCGGTTTACCTTTCATTTATTTAAAAGAAAATGAATAAAAAAGATGATCTAAAGTTACCTCTTTTAAGAATTTAGCGTAATTGCTTAGGAGAAGTGAATTTCCAGGATTAGCCTCGATCATTTTCTGATAATACAACTCGGTACCATCGTTTCTGTTGTTCGAATCCCACGAGCTCCATTCGTTATCATCAGTATCGGATCCACCACCATCGCCACCGCTGCCTATTCCACACTCTTCCTCCACCACGAGCGACGCTGTTCTCCGCCACTGAAATCCAGCTTCTTCTTTCTCCACCTCCTCTTCTTCCTCAACAAAGATCCCATTCAAGATCCCGCTATTGTGCTTAACTTTGCCCATCTTAGGGACCACCGGAGAGCTGATCATCCTCAGATCCGTCTCCGAAACCGCCCTCGTCATACTCCGCCTCGATTCGTCGTTCAACCCGACAGAAACCGAACACAAAACTCTGAAGGAAACGGATCGGGTTCGGGAAATCAGGGGCGACGACTCGGGTTCCGGCAACGGCTCCTTCGAGTGTGGGATCCATGAATTAAGTAACGGCGTGGATGTGCTCCTTAAAAGCATTTTGTACTAAATTGAAATGTTAAAGTAAATTAAAGGGTGAATTTCATAAATGAGCCAAAGATCTTAGCTCCAAAACTTCCCAGCTGCAGTTTGCAGCGTTTGAAAGAGAAACTGAGCAAGAAGAGAACAGGCGGTGCTGGTTTTTATCGGGAGAATCAGTGGGGGGACGGAAAACATCTAGGCCGTTGATTTCAATGATTGAATATCACATGCATGGATGATGAATACGTGGGATTTTGCTGAGCTGAAGTATTAAAGATCTGTTTGGTTTGAGGGGAATTGAAAAAAAAAATTCCAAATTCCATTTATTTTTGGATAAAGTACGATTTCTCGCTAGCTTTGGATTATTAAGTTATGAAATAGTTATTCGATAATAAGATATTATTTTATCAAATTTTTAACTATTAAGATTTATAAAATAGTTATCTAGTTATTTATATGTTATAAATTCTTTTTTTTCATTAAAATTTGATAATTTTTTGAGCTAAACGTTAATATATTAACTGAGATATGATAAATGTCATCTCATAATCATTTGAATTGTATTTTGTAGATAGATTATCTATTTATCTCAATTAATAAGTTAATGTCTAACTCAAATAACTATCAAATTTTTAATAAAAAATGACGAATTGAGTGATCATATTATAATTTTTAATAATTAAAAGACTTAATAAAATAACATCTTATAATTAAAAAATTATTTTATAAATTTTAATAATTAAAAAAATAACAAAATAATATCTTATAATCTAAGATTATTCGTATAATTTACTCTTATTTTTGTATAGGAGATCCGACCCCAGATGTTGGTGGGACCGTGGTGGAGCCCCGGTTGGTGGGGATTTCTGGCCTGATAGAGGTGCGCTGTCGTTCATTGGTTAGAAGTGGGATCGCCCTTCTATCCTCTCAGATTCTTATGGGTCTTCATTCTTGATTGGATCCCATCAGAGGCTAATGGTGTCTTTTCACTATTCAATCATTGACTTATATCTTAAGAGATTTTTTCTATTTTTCCTCACATGACACAATATTTTTAGTGAGAAAAATAAAAATTATACGTGAATGTGTCGAGTTAACAATAAATATTAATCGTTTTAATTTTAAAAAAAATAATAGTTTTAATAAAAAAATAAAATATTTCAGAAAAATAATAAGGATAAAAATATTTTTAATTTTTAAGGTGTTTTGGGGGTTAATATTCTGCAAACATATTAATATTGGTTTTCTTAACTTTAACTGAAAAAATCAAATATGAATATTTTAAAGGAAAAAAAATTAAAAACGGACCACCATACAAAGAGAGATGAAATTCCAGTTTGTGTGTGAATGATGTATTTTCAGAGCTGGAAAAACCCAGAGCATCTTGAGTGCGTGTACCAGAATTTATTACACAAAATTTCAGCCAAACCCTTTCGTTTTCGGAAATGGAAAAAATCAACTTGATTTTTGTTTAGTTCATAATCCACCTGTTTGAACCCTACAATCAAACTCTCATCCTTGGTAGGTCACGTTCCTCCTCCTCATACCCTGTTTTATTTCCAATGAAATAATCACCTGGTAAAAATAGTGATGTTTTTGTCCATAATCTCCACTGATCCATGATATTTCATGATTCATTGTCTTGTTCCGAAACGACGACCTCGAAACTCCCTAGGAAAACACCAAGCCATGGAGAACCAGCATGACTACTTTGTCGGAAGAAATATCTGAGAACACATGTTTTGAATGATGAAAACATTAATAGCTTCTAATATGTTCTGAAAAGCACATTTCTTAACAAAGAAGCATCAACTCAGGACCTACATTCATTTCTGGTAATTCAGAGGTGGACGAGAGATGAGAAGAAGCATTGCTTGGAAGAAACCGACAAGTCATAAATATATGTTTTAAAAAAAAAACAGATTAGAATGAAAAAACACAGAAATTGTCTGAAAAGAATCACTTGTTGTGGAATGTGTTCGCACGAGAACGAGCTAGATAACGATGATAAAATGGTGTATAAATTATATCTTCAATCACTTAATAAATTATATTAAACATTTTGAAAAGATCAATATCAAAACAATATAAAAAATTGTTTCTTTGCATTTTCGTATCTTATATTATTTAGATATTATTTTTTTCTTCAAATATTTAAATATAATCTTTTAAATATGTATTCAGTGAATGATTGAAGATAAAATATATATTAATTATCGTTGGCTTATACTCATGCTAATACAAGTCACATGTCTTTCTTCTTTTCAGATAATTTATTTTGTAAACTTTTATTTTAATATTATTTTTTCTCAGTTTGATCGAATTATTTTTATTTTCCTTTCAATTTCCATCTGTTGATGACTCCAATAAAATCACTAGTTACTATGATCTATTTTACGGAAAATGTTATAATAGAATGACTTGATGTAGTCATATAGAAATCAATCAAATTTTCTGCTAATTCTGCTTCTCTACCTTTTTAAAAATCACCTAAAAAATTGTTTCTAATATACTAATAATAATGATATAGGAAAGTTAACAAGGTTGCGCCTGTAGCTCAGTGGATAGAGCGTCTGTTTCCTAAGCAGAAGGTCATAGGTTCGACCCCTATCTGGCGCGGTATTCTTTTGCGAAGGTAGATTTTATCCAAGAAACGAAACAACAATTTTCTTTTTTTGCATGTGTACTCGATGTTTTAACACAAAAATGCTTATTGCTAACAGTTGCTCAGAAATCCACTGCAGTTCTAACTTCTGCCCTCGTGAAGAGATCTCATGTTTACTCCTAAAAACACTGATCTCTTCACGTTCAGCTGCTCAGAAATCCACTACAGTTCCCCTGCAACCAATAACACTCAATTCATAGTATCAAAATGCTTAACGCTTACAGTTTTGCATGTTTTAATCGAAGAAACTGTGGAGTGAAAATGCTATTGGAATGGTGACGGGTAAAAGGTAAGGAGGAGGAGATGCTGCGCCTGCAAAGCCAACATGGTCCACCGGCTTTAAATCGTCTGTTGAAGTGATCAACTGAATTAATTCCAGTCCCTTCAAATTGAGGACACTGCTTAGAAAACGATGAAGGTGTCAGACTGGAGACAAGGCAAGAGTTGGTAAATGAAATTGTAAGTTATTACACAAAGGTGCCCCACAGTGGATGTGCTGCAGGAGTTGCTGTTTGCAAAATTTGATTAAACCTGTTGAGAACAGTGAGATAAAAGGATGCTATATTTGCACAAAATGGTGACAAAGCACCTGGAACCCATGGATACACTGCACACTTCTTCAAAGCAGCTTGGAAGATTGTGGAAATGGATTTTTATTGCTGCTGGCCGGTATTATTTTGACACGGGTTATGATTCCAGGGTTCAACTCAACAGCTGTGACTTTATTTAGTGCCCGAAAAAGTTAATCCAGAGTACATTAAAGACTACCGACCAATCTCTTGTTCTGTAGTTGTTGATAGGAAAAAGTTGGATTTATGTTTGATGGTAAAATGTAGGTTATGACGTTTGTAGGTAGTTTACTGCTGTCAGTAGTTCTATAAAGGAGATAGAGAAAGCGGATAAAGACGATGAATATGAATAGTTAAAATTTCAAAGGGAGAAAGATTCAAAGAGACCTCGGGTGTCCTTTCTAGACTTCTATAGTGATTTTTATATGAAATCTTAGTAGTGGTGTCAAGCTTAGAATGATGATGATTATTTAAAAGTTGACAAAATAAATAGATCGAACTGCCATATACTGGATTGTCGATTTACAAAAAGCTTTTGATTCTGTAAGTTGGGCATGTTTTGTTTCAGGATTTTGGATTACATGAGAAGTTCATATCATGGCTGGATGGAGGACTGCATCACAAAGTCAAGGTTTTCCACCTCTAAAAATGGAAAAACCCTGAATGTGTCCCAAAATAACATCTAAACCAAAACAAAATTGCTGCCTCATACAATCAAAGGATGCATGAATTGAAGACTGTTTTATCAGTTAATATAACTCAAATAACATCAAAATGGATGGTCCGCATAAGCCATATCAGTCCAGACAACATTCTAGACATACATCGATCTGGATATAAAAAATCTTACATTAAGCAAATTATATCAATAAAAACATCAGTATGTGGTCTAATGTCTTCCTTAGCAGCTTCAGAACCCAAGTAAACAGGATCTGCAAACATTAAAAACTATGTAAATAGCCAAGATTTTTTTCCCACCATGTCGCCGAGTACTGTCCAAAACAGAGTGCAGTTCTGTGTTTGCTATGGATGGAAAGCAGAGAGTGTAACGTGACAAGTACAACCATTTTCGTTCAGGCTGTCACCTGCATCACAAATTGCCAAGCTTGCACTTTAACTAAAACATTGTAATTGGTGTTTCAAAAGGAACATTTTGAAAAGGGAAAATTGTTTGTAATATTCGAGTCATATAGGTTACCATCCAGCAAGAGAAATCTGATTTAATTGTGTGACACATCAATTTGTATGATTGCATGCAAAGATTCCTAATACAAAAGTTCCTACTCATTTTAACACTAATAAGAGAAAGCTGTCTCTTACTGCAAATGAGTACAATGATGCCAGATACATTGGTTTCAACAATTTGTAGAAGTTGAAGCAAGGTAATAAGTCTCAGGTAGCATATATAAAACATATTGCCACAGTTTTTGGGAACTTGGAGTGGAACAAAGATCAATCAAGAGTTCCTTTAAGGAAAAATAAAGCAGCATGTAGACTAGACTAAGGACACACTGTATGAGGAATTTCATTGAAGGTAAGTATTAGTTATGAATATGTTTCGTAGTGCTTCTTAATGCATGTCCTAGTCTGTTTGAGTTGGTCACATCTGTCAGATTGAGGCGGCAGTTCATTTTATGTATATCGGTTTTCTACTTTTTTTCTGTTCTTTCCTTCTGCCAAAAAAACAAAAGAGAAAATAACCTCAGTGACCAAAAATCCTAGATAATATACGATTTTGATCAACTTTTTTTGGATTTGCGAAAATGACCAACAAAATCGCAATGCGATCTCTAATTCGCATTGCGATCTCCACTATCGCAAATTCGCGTTGCAATAGTTGAAAATCGCGTTACGATTTTCCATTTCGCGTTGCGATTTTTTATTTCGCGTTGCGATAGTCTACAGTTGTTGTTGCGATTTTCCAAATTCGTTGCGAAAGTTAAAAAAAAGATTTTGTTTCTTAAGAATTTTCTCTAAAAAGATAGTATCCGCGCGGACGTGTCGAAGACACATATTACCACGACCACGACCACGACCACGACCACGACCCGAGACGGACGGCGGCGGCGGCGCGCGAGAGTCTCCCTTGTTATCTATCACTCAACAAGGAAGTGGGAAAGCCAAGCCTTAAATACCATTCCCAATAGTGTTTCCAATACTATATGGGATTAAACATTACCAACACTTGTTTCCAATACAATGTGATTATTCAAGAAACAATTAACAATCATGCACCTTAAAACAACTGAATTAGTAACCAATTGCATTAGTATTATACGATTAAATATGTCATAAATAAAAATCAATCGCGATTATTGCAATTTTAAGCAAAACATTCAAAAATAATATCACTATTTAAGGCTTAATCCCACATAGTATTGGGAACAAGTGTTGGTAATGCTCAAATCCCACATAATATTGGAAACACTATTGGGAATAGTATTTAAGGCTTGGCTTTCTCACTTCCTTGTTGAGTGATAGAGAACAAGGGGGACTCTCGCGCGCCGCTGCCGCCGCCGTCCGTCTCGTCTCGGGTCGGGTCGTGGTAATACGTGTCTTCGACACGTCCGCACGGATACTATCTTTTTAGAGAAACAAAATACTTTTTTTTAACTATCACAACGAATTTTCGCAACGAATTTGGAAAATCGCAACGACAACTGTAAACTATCGCAACAACAACTGTAGACTATCGCAACGAATTTGGAAAATCGCAACGAATTTGGAAAATCGCAACGACAACTGTAGACTATCGCAACGCGAAGTGGAAAATCGCAACGCGATTTTTAACTACCGCAACGCGAAATGGAAAATCGCAACGCGATTTTTAACTATCGCAACGCGAGCTGGAAAATCGCGTGCGATTTTCAACTATCGCAACGCGAACTGGAAAATCGCAACGCGAAATGAAAAATCGCAACGCGAATTTGCGATAGTGGAGATCGCAATGCGAATTAGAGATCGCATTGCGATTTTGTTGGTCATTTTCACAAATTCAAAAAAAGTTGGTCAAAATCGTATATTATCTAAGATTTTTGGTCACTGAGGTTATTTTCTCAAAACAAAAAGATGAGGTATGATTTTGAATTGTCTTAACAGTTCCAAGATCTCATCCCTAGTAACAAGAAACATAATTTTAAAACCTGTACTAGCATTAGTATTGCAAAAAAATAAATAAATTTAAGAACCATTTTCAATGGGCAGCAGATTGAAGTTTGGAAGAACGAGAACATATTTATTCAACAAAAATGAAAATTTAGTGAACTCTAAATGAACCACGTTCGATTTTGGTCATCATCAAAACTAACAGCACATACTTTCGTTATACTCCAGGCATAACTATATCATTCAGGCCTAGATAAAGTTACATCAAGAACTGATATCAACATGCATAACAAGCTATCAAACTGTACCCTGAACCCAGATTTCAAATTGTGCATTTGTATAGCAAATAGACATGTCATAATAAAATATATAATCATTCCCATGCTTATGGACATAATCATTGCACTTAAAACTTAATGGAACAAAAATAATACAGGAGCATGGAAAAAACCTTAAAAGAAGCCATTAAGCTGCTGCTGCTGCTGCAGACTGAAACTTCTCCAGCATATCACAATGCGGCGTCTCACGGATAAATCCCCATTGCTGCCGCTGAAGCTCAAACCTACAGTTCTGAGCCAAAATAGAATAATAATCTCTCTCAACACGCTCCTCAATCCTTGCACGCTCAATACTATCATCTGGATAATCCAGCTTGAATTTCGTAGACCTCACGTAAAAGTTCACACCATTCTTTGTTGTGAACTTGTACTCATAAGGATACGAACTAGACAGCGAAAAAACAGGCTCAGATGATGGTAAAAAGCTAAACAAGATGATTAGAAGAATCGGCAGCAACTGAATCAGCATTCGGATGTTGAATCCAGCAGAGCCTTGATCCCCTGTTCTAGCTCCCATCCCAGGCCCAAAATTGAAACTTCGAAATTGGGTAGTCGCCGGAGGCATCCCACCGAAGAAGAAGTTCCTAAATATCTCGTCCGCGTCAAAATCGGTATCGTAAAAGCCATTAAATCCATTGCCCCCACCACGATACGGTGAAGCTCTCCTTTCGTAAACAGGTTCGTCTGATCCAACGTGATCGTACCTTTTCCTACTTTCTTCATTGCTTAAGCATTGAAACGCTTTCGAAACCGCCTTAAAGGCTTCCTCGGCACCGGCAGCTTGGTTCTTATCGGGATGAACTTTCAAGGACAGTTTCCGATAAGCTTTTCGAATATCATCAACGGAACACGTTTTCTCTAACCCCAAAATTTCATAATAATCCTTCTTCTTCTTGATTTGCTTCACGATCATGATTTGCTCTTCGGTGTACGTACCTGCAGCAGCCGTCGGCGAGGAGGAAGAAGAAGCAGCCGATCCAGACGGATGATTCCTCCTGCGAATTGAGGGTTTATCGGACGGTTTGGATTGAGAAGAATCAGGAGGAGGTTCCGGGGTCGACCGATCGTCGGATTTCGCTTCAGCAGCCGCTGATAAGAAATTGTCGACGGGAAGTGATGGGTCGAGCCGACGAGCTTTGCTGAGGAATTTGAGCGCACGGGCTCGATCTCCGGCATCCAATGCATCTTTGCCGATTTTCAAGCATTTCAAGGCATCATCTTTGTTGCCATTCATGTTCAAATTGAAAGAATAAAATTCTAAGAGATGGCTATTGAATCGGAGGTGAAAAATTGAGGATCTTGCCCTAGAAGAATTAGGGTGTAAAAAGGGAAATCGCTAATTAGGGTTTATGTGCTATTGATAGTACAAGGGGCTGATTTTTTTTTTCCTGGTGATGGGAAGAAGAAACCAAAGAGAATGAGGAAAGAGAGATACATGGCGACTTGTAAAATCGATTGAAATTGTCTCAAGTTAAAATTATTTATAACATGCGTTGTGAGATTTGAAATCGGTTTGAGTTGAAGTTAATATTGATTTGAACCCGAGTTCGACTTAAAAATTGTGACTCTAAATCCGACATGCATTCGACCTGAAAAATGACATGAACTCGAATTGAATCGAAAATATGATATTTGAACACGGCTTGCATCTGATTTATATGAACCTGAACCCGATATTAACCTGAAAAATAACTGATATTACCATATCTATTTTCAACCTGACATGTAAATGATCCGATTTGTTTTTGACCTAATCTGATATTTACATGACTTGACATTTACATAACTTATATATTACCATTGATGAAATTATAAAATTTTAATAAAATTGTGAGATTTTGAGTTTATAATAATTTATATTAATTAATATGATTATTTTTTAAATGTTATAATAAAATATTAATTATGATAATTTAATTAATAAATAGACTTATTATATTAATTATGATTCTTATATTATGAGTCTTATGTTATAAATCTTTAATATAATCATTAGTTTTATTTTATTAAGTAATTTATATTAAACATTATTAATTAAATTAATTATAATGATTACAAGTTAGAATAATTTATTAACGTTGAATATGATTAATAAAATTATTTTAAATGTAAATTATATAGTTTAATTTATGTAAAGAAAATTTATCTAACAATTATAACATATTTAAAGCATAATATAAAAGATGAATTTAATTGATATTGATAATGTAAATAACATTTGATTTATTATAGTTGAATACAATAAAATGAACAAAAACAGTGTTTTTTTAAGCTCTCATATCTTATAACAAAAGTTTTTAAGGCTAAAAGTCTAATTTTGCTATCAGAAATTTCTTCATCGAACATTTGTATCAAAATATCTACATGCCGCCAATATTTTTAAATTACGGGCAACTTTTTCAGCTTTTTAGCTTTAAAACACCAACATAATTTAACATAGGTAACAATATAAAAAATGACAAATTACAATAATTTATATAAGTCAAACTAACAAAATAAATTACAAGGTAGCAACAAGAAGCAACATCCAACATTTCTGCATTAAACAAGCAAGCATTATGTAGTAAAGACAAAGGGAATATGATGGCCAACAGTGTCAAACATTTCTGACTTTATCAAACCCTTACAAAATCAAGCATTCAACATTGTTTATAATAACATAAACAATAACAAGTAGAACCATGAAAAAAAAACAACAATGAGCATTTAGAAAGATGTTTGTTGTAACTTGCAAGGTACCTTATAAAAACATAAGCATTAGTAAACAATGGTTTCAGTTATTGTTAAACATAATAAATATAATAAGTCATTAGTAAATAGAAGTTACTTGTAAAGGGAAGAAACAAAACATAATCCCCAATTCCAATGATTTCACTTATTGTTAAACACCCTAAAAATGAAAATGAAAATTCAAATAATTAATAAACAATTTGAAATATTAATGACATTAACATAAAAAAAAAATCTGGCATACCTTTATATAGAAGACTCATTAAGCATAGTAAGGTATTCTTCATCATTATCTTCCGACTCAAAATCATACAACCAATTACGGGTTGTTACAAAAATCTCAATATTTTTAGATAAAAATTTAAGTCTTAATTTGTTCAAAATTCGACCCTCATACTAAAGGACGATTTAGATGTAACTAAAGTAATTAAAATAGTCAATATATCTCTCGCCATGCGAGAAAGTACCAAATATGAAATACTTTGATTTTTCCAATACTCTAAAATATCAAAGTCAGATTCTCCAATACGAGGGACAAGGGGCAAACTAATGTAAGAGTCAGCATGTGATCGTCCGAAGCAACTAAATTTACATCAAATTCTGAAAAATAAAAGACAAAAATTAGTAAATGAAAACAGGAAATAAATAAGATAAAATTCAACTCGAAATTGTAATAACTAACCTGAAATAGATATGTTTTTCTAAATGTTCGAGGCTGATTGGAACTTAAGTCACTTCTGTCTAAGGATGTGTTACTTTGGATAAAAGAAGAAGATGAAGAACCACAAGGTGCATTTTTAAAAAAAATACATATAACTCAAGAAACTCATTATAAATGAGACTTACCCTCCGTTGAACCTCATCCTCAATATAAAGAACATTGTACAACTCCTTCAGTAGTTGTAATTTATATTGAGGATCAAGTAAAACAACAAAAGATAGAATCATTGAGTGATCAGACCAATATTTCTCATATAGTTCAAGCATGGGTCATGTCATTGCAGAAATACCTTCACAAGGATCATTATGAGCATTACACAACAATTTTTCAATTGCAACAACGATAGCCAAATACAAGTTATAAGTGAGATACTTAAAACCAAAGAACATAGTAGTGATTTCATAAAAAAAAAAGCTCAAGAAAATCAGATATTGTTTGAACAATTTCTCACTCATTATCAGTAACGATATCCAACTTATTTTCCCTATTAACAAACAAGTTAATTGCTAATCTAGCCTTAACTGCCTATGAATCATCAAGTAAGTAAAATTTCATCGAGTAGGAACATCCAATACTAACTTACCAGAGAAATAAGAATCAATAAACTTAGCAATCTCACGCAATTTAATAGCAGAAGAATCAATTACCTTAAAACCTTTTTGAACTATCAAGTTCAAAATGTGGGCAACACACCTTATATGAAAGTACTTACCATTGCAGGAAATATGATAAATGACATTCAAATCATCTTTCAGTCTCTTAACCATTTTATTATTTGCATAAGCATTATCAAGTGTAATGGTAAATGTTTTTTTTCAAGACCCACTCACATATAATCTTTTTAACAAACTTAAAGATTGGCTCACCATCATGAGGAGGAGGAAACGACAAAAATTAAGTATTTTAGACTGAAGTTTCCAGTTATTACCAACATAATGAGTAGTAAGAGCAAAATAAGAACGTGAAGTGCAGGCAGAACAACCATCACATGTAAAACAAACACGACTTGAAATAGAATGCATTGAATTGAGTAGCAATTTTTTATGTTTTCATGCTCCAACATGCAATACTTAGTAACAATATACCTAGATATATCCTTAACAGAATAATTAAGGTAATGATACAAATCCCTAAGTTTTTCATGTTCAACAATAATATATGCATAACCATGATACAAAATAGCCTCAGTAAACAATTCATAATATTTGTTTTGATCAAAAGAACTTACCAAAACATGATTTTCAGTAAGATATTCATTTTAAGATTGACATTTATCAGTATGCCTTCTAGGGTTAGATGTACCAATATAAGAATCAACTTTATATCTTTTAATTTTGCAATACTTACATTCGACATAAACGGAACCATCGATAGATTTGATGAAGGTGTAATGCTCCCAAACAGGAGAAGTTATTCTCCTGAACTAGGCTAAGCATGTAGCCTTCTTCTTAGAGGATTTATTGACATCAACTGCTTCGAATAGTAGATCATTTACATCACCTTGTAAAAAAAAAATAGGGTTAGTATACAAAATTAAAATTTTAAGCATATATAAAAACAAGAATAGGCAGTTTACCTCTTTCAGAATGTTCTTCATTATGATATGTTGGGGTTTCTCCTACAAAACAAATGAAGAATATATTAATTCAATTATTAAAATAAAAATAAAAAATAAAAAAAGAATGAAAAACACATGGATAATTCAACTCGTAAGACAAACTTCCATGAAACCTTAGAAAAAAATTAAAGGTTTCGAATAGTTTATAATAGTCTTGTTTGATTTAGGGTTATAAAAAATGAACAAAGACAGAGGAAGATGTTGATGAACAATATCAGTTAGGGTTAGAGAAGATGTACAAAAGAAGATGATGATGATGATGAACAGTAAGGGTTAAGGTTAGAGAATATGAAGAGGCTCAGTTTGGGTTTGGGGTTAGAGAAGATAAACAGAGATAAAATAAGAAGATGAACAATATTGGTTAGGGTTAGAGAATATGTATAAAAGAAGAAAAAGATGATGATGAACAATAAGGGTTAGGGTTAGAAAAGATGAACATAGATAAAAATGAAGAGACTCGTTTTAGGTTTGGGGTTAAAGAAGATGAACATAGATAGAGGAAGAAGATGATAAACAATATCGATTAGGGTTAAAAAATATATATAAAAGAAGAAGATGATAATGAACACTAAGGGTTAGGGTTAGAGAAAAGAGATAGAAGATGAAGAGGTTTGATTTGGGTTTGGGGGTTAAATAAGATGAATTGGTGTTTGGGTTTGGGGTTTGATCAAAAAAATAAGTTGGTTTTAAGTTTTGGGTGTTTGTAAGGATCAAAGAATGGTTTGGGGAATAACATGGATGAACACAGATGAACAATGGTTGAATTTTTTGGTGTTTGATCAAAAAACATGAATTGCTTTCGGTTTTGGTGTTTGTGAAGATCAAATGAGATTTTTTGGGATAAACACATATGAAAAATTGTTTAAATTTTGGGTGTTTGATATAAAAAAAAGGAAATGGTTTGGGTTTTGGTGTTTGGGAAGATCAAATGAGGGTTTTAGGGATGAACACAAATGAACAAAGGATGAACACTGGTGAATTTCTTGAGAGAAGTCATATAATTTTGAGAGAATCAGAGAGTTAGAAAGAAAGCAAAATAAAATGAGAAAAAAAGGAAAATAGCTGAAATTGTAAAAAAATTAGCTTATATACGAGTCCAATTCAAATTCGGATTTGGGTTTTAGCCTTCGTGTTTTTTAACTTTATTTGGCATTGAGCGTTGTACCATAGTTTTAAATTTGTTCAATTTAGTCTAAATTTAATGATGCGATTTATTAATTTGAGCTTCATATTTTAAATTTGTTCAATTTAATCCTTATATATTTTCTAATTCTTTCAATTAATATAAATGTTTATATTAATAAATTAATATATATATATATATATATATATTATTAATAAATTAATATATAATTTATATATACTAATGAATTATATAGTTTATATATATTATATTAATATATACTATATATATTATATTTTTTTAATTTTTTAAATTTTTTAAATGAATGTGATTTACTCTATTTTTCAGATTTGCTTCACATTTTACAATTATTTTGATTTCATCCTTTTGTGTTTTTACTTTAGTTAAATTTTAATTCGTTCATTTTCATATTTATTCAATTTAGTCATTAAATTTATAGTTGCATCTAAATTTGGCCCATTCTTATTTCTTATTTATATTTTTGTAATTAGTCCATAACTTTTTAAATGGGTATAATTTAGTCATTTTCTATATTAATTTCAACCTCAAATTTTAAAATTATTTCAATTTGGTCCCTCATCAATGCATGTTGTTTAATTTATTTAATTTTTTATTTGTAATTTCATATTTATTCAATTTAGTCCTTAAATTTATTTTTTTCATAAAATTGATCATGATTATTTATATTTTTAGTAATTTACTCTAAATCGTATAAAATTACAAATTGCAATTCAACGTTTGCGAAAGATGAAAAATAATTAATCCAAAAATAAAAATTGACCTGATCTGAACTCAATCTGTATCTGATAAAGATCCGACCTGAATTTTATCTGCTAATGATGTGACCCAATCTGAACGAGATCCGCCTGAAGTCCATCCGAACCTGAATTAACCTGGTCTTTAACTGCTCCGGACCTAAACTGTTTTGACTTGAGCTGATATCGATTTGAACTAAAAGTAACCTGACCTGAACTCGAACTGAACCATGTGTCAAATCAACATGAAAATGACCCGACTTGATTTGACCTGGACCCGACCTGATTCGAGTCGAAGCATCAAATTGACCTGACTTGACATGTATCCGATTTTACCCGACCTGACAGGATCCGACTAAAACATGAACGATTATCTGATTTTACATCCCTACGTGAACTTCTCATATTTTCTATGCCAACCAAACTAATTTGGGTCAAGTCGGGTGGGTGACTTGGAATTGGATCCGATTTTTATTATAAACTCAAATTTTGATTTTCATCCTTTCATTAAATTTAAATTTAAGATTTTAATATCTTAATTTTTATTTGATTTAGTTTAATATATATCTTCATAATGTTGTCAGTTAGTTTAAATAAAAAAAATACTGAAATGTATTTTTTAGTTTAGGAAGGTAGAAAAATCTTTAACAAAACTAATTAAACTTTTATTTTTTTCATTTAATTGAATTATTATATTTTGAAATTTAATCAATTTTTTCAATATTGATCGTTAAATTTAATAAATTTTAAATTAATTAATATCAAATGTCACATTACGAAATTGATAAATATTAATTTCAAAATATTATTAATTTTTTAAATAAAACTTCAAAACTTTACTTTGTAACAATAATATTTCCAAAAAATAAAGATTTAATTGTTAAAATTAGTCCCAATAAAATAATTCAAATTTTTAATTAAAAATTTAACTAATTTAATTTTTTGATTTAAGAGTTGAATAAAAAATTAATAATTTTATTCAAAAGTTGGATATTGTGTTTTTCTTTTATATATAAATTTTGAATAAATACAAAGTAATATCTATTCAGATATTCTTAACTATTTCACAATGAACACTCATACCCCTTGCATTTGTAGTGCTCGAACTCAAGACTTCAAGGGATAGCACGAAACTTGAATAAGAGATTTCTATAGTTAAAGTCAACTTGTATTATTAAGCAATAAAAAGTTCCTTACATAAATTTAATTACATATCAATATAAAAAAAATCCAAATCGAGTCAAACTAAATTTTAGTCTAAGCAAGGAAATAAAAAAGTTCGTACCATAATTGGTTGAAACTTAAACTAGTTTGGTTCAAGTTCGAATAAGAGTTTTTTCTTCTAAAAGAAATTAGATTGATTGGAACTTTTCTTTATGAAGGAACAAACATTTGACTACAACATGGAAAGAAGGTTAAACATAACTGTCTTCACCAAGGCAGGCTCCACAATGATACCAACATGGTATCAACCCTGCCCTCCTCCATCTACACCATCTCTTTCTTCAGAAGCAGCCGCCATTAATTCATCGAAGTTTCTGGTCTTTCCCAACAATATCTCAATCTGAGAAACAACATAGAACCCATTTATACATGCATATATTATCCAAACTCAATAACATGGAACGATAAGTATGCGAAAATCCGATACTGGTTTCCCTAGTTTATCATTATAAGGAGAGAGCAAATGGTTCTCACCTTACAAATATGTATCATGGCAGATACAGAAGGAAGCGAGAAGAGTATACTATAAAGTTGATATTACCTTTGCTTTTTGGACCGGAAGCCCTCGAGAGTCGTCCTGCATGTCGACGGTTGTGGTAGTGATCCCTACAGAAGTGCATTGTCAGGATTCAATGATTACATTAATACGTGTATGTGTTTCAAAATGTATATAAATGAAAGATAATAAAAGTGGACGACCGCTTACTCTTCTCAACAGCCAAACCGTTGTTTTTTAGAATTTCCGCAGTCGTGACGACAGCGGCAATAGCTGCATACATGAAACGATCAATAAAAAAGAACGATTTACCACAATTCTCAAAAATGTTTCTATAACTTAACCAACAAAATCAAGCTACAACCACTTTGCACTAGAGAAAAGGCTTTAAGACATGGAACCTAGAGCATAAATCGGTTCATATAGCCATCCTTAAGAGATGGTATCGGCAACGTAAAGGGCTAGAATTCCAATAAACATTTGGAACCTTTTGTATCGTAAACTTGAAGCTTTGCCACATATTAATCCACAATCTCCTCACATAAACAAGTTTAATACAAACAACCTATCGATAAATCCCAAGTCAAAGCAAGGGTGTCAGAAATATCCGGCACCGGCACCTTCAGGGCAACATCTATAAGGAAGAATACTAAAAACTGAACCACAAAGCTTCAATGTTGTACAGTTTATATAGGTCAACAGTTTCAGTGGAAATGAGGTCAAATTGAAATTAACAAATGCAGAGGTTTGAAGACGTCAATCGTACCCATCCCAAGTGCAGACAACTCCACCTCATTGTACTGTTGCATATATCTCTGCAAACAATATGAGAGGAGGAAAATGGCCATCTTATGAATGTAATAAATTAACAAAAGTAAGCTTCTTAATCGATCCTAAAAGCTAAACCCCTAGATCCCCTAATAGTTAAAAATGCTCAAATCGAATAAAAAAAACTAAAACCCACCAAAAAAATTAAAAAAAATACTGGGGTTAGTCAAATGCAACACTTTATTCTCACAGAGAAGAAAAGAAGGGAAACCTTGGCGAGATTAACGTAGAAAAACAAGGGCTTTTGGGTATTGGATACTTGAATCCGGCTCTTCTTGTGGGGATCGTTCGCCAAGTTGAAGTTGTTGATTGTTTGAGTGATTTCTTCCATATTTTAGATTTTTGCTACTCAAACACTAAACCCCCTAAAACCCTAAACCATAACACAGCAGATATCCCATGAGCTCTGTTTTAATAGGGTTGAATTGGGCCTGGTGCTACCAACTGGCCAGGTTTCTCAATTAACCATATCATAACAATTTCCTTTTGAATGATTACTATTAATTAAATGTAACATAATAATTACTTTATCTAAGCCGTTTATCCGGCAGCTCCAGAGTCGAAGACAACATCCGCAATAGCTCCAGAGTTGAAGACAACGTTTATCCCTCTTTGAAAATCGGGTGCCACCTATCAGAACAGTAAGAACGAGCAACGAGCTTTTCATTCGTGTTTAACAATAGAATGTATAATCGTATTGTGTACCATATTACCGGATCTAACCAAACCTATATCAGAATTATAGGGAAGGTATTTTGATTCCTTCTGTTGATATTCCTATATAATAGTCTTGATTTGATACAAAGATTTTGGTATTTCCTGTGGATCACATATTCGAGTATCATTGAATCAGAAGACCAATGGAAAACAATACACGCTTAAGGTAAAGCATACAGAGACCTTGAGTGTTCATAGAAAACTCTAATCAAGAAAACAGGGCAAGCTTCATGCTGATGAAAGCCTAAGATAGTCGATAGGTATGCCTAACACTTGCCTGTTCCAGGTGGAGCTCTTTTCTCGGTGATATCGAAAGACTCCAACACTTCATCGTCTTGTACGTTGAGACCTTAAGAGTTCTCATCATGTTCACCGGTAATAAGAGTAGGGACCAACATTTTCAAAACTTCAGAGAATATGCCTTGAGGTTGAATCTAAAGAAAAATACAAAGATAACTCTTTTTTTTTTGTAAAAAAGGAAAAAGCTAAGGACCTTAACTCGAATCAACTTAAGAAGTTTGTTACTTCGCTAGCCTCTCCTTGTCCTTGAGGATTTCACTCAATGGTTTTGGACCCTGGAAGTCTGTTGATGCAGGTAGGATAAAATGCCTCGTTTTTCCACCGCTTTCTTCAGTTTTCCTCTTCTCTTCTCTAATCTGGGCAAGGGTCTTGGGACCTGTAAAAGCAGTAGACGCATCTTTGGATTTCCTCTCCCTTGAAACCAGATTTCTATAAACCTTAGATTGAATAGATTCCCGTCTAGGTAGTCTTTTTTCCCTATAAGGCCGCTTGATGGAGCGATTAGGCTCCAGGCACTTGACCCACCCACGCCGGTTTGTACCATTGCAAACACCACCTTGGCCTCCCGTTGATTCAGTAGAGTGCTTCCCCACTTTTGATTCCAATCTTCTACTTGATTTCCGACCCACACTACGCCTCTGTGGCCTTTCCAGACTTTGATTGATCAGATGAGAATATTCAGACCTTGACAGACACTTAAGAGGATTACCCTCGACTACCCTGCGGGAACTCAAATATTCTCTAAGATCCACATCAACTGACAGTTCAACAGGCAACAGTCTTCTCTTTTGGGGAAATATGGAACCCAACCTTCTATCTCTGAGGTGGGCAGAAGGATTCCTCGCATTATCAAAAATGTACTCATTGTCTGAACCCTCATAAGCATTATACACATCTCGATCGTATGAAAATTCTACATCATGCTGAATTGAATCTTCATAATCATAACTAAAGTACTCTCTCTGCTCCCCTTCAGGTTCCAGCGGATAATCTGAATCATTCTCGTAATCCAAATCATCTGATTTGTTATCCACAAGAACATCGAAACCTGGGGAGGACTCCCACCTCTCCTCTGGCTCAATATGATCATCCAATTGCTCCTCTGAACTTTCATCTGTGCAAATTGGAGATCTGGCTTGAGTAGTGCCTTCTTTTAGAAGCAAGGATTGTGACCTAACAAAACCAGCTTGTCCTAATTCAAAAACAGACGTTTTTGGAGAGACACTCTTCTTTATCATAGTTTTGGGCACTGATTGTTGGACGTCCACTTTAAGCTGCACACCAGTGTCCTTAACAGAATTTGGGGCAGTTTTAGAATCAGTTTTAACCTGCACACCAGTTTTAGAATTTGGGGCAATGTCTGTCTGAGCTGCTCCACCATCATTTTCTACGGATGTCTTACGGTCCAATGGAGGAACACCAGTCTTCAAAGAACTTCCGGTAATGGCACTGTCACTGGGACCATGCAGGAAAGGGCATCTTTCACCTTTGTTGCAGAAACTATTGAAGTAAAAGTAACAAGGTAAATTTGTCTTGTTCGGAGCTGCCGAACATTGGTACGGAAATACAGTAGAATCAGACGGAACTTGAGCATGCACATCCAACGGCTGCGAAAACGGTAAGGGTTTTAGTTCATATTACTACATCAAACAGCCAAGCAATAATTAAATAAGCCAAGAGTATCGATTAATTACTCAATCAAAAAGGACTTAAAAGGAAAGTGGTTCCATCATAGTCACTTCAAAAGCTAATGCATCAAATGATTTGTTTAAGACATACATTAGATGCCAAATACACCAGTAAAAATTGTGAGTGCATTTATGGCCTACCCTTTTAATATCTAATTGCTTCTAAAGCTCCAAGTTTAATGTTACCAGAAAGCCAAACATTATGAGAATCTAAAGCAGATAGTTTAGCTAAAATCATATGACCCTATAATTCTTGTAAAGTCATGGCATGTCAGCAATAAAAGACATTGTAAATGTATAGGCGAGTTTAGGGTAACGTAGAGAAAACTACAACAACCATATATATGCCAGAAATGAAGGCGATGTCCAGACAACATATCAAGTAACTGCTCCAAATATACTATCCATTGCTACACCTTTCGCATTGTGTGCATGCAGAATTGTGTTCTAAAGCGCAATTCATGCTAGATTCAATTGTGAAATCCCCAAAACATGTAAAAAATCTAATTCATTCACAATATATCAGTCCAATAATCGATATGAACTTATTAAAAAGAATCCAAGCTCACAGGATGCCGAAAACCACATGTCGGGTTAATACAATTTCCATCCAACCAGTACCAGCAGTCCCTCGGGTTGAGCCTGACGATTTCACTATGTCTATACTCACAATCAACTCCCTGATTGAAAGAGAGCCAAACAAGAAGATCAAACAAGTTAAGAGTAGGGTATCACATCAATGAGAAAACCAGTACATAAAACCCAAACAGATTGAACCCAGGAAAAAAGTTTATATACCACGAGCTGCTTATATACATTTGGCATCATCAATGTTTTTTCACTTCTCAAAAACCAGTTGAAACAATTTGAAACGAAACAACTACAATCAGTTAAATAAATTATAAAATCTTTAAATTCCAACAAAGAGAAATGCTTCACAATTTGCAAGTAAAAGTACGCAAACAAAAGAAAATAAATTCTATCTCTAATCAATTAAAAAAGAAAGAAAGAAAGAAAACTAGATGGTTAGGGTTCAAAATTAATCCTAAATATCCAGATTTGAGATGCAGTGTCAAAAACATTAAAAAAAAGCACAATACGAGCTGAAAATCCCAGCGTGAAAGAGAAACAGACTCAGTTCGACCAAAAGAGAAAGAGAAAATCAATACCTTCTTGCAAGTGAGAGGAGAGGCTAAGAAATAAACGCAATCGGTGTTGACTTTCACCAATTCTTCCTCCATTTCATCTTTATATTCTATGCTTTTCATGAAAATGAAAAATGTAAAGAATAAAAGGCTGACAGAAACAGCACTTCTTGGCGAACAGAAACCAAAATCAAAACAGACAGTGGTGTAGGAAGTGCCTGCGAGTGAGAGACAGAGAGAGTATATATATGTTTATTGCTTGGGCCATCACTTGAAAAGCCCGTGCTTACAAATATGCATGAGACCTATTAACCAATTAATACAAATTAAATTATTTATTAATTACTCTATTAATTCAGACTGAATAGCGAATTATGCATAAATTTATTATAAAATAATTACCTCAAATAAATGTTGTGCTACGAGGGGATTTAACCTGGTATCCAACTTTTATATCTTTCTTTTTACATTGTCCATAAATCACTCAAAATATAGAGCTTGGAACAATCTTTATGTAATGATGCAAGCTAGAAAATGCACATAAATGAATCTTTAGTTGAGCATTGAATCCAAATGTTGATTACACCAAACACAAGGCAAGCTTTATACAGCAATACCCTAAAAGTAAAAAAGGGGAATTGCTTCCATTCATATTCTTGAATTATTATTGATATATTTATAGTAGAAGATGCAGAGTTTCTAGTCTTTTGGTGAATAAGAATTCTATAGATTTGGAATGGAACTGCTGAGCTGTTTCAAATCAGCTTCAACACCATCAGTCGGTACATCTTGATAAGCCCAGGTGGAGATGAGGTGATGCGCGATTGCAAATGGCCCAGGGAAGAACATGGGAGCCAGCTCCCCGCTCTCGACGTTAAAATCTGCGGACAAACTCTGCCCCTTCTCAACTCCTTTGCACATCTGAACTACTTTTGCCGCAGTCGTTCTTTGTGCCTTCTTGTATTCTGCAACAGCCAATGATTTCCTCACATCTTCTCTATTGTGCCACTGCGCATCTAGACAAACAAGAAGTGCGGAAAAGAATAGGTAAAACTTCAAGAAACTGGAAAACCGTCGAGGAAGTGATTACCACAAGGGCTTCTAGGTTAAGTTTGTGCAATCCACTAACTATAACCCATTTCTTCCTAGAACTCGTTTACTTCTATGATTAGTCACTGATATTAGCATATAACAAAGCAAAAGCCTTCTATTGACTAGTAGCTAAACTACATGCAAAGGATCATAAACAATAGCAAACGTATCGATTAAGCATGATTTACACAGCGCAAAGGTGTTGGCAACTTAGATTTCCGAGAGAGAAGAAAAAGAACAGAAGAAATACATGGGAAAAGAACTGGAAGTTGTGTTTTATACGGATTAAGCAATGGTTTACAAAGTATAAATGTAATGACTAAGATTTCCAGGATTGAAGAAAAATAATAGAATTCCATAGCAAAGAAATTATGTTCTCAAAAAATAAAGCAACCTGGAAACGAAAATTGTAAATGAAAATACATTTGTGCACGTTCAAGTACCTTCTAGTTCTTCCTTATCCACGGTTATTTCAAGAGATTTGGCGTACGCAAAGAACCCCACCATCAATTGGCACGGTATGCTACTCGGACCAACTGAAATGCAAATCGCATATAAACCAAAGCACAAAATAGCCGAACATGTTATTCATGAAACAATGCTTGAAGAATGTTACCTGGCCATGGCTGAGAACTATGATAGACAACTTCTCCGACTTCAATGCCAGTCTCTTCATACGTCTCTCTCCTCACTGCTTCCTCTAAGCTTTCCCCTGGCTAAGGGCAAAAGAAAATATTCAACAATGAAATCGCCAAAAAAGCATCGATTTTTCAAGAGGATATAAGAAAAATAAAGGCTAGTCCGTTTCCTTTCTCATACTTCCAATATTGTCTAATCCTACAAATAACAGCTAAAACTTGATATAAGCTTAAAAGCTGCCTAAGATAGTTACCTCTATAAATCCAGCTAAACAACTCCACATTCGAGGTACGAATCGGGACTGTCTACTGAAAAGAGCACGATCATTTTCTCTATCGATGACCAACATGATGACAACCTATATTTTCAAGAAACATGAGTTAAAGGTAACCAAAAGACACCCTACAAATCCATTGCATTAACATATCGAAACTTCAAACATCAATTATAGAACATAAAGGAGAAATGCTTTTACCGGATCGACACGAGGGTAAATCCTCTTTTTGCATAACTCACTGGAGCATTGTTTCCTTCTCCCAGCTTCCTTGGGGACTGTTTTCTCTCCACAATGTCCACAAAATCGTGATAGGCTATGCCACTCGAGCAATGCTCGAGCCTGATCAAATGCAACAAACATGTAACAACAAGAATTAAAAACACATAAAATGAACAAATTATGAAGCTAAAATCGCTGGTTCTTTTTCCCACTTACATGACCAGCAATGGCCAATTCGCCCATAGCTGAAGAATCTGCCCAATCAGTAGCCACCATCAGTGTCCTAAGCTCCACAAAGCAAAGCTGTTTGGCACCTAATTCAGGAACCAAACCGTCTTCCTCAGAAACATCAACAGCCCAGAAAACAACATCCTCCTCAGCGTTTGTTCCCAAATAAACCAAAGAATCCTCAGTCAAATCGACCCCACATTTCACCAGAAAAGCTTTGCAATCAGGCAAACTGATCCAACCCAGATGCCAGCAAGGCACATCATCGTCCCCTGTAATAGACGAAGAAGCCAAAGGACTGCCCTTTCTAAAGGGAAGGACCTTGAAAAGAGGGGAACTTGGAGGAGGAGAGCTGTTTTCTGGGTTTTGGAGGAGATGGGTTTTGAGGGACTGAAAAACTGAAGAATGGGAAAGTGGGTCGTGGGGTTTGGGGGTTTTGGATCTTATAGGGTTACCAGCAAATGCATGGGCATTGAGGTTGATTGACATGACGGATAGAGAAGAAAAGATGGTCCTTTTTGCTAGAGTTTTAGAAAGGATGAACAAATGAGAGGAAGAAAAAAGGAGAGACAGAGAGGGCATGGTTGCCTTTAGACCATTTGAGTGGTTGATACTTTATCAGAGAGTTGGGGGTAGCCGGGTAGGTGATGACTAAGGCTATTGGAATGCTGAAACGTGTCCCGCTTGATGGCCTGTCGTTTTCTTGTTGGTGGGTTTCTGGTCAAATCACTGTGCAAGTATTTGTATCAGACATTAAATTATATTTTGATCCTTTACTTTTAAATAGGTTAAATGACATAATATGTCCCTAAACTATCTTTAAATGATTATTTTGTTCATTTAACTTTTAAAAGTTATAAAATAACCATTAAATTCATCTATCTATTTTAAAATAATCGCTACAACATTATAATAATTGTAAAATTTTGATAAATTTAAGTATCATATTAAAAGAGTTTAATAAAATTTTATATTTTTTATAATAATGTGATAACTAAAAGTTATTTTATAATAGTTTGACAGATTTAATAATTATTTTATAATATTTAAAAATTTAATAACCAAACTATCATTTAAATATAGTTTAGTAAATTTTAATATACTTTACCCTTTGAAATAATTATAAAAAATTATATGTGTTAATTAAATGAATGAAATTATTTTTTTTATAATAATTGAAATGCAATGAGTCGGGTTAAATAACAATCTATTAGGTGAACATGTTACCTCAAATTAGTTTTTTCAGTTAATGTTATATTATTCATTAATTTCAGTTTAGAATAACTTTTTTAACTATTATAATAATATCATATTTATATTTTTAAATAATACTCCTAAGCTAAGATATTTATTAATATTTATACGTTTCAATAATTTATATTACAATAAAAGATTATTTCAAAATAAATATAAAATATAATTTCAGTGTTTATTGAATATTTTAGATATTTTTCTGTTGCATCTTATATTAATATCAAACTTATATTCACACGTAAATATATTAAGTTATAGCTTTTAAAATATAATATTTAGAATACTCTCAAATCTCAGTAGAATCTGCATATTCACAGATATTATAGTAATAATTATATAACTAAAATCAATTAATATTTTTTAAATAATCTAGGATAATTATAAAATAGTTATTGCGTTAGTTTTTGGCAAAAATTGGCCAAATCTCACATTGGAAATTAACAAATGATGGAAAAATTCTTAGCCTATAAATAGAACATTTCCCTTTGGTTAAATGTATGCAATCACCAAAATACAAGTGGTGTACTAAAAAACTATTAAATATACTAGTAGTGAATTTAATGAGAAATTTTCTTGTGGTGTACTTTAGCTTTTGGGCAATGTGTGAGAGTTAAATATTTTGTAGTGTGGTTGTAATGATTTTCCACATAGTAAATAGTTTTTTCTCTTGGTTGTCTTTTGACAACGCCTGTGGTTTTTCTCCATTTGGGAGTTTTTCACGTTAAATTATTGTGTTTTTCTCTATTTTATTTTTCAAGTATTTTTGTTAATGTTGTGATCTAAAGGGATTGTTCGATTACAAGGGGTCTATTTTCCCAACAATTGGTATCGGAGTCAATGGTTTGGTAAAAGATAAACTTTAAGGCGGTGTAGGAATTTCTTTAAAATTCTTAGTATGCTATGTGGTTGCGGCTTTGTCCGATCTTCTACATCATAAAAGATTTTTTAGAAATTGTTGTGGTCCAACTGGAGGTCCTTTAAATACGTTATTGTGTTTATTGAGTGTGGTATTGTGTAAGTAAGTGCAGCCAAGAAAGTTTTGTCACAAAGGCTATAATCGCCTAAGGAGGTTGGGACTTAAACGGTACCATTTGTGTCCCCCCGATCTTTCCTGGAAACTTTCTTAGTGCATTTTGTAGAGACAATTGTTCACTCATTATTCACGTGTGAGATCACTGTAGCATTGTTGAGCAAAAATGAGTTTCAGATTTGATATTGAGAAATTTGATGGGAGAATTAATTTTGGGTTGTGGCAAGTACAAGTCAAGGATATACTAATCCAATCTGGATTGTATAAGGCCTTAAAGGGAAAGCCAGCTTATTTGTCCGAAGGAAAGGAACCATATAAACCTAGTGACAACAGTGGAGACAAGGGAAAATCCAATATGAGTGAAGAAGAATGGGAGGAGTTAGACATGAGAGCAGCAAGTCAGATTCGTCTCTGTCTAGCCAAAAATGTTCTTGCTAATGTTGCTAGATGGTCATCAACAAAGGAGCTTTGGGAAAAGCTTGAGGAAATGTACCAAGCTAAAAGTCTTTCAAATAGGTTATATTTGAAGGAGAAATTTCACAAATTGCAAATGGAAGAAGGTACATAAATTTCTGACCAACTTAGTGCACTTAATGGGATTGTTTCTGAACTGGAATCTATTGGAGTGGAGATTGATGATGAAGATAAAGCATTGAGACTTATTTGGTCTCTTCCATCTTCCTATGAGCACATGCAAACCGTTTTAATGTACGAGAAAGAGAATGAGAATTTTTCAGAAATGACAAGTAAGCTGATTTCGGAATAAAGAAGGCTGAAAAATGGAGAGAACAAATCTTCTGAAAGTGGAGCATTGTCGGTTTGTGGAAATATGAAGAAGTATAAAGGCTCCAAAAGGAAAATTATCTGCTGGGGATGTGGGCAACCTGGACATCTAAAGAAGGATTGCAAAAACGGTGGAGCTAATTCGGCTAATGGCTCCAAAAGTGATGCTACTAATGTAGTCGTCTATGAAAATGAAGACGATGAATTTGCTTTGTAAAGAAAGATATATATCCTCATGGCATGATAGCTACCAATTGAGTTGCCATGGAAAAGGATGTATGAAAAGATAGCATGTCCACATTTACACATGGGCATTGGTTGACAGTTGATGCAAGGTGTGTGGTGGAATTGATGTCGATGGCTAATGAACTTCCTAGAAAGTCAACATTGGAAGTTGCACCATAACTTATTAGCAGTTTTTCGACATGAATTGGTCGAGGTAAAAATTCTTGGAGTTAGTGAATTCCAAGTGTGTATACTCTTATGGTGGAGTATGATAATTCTTGTTTTTAGAATTGTGACTATCATAGCTGATGGTGTTATTGAGGTAGCTGTTGCTTTTATGGTGAATAATTGTATGGAATTTTTGCCAAGGTGGAGATTTGTTAGTTTTTGGCAAAAATTGGCCAAATCCCACATTGGAAATTAACAAAGGATGGAAAAATTCTTAGCCTATAAATAGAACATTTCCATTTGGTTAGATGTATGTCAATCACCAAAATACAAGTGGTGTACTAGAAAGCTATTAACTATACTAGTAGAGAATTTAAAGGGAAATTCTCTTGGGGTGTACTTTAGATTTTGGGCATGTGTGAGAGTTAAATATTTTGTAGTGTGGTTGTAATAATTTTCCACATAGTAAATATTTTTTTCTCTTGGTTGTCTTTTGACAACGCCTGTGATTTTTCTCCATTTGGGAGTTTTCCACGTTAAATTATTGTGTTTTTCTCTCTTTTATTTTTCAAGTATTTTTGTTAATGTTGTGATCTAAAGGGATTGTTGGATTACAAGGGGTTTATTTTCCCAACAATTGGTATCGGAGTCAATGATTTGGTAAAAGATAAACTTTAAGGCGGTGTAGGAATTTCTTTAAAATTCTTAGTATGCTCTGTGGTTGCGGCTTTGTCCGATCTTCTACATCAGAAAAGATTTTTTAGAAATTGTTGTGGTCCAACTGGAGGTCCTTTAAATACGTTATTGTGTTTATTGAGTGTGGTATTGTGTAAGTAAGTGCAACCAAGAAAGTTTTGTCACAAAGACTATAATCGCCTAAGGAGGTTGGGACTTAAGCGGTACCATTTGTGTCCCCTCAATCTTTCCTGGAAACTTTCTTAGTGCATTTTGTAGACACAATTGTTCACTCATTATTCACGTGTGAGATCACTGTAGCATTGTTGAGCAAAAATGAGTTTCAGATTTGATATTGAGAAATTTGATGGGAGAATTAATTTTGGGTTGTGGCAAATACAAGTCAAGGATATACTAATCCAGTCTGGATTGTATAAGGCCTTAAAGGGAAAGCCAGCTTCTTTGTCCGAAGGAAAGGAACCAGATAAACCTAGAGACAGCATTGGAGACAAGGGAAAATCCAAGATGAGAGAAGAAGAATGGGACGAGTTAGACATGAGAGTAGCAAGTCAGATTCGTCTCTGTCTAGCCAAAAATGTTCTTGCTACTGTTGTTAGATGGTCATCAACAAAGGAGCTTTGAGAAAAGCTTGAGGAAATGTACCAAGCTAAAAGTCTTTTAAATAGGTTATATTTAAAGGAGAAATTTCACAAATTACAAATAGAAGAAGGTACAGAAATTTCTAACCACCTTAGTGCACTCAATGGGATTGTTTCTGAACTGGAATCTATTGGAGTGGAGATTGATGATGAAGATAAAGCATTGAGACTTATTTGGTCTCTTCCATCTTCCTATGAGCACATGCAAACCGTTTTAATGTACGGGAAAGAGAATGTGAATTTTTCAGAAGTGACAAGTAAGCTGATTTCGGAAGAAAGAAGGCTGAAAAATAGAGAGAACAAATCTTCTGAAAGTGGAGCATTGTCGGTTTGTGGAAATAGGAAGAAGTATAAAGGCTCCAAAAGGAAAATTATATGCTGGGGATGTGGGCAACTTGGACATCTAAAGAAGGATTGCAAAAACGGTGGAGCTAATTCGGCTAATGGCTCCAAAAGTGATGCTACTAATGTAGTCGTCTTTGAAAATGAAGACGATGAATTTGCTTTGTAAAGAAAGATATATATCCTCATGGCATGATAGCTACCAATTGAGTTGCCATGGAAAAGGATGCATGAAAAGATAGCATGTCCACATTTACACATGGGCATTGGTTGACAGTTGATGCAAGGTGTGTGGTGGAATTGATGTCGATGGCTAATGAACTTCCTAGAAAGTCAACATTGGAAGTTGCACCATAACTTATTAGTAGTTTTTCGACATGAATTGGTCGAGGTAAAAATTCTTGGAGTTAGTGAATTCCAAGTGTGTATACTCTTATGGTGGAGTATGATAATTCTTGTTTTTAGAATTGTGACTATCATAGCTGATGGTGTTATTGAGGTAGCTATTGTTTTTATGGTGAAGAATTGTATGGAATTTTCGCCAAGGTGGAGATTTGTTAGTTTTTTGCAAAAATTGGCCAAATCCCACATTGAAAATTAACAAAGGATGGAAAAATTCTTAGCCTATAAATAGAACATTTCCATTTGGTTAGATGTATGTCAATCACCAAAATACAAGTGGTGTACTAGAAAGCTATTAACTATACTAGTAGAGAACTTAAAGGGAAATTCTCTTGGGGTGTACTTTTGCTTTTGGGCATGTGTGAGAGTTATATATTTTGTAGTGTGGTTGTAATAATTTTTCACATAGTAAATATTTTTTTCTCTTGGTTGTCTTTTGACAATGCCTGTGGTTTTTCTCCATTTGGGAGTTTTCCACGTTAAATTATTGTGTTTTTCTCTCTTTTATTTTTCAAGTATTTTTGTTAATGTTGTGATCTAAAGGGATTGTTGGATTACAAGGGGTTTATTTTCCCAACAATTGGTATCGGAGTCAATGATTTGTTAAAAGATAAACTTTAAGGCGGTGTAGGAATTTCTTTAAAATTCTTAGTATGCTTTGTGGTTGCGGCTTTATCCGATCTTCTACATCAGAAAAGATTTTTTAGAAATTGTTGTGGTCCAACTAGAGGTCCTTTAAATACGTTATTGTGTTTATTGAGTGTGGTATTGTGTAAGTAAGTGCAGCCAAGAAAGTTTTGTCACAAAGGCTATAATCGCCTAAGGAGGTTGGGACTTAAGCGGTACCATTTGTGTCCCCTCAATCTTTCCTGGAAACTTTCTTAGTGCATTTTGTAGACACAATTGTTCACTCATTATTCACGTGTGAGATCACTGTAGCATTGTTGTGCAAAAATGAGTTTCAGATTTGATATTGAGAAATTTGATGGGAGAATTAATTTTGGGTTGTGGCAAGTACAAGTCAAGGATATACTAATCCAGTATGGATTGTATAAGGCCTTAAAGGGAAAGCCAGCTTCTTTTTCCGAAGGAAAGGAACCAGATAAACCTAGTGACAGCAGTGGAGACAAGGGAAAATCGAATATGGGTGAAGAAGAATGGGAGGAGTTAGACATGAGAGCAGCAAGTCAGATTCGTCTCTGTCTAGCCAAAAATGTTCTTGTTAATGTTGCTAGATGGTCATCAACAAAGGAGCTTTGAGAAAAGCTTGAGGAAATGTACCAAGCTAAAAGTCTTTCAAATAGGTTATATTTGAAGGAGAAATTTCACAAATTGCAAATGGAAGAAGGTACAGAAATTTCTGACCACCTTAGTGCACTCAATGGGATTGTTTCTGAACTGGAATCTATTGGAGTAGAGATTGATGATGAAGATAATGCATTGAGACTTATTTGGTCTCTTTCATCTTCCTATGAGCACATGTAAACCGTTTTAATGTACGGGAAAGAGAATGTGAATTTTTCAGAAGTGACAAGTAAGCTGATTTCGGAAGAAAGAAGGCTAAAAAATGGAGAGAACAAATCTTCTGAAAGTGGAGCATTGTCGGTTTGTGGAAATTATCTACTGGGGATGTGGGCAACCTGGACACTAAAGAAGGATTGCGAAAACGGTGGAGCTAATTCGACTAATGGCTCCAAAAGTGATGCTACTAATGTAGTCATCTTTGAAAATGAAGACGATGAATTTGCTTTGTAAAGAAAGATATATATCCTCATGGCATGATAGCTACCAATTGAGTTGCCATGGAAAATGATGTATGAAAAGATAGCATGTCCACATTTACACATGGGCATTGGTTGACAGTTGATGCAAGGTGTGTGGTGGAATTGATGTCGATGGCTAATGAACTTCTTAGAAAGTCAACATTGGAAGTTGCACCATAACTTATTAGCAGTTTTTTGACATGAACAGGTCGAGGTAAAAATTCTTGGAGTTAGTTAATTCCAAGATTGTATACTCTTATGGTGGAGTATGACAATTCTTGTTTTTAGAATTGTGACTATCATAGCTGATGGTGTTATTGAGGTAGCTGTTGTTTTTATGGTGAAGAATTGTATGGAATTTTTGCCAAGGTGGAGATTTGTTAGTTTTTGGAAAAAATTGGTCAAATCCCACATTGGAAATTAACAAAGGATGGAATTTTAGCCTATAAATAGAACATTTCCCTTTGGTTAAATGTATGTCAATCACCAAAATACAAGTGGTGTACTAGAAAGCTATTAACTATACTAGTAGAGAATTTAAAGGGAAATTCTCTTGGGGTGTACTTTAGCTTTTGGGCATGTGTGAGAGTTAAATATTTTGTAGTGTGGTTGTAATAATTTTCCACATAATAAATATTTTTTCTCTTGGTTGTCTTTTGACAACGCCTGTGGTTTTTCTCCATTTGGGAGTTTTCCACGTTAAATTATTGTGTTTTTCTCTCTTTTATTTTTCAAGTATTTTTGTTAATGTTGTGATCTAAAGGGATTGTTGGATTACATGGGGTCTATTTTCCCAACAATTGGTATCGGAGTCAATGGTTTGGTAAAAGATAAACTTTAAGGCGGTGTAGGAATTTCTTTAAAATTCTTAGTATGCTCTGTGGTTGCAGCTTTGTCCGATCTTCTACATCATAAAAGAATTTTTAGAAATTGTTGTGGTCCAACTGGAGGTCCTTTAAATACGTTATTGTGTTTATTGAGTGTGGTATTGTGTAAGTAAGTGCAGCCAAGAAAGTTTTGTCACAAAGACTATAATCGCCTAAGGAGGTTGGGACTTAAGTAGTACCATTTGTGTCCCCCCAATCTTTCCTGGAAACTTTCTTAGTGCATTTTGCAGACACAATTGTTCACTCATTATTCACGTGTGAGATCACTGTAGCATTGTTGAGCAAAAATGAGTTTCAGATTTGATATTGAGAAATTTGATGGGAGAATTAATTTTGGGTTGTGGCAAGTACAAGTCCATGATATACTAATCCAGTCTGGATTGTATAAGGCCTTAAAGGGAAAGCCAGCTTCTTTGTCCGAAGGAAATAAACCAGATAAACCTAGTGACAGCAGTGGAGACAAGGGAAAATCCAAGATGAGTGAAGAAGAATGGGAGGAGTTAGACATGAAAGCAGCAAGTCAGATTCGTCTCTGTCTAGCCAAAAATGTTCTTGCTAATGTTACTAGATGGTCATCAACAAAGGAGCTTTGGGAAAAGCTTGAGGAAATGTACCAAGCTAAAAGTCTTTCAAATAGGTTATATTTGAAGGAGAAATTTCACAAATTGCAAATGGAAGAAGGTACAGAAATTTCTGACCACCTTAGTGCACTCAATGTGATTATTTCTGAACTGGAATCTATTGGAGTGGAGATTGATGATGAAGATAAAGCATTGAGACTTATTTGGTCTCTTCCATCTTCCTATGAGCACATGCAAACCGTTTTAATGTACGGGAAAGAGAATGTGAATTTTTCTGAAATGATAAGTAAGCTGATTTCGGAAGAAAGAAGGCTGAAAAATGGAGAGAACAAATCTTCTGAAAGTGGAGCATTGTCGGTTTGTGGAAATAGGAAGAAGTATAAAGGCTCCAAAAGGAAAATTATCTGCTGGGGATGTGGGCAACCTGGACATCTAAAGAAGGATTGCAAAAACGGTGGAGCTAATTCGGCTAATGGCTCCAAAAGTGATGCTACTAATGTAGTCGTCTTTGAAAATGAAGACGATGAATTTGCTTTGTAAAGAAAGATATATATCCTCATGGCATGATAGCTACCAATTGAATTGTCATGGAAAAGGATGTATGAAAAGATAGCATGTCCACATTTACACATGGGCATTGGTTGACAGTTGATGCAAGTTGTGTGGTGGAATTGATGTCGATGGCTAATGAACTTCCTAAAAAGTCAACATTGGAAGTTGCACCATAGCTTATTAGCAGTTTTTCGACATGAACTGGTCGAGGTAAAAATTCTTGGAGTTAGTGAATTCCATGTGTGTATACTCTTATAGTGGAGTATGACAATTCTTGTTTTTAGAATTGTGACTATCATAGCTGATGGTGTTATTGAGGTAGCTGTTGTTTTTATGGTGAATAATTGTATGGAATTTTTGCCAAGGTGGAGATTTGTTAGTTTTTGGCAAAAATTGGCCAAATCCCACATTGGAAATTAACAAAGGATGGAAAAATTCTTAGCCTATAAATAGAATATTTCCCTTTGGTTAAATGTATGTCAATCACCAAAAATACAAGTGGTGTACTAGAAAGCTATTAGCTATACTAGTAGAGAATTTAAAGGGAAATTCTCTTGGGGTGTACTTTAGCTTTTGGGCATGTGTAAGAGTTAAATATTTTGTAGTGTAGTTGTAATAATTTTCCACATAGTAAATATTTTTTATCTTTGTTGTCTTTTGACAACGCCTATGGTTTTTTTCCATTTGGGGGTTTTCCACGTTAAATTATTGTGTTTTTCTCTCTTTTTTTCAAGTATTTTTATTAATGTTGTGATCTAAAGGGATTGTTGGATTACAAGGGGTCTATTTTCCCAACATATTGTTCATAATCTAACTTAACTGCTTGAAAACGAAACCTCTAAGAAAAATAACATTTATTTTAACCACTCAAGTCGTTTGATGGTTAAAAGAAAAACGATACTATATTTAATCACTGATATTCTTTTTAATCATTCGTTAAGATCTTTAAAGAGAATAACATATAGATTCTCTTTTTAAATACGTACAAACTGTTAACTATATATATTAAAAACTATAGTATATCACATATTATCCGCATTGGATACCTCTATCTTATTTCAACCAACAAGCAGTATTAAACATGACATGGCAGCTCCTAAATTTAGAAGCATAACTTGCCTTTGACTAGGTTTCCAAATTTAAGCCAAAACCATGAATAAAAGTTTTAAGTGTAAAGTGAAAAAAGGTGGCAGCGGCAGCAGCATCGAGCATGGGCAATTATTTAGTGTGTAGACCACATCGGCTCGATGAGTTGCCGCACTGATTCACTTGAAATTGGGCCACTTTCGACATGTTAAAAAGATTAAGTCAAAAGAAAGCTCCTGTAATGGAGAATTGGAGGTTAATGTTTATTAAGTTGCTATTTGACTAAGAACCTTGCTGTCAGATTCATGCCATCTCCATTGAAAGGAAGAAGAAAAGAAAAGAAACATCAAGATATAAAACCAGAAACCTCTTTTGCTGATGATTACAGTCTTGGATAAACAAAAGGGTTCCAAACTAAAACAAAAGGATGGTGATTGAAGGATTAGATATGAAGAGAGATTAGTGACAGTCATTGCACACACCATTCATCTTCTTAAATTCCTATGCACCACCTGAGAAACAGAAAGAAAACTTGTCAGGAACCTCACCGAGTCACTGATATAAAGCTTATTAATGGATTATGTTCTGAGTTAAGTCTTCATTTCCTGTTCTTACCGAAATCCCTCGGCGTCCTGCATTTGAAGCATTCGATCCTGCTAGCATAATTGTGAACTCCACACCCATATCTGCAAATATTGTGAATGTCAAGACACGATGCAGCATGTGTGAGTCTTTATTGAAACAGTAGGTGTTGTGAATGCAAACTCACCTGGTGCAAATCCAGTCACCCGTTTTCCATCCAGGGGGAGCGACAGTCCCGTCAGGGCTCATCATGTTATTATAGCCAACGAAATCGTTTTTCATCGCACCGCATCGATAGCAATTTGTTCGACTTGCGTAGTTGACAACTCCACAGTTCATGGCCGTACAATACCAGTCCCCGGCCAAAACTTCGGCGCCGTAGCTTTTGTTGAATAAGAACGTCGATACATCGGGGCCGCCATACTTGGGATACCCACAGCGTTGACAAGCCTCTCGCTTTTTGAAATTCTGGTGTTGGCATGCGGCGCACAGCCAGTCTCCTCCTCCTATCCAGCTCATTTCGGTTCGGAAATCTATTTTTACAAAGAAGAAGATGACTAAAAAGAAACAAAACCTGAGCCAGAAAACTAAGATTCTTTGACAATAAACTGATGCAAGCTTACCGAGTATGGAAAGCAAGGGGGCTTGAAGAATGGTAGTAGCTGCTGCGGTGCAGTTGGTGCTTGGTGGTGTTTGGGGTGGAAGGGCTATATATACTTGTTAAGCTCCCAAAGCACGGACACTTTCTTTGGTGGGAGCGAATTTATGTCAAACGTGTGATCAACACGGTGTATATATATATTGTTGAAATTAAAGAAATAACATTATAAAAAGAGAAATATAGATTTTGGGAGTGTTTGGTAAACAAATTTTTGAAGGGATTTTAGCTTATTCGAGTATAAATAGTTGATGGGTAATCATCGATTTTTAGTGTTTGATAAATACCTTTTTTTAAATAGTTTATTGTATAAAATAAACTGAAAATGAAAGTGTTATAAAATCTAACGGTTTGGGAGAGTTTATGGTAAAATAAAATGTTAAATTTGATGTTATTATTTCCATAATTGCATCATTGCCATAAAACCTCATTATTTCCACATTTCTTAATTAGTCTTATTTGTTTGTACTTGTTTGGATATGTATATCTTTCTTAAATATTTATGAAATCTAAATTTATTTTCAATGAACTTGTGTAAAATGAATTTTATGCAACGTCTAATGATAAATTAGTGAAATTTTATTTTATTATTCTATTTTTTAAGTTGTAGATTTTCAAATTTATTTTAGTTAAGAAATATAGCAAAACATGAAAGTAAAAAATAAATGTAGTGTTGATATTTTATACAATGTTAATAGTATGTATCAATCTCACAAGGTTAATATTTATAAATATTAAATTTAAAAAACATATTCAAAAATTTTAAAAATATTTACTAATTTTCTTAATGAATTTTTAAGTTATTGTTAAAAGCATTTTATCCGAATAATATCACTCCAATAAAGACTAAAGTATTATAAACATATATATGTACTTAACAACTAAATGTATCATACTCATATTTATCATTTTACTCATATAAGTTATCAGTCAAATTTTATCAAACACCTCTTTATAAACAATTAATCAAATTAATTTCTCAAATCAACTAATCAAATCAATTGATCAAATCAACTATCAAAATCAACTACCAACTATTAGTTGTTTACCAAACACTCCCATATTTAAAAAAAATTATAAATTAAAGAGATAAATTCTATTATGTCGGTCATAATTATAAGAAAATTCCGCAGAGATAATCAAACCCTAAAATCTTAATTATATATATATATATATAAACATATAAATTATTGTTCAATCTTTAATTGTATATATAGAGGGTTTTATAAAGATATATCAGTTTGAGAATTTCATATTCATCACATATTTTCAATTTATTTTTTGTCAAATAAATTATATTATAAATTTTTAAGTCAAATAGACATCCAAACATGGGTTATGTAATAAATAAGTGTTTTTTCACCTCTAAGTAATGTTAAATACTCAAAAATTGATTTAAAATCATAATCGAAAAAGTGATTTTCAACCTAACCTTAAAAGTTTAAATTTTTAGATTTTGTCGTAGAAAAATTACTTTTTGGTGAATTATATTTTTATCCTTAAATATTATGTTTTCAATTTATAATATAATGTTTAAAATATATATATATATATATATATATATATATATATATATATATATATATTTAAATTATCTTTTAACGGTAATTTTAAACAATTAAATTCTAAAGTGTACTTTTTCAAAAACAATTAAATTCTAAAGTGTACTTTTCAAAAACACTTTTTAAAATACCTTTTTACATCACTTTTTAAATCACTTTTTAAAAATAATATCAAATTGACAAGGCAAATTTAATAGAATAATCCAAGCACCAAATTATATTAAGATATACGATTAGGTAGAATTATTTAAGGATTCATAATATTTATTAAAATAGATTAATAACTCGTCACATGATCATGACGAATTCCTAATCCATTATATTAAATATCGTAGATCATTCACTAATTTTCAACCGGTAGCATTTCCATAATTCTTTTATCCACCCATAATATTCCCCTAATTTTACTCTCTTTATGTGATTCTTTATCATTATTGCACAAAAAATGTGAAAATATTATTCGTTTCTAGTCCATATTGCCACTACCTAGGTGTTATGTGGGGAAGATGTTATTTGAACATTTAACATATATAATATTTTTATTTTCTTAAAAAGTATTAATTTTAATTTCATATTTAATAATTATATATATATATATATAATTACTCTTAATATATATTAATATCTAACACGAGTCAACCAGCATGGTCCATGGCACTAGGAAACACCTATAGCTTCAATTTTACACACAATACTCCTCTTACGTGTACATCCACGTGGGCAGACACATCAAACATCTTGGGCATTAGTTATTCCTTTCATTATCATTAGGTGGAATTTATTCTTGATATAGTAATGCTCATCTATCTCCATTGCAAAAATTCCCCCCTTTTTTCTGCAATAATTCAAAAGTCACATGAAAATTTCCCTATATGCATATTCCTAATGTGACTTGACCTCCGCTCTCTTTTTCGAAACCTCGAATCAATTTTTTTTATTAAGAGATTGAGATAGATTCTTAACTTTTTTTAAATATTGAGTTCTGAACTCGACGATTTTCGAATATTTTATCACATTTTCGACTCGACTTACCCTTACAGCTCGACTCGTGTGGAAGACAAAGGGGGATGGCTTAAAAGAATGTTGAGTTAATCATGGTAGACTGGAATATGGTTTGCGGCGGACCGATGATGGTGGGCTAAGATAGTTGTTATCCGATAAAAGCAGCATCGCATCTCATAGTCATATATGCACGCTGGACTTGGGGTGATGAGGCTACATTATTTTGACTTTGCATAAAGCTTTCACTATTGTCATTTCCCAAGGAGCAGTGGCAATTAATCAGGTCAATAGGGGTTCTAAATTCCTTCTATTCTCTGTCATATATGCATAAACCTCTATTTTCCTTTCTAGCATGAGATTAATGTCTTTTACCTCTTCAAGTTGTGGCATTCTCTTTCATGTAATCTTATGGCACTTTCATCACAATTTGTCATCACAATTGTCCACTATATCTATCACATATGCTAAAGCGTTCGACGTAAAATAAGATAGTAAAATGACCATTCTGATACCACTTATCATATAATCAATATCCTCTCTAATAGGATATGCAACGTCATTATTTTTTAACTTTATGACCTCTCTTTATTTTTTTCTATATGAGATTAATGTCCTCACCTCTCTAATGTATGACATTCTTTTCCACTCAGTATCATGAAGTTTTTGTCACGAATCATTATCACAATTGTTCATCTTGTCAATTCTATGCACTTGACATTCGACATGAAATTAAACGGTCAAAAAACTTAATATCACTTATCACGAATCCATTATTGTCACACACTCACGCTACAAACATTATCCCTGTGACTTGAACACTTAGTGTGGGTCGTGGAGTGAACACCTTGGTGAATCAACCAAATGAATTTTCTTATTCATTCAATCGGACGAATGATGGGGTTGGCGTAAATCTATAATGTGAAGATGATTAAGAATGCAATCAACAAAATCATGTGTTGGAAAGTTGCAGGGCAGTGAAAAGAATATACCAAAGGGTTGTATGAACCCTAATTTGCCTCTGGGTAGGGTGTAATGGGGTATCCATTTGCTTACATGTCAAAACAAATATCAATTCAAAGTATATAAATGCTTGGTTTGTCAGCAATTCATGGGGTTCGATACGGAAGAATCCTAATGACCATTTATTAACCATTCATGCTGAATATTCCTCATGGGGGCAACCTTCGTGAACTTCGCCCACTCATCTGCCTTTTCTTCTTTGCTTTGACACTGCTTTTTATTTATATTCGAATACGAATACGAGTATTATTCTTCAAAGAGATAAAGTTCTATATAATTCATTATGTTAAATTATATATGAAAAACCAATGATCGACATTGATATTTTAAGAAAAATGAAGAGACGGAACAAATAACTCCTTCAACTGTCACTCCCTGTGTTTCATCCGAAAAGGACGATACAGAAGAAGAGAAGCTCTTGCTGTCCTCAAAAGCTGGAAATTCGGATATATATTTTTGTAAAAGAAGCTCAAAGTGATTGCAAGGGACACTTAAGTTTCAAGTAGGGATGGGCACTCAACCCGAATCCGATGGGTTCCGACCCGATCGGGTCGATTTTTTTTTTTTTTAAAAATCAGGACGGGTCGGGTTTTTTAAGTGTGATATTCGAGTCGAGTTCGAGTTTAGGGTGAAAAATACCCGACCCAACCCTACCCGAAAAAATATATAATTTTACCTTATATATTTAAGAATAATTATATATTTAAGAATAATTATAATAATACCCCTCTATATATAATTTTTTTCAATTAAGTCGCTGTTTTTATTGAATAAAAATAATTTTTTTATTATTTCGGATCGGGTCATGTCGAGTTTCTAAGTCATCTATTCGGGTCGGGTCTCGGGTGGAGACTCCCTTGTTCTCGGGTCGGGTGGACAAAAAACCCGACCCATGCCCATCCCTAGTTTCAAGCATTGATGCGTAATCAAACGCAGAAATATCAAAATCTATTGGCAAAACATAAATTTACAGTCCGAATTGCATTAAAAAAAACAACATTTGAAACTGACGACTGAATCGGTGCATGTTCTCATGTTGTCACAGAGTTCAAGCAAAGGGACCAAAACCAATTAAGAAATGCCAAATACAAGAGAAACAACAGGGTATGCAAAATTATCATCTATACCATGTATGAAACTCATAACCAGAGATGCAAAACAGTTTTCACTTATGTGGATCGACTGTCGAGCCCCAGTTTTGAAGTTACCAAGCACAGACCTCTTCCATCTCCTCTGGGATTGTATAGTGGCCGAGCCTAGATTGTCAAACGAAGTACTTGGTTCAAGTTGATGAATTATCAAATAGATAAGAAACATGTCGGACTTGTTGGACAATCGAAAGATCCATACCCATTGTAGGATTTGAAAGTCATGTCCTTAAATCCGTTTGAACTCAATGCTCGAGAGGATTTCTCGCCAAATTTATATGGAACCACATCATCACCTGAACAAAATGCAACATATAACGCCATTCGTACTTCAAATGAACACCTGTAACCTTGATGCAATCTATGATAATTTGCATAATGAAGGTAGATTATAAATACCTTTGCCATGGCATAGCAAAATGGGCAAAGACGCAGCACGCCTTGCAGCAGCATCGTATCCTTCCATTTTGCTTTGTAAAGTCCTGGAAAATAATAGGAATCATAACAATAAACCAGGCAAAAGGATGGAAAAAGAGAAAACAATCAAGCTTGTCTAAGAAGGAGCTACTGTAGGAAACTCACTTTGAACATGGAAGCCATCCACTAAGTCCGACAACCATGCTCAAATTGACAGGATACGTGTTTCCATTTCCATATTTTCCATGTGTAAAACAGGTTGCAGAGTATAGCGAGGTAGCTGCACCCATACTGAAGCCTCCAACACCAAGTTTAACTGTAATTGAGAAACGCTTATATTAGAACAGCGTCAAAAACAATGACAGTGAACAAAACTTTTAACGATAAAACTGAAAACTAAGGTGAATGCAACATTGCATTGGTTTTAAGCCAATCTAATCAAGCAACAACAAATTACAGGGAGTTAAACCAACCCCAAAAACCATAAACCCCGCAGAATGTAAGGCTAAAGTTTTGCAGCCGAAAGATGTAAAACTTTATTTGTCATGAATTCTCACCATAGAACAAAGTATCTTAAATGCATTGAAAATATTTGGAAGAGAAATGGGAAAATGCTGCCCCCCAAAAAATTCTAGCATCATAAAACCGTCATAAAAAGGAACAAGAGGGAACATACTGTCAGCAGGCTCTGCTGACAGCAAATTTGCAACATGTGCTGCAGTAGTATCCAAACCCTCTATGTCATCAGGAGCATCTTCTGAAAGGTCACCCACATCGAACCCTGATGCATTTTACATTAGAATTCAACAATTTGATTAGTGTTCAACTAAATATCATCAAAATTGTAAGACGACTTTAATGCATTTAGTTTCCATCATATGGGATAGCATTGTTACAGAAATTTAAGAATATGCTTACAAGCAGTTGATGGAAAGCCACCAAATATACTTATTGGTTGAGTAGGGGCAGTTGGGCATATCCATTTAATCTGAAGCATGGGATCACAAGCACGAAAAATTATGACGTAATCAAGAAGTATAAATTCATTGGCTAATTGTTAGAATAAATTCCAGTGAACATCTTTGGCTGCACTCAACCATCCTTACATTTGGAAGAGGGAGAGTCTCCAGAAGCTGGGACCAACTGTCAAACAAGATGAAAAGATAAATGACGATGAGTAGGTATTTCAAAAGATATCAACATTCTTCTTATCTAATATCCGAGATCATTGATCACAAAGATAGGGAACACATAGGAAACATAACTCAGAGAAAAGGTGGAAGTCGTGAAAACAGTTGCCATTACTGAAATCAGGAACAAATAATCAAACACAAGCAAATCAATTGCTATTTTCCTTGAAAGACTTGTTGAACTCTTGAGGGATGGGAACAAATTGAAATAAACTCAACTTGCATATAATAAAAGAAATATTTCTCCCCAAAAAAAATTGAAAATTAGAAGAGTGACAAGGGATCTGAATTATCAACCATTTCCTTTTCCTCGGAGAATATAAATTAAACCAATGGGATTACTGAGAAAATAATCTAAACTTATTTACCAAAAACCACAAACAATAAGCTTAGAAAGCAATGCAAAGTTTATTATACCTTGAACCATTATCACCAAGGCCATGTAGCCAAACTATAGTAGCTTGGTGGCTGCCTTTAGGCCTGACCACATAGGTTCTTCCAAACTCAAGTGGCCTTCTGACATTTCTACCACCTGCAATTAGACGCAGTAAAGTTAAAAACAGATAAAATTAAACACGAGGTGGAGAAAAACAATCTCATGAATTTACAAAAAATAAATAGTCAACTTAAATCGACATATGTACCAATCAACCATACAATGAAGAGAACAAAATGATTCAATCGCCATAAGAACAATTAAAATATTTAATAGAAGTTTGCTGGTGAACTCTCATTTTAGAAACCATCACCATAGCAGCAGGTAGGGAGCAGATAAACTAACCAGGGAAAACGGAAGGACCGGTGAAGCTCATAGTAGAGTGGCACTATGCAAATCCGCTTATTGCACGAGCAGAAGGCAGCACTGATCCGGCAAATGAACTGAAACCCAGATTTATATTTTAGGAATCAAAAGTAAATTCAACAAAAGTAATCCATTTTCAGAACATTGATGCAATATACTTGAGATTAAGCAACCAGGCACCTAGCAAGTGGCCTTGACAGCAACACTTTTACTGAGCTTAAAATTAGAAAGAAAGGGGGAAAAAAACAGGTACATTACAACACATTCATCAGAAATAAAACTTTTCTAGCTAATCCAGATTGCATATCTTTCAAAACCCATCACAAAATGGGACTTCAACTCAAACAAAAATGATGGTATTCATAGGAAAATAAGACATAAAAAGGAATACCGAAAGAACAAGAAATGGAACTTTGAAAAGTCAACCATTTATTAAGATTAACAGGTTGCAAAGAACTGCGAATTGAAATCCAATAGATTATAGGAATTTAAAACAAAAAACAAAAAAAAAAAGCATAAGCCGGGCGAATAAGAGATAAAAAAACAACCCCGAAAAGGGGGTCTAGGGCTTTAGGCAGTTTACCTTTCTTCGACAATGACGTCGACTTGGATGTGAAGTGTCCGAAGGCTTTAGATATAAAAGGATCTCTTATTTTGTTCTCCAATCTTCAAATTTTGTCAATTATTTTTCTTTCCCTCCGTTTATCTATTACTTTTAAAAGTAATGTTTTTTATTAGTTTAAGGTAGATATAACATAATACATATTTGAAAGATTATATATCTTTATAGATCTTTATAGGTGTAATGTTTGAATTAAAGACTTTAATATATAATAATAATCTCTTAATCACTAAGAGTGTGTTTAGTTCATATAAAAATAAATAATATAATTAAAAAGTAATATACCACTAAAATTAAATAATATATTGAGGGATAAAAGTAAGGGGAAGTAACGTTTTAACATCTATATGTATATATCAATACATGAAGTGTGATTACTCTAAACACTTCTCTATTTATTGTTGTCTTTTATTTTTGGTGTCGACCTTGTTACCACAAATAACAATGGGCACATACCTTACATTTCCAAGTATATATTTACATAAAAATCATACAATAGAACCCATAATTGTACTTAACAAACCTGTGCAAAGAGCAATGGGGGATATTCTCACTCTCCCCTTTCTTGGCTGAGTATCTGGGATTGAGGCACTCTCCCATGGGGGATTCGGGTGCGTGTATCAACTATTAGCTTGTACCAAAAAAAAATCTTTCTGTTGATCAGGTAAACCTACAAGTAAGGTGTAAAAAACTGACCCAACCTGTAAAACTGACTGAAATCGACTCGAGTTAAAATTATTTTTGACCTACATTGTGACGATCCGAAACCGACTTGAGTCAGAACTGGTGTTGACCTGAACCCGAGTTGGACCTGGAAATTGTGGATCTGAACCTGACCTGCATCCGACCTGAGAACGACCTGAACCCGAATTGAATCGAAAATATGATACTCGAACCCGAACTGCATCCGACTGATATGAATCTGAACTTGAACCCGATATTGGCCTGGTAAATAACTAGTATTACCCGACCTGTTTTCAACCTGACCTGTTATGAACCTGACATGTAATTGACTCAACATGTAAATGATCTGACATGTTAAAGTGATATGATATTATCCTGACTTATAAGTGAAGTTACAATTAATATAATTATATTATTTTAAATTTATAATAAACTTATGATAATTAAATTATTATGATAATTAAATTAATATGATTATTTTTTGAAATTTTATCATAAATTACTATGATAATCAAATTAATATAATTACTTTTTTTGAAATTTAGTTTTATATTAATTATAATTTGTATATTATAAATTTGATTTTTATGTTAATTCCAATTCATAAATTTCTTTATATTTATAATATTATAGATTTTATTTAAAATCATTAAATTAAATTTAAATATTATTTTATTAAAATTGATTTTAATAAATTATATTAATTAAGTTATAATATTCATAAATCTAATTTACTTTTAATGTGAAAATTGAATAATAATTTAAGTAAACTTAACTTGATATTTTAAAATCAAAATATATTAATTTAAATAGACTTATTAAATATTAAAAACTTGAATAACATTTCAAATACTAAATAAATATTTATAAATGAAGGTAATTTTATTACACTTGAAAACACTAAAATTACAATAAAATCAACTAAACAAAATAAATGTATGTTGGAATAAATGCTCTCAGATCTTATAGCTAATGTTTACAAGGCTAAAAAGCCTAATTATACTACCAGAAATATCATCATCGAACATATACCTAAATGCTGCCAACATGTTTAATTATGGGCAACTTTCTAGCTTTAAAAGCCAAAATGCCACCAATATAATTAAACATGAGTAACTATTTAGATAAGAATTTATAAGGTTCTAAAATTAATTTAATTAAGACCAACAATAATAATTTACAAGGCATCAGTGAGTAATAGACAGCAACAACCGACAAACATCAATGTACCAATTTAGCAAGCATCGTTGCATCGATTCAACAAGCATCATGCATTAAGAAATCATACAATCAGTGGTAAAGCCAAAGGAAAAAACTTATTAATAAACAATTTGAAAGTTTTATTAAATAACAATTTGGATTACCTTTACAACGAATACTCTTTAACCACATAAAGGTATTCTTCGTCCTTATCCTCCAACTCAAAACCATACAACCAATTACAAGTTGTTACAAAAATCTCAACATTTTTAGGTAAGAGTTTAGCTCTTAATTTGTTCAAAATTCGACATCCCATACTAAAGGAGGATTCAGATGCAACCGAAGTAATTGGAATATCCAATATATCTCTCGCCATGAGAGAAAGTATCGGATATGAAATACTTTGATTTTTTCAATAATCCAAAATATCAAATTCTATTTCTCCAGTATGAGGGACAAGAGGCAAACTGATGTAAGAATCAACATCAGATCTTCCACTCCTTTAAGCAACTAAATTGGCATCGAAAGTCTAAAAAATAAAAGACAAAGAATAGTAAATGAAAACAATAAATAAATAAAATAAATTCAACTTAAAATTGTAATTACTAAGCTAAAATAAATCTGATTTTCTAAAAGCTCGAGGCTGATTGGAACTTGACTCACTTATGCCCAAGGATTTGTTACTTTGGACAGAAGAATAAGAGGAAGAACCATAATATGCATTTTTTTTGAATAAAATACATATAAGTCCAGAAACTCATTATAAATGAGACTTACCCTCCTTTGACCCTCATCCTCAACATAAAGAACATTGTACAACTCTTTCAGAAGTTTTAATTTATATTGAGGATCAAGTAAAACAACAAAAGATAAAATCATTGAGTGATCAGACCAATATTTCTCAAATAGTTCAAGCATGGGTCTAGCCATTGCAGAAATACCTTCACATGGATCATTATGAGCATCACACAATAGTTTTTCAATTGAAACAACATTAGACAAATACAAGTTAGAAGTGAGATATTGTGAACCAGAGAACAGAGTAGTAATTTCATAAAAAGGCTCAAGAAAATCACAGATTGTTTGAACAATTTCCCACTCTTGATCAGTAATGAAATTTAACTCATTTTCCCTATTAACAAACAAATTAATTGCTAATCTAGTCTCAAGTGTCCTATGAACCATCAAGTAAGTAGAATTCCATCGAGTAGGAACATCCAATACTAATTTACCAGAGAAAGAAGTATCGCAGTCTTTAACAGCTAATTCAAAAGCACAAAGTCGAGAATCAGAAGAATCAATAAACTTAACAATCTCACGATATTTATTAATAGAAGAATCAATTACCTTCAAACATTTTTGAACTATCAAGTTCAAAATGTGGGCAGCACATCTTACATGGAAGTATTTACCATTGCATGGAAGAGGAGAAATGACATTCAAATCATCTTTCAGTCTCCTGACCATTTTATCATTTGCAAAAGCATTATCAAGTGTAATGGTAAATGTTTTTTTTTCAAGACCCCACTCACATATAATTTTTTAACAAACTTAAATATTGACTCCCCATCATGAGGAGGAGGAAAATGACGAAAATTAAGAATTTTAGACTGAAGTTTCCAGTTATTATCAACATAATGAGCAGTAAGAGAAAAATAAGAACGTGAAGTGCAGGCAGACCAACCATCACATGTAAAACAAACACGACTTGAAACAGTATGCAATGAATTAAGTAGCAATTTCTTATGTTTTTCATGCTCCAACATGCAATACTTAGTAACAATATACCTAAATATATCCTTAGCAGAAGAATTAAGGTAATGATGTAAATCCCTAAGTTTTTCATGCTCAACAATACTATATGCATATCCATGACATAGAATAGCCTCAATAAACAATTCACAGTATTTGTTTTGATCAAAATAAGCTACACTAACAGGATTTTCAGCAAGAAAAATCTTATATGCTTCACATTTCTCAGTATGCCTTTTAGGGTTAGAAGTACCAATATAAGAATCAACTTTATATTTTTTAACTTTGCAATACTTACACTCGGCATAAACAAAACCATCATCAGATTTGGTGAATGTGTAGTGGTCCCAAACAAGAGAGGTTCTCCCAAATTCGGATGAACTAGTAGACTTCCTCTTAGAGGATTTATTTAAATCAATTGCTTTGGACAGTACATCATTGACATCCCCTTGCAAAAAAAACATAGTTAGTTTACATTACAGCAATAAACCAGTATATCATTTACATCAACAACAATAAACCAGTATATATATATATATCAAACATATACAAAAAATGAATGGAGAGTTTACCTCTTTCAGAATGATTATCATTCTGATCTGCTGGGTTTTGACCTACAAAACAAATAAATAATAAATTAATTCGAATATTAAAATAAAATTAAAAAAGTGAAACAAAAAGGAATGGGAAATTCCTGAGTAATTCAACTCGTACGAAAAACTATCCATGAATCTGTAGGAAAAAATAAAGGTTTCGAATATATGAAAATGGATGAACAATGGATGAATTTGTGGGTGTTTGATCAAAATAAACACGAAATGGTTTGTGTTTAGGTGTTTTTGAAGATCAAAGAAGGGTTTTGGGGAAGAACTAGATGAACAAATGAAGAACACGGAAGAATATTTGAGTGTTTGATCGAAAAAAACACGAATCGTTTCTATTGCTTCCAAAAATAACTTGTTCGAATACCCTGTTACTTTTTTTGTTTTATGATCGAGAGCCCTCCATCTTTACTGATAAGTGTTTCCTCGCTTTTAATTCTCTTCTCTTCTGCCTTGAATCAAGTCTGGTCCCTAGTGGAGTGCAGAGTATAGGCATGGTGATGTGGGACATAGGCGTGGGCTGCTCGAGTGTTTTCGAGCGTGCACGAGAAGGTAATGGGCTGGTGGACTTTTTAGCAGTATTCTATCAACCCAGAAACATTGTGTAAATTAATAAAATAAACATTTGCCATAAACATTGTTTTTATTATTGCAATATTCTATCAATACAGAAGACAGAGTAAAATAAAATAATGCTTTGTGTAAATTCCTCCATTGTTAATATGGAAACAAGCATACGGATTTTATTGAAAGTAGGGTAAAAAACAGAGAATTACCATGAGAAATTAATAAAGGGTTAGTCTAAATATACCTAAACCTACCAAGAAAATAATAAAATAAATGGGGGAATATTTCGAAGAAGATTGGGCAGTGGGGACGTGGGTGTGTGTTCCCCATTCTTGTCTCCATGTCTTTTTCATCTTATTTTCGATCCAATTATATCAAATTTATGTTATTTTATTTATATTTTGTGTACACCAATTTTAAAATTTATATCATTACGAGGATGTGGACATTTTTATAACATCTTTATTTTTCAAAATGATATTCGAATACTATTATTTATTAAATTGATATGCGTTTGGATTAGGTTGTATTGTTTGTAATTTGGGGCCTAATTATTTATAAATTGATTTGGGCTTGTAGTGAAGCTTACTAGAGAAATAAAAATATACACAATATTAATACTAATAATAATTATAATTTATAATAATAATAATTATAATATAATAATTATTATATTATAATTTTTTATTTTTTTTGGACAAAACGGGTGTCTACATATAGTATATAAATATAAAATATAGTATATATATATAGGTCATATGTAAACTATATAGTTTATATATATAATTCATATGTAAACTATAGTTCATATATATAGTATATAAATATAAACTATAGTTTATAGAAATAGTATAAAACATAGTATATAAATATAAATTATAGTATGTAGTTTATATAAATATAAATATAAACCCTAAACTATTAACTCTGATCCTTAAATCCTAAATCTAACCTCCTAAACCATGACCCCTAAACCATATATATATATATATATATAAACTATATAGTTTATATTAATAAACTATATAATTTATACAATATATATTATTTATAATTATACATAATATATAAATATAAATTGTATAGTTTATATATAATTCATATATAATTTATATATAAACTATGTAGCATATATAATTTATATATAAATATAAATATAAACATAAACATAAACATAAATATAAACTCAATCCGTATCTGATTGAGATCCGACCTGAATTTTATATGCCAATGATGTGACCCGATCTGAACGAGATCCGCTTGAAGTCTATCCGAACCTGAATTAACCTGCTTTTTAATTGTTTCGGACCTGAGCTAGAAACAATCCGAACTGAAAATGACCTGACCTGAAACCGATCTCGATCTGGTGTCAAATTTACATGACTTGACTTGTATCCGATTTTACCCGACCTGCCAGATCCGACTGAAACCTGAACGATTACCTGATTTTACAACCCTACCTACAAGTGCCAACCCTTCGTCGTTTTCATTTATACATACATTAATTATATGCATATTTTAAAAAGAAAACATGCCGTTTAACCGTAGCATAGGAAACAAAAAACAAGTAGGTTCCTTTGGTGACCCTGGACCACAGTTTTGAGTGCTCCTTGCTTTCTTTATTGGCACTTTTTCAATCTAATAACCACTTCCGTTATACCATTATACTCGGGTATAAGATAGTATATTAAACATGACAAAGGTAAAAAATACAAACATATTTTCTTATGAATCTTCCGTTAAGACAATGTAATCACTTTGTCTTAATTTACCGTTAGGATAGCAAAGTTCAAGAATCGGTGACATAAAGATACAATAAATTTAAAATCAATGTGAAATGTGTCACTATAGAATCAAATTTTAGAATATTCGTCATTTGATTGTTCTATACAGCATATTCGGCAAGTTGGAGAATCTCAGATCCAAACTGCCATACCCATAAACGTTTAATAATCATCTTAAGATACAAAGTAACAAATCCCCCATGGCAGAACAGAAACAAGATAATACGTGAAACATATTCGTCGTCTTTTTCTTTTTGGTAAATCGTTTTGTTTAATAATTTAATTCAAGTTTAAATCAAATGCCGACTGTATTTCGCCATCAGATCCTACATTGACATCGAGAATATATTATATTTCTAACCTAAAAAAAGAAAAAAAAATACTCCCAAATCGCTGGCTAATCATCGATCGGAACGATCCTTGAAATCGGAGGCGAGCCTAGAAGCGATAGCTGAATGGTACATAGCGTCGTGAAACGACTCCGTGTTCGTAGTCATCATACGGAGCTGCTTTGCCTTCTCCTCGGTGAAGCTTCCCCTGGAAAACTTCGATCTCGCCGGCTTTTGCGATGTTTCCGTCTTTGATTCTACTTTCCTTGTATCTTCGACCTCGGTTTTTCCATCTGAATCAAAGTAATCAGGCTCGGTGGACCATCCAAAGAGCGGGCCCCACCAGCTGGCGGAGGAAGGCGGTGGAACACTACTTTTACGGCGGGTGGTATCCTGTTTCGCATGACCGGGAATAGCAATGGCGTAGATTCCGGCGGGACGGAAGGTGAGAAGATTAGTAGCCATTGAAATGCTTGATTTAAAGGGATTGTAGAGAGAAAACTTAGGGTAACTGGTATTCAGAGAGATTGTGTTAAATTAGAATTAATGGAGATCAAAGTATTTATATAGGGGTTGCCCACTGATTCAATAAATGGAAGATGACGGAAAGGTGGGGTAACGGATAAGATAAACACGTGGAGGTGAGTCGTTTGATACCTTTTACCCTTCTTTTACCGAATGTTCCGGTCATTTGGTCTGGGCCCGTGGGCCTCGGATGAACCGATGCTCATATAAAGTGATACACTCCATACTAAGTGAAATCTAATTCTCGATTAAATTTTAGTTCAATTATTATTTTTGAATGTAACAAATTTAGTTATATTTAAATGTAATTAGATTTTATTTAAGATTTTAAATCGAATAAAAAAATATATATAAATTTATGTATTTATGAATAATTATTTGATTCGTATATTTCTCGGAATATAATGGTATTATGGTAAGTAAGAAAAACAAAGTCGACTTTCATATTTTTCTATTTGATTTTTTGGGCAGGAGACAATTCTACATGTGAAAATCATCTTTGTTGGAAGCATTCAATCAAAATGCGTTACGAACGCGTAGTCTCGGACGACATTTGGTGGGAATTGTATTCCACAATTCCTTGTTCTCTCCAGTGGTCCAGTCACTGTCCTTGTCCGGTTAGTCGGCTGTCTTTTTGTTACCACAAGCTGGCCATCTTTGAACACTCCACAATTTGAAAGGCACCGCGTTTGGACCGTCGTCGAGCGGCTCGCAACCACGAATATACTTCTGATTCCATGTCCAGGCTTGCAGTCATGGCCGCCCCTTGCTTTCTGTGTAATGGTTTGCGTTTCAAACTCTCATTCTAGGCCGAACCAACTTTACATGAATATCTGGCCTATAAGCCCATAATACTCATACTGGATTAGGCTTCGACCTTATTCCGAGCAATAGTCTACGACAAATTCTGTTACCTTTTTTCTTTTTGAGTATTTTGATTCTCTAACCTTTTATTTTAAGGTAAAAAGATTTCTATTTTAAAGTGTTCATCATGTGTTGACTGACAGTTTTCACTACGTATAACGGACATAACGTCTTAATTTGATTATTACGTCATGCGGCATTTGAATGAGATCTTTTTTTAATACAAATCAATCTTTTTATCAATGATATGTACCTTTGATTCACTCAATCATAAAGCTATGCCATAGTTGATAAGAGACATTTCATCGATATTATATTCATTCCCATAATAACATAATCCCAAAGCTATAAGTACTCTTGGATATGAGACCACGAAAGACATAACGAACATTAGAGTATAATCTCACTCAACTCATAGTACGATATAGGGCCCACTAGCCCTAAACTATCAATATGTATTTTTTCTAGAGAGACATTATATCATCTACTTTCAATGTGAACACACTTAGATCCCACATGAGCCTAGGAGAAGAAAGTTTATACCATAGTAGCTCCATATGCTAACTCAAGGTGAGGGGATGGTAGGGACCTTTTTGTTTTGAAATAAAATATTAGAGGTCAAAATGTTCCAAATAAAAGAATATATATCAAAATGATTATTTAAACAAATATTAGAGACATTTTTTTCGAAATGTGATGCATGCCACATCAATCAAACTAAAATTTAATTAATTAAATTAAGAAAAATATAAAATAACATAAGATTGATGGGGAAAATATTAAAAGATGAAATAATTGGACTCAAATTCAACCTATAAATCTAAATGTTGCGGGAATCTTGTCTTGGATATTTGACTTTGACATTGGCCTAATCAACTGCATTTAGTTTACACACATGTCAACTTGGAGTGAGCATCAACTAGCCTAGAAGCATAGGTCCACATCCGTGACCACACCGCCCCCACAAAACCCACATGCAATCGAACTCTATACTATAGTGAAGACAAGATTGATCGGCTTAAGACAAACTTGTTCAAGGTTTGTCAATTTTCCCATGCCCCCATACAAAACTATTAGAAAGTGGACCCAATAAGGCAATAATGAAATCTTTGTTAATTTCGATGCATTGACGAAAAATAAAATAAAATCGGAATGTAGTTCAAAAGGATAATATAAATTTTAGGATATTCAATCGTTTTTCTTATCTTTTCATTTGATTCATACATTTTTTTTGAATTAATTATTGGTATCCGATCTATTGACCGACTAATTCAGTCTTGGGTACTGCAGAGGCGATGACGACCCTCCCAACTCAATATGCTCCATTCACAAACGCCAGGATTCAAACCTTTGACCTTGCTTAAGAAACCTAGTGACTCATCCCACTAGATCAACTGGTTTAATTAAACACTAACTCTATTTGAAACATACCATTAATACATTTATTTCAACCTCAAACTAAAAATTTAAAGATATACATTATTATGACATTTCGAAGTGACTACATATCTTGATTGTCTCATACAATGATGAACACAAAATCTTATGTTAGAGGCAAACTTTTAAAATTTTAAGAGATAAGAACTTCTAAATTTCTAATGGACGAAAACAAATTATTAATTGATTTTTTTTAAAAAAAATCTAGAATATATAATAAATTGAAATTTTTAGGGACAACTATTCCACCCTTCATTCCATCCAATATCATTGGTCTTATATCGTTCTTACTAATCAACCGATCACTAACATTATAAGTTTGACTCAACTTAACTTTAAAATTTTAGTTCCCAAAACCCAACTGTAAAACATGAGCATTGAGACCATATACAAACAAGAGATCAAATAAAAGGTATGTAAAAATCAAAATCAACAGATTCGACTAGAGAAAAAAATAAAAATGAAGAAGAAATATACTTAAGTACGTACCAAGTATTAATCCTCATTTTCAAATCGAATAAAAATAAAGAGAAAATTGAGCAGATGAAGAAGAAGAAGCCATGAAAAAGAAAAAGAACAAAATTCTAAATCTAATTTAATGCAAAAATGATTGAAAATAAATAATAAAATAATAATATTAGAGAAAACTTTAAAGAGAGCAAGAGAGGAGAGTGATGCTGAAAAAACAATACACTCTTTAATTTGGGGGGGGGGGGGGAGGACATAATTCATTAAATGGCAGTCTAGGGTTAAATGCAGTGAGAACGGGGCTAACTATTGTGGTACCATCAATGGATCATGACATGGCGAGACTTAGGTCATCTCTAGCCCTCATCTCTATTTTACACTATCTTTATCTCTACTCTAAAGATATAATAATTCATTTACAACATTATCTCTATATTACTACCAACTCTATTTTATTCACAATATTTAACTATTATAATATTGATTTTGAAAATATAAAATAAAACACATACATTTCTAATAAATATCAAGATAAAAAACATAAATAAAATATTCATAAATAACATTACGAAAAAAAAAATTAAGATTTATAATAATAATGCGAAAAAAACATAAGTTGCATAATTATATATTTTAATTCTCCAAATTAAAATATTCATTCTACAAATTAACAAAAAAGAAAGTAAAAAAAAAATTAAAAATCAGACTCTACTCTAAAGATGTGCTATAGTATTGTGCTACATATAGAATATCACTGTAATATTTATATATTTCAGACTCTACTTTAGAGATAAGTTGAAGTTGAAATTTATCTCTAAAATAGAGATTTTCTCTATTTTAGAGATGCCCTTAATTCAAGCACCAATATCCAACATGTTTCCTTCGACAAGGCCGCCACTTAATTAGGGAACTTTGTTTTGAAAGTCAACTTTGGAATGCCTAATAATCTTCTTCTTTCATCATCATCTTGAAAATATGCATTTTATTAAGGATTGTTTCCACAACTATTATTGGAGTGATTTTTAAGCTTAGCTCTATGGTATTTGTAATAAGTCTCAACATTTCTTTTGAAGATATAGGTTCAAATAATTGTGTATACATTATCAATAGACTAAGAAATTTTTTGAACAATATTATATTATAATCACTCTAGACATGTTTTAGTTAATTAAATAATGCACGTTATGTACCATTAGTTTTACCAAATCAATACTTAGTTACTACTTTGTATTAGTTTATCAAAATTTACTAAAAATATTATCAAACATATCATAATAATTACAAATCATATAAAAGGAAGTTAAATTAAAAGATTTAAAAATGTGGTTTTAATGAAATTTAAAAAACTTTAAAGGAGCCAAAATGAAATTTGACATTTTTCATAGCCCCGCAAACTCCTCTAGATTCTCCCCTACCCAATGCCCATTATTCGGTGGTTGAGAGTTGAGGTTACTTTCTAGTAAAAAGAAAAGTGGGTCGTCACCGCATTTGATTACTGAATTCTGGTTGTTCCATGCCACCATCCGTTTGCTTAATTAGTGCATATAAACATGGTTCAAACGTTGTTTAATTACTAATTTCTTTTTCTTTAAATATTTTATATGTAGATTGTATAAATTTCAGTTTACACAAAATTATTTATTTTAATATAATATATTGTTTCCCATAATTAAGCAAAGCACGAGTGAGAGTCGAGCAGCTGCAGAATGTATGCACGCTAAGTTTTGTATAGTTCTTAGATGGTGTCGCGTAGACGTTGCATAGTTTTTGTGCGTGAATTATGGGTTGCTGGGTTGCTTTTTGTGATCTAATTATCATTTAAGTCCTAGCCTTTGTAGTTCAATTCATTTTCACACGCCTTTCTCCGTCGGCCAACCACCACCGAAAGCTTTAACAATTTGTATATTGCTTTAATTAACCTTGTAATTTATTAATGACAATTACAAAACAATTCAAATCGAACACATATATCTTTCAACGACAATAATTCAAAAAGAATGTATAAAGTAAAGCTTTTCTGGAGAATAATGCAAAAGGAATGGACAGGAACGATCATATGATTGGAGAAACCCAGCCTTGCTTTCAAAGTTTGGGGGACCAAAACATCATTTTCCCCACATTCATTTTAGATATTTCTCTTCTCCAGCAAACCCTCCCCAAGTTGTTTACTGCCCGCCTTTATTTTACCCACAGATTCTTCAATCTTACTTACCCTGCACTTCCAACGATTAGCAAAAATCAAATTGAACAATACGAAAGAGAAAATAAAGAAACGATTAATTAGCGTTCACTTATTTTATTCATATCTAAATATATACTTATTATAATATAAATATTTTTAAAAAAGGTAACTCCAAGTATATACAGATTGATTAGTATAGAAAGAGAGAAAGAATCTAATTATAATATAAAATATTTTTAAATCATTAAATGAATGTAAATTAATAATTGAGAATAACAATTAAAATAATTTTTTTCAGAAAAAGTTATCTCAACTATCATGTTTACATGTGTTTTTTTAGGTGCTAAGATACTATATAGAAAATGGTTAATAATCATGATTATTTAACAACAATCAGTTGGTTTAGTGAGATGAGACATTAGGTCCTTCGAATCTTGGCGATTGCGAATGGAGCAAATTGGGTTGAGGGTCGTCTTCGCCTCTGCAATATCCGATCTGAATTAGTTAGTCAATAGATCGAATATCAGTGATTAATTAAAAATAATAATGATTATGTTTTAAATTGTTTTCACTTTACATGCATTGTGATTCCTTCGTTCACATTAGTGGTAAATTGGTAATTGATCCCTTTCCTTCAGCCTTTTGCTTTTTCCCCTTCCTTTCCAGCCCTTTGAATGTGTTATTCGGATTCAATTATTATAATTATTATTTTAAAATATTCATTATTTAAATTCCTAATGTTTTAGTGAATGAAAATTTTGATAATTTAAACGTACTTTTCTATTAGAAAATTTCATTAAAATAAAATAAAATAAAATAAAATAAAATAATTAAACATATTTTAATATTATAGAAAAAGTCAGTTGGATTATTAATTATAGAGTAAAGTACATAAATGATCATCCGATAATAATGTGTTATTTTGTCAAGTCCCCTAACTATTAAAAGTTACAAAATGGTCCAATGTAAGACAATGTTTTGTTGAGTTCTCCAACTAATAAAAGTTACAAAATTGTCACCAAATTATTCATATGTTATAAACTCGTCCTTTTGCGTTAAAAAAGTAGTGGTCGTGTGAGCTGGACGTTAACATATTAAATGAGATATAATAAAATTTGATCTCATAATTGTTTGAGTTGTAATTTGTAGATCAACTCTCTGTTTATATTATGTTGTTGAGTCAATGCTTGAAAGTAATAACGGTGTAAATAAATATAATTAAAATATGATTTTATCATATTTCAATCATCAAATTAACATCTAGCTCAGACATTCATCAATTTTTTAACGGAAAAATATGAGTTTAGAACATATGAATTGTCGAGTGACCCTTTTAAAACTTATAATAATTGAGAGACTCAACAAAAGATTACTTTATAATTAATGAACCATTTTATAATTATTAAAACATCGTCTCATAATTGAGATCATTTGTGCACTGCACATTACCTTTAATTATAATATTTAGGACCAATAACACTTTGCTATGTGGCAACAGGTTTGACAGTGAATTAACATCAAAGCCTTTATGTCTTCGTTCTCTCGACAACATGATTTTTCAATTTATTATTTTAAGTTGACTTCGATTTTTATTACTAATTTATTATATTATATTTTGATGATAAATATGTATTATATATAATTATAGCTGTAGCCGTACATTTTAAGCAAAGAAATAACCGTATTTGTATCATTATTTATTTATTTATTTATTTTGTTCTAACTATTATTATTTTTATTTAACCATAATTATTAAATATTAATAGAAATTGAAATTTTAATGGTTGAGATGGCTTTGTAGCCCGTTACTGTTCATTTTTAAACAAGTAGGTTAGATTGTACGAAGAGAAACCAGCAATTATGAGAAAAGGTAGCATAATATAAAACAAACAAATAAAATATGGCTGTTTGACGTGAACATGTACGTATAATTATACAATATATAATAATTAGTAGAAAAAATAACCTCAGTGACCAAAAATGCCTTATAATATACGATTTTAATCATTTTTTTTGGATTTGCCAAAATGACCAACTAAATCGCAATGCGATCGATAATTCGCAACGCGATCTCCGGTATCGCAAATCAGTTTCCAGATTCGCAACGCGATTCTGACTATCGCATTGCGATTTTCCAAATTCGTGTTGCGATTTTCCTAATTCGCAATGCGAATACGTGAATCGCAATGCGAATACGTAAATCGCAATGCGAATACGTAAATCGCAATGCGAATCTGACTATCGCAACGCGATTATGACTATCACAATACTGAATTTCAAATTCGCAACTCGATTTCTGAATTCGCAACAGGTTTTAGTTTCGCAACGCAAATGTTTTGGGTATATAACTACGCAGCAGCAGCAACTCATAACCTAAATCCCTAAATAGCAACTCATTCCATATCCATCTATCACTCTCTCCGGCGACATCCGTTTCTATATCCAACGACATCCTTCCCCATCCGGCAACAGGTTTTAGTTTTGCAGCTCGTTTGTTTAGTAAATTAATTTACAATAATGAAATCATTTAATGTTGATCATGTTTGGATAGATTTGTGTTTTGGAGGGTCATGGGAGAATGTTCATAGTGTTTTACAATATATGCCTTTACCCATGAATCTTCAACTAAAACTGTCATTAAAAAAGTTAACTTATGAAACTCTAATGTTACGTGTTGCAAATAAATTGAATTTAGAGCCCCTAAGTGGATTTAGGCTATCTTATCAGAGAAATGGTAAAGTTTATTTGTTAACCGACAATGAAGATGTTGAACGATTCATTGCTTACATTAGTGTTTCAAGTGATGATGTTACATTGTATGTTGTTGAACCTAGAAGTAGTGAAGTTGGGTCAGTAGCGGGTAGTAATCAACTAAGTTTTTCAACCCCAGTTTATGGTGCTCAAAATTTAATGGTTCCACCACAATTTCATCACCAAGCAAATATTGTTTCACTACATTTCCAATACCAAACACAATATCAAAACCCACAATCTTTCCCTAATCCAAATCTCAATCAACTTTCAGCATCAAATTCCGGTTTTCGTATTGACCAGTTAGACGATGATGAGCCAACAGAAAAAATTGTGAGTACTAGTCAGTATTCAAAATTTGATCTTGGTCAATACCCGGACTTTGATCTTGGTCAATACTCGGATTTTGATGATTTTTCAGAAGAAGAAACAGACCCTGCGTGTAATGATTTTGATATTGGTCAATACCCGGATTTTGATGATGAAACAGCCGTTGCCGAGGAAGATGTTGTTGATGATAATGAGGAGGAAGTTACGACTGTAAATGAACATGTTGAACATCCATTCTGTAATTCATATAACCCTGAAGAAGAAAAAGAAGAAGAAGAAATCCCCAAAGAAAAGTCCCCGAAGAAAATACCACAGGAGTATAACTGGAATATGCCAGAATTACTTCAGATACCGGAAGAAGAATTGGTAAAGATAGCAGTTGATTGTTACACAAAAATTATTCGTATCAAGAAAGATGATTGTTTTGATACAAAGGAAGACTTGAAGATAGCTTTGTATACGAAATGTGTGGAAGATGGCTATCAACTAAAAGTTAACAAATCAAGCAAAGATCGTTTCGAAACAAGGTGTATGATTGACAAAAACTGTACGTGGCGTATGATTGCAAAGAGGATAAAAGATTGCAAAATGTTTCAAGTTAGGACTTTTATTGATAAACATATATGTTCAAGAACCCAAGTTTTTCCTCACCATAGACAGACAAACAAAAAGGTGTTGGGTGATTTTCTGGCTGAGTTAATGTTTTTGAATGGCAGGGTATATCGGGGACATGAAATTATGACTGACATGAATGCTCGGTTCAAGATTAGTATCTCATATTCTCAAGCTTGGAGAGCCAAATGTTATGCCTTGGAATTGTTAAGGGGGTCGCCAGAAGCATCGTTTGCCCAACTGCCGGCTTATTATCACCAATTAAAGCTGAAAAATCCTGGGTCGGTAACTCATATCAAAACAGATAGAGATGGACGCTTTGAGTTGCTGTTTATCGCCATTGGTGCTGCGGTTAGTAAATCAATATAATTTTGTTGACTCATTTTTGTTAGTTACATGCATTTCACATTTAAATGATTATATTTCTTGTGTATATGATTTTGTAGATTCGTTCGTTTATTACTTGCATGCACCCAGTTATTATAGTTGACGGAGCATATTTAAAAGGTCGATACCTTGGAGTAAACTTATTAGCAGTAGCCATGGATGCTAACAATCGGATACTGCCAATAGCTTACGGGGTTGGCAAATCTGAAACCTCTGATTCATGGACATGGTTTATGGGGCATCTTAGGGATTGCATAGGTCCTATTAGCAATCTGACAATCATATCCGATAGGGCAAACTCAATTGACAACGCTGTTAGAAGGTGTTTCTCAGATGCTTTTTATGGACTTTATGGTGTTCATTTGTATAGAAATCTAAAATCAAGGTCTGCTGGTATAAAAAAAATCACAAATGGACATACTGGAAGGCTGTAAAAGCTTATCGGAAAGTGGATTTTAATAAGCATATAAACTGTTTAAGACGTGTTTTGCCTCAGTGTGCTCAAACACTAGAAGATGTCGGGTTTGAAAGATGGTCAAGAGTACATCAACTTGGAGCAAGATATGGTTTCATGACGTCTAATAGTGCAGAATCAATCAACGCTCTAAGTCGTCATTCCCGAAAATTACCCATTACTATGTTAATGGAGTTTTTTTGAGCCTCTATTCAACAGTAGTACTACAAGAAAAGAAACCATGCAGGTATTATTTCTTTAAATTCGTAACTTATCATATATTTTACTAAGTATTATTTATTTAAATTTACAGGAACATTGGAACATCGTGTTACACCATGGACTGAAAAAAAGATAACGAAACGTGTTATGAAGTCAATGTCATGGAGAGTTGAACCATGTTCAAACACTTTGTTTGAAGTACTGGATAATAACTTAAATGAGCTTGTCGATCTAAATGCAAAGACGTGTAGTTGTATGAAATGACAAACATCTGGTTATCCGTGTGGCCATGTTATAAAAGTTGCTCTTCATCTAAACCAAGATGATTCAAGCGCATACGCTATGGATTGGTACACTACAGAAGTATATCGACAGACTTATGTCGAGATTGTCTACCCTATTCCACATCCTTCTGAGTGGGAAATACCAGATGACTTACAAACAATTTTGCCACCAGCCATGAACAGAAGGCTACCTGGCCGACCAAAAAGTCACGATTGTATACCGTCTAAGGGTGAAGAAAAGAAGAGATCGACATGTAGTCGGTGCAAGGAAAGTGGTAATACAAGGTTGACATGTGGATCACCAGTGCCATTACAATCATCTTTTCCTCTACCAAAATATGGATCCTCATCAAAATCCCAATCACAACCGGCTTCACCTTTTGGGACTGTTAACTTAGGTGATTTTTAAATGCAAACGTTGTATTATGTGTATATTATGTGTGAACTTTTAACATTTTCAGTTAGGCATGTATTAATAACTTGAGTTTGAACATTGCTATGATATGTTCAGTTGTTATCACTTATTAGACATTCATTTGACTATTGCAACGCGAATATGACTATCGCAGTACGGAAATGACTATCGCAACGCGGAAATGACTATCGCAACGTGGAAATGACTATTGCAACGAAAGAATCACAATGCGAAATGAAAATCGCAACGAGAGAATCGCAATGCGAAAATGAAAATCGCAACGCGAATTTAGTTTCGCATTGCGATTTTCATTTTCGTATTGCGATTTTTATTTTTGCATTGCGATTCTCTCGTTGCGATTTATTTTCGCATTGCGATTCTCTCGTTGCGATAGTCATTTCCGCGTTGCGATAGTCTGTTTTGCATTCAACATAATGCAGATTGAAATCAACAAATCAACTATTACATTTCAATCAATTAAACAAGCACAAATAATAATTATGTACACATCAATTAAACAAATCAACATTTACAAATCATTTTTTACAAATCAATTAAACAATCAAAAAATAATAATAAGAATTATTTTCTCATCAATTATTGAATCAACTTTTGTACCCATACATCCATTTCACGCAGATCACTTCAGGATTAACCTGCAGAAACCAAACATTGAATCAACAACACTTTCTATACATCTAAAACCTACAAACAACAAATTATTGAATTCTAGCTACTTAACCAAACATTTTCAAACCAAAAAGAGTATATATGTTTAACAACACTTGCATTTGACTTACAATTGTTTATGGACACTTTCATAACGCGGATGCAGGTAGGCAACGTCTCGCATATATCGTTCTAGCCATAAAATGCCGAAACCACAAACTTACTGCACCTCTATCTCTATCGGTGAGAGGTAGAAACTATGTACTTCCTGTCGTCAAACGCTCCAAGCACATGCATACGAGAGGACCACAATCCCCTCTGGCTTCCTTCGTTTATTGTGGCGCAGTCTCATCTCTGATAACTGTAACATTGAACTTCTTTGGCTTATTTTTTCCAGAATTAGTCCAATAATTAATTGCATCCAAGAATTTAGCCAAATGAGAGCTCCATCCCTTAATAATATCTCTCAAATCAGACAATGATATGCAATTTATCATGCTGTCATATACTATTATCTTTAAGGATGGGAGCTGAAGCTCGACGAGAAGCCAATGAGTACGTTCCAAAACAGGGATAAACACCTGCATCGAAATGTAATAATTCAAATTGCGCACTTATTTATGAACACCTTTAAAATATTTAAACAAATAAATACTAACCTTATCGACCTCCCACCATGCAGGATAAAGTTTAGCTTGTCCATTAGCCAACACATATGATTCCTGTCGTTGATTCTTCAAGTGAACTATGTGAAAAGACGTCGGCATAATTGTATATCGCGTTTTTTTTATATTTTTCTTCAATTTCCTTACAATTAGAAGACGTGTCACCCATGCATCAATATGTTGTTTTACAAAAAAAGACATATATTTGTGAATTACATAAATTTTTAAAAAAAGTAATCAAACTGAAATTAAAGAAGAAATATAAGACTTACCCCCCATCGAAATAGACGTTGTCTTCAACCCCTAATAATACACCCCACCAAGACCGTTCAATCAACAAATGCATATCATCGTTGAGTTTGTATATATCAGCGTAACACCCTTGGCTCCGCTCATGTAGATAAAATTAACTGCGGTCTTAGCCTAAAGGGTATTATCCAGAATTGTTTCCGGCAGTTTTTTCCTCTCCACTTCATCTGCCGGAATGGTACTGGCCGATAACTTATACGAAAGCCAACAATCATCCATCATGTCCGGCACGTAAGGGAGCTTCTCAATAATTCGATATATTACGCCGTGTGAATCGGGCTCTAGAATGTTGGGAGGGACCTCTTCAACGATGACAGTGGCCTCTTGAACGGTGGGAGGGGACTCTTGAACGATAGGGGAGGCCTCTTGAACGATGACAGGTGAGTCAGGCTTCTTCTTACGGATTCTTCGCACTATTGGGGTGAACAGAGACGTAATGGCACGTGCACGCCGTCTGATGCGTGAACTCCGTCTTGCAAGAAAAACCCGACGTAGAGCATCCACCTTAGCGGGCCGCTAAAAATAAATTAATACATAAATTAGTAAATAAACAGACATGATATTAAACAGTGAAAACAAAGACAAATATATTTCAAACTTGCACGGTGTTCACCCAAGTCATTATCATATCATTGTTCACAAAATGCATCAGATAACATTCCAGAAGTAAGCACTTATATAAACATTTAAAAGGACAACATATAGGTTTAGTGCAGGTTCAATGACAACATAAAGAGTAGTAGTTTATTCTTGAAACTTAAATTTTCAACACTGTGAAGTTAGTATTTGTCTTTTGGTTGAAGTAATGCAATTCATTCAAGTTTCAATTTGCAGAAGAAGAATAGAATCTGAAACTTAAAATCGCAACGCGAAAATGACTATCGCAACGCAAAAATGACTATCGCAACACGAATTTGACTATCACAATGCGATTTTCATTTCGCATTGGGATTCTTTCGTTGCGATAGTCAAATTCGCATTGCGATAGTCATTTTCGCATTGTGATAGTCATTTTCGCGTTGCGATTTTGTTGTTGCGATTTTCATTTCGCATTGTGATTCTCTCGTTGCGATAGTCATTTTCGCGTTGCGATAGTAAACTATTATTCTTCTGCAAATTGAAACTTGAATGGATTGCATTACTTCAACCAAAAGACAACAAAAAACAAATACTAACTTCACAGGGTTAAAGAATAAACAGTTAAACAGTATTGGCAGCAACCGAATGAATTTACTAAGCAATCTAAGTGAAATTACGAGTAAATTTATCATCAAGTTAAATATGAAAAATATTAAACTTACCTTGTTGCGTAGAGTATGAATCTCGTTCTGCAACGATGCTACAATCTCACGTAGAGCTGCTACCTCACCACGTAAAGTAGACACCTCAACACGCCATGCACCATTGTCATCGCGTAAAGTACCGACCTCCTCACGCAAGGCATTGACCTCATTACGTAACTCCCCTAACTCATCCCGTGGAGGTGGAGAACAGGGAGATAAACGTCGTGGCATCTTTGCCGGTCGCCTATCATGAGGTGATGGTGGAGAAGAGGCTCGATGATGTGACAGAATAGGTGATGACTCTCGTTGTGGAGGTGTATATTCGGGTCGATCAGGTGATGGCTCTGGGTGAGGTGATGGCTCTCGAAGTGGTGGCTGCTCATCATCCGTGCTATTAAAAAAATGCTTACTAGCTTGCCACCTATCAGTGGCAAGCTTAGCTTCCGTGGGTATTAGCCTCTGTAATGGAGTGTTGGCCTCCTAACAATATAAAAGCTCAAACAAAGTTAAACGTGTACTAGTAATAACTTGTTTATAAACATATGGTAGTATTTGTGTTAACTTACATTATTTATTGTAGTATACGGTAGTAAATCTTCCCATTGCTGCAAGGACCGTTTCCTCTTCCAGGAAATAGCCCTAGGAATATCATTAGAAGTTTTAAATGCATATGTCTGCATGGCGGGAAAGGCCTCAAATATCCAAATCTACAAACAATATAATAACAAACATTAGTAATTGTTAAAGAATTAATTATAATTTTGGAAACATTATATAAAAATTATTACCTTAAAGGCCCAAATAAAGCCTGACAAAGTGTATTTGGAACCATCGCCACGCAAACTTTTTCGATCATCAAAGGCAGACAACAACTTATTCCATGTAGCTTTCCATAGATACGAACCCCACGGAAACAGGTTCCATGCATTTAGGTCATCTACCAATTTAATTAGATCATTAGGAATAGGTTGTCGGGCCTCTCTGCCTATAAAGCCGGCTTGCAAAAGTGTTAGAATGCATACTCGGACAACATCGATGTCATCCATCCGAGTAAAACCATCTTTCTTATTCAATAATCTCGTCAAGTCTTCCACGTGTAAATTCGGCTTCTCCGTTGACAGCTCAGGATAAACCCGGGAAAACCATGATAGGCAGGTAATATGTCTAGTGTACCGATCTACATCATCGTGTCCGAAGCGTAGACCGTTAATTAAGCAAAACTCTTCCCGCCCAAAACACGTATACGCCGGTGGAAAATCAAACCATATCTCTTCATCACGACGTTGTATAGTCTCTGGTAGATCGCTAGTCATGGTTTGAAGAAACAGATGGGTCAACATAGCATCTCCACCTGGATGTTGTACATTCAGCCATGGCCCGAAGCAAGTATCCTCAAATATTTTTCTTTGTGCAGGTGAAAGCTTCGACGCAATTGTTTTGGCCAGGCTTACTTTATTTCTTAAGGTCAATTGAGCCGAATAAAAGTTCTGCAAAAACAATAAACATACCAAGTTAGATATACCAAAAAATACACTGTGAAGATATAACAAGAACAATAAACATAAAGAGTAGTAGTTTATTCTTCAAACTTAAATTTGTAACACTGTGAATTTAGTATTTGTCTTTGTTTTTTGGTTGAAGTAATGCAATTCATTCAAGTTTCAATTTGCAGAAGAAGAATAGTTTCTGAAACTTAAAATCGCAACACGAAAATGAAAATCGCAACACGAAAATGACTATCGCAACGCGAATTTGACTATCGCAACGTAAGAATCGCAACGCGAAATGAAAATCGCAACACAAAAATGACTATCGCAACGCAAATTTGAATATCGTAACGCAAGAATCGCAACGCGAAATGAAAATCGCAACGACAGAATCGCATTGCGATAGTCATTCTCGGTTTCAAATACTAAAATTGAAAGAAACTTGAATGGATTGCATTACTTCAACCAAAAGACAAAACAAAGACAAATACTAACTTCACAGGGTTAAAGACTAAACAGTTTAGCAGTATTGGCAGCAATCGAATGAATTTAATAAGCAATATAAGTGAAATGGTTAATCTATTATTGAAAACACCAGTAAACTTATCATCAATTTCAATATGAAAAACCTACTAATAATGCAAAATTTTCAAAATAAAAATAATTAAAAAAACTAACCCTCGGTGGTTGATTTGATTGATTTTCCATTTCTGACCGTGAATGATTTTGCCGAAGATGAAGACTGATATCGTCGGAGATGGGGACTGATTTCGTCGGAGATGGGTACGGATGTCGCCTTAGAGAGTGAGAGATGGATATGAGACTGAGTTGTGATTAGGTTTTAGGTTATGAGTTGTGATTACGGGATATACTGTAGACGGTTCAGTGTTCCGATATATTAATATATTCATGTTTGGAATTTAAAAAAAAAATACGCGTTGCGATACGAATGACGCTATGTAAATCGCATTACGATAGTCAGATTCGCGTTGCGATTTATATATTCGCATTGCGATTTACGTATTCGCATTGCGATTTACGTATTCGCATTGCGATTTACGTATTCCCATTGCGATTTACGTATTCGCATTGCGAATTAGGAAAATCGCAACGCGAATTTGAAAAATCGTAATGCGATAGTCAGAATCGCGTTGCGAATCTGGAAACTGATTTGCGATACCGGAGATCGCGTTGCGAATTATCGATCGCATTGCGATTTAGTTGGTCATTTTGGCAAATTCAAAAAAAGTTAGTTAAAATCGTATATTATAAGACATTTTTGTCACTGAGGTTATTTTCTCTAATTAGTATCTAATTCTTTTAGGAGTGTAAGCTATTCACTTAAGGTGACCCAATTACCAAGTCAGTTTTTAAAAGTTATAAATAAATTATGTAATTAATATATATATATATATATATATATATATATATATATATATATTATGAAATAATGGTATGAACTAGTGTAATAATAATTTTAATCATTAAAAGTTTGTACAGTTCATTAATTTGGTCATGATAATTCAATAAATTTAATATTTAAAATTTTCATCATTCTAATTTCTGTTATCTCTCAAAAAATATTATATCAATTTTTTTGTTATAACAACAATTTAACAACAATTTATTATTATTTTATGATAGAAAGCAATTATCTAATTTTGCTTTAATCTGATTGATTCACTTGATTTGGCAGTATCACAAAAAAATGATAGAACTATTAAATATTAAGAGTTAAATTTATTAAATTATATGGAATTAAGACAAAATTGATAGAATATATAATTTTTGAAGCTAAAAATATTATTATACCATATTACAATAAATCGTTTGTTTCAATTTTCATAATAAAATTATATATTTAATATTTTAATTGAGTGACCTGCTAATAACTCTTAGAAATAAAATAAAGTTGCTTGTTTGTTACTGAACCCATTATTAAGTAACGTTGGGTGTAGTTTATCCTTCTTTTAGGGAAAAAAAAGTTAAAGCATATAATATGTAACATCCTCAATACCGGGTTAGTGGCTAAATTGTAAAATTTTAGAATTTGGGGATAAAAGTAGAATAGTTGAATAGTTCAATGATTTATGTGGAAATATTTCCTGAAAATTGTTAGTAATTATTAAAAGAATAAAAGGGCAAAATGGTCATTTGACTTAGAAATAATAATAAAAATGATATATATGTAGGTGGAGATAAGGATGAGGAGATTTTTTCTCCACTTCATCTTCTTCTTCTTCTTCTTCTTCTTCTTAATGTACGAGAGAAAGAGAGCCAAGCTTGCAAAGGTAAGTTTTCTAATTAGTTGATTATTAGCTAAAATTTAGGTTGGGTTTTGATCATTAGATGATAACTAAGCTTAAGGAAAGCTTAAATTATCTTAAAATCAAAAAATCAAGAAGTTATGAAAGATTAAAGAAAATGGGGTTTTAAGTGAATTTTTGGAAAATAGTTGATAAGTTGAATTTGAAACTAAACTTGATTTGTCATCAACTTAATTAAGAGATATGAAGTGATAGAATTGGATTTAAAACATCTTGAAAATTTGGTATGATTATTGATTTACATATGAAAGATGGAATTTTGAGGTTAAAGATGAGATAAATGGATATAAATGAGTTTAAGCATGTGCATGTGAGTTGAGGATATGAAAGGGGTTGAAATATGACACAATTAAATTAGAAGGAAGTAATTTACGTGCATAAATGGGAATTCTGGACTAGTTTGCATCGGTACACATTCAATATGTACCGATGCATCAAGGGTAAATTTCCATAAATTATTCAGTGTGTATCGATGCACACAGGTAGGCATCGATGCATGGGAATTTCGAAGCTATTTTGTGTACCGATGCACCCATAGTGCATCGATACACCCTTAAAGGAAAAATGGAATTTTGGTTCATTAAACTAGATTAAATTATTAACATCAAGTTATAAGGTTTAGGCTTATGATAATCGTCTTGGAAATTATGTTTATGTAGATGTTGAGCCTAAACGAGTTACGGAACAATCGAAGAGTTAGGATTGAATCAAAGCAAGCAAGGCTAAGGTGAGTGCACATTATTTAGTATATGATGTTCAATGGAAAATAAGACTTGTAATAAGTCTATTTCCAATAGTAAAATGCATAAATTCATAGAAGTATGTGGTTGTTATGATATATATATGTTATTGATATGAATATGGTAAGAAAAAGGGATTAATGGTGATGATAAGAATAATAATAAGAATAATGAAATGATATGTATATGTGAATATATGAGAATACATGTCTATGTGATGAGCTATGTGATGTATATATATGAACAAATGTGAACAAGAAATGACATACGTACATAAACAAATGAGAAATGATATAAGCCATATGAAATAATCTACGTGATTACATGTAATATGTAATATATGCTTACACATACATGTGGAATGTGACATAAGAGAAAGAACAAGTGATATGAAATGTTATAAATGATAATGCCCATGTTATGTGATATGAGAGCTAGGGGTATAGTTGGCATGCCAAGGGTCGAGAGTTTACCTATGTTCTTCGGGACATATGGACTGTTTACCTATGTTCTTCGGGACATATGGGCTGTTTACCTATGTTCTTCGGGACATATGGACCGATTACCTAGGTTATTCAGAATCTATGGACTGGTCATTCGGGACATTTATACGAGCTATGGTGACAGCATAATTGCGCACAACCTCAATGTACTCACATACCTTAAGTTCTCAAAAGTATACATGGGCTAATACAAGGACTTTAAAGAGAGTAAATAAATTAATTGATATGATACTATGTGTGCTCTGTTGTGAAATGACATGGATGCCCGATGGTGAGTATAAAAAGGTACATTATATGATTACATGATAAAAAGGAATTAGTGATAATAATATGAGTACTGATAAGTATGTTAATGATATATGTATATGTTTGCATTGGTTATACAATAGGAGATATGCTTTTATATGATATGATAGTATTAATTGTTTATGCATTGATATGAGTAGAGTAATATCATATGTATTCACGCTAAGTCAGCGACTTAGCGTGTGATTGTTTCACGCGTAGGTTCCGAGAAGAGGAAGATTGATAAAAGTTATGCAAGTCAGGTCAGTTCCTCCTTTCCAAAGATCAGATCAGAAAAGAAATGTATAGTATGTATTTTGTAATAAGAAAAGTGGTAGGCATGTAAATAAGGGATTAAATCCGATATGTTCTAATCGGTTTTGAAAAGTCATATGATTGAGTTTTGTAATGTTTTAAATGCGTACATGAAATTGATAAATTTTATATGGTTGAAAGCTTAGATTTTTACGAGTTTTATGAACGTTTTACGAAAGTCACTGTATCGATGCATCGATGCACAATTTTGCTTCGAAATTTTAGTGCATCGGTGCACTGTAGCAATGCATCGATGCACTGTAGCACTGTTTATAGCAATGTTCATTATTGTTCACAGTATTGTTCATACCGTATAGTACTGTTCATAAATATGTTTTTGCCTTATATTTTTATAATGAAGCATAATTTAATAGTATATTATTATATTTTCTTAATATGAGTATAAATGTTTTGATAAATTATAAGAATATTATTTTAAAAGTCAATGGGACATCTCGGACTCGTATCCGGGTCGGGTACGAGTTGGGGTGTTACATCATAAGCATTTGAACAATGTTCAAATAATTACGTTAGCCATTGAACTTTCAAAAGTTATAAAACAAATATTAAATTTATTAAATTAATCTAAAATGATCATTAACTTTTATCGATATATATGCTAAAATTATCAATAAATTTATCCAAATATTATAATTTATTATAATATTGTAATAAACATTTATAACAGTTCGATAGAGATAATGATAATTTTATAATTTTTAGAAAATTAATAAATAATATAATAATTTGAATATAATTAAATAACCTTTAATGTATTTTATCCTTTAAAAATTCGGAGGGATTAGGACCTGCAAACCGAGACAGATTCAAAACTAGTGTCTATTACCAGCTTTAGACAAAATTGAAACGAATGGGGTCAAATTGAAAGCACGAGGTGTTGGTTAATGCGAAGCAAAAGTCTACGTTCATGGTTGTTGAGCATTGATTTTACTCTCATTGAGACGATGGCAATGGCATGCCCGAAACTGGCCTTTCATATTAAGATACCGTTTATTTTTGTTTCGAATAATTATATTTAAAATATTATTTATTTAATCTGAGACAACTATAATGTATCATTTGTTAAACCCATTAAGTGATCTTAGTTGTTAATAGGAGTGTTGTACTCTCTAGAGGTCCTGGGATTGAGTTCGAGCAATTACGTCTACAGGATGTGCACACGTTTTCATTGATTATGAACATATACTATTTTGTAATCACTTTAGACTATTAAAAAAATAATACAATATTTACTAAAAAAAAATTTAATTATTAACAACGCACTTATATTTTTTACTACTAAGGTCATTCATTAAGTTTAAATTTTATTAATAATTTTAAAAAACATAATTAATTTTATAGTATATAAGTTTCAACATATATTTTTTCATTGACTACGTCAATTATATATATATATATATATATATCAATTTGAATAATGGTGTATTATTGATTTTACTAGTCTGATTGTTATTTTTATTAATCTGAGAATATAATATAAATGAAGATATTTTAATAGATAGTAACGCGCTTAATGTTATATGCGAAATGATAATGAATCCTTAGGTAATTATGTAATCCTTTTAGCTTAATTAAGGGGATTTAAGATTTGGTCTGGTAGGACATAACGTTGATTGTTCAATCGTTGACAAAAGTGAGCCATTGTACATATATTAACATTCAGTTATATTTTATGGAAGTCAGTGCCAAAACATCGCATTTTTCTTCAATAGGTCGGCGACTACACTGTTCTTTTCATTATCTGAATGAGAACGATAATTTGTAATAATAAATAAAATATATCTTAATTTTAAATATAATAAATTAATGTATAGTTAAATTAAAATAAAAATATATCTAAATTAAGAATTATCGATACAACAAATAAAAGATGAGAGCAACATGTTTTTGAAAACAAAGTTACTTTCGCATGACGATGTATAAAATAAAAAAAATATTTTAATTATAATTTTAAAATATTTACTTACATTTTATTCTAATTAACTGATCATAATATTAATTATAAAAATAAAATTATTTTACTTAATACATAAGATAAAAACATATTTTCTATCACGTGACAATACACGCTGTCGCTAATTTTTGAAAGTTCCAGTCCAAGAAATACACGTAAAGTGGCGTCACGCGCACTGGGTGAGTATGAACTTTAAAATTGAATCACAACCAATAAATTTCCCTCGGAGTACCCTCCATGAAATGAGAAATCTAAGAATTTTTTGTTAATTTACCAGTATATATTTGTTTTTAAAATTATTTATAGACATAATATTATTTTAAAATTACTTATTTAAATAATATTTATTTATTTATTTAAAATTATTCTAAAATTATTTGAATTTAAGAGTAGACATTTATCAACTCTGACATCCTACTAGATTCATCATTTATATCATTTGAATAATATAATTAAATTATAATTTTAAATATATTTAAAAAGGTGGTATATGCACGGTAATAAAAATGCATCCCTTTCTATATGATTCCTTAATTTATAAAATAAATAATCAATGTATTTAAATTCATATTTTGAAATAAGTTAGATAAATAATTTATATTATTCTATATTTTATCTTTTATAGTAACTCTTATATTTTTGTTGTTCGATGTAACGGTGACACCGCGTCGTCAAATTGCCACGTATAGGGGCAAAGCCGGCGTATTCCAAAACGGAAAAAAAAAAAGAGAAAATGGACCCACATATATAGGGGTAAAATTGTCCAAGAAAACTTTTATCATTCACTCTTCTAAAAAATTAACTGTAACGAGAACCGCACAAACAAATTTTCATGTAAGTGAAAGCAAACACCCCACCTCCACAAGGTGTATATATATATTTCTCGAGTGCCAAAGAAGAAGAAGGCGGGAGAGAGATATAGTGAATAAAAACAGAGGAATCAGGCATGTTTCGGGAGTCGGTATGCGGGCAAGAAGAGATAGAGCAGATATCAAGAGAGAGCAGTCATTACAGTCTGTCGACAGGGATACTCCCCTCGCTTGGAGCAAGAAGCAACCGTAGAGTCAAGCTCAAGAGATTCATTGTTTCTCCTTATGATCGTCGTTACAGGTTAAATACAGCTTCTTTTTTTGTTTCCGGGCTCTAGGTTCTTTTTTTCAAGACTCATGTGTGTATAAATCGGTTCTCTTTTCAACAAGGTGGGTTATTGGGAATGGTAACACTCACGCCATTGAATCTCGTGACCCTTTATTTTTCCAAATGACAAAGTTAAAGATTGTCTTTTCTTTTTTCGTATTCTTCAATGTTTACTTGTTCTAAACTTCCGTTCACAGTTCCTCGTTAAAGATCATCTTCCTTTTTCGTATTCTTTGCATGCGTGTTGAAAAGATGGATTTATATTAAAAAAGAAGTATATGTTTAATTCAACAAGGGCTTTTTGATTGTTGATGCAACGTGTTTGTTGAATTGTCTGAACTGAAGACCAAAAGAATGATTGTAATATCAAATTTGAGGGGCATGGTGTGTCGAATCCTTTACAAAATTTTGACTTTTACAGTTACTTGTAACTTTTGTCTTTCTTCTGGGATAGTGTAGAGGATTCATAAATTTCACACGTTTATTGAAATTCATTTTTGAATACGAGTCTTCAACTAATCTTCAACCCATAAGACTTTATGGATACAAGCGTTAGGTTCAATGGTCAAAGTGGACAATACCTTGTGACTAGCATGAACTGAAACGGTCATAGTATTCTTCTTTTTTCTCGTTGATGCCTATGATACAAGCATCTCTGAATAGATTAATCAAGGTTTTATGCAAATTCTAAGTCCATAAAAAGGAACCAATGATGCTTGACATTGACACATTTCAATTGATCCTTGCAGGATATGGGAGACTTTTCTGGTTATTTTAGTCATCTATACTGCTTGGGTTTCGCCATTTGAGTTTGGTTTCCTTGAAAAACCTGCTACACCGCTTTCAGCCACTGATAATGTTGTTAATGGATTCTTTGCCCTGGATATTATTCTCACCTTCTTCGTTGCATATCTCGATAAAAAAACCTATCTCCTCATCGATGATCACAAGAAGATTGCTTGGAAGTATGCCCGTTCATGGCTGGCTTTTGACGTAATATCGACGATACCATTGGAACTTGCTCAGAAAATCTCCCCTAAACCATTGCGCTCATATGGCTTATTCAACATGCTTCGCCTTTGGCGTCTGCGCCGAGTTAGTGCATTGTTTTCCAGGTACAAGACTTGTTTTACCTTCATCAGATTACTTTTTTAGCTTGGATATTGGTCGAAATCTTTAGGGTGACACCTATGGTATTCGGATCATGGTGCAAGTGTCGAATATATCTCGATATAGTATGACTTATTGTTTATTTCAACAGAATGGAGAAGGACAAGAACTACAACTACTTTTGGGTTCGATGTGCAAAACTTATTTGTGTGAGTACAACAGAACATAAAGGGATATGTACCTGTAGTTTTTTCTGTTTCTAGGCATGCAGCGTTCATTCATTAAACTCCGGGTGCTTTTGTAGGTTACACTTTTTGCAGTTCATTGTGCTGGATGTTTCTATTATCTTATAGCTGAACGATATCCTGATCCGGCGAGAACATGGATCGGAAATTCTCTCGGAGAGGATTTCCTCGAGCAGAGCTTGTGGATTCGATATGTGACATCGATGTACTGGTCTATCACTACACTGACCACTGTTGGCTATGGTGATTTGCATCCTGTGAATACTAGGGAGATGGTGTTTGACATTTTCTACATGCTTTTCAACCTGGGGTTGACAGCATATTTGATCGGAAACATGACGAACTTGGTTGTCCACGGAACAAGCCGAACTAGACGATTCGTGAGTCGATATCTTATTGCTTTCTGCTTTCTGTTCGCTCTGATTTCCTATTAAATCTTCAATCAACTCTCCTTTGTTTATGTTTTTGATTCCTAGAGGGATACCATTCAAGCAGCTTCAAGTTTTGCTCAGAGAAACCAGTTGCCTCCTCGCCTACAAGATCAGATGCTTGCACATTTATGTTTGAAGTTCAGGACGGATTCAGAGGGGTTGCAGCAGCAAGAGACTATCGATTCGCTTCCTAAAGCCATTCGATCGAGCATTTCGCATTATCTTTTCTACTCTCTTATGGACAAGGTTTACTTATTTCGCGGTGTTTCCAACGACTTGCTTTTTCAGCTGGTAATCAACTCGAAAACTTGCTAAGCTTTTGTACCGAAATCAACTCCAAACATGCTAAAGTTGCATCTTTGTAACTATATGTTTAAGGTATCAGAGATGAAAGCTGAATATTTTCCTCCTAAAGAAGATGTCATCCTGCAGAACGAAGCGCCAACAGATTTCTACATCCTTGTTACTGGTGCCGTGGTAAAACATTAATTCTTGTTAAAGTTTCTGCGATTCTGATTTGTTCAATTGGATGATTCATTTCGAATTTTAAGGTTACTTCAAACTTTTCCCTCAAAATGGTCCCTAATGTTTTATATTGCTCCTCAGGATCTATTGATTCTCAAAAATGGCGTTGAGCAGGCAAGTTCTATCACTCGAATACTAGCCTTATTGATCAAAAACCAAGGACGGTTGCTAAGTGAAGCCATTTCTGGACTGGTTTTCAGGTTGTTGGAGAGGCAAAATCAGGTGATCTCTGTGGTGAGATCGGAGTCCTTTGTTATAGGCCACAGCTATTTACAGTACGTACAAAACGATTGTGCCAACTACTTCGGCTAAACCGGACTACATTCCTTAATATCATTCAGGCCAATGTCGGAGATGGGACCATAATCATGAATAATCTCCTTCAGGTACTCATGCCTGCAATTAACTATATAAACATGCTTACAAATATAATCCCTCAAAATCCTTTTAACCTTGTTGTTATCCCACTATCTACACATTAATATGATGAAATAAGCAGAAGAAATAAACTGAATTTCATATTTCGTAACCTTATATATATTTAGCCTTGGAATTCTTTGTTTGGGGCAGCATTTGAAAGGCAAGAATGACCCGATTATGGAAGGCATTTTAATCGAGACCGAGAACATGCTAGCTCGAGGGAGAATGGATTTACCTCTCAACCTTTGCTTCGCCGCACTCAGGGGAGACGACTTGTTGTTGCATCAGCTATTGAAAAGGGGGCTTGATCCTAATGAAGCAGACAACAATGGAAGAACAGCTTTGGTTAGTGAAAATCTTTTAGCCTTTTTATTTGGCCAAGATCCCAAAGATTATTAATTTGTTTTTATAGATGTTCATATATATATATATATATATATATATGTATGCATAATGATTTTAGACTTGTTTTTGTACAAAATTAGCATATAGCTGCATCAAAAGGAAGTGAGAACTGCATTCTTCTCTTACTGGATTATGGTGCAGATCCAAACTGTAAAGGTATTCTCATGTCCGTTCTGTTTATAACAGTCGATCTTTCTTAGTATATATGTTATCGTATATTCAAGTAGGGGAATTGATTGTAGAAACATAATTTACAATTCAATTGATTTGTTTAATTCTATGTTATGCAGATTCAGAAGGAAACGTACCGCTATGGGAGGCAATGCTTGCCGGCCACGATAACGTAGCTAAATTGCTAAAGGAAAATGGAGCAAGGATCACCAGTGGAGATGTAGGTCACTATGCCTGCATCGCCGCCGAACAGAACAACTTAAACTTGCTCAAGGAAATCGTTTGTTACCGTGGGGATGTCACACGTCCGAGGCACAACGGATACACAGCTCTTCATGTTGCAGTTTGCGAAGGAAACATCGAAATAGTCAAGTACCTTATGGATGAAGGTGCTGACATTGACAAACCAGATTTCTATGGTTGGACACCAAGGGATCTAGCCGAGCAACAAGGACACGAAGAAATAAAGACGTTGTTCGAATCAAGAAAAGATACGAAAGCTCAATCTATCTTGTCGATTCCGGAGAAGGCCGAGACACGGTACCTCGGGAGGTTTACAAGTGAGCCGGTTATCTGTCCTGTAGCACCGGATGCGACAGATGGATCGTGGAGCCAATCCCGGCGGAGGCGGAGGACAAGTAATTTCCACAACTCACTATTTGGGATAATGTCAGCTTCAAACAATGTGGAGAAAGATTTACTACTCTCAGTTCATCGACCAAAGGGTGTCAAGGATGATCCTATTGTCAACTCCTCTAGAGTGGTAATAAGTTGCCCAGAAAAGGGACAAACCACCGGGAAACTTGTACTACTTGCGGGCAACATGGAGGAATTACTCGAGATTGGTGCTAAAAAATTTGGGATATTTGGAGGTAAAGTGGTGAGCAAAGAAGGAGCTGAAATTGATGATATTGAAGTGATTAGAGATGGTGACCACCTTGTCTTTGTTAGTGATGGTCAAATTCTAACATCAACAACAGACTGACAGTCCAAAACCCCAATGCAATGGGTTTCCTTAGAGCACAAGTTAACATATATTTCTAAATTCTTACCTTCCCCCCCCCCAACCCCTTTCTTTTACTCTTTTTTTAACTGTTCTTACAATATAAAATCCAGGAAAATTTAGCTGAGTCAATCCTTGCCACGTGCATTTAATAAAGCTTGTAAAGGTGTAATATTCATTTGCTAGTTATCTTTCGTTTTAGTATAAACAATTGTAAATTCTTCATTCACCCTTTTATTAATAATTTTTGAATAGTTATTTCAGTTTGTTGGTGAACTAATGATTTTGAAGTCATATATACATCTTAAAAGCTTAACCGGCCAAAATAAACGGTGAAGTTTTTTTATTTATTTGTAATCAAGTGCTTCATGATACATCTAAAAAAATCGAGCCTTGCTTATATAAACCACATCCCTGTTTTATCCATGGTCATAATTCTATCTCTGTTTTCAAGGAAAATAAGTTTGACATAGTATTGCAATTGAATCAATCTGGGGATGATAATTAAAAACATACGACATAAGAACCATTTATCTGCACATGGGTTTCCATAGGAAAGGTATACTGGGTATAATAATATAAGGGTAGCTGATTTGGTGATAAAACAAACATCAAGGGAAAACGATACATGTATATCACTGCACAGATTACTAAGCACCCCCCACTCTATTTGACAAAATGGCCAAGATGCCGACCAAATTTAATCTTTTGTATTCTGAATATAATTTGAAAGACTCAACTCAGATACCTCTTGGGGCTTTTCTCACCACCTATTCATCCTTCACGCTACAAAAGCTTCATCATTTTCAGGCGTTCTTCGTGTTCTGGATCAAGTTTTGGCGGGGTATAGGAGCCATGAAGGTCCTCCACAATGTACTCCTGCAAAAGACCAACGTCGATGCAATATTTAATCTGTAATTATAGGAGAAAAGATATAATTATAAAGCTAACTCTCGCGATGTGTACCTTAGTAAGCTCCCTCTTAGTAAGAATGTGATAGTGTTTCTGCCAGATCCGTTGAACTGCCATGGTAGCAGCAAGGAAACCGTATGCTATCCCTAGAATGGCAAAGATTACAACGAAAACCACCACCAGTGCAAAGCATGCTTCCATAGATGCAGGAAAGCAATCCAATATACCCCACCCATAACAGCAATTCTGGCATCCAGCCATTCTTGGGTCATTGCTATTGAGGGAGGAGCAATGCAATATGAGACCAAAAAATCCGAGCAATACAAAGAAGGCAAGCACCCCTAAGAAGCAAGGAAAAGATGGTGAATTTATCTTCTTACTAAAACGGAAATTGGCATATGCAACGAACTAGCTCACTAAACATTATCAATGCACAAAGCAATGTTTAGATTAGGTAAGGTACCTGCAATATACAACAGAAATTGACAAGCAGAAAATCTGGGATGCTTACCTATGCAATAATAAAATGGTATGGGATGGTTTGACAGTATGCGATCCCAACCATCATTGAATGATTTCCGGAAAGCCCCATCTTTATCCATGACATATGCAAAGCCTCCCATCGCAGCAATCACCTGAAGAATATAGAAATCCATCATAAGACCATTTCAAGGCAATTGATAACGAACCAATCGGATAAGTTTGTTCTCGATCTTTCCAAGCTATGCATGACTAAAAACTCGAATAAGAAAGATACTCATATCAGCCTCCTCCACTCCTCCAGATCCCTCACTTGAATAGTTTTCCCCCTTATCTTTTCAGTAAATAGGAAGGCAAAAATGTATGGAACTTGTAGGGGGGCTAGGTATTTTGATGAAGTTCCCTTATACTATGTGTCAGCGGAAAGAAGTCTGACAATTACAATTAATTTATAGGGACACTGGACTCCGAATTAACAATGTCTAGAAAGAAGCTCAATACTTTTTGCATTTCTTTTAGATGTCATGGAAATGCAACAGCCACACCACTTTAACAAATTTAGAATACCAAAGAAAAGATAACAATGCTACCCAAAATCAATTTAGAGAATGTCTGTAATAAATAATTCTCAATATAATGCCAAATGAAAGTTTCAAAATAAACTTCTTTGGTTACACAAAAGTGCATGCCTCCATTGGCCATGTTGCATTTGCATCTAGCAAGTTACCTAAGGGATCAGGCAACAAATCCAAAAAAAAAAGTGTGGAATTGTTTCAAAGCATCCAAACACTAGCGCTAAAATCAGGCTTCACGAATCCATACATAAAAAAATACATAAATTCCAGGAATAAATGGTTGCAGGGGTTTCTACAAGTGGATGTCACCTTAATCCAAGTAATCACCATATACAAAGATCAAAATTGGAAATAGTGACAGAAGATGAGAAGAATAAGAGGTTGAAAATTAATATGTATGTAATAACTAATAACGATATTAGCGAGATGAATGTAAAGGGACTAAGAAGACTTACAGTTTGTACAGCCAAGAACACAAGAAAGACATCTCTTGCCACGAAAAGTCTGAACTTTATTTTATGCCAAGAGTTGTCCTTGTACAATTCAACTCGAAGGTGAAACTGAGCCCTACAAGTAGTGCAATGGGAGAAAGCAAATCCTTCCTATCAAAAAAAAGAGAAGGAAACTCACATAAAACCAATTACTAACACATAAATTTCAAAAGAAAATCAAGAATTGAGCCTTCACGTTCAGGTAGAGAAATCAGCTTAATTTACCTTCACCGAACGCCAATGATCAAGGCAAGCACGATGAACAAACTGTTGGGTGCCTTTGCACATACATGGAGATATTAGTTCATCATCTACAAAACAAAACAACCATTAGTTCAAGGTCTGAATATACATAACAATCGTGTATAATCAATAGTATGCCAAAATTCAATCTGAAACAGGTTCCAAAATATCAATGTCCGAATCAGTTTTCCACCCCGAATCCACCTTTTTTAATATAATTACATTCAAAATTCAAACGTAAACTAAAAATAGTTAAGACCAATAATTAAAAACAAAAAGGAAAAATCAAATAAGATAATAAATCCTTGCCTTCTTCACCATCGCACTCGAGGCAAATGCGGCAACAAGGAGAAGAACCATTCTCAATATCTTCACTCCCGATCTCACTCGAACTCGCTGGCAACGACGGATCGATCTCGTTTCGTAAAAGAGGAGCAGATTCACTAGGGTTTCGAGCACATGCTGGCTCCAACTGCAATTCACCCGCCATAGATCGAAAAAAGAAGAAGAAAAAAACCTAGCCAAATATCAATTACCAGAATTCAGCAATCACGAATCGATCATAAAAATTCAATGCTTTAATTCTAAAAACAAAACAAACAATAACAGCTTTGAATCAACATATAATATAAAATTTCGCGGAATAAAGTTCAGGTTCTTGCCTTGAGGAAACTAAAAGGGTCGAAAAATGGCAGATAATTGAAGGAGGAGAATTGTAAGTAGCTGAGATTTTCTTTTTCCTTGGGAATTTATGGATTTAACATTCTTTTGGTCATATATGAATTTAGCATTTCTATCTTATTTTATGGCGAATCAGATAAATGGACCAAATCGGTTCCAACCAAAACTGGGGAAACTCTTTAGGGTAAACTGCAAAGAATATCACTGAACTTTAGGCTGTATATCATTTGTACCATTAAATTTTAAATTATTTCAATTTTAGTACTAATTGTTGGTATAAATTGAAGCATTTGATCGTTAAATCGTTAGCACGAGCCAACTTACCTTAGTAGTTAAAGGAATTGTTTTTATTCCTAGAGGTCATGGGTTTGAGCTAACAAAAACCGCAAGGGTAATTAAATGTTCATTATCAAATAGTTGAGAGTATATAGAATGAATATTATTTTGTAATCACTTTAGCTTAATAAAAAAATTATATTTAATATTATTTATATCAATATTATTATTAAAATATTATTTCTATTATTTTATAAATAAAAATAGTATATTTTACTAAAATAAGAATATAATATCATAATATAATTAAATATATAATTATAATATTAAAAATATGATATTATACTACCATAATTATTAACAAATATATTTTAACAATTAATATTTTTATAAAAATGCCACTAAAATAATATTTTGATATTAAATACAGAAAATAACATTGTTTTGAGTATTTATATTTTAAAATAAAAAATGAATTACATTGATATTTGTTTTACGTCAACAAAACACTGAAAAGTAAGAGAAACATTTTCTGAAAAATCAATTACAGTGAAATAAACAACCCTTAAGGTTGTTGTCAAAATATTTTCATTTCACTCACTTTTCTTCTACTCATCTTGGTTTTCTACAAAACTCACTTAAAATTAACGTAAATCTATCGAAAAGTTTGACATTCTACTATTTTGATCTTCATTAACGATCATCCGATGAGGCCAACTTGAAGGTAAATTGTTCATCTTATCAAAAGAATATTTCTTATTATTTGAATTTCTGAACAAGCATCACAATATCTTCCCGTTTAAGAAAGTCTTCAGACTTTAAAAATAATAAAATTATATTTGTTTAAGTTTGAAAACTTTAAAGAATTTTTTAAAATTTTAAATTGATTATATTACTTTATCAGATTTTTATAGACGGTGTCAATATTATTTTTAAAATGGTGTTAAATTTATTTTTAATATATTTTAGTACAAAATTAATATAAAAGAAATGGCACCCCAAGTAACCGAGGTGGCTTAACCCATGGTCAAAGACAGAAATAATGATTTCCAACGACAGTTAAAAGAAGGTAAAAAACAAAATTTTAATAAAAGAAATAAAGAGATAAAATAAAAATTAATTTTTTGTTTTTACATAATCACTAAACCACTACGTCATCTTACTTTTAATGGTTTAGCAGCTAAATACTTTAACTGAATCAAAAATTAAGTTTAGTGATAAAAGTGAATTAATTTAAACGTAAAGAAAAAATAAAAAAAAAGGTTAAAATTCAATGTCGTTTGTGATAGTTTACCCAAAATTTTGAGTCTAATTAAGAGGGAAATATTATTTTAAATTTCATTTTAAGTATATATATTCAAATACCATATAACATGGTATGCCCATTACACAAAATTATCCACGTTCGAGCTACTTTTGCATGTTATTTTACTGTATTTTATTGCTCTACAAATGCAACATGCGTTGGAACAATTATTCAAATAACAAAATGCTTTGATGGTTTATTGTTCTGTTCAACTTTGATTTATGTTGGGAGTTTGACGGTTTGCAGGAACTATAAGAAGGACGAGGGATCTTCGACCGGCATACTTCTTATTTAAGATAGGATCATACTCCTCGTTGTGTGCAACTGGATCAGAAATGTATGAATCGGGCGTTTTTGAAGCAGGGGGTTATAAATGGTTGGTTCATCCGATTTTTGTTTAGTGAATATCGATACATTTTGGATCGGATATGAGTTGCATATGTTAGAATAAAAGACGTTTAGACATAACGTTATATGACAAGAATGGCTCAATAAGTTGGGAAAGAATCAAACAAGAATGGTTTGTTCATTCGGTCGTTGTCTCGTGAAAACGCCTTATATTTCCATCTGCTCATAACTGACGAGTACGATTAATCTAAACGGTCATCTACGCCTTATATTGCATACATCTGAGCAAAAATTTTCAAATATAAAACTAAATATAAGTTCGCGTTGAATGGTTAAGTATTTGTCATGGAGGTGATTAAACACCGAGAATGTGAAGTTGGCATTGATCTCCCAACCACAGGGTAAAGATGCTGTATCAGCAAGTTTCAAGTAAAGCGAAATGTGTCCGTTCCCTTCGCTTTTGCGGTTTCCTTTTAGGTAGAAACACAAGTTCCTGCAACAGACATCTTAGGCTTTATGATACAACATTCTTGTTTGATTCTTTCCCAACTTAGTGAGCCATTCTTGCCATATAACATTTGTGATCCAGTTGCACACAAGGAGTATGAATATCTTAAGTGTGCCGGCCAAAGATCCCTCGTCGATCTTATAGTTCCTGCAAACCGTCAAAACTCCTAACATAAATCAAAGTTGAAACAGAGCAATAAACCATCAGAGCATTTTGTTATCCGAACAATTCTCCAACGCATGCCGTATTTGTAGAATAATAAACCATCAAAGCATGCCGATCTAAACACGTGTTGGCATCACTGGAGACGCCATTGAAGACTGGCGGAGTCAAGAAATCTTGTTCCGGCTCACGTGATCTTTTCATCGAGGATTGAAGCAAATACTTTTCTTTCTAATCTTGAATTCAGAGTTGAGACTACTTGTGCAACTGTTTCTTTTCATTTCTAACTTGCTAGTAAAAGCCTGCTTATTGATTGATGGAACGTGACAGTCGGCTCCTGGGGAATGATAAAAGCTCTAACTATGCCAATGTTCCTTTTTAGCTAAATTCGAAATTTAACCATTATATATATAATAGAATAAGCTCAGGGTGTCATCTTTAAGGTCCAACTCGGTTTTGAAGATCTTAAAACGATTCAGTTATTCCAATCAAATATTAAAAATATTTATATTCAACTTATATTGATAAAAAATTTAATTGATTTAATTCCTCAATTTGAAAATTACATACAGGGTGTAAAAATTTTAAGGTTTTGAGTGTTTGTGGCATCCTTTAAGCCTATAATTTTTTACTATTATTTTCCCCCAAGCAGAACCTAGATAGCTTGCAATCAAATCTCTCTTTTATAGCCTATCTATCCCCATAGTTCGTTCGTGCGACAAACAAATATAAGTTGATAAACTTCAGAAACAGGCTTACTGTTTATATTGTCCCTATAGATCTGGTTTGCATGTTTCGTCTTTGCCCAAAACAAAGCAAAGCACCATAACGAAAATAAAACGTAGTTCACTTCCATAGCTTTCTTAAGGACATGTTTTTCTCGGTCTCCTTCTTCATCACCTTTGCCACCGCCATCTCGAAATCTTCCTGTGTTACATGGACTCTCCTTTCCCTCAGAGCAAACATCCCTGCCTCAGTGCAAACTGCCTGCGAAAACAAGCACATAGAAGCTACTTGGTAAGATGTTCGATAAATCAAAAACCAATGGTCGTGCAAAAACAGAGCATTCAGATTATCCGACTTATGTACCAAAAACATCTTAAATCTGTTAAGAGTTCATGCCTTGTAGACGTGGAATAACCCTAGCATACATGACTGTATACCAAATTGTGAAGAAAAAATCCATTTATTTATTGTCAACAGGCCAGGCTGGGTCTACGGGTTTTGAATTTTTTAAAGCATAATCATATTAATAAGTGCCATCCAAGGTGATGCAAAGATATATTCCCTTTATCCAGGAGTCAGACACAATTTAATTAATTATTGGCAAACATACCTTGAGCTCTGCACCAGAAGCACCGTTCATCTTCTCTGCAATCTTCTTTAGATCAATCCCCCGCATCAAATTCATTCTTCTAGAATGTATTTTTAAAATGTCCTGACGAGACTGCATAGAATTGAATAGACAACATAACACTTATATAAGCATTATATAGCATACTCTTTAGCAATAGAAATTTTGGTACAACAGTAGCAGGAAAACACTGACTGCCATTAAATTAAGGCTCTAGTAACTGCAGTCTGCAGGTTCTTCATAATAACCCAAAACAGGTTGATACTAGTGGCAGAAGAACATGAAAAACTTCCTTACTGAAAATGTTTTCTTTAAAACGAACTCTAAAATGACAGAACATGTAATGCTATCAATGCCGCATAACCAAAAAGTTAAAGTCATGAGATTTTGTTTTTGGAGTTCAAATGGCAACCCACTTCATGCCTTTTCTTCTTCACACATAAGAACAAGGTGAAAATGAAGGAGTCACATTATATTCCCCTAACATGATAATGACCACTAAAGTATGTACCTCCTCATTCGGATTTGGAAATTCAATCTTCCTGTCAATGCGTCCTGGCCTAAGAAGAGCTTGGTCCAAGATATCAATCCGATTTGTAGCCATCAGAACCTGTTCATCAATGCACCAAAATAGGTAAAGTAAGCAACAAAAATAACTGGAAGCAAACTAAAACAGTCTCTTAATTCAGCAATCAGGTATCCAGCAAAGTAATTAATACCTTTATCTTGTTTGATGCTTCAAATCCATCAAGCTGATTGAGAAGCTCCAACATGGTCCTCTGCACCTCACTGTCACCATTGCCACTTCCAGATTCCATTCGTGCAGATCCAATACTGTCTATCTCATCCATAAATATGATTGATGGAGCATGCTCCCTAGAGAGGGAAGGGAAAGTGAAGAAACCGCATTATGTAAACAAAGAATTATAACCCAAAGTATAACAGCATGGCAGATAATAAGACAGAAGCACCTCTACTTTGTGTTTCAGGTTACATAAGATCTCACCATTGGCAAATGACGGATAACAGATGACGAGTAACTATCCACAATTTCATTTTTTTTTAAATATTCTTTCTTAATCACACTCAAAAACAAAAAGGGTTCTGAAATAATTTTTGTATATTAATACCTTGCTAGTATATATAGCATGTTTTGCTTTGTATTTGCATTTGTCTAAATTCAGAACAGGGAAGAAGAACAAACCTGGCCATAACAAAAAGTTCTCTAACCATTCGAGAGCCCTCTCCAATGTATTTCTGAACTAATTCAGAACCAGAAACCCTGATGAAAGTACAATCAGTATGATGGGCCACAGCTCTAGCCAGTAGAGTTTTTCCTGTACCAGGTGGTCCATACAGCAGGACGCCCTATAATTTATAACAGGGAGCAAGATTTAATCTTAGAATGTTATTACAAGATAAACAAACTCACAAAATATTAGGAATGTTAGCATTATTGTACCTTTGGTTGAGCTATTCCAAGGCTTTCAAACAATTCAGGATGTTTAATTGGAAGTTCAATGACCTGCAAATTTTATTGCATGACCAATCCACAACCATACATGGGATTAATAATTGAGAACCATAAAAGAAACGAGAAATCAAAAAGTGATAAGCCATAAAATGAACAAATTAAGAAAATGCAAGAGAAACCTCTTTTATCTCTTTAATTTGTTGGTCAAGCCCACCAATCATGTCATATGTAGAATCTGGAACTTTTTCAACTTTCATAAGATTAACCAAGGGATCAACTTTGCTTGGTAAAACCAGATGCAGAACATAGCTGTCATTACGAAGGGCAACTCTTGTTGATGGAGTGATTTTTGTGATATCAATATTCTTATCAATATCGACAACATATTTTCCTTCGGGATGAACCTGGAGAAGAAATAACAATATAACAGCAAAGTACAATTGAAAGAGACACTCAATAGATGACATCATGAATTGCAAAATAAGAAGAAAAAAAATGAATTATCTCAAGTTTAAGTAGCTTTTGCAGAAACCAAATAGGGATAAATGATCACATACCTTGACTAAGACTTTGTTTTTACCCATAACTTTCACAACCTCGCCAACATAGGATCCAGGCTCCTGAAGCAGCTGCAGCTCCTCTCTAAGCATTCTCACTGTCCAATATGCAAACATAATTAGTACGTACACAAGAAATAGAGTAAATGAATGAATGCACCAAAAAGAAAGATAACATTCTCCTAAAATACATCTTCTTCCCAAAAAATTAAAGCCCCATATATGCATATGTTTTCAAGTTAAGGCCATCATAAACAGAAGGCCAGTAACAAAATCTCGTGATATTTGTATCAGATGCTCTATCCAAGTAAAAATGCAACAATATTAAAAAAAACATCCCCGCCCACCCCCTTTTCCAATTAAAAGAATACACGACAGGTAAAAATGGAAATAAAAAGAGAAGAAGATTACAAAGCAAAGTGCCAACAATCAGCAATATGACCATTCCATTCAAACCACACAAAATTTCCAGCCTTAGAGAAAACGTATAACACATTTATCAATTCACCCTATTCACAATATCCAATGATGACTTATAGCTATGTTGTTTACTTGCAAAAGATTGAAGCCTTCAAAATTAAACATATATTTTGCATAACCAATTAACTTTCAGATAAAACTCTTCTAGGTGTGTTGCATTGAAATATGTAATGAAAATTTCAATTTAATTCCATCGCACCAACAAAAAAGTTGCGTCAGATCTAGAACAAAGCCAAGCAGAGTTCCAAGCTCAAATATTTCATCAACCCCGGAACCCTACTCTCCTAGTACCCGGCAGAGTAATCACCACCTTAACCTCTACAAATTACTAAACCAATAATCTTTTTTCTACTACGACTAACCTTTTTTTCAACTAAATATTAACATTTTATTACATATCAAAATACCAAGGTAAACCCTAACCCCAAATCGGCAATCTCAAGTCTCAACCAACCCATAAATGAAAAACAGACCCAGGAATCGAATACAATAAATCAAAGTAAGAAAAATAAGATTAGGGTTGGAGGACCTCGAGAATTGAGCTCATTCCGCTGGGCTTCGAGACGGTTGAGATTGTGGGTTTTTTGGCGGAGATTGAGCTGAAACTCGTGGATGTGTTGCAGATAGTATTGGCGGAGGCCTTCTCCTTGCTTGGCTCCGCTCTTGGCCGCACACAACTCTTCGGCAGATGCCAGTTGCTTCCTCTCGATACCCACCGTCGCCATTGAGTTTTGATTGTGGGTTCTTGCTTTTGGTCACTGCAACCGCATTCTAGTACTTTTATTGACGTGTTTTCTTTGACAAGAAGTTTTGATTTAGATTTCGAAAAATGCAAAAAGGGTAAACTACACCAAATACCACTAAACTTTAAATGGCTTCTCGTTTAATTCCTTAAACTTTTAATTGTTTCAATTATAGCATTAAATTATTAAAAATAACAATTTGAGTATTTTTAAATATTTAATGCCAAAATTGACTTTTTTAATGCCGAAACGTAAAATAATAATGATTAAATTGATGAAACTATAAATATTAATGATTAGATGTACAATATGACCTTTAATTGCAAAATCATTATAGACGTGGACGTGGGAAAAGTCTGAACTCTGTCGCTGTCCCTCTTACCGGTAGTACCGAATCAAACAAACTGATTTTGCTTTACATCCCCACAAGTATTCATTTAGATCGCTGTTTTCTCAAATATCTCCTTCTTCATGTTCCATGCCGGTGACTAATCTGTTTCCATTTTATCTCTTTAATTCATCATTATGCTGCTAGATTTGCTTTTTCTCTGGTTTTTACGTTAGATTATAATAAGATTCTCAGGTAACACATCCCAACTTCTTCCCATGAAGCCTTTTTTCCAGTAATCCTATTATGATCCCCATTAATGCATCTGCCATTGTCAATTTTGTTTAAGATCTATTGCTTTTTTTTTGAACTTTGGGTGTTTGTTAAAAATTAAAATCAGAATCATTTTGGGAGAAGAAAAATGACAGCCATCGGATTTGATTACAGTAAACAATACTACGCTGCAAGCAGCTTGGTAATCGGTTATGCACTTTGTTCAAGCTTACTCGCTGTTATAAACAAATTTGCAATCACCAAATTCAATTACCCAGGCTTATTAACTGCATTACAGTACTTAACTTCTGTTTTAGGTGTCTGGGTTTTTGGAAAGTTTGGTTTTTTACATCGCGATCCTTTCAAATTCGATGTAGCCAAAAAGTTTTTGCCTGCTGCTGTTGTCTTTTACCTTGCGATTTTCACAAACACCAATCTTTTGCGCCATGCAAACGTAGATACTTTCATAGTGTTTAGATCCTTGACACCCCTTTTAGTTGCCTTAGCTGATACAGTGTTTAGGAGGCAACCGTGCATTTCAAAGCTGACATTTGTGTCTCTTTTGATCATTTTGGGTGCTGCTGCTGGGTATGTAGCTACTGATTCAGCTTTTAATTTGACTGCATATTCATGGGCGTTTGCATATTTGGCCACAACTACCACAGAGATGGTTTATATTAAGCATATGGTGATGAATCTTGGGTTGAACACTTGGAGCTTCGTGTTGTACAACAACTTGTTGTCCTTGATGATGGCACCCGTGTTTTGGATTTTGACCAGAGAACACAGTGAGGTGTTTGCAGCTTTGAGAACCAATGGCGGGGATTGGTTAGAACCCGTGGCGTTCACTGCGGTATCATTGTCGTGTTTGTTCGGTTTTCTAATTAGTTTTTTTGGATTCGCGGCTAGGAAGGCAGTCTCTGCCACTGCATTTACCGTGACCGGTGTGGTTAACAAGTTCCTTACAGTTGTGATCAATGTATTGATTTGGGATAAGCATGCCACCCCTTTCGGTTTGGTTTGTCTCCTCTTCTCGCTGTTCGGAGGGGTTCTTTATCAGCAGTCAGTGTAACCCCTAGACTCGGTCTATGCATTTAGACTAAGTCTAGTGAATCACATTCATGATTATTAAAGATATTATTCCGAAACCATTATTCAATTATAGTAAAATCACATTATAAATGACGTTTAAGAAATTATAATAATATATGCTAACAAAATACAAATCATAAATATAATGAATAAAAACAAATTAATTTAAACATGTCTTAAAAATCCAAATTTACGATAAACCAAATATAAGTAGCAAATGAGTAGTCTTTATAAAATCCAATACTTTAAAATAAGGCACATGTTACCAAAATAAATTCAACTTAAAAGATAAAACATTACAATACGATATACTTCAAGAGATATGTTGATCCTCCAAGTGCTCGATCAGGTGTATCTAACCAACAATATATGAAAGGGGAAAACATTTTCGAAAAGTGAGCTAGGCTCAGTGTGTCCCAACATTACTATAAAATCATGATAGGTACACTAAACAAATCATAGTCAAGTAAATCTCATAAAAACTGTACTGCAGTAAATCTCATAAAAGAGTTACCCTAAGTGAATATCTTAGGGCCTGAGAGCCTACCCAATATAGATTTTGGGGTTGTGGGGCCTATCTAAGAACACATTTTAGGGTCGCAGGGCCTACCTGAGAATGATCTCAGGGCCGCAGAGCCTACCTAAGAGTCACATTAGGTCCGTAAAATTTTCCAGCTTGATCAGAGCCGTACTTTATAAATTTGTATTTCAAAAATTCAATTGCACCGTGACATAAATTTCATAAATCCATAAACACGGTAATCATATACTATTTCAAAACAAAATCAGATAGCGATCATAATCCATAAACCATCACATTAAATCGGTGCATCAATAAAACAATAACCAAAGAATTCAATGTACCACTTATTAAAACAAATAAAACAGTTCAGTAATAAATAGGGAACACACCTCTATGATAGGTTCAAGTAGTAGATCTACTGATTGTTGGTTTCACCACGTTCTGCTACAGTTTTCGAACCTAATTTATAATAACACTATATTACTAATGGGTAACATAATTAATCTCTAAAAATCATAAAATTTACGGATCTTACGGGTGAATACTGGCACACGTGGTTTAACTGATCTAGAAGAGCTGGGTCGAGCTGTCGAACGATCCGGAGAGTCTCTTGTACCTTCAAACAATAATAATTTATTAGCCCCAAGTCTTAATTAATTGTTCAAAGCTAAATTCTTAAGTATATAAGCATTTTCCGGGTTTGACTATCAATTTGGAGGATTTCGAGTCTGAATTTGACCAAACGAATTGCGGAATCAGGACGTCGAAAAACATAAAGTATGACTTTTCAAAAATTCAAATTCTTGGTCAAAATCAAAGTCAACGGGTTTGACTGATGATTTGGAAGCCTTCAAGTTCAAATTAACAAAACGGACTTCTGAAACGGATTCGGCATGTCGAAAAATGTCAGAATATGTATACTCGAACAAAATCAAAGGTCGTTTAATGGCCGTTTAAAGCCGGTCAAAGTTATGGTAAAAGGGGTTCAATAGTCCACATTCGAAAATTACCAAAATGTCACATTTTTCAAAATAATTCCCAGAATGTCACCGGGTCGGGTCGGGTCAACGGGTCGGGTCAGACCGGTCAACCCGGTTCAGATCGGTCAAACCGGTCAACAATTAAACTGCAATTCGAATCTTCCCCACGCGTAGGGGTGGCGCGTAGGGGCGCGTGAGACCGCCTCTGGCCTCCAAAAACTTATGCAAAAATTTCCAAAAATTCTTTTAAGTTATTTTGAGACACTTACCAACCTCGGTTCAAATTTTTGAACGGTGGAGAGCTCGATTTAACTCGGCCGAATCTTTGACCGTTCCACCTCCCACACGCGCCGTCGCCTACGGAGACAAGGACGACACCGTCGGACTCAGAACGACACCAGGAACACGATGGTGCGAGAAGTGTCGAAAACCGATCAACGATCGAAGATGAATTTAAGATTTTCCCGACGGTGGTGCTAAAAAAACGTCGATACTTTGACTCAAAATTCACGTCGTTTGGCAGCGTTTCGCTATAATTGGTTTACTGGGTTTTGATCACGGGTCGACGATGAACACGATGACGGTTTCAATTTGATGATTGGAAGTTGGACGACGTCGGAATCGGGCTTTGAAAGTAAGTGCACGGGAGGAGGAAATTTTATAATTTGCTTGTATTTTATGATTTTGAAATCAGAAAACACGTTTGGTTTATAATCAAACCTGTCGACATTTATTGGAGGAATTCAGGGCTTGGTCTCTTAATTTCCTTCAACTTCAAAAATAACCTATAAATTTTCATAAATTTTATTTTAGTCACTAAACTTCTCCAAATTACACCGATTTTTTTTCTCTCGGGTTGTTACAGTCAGTCCACCAGACAGCCACCTCACAACTCAACAGCATCCAGGCAAACCCGTGATGCAAACGATAACGCGGATTATGAAGGCAATCAAGGTAAGGTATGCCTGGTAAACCTGCTTCTGTTTGACCCACACTGAAGAGTGAGTGTTTGAAGTTTTGGATCCCTAATATTCCTAAATTTGAAGGTACCTTTGTGTAGGTCTCACAATTCCCGTATCAGAATTTAAAATCACGGTTAGCCCTTTAGCATTTTGGTGATTTGTCAATCATCAACAATATTATGGCATTCTTTGTTGCTTCATCATGTACTAGTAGTGGTTGCAAATTTTCTCCGTATATGATGAATGGTTCATTAAATTTGAGGCAATTACTGTTCGAACATTTTTCAATCTCTTCAAAACTTGGGAAACTTTTAGTGTCTTTTCAGCATAAATTGATAAACATCGAACATTTTCATCTACTATTGTTGCAGGATCATGTATCAGATCATGCATTTGAAAGTAAAGTACAAGTCATGACCACTTGATTGCGCAAAGGTTTCACACTTGAAATCATTAATAGCACCTTCAGCATCGTAAAAGATATATCTCAGCTTCCACATACAGAGGCGCAACTTTTCGTTGCAGTGCTGTTGCCACTGAGCATCCAAGAGCACCGCGTTAACGCTGCTCATGGTCTGCTCCTGTTTACTCAAATGGGTTTTGACATTAACTGCCAAGTAAGCACTCTCTGCAATAGTGGACAGAAATGTTTTAGCCATTGTTGATCTGTAAGAGAAACGAAAGAAGCACTCAAAAATGATTGTCTTGTGTTTTGGTGAAACATTTTCTTCGTCAGCATAAATTTATAATGGGCTATAAGCAAGGGATTCCATTCTTTTTGTCTCTAGCTTTTCCTTCTTAAATCTATGCGACAAGCAGCTTGGTAGTTGATTATGCACTTTGTTCAAGCTTGCATGCTGTCTATGTTACCACTAAAAAGTTAAAGAAACTCCACTGACTACGACAATGATTCTCATATTTGATCTTTCCATTCATGAAGAAGTCATTCCCCGGTTTCCAGATCGAACAAAAAACAGACAAAAAGGAAAAAGAGAGGAGAAAAATAAAAATGCGTTTGCCGGGAGTCGAACCCGGGTCTATTGCTTGGAAGGCAATTATCCTAACCGTTGGACTACAAACGCTTGATGGTAATGGTAGAAAAAAAAATATATAACATAAAATAATTATAAATTGTTATTTGTTTATATCCATGTTGCCTTCCTTTTTTTTTTGTAACATAATCGTATTTGAGATGTTTTATATATTTTTAAATTTTAAATAAATTTTGACACATTATATTCGTATCACATTTTTATAATATTAAATTTTAGTTTAAAATTCAAATTCAATAAAAAGCATGAAAGACAAATTCACTCCAATGGTTTAAGCTGTTATATGTGCTTGATGCATATTGATTAATGGACATTTATGTTGTTAAATTTGTATTAATTTGGGTTGAGGAATTAGATTGCCCTTCAACCGCCTTCGTTCATTGAATACTATTATGGTCCAATCAATCCCATTGCTTCTATTGGCATAAATTACATCAAATGTGACTTCTCATATTGATCATATTTTCAATAACGGATGATAGTGACAGAAATAAAAATATTTTTAAAAATGTATAAATATATTCTAATGACATAAATTTTTTGAATAAGATACCTACAAATGAAATTTTAAAATAAGTATCATTAATAAAATAAATAATTAACATAAAAAATTCAAATTTTACGATAAACATATACTCGTCTTAAAATACATAAACATCCACTGTTGTTTATTAAATGAGACTTGTGACTTGTGAGCATATCATGGCTGATCCATCTTTAACACCCAAATTGGGATTTCGTGTCTTAAAATCCCAAGAATTATTTACATTTATTGTATGCATTCTAAGAATATAATTCTTTAAATATCTTTTAAGTATTTAAAAATTTTAATATATTTGTATCGAATGTATATTCATTTTTATACTCACCGACTTTAGCTCTAAAACTCGTGTATTGTATCTGCCAAACTCATGTTGGTTAAATTAAAGATCATAAAGGTCATCGTGAATAGGGTAAAGTTTAGGTGACCTATGTGAATAAATTATCCTCTTGTTTATATGAAGAACCCAATGTGCAATGAGCCTTTTTTGGCTATTTTGAAAAATATTAATTTTTTTAAAGATCATTTTATAATAATTTAATAGTAATGATTATTTTGTAATTTTTAAAAATTAATGATTAAAACAGTTAATTATCTTAACATGATTTAATGATTTTTTTGTTCTTTGTTTATTATATAATATATATTAATTTTCTGGAAAAGAAAAGAAAAAGTCGGCCTGGCCACCATTCAGTTCGCCACGTGTTAAACCTCTAGGCGATTGAACATATATTATAATTAGACTAGGTGTTAAAATAATAAAATCATGAGCTTATCCCCCATTAACCAATGCATTTGGCATCTATGGATAATGGGTTTGAACTTTTAAATGAAACTTTCAACTTCAGTCAACACATCATATATATCGTTAAAAATTAAAAAATAATAAAAACAAAAAAAGCGACTCCTTTTGTTTCGTCGTTTAAAAAAAAACCAATCATTATTTTTTCTTTGATTATTGGTAATTTTAGTCATTTCCGTCATTCCGCATATCTTCAATCATGCGTACCACATTTGCTATGATCGGTCTTCGATCAGGCATCGTCGAGATGCAATCCATTGCAATCTCTAACAATTGCACCATTTCTTCCTCGATGTTCTGAAACGCCATCAACTCTGCGACGAAAACATCGGCCGTACATTCCTCCTGAAGTACGGATTGGACCCAACGCGGAAGATCAATCCCTTCTTCCGCTATCGACGTCTGATCCGATGATTTGCCGGTCAGTAACTCTAATAACAACACTCCAAAACTATACACATCAGACTTGAACGAAACTTTACAAGTTTCAATTATTTTCGGTGCTCGATAACCTACGATGCGGCTAGACAGAGTGGTATTACAAAAGAGGGAGTTGAGACCGAAGTTAGAGATGCAGGCATCATAATCAGGTCGGAGAAGGATGTTGGAGGACTTAAGGTTGCCGTGGACCATGTTTACTGAATCATGGAGGTACGCTAGGCATCGAGCCACGGTTAATGCTATTCTCATCCTATGCTCCCAATGTAATGGTCTTCGGCCTAAGACCATGCTACCTACGAAATTACAAGATAACAACATATTTCAATATTAAAATACAAAAGACATTTTGATAACAGATAACACAGTGTACATATATATATATAATTCGATTTAATTTTAATTTATTTTTTTGAAAATAAACAAGGAATTATTGGAACAATAATTTACCGTGGAGCAGCGCAGACAAACTACCGTGAGGCATGAAATCAGAAACGAGCAATTTCTCGTACTGGGAATAATAAAACGCTCTCAAAGGAACCACGTTTTCATGCTGGATTTTACCCAACATTTTCATCTGCTTGTCGAACTCTCGTTTACTGACCGCCACGTCTTTCAACCGTTTAGCTACCACCGTCGTCCCTTCCGCCAAAACAACATTGTACGACGTTCCAACACTGCCTTTCCCCAACACTTCAGCTGACGCCCTTAACAAATCCTCCAAATCGAAGCTATAAACGCTGCCTTCCGAGAATACCAGCTTATTCATCTTTGCAACTTCCGTTGAACCTCCAGTTATATCATCTTTAGACGATGAAGTCCCCGCCTCCTCGTGCGGAACCGCCTGTATAGTTACCGTAACCGGAACTCACTTCGGTGGCCGCCGTTTCCGTTTACGGAGGAAAATAATGAGCAATAATGATAAAAATAACAATACGGCAATTGCCGATCCCACGGCAATAGCAACGATGGCGCCGGCTGAAAGCTTTTTGGAGTTTTTACCGGAAGTTGTCTGTGGGGAAGGAGATGGCGGGAGTGGGCGGCCGCAAAGTCCAAGATTACCAGCGAATGAAGATTCAGGGAATTTGGATAACGAGTTTTGAAACATTGAAAACGGATAAACCGTCGGAGTCGATGCTGGGAAGAGAACCGGAAAAGTTGTTGTTTTGCAAGAAGAGTCGGGTTAAATTAGTCAAATTATTGACACCCAAAGGAATTGTACCGGTGAAATTGTTGGATGAAAGATCGAGCCGTGTCAAACGAGTCACGCTGGGCGGGAACACGCCGGTGAACTCGTTACCTTGCAAATAAAGGTGATGGAGGAGAGTCAAATTTGAGAAGTCCGCAGGGATCTCACCGGATAAACGGTTTGCTCGGAGACTCAAAATTCGAAGTTGGCTCAACCGACTGATTGTGTTGGGTGGAATCGAACCGATGAGTGCCACACCGGGGAGCCGTAGAGAGTGCACGAAGGAGCGGTTGGCGCCGCATTTGACACCAACCCAGTCGCAGGCTGAGGTCGACGAATTCCATTGAATCCGGTTCGCGTGTTTGATTTTTGACATGAATGCGAGGAGACCTTGCTTGTCTTGTACAGGTTCTGGGTTTACTCTCCAAGTTAATACTATCAGAACTGAAACCAAAAAAACAGAGACAAAATTTACGACCGCCATTATAGGATTTTAGTCAAAATATGAAACACAACAAAAGACCAATGAGGAAGCAAATGGTTGTTTTTAGCTTTGCCGGTGTTTTTCCGGCGGCTAGCCAGAACCAGAAACGATTTTCCGTTGGGATCCCATAACAAAAAGGTGGAAGGGAGCTTTTTAAAGACATGCAGGAGCTTAGATGCATATTCAGTGGTTCAATTGACCCACTCAACGCCCACAATATTAAATAGAGAAAATCGCCTCAGTGACCAAAAAAAAATTATAATATACGATTTTAACCAACTTTTTTTGGATTTGCCAAAATGACCAACAAAATCGCAACGCGAAATAAAAATCGCAACGCGATCCCCAGAATCGCAAATCAGTTTCCAGAATCGCAAATCAGTTTCCAAAATCGCAACGCGATTCTTGAAAATCGCGATGCGATAGTACAAATTCGCATTGCGATTTTCCATAATCGCAACGCGAATATGAAAATCGCAACGCGAACACATAAATCGCAACGCGTATCCGTAAATCGCAACGTGTATCCGTAAATCGCAACGCGTATGGGTAAATCGCAATGCGTATCCGTATATCGCAACGCGTATCCGTAAATCGCAACGATAATACATAAAATCGCAACGCGTATCCGTAAATCGCAACGCGATATTTAAAGCGCCATTATAATCGCTACGCGTATTTTATTTTCAAATTACAAAAAGAATTAAGACAAATCCCGTAATCGCAACTCATAACCTAAAACCTAAATCACAACTCAGTCCCATCTCCATCTCTCACTCTCTACGGCGAAGAAATCCGTCCCCATCTCCGAAGATTTCCGTCCCCATCTCCGGCGAAATCCCTCACAACCATTCACGGTCAGAAATCCCTCACAATATTCAGAAATGGAAAATCAACCTCCGAGGGTTAGTTTTTTAATTATTTTTATTTTGAAATGTTTGCATTATTGTAGGTTTTTCATATTGAAACTGATGATAAGTTTACTGGTCATTTCAATAATAGATTAACCATTTCACTTAGATTTCATTTCGCGTTACGATTCTGTCGTTGCGATTTTCATTTCGCGTTGCTATTCTCTCGTTGCGATTTTCAAGTTAGTATTTGTCTTTGTCTTTGTTCTGTCTTTTGGTTGAAGTAATGCAATCCATTCAAGTTTCAATTTGCAGAAGAGTCGCAACGAGATAAATGAAAATCGCAACGAGAGAATGACTGTCGCAACGAGAGAATCGCAACGCGAAATGAAAATCGCAACGAGAGAATCGCAACGCGAAACCAAAATCGCATTGCGATTTTCATTTCGCGTTGCGATTCTCTCGTTGCGATTTTCATTTCGCGTTGCGATTCTCTCGTTGCGATTGTCATCTCGCGTTGCGATTCTCTCGTTGCGATTTTCATTTCAACCAAAAGACAAAACAGTGTTGCAAATTTTAGTTTCAAGAATAAACTACTACTTTTTATGTTTATTGTTTTTGGTATATCTTCACAGTGTAGTTTTTGGTATATCTAACTTGGTATGTTTATTGTTTTTGTAGAAATTTTTTCGGCTCAATTGACCTTGAGAAATAAAGTCAGCCTGGCCACTACAATTGCAAAGAAGCTTTCACCTGCTCAAAGACAATTGTTTGAGGAAACCTGCTTCGGGCCATGGCTGAGAGTACAGCATCCGGGTGGAGATGCTAATTTGACCCATTTGTGGCTTCAGACCATGACATCAAATCTACCCGACAGTATACAACGTGGTGAGGAAGAGATATGGTTTCATTTTCCACCAGCGTATACTTGCTTTGGGCGGAAGGAGTTCTGCTTAATCACTGGTCTACGATTCGGACACGATGATGTAGGCCGGTACACTCGTCATATCGCCCGCCCATCATGGTTATCCCGGGTTTTTCCGGATGAGTCAATGGAGAAGCCGAACCTACATGTCGACGACCTGAAGAAATTATTAATAAGAAAGCTGGTTTCACTCGGATGGAAGACGTCGATGTTGTCCGAGTATGCCTTCTACTACTTGTGTATGCCGGCTTTTAGGCAGAGAGGCCAGACAACCTATTCATCGGGAGCTAATAATATTGGTAGAGGACCTGAATGCATGGAATCTGTTTCCGTGGGGTTCGTATATATGGAAAGCTACCTGGACTAAGTTGTCGTCTGCCTTTGATGACCGCAAAAGTTTGCGGGGCGATGGGTCCAAATACACTTTGTCAGGCTTTGTTTGGGCCTTTAAGGTAAGAATTTCTATATAATGTTTCTAAAATTATAATTAATTATTTAACAATTACTAATTTTGTTATTATATTGTTTGTAGATTTGGATATTCGAGGCTTTCCCCAACATGCGTACATATGCAATAAAAACGTCAAATGATATTCCCAGGGCTATTTCCTGGAAGAGGAAAACTCTGTTGGATTGGGAAGACTTAATACCATATGCCACAATAAATAATGTAAGTTAACACAAATACTTTCATATAATATATAAACAAGTTATTAATAGTAGACGTTTAACTTTGTTTGAGTTTTTATATTTTAGGAGGCCAACATTCCATTACAAAGACTGACACCCACGGAGGAAGAGCTTGCCACTGATTGGTGGCAAGCTAGTCAGAATTTTTTTGATGGCACGGATGATGAGCAGCATCCACTTCCTCCAATTCGAGAGCCATCACCTCACCTAGAGCCATCACCCGATCGACCCGACTATACATCTCTAGAACGAGAGCCATCACCTATCCCGTCACATCATCGAGCCTCTTCTCCACCATCACCTCATGATAGGCGACCGGCAAAGATGCCACGACTCCTATCTCCCTGTTCTCCACCTCCACCTCAACGGGATGAGTCAAGGGAGTTACGTGATGAGGTCAATGCCTTGCGTGAGGAGATCGGTACTCTACGCGATAACGATGGTGCATGGCGTGTGGAGGTGTCAACTTTACGTGGTGAGGTTGCCGCTCTACGTGAGATGATAGTATCGTTGCAGAATGAGGTTCATACTCTACGCAACGAGGTAAGTTTAAGATTTTCCATATTTAACTTAATGATAAATTTACTCGTAATTTCACTTAGATTAGCCATTTCACTTAGATTGCTTAGTAAATTTATTCGGTTGCTGCCAATTCTGCTAAACTGTGTATTCTTTAACACTGTGAAATAGTATTTGTCTTTGTTTTGTCTTTTGGTTGAAAGTAAATTTGTTCGGTTGCTGCCAATTCTGCTAAACTGTGTATTCTTTAACACTGTGAAATATATTTGTCTTTGTTTTGTCTTTTGGTTGAAAGTAAATTTGTTCGGTTGCTGCCAATTCTGCTAAACTGTGTATTCTTTAACACTGTGAAATAGTATTTGTCTTTGTTTTGTCTTTTGGTTGAAAGTAAATTTGTTCGGTTGCTGCCAATTCTGCTAAACTGTGTATTCTTTAACACTGTGAAATAGTATTTGTCTTTGTTTTGTCTTTTGGTTGAAAGTAAATTTGTTCGGTTGCTGCCAATTCTGCTAAACTGTGTATTCTTTAACACTGTGAAATATATTTGTCTTTGTTTTGTCTTTTGGTTGAAAGTAAATTTGTTCGGTTGCTGCCAATTCTGCTAAACTGTGTATTCTTTAACACTGTGAAATAGTATTTGTCTTTGTTTTGTCTTTTGGTTGAAAGTAAATTTGTTCGGTTGCTGCCAATTCTGCTAAACTGTGTATTCTTTAACACTGTGAAATAGTATTTGTCTTTGTTTTGTCTTTTGGTTGAAAGTAAATTTATCCATTCAAGTTTCAATTTGCAGAAGAAGAAATAGTTTACTTTCGCAACACGAAACTTAAAATCGCAACGCGAAACCAAAATCGCAACGCGAAATGAAAATCGCAACGACAGAATCGCAACGCGAAACCAAAATCGCAACGACAAGATCGCAACGCGAAACCAAAATCGCATTGCGATTTTCATTTCGCGTTGCGATTCTTTCGTTGCGATTTTCATTTCGCATTGCGATTCTGTCGTTGCGATTTTCATTTCGCGTTGCGATTTTGGTTTCGCGTTGCGATTTTAAGTTTCGTGTTGCGAAAGTAAACTATTTCTTCTTCTGCAAATTGAAACTTGAATGGATTGCATTACTTCAACCAATAGACAAAACAAAGACAAATACTAACTTCAGGGTATTAGTTTGAAACATATTTTTCTTTGTTATCTGATGCATTTTGTGAACTATGATAGAATAATGACTTGGGTGAATACAATGCAAGTTTGAAACATATTTGTCTTTGTTTTCACTGTTTAAATATCATGTGTTTATTTACTGATTTTTGTATTTAATTATTTAGCGGCCCGATAGAGTGGATGCTTTACGTCGGGTTATGCTTGCACGACGGAGTTCACGCATCAGACAGCGTGCACGTGCTATTAAGTCTCCGTACACCCCAATAGTGCGAAGACACCGCAAGAAGAAGCCCGACTCGCCTGTCATCCCTCAAGAGTCCACTCCTATCGTTGAAGAGGCCCCCCATATCATTCCTCGAGAGTCCCCTCCCACCGTTCAAGAGGCCACTGTCATCATTGAAGAGGTCCCTCCCACCATTCAAGAGCCCGATTCACATGGCGTCATATGTAGGCTTCTTGAGAAACCCTCTGACGTGCCGGACATGATGGATTCAAGTTGGCTCTCGTATGAGTTACCGGCCAGTACCATACCGGTATCTGAAGAGGAGAGGGAACAACTACCGGACACAATTTTGGATAACACCCTTTGGGCTAAGACCGCAGTTGATTTTTATCTACATGAGCGGAGCAAGGGGTGTTTCACTGACATATGCAAGCTCACCGATGATATCTTTTTGTTGCTTGAACGGCCTTGGTGGGGCGTATTATTAGGGGTCGAAGACAATGGCTATTTCGATGGGGGGGTAAGTCTTATATTTTTCTTATATTTCAATTTGATTAATTTTTTTTTAAATTTATGTAAGTCACTAATATATGTCTTTTTTTGTAAAACAGCATATCGATGCGTGGGTGACACGTCTTCTAATAATAAGAAAACTTAAGAAAAATAAAAATATACGATATACAATAATGCCGACGTCTTTTCACGCCGTTCACTTGAAGAATGCACGAGATGAATCATTTGATTTGGGCAATGGACAAGCTAAACTTTATCCTGCATGGTGGGAGGTCGATAAGGTTAGTATTTATTTTAGATTGAGTTTAAAGGTTTTATGAAATAAGTGCGCAAATGAATGAATTATTACTTATGATTGCAGGTGTTTATCCCTGTTTTGGAACGTAAACATTGGATTCTCGTCGAGCTTCAGCTCCCATCCCTTAAGACAATAGTGTATGACAGCATGATAAATTACATATCATTGGCTGATTTAAGAGATGTTATTAAGGGATGGAGCTCTCATTTGGCTAAATTCTTGGATGCGATCAATTATTGGACTCGTTCTGGAAACAAGAAGCCAAAGAAGCTCAATATTACAGTTATTAGAGACGAGACCGCGCCACAACAAACGAGCGGAGCCAGAGGAGATTGTGGTCCTCTCGTATGCTTGGCGTTGGAGCGTTTGACGACGGGAAGCATCAAGTATCTACCTCCACCGATAGAGATAAAGCTGCAGTAGGCTTGTGGTTTCGGCATTATATGGCTAAATCGATATATACGAGACGCTGCCTACCTGCATCCGCGTTATAAAAATGTCCATAAACAATTGGTAAGTTTATATACTTATAAATGAAAATGTTTGGTTAAGTAACTAGAATTCAATAATTTGCGTAGAAAGTGTTGTTTGAACAAATGTTTGGTTTCTGCAGGTTAATCTCAGAAGTGAACTGCGTGAAAATGATGTCGAGCTGCAAAAGTTGATTCAATAGTTTAATTGATTGTTTTTTGATTGTTTAATTGATTTGTAAAAGTTGATTCAATAGTAGATGATCAGAAATAAGAATTATTGCTTATTTTTGATTGTTTAATTGATTTGTAAAAGATGATTTGTAAAAGTTGATTTGTGTAATTGATGCGAACATAATTCTTATTTGTGCTTGTTTAATTGATTGAAATGTAATGGTTGATTTTGTTGATTTCAATCTGCATTATGTTGAAGGCAAAAATGACTATCGCAATGCGAAATGAAAATCGCAATGCGAAATGAAAATCGCAACGAGAGAATCGCAATGCGAAATGAAAATCGCAATGCGGAAATGAAAATCGCAATGCGTTTATAATTTCGCATTGCGATTATCTCGTTGCGATTTTCATTTCGCATTGCGATTTTCATTTCGCATTGCGATTCTTTCGTTGCGATTTTCATTTCGCATTGCGATTTTCATTTCGCATTGCGATTTTCATTTCGCATTGCGATTTTAATTTCGCATTGCGATTCTGTCGTTGCGATTTTCATTTCGCATTGCGATTTTCATTTCGCATTGCGATTCTCTCGTTGCGATTTTCATTTCGCATTGCGATTTTCATTTCGCATTGCGATTCTCTCGTTGCGATTTTCATTTCCGCATTGCGATTTTCATGTTGGGATTTTCATTTCGCGTTGCGATTGTATTTTCCGTTTTGCGATAGTCAAATGCATGCCTAATAGTGATAACAACTGAATAACAAGAGTTGGTTAAGTCAAAATGGTTGGCCTGAGTCATTAATTCAACTGAAAATGTTAAAAGTTCACACATAAAATCCACATAATACAACGTTTGCATTTAAAAATCACCTAAGTTAACAGTCTCAAAAGGTGAAGCCAATCGTGATTGGGATTTTAAAGATGATTGCCTTTTGCTTGACACCATATGAGCTTTGGATTTTGATGAGGATCCATATTTTGGTAGAGGAAAAGATGATTTTGATGGCACTGGTGATCCACATGTCAACCTTGTATGACCACTTTCCTTGCACCGACTACATGTCGATCTCTTCTTCTCTTCACCCTTAGACGGTATACGATCGTGACTTTTGGTCGGCCAGGTAGCCTTCTGTCCATGGCTGGTGGCAAAACTGTTTGTAAGTCATCTGGTATGTCCCACTCAGAAGGATGTGGAATAGGGTAGACAATCTCGGCATAAGTCTGTCGATAAACTTCTGTAGTGTAGCAATCCATAGCGTATGCGCTTGAATCATCTTGGTTTAAATGAAGAGCAACTTTTATAACATGGCCACACGGATAACCAGATGTTTGCCATTTCATACAACTACACGTCTTTGCATTTAGATCGACTAGCCCATTTAAGTTATTATCCAGTACTTGAAACAAAGTGTTTGAACATGGTTCAACTCTCCATGACGTTGACTTCACAACACGTTTCGTTATCTTTTTTTCAGTCCATGGTGTAACACGATGTTCCAATGTTCCTGTAAATTTAAATAAACAATACTTAGTAAAATATATAAATATGATAAGTTACGAATTCAAAGAAATAATACCTGCATGGTTTCTTTTCTTGTAGTACCACTGTTGAATAGAGGCTCGAAAAAACTCCATTAACATAGTAATGGGTAATTTCCGGGAATGACGACTTAGAGCGTTGATTGATTCTGCACTATTAGACGTCATGAAACCATATCTTGCTCCAAGTTGATGTACTCTTGACCATCTTTCAAACCCGACATCTTCTAGTGTTTGAGCACACTGAGGCAAAACACGTCTTAAACAATTTATATGCTTATTGAAATCCACTTCCCGATAAGCTTTTACAGCCTTCCAGTATGTCCATTTGTGCTTTTTTATACCAGCAGACCTTGATTTTAGATTTCTATACAAATGAACACCACAAAGTCCATGAAAAGCATCTGGGAAACACCTTCTAACAGCGTTGTCAATTGAGTTTGCCCTATCGGATATGATTGTCAGATTGCTAATAGGACCTATGCAATCCCTAAGATGCCCCATAAACCATGTCCATGAATCAGAGGTTTCAGATTTGCCAACCCCGTAAGCTATTGGCAATATCCCATTGTTAGCATCCATGGCTACTGCTAATAAGTTTACTCCAAGGTATCGACCTTTCAAATGTGCTCCGTCAACTATAATAACTGGGCGCATGCAAGTAATAAACGAACGAATCTACAAAATAATATACACAAGAAATATAATCATTTAAATGTGAAATGCATGTAACTAACAAAAATGAGTCAACAAAATTATATTGATTTACTAACCGTAGCACCAATGGCGATAAACAGCAACTCAAAGCGTCCATCTCTATCTGTTTTGATATGAGTTACCGACCCAGGATTTTTCAGCTTTAAATTGTGACAATAAGCCGGCAGTTGGGCAAACGATGCTTCTGGCGACCCCCTCAACAATTCCAAGGCATAACATTTGGCTCTCCAAGCTTGAGAATATGATATACTAATCTTGAACTGAGCATTCATGTCAGTCATAATTTCATGTCCCCGATATACCCTGCCATTCAAAAACATTAACTCAGCCAGAAAACCACCCAACACCTTTTTGTTTGCCTGTCTATGGTGAGGAAAAACTTGGGTTCTTGAACATGTATGTTTATCAATAAAAGTCCTAACTTGAAACATTTTGCAATCTTTTATTCTCTTTGCAATCATACGCCACGTACAGTTTTTGTCAATCATACACCTTGTTTCGAAACGATCTTTGCTTGATTTGTTAACTTTTAGTTGATAGCCATCTTCCACACATTTCGTATATAAAGCTATCTTCAAGTCTTCCTTTGTATCAAAACAATCATCTTTCTTGATACGAATAACTTTTGTGTAACAATCAACTGCTTTCTTTATCAACTCTTCTTCCGGTATCTGAAGTAATTCTGGCATATTCCAGTTATACGCCCGTGGCATTTTCTTTTCTTCGGGGACTTTTTCTTCTTCTTTTTCTTCTTCAGGATTATATGAATTACAGAATGGATGTTCAACATGTTCATTCACAGTCGTAACTTCCTCCTCATTATCATCAACATTACATTCTTCGGCAACGGCTGTTTCATCATCAAAATTCGGGTATTGACCAATATCAATATCATTACACGCATGGTCTGTTTCTTCTTCTGAAACATCATCAAAATCCGTGTATTGACCAATATCAAAGTCCGGATATTGACCAAGACCAAATTTCGAATACTGACTAGTACTCACAATTTTTTCTGTTGGCTCATCATCGTCTAACTGGTCAATACGAAAACCGGAATTTGGTGCTGAAAGTTGATTGGGATTTGGATTAGAGAAAGGTTGTGGGTTTTGAGAAAAACTTAGTTGATTACTACCCGCTACTGACCCAACAATACTACTTCTAGGTTCAACAACATACAATGTAACATCATCTTGTGAAACACTAATGTAAGCAATGAATCGTTCAACATCTTCATTGTCGGTTAACAAATAAACTTTACCATTTCTCTGATAAGATAGCCTAAATCCACTTAGGGGCTCTAAATTCAATTTATTTGAAACACGTAGCATTAGAGTTTCATAAGTTAACTTTTGTAAAGACAATTTTAGTTGAAGATTCATGGGTAAAGGCATATATTGTAAAACACCATGAACATTATCCCATGACCCTCCAAAACACAAATCTATCCAAACATGATCAACATTAGATGATTTCATGGTTGTAAATTAATTTACTAAACAGACGAGCTGCGAAACTAAAACCTGTTGCCGGATTGGGAAGGATGTCGTTGGATATAGGAACGGATGTCGCCGGAGAGAGTGATAGATGGAGATGGAATGAGTTGCGATTTAGGGATTTAGTTTATGATTTCAGTGTTATATACCCAAAATTTCAGTGTTGTGATTTACAGATTCTCGTTGCGATTTACGGATTATCGTTGCGATTTACAGATTCTCGTTGCGATTTACGGATTATCGTTGCGATTTACGGATACGCGTTGCGATTTACGGATTATCGTTGCGATTTACGGATACGCGTTGCGATTTACGGATACGCATTGCGATTTACGGATACGCGTTGCGATTTACGGATACACGTTGCGGTTTACGGATACGCGTTGCGATTTACGGATACGCGTTGCGATATACGGATACGCATTGCGATTTACCCATACGCGTTGCGATTTACGGATACACGTTGCGATTTACGGATACGCGTTGCGATTTATGTGTTCGCGTTGCGATTTTCATATTCGCGTTGCGATTATGGAAAATCGCAATGCGAATTTGTACTATCGCATCGCGATTTTCAAGAATCGCGTTGCGATTTTGGAAACTGATTTGCGATTCTGGGGATCGCGTTGCGATTTTTATTTCGCGTTGCGAATTTGTTGGTCATTTTGGCAAATCCAAAAAAGTTGGTTAAAATCGTATATTATAACTTTTTTTTGGTCACTGAGGCGATTTTCTCTATTAAATATAAGTAAAAAAATTAATTTCTTAACCTTAAAAGGAAAAATATTCAAAAAGGGGTTAAATAATTAAATATAATCTACCATATAAATGAAGAAATGGATTAAAAATAAGAATTTTAATTAAAAAGCGATATATTTACCTTTATTCAAGGATAAATTACACTTTTAATATTTAAATCATTATTTTTGTTCTATTTTGATAGTTAAGTTTTATTTTTTTTAAAAATTATACTTAACATTTAGTTTAGACATGTCACCATAAGATTATGTTACATCATCATTGAAAAAATATAAAAAAAATATCGTGTTAACCGTTCTTATAATTATTTAACAACAACATTAAAGTTTAGATGCTAATAATAGTTGAAGTATTAAATATATAGTTTATTCTATATAATATTTCTTTAAAAAATCATAATATTTGTATCTTTATACTATTGATTAAAACCAGGGACGGAGACTTGAAATTTTAGAAAATTAGTAGTATTAATTTTCTCTAAACATTTTAATATTATAGTTTAGCCTTTTAATATTTGGTTAACACGGATCGAGGACCCTGTCATAACTAGCATTTGAAAGCCGCTCTTCTTCGCTACTATGGCCTGCACGCCAATTGGGAATGAAACATTGATGCAGCGTTGTTGTATGTAAAACCATGAAAAATAAAGACATATTTTTAACGTAACATTAAGCAATACTTCAAATGTTACAGACTAAATATGGACAGAAAAAAAAAACACAGCCCATAATTGATACATACAATGTCATTACATATACTCCAAACAACTTTTGTTGCTTCGAGTACGCGCATCCGACTTACATCTGATAAGTACATGGATACAAGTCTCCAAAGACCACATATTTGAACAAGAAAATAAAAATTAAACATACCGTCTTGAGTACGTACATACTTGTACCCAAATCCGAGTAACAAAGCTTCGGAACCTTTCGACTCTGTGCCTATAAAACCCCTTTTCTTCACAAACCTGGTCAAATTCAATAAGCAACATACTTGGCTGCAACCAAAGCAGCTAGAGATGTATATATATGCATCTTTCGTTTTCTTTTTACGACAAAGTTACTCCAGTGATTAGCAGGCAATGGGGCATGCGGTCGGTTTTACAGGAGGAACGATGTTAGCAGCTGAAGGTTTGATGCCGGCAGCGATTTCGAGACGTTCCCATGTTAGTTTCCTCTTCTCGGTTGCCTCGTTTAAATGGGAGTTTTCTTCTTCCAACTTACGCTCACAGGCAGCCACGAGCTCTTCGTCCATCTCAAACAATGTCTTTCTTGTGTTTTTTGTCAGGTTAAGGACTGTTTGGTTCCAATGGTTCCGGGAATTCCGCTCAAGGGCCGGAAATACGAGAGGAAAAATCACCTGACGGTTATGCCTGATTAGATTAAGGACGCGCTCATTGTTCCATAGCATGTGGGCTCGTTCAGCAACCTGAAATACATATCCAGACATCATAATAGGAATATGGCAGCCAAAGAACCCTTCAAGTACATGAAGAAAACTTCGATGAAACATACTTGTATCAATCTCTCACACGCCCAAGTCCGAGTAACATGGTAAATCACCATTTAATTAGTTTGTCTGGTTAATAAACATTCTTCATCGAGTATATAGGAGAATAATCGATAGGCTAATAGAAATGCTAACACCGACAAAATGAAACCGGGTTTTGCGATTAAAATCGTACTAGCTCACACTTAGCTATATCTTTATCCTAAATAGCCATGTACAACCATAATTCTTAACTTACGAATTTTAAATCGAACCCCACTCATTCTCTATCTCTTTCCAATAGCATGCAGCCAATAAAAGAGACATAAATAAAGTGTACTCCGAGGGAATTCTCGTTAGCAGGATGATCACAATGTAGATCAGATTGAATGCTATACCAGCTTTTAGAACCATACACAATCTACAATGTCAAAACATGACGGAGGTTCTCGATTAAAAAAACGATAAAAGTTCTCTTTAATGTAAACATTTATCATGGTAATTTGAAGAGGAAAATTACCTGGTAATGGAAGCTGTTTAAGCAGCACGCAATACGCAGGAACAGTGGAACCATGATCTTTTGGAAGTCAGCCATGCTAGTCATCTCCAAAATCTCTTCTAATTCACTTATAAACATCAATTCCTTTTGGCTATTCGTAACCGGCCAATACTTTAACAGTCCCGTAATCACGCTATTAGCTAACTTCGGATCCTTGTCTACAAACTGTACAACACAGTATGTTAATTGCTGATGATAAGCACCCACTGATTTCGGTTTGTGTAGAGGAATGAGGGCTCGACATAGAAACATCTTGTGCTCCTCCTTCAACGGTAAAGCGAATCCGCTGATAATACTTCCGAAAATCTCCAAGAGCTCACCAATGCCGCTATGCCGTTCGGTTTCATAAAGGAAACTATAGATGATATTGCTAACAGCTTTTCTTATAAATGGCCTGTGCACCGTGAATTTACCATAAATCCCATGCAGAATTGTTTTCAAACAGTCTCTTTCTCGGGGGTCCTCGGACTCAAATAGGTCAAGTAATCTCAAAATAAAAGAATGATCCATGTACTTTTTTGCCACCTTCACATCAAGAGAATTATAACCGATAAATTGAAGAAGCAAATCATATACAAGTTGCAGACTGGACCAGCCAGGATCAAACATTGGCTCTTCATCGTCCACTTCACCACTAGCGGTATTAGATCGATATTTAGGTGGAAAAACTCGAAACAGGTTAATGGCACACATTTTACACATTGCAGCAATTGCTGGTTCGTTGAACTTTGCACACCCTGAAGAAACAAAATCGACAAGCTCTATCAATGTTTGGCGCTTAAGATCTTGCTCAGTAGTAGTTTTACCCGGATCGCTGGAATTGCAAACTTCACAACAGAGGTTCAATTTACTGATAAACAGGTTTGGTTTCTGTGGATTTGAAACATCGTTGAAAGCCAGATTCGGCTCAACTGCCTCCGATCCAGCCATAATGCTAGAAGGAAAAACAGCTGAGGACACCCGTTTAACAACACGTAGTCGACTTGAAATTTTATTCCCGAAATTCGTACATTGAACTCCATCATCCGAGTTAGAAGTACGGTCAACAGAATCAGTCCCAACTGAATCTAATGAGTCGGATCTTTGCGACTTCCGAGGTAGTTTTCTTAGAAATTGTTTGAGCATGATGCCAATAAGTTAACTCCCACCAAGACAAACTTCCTGAATTAGATTACAACAGTTACGGACTTACAGTGATTTGACCAACAATACGAAATTACAAATTGTAAATGAAATAAAAAGGACGACATCTATATACTAGGGAAAGAAAAATAAGATCAAGAACACCGAGATGCATTATGTAATGGTAATTTAGCAAATAATGGATCCACTTGCAATATTTTCAACCAAGCTAAAATCTTAACAGGCCTTGATTCTGGTTGACAAATGTATTCATGGGGTCAAATTGAAAAGCTAACAATCACAATATTCATTGCAGCAAATAAGGAATTCGGGAAATCTCGAAAAATCGCCATGATTCTTGACTAGTTAAGGAAAAGCTGGAGTGTCTAACAACAACCAGATGCTAGAAATTTAAGCTGTTCTTCAGAAATGGCAAACCAAATCAAGCTAAAGCACTCACTTTGATGCTATCAAACTTGAAAAGTAAGTTCCCCATAAACAAAGTCATCAACTCTAGAAAGAAACAAGGGCCTGATAGCAGCAAAAGATGGATTTTTTTTCATAGGAAATCTCATATAAACTCCAGATCTGATAAATAAAGTGAAAAGGAGAGTAAATCAACAAAGATCTAGCACCAAATCACAAACGGAAAGAAACCCAGATCTCATTTAGCAGTAAAAAGCTACTTTTTAACTAATAAAACTACGAGCCATCATAAGAAAGAATCAGCACAAAAATGAAAAATGCCATCATCAAGCTTATAAATTTACTCAAATATTTCGAACCAATCATGCAATTAAGCCAATAATAAATCCATAAGAGAGGGAAGTGGAAAGAAACCTGTGATTGTTCAGCTGTAAAAGGGGTTTTTTAACAAAGAAGGAAGTGAAAAGGAAATACTCTGAAAAAGGTTTAGACTTTAAATAAAAGGAACAGCATTTAGATTTCTCATGAGTTTCAGGGTCAGGGAAGAAATGGGGTTGGAGTTTTGAGTTTGAAAGTGATGAAGTGGTCTTGGCTCTCCATGAAAGATCGACAGTCTGAGCTCCTTGATCGAAGATAATGATCAGTGTGGCATTTTCTGAGAAGGACATATGTTAAATTTCCATTTTTAAAAAAAAAAATCTTTAATAATTACCATTATAGTAATAGTAATAATGAGTATTAACGATTAATGATTAAGTTGGGGTCCTGTTGTTTAGTAGCACAATTATAGTCATCCCTTTGAGTATTTGTGAACGAAATCATGGTCAAGTAAAGAAATTCTTTAGGTTATACTAAGACATTTTTGTTCATATAAATGAACTTTGCCTTCATTAATTTAAACATTCATGCCAAGACATTCACAAACTACTATATATTTCACTCCATTTTAATAACTCTTAATTTTTGTTTTGTTAAATTATTGTTTTTATTTAGGCAAATCCTTATTTCAAGTGAAGATTATTTAGTATAATCATTTATATTTTGTTAAAAATATTACAATAAAAAGAGACATTAACATTGATGAGACACTTAAAATAGAAAGATAATATGTATATAATGTGTCAAAAACACTTAATTATACGAACATGAATCAAACATCAATAATAGAACATATGCAAGGGTCTTGGGGCAGTTTTACAGTATGACACCTTAATATAAGGTTAAAATAAAATGTTACCGGTTTTGTTATTGTTTAAATAATAAAAACGGTAAAAATTACCGATAATATTATTATTTTTACTTAAAACATCATTTTTTTAATATTTTCGGTCATTTTTTAGCGCCTAATAATGTTTTCGGTTATTTTTTTATCGATTTTATTATTTAAACAATAACAAAACTGATAACGTCTTATATTAACCGTATATTAAAATTATCGCACGTAATCATTCTCGAGTATCTTGTCACTCCACATTTAAAAGGGAACTGAAGAAGGAAGTGAATAACTCCTTATAAACCCATCAAGAAGCACTTCCCTTCTCGATGTGAAATGTATGTTTTTTCATTTGTTAAGCATTATTAATATATATAATTTATTAACCAATTAATCTCGATTAGATATTATAAAATTCAATGTAAAGATAACATTTCTAATCGAATTTGTTTAATTCAAAAAATTAAAATTCAATCTTTGAATAATTCCTAATTATTATTAAATAAAATTTTAATATATAAAATATATACTATATTTAAAATATTGATAATATATTTCTTTATTGTTAAATAGTTTATATATTCATTTTCTACATAATAAAATATAAAACAAGCATTACATTAATATATCAAAATGTACAATATTTTAAATTCAATTAAAATAAGAATAAATACAAATACGATTATTTACATGGATTCGTTTTGATCCATGCTTTACCCGCAGTGTGTAAAACGTAAAAGAAGGTAAAAAGTCAAACGGAAGATAAAAGTGGGACCTAGATGTCGTCAACTTTAAAGTCAATGCGAGAAATGAATATCCGCCACGTAGGTGCCAATTAATGAATGTCGGCTACGTGTCCCTTTTATATTCGTAGAATGAGTTTTTTCCTTCTTTCCTTTCTCACTGAGGAAATCCTTAAGTACGGTTGCCGGCGGTAGCGGTTTCACCGTTTAAGGTTCTCGGCCGAGGCTTCTACAAGGCCAACAATATTTTAAACAACTGAAAATAAAGTAAATCTAGCTAGTATCATTCAACTTTATATCATTAAATTTTCCATTATTTCAATTATAGTATTAAATTTTAATTTTTAATTATATTATATTAGAATCTAAAATTTTAACGGTACAATGAGATGGATAAATATATCACTTTGATGACATAGATAAAATAATCTCCGTGGGTATGGAGAATGCTATTATTACTAAAGATGTATTGATTTTACTACAAAACTTGAAAAAAAATCGATTTTAGACAATCGATTTTTCTTGCCTTTGTTGACAGCTAATAGTCATATGTCACTTATTGATATTCTTAACAAGATTAATATGAAAATGTTTTATCATCAAATTATTTTTTCATGAAATTTACTTAAAATCTACGAAAAACAATCTAAAGGTTAAACGTGCTAATACTCCAATTTCCTATGAGGGTAGGATGATGAAGATAATTGCGAGGTATGTTATCCTTCTCAAAATATTATTTCTCACTGTTCAGATTTTCGAATAAACAATTTGAACGCCTCGAATTTGAGAAAGTCCCCCAAACCCCTAAAAATAGTGGATTTTTTTGTTTAATTTCTTCAAATTTGGATAGGTTTCATGAAAGATTGATCATACGAGAATAAATATGAGTGAAATGTGAACATTGTGATACTAATCTTGCCGTAAATGAAAATTGATGATGGGCGACGATTCTTCCGACGACATGAAAACAGTGTTGTGCATAAAAGTAAATTGTTTAAAAGTTTAGTACCTTAAACGATATCGTTTTAGGCCTCAATAGCCCATACTAAAACGATGTCATTTTATTCATGTCATCATGTGATTTAAATTTCAACAACTCAATAGTACAATTAAAGTTAAAATCAAAATTTAATGTTACAATTAGAGCAATTGAAAGTTTAATAGTATAAACTTAATGTTTAATGGTATGTAATGTGGTTTACCCACAAAAAATCACAATAAATGTGGAAAATTACAAAAACGAAATTAACATCACAGGTATTTTAATAACACATTTTAGGAGTATATATATAAAAAATCAATAAAGAATAACTAAACCTGCTCCTCAGGCACGTTGCTGTTTGCTATTTTCCTTGGATTCTTCTTGATTCAATTAAGACGAAAGTATAGAAAGAGAGGAAGAAAGAATAAAATAAGAGCTAATTACATAGAAGCTTATGCATATATATATTCTCCACATAGCAATGTCAATCAAAGTAATGAGACTACTGCACATCCAGCAATGGTTCAGAAACTTGGATTCCTAGGCGCTTTCGGGTAGAATTTGACCCACAGTACCAGAATTTTCGGATTTCTTAGGCCTCCACCGAGTCCTTCCTCTTACGACCTCAGACCCGTCTTCAAGACGGAGCAAGTGCTGGCACTCGATTTCGTTGAGACTCACCGAGTTCCCATCACCATGGTCAGAGACAGCAGTTAGTGACTGCAGCACGCTGTCCCTCTCACACTCCCTCCTGTACTCCAGTGTCATGGAAGATAGCTCGTGAGACTCCAACATTGGCAATGGGGCACTCTGCAACCAGTATTAGTTTCCGCTTAAAATGCATGCAAAATTGGTGAAAGCCGGGAGAAATACTAATATCGAAGAGAGGGATTGGGGATGAATCAGCAGAAATGGGGGAGGATCGTGCGAATTTAGGGATTGTAAGGAGGTTAGGGATTTAGAAATCATATGAGGAATTGGGAATGAAAGGAAGGCATGCGGATGGAGTAAAATAGTTGGGCTTATCCAGACTTAACCCTTTTAATTCACATGTGGGCTTTTCGTTTTGGGCTTGATTCTATTAAGATAAAATCTGGACAGAGGTTGGGTTGGTGAGTCAGCACCTAAGCAGTTATTTTGTTAGACAGCTGGTATTTGTTAGATATATAATTGTACCAGAGATCTGTAAGGGATTTTATGAATGAAGAATACACGTTTTCTGTATCTATTGCTTTTCTTCTATTCTCTGAAATCTCTAAATTCTTCTACCATTTTATCCTAAAACATAACAAATTGGTAATCAGAGCTGAGTTTTAGTGATCCAAAATCAAATTTTCACGCTGGGAAAGACAAGAAAAATGAATAAAACTGGAATCACAGAAGTACCAGAACAATCAGCAGTGGAGGTTAAGGAGGAGACGTTACCTTCTTGGTGGGCGGGGCAGAAAGAAGAGCTGGAAGGGAGGATTCAAGCATTGGAGGATGGAATGACTGAAAACAGGGGGTATTTATAGAGGATCCTACAGTTGGTCAATCAAGCAGCTGAGGAGAAAGATTCACCTCAGTCAGTGAAGAGTCAACCAACAGTAGCTGAAAAACAGAACAAAAATGGAGGCAAACAACCATGTTTGATTACGGTCCTTAATGAGCATGAGAAGTATACTTTTCAACCTAATGAACCGGGGATATTAGCCTCTAAACCTGTAGGGTTTACTGGTCCTTTAACTTTTAATCAGAAATTGCAAGAAGAAAATGTTATGGACAGTTCTAGTGATGTTAAAGTGGACAATAAGGGTTTATTTGGAAGTTCAGGGCCTATTTTACCTCGACCTAAATTAGAGCTGCAGATGTTTGATGGCAGTAATCCTAGAGGATGGGTCAGAAAATGCCAAAAATATTTTAATCTTTTGGGAGTTCCTGAAGAACAAAAATTAGATGTGGCTGCAATGTATTTAATGGGAAAGGCTGAGGTTTGGTTTGATGACTATATTATGCAAAAGCATAGAGTAACTTGGCATGAATTTGAAGCTGATTTGTGTCATAGATTTTGTGACAGAAACTATTCAGATATCATTGAAGAATTTAATAAGTTGATGCAGAAGGGAAGTGTAGAGGAATATCAAGAAAAGTTTGAGGAGCTAAGACCCTACTTACTGCAACAGAATGTGCATTTGGGAGAAGATTACTTTGTTTCCAGTTTTATCAGTGGTCTCAAAGAAGAATTAAAACATAAAGTGAAGGTGTTAGAGCCCAAGAAACTATCTGAAGCGTACAGATAAGCAAAATTGTATGAGCTAGCCAATGAGATTGAAGGGAAGAAGTATAAAATTTCTAACAAAATTTTTTCTTACACCCCTTCAAGTAGTCAACAAGGCAGTGGAAATAGAGGTTTCCTACCTTGGACAGTTCCTCCTAATATCAATACAAAGCAGAGTTTGGTGGAATATAGGAGGGCACATAATTTGTGTTTCAAATGTGGGGAAAAGTTTATTCCTGGACACCAGTGCAAGGATAGACAATTGAACTGCATGGAAGAAGCAGAAGAAATTGCTGAACAGGAATTGATTGAAGGAGAATCTGGGGAAGTGGAAGAAGCAGTAAAGGAAGCCTTGGAAATTTCTATTAATGCTATTACAGGGAATGTGGGGCATACTACTTTGAGAATTCAAGGTTCCATCAGAGGCAAACCTATTAGTGTGTTGATTGACAGTGGCAGCACTCACAGTTTTGTGACTCCTAAATGGGCTAAAGAAGGAATAGAGGTAGTTAATACTCAGCCACTAGTTATTACAGTAGCTAATGGTGAAAATTTGTTTAGTACTGCCAGAACAAATAATGTGAGTTAGAAGATGCAAGGATATGAATTTCAGCATGATTTCAGAGTATTGTCATTGGGAGGCAGTGATATGGTATTGGGGGTGGACTGGATGGAGGAGTTTAGCCCTATACTGATGGATTTTAAGGCAAAAACTATTAGTCTTGAGAAGGATGGAAAGTCTGTTGTGATTAGAGGTACTCAAAAATTACCACTAATCAGACCCATAACAGGTGAAAAATTTCAGAAATTGGTGGAAAAAGATGTTGAATTGACTGGAGAAATGTATTTGTTAAGTGCTGAAATACAAGATAGTTTAATTCCTCTACCTTTGCAAGAATTATTGGCAGAGTTTAAGAAGGTGTTTGAGGAACCAAAAGGGATGCCTCCTAGGAGAAAACATGATCATGCAATTGTTTTGAAACAAGGAACACATCCAATCAATTTAAGACCCTATAGATTTCCTTATCATCATAAAACTGAAGTGGAAAAGCATATTGCTGAGATGTTATCCTCTTCTATCATACAAGTAAGTAAAAGTCCTTTTGCTTCTCCTTGCCTGCTTATTAAAAAGAATGATGGAACTTGGAGATTCTGTGTAGACTATAGACAACTTAATTCTGCTACAGTTAAAAATAAATTTCCTATTCCTATAGTAGAGGACCTATTAGATGAGCTACATGGAGCTACTTTCTTTTCAAAGATTGATTTGAGATCTGGTTATTGGCAAATCAGGATTAAAGATGAGGATATTCTTAAAACTGCTTTTAGGACTCACCAAGGGCATTATGAATTTAAGGTTATGCCTTTTGGACTTACTAATGCTCCAGCTACTTTTCAAACTTTGATGAATGATCTATTTGGAGCTTATTTAAGAAAGTTTGTTCTTGTATTTTTTGATGATATTCTGGTTTACAGTGCTAGTATGGCAGAACACAAACAACATTTGAGAATTGTGTTAGAAATTTTGTTGAAGAATCAGTTATATGCCAAAAAGAGTAAATGTTTTTTTGGGCAGCAACAAGTGGAGTATTTGGGGCATCTCATTTCAGTTAAAGGAGTGGCAACTGATCCTACTAAAATTAAAGCTATGCAACAATGGCCTCTTCCTAAGAACCTAAAAGCTTTGAGAGGATTTTTGGGTCTCACTGGGTACTATAGAAAATTTATAAAAGGGTATGGAGAATTGAGTAAACCCTTAACAAACATGCTGAAAAAAGAAGGATTTCATTGGTCTACTGAAGCCAAAATAGCTTTTGAGAAATTAAAGGTTGTTATGTGTGAAGCTCCAGTTTTGGCTTTGCCCAATTTTGAACAAAATTTTTTTTTGGAGACTGATGCTAGTTCAAAGGGAATTGGGGTTGTCCTATCTCAGGCAGGCAGACCTATAGCTTACTTGAGTAAGGCTTTGGGCCCTAAACATACAGATCTTTCTATTTATGAAAAGGAATATTTGGCTATCCTAATGGCAGTATCACACTGGAGACATTATTTGGAGAGTGGGTCTTTCGTAATCAAAACAGATCATGAACCCTTAAAACATCTTCTAGAGCAGAAATTAACTACAGCTATACAGAAGAAGGGTCTTACAAAGTTACTTGGGCTTGATTATACCATTCAGTATAGGAAGGGTAAATCTAATAAGGTGGCAGATGCACTTTCTAGGCAGCAGATTGATTCTGGAGAATTTTTACAGTTGGGGGTCACAATTATCACTCCTACTTGGGTAAATGAAATTGAAGAAAGTTATGAAGCTGATGTCATAGCTCAAGAAAAAATTCCCGTTATGGTTCTTCAACCAGACAGTATAGAAGATTGGAAGTTAACTAAAGGAGTTTTATATTTTAAACACATGATTTATGTTGGCAGCACAGGAGACCTTAGACAGAAGATAATTGTGACTTTACATGATTCCCCACAAGGAGGACATTCAGGTATTCAAGCTACATATCAGAGAATTAAATCTTATTTTTTCTGGCCAAGAATGAAGATTATGACTCAAGAACATATTAAGCAGTGTGATATTTGTCAGAGGACTAAAATTGAGCATATTCCTAAACCTGGGCTATTACAGCCTATTCCAGTTCCAAATAATGCTTGGGAGGTGATAACAATGGACTTTATTGAAGGGTTACCACCTTCAACAAAGTACAAGTGTATCCTGGTGGTAATTGACAAATTTACTAAATATGCTCATTTTTTGCCTTTATCTCATCCCTACACAGTGGTGGAGGTTGCTAGAGTGTATCTTGATCAGGTTTATAAATTGCACGGTCCTCCTAAGGTTGCTATTTCTGACAGAGATAAGTCTTTCACCAGTTTATTTTGGCAAGAGTTACTAAAGCAACTGGGGACAACTACTTATTTTAGTACTGCCTATCATTCAGAAACAGATGGTCAGACTGAAAGACTCAACCAGTGTTTGGAGCAGTATCTAAGGAGTATGTGTTTTCTAAAGCCAAATTCTTGGTCAAAGTTGCTACCACAGGCTGAGTTGTGGTATAACACTAATTACCACACAGCTTTACAGATGAATCCATTTGAGGCATTATATGGGTATAAACCTCCTAGTCTGAACTGGTCAGGTGAGTCACGGGTAGATGCAATACATAATATGATGCAACATAGGGATCAATTGAATCTATTTCTACGAGACCAATTACTCAAAGCAAGCAATCGAATGAAGCAAATGGTGGACAAAAATCGCACTGACAGGGAATTTCAGGTAGGAGATGAGGTTTACCTGAAACTTCAACCGTATAGACAAACATCTCTGGCATTGAGAAAGAATCTCAAACTGACTGCTCGGTTTTTTGGTCCTTACAAGATACAGAAAAGAATAGGTCAAGTTGCATATAAACTTGAACTACCACCAGAGTCAAAGTTGCATCCGGTGTTTCATGTCAGTTTACTTAAGAAAAAAGTAGGGACACAGGGGTTTACCTCGATAAATCCTCCAGAGGTTACATCGGATGGCCAACTAAAAGTTTACCCAGCCATGGTTTTGAATCGACGAGTGGTGAAACGAAACAATCAGACAGTCCAATAGTTTCTTATCCAATGGACGAACATGGTTTCCTCCGATGCCACTTGGGAGGATGTAGCAGTACTGAAGAATCAGTTTCCCGATTTTGATCCTTGGGGACAAGGATCGTCTGATAGAGGGGGTATTGTTATGATGGAAGGTGGGTTAGGGTTTGAAGGTATTGATTTGGGGAAAATATCGAAGAGAGGGATTGGGGATGAATAAGCAGAAATGGGGGAGGATCGTGCGAATTTAGGGATTGTAAGGAGGTTAGGGATTTAGAAATCATATGAGGAATTGGGAATGAAAGGAAGGCATGCGGATGGAGTAAAATAGTTGGGCTTATCCAGACTTAACCCTTTTAATTCACATGTGGGCTTTTCGTTTTGGGCTTGATTCTATTAAGATAAAATCTGGACAGAGGTTGGGTTGGTGAGTCAGCACCTAAGCAGTTATTTTGTTAGACATCTGGTATTTGTTAGATATATAATTGTACCAGAGATCTGTAAGGGATTTTATGAATGAAGAATACACGTTTTCTGTATCTATTGCTTTTCTTCTATTCTCTGAAATCTCTAAATTCTTCTACCATTTTATCCTAAAACATAACATACAAACGCTAACCGAAAACATACTCGTTTGCATGAAGTACATCATAATAGAAGCAATGACAGTCTTGGCCAAGGTGAAGCGACCAGCAATAGATAGAGATTGAGTTGCCCAACCCTCCAGTAAAACACCCATTTTCTCAAGTATAAAGGAGTAGTCGTTTTTTGTGAAACGGCCATGGTGAACTGGGACGCCTAAGTATTTCCCCAGCTCAGAGACTTGCTTGAAACCCAAGCGATCACATATAGCCTCCCTCATTGAAGGGCTTGTGTTCGGCAAGAAATATACAGTGGTTTTCGCTATATTGACACTATGGCCAGAGTAGTAACAGAAGCAAGCCAAAGCCAAATTGATGACATCAACATTCGGGATATCAGCTCTAGTATATAAAATTAAATCGTCAGCAAAATTTTATGAAGTATCCCAAATTTTATGAGCAACATTCTCCGAAATAAGATTACCTAAACGTTCCATAGCAAGAATAAAAAGTACAAAATAGGGGGTCTCCTTGGCAAATACCCCGATTTGACCGGAAAGATTCAGAGATCACCATTCCATTGGACTTGGAAAGATGAAGAGGTGACACAATGCATAATTATGCGAGTCAAGTTAGGCGGGAAACCAGCATCATGCAACGAATCATTTATGAAATCCCACCGCAACTTATCGAAAGTTTTCTCAAGGTCTACTTTGATTGTCATCCATCCCTCTGTTATAGATTGAGAGAAAAGAAAAGATTTAAGAGAAAAATTTTAGACGAAAGAGAGCTGATATAGAAGAAAATTCATCATTCATTGCATAAAGGATTTTTTTACAACCAAGTCTATTAATTATTTAGTTACAAGTGTCATTCATTTCATGCCAGCTGTCCCAGCTATATTACATATTGATTCCTCTCTTTCTTTTCTTTCTCAGGTATTGGGCTGCTCCTTCATACTTCCCTTCTGCTCGGCCTGCTCTTCTGATAAGGTAAGTGACCTCGTGCCTCTCATGTGGTTTAATTCTCAATTTCTGTCTTCAATCCCTATCCCTCGATCTTCATTTCCCAAATTTTCTTTGATATTTCCTCGCCGTTCCTCTTCTTCTTCTCCAATCCTGACACCCTTGTGCCCTTTTTTGTGTTGCATGGAATGAATAGTTTCCGGGTTAAGGATAATATTCTCAGTGATAAACCGACTAGAAATAAAACTGGTTTGATTGGTGGGATGAGACATGACACAATTGGTTTCAGGCGACGAACGATAAGCTTGGCGAGGATCTTGTAAATAACAGTGTACAAGTTTTTAGGTCGAAAATCCATGAAGGTTTCCGGATTATCAACTTTGAGGATGAGAACGATAACAGTTTTGTTCAGACTTGAGTCCAGATCACCTCCATTAAAAATAGACTGAATACAAGGTCAAATAGAGTTCCCAACTATTGACCACTGCTTTTGAAAAAAATCGGCATGCAATCCATCATAACCCGGAGCCTTCAAGGGGGCCATATCATTTAAAGCAGAGCGAATTTCGTCTGAAGAAGGAGTAGCATCCAAGGCTGTCCAAGTTGTCGACGGGATTAAAGGAAATTTCCCACGGCACGGAAAAGAGTCTTCATGGGGGTCATGGACCGAGAACAGCCGCACAAAATGCTGGACAGGTTCAGCTTTTAGGACTTCATGATCATGGCACCAAACACCGTCCACTTTAAGGGCAAGAATTCTGTTGCGTTGCTTTCAAATTTTTACTTTGCGATGGAAATAGTTTGTGCTGCGGTCACCGAAATTAATCCAATCATCTCAAGACCGATGGCGATAAAAGTCCCTCTTGGTCAAGAAGAGACTCCAAATCAGATAAGAGAGAAATTTCCAGATTATGGAGGAAAGAAGAGTTGCGGATTTGTAAGGCCTTTTGGACACCACGGAGACGAGCCATGACCCTTCTTTTCTGGGATCTGATGTAACCAAAAACAGATTTGTTCCAAAATTCTGCCTCTTTAGAGAATTTAGCTATAGTTTCAGTGGGATTGCCCATATCCGTCCAATTGTCTTGGACCATACGATGGAAATCATCATGCAAATGCCAACTAGACAAGTACTTGAAATGAGTAGGATTGGTGCTTTTCGGAAGATTACCAATCTGAAGTAAAATGGCCGATGATCCGAACGGACTCGGAGCAAATGATTGAGGACAGATTCCAGAAAAAGATCATCCCAATAGTTATTGCAGAGAGCTCTATCAAGACGAGCATGAGTGAGACCACAAGTCCAAGGGGGGTCGTGGAAACCCATATCCCGGAGATCAAAATCCACGAGGAAATCCTGAAAGTACTTGCAAGGGTGTGAAGAACCAAACCCACCTTTTCGATCGACAATAACAAGGGTGGCATTGAAGTCACCAGGCAGGATCCAAGGAGCCTGAATTTGAGAGGCTAAACTACGCAAATGCGTCCAAAAACTAGTCTTTTTGTGGCATTTGGGCTAGCATAAACAATTGTAGCTAAAATAGCAAGATACAAGTGATACGGCAGTGGATAAATTGAAAATGATTATAAAGGATGTCAATAGAGACGGAATCATACCAACATAATCAAATGCCTCCCGAAAAGCCAGCCGCTTCAACTCGATGGGAGTTGGGAAAGCCCAAAGCCGCAATAACGGCGTCTGCCCGAGAGCCACTGATACGGGGTTCCACAAAACCAACGATGTCAGGCTTATTGTCCCTGATATACTGTCTAACAACTGTCAAGGAACGAGAATGACCACAACCCTGTACATTCCAACATAATATTTTTAGATTCATAGGAAAAAAGTTAAAGAGATGGAGCAATACAGCTTAATCGGACATGGGAGTTTCAAGCCCCTCGTCAAAATTATCTTCATTTGCAATCTCCATAGAATCCAATTGGGTTTTCGAAGAGTCAACACGTCCAATTTTAAAAGGGTCACAGTTTGAGTTTCTCGGGTCTGGCGGTTCCCCTGAATATCCTTCACTGGTGGGATCATCAATGAGCATTCCACTATTATTTGGGACAGGGATGTTTGGGTCCAAGTTTTCTGAGACAATAACAGATGAGTGCCTTGTTTTATCAAGAGAAACTTGCTTGTGATTGAGAGAAGAGCTAGCTCCATTTCTTCAAAAGGATGGGAGGCGACGATTGGACAGATTTAAAGCAGATGAGGTAGAGTTCAATAGAGGCGTGGATAGTTGCTTCTTCAAACTAAGAGGTCCTTTGGTTTTACCATTTTTAGAGGGTTCAACGAGCTTGTCCTTGCCTTTATTGTTCATACTGGGGTGTTCTGCCAAATTGTCATTAGTATTTTCATTGTTTTGTCTTCTACCCAAATCAGTTGGTGCATCCTGTGATGGTTCTGAATCTTCTTGGACAGCGACTGGACTAAATCTAGACCGCTTTGTTGTAGCTAATTTATGGGTTATGGCTTGATTATCAATTTTCCTAACTGGTTTACACTGACGCTTTTCGACCAACATCCATGGACCGTATTTGGATTCCTCAGCAATCGGTTGTGGGGGTTCATTCTTTGTAGTTGGAGCTTCCTCGGTTGCCACCATGTTTTTCGGACAAGAATTCGAAGAATGACCATAAGTGCCACAATTGAAGCAGACAATAGGCACAGATTCATATTCGATTATCTGTGTTCGACCATTAACAATAATTTTGGAAATTAAAGGTTTATTCAAATCCACACTTACAGCCATACGAGCGAAACGGCGTCTCCTCCCGCTACCCGTTTGGTAGTCTATTCTGATAACCAAGTCAATGTTTTCTCCAATCGCTGTAATCATACTGCGTTTATACAGGGTGACGGGCAAGTCAGGAAGACGAATCCAAGCAATAAATTTGCTCGGATGGGGTTGTGTAGGCGAGAAATCAATAGTCCATGCAGGGCCGGCCCCATACATGTGATAGATGGGCGACGGCCCAGAGCAACATGTAGGGGCATCAGTTTTACTGGTAGGACGTTGAGTGGAAAGACCATGGCCGGCCCAATACCATGGCAGCATTTTGAGGGGCATCAGTTTTAGGTTTTTTGATTTTTCATTTCTAATTCGTCGTTTATTTTTTTTCTTTTTTGAATTCGTCGATTCCTAGGGTTTTCTTTTGTTTGGTTCAGATCTGAGTTCTTCGCTGTTTATTTTTTCGCAAATATGTTTTGGCGTATGGCCGGATTGTCCACTGCATCTCCTGTGAGTTTTGCGTCTTCATTCGATTTTCTTTCTGATTTTCGATCTGTGCTAATGCCATTTATTGATAATTTGAAGTATGGGTTTCTTGCTGGTAAAATTTCTGTTTGGATGCTGGTAATTGGTAAATTGCAAGAAACATGATAAGTCTCATAATTCTTAACTGAATGGGTACTTGTTGAACAGAAACAAAGGAGAAGATTGCTGCAAATTTGGCAAACTTTGCCTATGATCCATATAATTATTCATTCATGCGTCAGGTTCAAATTCATGTTTTCTGTGAAATTATTTCTCTCTCAAATTTGATTAGTGTGTATCAAGTACTTTTTCTGTAACATTAACATCTTACTTTGTTAGCAGCTTAATGTTTTGGAACTCTTCCTAGATTGCATAACAGAACCAAATGAGAAGCTTGTTGAATTTGGAACTCTTCCTAGATTGCATAACAGAACCAAATGAGAAGCTTGTTGAATTTGGAATGGGAGGCGTCTGCAATTCTTGTGTGGGTAAGTCTGGCTTTTAGTTCTATAGTTACGGTTCTCTTTCTTTATGAATTATGATGACCCGTTCATCGTAAGTACATTTTTTTCCTTGCAGATCCAGCTAATGCCGCTGTTATTACTCAGTGCGGAGGAATCCCTCTTGTCGTTCAGTGTTTATCAAGCCCAGTCAGAAACACAGTGAGTGGGGAAGCTTCTCTTCTTGGTTATTTTTTCTTTCCATCCTTAATTCTCTGAGTTGTTAGAGATATACATGAGATGGATTATGCTAAATTCACTGTTACCTCTCTCCCCCCTCCCCGTCTAAGATTGTAAGTAGGTGAACCGGGGAGTAAATTATCTGATAGAACACCTTGCTAACATCTAGTTGGTCCTTAAGTGAGTTGGTTGAGCTTAGGATAGAATTGCATAAGGAAACACCCTTAGGCATGCTCATATTAGTAAACAACATCTCTTTACCTGATGCGATATAATACAGCAATTCAATTAAATCTTCTTGTGATTGATTCTGTAAATGCATACACATCTGAGAAACAATTGATTATCAGGTGAATTATGCTCTGGGGGCCCTTTATTATCTTTGTAACAAGTCTAACAGGGAGGAGATTTTGAAGCCTGAAGTAATTGATGTCATTGAGCGTTATGCTGAAGCTCAAACTGTAAATGTAAGCTTCAGTAACCTGGCCAAAGCATTTCTTGACAAGCATGCTTGTTGAGGACAAGGTACGTCTCTCTTTTATCGATCATTGATACCCCATGAAGGAGTATATATATACCACTTTTAGGTAGCCCAATAGAAGTTTTTACTTCAAAAATTGCACGAAGGCATCGTTTTAGGTGATATTTGTAGCTTTGTAGGTTTTGGTTTGTATTAGTATTGATATTGTTTGACTATAATTTTTATTACATTTTTGTTTTAAAAAAATTATTTATGTTTTGTTTATTATACGGTACAAATATAGGAACATAAAATTATTATCTCGCCCAGGGTATTAAAACTCATTGAAATGGCCCTTAGTCCATGGTTCGATTGTTAAATAATGACCGTAGATTAGCCAAGTGACTCCTAAAAGTGAAAAGAAAGTAATCATTCTCGATATCCATAATCCAAATGGCTTGCAACGGTTTCCAGAGATCATAAATCCTGTTGGACAAAGCGTTGTAACCGATACGACGACCAAGAAATTTCGCTACTACTGTCTGGCTCAGACTATAAGAAATCATATATTATTATACATGTTTGCTAGATTGCTAAAATTGTGATTACACATAATTTAATGTATTTTATAATTAATTTCACTTTTTTACGTTGTTTTTCTTTAAAATTTTTATATTATTTTACTGTTTACAATAGTATCAATTTTGGATGGATTGTAGACCGTTAATTTTTTTTCTTTTTATTTTTGTGGCACGTCCTTTGTTTATTCTATATCATGTTCTTTTTTTTTCTTGAAGTTTGATTTTATATTGTCTCCTCGTATGACATTTATTTGATTATTTTATTGATTTATCCTTAATTTAAATACTAAGATTAGATACTGATAGGCGCTCGCAGGTCGAGTTTGAATTGTGATAAAACTAATAAACCGAAAGAAGCTCAAGAACATCGAATGTAAGAGAGACTTGAACATATTAAGATAACAACGCTATTGTTCTATCAGTTGGAAGAAGCACAATCCAACATCAAACCACCTACAAGGCAACTGGCCCGTATTTTTGACCAAACTATATCCGAAAAGCAAAAACGTTTACATTCTACGTAACCAAGCAAACGGTTACGTGTGCCACCGGAATCAGATACACATCTAACATAATCTAAAATCGGATCCTGTATTACCAACACGTTGATTGTGCAGGTGCTCCGATGATTTGAATCTGAAACAAGAAGAAATACAAACTCTACAACTGCTGCTTTAAACCTCATCTTCCATCGGATCTACTTCTTTCCAGTGGCAAAAGTGTGTCTAGTGTTGACAGGATCTGGGGCATGGACATCCCTCCAGACACAACGATTTCTGCAATTGAAGAATATGAATGAGTAAGCTTAAACTGGTATAATTTTTTTTTTAAATCCATAATTATAACATATCACCACCAATGAAGACCTTTTTCAAGGTACCTGTATCCAACACATATGGATATTAGACATAGGAAAACTTAGAAAAATTTAACCATACCCGTGTGAATGAGCAAACATATGGATATCAGACATTCACACCTGTGTCCGGCAACATAGATCACCACTTCACGACAAGAGAAACCATCCTTGTGTGAAGTGGCAATTTCACCTCCCCTCCCCCGTTTCGTGCTTCTTTTATTAGCATTTGTAAATAATAACAGAAGAAGAAGCCTTACCGATTCCTTCGCGGACTGATAAATTTGGTCTTAAAACATCCTTGGTATTGATAAGGAATATATCACCAATATAAAGATGATTCGTGGGAACATAGACACAACATAAATCTTCTTCACCAGAGTAGCTCTGCATTTCAAAATAAAAAGAATAAAAACAGCACTTTTGATATCACAGTACCAGCTATGAATGTGAAACAATAGTCAACCAATGCAAACTCAAGTATCCGACAGCTTGACTTAAGTGGCTCGTGAGCCTAATGGATCTGTTTTATTTGCAATCAGTATTGAAAAATCTCAATTTGAACTCAAGCTCGGGCACAGATAGTACAGTTAGAAACGTGGGAATTGAGCTCATCTTTTACCAAGTAAACGAGCTTAACAAACCTAATCAAGCACACTAAAGCAGTTTGATTATTGAATCAAGATCAATCATAAAAGTATAACTCAATCAAGCTGAGTCTTTAACAGTTTGAGCTTGAGTCAGCTAGATTACATCCCTAGTGAGTATTCATTTCCTACAAGAACGCATGGAAGCAAGAATCCAATGACTGGGCAAAAGGCAGTCCCAAAAGTTTGGTCAAGAAAAAAGGTCACGCAGTGCATGCATATCAGTAAATAACAAAAACAGGGAAAACCATGCTAAAATGATAGTTTTGGAACAAAAAACTCGATTTGCCCACCTGCAGAGTAACAGATGAAGTGATGAACCCGAATGCATATTCACCAATACGTGGATGCCTTATGATGGCTACTTCCTTGAAGGCCTGTGTGTTCTGATCTGAAACACAATAAATATGAAAATTCAATATAGTGTCACTGCATGAATCAATTTCAGTAACACAGAATATGAAGAAGATAAAAACCTGGAGATATGGCAGAACTAATTTGCTTGGAAGCATTGTAGATATGTCGAACAAATGGCATCCGCTTGATAAACCACTCACCAAGGCTCAGGACAGATGCTCCCAACCAGGATGACATGAATACCCCGATCAAGAAGATGAACGTTATAGAAGTTATAAATCCAAGACCTATCAAGGTAAAAGACATCAGAAGACCTGTTAATTAACCAGATGGTATATACTCTCGACCGAGATACATTTATTAAAAACTGCAAAGACTGATATTAAGATACATCAGTCAAACTGGTAAATCATTTGCAAAGGCTTTCTGGAAAATTCATTTAGCTTTCTTTCCATATATATCATGTTTGGCAAGAGAACCTCTAAAGATATTAGATGCCCCCAAAACTGAAATCTCCAATTAGCACACTTTGTCCTACAGTAAAATACCGTGAACAAAAGATGACATAAATTCACACCTACTTTAGAGAGAGAGAGAGAGAGAACTCAAAATCCAATCTTCTGCGGTGATAAACGTACATTCCCACAATTTCCAGTGAGAGAAGCTCCTCCTCTCTAAAAATTCAGGCGTTTTTCAAAAATTTCTTTCTTTTTCTCCTTCGAATCCTTTAGATGGCGAGTCAGTTGAGTAGATCTGGTGGGAAGAATTGCGTTACAGTTATTATTTTCAATATTCCAGATTGTCTTCATTCTCAAGGTCTTAGGTTATTGTTCGATAATTATGGCGAGGTGGTCGATTCCTTCATCCCTAGCAAAAGAAGTAAGGGAGGTAGCAGGTTCGGTTTTGTCCGTTTTTCTAGAGTGGAGGACGCGAGGAGGGCTATCATCTATGACGATAAATCTTGGATTCAAGGGAGAAAGGTTAGAGTTTTCATGGCGAGATTTCAACCTCGTGATGTTTACTGGAGGAAAAAGTTTTCTGGTTCAACTTCAGCTGTGGTCAAGAGTAGTGAGGTGGTTGTCAAAGAGGCGCCTATTATTGGTGTAGTTGACGAGGATAAGTTAATTACTCTTAGAGATAATTTAGTTGGTTGGTGCAGAAAATTTATAAAAATGAAAGAGTTAGCTGCTATTATGCACAAGGAAGGCATATTAGGCCCGAAAATTATGAGGTTAAGTGGTTTAGCTATTTTGATCATTTTTGAAGATGAAGAGAGTAGGGACTTTACTCTAAAAAACAAGAGTGGAGCGTTGAATAAATGCTTTGACAAAGTGGATTTGTGGTCGGAAAACTTTCAGTGTAGTAGCCGCCGGGCATGGTTATCGTGTAGAGGGATACCACCGTTTGTGTGGTGCCATTCAACTTTCAGAAACATTGCAGAAAAATGGGGAACTCTTATCTCCATTGATGTAGGAACCTCTAATCCCGGCTCGTTTGATAGGGCCTGTTTTCAGATCATTACGAACCGTAAAGTTCGAGTGGAAGAATCTTGTGTCTTGAAAGTTGGGGATCAGTCTTTTCCAGTTTTTGTTTCTGAGTTTGAACCTTGCTTTAGCCCAGATTCCGTCTGGGTTGATTCGTCTGTGTTGGAAACGTCAGTTGCCTCCCCGTTGCCCACGAAGGGGGAGCTTTTTGGTGTCTCGCCAGTTAAGACCTCCGAGCTGGTGGTTGATGTTGGAACGTGTTTTGAAGGCACGCTTACTGGTGGTGGAAAGTGTGGTCCAGGTGCCGAGGAAGGAGGAAATGGTCCTTGGTCCGAAGAGGTAAGGGCTGTGGAAGTTGTGTCCCCGACAGTCCGTAACGGGACAGCTGCGCATGGGTCTGATTGCCAGATGAGCGGCACTTTTAATTCTTTGGAGGTAGCTAGGGGGGCGCAAGTGGGGTCTGAGGTAGATCTGTGTGATGCTCTCGAGGATATTGTGAATGGCAATAAGCTGTCGTTTTGTGATAACCAGACAGTTTGTAATGGGGCTTCTACGCTCGATTCAGTTGACCAGAGGAGTGCAGATATGAATATTTTGGAGGAAGCTAGTGGTTTTCACATGGGCACAGGTTTGGAGGTGTGTGAGGCTAGAGCTGTTAGTGCAAATTCGAAAGTGGTGCAGCACATGTTTTTGGATGTTAGTGGTAAGCGTTTGGCTCCAATTAGAAATGTTGGTTCACGGCAGACTAAGGTATTATTTAATAGTAATAGGTTCTTGGAGATCCCGAATGTTAGGTCGGTTAGTGGGACAGCTGTGCAGGATTTTGCCTGTCAAACTAGTGGCACTTTTCATGCCTTGGAGAGTGTTAGTAGGGCGCACGTTGGGTCTAAGGATTTAATTAAAGATAACGTGCTGCTGCCAGTTGTGCCGTCCTCGGACATGCCATCTGATGGAGTTAAGGTTTTGGTGGTACACGAGGATGTGCTTGCTGGTCAGGGGATGGGGCTATCGAATCCAGTCAAAGTGGATGGGCGTCAGAAACAAAGAGCTTTGGAGGAGAGAAATGCTATATTTAGCTCTCTCCGAAATTTTCAAGAAAAATTATCGGCCCACCAAAGGAAGTCTCGGTAAATCATAAGTGAGAATTCTACGAGGAAGGTGCATCGAGAGGAAGTTTTTTCTGATTTTGAAGGCTCTAAAGTTGGAGGTTCGGATGGTCTATGTCGACATGTCAAGCTAGAAGAGGCAGTAAGGCGGATGAGGCAGTATGGCGGTTGAAGATTCTTGTTCTCTTCGTGTGGAAGCTCAAGGCTTATGTTTTTTATGTTGGTTTTTCTGGTTTGTGTCTGCTGTGTTTTCGGCTTCTGCTTTAGTTGTTTTGTTATGTGTTTTTCGGGATTAGTTCAGGTGTTAAGTCTGGTCAGTCATTTTTGTGACTGTTGTTCTTATGGATTTCGCTGTGTTAGTGGTGTTGTATAGGGTTTATGCCGGCTGTTTTGGGTTTTTGTTTTTGTTGAGGGAGGTGATTATGGTTGTATCCTTTGGTTCTTTTGGTTAATGAAATCTTAAGGCACTCTTTTCCTCCTTCTGCTGATTAAGGAGCTTTTCTACAAGCTCCTTTAATCAAGAAGGAGGTTTTTAACGAGGCCTACAATTCCTATCAAAAAAAAAATACAGTGAACAAATACACGTATTTGTTTCAATACCATGAAAATATGGTTCTATGGAAATTCCATGTGAGGAATAACATAAGAATTAAGATATTTCCGGCATAACAAAAGTTTATATAAAGAGCCAAAGATAATCACAATAAAAGAAGATTCGTCATCATCCATGCTCTCACAACAAGCACTGCTATTGGCTACAATTTCTAAAAGGTTGCAGACAGACACTACAATCCTCATCATTCACAAACCTTCAGGAAAGAGAGAAAAATGTTTACAAATTCAAATATCATGGAGGGAGGGGGAATAAAAGATTTCACAACTATGAAATAAATTCACATGTTTAGATGGAAAGAGGATAGAAAAGTTTTTAGCTGCTAACTAATGAGATGCTTACCAAATATATCAATTCCAAGTTGAACATAAATTGGAGAGAAAAAGCCATCCACAAAGTGAATAAACCACCATGTTATATAGAACGTGACCGCTATAGGAAACAGAATGACGCTGCAAAAAAACTAAGAATCAGCAACTGCTATAACAGTAATGTAAATGACTATCAAAACTCTATAATATATGATGCTATAAACATGTAAATTCACTACTAGAATCATAAATACTAAATGTCTGAGTTAATCTAATAAAAGATGGAAAGAACTCCCATTTTGTTAGATGATATAAAAATATCAGAGTAGTTTCAAGACAACCAACCATTTTAATAGAAAACGAATGGCATATGTTACTAGTGTAAACATTTCTATACTCTTTCCATCTAAACATGTGAATTTATTCACAAGGAAATACCATAAAGATTATAGTTAGACAAATATCCATCATGAGATCATAAATCTAAAGTATGGATATGTAAGAACGACAGTTACCATCCTGTCATGAACTTCTTAGAAGCCCAACTCCTAACAACTTTGTAAAAGGTCTGCACAAAACAAAACTTGTCAGCATATTTAAAAGAAATGCACACACTTCATTACATGAGTACATAGATAAGCACGATCATATAGTGCATGTATAGGCAACGAACTGAAAACATTGTTTCCAAAGATTTCATTAGGAGCCATAGCTATTTTCTTCAGGACTTCACCCAAACCATCATCAACCCATAAATACAACGTCATCAAGTCCCATAAGCAGAAGGGTTACTTCGTTTTGTCAAAAAAAAGAAAGAAGGGTTACTTCGAATTTAAGCCTGTAACTCTAAACCCAAAATTTATTCATTCAAGTGCATTAACAGCTGGGCTTCAATCCATCTATACAAGTTACCGAGTACTCAATGTCATGAGCTTTAACATGCTTCCCTCAGCATTTTAAGCTGAAAAAATAAGACACAGATACATATGAAAGCCTCTAAACGGAAAGGTGGTCATTATCACAAATGTAGGAAAATCCCTATCAGGTTTCAGTTATGTTAATCCCCCAAATGGTCTCGTACTCTGATAACAGCTTTCCAAATAGAATATGAAAGGAAATACCATTTCCTCATTTTTAACAGAATCAGTAAATTATGCTCAATCCTCAATCAATAAACAAAGTCAAACACAAATGAAAAGGTCAATTTCCATAAGTCTTCTAGAATCACTGTCTCTCAATTGAAAATCGATCTGCAACGTCCAATTACTCTCTGTTAACAACAAAGTTATTCAAACAACATCTGGTTAAGCTCTATTAGTTTGAAATTTGTAACTACAGCCTTACATTTAGAAGCATAAACAGCTCAAGACCAAGTCAGACGAATTAAATAACAGTTTAAAGAGAAATTCAAATTTAAAAAAAAGGAAATGAGAGCAAAAGAAACCTCGCGGCCGGCATGACGCGGGGAAGAGGAAGAAGACGGTTTAGGGGAATCATCATGGACGGAATCAGCGACTGGGATCAGAAGCTCTCGATCTCTACTCGCCATCATGACCGTCGATTTCTCATCTTCCATGACCAAAAAAGAAAGAATAACACTGCTACTAATCCCTTTCTCAAAGATCAAAAAACCCTTGTCTCACCTTCAATCTTTGTTCTCTCGAAGTCACTGTTTATCGGTCAAGAAAAAGGAAGAAAACGAAAACTATGAGCAATTCAATTTCAGCATCCGACTTTTTTAAGAAGGTGGAGTAACATTGGAGAGGACTCTTTGAAAATTGCTCCCTAGTTTTGGCTGCTTACCGTATTTATTTTTTATTTTTTAAATTTTAATTATTTATAGGGGTGAGTACTACTGTATTGGTCTGTTTCAACGTATTTTAAATTGAGGAACTTATCGGAAGCAGTTGGTTCGGTTCAATTTATTGGGTTTCAAAATAATTAGTTTTAAGAATGGGAATATTCTATTAGTATGATGGGTTAACAAATTTTAAATTTGCCTAAAAAACAATTTTTAAATTTGATAATCGGGTAGATAGATTGGTTTTACAAATTATTTTAGTTTATTTTTAAATTAATTGTTTATTCGTTTTCATGTTCTTTTGTTTCATTATAAATATTTTTATTAATAAATTTAATTAAAAAACTTGAATTTTAACTATTTATTATTTAAATTTTACTATTAAAAATAATATAAAATACATATTTTAAAAGTATTTAATCAAATAATTTTTAAATATATATTTTATAAAATTTAATTATTTAAAATTTGTAAAATAATTATGATTGAAGTTGTAAAAATTGACTTTTAAAAATTTCATGAGATATTTTTTTATTAAGTAGAGAGAGATTATATTTTAAAGACAAATGCAGTTATCCAAATCCATATAAGTTACGCTAATATGAGTATCCTTGATTGCTCGATCAATTAATCAATTAATAGAAGTGATATTTTATTTTTATGGGTAAATTACCCTACTAGTTATTGTACTTTTAGGACACTTTTACTTTGTTTATTGAACTTTTAAAACATGCATTATAGTCACTAAAATTTTCATCGTTTTCAATAAAGTCACCATCGTTAGTTGTTGTCAGATAAATGTTGATATGGCATGTTAAAGTATTCTTTCAAAAAAATCTAATGTTTCAAGTTTACATTTGCACAAAGGCTAAATTTTCAATGAACGAAGCACTTGTTGGTTAATCTTAATGATGAGAAGGATCTATTTGGTCAAAATATTAATATAGTTTGGTTTCAAATTGATCTAAGAAGTTGTAACTTTTAGTGTCAATTGAGTTTTGAGGAGATTGGAAGGTTTTACGACGGGTTTAAAAGGAAAGAAATAGAATAAGAAGAATATGAGATCCATTAATTGATCGAGTGGTCAAGAACGCTCATGTTGTCTCATCTTGTGTATATTTGAATCCTGATATTTACCTTGAAAATGAAAACACTTATCTACTTGATCAAACAAGAAAAGAATAAAAAAAGAAAAAAAATTATGATCCACTGTTGTTAATCGTCAAAATCAATTTTAAACTAAACTATGTTAAACTTATGACCAAACAAAATTTCTTGATGTAAGATTGATCGACAAGTATTATGTTCATAAAAAACTCAACATTTGTCATGATTCTTAATTTGAAAAATTAATCTTTTTTGTAGAAGATTTTAACATACCACGTCAGTATTCTTGATGACAACTAATAATCGTGACAATAATGAAATCAAATTAAAGTTTAGTGATTTTAATGTAAGTTTTAAAAGTTTGGCAATCAAAATAAAAATATTTTAAAAGTTTAGTGAATACCAATACGATTTACCCTATTTTCATTTTAGTCGGATCAACATCCGTTGGATATATTAGTGAGATATATTGCAGTTTTAAGGATATAACACATTTAAACTTTATATACAACATCACTAAAAATAAGAGTAAAGAACGTAAATGGTACTCCGATTATAAGATATTATTTTGTTAAATATTTTATCTATTAAAAATTGTAAAATAGTCATCGATTATAGAAAGTTATTTTATTGAGTCACTCGATTATTAAAAGTTATAAAATGGTCACCCGAACATCATTATGTTTCAAACTTATCATTTTTCGTCAAAAATTGATGTTCGTTTGAGCTTAATGTTAACATGCTAATTGATATATGACAATATTGTGAGATTAGATTTTATCATATCTCAGTCAGCATGTTAACGTCCAACTCAGATTGTCATTAATTTTTTTAAAAGAAAATGACTAGTTTGATAATGAATAATTAGACGATCATTTTGTAACTTTTAATAGTCATGAGACTCAATAAAATAATATTTTATGATCAAAGGACCATTTGTGTACATTACCCTAAAAATAAACATGTCTTACATTAAATCAATAACAATTCAAATATTACCAACGAGGGTTAGTTTAAGTAGTAACCAGATTGTCTGAACTTATAGTGACCCATTTATTCTCTAATTTGACCCGTTTTATTGTAACTTTCTTCTCTTTTTTTAATAGAAACCTCTAGTCTTATTTAAAGATGAACATCTAAAATTACAATAAGAGTTTATAATTATCATCGTAAACTAAATACATAATTTGAATATTTTCCTATAACATTGAAACTAGTCATTTTAGATAGTACAAGGGCATACATAGAAAAAGGTTAAAAACCTAACCAAAAGACTCGAACAAAAAATATACACAATAAACGAACCACAAAAGGAGATTAAGTTATTGAAATATTATCTAGAACTGCAAATCAAAGCTGAGCATCGTGAGAACTATTCACGAAAGCAAAATTACGTATCCAAATTTAATTCGATGATCTATAGCAAGTAAGATCAATTGTATTACAAATAAGCATCATCGTGATTAATCGTGGTATCGTAAAATCTAACTCTGAGAAAACATTAAATAAAAAGAACGATCAAACGATCACATATATATAATTATTCTTATTAAAAAATTTAAAAATAAATAAAGAGAGAAAAGAACTAACGGTGAACCAACATTAAAACTCTTACCACTGCCGGCTAAAAAAATCAAGAACGAAAAAATTAATCTAATATATAGATTCTAAAGAAAAGAAAGAAAAAAAAGAAGGGGAGGCGGGAGAAGCTAGATTAAAGTATTTTTAGAAATTAAGTCAAGATTATTGAATTATAAAGTAATCATTAACTTAGTTTTGAATTATTTTTTAAAAAAACTATTATGGGTTATTTCGGTAAGTAGAATAATCTTTAGGATTCGGTTCTTTCTCCTCTTTCTTTAATCAAGGCTCTTGTTGATAATATATATATATAAATAATAGTAATAATAATTTATAATATATACCTCCAGCTTACTCTTCCACCCACAATCCTTATAATTACAATATTAAATATTCTAAAATTCTAAACTCTCGCCGCGTGTCCCCGGTACCCTATAAAAACTTAAAATCGGCACACTAAATGACTAAACTACCCCAATATTGTCTTCCTCCATCGACCTGTTTTTAACCTTTCGTTTTAAGGACAGATGTCGCCACCTGAGAAGAAAAAACAAAACAATTGTAAATTCCCCACGATGTTTCTCCTACAGGACTGACGCCGAGACCATAAATTGCGTTTTCTACATTTATAACACCTCACCCGGCGCACGATAGCACCTACCTTTTTCCCTCAGATTAAGCAAAGTTTCGTTATTTGTTCCTATTGCTCGAGAGTTTTCTTCTTTATTTATCTCCCCCAGAGAATTTTCTTTACATTACAGTCGTAGTATCCCAAAAATTTTGTGCTGATTTCACTCGGCAAAATCTAGCAAATCATACTAAGCAAGGTGAGTTTAATTTGAACTTTTTTGACCGAATACTTGGTTCGTTTAGCTTCAGTCATCGTTTGATTTCTTTAGAATGGCGGTTTCGTCACTCTGTTTCTACTGTGATCTGATCATTTTTACTTTTGAACTTGATAAACGTGTTTCCTTTTAATTTCGTAATTCGTAGGTTTAGTTTACTTCACTCTTTAGATCCTGTGTTTTTCATTTTTTTCTTCTGATTAGTTGTTTAGAATATAGAGGAAAAAAGATAAGAAATGAAGTGAGTGAGATCTGTACGGGTAGAAGTTAACTTAATTTTGAACTTCGTTGTACCAATTTATTTTTCCGGTGTCGGATGAACGAAAATGGAGAAAGAAAAATCCGGTGTCATTATGATAACAGTAGAGGATAGTATTTCCCTCTATTTAATTAACTGCTGCTAAACAGTTATCATTTATATTAAACTTTGAATGACGGTAGATTACACAATTCGCTTGAAGATCTCATTTGACCTTGTTTTTAGCTGGAAATTAGCATGGATCACAAGCTGTTGAGCTTGAATCTGTTACGCTAAGTTGTTTACTGATGCTAAATGATTATCATTTAGATCAATCTTTGTATGACGGTAGATCATAAATTCGCTTGAAGATCTCATTTAACCTTGTTTTTAGTTGGAAATTAGCATGGATTATAAGGTGTTGAACTTTAATCTGTTTGACCTTTATAACAAATTCTGATGCAAGCAAAGAAACTAAGCTTTTATGTTAAATGAGTGTTTTAATGAATGAAGGAAAGCGGATTTTTTTTTATTTTAAATGCTAATTTATGTGCAACATGAAATATATAGTGCAGTTCTTTAAAAACTAGTAAGGTCAAGTGATTTGGAAGTCGGATCTGGCTGCTGTAATTTGGCATGTGGGATCGTGAAGGCCGAGCATTCTCAACGTACAAGAGGATGCCATCTAGAGATCATTCAGCTGTAACGGATGTAGAAGAGAATTCAGGTAGATTTATCTGTTGACTAGCTGAGGGTTTCTGCACAGCCATGGTTGCGGAGTTGATAGACCCTGAACCAACAAACTTCAGTTTGATTCTAATTGCCTGAAGTGCTCACCTTATTGCTCCACCACAATAGGTCTTCACAAATTTTGTATGCAGAATTTTTAACCGATGGCAGCACTTTGGAATTATTAACTAATGGCAGAATTGTTTGGCTCTCTTTTTAACCGACTCTTGAGAAATTTGCATTTTGTTATCCGCAATGTGAAAACAGATTTAAAAAATTACATTCGTTATAGGGAACCTGACTAATTTGTGGGAAACTTGGGAAAACTTTTGATTGAATTTTTTTAAATCATTACAATATTCAAGTATTTAAGAAGAATTTTAGTGTTTAACTATTTGTGTTCTTTTAGCTCACTCACAGAACAACATGGATGTACAAACTACAGATCCTTCATGGTGGCTTTCGTTCCCACATGTAGTAGTGGCAACTTTAGCTTCATTCCTATTTGGCTACCACCTTGGGTTTGTGTGCTATTACTGCCATCTTCATTTTTCTGATTTTCTTGTTATTTGTTTTGATAATTATGTTAATTGTTTGCATGTTGGCCATTCTTTACAGTGTAGTTAATGAACCGCTTGAAAGCATCTCCTTAGATTTAGGTTTCAATGGGAATACTCTGGCTGAAGGTGACATTTAACTCCCTGTCCTTTTTTTCCCTTTCTTTCTGACGTTTGCATCTAGAGTCTAGAATTTTAACATGATAGGCTTTAATTTTATAGGTCTGGTGGTGAGCACATCTTTAGGCGGTGCCCTTATTGGATCATTGTGCAGTGGTTGGATTGCTGATGGTGTTGGACGTCGTAGGGCATTTCAGTTGTGTGCTTTGCCTATGATTATGGGTGCTTTCATAAGGTGATATGCAATGCCAATCAAATGCTTTTAAGGATTATTTTTTGTGTTATGATCTTAAATTTATCTCTATTTCTTCTCATAATATAACTCGTGACTTGAATTTATGCCTTTCCCTCTTTTAATATATTTGTTCGTCTGGCGTGAATTAAACTGTTACATGTTTATATCCTAGAAAGATTATTAGATATATATTTTATAATCTTGAGAAAAACTTATGTCTGATGTCAACTTTACTATCTTGGATGAAATAAGAATTGCTAGGACCTTGATTGATTGATGTTAGACAAATACGTTTCTTCTATTTTGACCTATAATGCCTTTTTATTCTGGAATCTTTAGTTGTGTAGAGTCCATGTATTGAACTAGTTAATATATGTGTTCTATGGAATCCTTGCTTCAGTGTTTTTAGATACTTTGGTTTACTCATCCTTTCCCTTCACCATTCTTTTCTTTTTGGTTCACTTCGTAAAGTCTGAATTTATAAGGTTTTGGTCTGACAAAAAAATTGATTTTAGTGCAACAACAAAAACATTGGCGGGTATGCTCATTGGAAGGCTCTTAGTTGGGACTGGAATGGGACTTGGTCCATCTGTTCTGGCTCTTTATGTGACAGAGGTATTCATACCGTTTATTTTTATGTTGCATTAATCATCGACTTATATAACACTCTCTCTTTTGTGTATGAACATAAACTGTTGTTTCATCATGTACTAAATATGTGTAGGTTTCCCCTGCCTCTGTAAGGGGAACTTATGGAAGTTTCATCCAGATTGCAACATGTCTGGGACTTATGGGGGCTCTTTTTATTGGGATCCCCATCAAAGCAATTGCTGGCTGGTATGAATCATTCTTAAGGATCATAATTCCTGTAAATCATATGTTGCTTTCAGACTTCTTGCATAATTGTCTCAGGTGGCGCATTTGCTTTTGGGTCTCCACAATTCCCGCTGGATTTCTTGCATTTTTCATGATATTTTGTGCTGAGAGTCCACATTGGTTATATAAGGTTCACTCACTGGCTTATATTATCTGTAATTGCAAAATTATTTCCCATGTCAATCTTAGTAGAATTATACGATCTTTCAATCAAAGCCTTGGATACTGGTTCTTATAATTTTCCCCTTTGCAATAATCTCATCATCTGATTTCATGTCATGGATATAATCACCTTCTCCATGCGTACACGCACCCCTATTTATGGATGCAATTCTTTGTTTAAAATCACTTTCAATTTGTATCCCTTCCTCTCGTATTATTTTATTCTTACAACTTTTTTCACATAAAAACTGCTCACCCGTTACTTTTACAAGATGTGCCACCACCGGTGCCATATGACTGAATTCAATAAAAGCAGATTTTCCTTTTTATTAAAGCTTATGACTAAGATGATTTTATTCCCTTGATGGTGTCACAAAGCAAGGAAGAAGTGCTGAAGCTGAAGCTGAGTTTGAGAGGCTTTTAGGTGGACCACATGTCAAATATGCCATGGCAGAATTAACCAAATTGGACCGGGGGGATGCAGCAGACACTGTAAAACTCTCAGAATTGCTCTATGGCCGCCATTTTAGAGGTAAACCATTTATTTCTATGCTTGTAAAAAGGCTTTCTGAGTTCTTTTCAGTGTCCACAGTTGCTTTTACTACTGCAGCACCTACGGTCACTTCCAGTTCTGCTTTGTTTCTTTCCTTTTGGGCTTTGTTATTCATGTTCTCCTTTTGCAGTTGTTTATATTGGGTCAATCCTGTTTGCTTTACAACAGCTATCTGGGATAAATGCTGTATTTTATTTCTCTTCATCTGTATTTAAAAGTGCGGGAGTACCATCAGACTTCGCAAATGTGTTAATTGGAGTTGCAAATTTGTTAGGTATACCTATTATTCTGTCAACATTGTATTCTGGCATTTGGCTTCATCGCATGATACTGATTTTTCCTTCAAGCAGGATCTGTCATCGCCATGCTTTTAATGGATAAACTTGGAAGGAAAATGCTCCTTTTGTGGAGCTTCTTTGGAATGGTAAATACCAGTTTCACTGATATTTTCAGGAAGGCCCTTTCATTCGTTACTAGAATCATAGGATAGCTATGTAACATGTCTCTGGTGAAGATAAGAAAGACGTACTATTTGCCCATGCAAATTAGAATTTATATCCGTTAATGCCTTACTACGTGTTTTGTCTTTTGTGCCAACAGCCGATAGCCCCGCTAGCTTAAATTATTCAATGCAGCTCTCGTTTGAAATAAAATGAAGGTGACTTCTTTTAGTGAAAGAAGCTACTATATCATTCATAAGAAGGAATTTAGAAGTACAGTTTTAGATTACACTATTGTACTTGGGTTGAGTGTGGGATAGGATACGTATCTAACATGGGTATATATATATATATTTTTTAAATTTCTCATACTTGGAAGATCATATCTCCATACTGATGCTTGAATATGTGTCGTATGTAGTTTGTCAGACATGAGAACTTCAGGAAAATGATATGTTAAGCATGGCTCTGCTAAAAGCAAATGCTAATTCTCTTTCTGTGAATGAAATTGATTTTTCATTTCATTTACTCAGGCTATATCAATGCTCCTTCAAGTCGCTGCTGCAAATGCTTTTGTGTCAGGCTCTGCATCTTTATACCTATCAGTTGGTGGCATGCTAATGTAAGTATTACTATAATTTATCTGCTTTTAATATCTCTGGACACCATGGTTCTATATGGTGGCTTCAGGCATTGGCGGAAAGTACTCAAAATTTGTGGAAGTTGTAGTTGAAAAGCTAATCTTGGTTGTAAGTTAAATATGCTTGTGTCCTCACTCCTCAGACCCGAGCCACTGGCTGACAATGGAATAAGCAACAACTGAGATGTGAAACTGATGTTCCGCAAATGGTGAAAAGATTATCAAATAATCTAATTTTAGTCTAATTACACCCATAAACCATGAAGCATAACTTTTAGCAGTTGGTTATGTTCTTCATTGTGGAAAATGGAAGTATAAATTGCCGAGGGCGTAAAATGTCAACCTTGGTTGCTTGAAGGCATTCTTGATATTGACCAATTTTTAACACTGCAGGTTTGTCTTTACATTTGCACTAGGAGCTGGTCCTGTTCCCAGTCTTTTATTACCAGAAATCTTCCCTAGTCGAATTAGGTCAGAAGCTGTGGCATTTTGTATGTCAGTATACTGGGTAATTTTTTTTCTCGCTTCACTTTCATTTTCACCATTGCTTGTTTTCTTTCTCTTCTTCCAAACATGAACCTGTATCCTTGCAATTGTAACAGCTTTTGCAATAAATGCAAACGGAATATTACCGCTATCTTCCGACAGTTTTCTGTATTGCTTTTGCATTGCTCTTCAGGTATTCAACTTCTTCGTAGGTTTGCTCTTCCTGGGCTTGCTTGAGAAACTTGGGCCACAACTCTTATACTCAATATTCGCGAGTGTTTGCATGATGGCTGTAGTCTTTGTTAAAAAGAATGTAATCGAGACCAAAGGGAAAACTCTTCAAGAAATCGAGATTGCTCTTCTACCACAGGAATAAACAGGTATATATTAATTTTCTTCCAAAACATAAGTCACCCAAGAAGTAAATATGCATGCAAACAGAAGCACAAGCATCATCATGCCCACACAGTCATACTAGGCGAAAATTCCAAGCCCGTAACACATGGATGTGTGTGCGAGTACATGAGTTTCGTGTATGCAGTTCGAATATGGTAAATTTTGATTTAAACAAGTCCTCGGTTCTTGCAGTCGACTGCTATATAGAGACGGGATTTTCGACACGAAGCCTCCTCAAATGATGTCTAAGATGTGCCTTTCTATATGCTGATTCGGGCTTTAGTATAAGCTGAAATGTAAAATTGCATCTCTTCCATTATATTGCCATTTGCATGTGCATTTTAAAGAGAGATGGTTTTCAACTTTAGAAACCAAAACAAACCCATCACTTTTATATGTACACTTGTTGTAATGCCAGTAATTTGAGAATCTCAGGATTTTGCTCTTAATTATCAGATTTCTGAAATCGGTGAAACTTCGGGATCATCAGGAAAAAAAACAGAGAATAATGTTACGACTTCTGAAAGTTCAGTCTTTAGTGAAGATTCCACACAAAAATATACCAAACCTAAACTGGAGCAGGAGAATGGGTTTAATATGTCAGCTTGGGAATGAATGAACATCCAATGATACCAGTGAGAAGCACTTTGAAATAATGGAGATAGCTGAGAACTAATTTGGAGGCAGGGGAAGAATAAATCTGATTCTTTATTCCATTAAGCAAGTTCTGGTTTTGTACGAGATTATAGGTGTATCTTTTTCGGTTTATTTTTGCGACATTGGAATACTGAAAAAAGTAAGGAATTATTGAATTAGCTGAAAAACTGATTTGAATGTTGATATGACTATTAATATAAAATACATTCGATCATATAACTAATGAGTTAAAATAAAAAGTGTAAGACAAAATTATAGCATGAGAATGCAAATTAAAGGCTTCCATCTAGGGATGGGGATGGGTTTTGGATTGAGATATGATGAGTTTCGACTTGATTTTACAATCGATTTTTTTTGGCTATTAATATAGCTTAATTTGGATTGAATTTGGGATTATGGTGAAAGATTATAGATTTGACCTAAGATAATAGTATAATTGCTCTGTATATATTTAGAGATGATGATAATAATGTCATTCTTTATATTTTTTTGAATAAATATCTATTTTGAGAAATAAAAGTAAAAAATTAATATATAAATATGTATATATATATATATATATGTTGAATCAGATGAAATTAAATCATTTAGAAATTTTTATCTTAAAAATGAATAATAATTTTTTTTAAAAAAATCAAATTAAATTACATAATAAATAAAAATATAGTACTCAAAAACCGAGTTTAAATAAATCAAAAAATAACTGGAGCCGGTCCCTACTTCCATCATTCCATGTTGGGCTTGATATGTCTTGTGATTAAACAGGGTCTTTCAGCACTTTAACCTTTTCTCTTTTATGGGATCCCGTTTTTAGTGGAACTGAAATGTACGTATGCTACTTTCCCAGATCTACAGTTCAAGCATCAACAAATTTCGAAGATACAAAGCAGTGAATTTTGCTAAATAATCATTTTTAACGCTATTAAAATTATTATATTTAAATTCTTGATTGATTTTAATGAAATTAATTTATATTAATTCAATGAGTAAAATCATTAAAATATTTTTATAAAAAAATAAAAATCAATATACATTATAGAAAATCATTCCATATATATATTTAATGATTCTAATCTTTAATATTTTAAATCTACTTAGAGAAGGATCCAACATTTTCAACAATAATTTTATCTAAACAGAATATTTAAAAGGATTCAAAATATTAAATTTTATTTAAACGTATTTAAAAATATCACATCATTATTTATATAAACTTTTATTTTAATTATTCAACAATAATACTTTTAAAAATATATTTAAATACTTAAAAATCTATATTCAATTAATATGAAATTAAGTGTATATTATCGATAATAGCGGATGCACTAATATGTAAATAAATAATCTAATCTAAAACATTTATGAAAAATAAACACAAACGGAAGTGACGTACAAGTCCATAAAAGATTCCAAAATGCAAAAAATACGCACGTGCAAATCAGGCGAAACCGAACTGCTGTCGTTCCTTTGAACTCTCAGAACTGAAGGGTCATTATCGTAATTGTAATCCAAACTTATGTCCATTTTCCCTACGCCTCACTTTTAAATATCTTCTCACTTTTTCTTACAAATACATACATACGCCTACAGTGTCCAGACAATATTTATTTCTTGCAAATATAACAATTTTATTTTTATTTTTATAAATAAAATATCGTTATCTTCGCTTTTCTCAAGAAAGCCGCTTCATTTCATTGCTGAAGTTGACTTGTAATTGCGGATTTTACTCGTTTCTGCAATGGGGAAAGTGGCGGTGTGCGCGGCGGTGGTGTGCGCGGCTGCCGTGTGTGCTGCGGCGGCGTTAGTGGTGCGTCACAGGATGAAGAGTTCGGGGAAGTGGGCCCAGGCTGTATCTATACTGAAAGAGTTCGAGGAAAAGTGCGGGACCCCAATTCCGAAGCTGAAACAGGTGGCGGATGCTATGACCGTCGAGATGCACGCCGGACTTGCATCGGAAGGCGGCAGCAAGCTCAAGATGATCATCAGCTACGTCGATAATCTCCCCACTGGGTTAATCAACTCAATGAACTAACTTTTTCCCCCCTTTTGAAATTTAGCTTCCGGTACTTTTGGAATGGTTTGTTTCCTTTAAATGTTTCAATTGATTGCATAAAGATGGTCCCTTGATTGATTACTGTAGAAATGTAGAAATGTTTGATTTGTGATTGAAAGTTAACTAAATTAGGTAAAGAAGCTTCGGAGATTTCTGGTTTTGTCGTTTTAATTAAGATGGTTCAATTCGATCTTGCTATATTCAAAATATAAAAAAAATTCGTCCCGGCTTTATTTAATACGAATTTTGTTTAGTACTTTAGCCTCGATTCTGACTTTAGATCTTGAACAGATATCCGTTCCGAAAGTGTTCTTTATATTATATTGATTTTTTATAGAATTAAATCAATATATTTCTTGTAAAATTTTATAAAATGAGAAAGTTGTGATTAAAATATATAAAAATATTTTTTACAAGTTACAATACGTGTTATAAAAATATTATATTGATGGTTTATCATTTAAGCTTATGGAGAAGCTATTTCTATATCGATTCTAATCTACATTATCCACCCTTTGCTTTCATTTCATAAATAATTTATGTTTTAACACGTTGCTTACTGTCTCTAGCTTGGCTAACCTTTTTTTTATTATTATTTTCAAGTATATTCCCATCTTTGTTACTCGGGATATCGTCTTTGTGACTCCGATATTGACGTGAACCACATATAGATATTTGCCAATGGTAGGAACAACATAAATTTCTGGTCATTTTGTATAGGTGCCTTCTTTAATGCTTTTGTTAAAGCTTTTGTAAAAAAAAAATTATCTTGCCAATGGTTCCTTCTATGTTGACTTTGTCTTATGATATCTTGAATTGTGAAAGAATTGGTTCGAAGAAGATGATCCGTAAATTACGCTTTACAATGAACTTTACATTATCATATCTTAAACTATCTTATCAACATTCAAGTGAAAAGAAGTGGTGATTTTATGAATGGATAACCTTAAAACATAAACCCCAACTGTCGTAAAATTTTGCAGGGTTGCCAAAGATTCTACTTTTCTAGATTTTTACGTTGGTAGAAAGCTCAACTAACATTTCTCATCTTATGTGCTTTACTATCCAGCGATGAGAAAGGGCTGTAATATGCTCTCGATCTTGGTGGCACGAATTTCCGTGTGCTACGTGTACACTTGTGTGGTAAAGAACACCGTGTGGTCAAGCAGGAATTTGAGGAAGTTTCGATTCCTTCACACTTGATGACGGGTTCTCCTGATGTGAGACCCTTCTCCATCCATCTTATCAGTATCTAATCCTCCTATATTTCTTCTTTTCTCTGAAACTCTATGATGTGATTGCAGGCATTGTTTGATTATATTGCTTCAGCTCTTGCAAAATTTGTTGCTACAGAGAGTGAGGGTTTACATTTTTCACCTGATAGACAAAGGGAGCTGGGGTTTACTTTCTCGTTTCCTGTTCGGCAGACATCGATATCATCCGGGACTCTTATAAAATGGACAAAGGGCTTCTCGATAGATGATACAGTTAATTCTAGTAACCTTGACTCCAGTTATGCAGCATTTTTTTAGTAGTTTGATATGAGGTGTTAATTTTCTATCTTCTTTTGTCCACATTTTATGGAATTTGAACCTCTTCCTTGTCATTATTATCCTATTTTGTCATTCCTAAGTCGACGGCATGTTGATCTTAGTTTTCCACTTTTTTTCTCAAAATCTTCATATTTTGTGTTACTGGGCCATGCTGTTTTAATCAACAACTTGATTGGGGACTAGTTCTTATAGGTGGCCTGGAAAGCATACAAATGATATTCAGAATTTTATATTGTAATGTTTTTTGTCTATATATTATAACTCCTGGAGTGTGTATTGTATAGTCTTAATGTTTCTCCTTGCGTGTACGTGTAGGTCGATCAAGATGTTGTTGGAGAATTGACCAAAGCCATGGAAAGGATTGGCCTTGACATGCGTGTGACAGCTTTGGTGAGTCTAATTTGTGTCTACTGTTGTGTGTGCTTTTTTTTTTTTCATAGATGGATGTGACTGGTTCTTCTACTCGGATAATGGTTTAAGTTCGTATTCCGAATTATGTTGTGGAATATGTAGGTCAATGATACAATTGGCACGTTGGCTGGTGGGAGATACAACAACCCAGATGTCGTTGCTGCTGTTATATTGGGTACAGGCACAAACGCAGCTTATGTAGAGCGTGCCCATGCAATTCCCAAATGGCACGGTCTTCTACCTAAATCGGGGGACATGGTAAGCAGTGTTAACTGTTAAGATATATATTCTCTGCTTCTGTTAGAATCTGATACACACACGAATCTTAATCAGGAGGTAACTATTACCTTATGTTGAGTTCCGAAACCTTTTCCTCGTTTCTGCAGGTTATCAACATGGAGTGGGGTAACTTTCGATCTTCGCATCTTCCTGTAACATAATATGACCAAGCATTAGATGCTGAGAGTCTAAACCCTGGAGAACAGGTCACTTTCTTCAGCCAAAGTTTCTATTTCTGACTTGTTAATTTTTTGTATGCTATATGTAACTTTATTCAATACTGTTCACAGATTTTTGAAAAAATTATTTCTGGTATGTATTTGGGAGAGATTATGCGTAGAGTTCTGTGCAAGATGGCTGAATAAGCTGCATTTTTTGGCGATACTGTTCCGGCAAAACTAAAAATTCCATTTATACTTAGGTATGTCATTATTACGTTCACTGGTTATAATTCACTAGGTGTGCAGTAGAGTACTATAATTTTTCCATGCCGTATTTTTCAATGGAGCTTAGATTCATGTAGCTAGCTATCTCATCCATTTTCAAATGTGAGCCTTTTCTTGCAAACTCATCATTGGCTGACTGGTATGCCCTCGTACTTGGGATAATAATAACATGTAGAGCCTTAACCCGACCTAATCTTAATCTGATCTAAATCCGGTTTGGTAAATTGATATGTTTGGTTACTGAATTTTAGGCAGCTTATATGTATTGGACCAAGTTACTTGTTTAAGTGTGTTCAATTTGAATCCATAAGATGATCATTTCTGCAATATTTAGTTTAGTAGTCTTCAACTTTTGGATGTGATGAGAACTTGGACAGTGGTTAACTTTGATCTGTTTATTCTGCAGAACTCCTCACATGTCTGCAATGCATCATGACACGTCTCCGGATTTGAAAATTGTGGCGACGAAACTAAAGGATATCTTAGAGGTAAATCATTTTAGCCGCTTTGCTTCACGTTTCTTGAGGGAAAGAAGTTCCACTGTAGCTTTTATTATGTGAATCCACGGCTTTAATGGGTTTTTCATGTTTCTTGTTTTAATTTCAGATATCAAATACGTCCCTGAAAATGAGAAAAGTAATTGTTGAGCTGTGCGACATTGTTGCTTCTCGTGGTGCTCGCCTATCTGCTGCAGGAATCGTTGGCATCCTCAAGAAAATCGGAAGAGACATCATGAAAGACGGCGAAAAGCAAAAGTCAGTTATATCTCTAGATGGTGGATTGTATGAACACTACACTAAATTCCGGACCTGCATGGAGGACACCCTCGTGGAGTTGCTAGGAAAAGAGGTCTCTAACAATATCGTCATCGAACATTCCAACGACGGCTCTGGCATTGGGGCAGCCCTCCTGGCAGCATCTCACTCGCAATACACCGAGGCCGATGAATCTTAAAGATGGCCAAACTTAAGGTATATCAAAGAATCAAACTATTTTGATTTTGTATATGTTCAGCTTTTGCGAACTACAAGCTCTTTGCATCTTCCTACCCAAGGGTTCGTGCCACCAAACCCTTAAGTTACGGTCATTCGGGGTGTGTATAATCGGTAACGGATCAAATTCAATGAGTGCCTGCTTGTAGCCGGAAGCTTCATCGCTACAAGCTTGATCCATTCATGGTGTTGGAGGATCAACACCACGACACCGATGAATAAATACTCGTCTCCGGATACGCAAACTTCTCTTTCGAGTTTTTGATCTTTGCTCATCGAGAATAAGAAGTAATCTTAAAGATTTAAGTGACCATTGCTTTGCTTGAATTGTTTGATGAAATGGCGATGAACGTTTAGAATCAATGTTTTTAAAACCGGATCGGACCTTAAACCGGTGAAGGTACTGATTTATTGGTTTAATCGTGGTTGAACAGGATTGAACCGGTTTATATAAAATATTTTTTTTTAATTTTACATAATATTCAAAGCAATATTAATATATATATAGCACTCTTTTTAAGTTCACAATATTAAAATGTATAAAAATATCACAAGTCTATAACATATATAAATTAAATACCATAAAATCAAATGGAAAAAAATATTCAAATCAAGTAAATCTAACCTAATCCGATTTAATTTTTTATTTATTAAAACCCACGCTTGGTTGGAGCATTAAAGTTGCATGAGCACGATTTTTTAATCAAACACATCCCTTGCACATGCCTTTTAATCATAATATACAAGAACAAGAGTAAGCACACGAATAATAGAAAAGCCTTGGAATGGTGTCATTTTTGATGATTTGCATAGGAATTATCGTTGGCATATGATATGATATTATTATTATTATCATATATTATATAATTAAGAATTGAATCGAGTACAACAAAAAGTTTTGCAGATCCAAATAATGTTAAAGGACATATCACATTACTAATTGTAAATTGTTTGTTATTAGTTTTAATAAGTCCAATTATGTGCCCATTCCAACTTGCTCCACGCTAGGACAAAAACTAAGAAATAAAATAGAATTCTTTATATGTATGGGTTTAAGACCCGAAAGAAAAGTAGTGTAAACTGTAAAGGGGTCTTCTCTCCGGGGTAAAGGAAAATCTAAGGATATTGTATTCCGGTTCAAATCAGAAAACTAAATAAAAAAATATATATAATTAATACAAGTAAATAAAAAAGTATATAATTGATACAAGTATCAATCATCATTATTAAAAAATAAATTTGGGGCTGAAAAAAATCATAACAAACGACATCGTTTGGTTTAATTTTTTTAAAAACAGAACCGGTTGAACCGGCCGGTTCACACCGGTTCTTGACCAGTTCATTGCCAAACTGATTTTATAGGGTGATCGGACCGGACAGGCAACCAGTTCCCGGTTCAACCGGCCGGTCCGGTCTGATTTTGATAACCATGTTTAGAATTCGTTGACCTTTTATTTGAGTGATCCGTGAAATGGATTTTCAAATCTTCATTTTATCGTATTTTTATAAATTATCAATAAGACAATAGATCTCAGTATCTCACGCCACTCATAAAATCAGCACGTAGTTACATAATTTAAAATTCTTTTAGTTTTATATAGATTTAAGACCGTTAGATGAGAAAAAATGGATAAATAAGATTAACAGTAAAAGTAAGAATATATTTACTGGAAAAAAAAGTTAATCTCAATCCTCTATTTTTACTCATTTAACGATTTTAAATTTATGTAAAATTAAAAAAAATTACATTAAGTAGATTTTTACCTTATATATATAATGAGATTATAACTAATAACAAAAAATGAAAAATATTGGATCAGAATTCATATTCACTAAATTTTACTTTTTAAAATGATTATTTGAATTGTTCTTTATTAAAGTAACTTTTAGTTTTCGTAATTAATAATTTTTTTAATTTGATTTTGAACATTTTGTATTTTACATTAGTTTTTGAATTTGAATTTTTAACTATTTTTAATCTTTTTGATGACGTGGTACAATATTAAGGTGACATGTCATCAAATTAGAGAAATATTATCAACATAAAAAATGAATGCAGGTCAAAATTAAATTAAAAGATTAAATTGAAAATAAATAAATTTAAAGGCTAAAAGTTACTTTATTTTTTCCCATGGACTTCTCAGTCCCTCGGCCAAACCAGTTAAGAGCAAAGATTAGTGGTTTGCAGAACCAAACCTGATTGAAGTAAACTTTGGATCTGTTTGGTAGTGGAAATTAATACCTGAACCATTTGTTTTTTTCACTGCCTTGGCTGGCGTTTCCTCTTGGATTTTAAATCCACGATGATGACAGAAACATTATCAGAACAGTTTCTTCCTATGGCTATTTCGGTGAGACTGTCAGCTACTGCTTGAGCTGATGACACTCCATCATCAGCCATCACTGACCTCCTACTCCGCCGTCTTAATAGGCGGCGAGCCACCTCCCCAGCCTCTTCATTTGTCATCACATCCCACAACCCGTCACTGGCTAGTATCAAACACTCATCCTCATCGGTCCTGGTCGTGAAGGTAACATCTGGCACTGGAATTATCCATGGCTTTAAATAGCGATCACCTAGAACACAAAAACATTAACAACCGTATTGTTAAAGGACAAACATATGTAAACATTAATGGACAAAAGATTTTACATTGGGGTGGACAAAAGTTTGGGTGGAGACAACTTATAATATTTTTAAAAAAAATAAAAAAAAATTAAAATTTTAAAATACAGAAATAAAAATATAAAACAGTTAAACTTTTTTTGAAATTTTCATAACGGTTCCGTCAAACGCATCGGCACTTCCTTGGATGTAGAGATAAAAAGAACCTATAGCTCGGGACATTGCAAGAACTCCAAAGACCCTTGCGCCATTCCAATTTATGACCCTCCCTCCCTCCCTTTCAATTCTCATGAGCTCGTCCTGCCTATCAGGCTGTAGTAAGCAGTAACACAAATGGAAAATAAAAGTCTTTAAATTTATAGAACTATCAGCGCATCAAATATAAATTATTTTTGAAAACCAGAGATTATAGGATTTTCCATTGATACCTTGTGATCAACAGTTAATGGAATTGTTTCAGTTCCACGGCAAAGCACTGCCCTCGAATCACCACAATTGGATGTAATAATCTGGCAACCGGATAAAACTACGATAACAGCTGTTGATCCCACCGTATCTGGTGCAACTGCAGTCGAGACTTCGTTGTCAGTTCTCTCAAAACTACCGGAAAATGCCACTTCCCATCTTCTTCGCCACCCAGAGCTCTCATCCACTTCACGGTCCCATTCCTCAGCTATCACTCCATGCATCCTTTCAGCACAAAATTTGGCCACCTACAGATACTGTTGAAGTTAGCAAATGGCATCAAAATAATATCTTATTTGTCATATAGTGCAAAGAGGCGAAGGTAATGTTGCAATGCATCATATCGAGGAAAGAAAAGAATTCATTGATACAGGAAAAGATAATTAGAACTTCATATTCATGTTGTAAAATGAGCATAAACTGATATTCAACTGAAATAATTCAAGTGTATATATCTTTCAAGCTCATATGCTTAGTTTAGAATGAATTGGGGTTGACACCAAGTGCAAAATAATTAGAGACAGTTGATGTACAGTGTAGAGGTACGCACATATAGACAACATATATTCTCTTATCATGTCACCGCTCCAATCAAAGAAAATATTTTAAGTTAGAAGAATATGTTTATAAAAAAATATATACCAAATGGGTACTGTAGAGTGGTAAAATATGAGATCTCTAAGAAAAACAACACTGTCTTCTACCACCAACTCCACTCAATAGATTCAACAGATTTTATATAATTAAATATAAAAATGTAATCATCTAACTGTTTAATAAATAAATAAACAAAAACCTAAATTATATTCCTCTTAAAAAGCCAACAATAAAAAAAATTTAATATATTTTATTTAAATTTTAATCAATTTATTAAAAATTAACTTATTTATACTTACCCAAGGACGGAGCTCCCTTAGGGACCAAGGGGAGCTCGGCCCCTATTAAGATTTATATATTCGATATAATTTTTATTTAATAGTATTTTAGTTCACGTAAAAATAAATATTTAAATTTAAAAAATATAGAAATTTATTAAATATTTAATCAAGTATGGGTCGAACTAAAGAATGATAAACATGTGTTCTCAAATTTTGATATAATTACAATTTAGGTCATTGTAAGTTTAAATATTTGACAAATTAAAAGTTATCTTATGAATTTTAAGTTTTTTTTATAAATTTAAGGTGAATACAAGATAATATATGTACAAAGACTTTCAACTATTTCACAATGAACGCTCATACACCTACATACACAGTGCTTGAACTCGAGACCTCAAGGATAACAATAGTCTCTTAATCACTAAGGTCGATTGATTCATGCTGAGTTTCGAGTTTAAAAATCTTTATACTTTTCTTAAATAATATAATATTTCAGTCCCTGCCAATATTTAATTCTGGCTCCACACATGTACTCACCAACCAAATAAACAATTAATTTGTATTCAATTTTAAGACATTTTTTTTTCTTTTTTGATAAGGGAAGGAGAGAAATTTATTAATAGTAAAAATAATTGATACCATTGAAATTTGATCAACAGACTCGAACGACTAATCCAATCAAATTTTCAGAAGGAATCTTTGGTTTTTTATTCACTCCTTACTAATGCAACCAAAATATCTAAAACTCGAGAAATTAAATACTATTATTTATCAAATATAATTACTTTTATGTTAATATTTATAAATTTAATAATGAAGATGAAAAATATGACTGAATAATGTTTTAAATAAAAACACACTCAAATTATTGAAAAAATCTAAAACATTAAAGAATTTTGAGAATGGAAATTTTCATGTTAAGCTTAGTTTGAATATGAATGGCCTTCGACTTAATTACAACTGCTAACGTATGAGATGTGCATTACGCCATACCATGACGATAAGTATCAGCGAAGCTTAATCGCACTGAAAACCAAATCAGGATATAAATTTGGGCGTGGTTTCAATGACACGTATATAGCAGGATGGGATAGGCGCTCTAAATTCTGCTAAAAGAGCGAACCACTAAGAATTTAGAACGTGTCAGGTATGTCAAAAACAATTATTTATGTCCAATCATTGACATCAAATATATTTTTATTTATATGAAATTACAGAAATATGAAAAAAATACTCAATATTCGATTTCCATGAAAACGGGAAAAGGGGGCTCCCCCCTCTTTTTATGGAGCCAAGTGATCCCTGATCGAATCAATGCTTTGATTTCTCCAAGATTAAAACCAGTAAAATTTTCTAAATAGCCAAACAGATTAATATTTTTAAGGAAAATAAATTGATTCGCTACACAAATTGAATTGAAAGCGAGTGAAATTTGTTACCTGTGAGCCACCATGGCCATCATAGACGCCAAAGAAATGAATAGGGGAGATTTCAGCGGCTGTTCTAGAACCAGGAGCCATGCAACCTCCGACGTGATCGCACGAGCGGGATATGAACGCCGGTATAACGGCGATAGCGTCTTCCATTTCTCTTCGATTCCCGATCACCGAAGTGAACCCCCATGTCACTCCCTTATTATTCCTCCCAACGCACTTCTGCCTCGCCGTTACCGTCATCTTCAACTCCTCACAAGAAGATACAGGCTCCAGAAACCTCGGAACTGCAGCCTCCGCCGTTAAAATCTCACCGGAACTCCCGCTCGTTCCGGATATATCGCCGGAACTCATCAAGCTTCTAGAATCATCCGCACTGAGTATCGAGGATAGGCTTGAGCTGGTTGAAGTCAGGTCCGGTTCGGTGAATGAGTCGACTCGGCGGATTCGCTGCTCCTCGTCATCTTCAAGTAGAGGTTCCATTCCATGTGAGTGACAGAGAAAAGAAAGAGGGAAAGAAGAAAAGATCAAAAGAAATAGGAGGAGAAATGATTAGATAAAAGCGAATACTGTAAGAGAAATGCGACACGTGTGACGAGAATTTAAGTCAATTACTGACGCACATAATTTAGAAAAACAATTAAAAAATAAAAAATAAATATTGATTTCGAGTCGTACTCAATCGCTTAATACTGAATTGCGACGTGTCTTTCTTTATTATCTCGACTCCAAGCTGGTGTTGCGAGACGCTAAATTATTTATCCATATTGCGATTTTTATAATTTTTTTATAAAAACATTATATACATTCTAAATTATTTATTAAAATATTATTTTTATGGTATATAATGGAAAACGTTTATAAATTCACGCTGGTTAAAATGTTTCAATAATTAAAGATATCGAAACAAGTTTCCAATAATTAATTAAGGATATTTCATTTGCTGTAATTATAATCTTTTTAAACATCATCTTGAAAAATAATTCGAATTTCGTTTCTCTATCACGAAGGTCTACTACTGGTGGCAGGGCAGTGGGAAGAAGCTGATTGGATAGCATGTGATGAGACGAACAAATTTTAATTGTAATCCTGAGGTGAACCCAAGCGATTGTACTAACCATACTTTCAGACTGGCTACGTGGCCAGTAAGGACAGAAATTAGGCCCCCGTTAGGTGGATTACACTCTTTCGCAAAAGATTGATTTTTTTTCAGCATATATATTTATAATAAATGAGAATTAATGCAGTTTAGAGTTATCCATAAATATTTATATGGGTGGATACTCATTTATTTATTTATTTTTCTGAAAAACAAAACATTTAAAAGAAACGAGGAAGCAGCCTCCTGGAATGATAGCGTGGCCATTTCAGTAGACGGTTTATTAAATAAAATTCACCAATAGGATGACCACAAATATATCAGTCGTTAAATTCGGCTCCCTTCTTATAAATGTAAGTCAAATCTTCCAATCTTGTTCAATAAAAACTCTAATATGGTCGATAAGGGTAATCCTTGGAGCAGCTATATTCGACGATGATAACATGTGGAATACCTCGACATTATCGGATTCTACAATCACCTTACGGAAACCCAACCTCCATGCATGTTTTAGTGCCTCATGTACTATTACTGTAAAACCCCAACCCGTACCCGACCCGAATACAAGTTCGAGATGCCATATTGACTTTTTAAAACAATATTCTTAACAAAATACAGATCATTTGGACTTATATTAAGAAAATATGATAATGTATTGTTGAATTGTGTTCGTTATAACCAATTTAAGAAAATATACGATTTTATGAATAGTAATATATAGTATGAACAGTACCGCGAACAGTAATGAACAGTACCGCGAAATGTAATTAAAGTTAAAAAATTTCCAGATTGCTTCAGAGGTATCGATACCCTTGCTACAGGTACAAATACCCTGCTACAGTGCTTCTACAGTAAATTTCGACAAAGCATATAAAACTCGCGAAAATTTAGACTGTCAACACTATAAAGTTCTCATTTACATATATACGTTTAAAACATTCTTAAAACTCGATCTGAGTACACATACTTAATTTAACGACTTTGTTTACATGTCAACCTATTTATCATATACTAATACATACTATGTAATCTACTTCTGATCTGACATCTGAGTGGAGATATATTGTTCCTTTGAATTTAGCTTTGATCCTCTCGTTTTCCAGTAACTACGTGTAAATCACTTACACGCTAAGTCATAGACTTAGTGAGGCATATAAAACATGTAATACAAGTATAATTCATATCAAATGCATGAGCAATTATTACGATTATATCATATAAAAGCATATATCATTTCTGTAACATATACCCACATGCACATATATCATTATCAATACGTTTAACATTTCACATTCATTATCATTAATCCTTATAATTTAACACCCTTATACATAACATATCATGCATTAACCAAGCAATACACCATTACATAAATCCTGTGATCTATTCCATATAACAAATCACATATACATATCATATTCAATATATTTATTAAGTTTATTTATTAGCCCATGTACACTGTTGAGAACTTAAGGTATGAGAGTACACTGAGGTTGTGCACTACTATGTTGTCACCACATCGTATAAATGTCCCGAATGACCTATCCAGAGGTCATAAAGAACCTCGACAACTGTACATAGGTCCCGAAGAACCTAGGTAAACTGTCTATATGTTCCTTATAACATAGGTATATTGTTCATATGTCCCGAAAGACATAGGTAATTATGTCCATATGTTCCGTAGAACATAGGTAAACCCTCGACTCTTGGCATGCCAACTATACCATTAGCTCTCATATCACATAACATGGGCATTATCCTTTATATCATTTCACATATTCACTTTTATATCACATAAACTCATATCTTCTTATCACATAGTTTCTCATTATATCATTCACCTCATATAACTTATTGTCACATAATCTCATATCACATATACTATATTCACATATTCCTTATTTTCTGTCACTTACCACATGTATGTGTAAACATATATCTCATATTATATAACATATAAACTTATTCATGTATTCATGTACATACTTTCATATAGTTCATATAACAATGCCATATAACTTATATCACATTAACTATATAGTATTTCCATGTATTCACTTATTTTATATTCACATATCTTATAGTACATATTCCTACAATCACTTATGTCAATACTACATAGCTTATTATAATTTCATATATTAATGTAGTTCAGCATCACCCATCACATATATATATATATATATATATATAATCATATAATCATGTAGATTATGTCACATATATTAACATATGACACATAAACCCACTTTCATGTACTCATACACACGTAAGAATCACATCCATCACAAAATCAAATAATATTCTAGTAGTCACTTCTTACCATTGTAACTCCGTCATTGGCTCATGGCAAGCCAATGTTTATTCACTAACATATGTACAAATTAAATTGCACTCACCTTAGCCTTACTTAATTACCAAATCCACTTCTATGATTTTCTCTCTTTGAATCGATCCTAACTTTGCAATTCTTCCTGAATTTGCTTGTGCTTGATATCTTTGCTCTTGGGCACACATTAAGGAAGAAGAAGAAGAGGAAGAATAGAGAATTCTCTGGATATTTTCCTTCTTCTTATCCATTTCCCCCATATATAACCCCCAACATATCATTTTTAATTCATTTATTAGTCAAATGACCATTTTGCCCTTTAATTCCTTTAATAATTACTAAAACTTTCAAGAAATATTTCAAATAAATCATTGAACTATTGAACTATTCTACTTTCATCACCAAATTTTGAAATTTTACAATTTGACCACTAACCCGGTATTGAGGATGTTACAATTGCCAGAGCTCGACTGATAAAATCGAGCAATTTCTAAAACTCTTAGTAAATCCAAATAAGGTGGATACTCATTTATCAATTACATATAATTTTTATTTAAAGATGATCACAAATACAATTTCATGATAAGAATAATAAATAAAGGTTTAATATAAAAAATGTATTCAAACTATACATTTTTTTCATCTAGGTGTCTAAATTTTTGGGTCAATTTAGGTGTTTAACGTTTTCAACATTATCATTTAGGTGCCTAACTCGTAATGATCGATAAAAATTAGTCAAACAATCAATATTTGACACGTGGTTTGATATTTTAATTTCCTTTATTTATTTTAAAAAAATAACATTAACAATTTTTAAAGAAAAAACTAACTTCGAATATTGTTCATAAAATACCCTAAGACCTTCAATTCCGACGTCGATCACTACGACCACCGACTATCATTGACTCACCCGTTGGCCACCAGCTCATCGACCAGTCACTCAGTGATTGGGATGGATGAGTGTTGGGATTTAGAAATTTTGGTTTAGAGATTTGAAGCCACGATTGACGTTCTACGATTGGTGGGTAGGAGGCCGGTGGGGACGACAACAACGGTGGACGACAATTGGTAGGGTGGATGCTTTGGAGTTAAGATTTGGCGATTTTTTTGAAAATTTAAAAATATTTTTGGAGTTTTTTTTAATAATGATAATAATTTTTAACTTTTTAAAATGAAAATTTTAAAAATTATAAACATGTCACATGTAGCATTTTGAGTGGTTGACAATTTTTTTAAACATCTATTGCGATCGAGGTACCTAAATGATAACGTTAGAAATGTTAAACACCTAAATTTATCGAAAAAAGTTTTTACACATAAATGATATATATATATATATATATATATATATATATATATATATATATATATATAGTTTAGATACTTTTTATATTAAACCATAAATGAAATAGGTAATTAGAGTACCTATATCCATCACTAAAAATGTGGACCTATATTTTTATAAGGCTTAATATAAAAATAGGTTCCCAAATTATACATCTTTTCTCATTTAAGTGCTAAATATTTTTTGGTTAATTTAGGTGTCTAATGTTTCTAATGTTATCATTTAGGTGCCTACACCGTAAAGAAAGTTACAAAATCTACTAAAAATAAACCAACCAACTAGTGTTCGACACACGACTCGATTTTTTTATTTCCTTTATTTTAAAAAAATAATATATATATATATATATATATATATATTTTAAAAAACCTTAAACTTTTCTTATTTTTCATAAATTACCCTTACACTTTCAATTATGACATCGACCACCACTGCAGGCGACGATCATCGAATCACCTGTTTGTCAGCAACTCGTTAACCACTCACCGACTGATTTAGATGGATGGGTGTTGGAATTTAGAGATTTTGGGTTTAAAATTTGGGGGGTTAAAAGACACGATTTACGTCGACCGGTGGGTAGGTAGGCTGCCAATGGGGGCGACAACGGTGGTGGACATAGGTGCACATGTTACAATCTAAGTGATTGATGAATTTTTTTAACATCTATTACGATCGAGACACCTAAATAATAACGTTATAAACATTAGATACCTAAATTGACAAACAAAATTAAACATATAAATCGTAAAATATATATAATTTATATATTTATTTTTATATTAATCTCATTTATAAATAAATTTCTATCTTCTTTCGTGTTTATCGAATAAAAACGAAGAATAAATAATCTCGTTCCCGTCTGCTTTTGATAAATTTTAATTTGTATCAATCATATTTAAGCATATTTAGATGTACATGATAGGTGCTAAACATATAAACAAACCACTTACACAAATTAATACCGGACTTTTGGGAATTATTTAGGCATGTGGCATATTTCTTTAATGAAAGAGATACTTGGAGATAACATTGACGTAAAAACCGGATAGGAATTCTATATTTAAAAGTAATTAAAACAAAATATTTATCAAATAATATAATAAATTTCATACAAATATAATATTAAAAGTAATGTAGTATGTAAATTATAATCAATATATATCATATTTGTTGTTATACTTTATTATTTGAATTTTATTTTCATTCGAGTCGAAAAAAATATAATTTGACTCATTTAATGAAGAAATAAAATTTAAATAAACGTGCTAATAACTAGTTGATCTGGTGGGACGAGACATTAGATTCTTTAAATAAGATTAAAATTAAACAAATTATATTAGAAGGATTGTATCCATAACGAATCTATACAGAATTAGATCTAGATTAATTTGACGATAGATATTAGTGATTAATTAAAAAAAATTGGAGTACACATGTAACCATTCTCATACCTACTCCAAAATTCTATTCTCTCACCTTTTACAGCACAAATATTTTCTACGACAAAAAGGGACAAATGCAAGGCAATGGTTCCACGTGTTGGGGGGCATTGCGTCTGAAATTATTGTAAGTACATTAGATGTGATATGTCGTTTTGGTTGATTGTTGAAACTTATTCTATTATTGTTACGTTTAAAAATAATTATTAAAGTATCAATATAAAGTATTTATCTTTAAGAAGTTATGCATACGTTTGTAAAAGTAATATCAAGTAATTATATATTTTAAATTAAATATTATAATACATAATCAAATTGAAAATTAAAAAATGTAAATATAATTATTTGAATGTTTATAAACTCTAAATAATAAGCTTAAATTTTAGCTCTAAAATCTAAAATATTAAATAAAAATACAGGACAGTAAAATATGTATATTGTGTAAAATAAAATTTATATTGGTTAAATGTATTATAAAATATTATATATGCAAACAACTGAATTCTAATGGGCTGTGTTGAACCCACATCAATGCTAAAACTCCCGCTTCGATCCAAATGGCCTGAACTATACCTCAAATTCTAATGTATTTTTTTAACTAGACGTGGCTTAGCCTTAAGAGTGGTGCACTAAATTTCCAGTATTTTACAAACAACTGAAATTCACACGTAACATTAAAATATAATAAAATAAAAAATCATACATGTTTTTTTTAATATCTCATATGCTCATGCAAATTTTTGTTATTATATGAATATATTAATTTATTTGATAAATTAGAAATTTAGATTATAAAATTTGTTTAGCATATTACTCAACATTAAATATAAATATAATTAAATTATTTGATGAATGTAAATATTAAAAGGTATCGTAGACTTGTAATATTAAAATAAATAAATAATATTATAAAATTATCCATGTAGGATTAAGTAAATTCTTATATATTTATCTTCTCCTCATTTGTTAACAGAAAAATAATATCATATAGTTTTATTTAGTTATTAATATCTGATATATTAATTGATTAATTCAAATTAAATACTATAAAAATTAATTGTGAAAACAACATTCTTAATATAATTTAACAATTTATAATGATTAAAATTAAAATTTTATTTAAAACTTTTCACTCTACCCGCTTATGATTGGTATCTACTAGGGTGCGTTTGGTTCACAGAATGTAAGATTACCAGTGGGAATAAGATTACCGGCGACAATAAGATTACTGGGAATGTTGTATTTTGTGTTTGGTTCGTTTAGCAGGAATGCAAGATTACATTGTTTGATTAAAGGAATAAAAGATTATTGGAATGTATATTTTACAAAATTGTCCTTATTTTATATTTATTTTTTAACAAGTTGAATTCTACTATAATATTACTATAATTAATTTATATATTTTCTTTAAAAAAATTAAATTCATAAAATTATATAATTTTTTTTACAAAATTGAAAAGATAAATAGGTTTAATGAAAGGGTAAAATTTTATTTTAACCCCTGAACTTCATATAAAATTCTAATTATGAATTTTTTTGTAAATCTAAAATAGTTTAAGGATAAATTTGTAATTTAACCTTCGTAAAAAAAATTTATTCAACGACAGAATAAGAATATTTTTAGGGAAAAAATTAAGGACATTTTAATCTAAAACGCCGGTAATCCAACAATACCTAAGAGAATGAATATTCACATTTCCGGTAATATACCCCCAAAATATCACTGTTAGAAATAAAAGATTACCAAGAGTCGGAGGAATGACAATCCATTCCCCGATAATCCAATGTGCCGCCAACTAAACGCCCACTTTATCTTCGCCATCACTATAAACGCGTTGTGAATTGTGACTAACCAACATTTCAATAAAGTAAATTATCCGAAATATCGTGGAAATTGACATTAGACCTAATGTATAAAAAGAGTCAAAAATGTTCGAACCTTTTACAGATGGTCAATTTCGCCCCCTCGTACCATTTTTATTTAACATCAAATCACAGACTATGAATCCAAACAATTCTTTGATTGGTCTTAATCTTATCTCCATCACCACTTCTCGAAAACAAAAACATCAAAGCCTCAACCTTTCCAATATTCTTCGTTTTTTGCCGTTTCCATGGACAGCGGATCAGCTAAATACCAGGTTGTCGTTTCGAGCAGCGATGTTTCTGTTCCTTTCACTCACCAATTCGATCTTGACGACGCTATGACAATGCCGGAAGATGTTCTAGCCAGGCATCAAATGGTCGTCCGTTTGGTCTCCGACATGCCGGCGGTTGATCATGCGATCGGTAGTTGCTCGATCTGTATGGAAAGTTTGTCGCAGTTCGAGGGAGCTGCTTCAAGGCAAGTTTCGTGCGGCCACGTTTATCACCATGAGTGTATTACCTATTGGCTCTTGAACGGCAATAGCAATTCTTGCCCTCTTTGCCGCCATGAAATCTCCGGCTAATGATACGATGATACGTTTGAAGCATTGTCACTCAAGATTTTGTTTATTGTGTGTGTTTTTCTATAACATAATCTGTTGAGATTAATGCAAAATATTTTTTGATTCTTTTCGTATATTAGTTTACAAGATCGTACACTCTAATAAGAGTATACCGCTCTATATTTACACGAGATTGATTATTCCCGAGGCTTGAAACCGGGGGGAAATGATCACAAATTTCCTGCTGCCAGTGGGCCGCAAACCGGCATCTGGCTGTTGCTGATGCCAGAGGAAGATCAAATTGTAAAATTTGGAATTTCCGCAATTTGAAAAGATTATACATATATATTATAATTTGATAATAAAATAAATTGTATATTGATATTATTATATTATAATTTTGAAAATAAAATAAATATATTTAAGTTCGAATCATGATATTGTGAATGAAACAAATTGGATAAAATTACTGTAATAATATGGTAAAGAAAATTACTCAAGGTGCACCAAAAATTATTATTATTTAACTAGAATGTTTATTGTAGTGCTCAATGGATTTTGCTTAGATTACACGATGATTTTTAAAAAGTGAATGGGTTATCCGACGATTTTTATATTCCCTACCATGATCAAGCGTCCGAATTGCATTGTTGCATAGAGAATTCATCATGGAGACAATACGTTTTTCAAAAGTCATCACGGAGTTTTGACGAGGTCATGAGTTATTGTGGAAATTATCCTAGACCATGACATAATTCTAGATACATATTATTCAAACAAATTTTTTTCACCATAGTATTCAAGCATTTGTATCACTAAATTGAATTGAGAATATCGTGTTTGTTACAATATAATTCAAATGATTTGATTACTAAATTAAATTAATAAATATAAAAAATATTATTTATATATATTTATGAACATGATAGAATGTATTATATTAATATAAAACATGGCATTACTATATACTTATTTGATGTTGCATTTTGTATAATATTTTAATTATTTATAAAATCGTATTTGTACACCGTCAAGTGCCAACGAAATTTTAACTAAAAGGGAGATTATTTTTGTTTCAACGTCTCCAAACACCAATACAATAAAGAAAGACATACTACGCGTCAACTATGAACATTAGATGTAGTATATTATGAATATTTAGTGATGAATCTTTAATATATTTTGAAGAGGTATTTAGAATTTTTACTCTTTTGGAAATTTAAATTAATTTTTTTAAAGAACTGGTAAACCGTCTTTTCCTTTTCCTATTCCTTGCGTAGCAGCCCTTCATGTATGCAGCTACGTGTCTTCATCCATAATGTTTGTTCACCCGCATACTCAACCACCAACCCATTTAGTTGACAATATTGAAGCTCTTAAGCATCCATGTCCTTGTGATTAAAAATATTTTTTACCAATACAAATTCAATTTATGTGAGCTATGAGTGGACACATGAACGAACACAATATTTTATTTTAGGAAATGAATTTTAAAATTTTAAAAGAAAATAAATTTATAAAATTTTAGAAGCAAAAATAAAATTTTAATAAAAATATATTAAAAATATAAATTATATGATAATTTTAATTTTTCAATACCATCTGAATGTGGACACCGATAATTCTTACGTTGAAAAGTAATGAATGATAACTATAATAGACGGAATTTGAATCCGAAGTGGAATCTAGACTCAAAATTCAGCATACTTGATGGGGCTATAAAGGAGGGAATATTGCCTTTTGTCCCCCCTGAGTTTCCACTTGCTCGGTATTGAAAGCGGCTTCTAATGAATAATATTCTTCTTCAAAATAAACCATTCAAGTTTCAGCCACTCTATTATCCCGTGGCGCAGGATGCACATCTCCAATACCTCAAACTCAACTTAAAAAAACCGTAATTACTTTTGCACTTTATTCATAATTTTATCTTTAACTTATATTCATTTTACTTTAAAAATGATTGATATCTAACTAGAACACGAGTAAACTATATGTTTAGCACTTAAACTATTACTTTTATTCCGTTTTGGTACCCAACTTTTACATTTTTTTCAAAACTATACCTAGCATTTAGTTTATATTTTAATTTGGTACACTCTTGTTAAAAATTTAACAATGATGTTGACATTTTATCATAAGAAAATGCCACATCATCATTAAAAAAATTAAAAATTTTGCCATGTCAGTATTAAATTTTTAACGGTGGATACTAAAATGAAATCTAAATTAAACGTGAGGTATGATTTTAAAAAAATTGAAGTTTAGATACTAAAACGAAACAAAAGTAATAGTTTAGGTACTAAACATATAGTTTACCCTAAAAATAATTACAAGTAAATAATATGATAAACTACACGTATAGTATCTAAACTATTACTTTTATTCCATTTTGATACACAAACTTTATTTTTTTCCAAATTATGCCCAACGTTTAGTTTAAGTTTCAATTTAATCTCTGCCGTTAAAAAATAATAGAATTATTGAGGGGGTATTTTTTTATTTTTTCCAATGATTATATGACATTACCTTATCATGACACATTAAAATCACCGTTAAATTTTTAACAGCCGGTACCAAAATGAAACATAAACTAAAACATCATGTATAGTTTGAAAGGAAATAAATTGGGTATCAAAACGGAACAAATATAATAATTTAGGTACTAAACTTGTAGTTTACCCTAAATAATAATGATGTCAGTCATATTTGTGTCGTGTAGTGGTACAGCATGTGAATCTGCCTTTCGTCACGTGTGCACAGCATCGTGTTCGGTAATCGTTGCCATTGGTCTCTGGATTCATCCAGTATAAATTCTCGCTTTGAATTTCGGAACTTGAGGCCTCATAGACTTGAAACACCAAAATAAAGCAACGCAAAGGGGAAAAGGAAGAAGAAAAAATGGAGAATAATAGCAAAAATGGAACTGATGCTCTTCTCAAAGTTTCAACTCTCAATTGTATTGATCTTTCTAATCTCGATATTCACCAATCCGTCTCTCTACTAAAGCAGGTTTTCGTTTCCCTCTCTTTGTTCATTTGATTTCTACGTTTTTATGGGAATTTACAAACTTTTTAGTTGTCATGATGGTCGGAAGTTGATATTTTGATATCTTGATGGTTTTCAACACAAAACCAGAATTAAAATTTGGAAATTTTGGTGAATTTTTAGGCTTGTTTGGATTGTGGTTTTTTCTATGTGATAAACCATGGGATAAGTCAGGAATTCATGGATGAAGTATTTGCTCAAAGCAAGAACTTATTTCATTTGCCTTTAAATGAGAAAATGAAACTTTTAAGGAATGAAAAACACAGAGGATACACTCCAGTGCTTGACGAGCTTCTTGATCCTGATAATCAAGTTCATGGTCAGCAAACTCTTTCTCATTAGTGATTCTATTATTTTGAATTGTAATTTTTGCTTTACCTTTCATATTTGATCTTTGTTGAAATGGTTTAATTGATGTATTGAGCTTTCTTTTCACTGGTGGGGTAGTAGGAGACTACAAAGAGGGGTATTACATAGGCGTGGAAGTGCCAGAAGATGATCCTGATGCGGAGAAGCCGTTTTACGGGCCAAATGTTTGGCCTGAAGATGGTAAACACTACCGGACTTTGTTGATTGATTATCTTGCTAGATTTTGTTTAAATAATTTTTCACCTATATATTTGGAACCTTTTGCTTTGATTAGGTGTTTTGCCTGGATGGAGGCAGACCATGGAAAAATTTCATCACGAGGCATTGTAAGTTATACAGCTAGCATGTGATTAGGTTGCCACAAATATAGGCTAATAAGATTTTGTTTTTGTTCATTATGTGCAATTAGGGAGGTGGCAAAAGCAGTTGCAAGGATCATAGCGCTTGCGCTTGACCTAGAGGTTGATTTTTTTCATAAGCCTGAGATGCTTGGAAAGCCTATTGCCACCTTGCGGTTACTACACTACGAAGGTGGAAGATCATGAAATGTCGTTACTTTAATTTTGGTGTCTTTGCACGGTTGATGTAACTCATTATATTATATGAATCTTGTATGCTTTTCAGGTCAAGTTTCTAATCCTTCAAAAGGAATATATGGAGCGGGTGCACATTCTGATTATGGACTGATTACACTCTTGGCAACGGATGATGTGATGGGTCTGCAAGTATGATAACTGCAGTATCATGCAATTATATTACCCATTATTCTCTGCTTTTGACTAGTTAACAAAAGTTTATCATTATTTTTTTGCAGATATGCAAAAATAAAGATGCAAAACCTCAGATATGGGAATATGTGGCACCTATAAAAGGGTTAGTTGCAGATGGCCTGCTGAGGTTTCTGCCTTTCGGGTTACTTTTTAGACGTGCTAGTGGAAATACGAATCAATTTTACTGCCTTGCTTTTGGAGGCTTCATTTGCACCCGATAGTAGTTTCTAAGTGACCGGTTTTCTGTAATTTAATGTACATATGTTGCTCATCTTTTTAAAATGCTATCCTTGCATTGTTTATCTGTTCTTGTTTTACGCTTGCATAAACTTAATCTGATCTTAATAATTGTATAATACGACACGCTTAATGATTTTTTTACAGAGCTTTTATAGTCAATCTCGGGGACATGCTGGAACGCTGGAGCAACTGTATATTCAAGTAATTTGCAACTTTCTCTGGCAACTATGGTCCAAACTTCCTTTTGTAACTATCTTTTTATATATGCTTGAGGTCTTCATGTTTAAGGCTGGAAACTACATTTTGAAACCATCTTTCTTCTCTATTTTGACTAATTACTTAGTTTTCGCATGTACCCAGGTCCACTTTGCACCGAGTTTTGGGGAATGGTCAGGAGAGATATTCCGTAAGTCCTCTTCCATTTTTGAATCCGATCTTTGTCATCCAAGTTGTAAGACCCTTAGCTGCCTTTTTGATGATTAGTAATTGAAATAGATGTTCTATGATGTCTTCATGTCATTATATCGGGTTGCTTCAACATACTCATCCCGTCATAACTGTTCTGTACCTATCATGTCCGACTTTTGTGCTTGTTAGATAACATTTATATCTTGATGTACTTGTTCTTTGTCCATATTGCTAATTGTCTATGCCTTTATGGTTACCTAAATGCAAGCAGGGTAAATAGTGCTTTCAAGAACTACAAAAATTTGCTTTTCTACCAACTCTTGTTTGATTCGATCTGATCTTTTTCGACTCTACTAGAATGAACTTCACAATAATTGATCTTATATGGCTCTGGCTCTTTATTCTTCTTGAAATACCCATTTCCATTGTATTATTCGAACATTGATGTAATAACCTCCAAATACATATCTATGTCAACCTCAAAAGAAAACTAAGGTTTATGCCTGCTGTTTCTGATTACAGATTGCATACTTTGTTGAACCGAATCACGACTGCCTTGTCGAATGTTTGCCTACTTGTAAATCCGAAAACAATCCTCCAAAGTAAGTGCTGTTGTCAAAGTGTTCTAAATATAAATAATAAGGATTGAAGTCCGTCTTTACTCGGGTCTTCATTTTTCTTTAAGTGCCCCTCATTTGATACCTTCTTCAAGAACCCCAGTCCAAGCAGCATACATACCTTTTGTAATCTTGTTTATCTGAATACCATCTCTAATTGAGCTGCTGCATGTACTTTTAACCAGGTTTCCACCAATTCGTTGTGCGACGTACCTGAGCCAACGATACAAGGACACTCACACCGATTTAAGTGTATACGATAAACATCAAACTTGAAGTCCTCTCGGATTATGTTTAGGTAATATAGACTCGCTATCAATTTGATTTATGCTAATTTCAAATCTATTTTACTCAAATGATAGATGCACTATAGTAATACAGTTATAATTCCTAATACAACTATTGGGGTACATGTATACCAACTTTTTAAGTAAATTTGTTAATCAAGTCGTGTGATTGTGAATCACCCACAAAAAATGATATCATTTTCACATGAAACGACCTATAAGATCTAACCTGCACAAATAAGTTGGCCTTCGAGATTGTTGCTGCTATAGCCGGCACGAACCGAGAATGCAGGCGGCGCTAATCTCTCTGAGATGAACTACAGGTTGCTGGTGCCAAATTTGCACTAAAATCATCAAGTGTCTCATTCCTTATCCCTAAAGAACAGCAGAATCAACGTTTCGGAAAAGCAGTTATTTGGAAGAAAGATTTTGTTTCCATTCATCAGTAGAACGATTAGCATTCTGGTTCAGTTCGATCAAACACTTGTCATAATTAGTTCCCAAAATGAACACATGAAACAAAGGATAAATACAAATGATAAATGAATTTAATATATTTGTTATCACCTGCTAACCTTCTTATATGTGAACATACGACTCTTGCGAACCTCCAGGGATGTGAATGTAAGATTTATGCGGACTTTTAGACACGCGGAGCGTATTCCGCGAACTATCAGTGACGATCACGTGTCAATCACCTAAATCTCCAAAGATGCGAATGTAAGATTTATGTGAATTCTCAATCACGCGGAGTGTATTCCTCGAACTACCAGCGACGATCACGTATCAATCACTTGTTATTCCGTGAACATCTTTTACGTATGATCTCCAGCAACCACGTGCTAATACATGTGATCTATTTTGATGACTAATCATAACCAACGCCACAACAAGACCTGATCGACACTTGTTTAGGGCATTGTGAAAGGAGAATAAGGGTATGTACACACTTTTAGCCCCCAAAAAAAAATCAGACCCGTACTACCAGAAAAATTATTCGATCACCATCTACGATTATTGTCAGCTTCACCGATCAACAATATTATAAAACCAAAGAAAATTTAGGGGAAAAAACTAAGATAAATACAAATGAAATTAAAATGTTTATGGAAATTTAAAATATTAATTTTTAATTCTATCAATATAAATATAAATTAACTATAAAATTTAATAATAAAATTTAATTTTAATTATAGTATAATTTTTTTAGATGGATGTATCATATATTCCAAAAGCAGTCAAACTGCAACACAATAACTACATCAGCAGTAGAACTCAAAAGGAAAAAAAGGTTATACCAGCTGCCAAGCTATACATATATCTCTATTTACAAGACTCTCCCTATCAACTTGCTTGCCCCACGGCTTCAACTTTACCATTTCCTTTACGCGATCTACCATCTTTGTAACAGTAATCACTCTCCCTGCAAATAACCTCTGATTCCTTAATCTTGTCCAAAATACCACGCCAAACCATCCGAGAGATCTCACACTCAAAAAATAAATGATTCCTGGTTTCACTATCCCTCAAGCACAAACCACACTCACCCTCAACGACCAGACCAAAAGAAATGAGTCTGCTCCTGGTGGACAACTTGTCCAAAATAACCATCCAAGAAATAAGAGAGTTATTGGGAACGTGCCTTAAAGTGCCAAACAAGTCTTTCCCAAGGAACTTTTCCCTTTTTACTCCGAATTTCCTTCCAAATCATAGAAACCGTAGATAAAGCGAGAACCCTTGAACAGAAGCTGCAACAAAGCCCTCCAAGTCTAACTGCACTGCTGAGGACAAGTAATACTCCAAAAAGAGTTGTCCTTAATTATATAAGAATGCACCCACGCCACCCAAATTGAATCATCGTTCAACAAAACTTTCCTGATAAGCAACAAAAAATAAGCCTGATTCCATATCCTTCAGACCACACCAAGAGAGTAGATCGAGCTCCACCCCAATCTAGCTCCTTTAGCGGTCTTATCCCCCCTCAAAAAAACCTTAAACATAATTGATTAATCCGATTGACAACCATACTAGAAAAGACCAATTGATAACTTCAAAAAATTTGGACACTATACACCACAAACTGAAAAAGCTGCACCCTTCTAATATAAGACAAAGTTTTAGCCTTCCAATCCACTATCAACACACTGTCCGCTACAAAAAATCTCCTAGCAGTGAGAGGGACTCCAAGGTCTATAGTATATTACTTTTTTTTTTATTAAATTATAGTATATTCTATATGTATAGTATTAGAACCTTTTTTGTACTTGTCCTAACGGCACCGTGTTGAAGGGAACAAAATTAACAAACTACGTGTCGCTTCTATAGCAAAATATATTGCCTTCAGAATCATCAGGGCGGAGAATGAATGAACAAGCACAACAAAACCGCCGTACGACTGTCGACGGAACCTCATCCAATTTCCGCTCGCCGCCGCCCTCCCACCCTACTCCCAAAATGCAAAATCAAACCGAACTACCACCAGAAGCTAACCCGGATGAACATGATCAAGCGATGGAGATTGATTTATCATCCACCACCACTCTCGATCTCACCAGCTTCCAGCTCCACGATCTTGAGTCGGTGGAATTGCCGCCAAACCTGACCGAGTTGGATCTTACTGCGAACCGTTTGTCGAAATTGGACCCTCGGATTGCGAATCTTATTAACCTTAGAAAGCTCTCTTTTCGGCAGAACCTCATCGACGATGCTGCTATCGAGCCGATCTCTCACTGGGACTCATTATCTGGTATTGAGGTAACCCTTTCCTTTTCGTTCATACCATCGAAGCTTCGTTTGTCTTGGCTGTATCACTCCTTTAATTTTTTACTATTTTTGAAATTTCTCTGAGAGATGAAATTTATGTACTTCTGATCACTGCTTACCAGTTACTCTTCACTAAAAAGAAAAAAAAGCATGTTGATCACATGTTTGCAGATTATTTGTTACTATTTGGTTTAAAACTTTAAATTTCTAGCTTTCTTTGAGAAAGTACTTGTTACATAAAAGAACAATCAGTGAGTCTTATTATGTTATGGAATTAGTAACTCCCCCCCCCCTTACCCCTTCTCTTTCCGTGTTATCCGTTGTTGATTATTAGTAGAACTATGAAGAAGCTTGGGGTTATTTGTTTGTTTGTTTTTATGCAGGAGTTAGTACTTAGGGATAATAAATTGATGAAAATACCAGATGTTAGCTTATTCAAGAAGCTATTGGTTTTCGATGTTTCTTTCAATGAAATCACTTCACTGCATGGAATGTCAAAGGTCTTCAGCACGCTCAAGGAACTCTACGTCTCCAAAAATGAAGTTACTATGACGGAGGAGATTGACCACTTGCATGAATTGCAAATTCTTGAACTTGGTTCGAACAGATTAAGGGTTAGTGCAGAAATCTGTCTACACCACTTTGTCAGCATAAGATTTTTGTGAATTCCTTTTAGTGAATTCCGTTTCATGTTGAAGTAATCTGTCTACACCTTTGATTGAAGTGACATGTCTTATTAGTAGATTTTCAATCATGATCTAAACTGTGAAGTTCCTTCTTTAGGTAATGGAAAATCTGCAAAATTTCATAAACTTACAAGAGCTTTGGCTTGGAAGGAATCAAATTAAAGTGATAAATCTTTGTGGGCTCAATTGTATTAAGAAGATTAGTTTGCAAAGTAATCGTCTAACTTCTATGACAGGATTGGAGGTATTGCACTTTCAAATAAACTGTTCTACCAAAATTCTTTTTATTTTCCTTGACATTTTAATGATGTTTTGATTTTGATTTTTTGTTTTTCAAGGAATGCGTTGCTCTAGAAGAGATATATTTGAGCCACAATGGTATTGCAAAAATGGAAGGTCTATCAACATTGGTTAACCTCCGAGTATTAGATGTTTCATCAAATAAGTTAACATCAGTAAATGACATACAAAACTTGACAAGGTATTTTAATTTCCTGTTTCCCTCTTCAGGGGTCTTATGCTATCTTTGGTTGATGAATAAATTTACCTGCAGGTTGGAGGACTTATGGCTCAACGACAACCAAATAGAATCACTTGAAAACATAGCTGAGGCTGTTTCTGGTTCAAGAGAAAAGCTCACTACAATCTACCTTGAAAACAATCCATGTGTATGTCTGCAACTTAGGCCATGATTCTTTCTTAATCTTTTTTGTTATGGGGCTCCTTTCTTTGGTCACTTTTTCCTGATTTTATATATGTTACCTTCTCTCCATTATTATTTTTCTTAATCAATATTGAATGAAGTACCCTATTTTCTCACATAAACTAAATTCGTTGTCTACCTTACCGGAAAGAGTTCAATGAAGCCTTTTGTTGCAATCAATTTAGCTATGGCATATTAGTATTTATCTTGTTAACGCCCTTTACTTGCACAATTGATGATTAATTGTTGACATTTCCTAATCTCAATTCTGCTAACTTAATATTCATTCTTCTCTCTAGCCTGCCTGTTTATGTTCAAGCTTTAGTATTTTATTGCAGGCAAAATCTCCAAACTACCAGGCTACCCTGAGAGAAGTGTTCTCTAATATTGAGCAAATCGATTCTAACTTATTTGCTTAGAAGTTTTGACAGTTCCGACTGGAAATGTTGTAATTTAAAGGTCTGCATTTTTCAATCATGCAAGTAATCTGTTAAATGTAAAATATTAGTCTTTTGCTGGTTGCAGCTTACTGAGTCTACATTTTTTACAGGAAACAGGGTTCCGAAAGCCTTCCCTTATTCTGGAAGGGTTATGAAGTTGGGCTTGCTGAATCATGGAACATTGATTAAAATGTAATATTAATCTTCTCTTGGGCATTCTTCATTTCTTGCATGGTATCTTCTTTCCAACCGTTCTTTGTTATAAGAGTAATATGTCAAGCTATCTATCTTGGGAATAAGGATGTTTGACTTTTTGCGTTGTAGTTCGGTTATGAAACTCCTGAATGACTCATACATGCTCGAAGCATTGTCATGGACTACATTTTAGCCTCATATTAGTGAGCATATCGTGTGTTTATAATGCTACATATGGATACATCATTTTTGTTTTGATATTGGTACATATTGATGCTGGTTATTTCAAATTTATCGGCATTTCCTAGTAATCCATATGACTTCGACCGTATGCTACTTTCCCCACGTTTTTCAGCAACAGGTAGAAACCACAAGAAGAGTCAGTTCTTTACTAATCTCTCTATCACAATATCTTGCAATGGCCTTCAAACCTTCTTTTTTCTCTTCCATTTTCTTAGCGTTTTGTTGTACTCCAACCGATTCTCCCTCTTATTATCCTATTCCTTTGGGGCATCGATTTCTCTTTTCTTCGTTGGCTCATCGGTATCCATTGCATTTGAGTCAGATTACATCGGAACAACAGCTAAAGGTGTCGCTGTCCGAGTTTTCTTAGAAGGAGCTCGAGCAGTTAAAGCTCTCAAATCCTCCGCTTCATCACCATTGCCACTTTCTGCACCTTAATATCTCCATCATTACCCCCACTTTAGCACCCTCATAACTGGTTGCTGTGAAAGCCTTGTATACTTTGAAAATATTCTTTGGAATAGGAACAAAATTGGATATTCGACCTTAAGGGCACGGCTCAAATTATTTAGTATGTCTAATATAATATATTATTTCCTTTATGTATTATGTGATATAATATCATATAAAAATTAAATGTGTGATAATATATAATATTATAATGTAAACTTTAAACTATCACGTTAAGTCTTTCGTATTTAAACGTTAATAAGAAAATATATAAACACATTAGCTTTGAATTTATAAAATTTTACATTTATATTTTAGATTAGGTTTAAATAATATAAAATGTATTATTATCATGTAAAGGTTTTACGTATATATATATAAACAATATTATCATGTGAAGGTTTGATTTGAATCCAACTTCAATGCCTCATGAATATATACATTGATGTTGGGCCATGCCTAAATCTATTTTAATAGTAGAAGGTCGGCTACTTTGGTCCACCTTTGTTATCTACATACCAAGGGGAATTATTATTAAGAGGGCAATCGAGTTGGTTTTTGTTTAATATTGATTTGTGTTATTTTTTTTTGTTTAATTATTTAAGGGGGACTATAAGATAATATTTATTTAAATTTTTTTTAATTTATGATACAAACTCAAGTGTTCAAGGGAGAATAACATTCATTTTTATAATTGAAATCATTCAATGAGTTCTTAACATTCCTTTTTTTCCAGATGTAGATGGTAATTTATAAGAACAAATTCTCTAATTTAATCATATATAGCTTAATCATTGAAAATTATTTTTTCATAAAAATGTTCGTAAAAAATAGTTTTAAAGATTGAAATCAAATTTTACAACAAAAGTGAACATATCTTTTTAATATTGTATGAATTAACTAAATTATATTTTTAAGCTTTAAAAAATTAAGTTTTAATTTCTAATGAAAACAACTTTTTAGAAAGTTTTTTTTATTAAAAAATTACTTGAAACATAGAAGGTTGAAGGAGAATGTAGGTACAATTTTGAAAAATAAAAGGTAAAAATGTAATTATACTTTTCCCTGTAGGTTTAGGATAAAAATATTAGAATAATATTATAGTATGGATTAATTATATAAAATTTAATTATATAAATTATTATAGTCTTATAATATTTATGTACATAAATATATAAAAATATCACATAATTTATAATATTTTATATAATCATACAAATTATTACAGAGTAATAATATTTTTGTATAAATAAATTATATAAAATATTATCATTTTTGTAATGTTTTATGTAATATTTAATTGTATAGTAACCTTACTTTAAAGTGTCATATAAGGTCAATATCGTCATTGTAAGCCCTACAATATTTCCAGGAACGTCATTTCACAGGAAAAGGGTAATTTCGTAGTTCCCGCATTTCTCATCCCCTACTACAAAGTCTTCTCTTTGCTCAGTCTGCTCGAAATCACACACAAACGACGGCCGAACCCCCTCGTATTAATCTATCTCTCTGTCACTTCGCATTGGATTGTTGATTGGCCGTCAATGGCGGCTTCAGAGACCTCAACTGCCGCCGTCCCGACGTTATACATCAACAACACCTTGCGAAACGCTTTCGGCGGCGTTCTCTCTTTCTTCATCCTCCTCCTAACGGAGTTCTCGCTTTCTCGATCCGTCTTTTCTCTGTACGATTTTTCATTCCTTGCGCTTTCGTGAATCTTCTGATCGATCTGTGATATAATTTCCTAGAATTCATTTTTCTCTCTTTTTTGCCGTGAATATTAAAAAAACGAAGTTACATTGAGCAGAAGATCGACTCGCATATTTGAAAAATGTCATTTTGAAATCAATGGTAGTACAATTTAAATCTTCTTCGTTTGGATGATAAGAAAGTTTGAGGAATGTGAAGGAAAATAATCTTTTGATTCTATTTGTTGCATTTGAACTGCTTAGTGATTTGGAATTCTTGTGTCATTCAATGCTTTCAGGTTATAAAATACGAGAGTGTTATTCATGAGTTCGATCCTTATTTTAATTACAGAGTCACTCAGGTTAGTTGACCCAGTCTCCCATCTCGTTTACAATTTATAGTTATTTTTAGTCCCTTTTGTCAAATTTTGGATCTTTAGTTACATATCAAAATGATATGGTTAATCTTGTTGGTTTCAGTTTCTTACAAAGAAGGGAATATATGACTTTTGGAATTGGTTTGATGATCGAACCTGGTAATTGCAAATTAGTAGTTAATTTATGTTGTTTATGGCTTTAGGCTTTTACTATGTTATTGCTCTGCATTTCTGAATGAACTGTTTATTTTTTGGTATAATCAAGGTACCCTCTTGGACGTGTGATTGGCGGAACTGTTTACCCTGGGTTGACCTTGACAGCTGGCACCATATGGTGGTATGTTTCCTGAAAGTTAACGGGCTGGAAAAAAAACTATTCTATTAAATTTTGTTATTTTTTGTATAAGTTTTCCATTACTTGCGTTTGACTTGTTTTTCTTTCCCTGGTGCATCAGGTTGTTAAATTCTTTAAATATTCCACTGTCTGTGGAAACTGTTTGTGTTTTTACTGCAACAATATTCTCTGCTTTTGCTTCATGGGCAAAATACCTCTTGACTAAGGTCTCTATGATGCTCTAAATTTGTGTTTAGTTTGTTGTTATTATTGACCTTGAATTGATTTTTTGGTATTCTGTGGCGTTTTTATTATAGGAAGTTAAGGGTGCTGGTGCTGGACTGACTGCTGCTGTTCTTTTAGCCATGGTAAATTATGGAAGAGATATGTGTAGCATTATTAGAGTTTTTTCAGTTATTGTAATTATTTTTAAACTTCAGTTTTGGACAACAGTTACTGAACATTATTTCACACTACACATTGATAAGTATAACTGACCATTGTTTTTACTGGTCTGCACCTGTGTCTCTGTTGACATTATTTGGTGATGCCATATTTCTATGTTAACTGACGCTGTTAATGTGTCTTATGTCTGACTTCTTATTTCAATTCATTTATGCAGGTTCCATCATTTATCTCCCGTCTGTTGCTGGTAGCTATGCAATGAAGCTGAAGCAATATTTGCTTTGATCTTCACTTTTATCTTTATATAAAGGTTAACTTTGATTATTGTTATTCATTTTATTTACTATAGTTTTGCATTCTACCGCTTGAGGTATAGTCCGGATTAATAACTGGTGGTGAATAGTATCTCATCATTAACAGATAATCTGCTATTTATTTTGCTTGGAGTTTCCTTCCATTAATTAATTTCAAGTCCGACTATTCTCTTCATTATCGGTTATTTGCAGACACTAAATACTGGATCAATGTTCTATGCCACCTTAAATTCAATTGCATACTTTTATATGGTAGGCTTCTTGTACCAACTTTTATCTTCACTCATTATTTATGTTTCTCAATTAATTATTTTGTTTTCCAGGTCTGCTCCTGGGGAGGATACACATTCATTATTAACCTCATTCCGATGCATGTGCTTCTATGCATTGTGACTGGTCGTATTCTTCTCGATTGTCCATTGTATATGCATTACTCTAGAAGCTTGAATACTAGTCAATGAGCAACAGGAATAGGCATTCAGCAGGCCATTGAAAACGCTTCCCGTAGACATCAGATTGATTGGAAAGGTGCAGAATCTAATAATACTTTGAACTCCTAAATGTTTGAACTTTTTTATCCATTTTATAAATTCTTGAACTTGTTAGGGATTGCATTTTGTATTACATTCAGTTTTAACCTTTGCTTTTGTCTTTGTGGTTAGAAGCTCATTTTACAAATAATGCATCTTTATTTTCTCAAACTCCTAAAGGTGTTAGAGTCCTCCTTCTTGCTTAATGATGGTGGCATTTTTAAATAGTGTATCTTTTATTTTCCCTTGAATGAAGGACAAAGATCTTTCTGGAAATATCTAAACTGTTCGCTGCAGGTTGTTTTGGGAACATTGCTAGCTGCTTTGGTGCCAGTAGTTGGGTTTAATGCTGTGATGACAACAGAACATTTTGCATTGTTTTTTGTAAGCTTTTTCCTTTATCATTTCCATAACTTTTGGCTGCTTTTGTTATTATCTTGTTTTCCCTGTTGCAATTAATTTGTTTTGCAATATCAGGTTGTTATACCCGTGTCATTTTTAGGCATGGGAAACTATCAAGAGTCATTTATTCTTGCTAGCATTCATGTTATTAACTTCCCACTTGAGGAGGTGTTGCTGTATGACCAACTAGTGTGTTCAAACTGATTCATGGAAGTGTTTGTGGGCTCTAGAACAAGAGATAATATAAGAATGGAAGTGTTCAAAATCTTGATAGCATAATCAGTGTTCAGATTGTTGAAATACCTCACATCCTCCTTTTGCAATTCTTGGTTCATATGATGCTATTTCTTGCTCCTTGATCTGATTTTGTTTTTGCTACTGCAGGTTTTCATTATTATCCATGTAGTGGCTTTTGTGTACTATATCAAGTGGATTCTTTCCCCCAAAATGTTTAAAGTTGCTGTGACACTTGTTGTATCTGTTGGCCTGTAAGCTTTCTTTCTCTTCTGTTTCCATAACGTTTTCAGGAAAACATGAATTGATAAAACTATAATGAATATTTTGCGATTTCAACTTTCTTATTAATCAATTCAGCATACAATGAACAATAAACTATATATTCCTTGTGGATTTGCTTGGTAAATTTACAGATAACCATACAACTAAGATGCAGGATTAAATGGCCTCACATCGTTTCTGTTCTCAGGGCAGTGTGTTGTGCTGTGATAGCTGTTTTTATAGCATTAGTAGCTTCCAGCCCAACAAAGGGATGGAGTGGACGAAGCTTAAGTCTGCTTGACCCGTAAGTACCTAATTCATTTATTATGTTATGCGTGACTGTTTTCTGCATGGAACTGTAGAAGAAGCCAAGTGCTAGGAATTGTAGTCAATGATAGTGTAGTTCGATGCTCCTTGCAACTGAAAATATCTTGAATTCTTAGTTTAGCATGGATCTTGTGTTGGTGGTTTGTCGGAAAACATCATTTTCTTATTTTCTACATTGTATCCTTTGTTCAGAGTTATAGTTGTTCGAGATTAACTGTTTAACTTCTTTCTCGTTTTCTTACTGATGCAAGCAAATATATACCAATCATTGCTAGTGTCAGTGAACATCAACTGCCTACTTGGCCATCTTATTTCATGGATATTAATGTTTTGGCATTCTTGGTTCCAGCTGGTATCATTGTAAGCCTATAGCTTTCACAAATATTTTGGCTTTTTTCCTGTAATTTAGAAGATCATGAAGCATAATCAACAACTTTTCTTTCCCTTGTTGGAAGGCCTGCTTTTTGCCTTTAACGGATGCAAGCTCATTTGTTGTTCTCTATATTGCAACCTCCGTAAATTTCTCTGGAGTAATGGTAAGAGGAATGAACATTCAATTTCAATCATTACTCTCCGAGTATTGGTTCTTTTGTTCTAATAGTGTAGAATCTTGTGTCTAATTATACAGGTACGCTTAATGCTTGTGCTTGCTCGAGCCGCATGCATTACATCTGGAGTTGCTCTCTCTGAAGCTTTTGATGCTTTAACTAGATCAATCAAGTTTCAGCTACCTGGAGTATCAAGTGATGCTGAAGTTGATGTAAGCAGCTTCTATTTTTCCATGCTAGGCCAATCATTTGAGGAAGTCATTTAGCTACATGACTAATTTCATTTCTGCTACCTCCAATTTTAAGGCAGGGGAAACTAGTTCTGATACTACTGAAGCACAGAATGATGAAGTAAAGGCTGAGAAACCTGAGGAGACAACAAAGGATTGATGCTCAAAGAAGAGCAAGAAGGAAAGGGAGCATGTGGAGAAGCCTTCTGCTAAAGCCAAAGTCAAAACCAAAGCTGAGAAGAAGAGGCTTCTTGCTTTACCTTTGGAGGCATCTGCGGTTTCACTTCTCTTACTCATCGTGCTGGGTGCCTTCTGTTTGGTACTCTGATTTCCCCACTCTTATATCCTCTAATTGCTTATATTTGCCTGTGCTCTTGCTATAGAAGTTTATGTATCACTAAATAGACTGTTATGCCTATGATATGACGTTGATCTGTAACTTTTCAGTGATTTTTCTGATACTAGAGAAGGATTTGTTTAGATAGTTTTCTCTTAACTTCTGGGTGGATATATGTTTTTATGAGCTGGTTTTAGATCCTTGCACTGGGTATATAAGCTCGCGTTCGAAGGAAGGGATAAGTTGTCGCAACTAATAAAAACACAGTTTATTCTTTTCAGTTATCTCGCTAGGTTTTGAATGCTACAACATTCATTAAGTTCAGATTTAGCTGTTTCATTAATAGGTTGCCAAATGTCAATCTGCTGACGGATAATGCAAAAATTAAAGGTTGATCTGTTTGAAATATATAATTATATTATTTATGCGTCTCTATGGGATTAAACATAGTTACCAGTTCTTTCATTTTTTATTATATGAAATTTCTTTGCATTTTGGTTTCTTGCTCATTTCTTTCTTGTTTTAATTGTAAAAAGCCTAACACACTGTTGCACTTCTCTTTGCAGGTTCATTGTGTCTGGGCTGCAGCAGAAGCTTATTCAGCCCCCTCGATAGTTTTAACGTCTCGTACACGTGATGGTCTACATGTTTTTGATGATTTTAGAGAGGCTTATTCATGGTTGCACCATAATACAGATGTTGATGATAAAGTAAGTTCTCTATATGGTAGCTTTTCTGGATTTCAAACATATTTCATTTATCAGCCTGTTGCACCAGATGTTATAAGGTTTTGTATGATAAATATGAATTAACTTGAAATATAATTTTTCAAGCTGTGTGGGCAATGTTGATGTTTTGAGCATGTAATGGGTCGACTGAGATTCCCTATAGATAATGTTTTTGCTGATTATGTGTTTCATTATTTCTTGAACGGTTTTGTTTTCCATGTAGCAACTCACTGTTGTTTAAACTTATCCAGTTTAGTGAAATTCCTGGCAGGTTGCATCATGGTGGGACTACGGATACCAAACCACCACTATGGCTAATCGCACTGTTATTGATGACAATAATACCTGGAATAATACTCATATTGCAACCGTTGGTACTGCAATGTCTTCTCCTGAAAAGGCTGCTTGGGAGATTTTCCACTCCTTGGATGTCAAATATGTTCTTGTTGTCTTCGGAGGTATGGTTTCATTTTTGTATACATGAAAATACAATGTCCTAATATATTATCTTTCTGACAATTTACTTCGCTCATTAGGTCTCATTGGCTACCCTAGTGATGATAGTAATAAGTTCCTCTGGATGGTTCGAATTGGAGGTGGTGTCTTTCCTCATATCAAGGAACCAGATTATCTGGTAAGTTCTCTGTGCTTACATTGCTTAAAACACACCCTTGTTCCACCTATTCGATATTTTCTTCCTTTTTCTAAGTTTTGATGGTTGTCTCATTGAAAGTTAAACAACAAAGATCCTATTTTCTCCAGAAAATTATCCTTATTAAGTATGACGATATCTAAACTTCCTTCCTATCTTGGCTATTTTACTCATGTCTACAGAGAGACGGTCAATATCGAATTGATTCCCAGGCCACTCCAACCGTGCTAAATTGTTTAATGTATAAACTCTCTTATTACAGGTCTGGTGCTGTTAACTTTCAACTTAGAGTATATATATATATATATATGATTTTTTGGCCAGTTTTGTTTGGAGCAGAAGAACTTTATCCCTTAATTTACATATCTGCAGGTTTGTTGAAACTGATGGCAAAGCCTTTGATAAAGTTAGGCGGACAGAGATCGGAAAGAAATATTTTAAACTCGCTCATTTTGAGGAGGTATCCTAATTTATGCTCGCTATTTAAATAGCAACAGCAGATCATGAAACGTTTCCAATAATATATTTTTTAAAAAATAATTCCATATGGCCTTGAAATGTGAAAACTTCATCTTCGTCAAATTCTTTCATACTCGACTGAGTATTCCCAGGATGTTGATTTATATAGCTTACTACTATTTCCCCCTTAAAGTACTCCTTTCCGGTAAATATTCGGACGAAAATGATTATCTTATAGTTTTGAGTCCAGGTAACATAGCATGATGAATATGATTAATCCCGCTCTGTGTTAGTGTTTGCCATAATAGATTTCTCTTATTTTGTTCAATTTAGGTATTCACAACTCATCATTGGATGGTTCGGATATATAAACTGAAGCCTCCAAAGAACAGGATTGGAGGAAAGAAGAAGAAATCAAAATCAGTATATATAATCCATAGATTATCTCAATGATCTACGATTCCACACACACATATACGAACTATAGATTCTTTTGCGTGCCGAAAGATGTAGTCTGATGTTTACCTATACCTTGCTTTTATGTTTTGGCAGAAAACTAGCTCGACAAGCAGTTCAAAAAGAAGTGGAACAAAAAAGAAGAATCCGTGACACTAGGAAACACTATTTTTAACAATGGTGGAAAATTATCTGTAACTCGAATAGAATTGTTCGTTCGCCGAAGAAGCCTTTGAGATTTTGCTTGGTAGCAAGAATGAAGAGAGCTAAGGGCCAACGAATTGAATATTCCTACTCTTTTTCATCTTTCCTGCAAAGCAAACCTGAGACTGAGTTTGATTATTCTTTGAGAAACACAAACAATACAAGTCAAAACGGTATTGCAGGCTTCACTTGATCTTTGTAGTCTGTAGTGTACTCCGTCATTATGCACAACACATCAGCTTTCAGGGAAAGAAAACACGAGGCAAATTTTGCATTTTTCTGGTTTAGATTGGCAGTGGTAGAGTTGTTTATGGTTGGAATCGGGTCGAGTTCGGGTATAGTATGAATATCGTATATAATTGTCAAAATCCAGCTTATTTACACAATTTTGATTTCAAATTATTTAATTGGTAAACTACAATTACTGTTTTTCGTTTTTGGTTATTGATTTTTTTAAAAAAAAAATAGACATTGATAATATGTATTTTTTTTCTGTTTTGATTAGCTATCGTTAAAAATTTAACAATGATATTCATATCGTCATTTTATTATTAGAGGATATTATTTTTGGCCTAATGGTATTTGATGTGAGGTCTTCAAAAATTTTTTCAAAAAATTAATGTGACCCTTAAATTATTTTTGCATTTAATGTGACCTTCAAATTTAGGAAAAAAGAATTTGATAAAAAAATTAATGTGATCATTTAACTAACAATTTATGTGATTGATTGTTACAATGCGAACGTGATAGTTGACAGTTGTGTATATAATATAATTATTTTAAAAGACAATTCATTCTTAAGAAAAATGATTGAATCCAAAATTTCACCGTGTGAATGATTGCAATAGCATTACTTAACACTTCAACTGCAATAAAATATCATACGATTGAAAGCATACCTAAGACTGCAACTTATATCGCTGACTAGCAATTGTCTCGTGGTTGAAATAGGAAACCTTAATGTAATAAAGAGCGACAATTATGCTGCTTTGACTCTTTGTTTAGTTTTATTGTTCCTGTATGATATATTTGGACAGAAATTCCTCCAAATACATAGGAAATTAAGAAGAAAAAAAAGTTATTATATCCATATAGATAATAGTCATATTCGATACACTTAAACTCGATTAACATAAATGTTACAATTTTTTTACGAAAAACAAAGATAGAAAGAGAGATGAACAACTCGACATTCCGAAAGCAAATTATCTAGGGTAATTTACAGGAGGTTCCAAACTACCTACCAAAATCCCAAAGTCGATGTCTTTGTCTTGGAACTTTTTGATGAAAGGGTGACTCTGCATTAACAAAAGAAGGGCAATCAAGGTTTCGAGAAAAGGGAGGGAAACTCAGAGAACTTGGTAAACCATGTCAAACTAGATATTAGGCAAACACAATCATATAAGAAACCTCATAATTAGTGTATAATTTTATGGCTGTTGAAGTTGTTTTATATTTATGTGATATAAATTTTGATATTTTCACGTCTCTTTTTCGCCTTGTATTGTTTATAACTATTTTTTTCATGTGTAATAAACTAATAATGTTGTCTAACATTGTTAGATTTATTACAAAATAAAAAATAAAACATGCATGAATGTTTCAAAATCTTAATGTCTATGTGAAACTTACTAAGAGGTCCAGAGATGATGCTCTTTCTCGAGGATTCTTCTTTATGCTAAAAATGGAAAGGAAACAAGCAAAAATTAGAAAATTGTCACAAACAAAAAATGACTATGATAAAGAGGGAACCGATACTTACATATAAAAGGATGAGTAAACAAAGAAATGAAATTAATGTAGAAGCATTTTTCATCCTCAATGCAGGCCAAATGTGTTGTCTTCAAAGAAGATACTAGAAAATGATGAGACCAAAAGGCAAGTATGGGCTACTTTTCCTTTGGATAAGAATCTCCAGTTGTTCATTGAATCTCAAATGCAGTGCAAATATGTTGGTCTTCGAAGAAAATTGTAGTATATTGCTATATACACCATTCAATGAACTAATGCATCGATATTGGATAAAACATTGAAGAGGGTTGCTAGCTTACACTAGAAGCCAGAACTATGGCAAACGAATTCCAGGAAACAGGCACTTACTTGGTACATGAATTTGATGAGATGATATAATACAAACTAAACTTGTAAGTATTTACCAGGCTGATACAAATGAACAGAACTCTGGAGATAATTGATCCGATGGAGCAGTTGGAGGATGTTTTTCCACAACTACCTCCAAGTGCTCATAAAAGCTAGGCCAGCTTTGCTGGTCTTCAGATTGCATATATGGGAAACGTCCAATAGCACATTCAAGCACTACCATTCCCAAACTCCAAATATCACTGCTATAGTCATTAGTGCTCCCACTGATTCTCTCCAGATACAATTTGAAACGAAATGATTAACAATAGAATTACATCAAATGATGAATGGCAAACCAAAGTTTTTATAAAGTAATTTCAAAAGTGTGGAAACTCAACATACTGACATGTAGTTGTAAGTCCCGACAAATGTATCTCTCTGGCCTATAGAGCTACCCAGCATTGCACTGACCCCAAAGTCAGTGATCTTCACTTCTCCTTTAGGTTAACCAGTAGATTGGATGGTTATATGTCCCTATATATTACATGCCTTTCATGGTGCAAATACACAAGTCCCTGTAGAACCTGAAATATAAAGATGTAAGAATAGAAAGAGCTCGCTTTTTCAGCTTTTTCTATGACGTTGTTTAGGGCACTCATAAACTTCCAATTCAAAAAAAAAAAAAAAAAGAAGGAAGAATACCTGCTTACACAGAACTGCAAGATATGGTTCAAGAATTGTGTTAACTTGTCTGATCACATCAGCCAGAGATCCACGGTCCATGTATTCTAGCATCAGGGATATGGCCCCATTGTGATAGAAAGAATGGTAGCAAACCACAACATGTGAACATTGTGATGCTTGGTTTATTATCATTTCCTGCACAATTTGCTTGCGGACTTCCTCTTGTATGTTCATTTGGATGACCTGCAGTTAATAGCCAATAAATTTCTCCGAATCTGCTTTTCTTCATTTATAACAACCATGTTGCAAGCATTTCGGAAAAAAGGTTATGCCACATGATATTTAAGTCAATATTCCAGCAGATATCGTTGCAGTAAAGAGTAAAGATGTTACACAAGAAAAGAGAAGCATACGTTAACTACCTTATTGGTGCTAATCTGTAGTATAGTTCGAAGCAAACATATGAAAAGAAGTATGGAACATTCCTTCTATTATATGTAGGTCTTTAACAAAATAATACTACATTTCTTTCACTGTGAAAATAGAACAAGAATTTTAGGTCATAATTCGTAAATGGTAGTAAACATGCCTTCTCTTTTCACCACCCTCTCATCCCAAACTATTACGATCCCCATTAAAAATACATAGATACGTACATTAGGAAATTCTAACATCCTACATGAAATTGAAAGGACAAAGACAAAGATAAAACTTAACTAGTAATCTTAACAAGTTAACAAGAAATAAAAGCTAAAGACAATAGTGAAATCAGCAGAGCCTCTTCGTAGCAAGTCCAAAAACTAAGTGATTGAAAAGGGGTTGTCGGTCTTGAACAATTAATTACCTTCAAGGCGAACAATCTTCCTACCCATTTATGGCGAACAAGTTGCACTACACCACCACTGCCCTTCCCGATAACTTTGATGGTCTCAAGATCTTCCAATGAGAATTCGAAATTGAGCTCCTTACCGTCTGAAGGCTGCTCAAAGTAGCACAAAAAATAGAAGAATACGTTGAATCCCTTGAAAATTGATACCTACAATTTTCATATGAACTTGAAAATTGAGCTAAAGGATAAATAACTTCATATGAACTTGAACATGTACTGCTGTATCATAACTAGTTACCAACATGTTTCAAACTAAAACCAAAGACTTTGGGAGATGGGGATAACTTGGAAGTGTTTTACTAATCAATTGAAGTAGCAGGAAGACCCTGAATAAATAATATGGTCAAAGAATCCAAACGCGATGATTATTTTTTAGATAATACTGCTTGCCAAATACAGCAGCACCCTTTGAAACAGAGGTGCATTCGCAACACAATACTAAATTACTAATACTTGCAACACAGTACTAGATTACTAATACAAGAAAATATAATTGAGTTACCGTTTTCAATATGGACATATCAGACGTGAATTCCAAGACAAATTAATAGCAACCCCTTATATTAGTTAGAGAAAATTACTCAGGATTCTTTTTCATCGGAAATAACACGCATCCCTTTCTGATTTAAAAGCAAATCCCCATCATGAAATGTCCCACTCACCGTCCTGAAGACATTATAGTTAAAAAATTCAAATTCAAATTCAAAATATTTTCACCGGCATTTGCAGCAAAACAAGATCAAGTGCTACAGGAACCATGAACCAATCAAGCCATAACTTCGATTCAAGAAGCGAAACTTTGACCCAAAATCGTAGCCATCCTGAAATACGCTCAATAAGAAACGGAGAAACTTACAAGAACGAAGAGATCGGGGTTTCTTGAGCTGGAACAGAGAGCTTTAGTTGTTTCAATGGCTTCTTGCTCTTCATTTTCCTTTTTCTGAAAGATTTTATTTAACTGCAAAGTTAGGGTTTTATAGAAATAAAACAAAAAAGATGGGGGCTTTCTTCTTCCTGCTTTTATAATGTTTTATTCAGAAAGTGAGGATGGATTCGTTATAAATTCAAAAGAGAAAGAGCGCGGAAAAATAATTCAGTTTTTCTCTTTTAAATATTAATTCAAATCTAATGCAAGGTAAAATAACTATTTAGTCCCTGTCTTTTATCATTTTTTGTCGGATTGATCCTTAAAAAATAAAATTTTAAAATTTTAAAATTAAACGTTTAAAACTTAAATTTCGTCAATAAAGCTGTTTATATGTATCAAATAAATAAAAACAGTTGTTTAAGGGTGACATTATACGTAGCTCAAATCGGATTCACACAATTCTATCATTGTACGCAGAAGCGAACTACGACAGTGCATTGCACATGGTAAATCAATTCCGATTACGCCAACTGCACGGCATAGGGACGTTAACTTTCGGAACCCTTAATGCAAAACACCAAGAACACTTCATTTAACCACCCAAAGTCCCAAACCAAAAACCAACATGAGTATACATTGCAGATGTAACAAAAGTTTAACAGTAGTATCACCATTACAAACACCGAGCATTATGTTACGGAAAAAGGTTCCGAACGAGTTTAATACTAGTAACTAGTAATACTATTATTCAACTGCATCCGGCCAATACTTCGGGAAGTAGCGGATACAAGTTTGTACAGAAATAAAGAAGAATTGAAACAAATAAGGCACACCAACAAAGATCAATAACCCTGTTCAACAAGATAATCACCGAGCCTTTCGACAACCATGTTGCATTGGCCGGGAGTCATTGGTTCATCGTATATTCCGATGAGCAAGGCCATATTGGACTTTTTAATAGTAATACCTGCAGGTCCCTGACGTTAAAATAGTGTAAAAGGATCAGGATACAACCATGAATGACACTGAAACTACTCTACGGCTGCAACGTTATGCGGTAACGGCCTCCTCCCTTCTTTCCTCGGTGTGTCTCTGTCTGAAGAAATACACTCCCGAGTCCCGACTGATCTCGGTGAAAGGAGGCATAAGACAGCAGCTACCTGGAGTTTAAACAACAAAAGCCAAGTGCATACAAAAAGCAACAAGACTACAGCATCAATGTACCAAATCTTGAGTAGCTGATCAGGCATTAGCACCACTCGATGTGCTGAAATGCTGCATAAGTTTGAATATGAAGTTTTGGGGATTTGCCGATAAAATAAACTCGATGTAATACATATTTATATTTTCGTATCAAAAGATCGACGTGGAAATCCATTTCGAACGAAATTTCATAATGTCATATGCACTTTCCAATACAAATAATTAAGAGGACAAAGTAAAAAACTAAAAAACAGATGAAGAAGATCACCTTCTTCCCTCGAATAACAGCTCCCGGTTCACCTTGGATCACCATGTATTTTGTGCCACCGAGATACAATCCAGTTGGAGCAAGTGATCCAGGTTCAGCAAAGTCATTCATGATTGCATCAATTTCTTCTTGTTTGAACTGAAATAAGCATAAAAACTAGAAGCAATAAGCATGGATAAATAACAATACAGACCCATGAAAGGTTAAATCAATACTAAGAGAAACAAACAAACCCGGAAATCAATACAGATTCTCAATCCATGAAAGGATAAATCAGCCAATAACTCACGCAACATGAACTAATGAAACATAGCAAAAAGATCCCAACTTAGAGTACCAAATCTATTATCGGCAATGAGTGAACAGATATCGATGCGCTTGGAGCAAAACAGATTAGCCAATGAAGAATGAACACAGAATGCAATGTTATATCAAACAGATCGCCTTATTCAAAGCATCAACCTTTTGTTTTTACAAAACTAAACCCAAAATGGGCAAGAGGTTGATGAAAAACCAAAGGGTCGAAAAAAAGGGTGAAGAGTTGAAAGGAGAAGAAAACCTGGGGGAAATTGGAGCTTTGGGCCCAAATGCTGCCGTCGTGGCCGACGATGGCGGCGGAAGAGAGATGGTTGCCTTCAATATCGCACATCAAGTGTTCATCTACATATGCTTGCCACGACATCTTCTTCGTAAACTTCACCTGATTTTTCTCTTCGTTGAGTTTGAGAGTAAAAGAAAACGCTCGAAAATGTTGGACTGCAAAGAGGCGAAGCTGTGCTCTGGGAGGGACACGAAGATATAGCGCTGAAACAACGGGATCTGTCGGCCTTTTATTTTGGTCAACACAATAAATATACTACTTATAGCCATTTCCCCCCTTATTTAAGACCTAAATTTCGAAAAGAAAGTATTAAAACATAGGGTAAACTATACGGGAGACCACCAAACTATGATCATTAATTAATCATGTCATCGAATTATTTTTTATCTCAATTAGACCATCAAACTTTTTAATTAATTCAATCAGACTATTCTCTGTTAAAAAAACGGATTTGATGACGTGTCCGTTAATAAAACTGGCATAATTATATATTTAGTCATTAATATTTATATATTCTATCAATTTCGTGACACATTTCAATACATGATTAGAAGATTTCATTTATAAATTTTAAATTATTTAATTAAATGATTTTTAACCAATCAGATGGTGACACGTGTCATCACCAATTGAAGTAGAAAATAGAAGAACACAACAATGCACCAAAGGAGATTTGAACTTGTGTATGTGGGAAGAATAATCAGGGCCCAAACCGTTGGGCTAAGGGTCCTATATGATTCTAATTTACAACAATTTATATTTTACTTAAAAAGTTTGTTAATGTTAAAAAATAAACAAATTATTTGTTTAAATAAATTATTTTTTTTAACCGTTAATCGAACCGAAATTTATTTGAAAATTATGAATTGAACCAAATTAACCGAATTTTTTTTCTTTAACATTAATCGAACCGAAATTATTTGACCGTTAATCAAACCGAAATTTATTTGAAAATTATTAATCGAAACAAATTAACCGAATTTGTTTTCTTTAACATTAATCGAACCGAAATTATTTGTCCGTTAATCGAATCTAAATTTATTTGAAAATTATTAACCAAATTTTTTCTTTAACCATTAATGGAACCAAAATTATTTGACCGTTAATTGAACCCAAATTTATTTGAAAATTATTAACCGAATAAAATAAATTATTTAACCGTTAATCAAAACAAAATTTATTTGAAAATTATTAATCGAACCAAATTAACCGATTTTTTTCTTTAATCATTGATCGAACCGAAATTATTTGATCGTTAATCGAATCGAAATTTATTTAAAAATTATTAACCGAATAAAATATATTATTTTTTCCTTAACCATTAATCGAACCAAAATTTATTTGAAAATTATTAACCGAACCAAATCAACCGATTTTTTTCTTTAACCATTAATCGAACCGAAATTATTTGATCGTTAATCGAATCAAAATTTATTTGAAAATTATTAATCGAATAAAATAAATTATTTTTCCTTAATGTTAATCGAACCGAAATTTATTTGAAAATTATTTACATTAACCAAATTTTTTTCTTTAACCATTAATCGAACCGAAATTTTTTATCATTAACAAACTTTTGAAAGAAAAATACAAATTGTTGTAAATTAGAACTATTCGGGACCCTTAGCCCAATGGTTTGGGCGCCTGGTTACTCTCTCCTACAGACACAGATTCGATTCTCCTTGGGCGCATATTTGTTCTTCAATTTTCCATTTCAAGTAAAATACAAATTGTTGTAAGTTAGAATCATATGAGACCCTTATCCCAATGGTTTGGGCGCCTGATTATTCTCCCCAAATACACAAGTTCAATTCTCTTTGGCGCATTGTTGTGTTCTTCTATTTTCCATGTTAATTGGGTGGTTGACACATGTCATCACCTGATTGGTTAAGAAATCATTTAATTAAATAATTTAAAATTTATAAATAAAACCTTTTAATCATGTATTGACACGTGTCACGTTTTAATTGGATAGTTAAATTTATTTAATTGAATTAAAATAGTAACTAAATTGATAGAATATATAAATATTAAGTACCAAATATATAATTATGTCAGTTTTATTAACGGGCACGTCAGTAAGTCCGTTTTTTTTAACGGAGAGTGGTATGATTAAATCAATTAAAAAGTTTAGCGGTCTAATTGAGATAAAAAATAGCTTGATGGCAAAATTAATTAATGACCATAGTTTGGTGGTCTCCGTATAGTTTACCCTAAAACATATGTTGACGAGGGAAACAAGTCGTTCAGCCAAATTCAAATGCAAATCAAGCCATTTTAAAACGTGAACAGAGATGCCTCTTACTTGGAACCCACGACTTGATAATAAAGATGGCCTTCGATTTTGAAGCTAAGTCGTCGACTCATTATAACAATTCATTTTTTAGTTCATTTTTTCATAGATTATTATAATTTAATTTAGGGTAAAGTGCAGAAATGGTTTTCGATTATAGTATTTTGTTTTGTTAAGTCTTATGACTATTAAAAGTTATAAAATAAATACTTAACTATTATATGTTCCAAACTCGACTTTTTTTCGTTAAAAAATTGATGACAGATTGAGTTTAACATTGAGCTACTGACTAATATATGCTAAAATCTAATATTAGTATCTCAAACGACTATCATATCTCAGGTAGCATCTTAACGTAACATCTAGCTCAAACGACTATAATTTTTTATCGAAAAATGACGAGTTTGAAACATATGAATAGTCAGATGATAGTTTTGTAACTTTTAATAGTCAATGGACTCAATAAAACAACACCCTATAATCATGGAACAATTTGTATTTTACCTTTTAATTTATTCATAATAAAAGTTTAATTTAACATAATCAAATAAACTAAAATAAATCAAACTAAATTTTGAAATAAAAGTTGATTTAATTTAAACTTCAACATTGATATTCGATTTTTTAAAAATAATTTGAGATGATTATAAGGTAATATTTGTTAATTATTTTTCTTATCAATTGACAATGCACATATACCTTATAGATACAACAATTCGAATCTAGAACCTACAAAAATCTTTTTAATCACCGAATTTATATAATAAATTTATATTTAAATTCTAAATCGAGTTGAGACCGTTAATTTACCATTAAGATTTAATAGCTCTGAAGAGTTACAGCCTATCTATTTACATTTCTACTTCAAAGTGGCCCATTTCATTTATAGTTTACGAGAAGAAGGTGAAAAAGGGGGCCCATTTTCAATCGCCTGTTGGGTGTGCCCGTCATATAATGATGATCAGAAATTCGAAGGTAAGGTGAGCGTTTAATCGAGTCAAGTTATAGAGTTTTGAGTTATTCTAGTTGATGGGTTTTAATTTATATTTTAAATTTTATTTGAAAATTTTTGGAGTTGTTCCAACAACAACAAAATCTTATTCCCATATGCAATGGGTAAGGGGGAGGTAGGGTAGTAGGTTGCCCCCAACGCCATGTTGAGAGCAACTTCCGTGGAAGACCTCCGACAGTCAGAAAATTAAAAATAAAGATAAAATGCAATGCATATATATAAAAATACATAGTTGAAGCAGTCTTCATATGCGCTTCTGTAATGGGAAGTAATCCCTGTAAATGAATCCCTGCGAAAAATCTCAGCATATAGACAGAAACGTAAGACCCGACAAAATTTAAAAAGAGGAAACATGATGAGAAGGATACACAGAAAGTCAACAATAGCAAGCAACGAGAAGGAATAAAGTCAAATGGGTTAAAACCTAAATTAAGGCAACACTACTCCGCTATCCTAGTTCTAAGCCTTCATAAATTCCAATGACAGTGACGTAAAAAAAAGTCATAGAAATTACTACAAATGCATTAAAAGAAGACAGAAATGATTCTAATTTAAACGATATGCAATAATCATGTACAATATATATAAATTTCTTCATATTTTTCAAATTTAATATATATATCATATAAAATTGAGAGATTCAACTCAAATTTAAAAATCAATATTTTAATTATTAAAAATTTCAAGTTATTATAGTTCTATTTTATATCTTAATTCAAATTTGAACTTTATTCAAGGTAAATCATGTTTATAAATTTACAAGTTGAGTTAGTTTGAGTTAAATTTATTCGAATCAAATCGAGTAGAAAATATTGATTTTTTAGGTGAATTTTGCTCCGACACTAGGGTCTGTTTGTTTGGCTGTAATTGGTTTTCTGGAAAATCAATTCCAGAAAACCAATTGCATTTCTGGAAAATCAATTCCAGAAAACCAATTACGTTGTTTGGATGCTGCATTGTAAAATGTTTTACGCTGTTTGGTTAGTTTTCCTGAAAACAATTTACGAAATCTTTTTTTTTTTGTAAAAATGTATATATTTTTATATTTTTCTTGTTATTTACATTTTAATTTTTTTAAGTTATTTTATAAAATTGTATTGGCTCAAAAAGGCAATTGCGTACCTTAGCACTGTAAAATCTACTTCTTTATAATCCGTGATGTATCTTTGAAGTCATTAGCATGCTAACTGCTTTATCAGCCGTCACCGTAAGGGATAATTTTGGTTGTGTTTTTATTGCCATTTCATTAGTTAAATATCTAGCAAATAATGTCAGCTGCAATGTGATTAGTGAATGATGTATTGAGTTGCATTTGTTACTTTTTCCTTTGGAAGATTAAATTGAAATGCCATAAATTTTGGATGTCGTTGTTTTGTTGTTATAAACTTCAAAGTTTCAATATGGTCATGCTAAATCACTTAAAACTTTTTCTTTAAGTGAGGCTTGAAAATAAGGATTTATTATATAATCAAACAATGTCACAATCTGACTAATTGGACATTATTGCATCATCTGTATAAAGAAAGGGGTTTGTTGTAAAGATAAACATCTCTGTTGTGTCTTCTGCATCAAAACCTTGGGTTCCTTTTCCTATTTGATATATTACTTGGACTTAGGGAGTAGTGCATATACTATATTTGTAAGTATCTCGCATGGTAAATTGAGGAGAGTGAGATCTACATATCGTCTGCCGGATATTTATTTGGCCAACAGAATACTTACGTAAAATGAAGAGTCATTTTAATTGGGTGGAAAACTTGTCTTTGTTCTGTTTATGGTCATTTTGTTCCTGAATTTTAGTGGTACATTGACACTGGCTTATAGAAAGCTTGAGGTGTCTGAGTAATCTGCTTGGAACAATGAATTTCAAAAGGTAAAAATTTCTATTGGATCCGATAGAGACATAATGCTCGAAAAGGTGATAGATAGAGATGATGGAGAAAATTTTGATTACAAACATTAAGATAACGATATTATACAACCATAATAATACAAAGATATTGTCTGATTCATAATTAGTTCTACAACACATCAAACCGACATATGATTAAAGTCTAATAATAGTACTACAACACATTAAAGTTTAAATACTGTCTAAGTCATAAATAGTAGTACTCCACATTAAAAGTTCACATCCTAACTTTGAGGAAACTTTTGAAGCCAAAGTTTCCTATGTTTTGATTTTTTTTGCTAAGAAAGCTTTGGCCTCCAACTCATTTTTTGCCAAAAAATCGAACACCTCACAAAGAAATTCATCATCAAAGCCTTCAGAATAAACTTGATATACTACATGTCAAAACTTGATAAAATATCCTATTTTATAAGTTCAATTCTAAACAATTTTATTTTTCAATTTTATTTCATAAGTATTAAGCTTTTACCTAAAGCTAAAGTTCATATTACATTTAAGCTTTTACCTAAGTTAAAATGGATGTAATTTATGTCGATATACTATTAAGAATTTATGTCATAAAGATATACGATGAACATGTTAATATGAGATTTATTGTTTGTGGATCACCACGTCTATTGGTAGTTTCAAGTTTTTCCTTCGTTCAAAAAATAACATATGCTACTAATATTTTGTTCATCCTGTTTTATATTGGTTATTACTGTATGGCCTGCAGGACGCATCCCTATTGGGATCTTTGGAAGATGGACTTAATGCCCTTTTGAGCATAGAAGTAAGTTCATAGAAGTGCTTTTTTTTTCCTCCTTGGATGTATATCTTTAGTTTACCTATTTCAACTTATATGTTTATTTCCACTATCATCTTTTGAACGTCAGAATATGAGAGATTAAACTAGTTATTGATGTATCTAGATTTGGGTAGTCAGTTGGTGAGTTTTAATGCCAAATACAGGACATCACAAGATCTTATATTCCTTCTTTCTTTTTTTAAAACAGTTTCACATCTCCATTGTCTCATCCTAAATGTTCCAAACGATAGTTTTATTATAATTTAGTTAACCTAAAGCTAAAGTTCATATTACGTTTAAGCTTTTACCTAGGCTAAAGTGGATGTAATTTATGTCGATATACTATTAAGAATTTATGTCATATATCATATATTGAAAAACGCACCTCGTTTCCCTTTTGTTATCAATGATATGCCAGGTTCAATGGTCGATCCTCGTAATGGAGAAAATTTTAACCAAATGTGCAGGTGAACTCCAGTAAGAATAACCTACCAGAAATATTACAATTAATAAGATAAGAACGTCATATAACAGAAATATTAATCGATGAGAACAAATTGAGAATACGAAATATTAATTTTTGCGGAAAATCCTGATAACATCAACTTAGCATAAAATCCAATGATTCAAAATGACAAGAACATCGTTATCATTTAGTTCTAAACTCAAAATCCACTTAACATTGTGTTATTCTATTAGTCAGAGTATAAAACCAAAATCAAAAGCCGAGAGTTAGTAGTTATATGTGTGTGTGTGTTTCAGTTAGTTCCTACCATGTTATGCTTGATTCTAACACGTTGCACTGTCTTTGTTTTTTCCGAAAAGAAATTGTTCATGGAGAGCTAATTTCTATTTAATATTCCTATTGTAGGATTAGTTGGCATACTTTTAAAAGAACTTAAGGATGTTCTCACTCAATTGGGGCTTTCGAAGCAGGGGAAGAAGCAGGTCAATAGAATGTTTAGATTATGGACTGTATTTTAATTCTCTTGTTCGAAATGTCTCTGTGGAGTCTTTTTATTTCTCTCTGTTCATTGTTTGTGGTGTTTTTCCTATCGTTTTCTAATTTCTCTTTATGTGGCTACTAATTATTATAAATTTTAATGGTGTTTGATGAGATCACACTATTTTTTACCATCATGTGACATTGGTTCTCAGAGTGCTAGTATTTAGTTGTTGATATGCTTGTGTCTTTAACTCAATCACAATCAATATTGTATATTGTTTTTGGCTTTAGTTCTTAGTAGGACCTTGTATCACTCGTTTTGTTTTTGTTTTGTGGGGGGGGGGAGGGGGTTGTACTGGTTTGTGGGATGTGATCAAGGAAAATAATTATGGAACTCGTTACATTGTTGAGAGAGGTTACAAACTACAGTTCAGAGCACAAGATGAAACCAGCAAAACTAGGGCTTGGTAAAAAAGGAAAAAAACATCTCTAAGAGTTGTCATGGCATACTATATAAATCGGCTGCCATGGCCAAAGCCCATGAAAGCTAGACATCGAACTTACTTTGAACTGCCAAAAGCAAAACCACAACTACGATGACTAAAGATTTTCAATCCGCCATTGAAGAATAGGAAAAAAGACCCAACCAGCACTGAACGTACCCAGAAACATAATAGAATTAACAAAAACACAGAACTTACAAGTCGGCGATAACAACCGGACTCCGTTTTGCGAGCGAGAAGAATCCGACGAATGGTAATCTGGAAATGGTAAGTTGGAAAAGTTGAGTTCGACCTCCTAAATGGTAATCTGGAAAGCATATGGACAGTAAACAACGAAAAAGATAGAAAATTCATAAGCAGGAAACTATCACCACATTCAGAGGGAAAATGGCAGTGTGATTGGTACCTTTTAAAGAGATTTACCCTTGGAAATCAAAGAGAAAAGCAAAGGGGGAGGAAGAACATTAGGGATTCAAAATATTACCTTGGAATCCTAGAGCTCCTCCCTTGATTTTGCTGGAAAAATCTGTTGATTTTGTTGTTGGTGAGAAGGAAGATGGTGATAGTTGATCGGAGAATGAAGAAGATCAAAGGCAAACAAAAATAGGAGGCAGGTTCGTAAAATGAATTCCCGATTTTTCCATGGTAAGTTGTTTTACGGGCAAAAGGAGTTTATTTTACGTTAACTGTAATTGGTTTTACATTGACCATAAGCTTTTACGGGAACCAAACACGGGAATTGAGAGAAAACCAATTACGGGAATTGATTTTCCTGAAAACAAACAGACCCTAAATTGCCATCATATTTCAAAGCTCGACCCAAACTATGTAAGCACTTTTTAGTTTGAGAAAATAACCTCAATGACCGAAAATATCTTATAATATACGATTTTAACCAACTTTTTTTGGATTTTCCAAAATGACCAACAAAATCGCAACGCGAACTCCAACTTCGCAACTCAGTATCCAAATTCGCGTTGCGATAGTCCAAATTCGTGTTGTGATTTTCCATTTCGCGTTGCGATAGTCCAAATTCGCATTGCGATATCACAACGTGATCTTAAATTCGCAACTCAGTTTCCAAATTCGCGTTGCGATAGTCGAAATTCGCGTTGCAATTTTCCATTTCGCGTTGGTTATTTTCTCATACAAGAATGATTAAAAATCAATATTTAAAATTAAATTATTAAAATAAAATTAATAGGAGTTGGTTCAAGTGGTAAACAATTTGATATTAATTAAGTAAAGTCTTGAGTTTGAGTCTTTGTGTATGCAGAAAATTCACTCACTTACTAAAACTAGATGTATGCCGTAAATTAATCTAGATTAATCAAAACAAAACTTTAAGATAAAAAAGACAACAAAAACAATTACTAAAATAAAATAAAATTAGTGTTTAAACCAAAAAAGTGGAATATAGAAAAATCGAACATTTTCATGTAATATCTGGTGGATTTTTACTAGAGAAAATAACTTCAGTGACCGAAAATGCCTTATAATATACGATTTTGATCATTTTTTTTTCAATTTGCCAAAATGACCAACAAAATCGCAATGCGATCTCTAAATCGCAACGCGATCTCCAGTATCGCAAATCAGTTTCCAGATTCACAACGTGATTTTGACTATCGCATTGCGATTTTCCAAATTCGTTGCGATAGTCCAAGTTCGCGTTGCGATTTTCCAAAATCGCAACGACTGGTGGTATTGCATTTGTTTCTTAAGAATTTTCTCTAAAAAGATAGTATCCGCGCGGACATGTCGAAGACACGTATTACCACGAGACGAGACGGGACGGGACTGCGGCGGCGGCGGTGCGCGAGAGTCCCCCTTGTTCTTTTCCACTCAACAAGGAAGTGGGAAATCCAAGCCTTAAATACGCATTCCCAATAGTGTTTCTAATACTATGTGGGATTAAGCATTGCAAACACTTGAGAATCTTTTACACTATCGCAACACATTCTTTATTGTTTCAAACTAAGATCTTACAAATGGCTTGGGAATCTTTTACACTATCGCAACACATTCTTTATTGTTTCAAACTCCACGTAAATTTGGAATAGTTAAAATGTAAACTTATTTTGAATTTTTCACTATCGCAACACTTTTTCACTATCGCAACAACACGTTTTTCAAACTCTCACAATACATTTTAACTATCGCAACACATTTTTCAAAATCGCGTTGTTAATCTTACAATCGCGTTGCGAATTTGGAAACTGAGTTGAAAAATTAGAGTTCGCGTTTCGATTTTATTGGTCATTTTGGTAAATCTAAAAAAAATTAGTTAAAATCGTATATTATAAGACATTTTCGATCTCCGAGATTATTTTCTCTTCTAGTTTTTAGGTGATTTATAGTTCATAGACCAAGGTCAAGTTTGTTTTTCAGATTCACAGTATATTTTCTTGCCTATAAAGCATATAGCTTGCGTGCACAACACAACATCACAAACTAAGCGATTCATAAATCAACATTCTCACATGAAAAGTTACTCGTACAACAACTGAGCAATAAATGCCCGAACTGTATAAGAAAGCTTTCAACAACAATTTCTATCATCGATGTCAGCAGCCTCATTTGTACAATCTGTCGAGCAAACCAACCCATCACTGTAACCATTCTTGGCGTCTTCCAGAAAAGAAAAAAATGGGATGGAGTTGCCTCCTGGTTTTTATCCTTTGGCAGATGATGTCTCCATCAGAAGCGGCGGCCTTTACTGTCGGTGGTGGTGTTGGCATTAATACAGGCGGTGGCGGCGGTGTTTGGGCTGGTGGAGGAATCAACAACAACAACCCCACTCTACCAGGCCCTTCAGAGTCGAAGCTCACCAGTGCTTACACGGCTCTACAAGCTTGGAAATCCGCCATCACAGATAACCCATTAGGTGTTTTGAAAACTTGGGATGGCTTAGATGTGTGTTCTTATAAAGGAGTTTTTTGTTCAGATCAACAAGGTGCAATGGATTCATCATACGGACCGTCTGTTGTAGCCATAGATCTCAACCATGCAAATCTTCAAGGTACTCTAGTCAAGGAACTCTCTCTCCTTACAGATATGATAATCTTCCACCTTAACAGCAATAGGTTTTCAGGCACAATTCCTGCTACTTTCAAAGACCTTTCATCACTTCAAGAGTTAGATCTCAGTGGCAACTATTTCTCTGGTCCTTTTCCATTGGTTACTATATATATGCCAAATCTTGTTTATTTGGACCTTAGGTTCAACAATTTCTCAGGATCAATCCCTGAAAATCTTTTTAATAAGGGACTCGATGCCATTTTCCTCAACAACAATCAATTTGAAGGTGAACTCCCTGCAAACCTGGGGAACTCACCAGCCTCTGTGATAAACCTGGCTAACAACAAATTCAGTGGGAACATACCGTCTAGCTTTGGCTTCATGAGCTCCAAATTGAAGGAGATTTTGCTTTTGAATAACCAGTTAACAGGCTGCATCCCACAAGGTGTTGGGATGTTCTCCGAGATGCAAGTGTTTGATGTGAGCCAAAACTCACTCATGGGTCATTTGCCTGACACCATGTCTTGCCTGACTGACATTGAGGTTCTCAATTTGGCACACAATGAACTCTCTGGCGTACTGTCCGAAATATTTTGTTCTCTAAGGAATCTTGTGAATTTAACTGTTGCATACAAATTCTTTTCCGAGTTTGGCCAAGAATGTTCCAAATCTTTCTTTAGGGATGTGGGTTTTGATTTCTCACTGAATTGCATTCCGGGGAGAGACATGCAGAGACCCCAACCAGAGTGCAGTGTTATCCCTGGAAGTGGGTTGAGCTGCCTGAGAATTCCTTCGCCACAGCCTCTAGTCTGTGGGGCATTGGGTGGGAATTTGAAGCCTAATCAAACCTCAACATTATCTCCATGATGTCATACATGTTCATGGATGGCAATTCATTAATAGCAATTCATTCGTTCATGGATTCGGTTACATCATGTAGCATAAGAGACATGTCTGTCATGGTTCCAAATTTCATTTCCTAATGGGCAATATTGTATGGTCTAACCAGATAGTGGATACCCTAAGGAAGTCTCCAAGTAAAGAACAATTCTAGAATTTGCTTATTATTATTAAAAAAATCTTGAATTTGCTTTGGGTTAACTGGTAAAACAAATGTGAAGAAAAAAAATGGGGGCATTTTCCCCCAAGCATAACCAAAATCATGGAGTTAAGCATGAAAAGATCCCAGCATCCCATCGTCAGAAGAAGCTATTTCAATAACCGATTGTTTGATGGTGATGAGACAATTTTATTGCTAAAAAAGGGTGCATCTCGTTGGAAAACAAATCAGGTATACAGATGCATAACAGTGTAAAACAGGTCGGATTACTCTTCAAAATTGATCCTAGAAAGCAATATCATCAGTTGAACTTGCGGCCAACTGAATCGTAGCTGGGGACACTAATGACTGCAAAAAATGAGAAAAGCTAACAAGTTAAAATCTACAATGCATTGCAATAAGTGAACTAATTCAGTGATTAAGTTTTGAGTAAACTCCAAACTACCGTTTCCATATGATGCCATTGTGAGAGGAGATGATAGAAGCTTTTGGGCTACTGAAGAAATATCCTTCGGTGTAATTTCATCAACAGCCTTCAGGAAATGCTCCACAGGTTTCCTGATATATCCAAAACAATTTTATTGTGTAGAAAACGGATTATCATATCTCTCTTATTGTATATATAGTTTTATATACGTTACATATGAAGAAAAGGCAAATATTAATAATAGGCCAAAAGCTATGGTACTTGAATTGGGTATGAGTGATACATAATGGTATATGTCACACAGGTACATTTATTTGTTTCTAAGTTTCTTCATTTATTTTTAAGGGCCTTTGTAAGAATATCCTCATTTGCATATATCGATATGCATCAATTACTGTTATCAACGTAGAATCCTAGATACTATAAGAAAAATAAAGAGTTTAAGTAACATCACCCAACGCAGCGAAGGACAAAAGCTAAGAACATAATAAAATGTCATACCTCTCACCATATGTCAAAACTTGTTTCCCAATATCTTCTGAAGCAACCATCTGCAGAAACAGCATGTCATTTAACACTAAACAACAATGCTTGGCATGGAATTATGAAATGACCAGCATCATTAAATTCATCTACAATGAAGAAATTAAAGAGAATAGTTTACATACTCTAGACTCCAAATTCATCAAAATTGCAGACTTGGTTGACTGTTTAGCACGGTCTAATTGTATTTGGTCAACTGCAAAGAAAATCATGAAAAGCATTTCAGAAACAGTCCACTGAATGAACATTTAAGGAAATATAATAGTTGAGTTAAAGAGCAGCCAACCTTGTCCAGGTGTTGCGACAGCAATAAGCTCCTTGACAGCTACATCAACGGCAGTTGGTGCAAAATCAGAACCCTAAAATCAAAACCATCAGTATCATCCTATGACAAAGATATCATCAGCAGAAAGTGTGTACACAATTGCAAATTTAGAATAAATTCAGTGAAAGGCCAAGAGAGGGGAAAAGAAACGGTCAAGGGAAACTGTGAGTAACAAATATACAACAGTGGTTAAACTCGGTCAAATTTCAAATGTAAATTACTAGCACTGACAAAATAAAGATGAGCAAGAAAGAGGAGAGAAGTGTAGATCTAGGGAACAAAACATCCTTTCCAACAGATAAAAACGCCCCAATAAATCAGTGAACATTGTGAAAACCAATAAAAGAATGTTATAATATCAACTTGACCTCTTGCTATTGTAAAATATAAAGGGCAGCAAAGATAGAAGCGAGAATAGAGAACTGTAATAGAGCAGACTTACAGTGGTGGCTTGTATTCCAAATATGCCAGTATGATTATAAATGCTGTTGAATGCTGAAAATGACTGAACTTGTGGATACTCATTCAAGACACGGACATCTGCTCATAACATGACCAAAACATTTTCATACTGACTCAAACAAATTGACAACAAAAATAAACGAAACTTAGTGTCTCATAAGAGGGAAAAAAAAGCAAAAAACAAAACAAAACTTTATCTATTGTTCTCCATTAATACAAAAGGTAACAGTGTGCAGCACTAAAGATACACTTACATAGTCTTGAATACATTCCTTTCCCGGGGCCACCTGCTGAAAATGATCCACCCCCTCCCATCAGAATCTACAGAATAATTAGATAATCATTTTCCTATCTTGAGATCATGGTAGCAATTAGGGAGAATGAAAGATATACAATGAAAGAATAATTACGCTAGACAGGATAATCCCGGGAAGAAATTCATGAACTATATTTAAAATTAAAACAAGGTGGAACAAGAAAAATGAGCAGATAGAGAAATTCAATGTTGAATACCTGAAGAACAGTCAAAATTATAGCTTCCTTCTCCTTGTGCCAGCCACCAGGTAGTTCAAATGCAAGGGCAAAGTGAGTTTGATCCTACAGTTGAAAATCATTAGAAACACAAAACAGGAGAAATATAAAAGAAAGTTGTTTTAAGTAGCTATGATACATACCCCTAAATCAGCCTGACAGCGATAATCACCTCCAGTGTACACAGATTTTGGCTCTTGAGGACGAGGAATATTGGAAAGGTCTGATAGAAGTGGTTCAGCAACAGATAACAGTTCCTCATGTTCAACACCAGATGCTGCCAGCACCATTCGAGAAGCAGTGAAGTTTTCCTAATATTTTCATCAGAAACCAAGCTTATTAGTGAGAAGATCACACAAAGATCAGCTACAATCTCAACTACAATGACACAAATAGCACTGAAAGGTGAATGCATACTAAATAAAGTTTTCTTCGTAACTATAATGATATAGTTAGCCCCGAAAGCATAATACAGTTAAAACTCTATAAATTAATAATGTCATGACCGGAGAAATTTATTAATTTAGAGAGTTATTAATTTATCGATAAATTAATAATTATTAATTTAAAGAGTTTTTAAGTAATTATACTGTACATACCAAACAAAATGGCAAATTAGTCTATGCCTCTTAGAATTACGTTGTAAGAGATGAGTTAAATTAATAATGTGCTCCAAATAGACTTGAACTTTAAAGGAAAACAGACAACTATTGAATCATATTTCAATAGAGTGTAATATATTTTTTTCAGTTTCTATGAATTATTAATTTAGGATTTTCTTGGGACCGAAAATTATAAAGGGATCTCACGAAAAATTATTATCTTATTATTTTATCGAGTTTTTCAATTTTTTACATTGGCCCAAGTCGGGACCGGACAAATTTATTATTTTAGAGAGTTTATTAATTTACTGAGTATTAATTTAAAGAGTTTCTACTGTAAATAAATTCGTAGACTCACCAGAACAAAATCCTCTAAAACTGTACTAGTCAATGCATTTACTGCAGACTCGGAGGCTAAAAGAGGATTTGCCAAAGCACCAGAATAACCAGCCGAGTGAATGGCCTCCAAAAGCATGCCATGATGATTCTTTGCAGCTTCAGCAATTTCCTCTTTCATTTTTTGAAGCTGCAGATGGTTAAATATTGAATTATCATTTCACAAGGGATTCAATCTAAAAAGGTTCAGAATTATTTAGCCTAAAAACAGAAAGCTTAAGACATCTACCTGTTCATTCACCTCCCAATCCAAGAAAGCTGGGTTTCTCACACAGTCAATAAGCAGCTCTACCATTTCAGGAACATAAGTCTTCAAAGCATCAAAGGTATATCCAATCTGCTCCCGAGAAACTGCAGCTTGCACATTGCCACCAATTGCCTCTACTTCCCGGACAATCCGCAAATGGCTTCGGTTTGTCGTGCTCTTGAAGGCCATACGCTCAAGCAGGTGGGAGATCCCAAATGAGGCAGGTGACTCGTAAATTGAACCGCAGTCAACATATAATCCTATTGATGCAGCAGGATTCTGCTTGGCAACAAGTTACAAAATTAATCTTCCAAAAGAAAAGACCTTATATGAGAAAAAATTCTTCACAAGAAGCAGATCCATACATACCGCAGAGGTTTCTGAAGCAATTTTAAGGCCATTTGGGAGAGTTGTAATCTTAGTTTTACCAGGTTCAACATGGTCAGGCAATGAAGATGGTAGAGCAACACCTGGCAGAGGAAAATCTAGTGGCGGTATGGACTTGGACTGACCTCCAGTGAACCAACTAAGGAGGCCACCTGAAGAAGAAGTTGTAGCAGCAGCAATTGAACTCGAAAGCCTTGCAGGTACTCGGCGGCATGTGCGACTCTATACTCTCATTTTCAAGAAAAAAACATATCACATTTCCAAGAATTCAGACTATCAACATTTGAAAATTTTACTGGATAAATCACAGCTGAAGTGTCAGTTTTTTTTAAAAAAATGGCACGTGAAACAGCTTAACATCAATGCCCAGTTAAAAAAAATGGGTAGCCGAGATATACAATCAACATAGAGAAGCAAGTAACAAGCTAAGAATCAATAGTAGATAAAAAGAACAGATCTATTGACTATAAACGAAAATCATCGCAGAAAGCATAATCGAAACGAATTAACTTTGTTATATTCGAGACTCGAGACAGATTGTGGGAGCAAGATCGAACCATCAGAATTCATGAATTAGGGTTTGAGGATTTGCGGAACTGACCTTGAGAGCCCGGAGGCCAGAAGCCGAGGTTCGGTACATCGTGAACCAGCAATCTCAAAGAAACCCTAGAAATTAGAATGTACGGACGCTGTAAAACTCTCTCTTTGGCTTAGATGCCGAAGGGCTTTGTTTTAATGGGAGAAACTCGTTTTAGTCGTTGACGGTTTTTGTCTACGCTTCAGTGATGTTGGAGGAAGGGTAGATTGGCAGATGAGGGTATCCCACACACGTGAGCAAAGAAATGGCTTGCAATCTGAACCGTCTGCTCACGTTTTCTTGCTGATGATCAATCCATCAGCCGTCAATCGGCGTACTTCTTACCAAGGCAATAAGTTTACTTCGACCGCGGTCTGATTTACGGGAAAAAAAATTATTATAGAATAATAACTTATTATTAATAGTATATTTTTTTATTAAAACGATAGAAATGTAATTATTTTCAAAATTTTAATTATTACACAATTCTTATCATTTCGAAAAAAACTACTCTTAAAATAATAAATTTTTTTCATATCAATCTTTATTGATTCTTATTCTTTGTGTTTTACTCAAAATTATAAATATAAATTAATATATAAAGTTTAATTTAATAATATATTAATAAATTTGAGTAGTTAAAATTGTTTTTTATTTTTAATATGTAATATATTAACTGTTTTTATTTTATGAGGTAAAATATATAATTATTGTAAAAATATAATTATTTAGAATTATATCTAACTTTGAGTTATTAAAAAATTATTCTTATATATTGAAAAATAATATCTTTGTCCACTTGAGATCACAATATTATGTTTTCATATTATATTATATTTTATATAATTAAATATGATACATATGAATTTTATTTAAAAATATAAGTTTGATATTCTAATTATATTAATTATATGTTATATGTATTTTTTCTCAAAAGTTAGATAATGTAAATATTAATATATTTTTATAATTTTTTATTCAAATATTTATAATTTAATATTAAAGTTTAACTTATTGAAAAACATATATCACAAGGATAATTCTGCAAAATATGCATCTAAATAATCTTATATTCACCTGACTAAACATTATAATTTTACATTCATGTTAAACAAACTAAATACGTAATACAACATTCACGAGATAATGTTATATTCTAGTGATTTTATTCTCAAGAAAAATCTTACATTTTCTGAATCAAACGCCCTTTGAGAATTAATTGTGCCAAACGTCCTCATATTAAGGTCTAAAATTTAAAAGTTATATAAATGAATCTTCAAAACATCAATATTGTATTAATCAAATTATATTATTAAATTAATTATTAATTCGATAATGATAAACTTGATGCTTTTGAGTTGTCAAAGATAATTCTTAAATTTGATCGGATACATATCAATAAGAGCGGAGTTAGGATTAAACATTGGAAGTGTCAATAATTTATTAAATAAAAAAATTAGACGAAAAAATACCTTTATTAATATATAAATTAAAAAGAACTTAAAATGATATTATATCAAAAAATTTGAGAGGGACAACAACATGCCTCATACAAAAAATGGCTCTGTCCCTACGTATCAGTACAACAGTAAAAATATAATTTTATATATAGAGATCTCACGTATTTCATAAGACAATAATTATCTTTAACTATTGTATTTATATGAGTTTGATCAAGTTTAAGAATTTTTTTAACAACTCAAAATTTAACAAAATATGATCATGATATCCTCGATTATGATATTATTTATATATGAGTTTTTTTCTAAGTGTTTCAATGCAGTCTTTTAAATATATAACTAATAAGTGATTGAAGACGAAGTTTATAAACACGTATTAATGTCGTCGTTTGATTCGTGCTCATACTAGTGTTGTCTTTAACACATACTGCAAATATTATTATTTTTTAAATAAAATTATATAATATTTTTAATTTTTTAACTCATTATTCTTTATTTTTTTTCATTTTAGATGACACAAGTATAGAGGAGACCGTTAAATAGATATGACAGTTGTCAATGCATCCCTATAAAACATATCTTTTAGAAAGCGTTTCTATTATCATGGTGTCTTAACCAAAAATATATCATTTTGGTAGGTAATATTGTTTAGATACTATTATAGTAAAATGTTATTTTAGATATTATTTCCATAATATTCCCTAAAATATAATTGATTGTCCCGAGATTTTAAAATAAATGATTGTATGAGATGGTTTGATATTCAATACTGTCGAAAATTTTGGAGATTTGATCAAACAGACATATATTTACTGAATATTTACCTTTTTAGCACCGTTTAATATATATTTTTCGAAGTGGCACTCTTTCGGCTGAGTTGGCGAAAGGCGCGTCTCCGGGGACGCGCTTTACTCGTATTTTCGCTGAGTTGGATGCCACGTGTGGAAGGCGCATCCCCGGGGACGCGCCTTCACTGACTCAACTGCCACGTGTAGAAAGCGCATCCCCGGGGACGCGCCTTCCATTAAATGCCATAAATGCCCCCATCCGTTTTCCCTAACTACCCCTCCTCCTCCCCTATATAAACCCCCTCAACCCTCCCTCATTCTTCACACCAAAATCATATTTTCCTCTTATATAACTCAAATTCTCAAACTATTTGAGTTTTAAATTTGTTATTAGTGGTAAGAAATTTATTTTTATGTTAATATTTTTTTAAATAGTTATTATATTTTATATTAATATATTTATGTAAATATTATTTTTATTAAAATAATATTTATATAATTATTATTTATTTAGAATTATTAATTTTTTTGTGCTAATTATATTGTTTTGTCTACAGTTATAATGGAAAACAAAATGCTGTTGCGATTGAATATTGATCATATCTTCAGACATTTTAGCGATATGGTAATATTTTTTATAATTAATGTTAATATTTAAATTTATTTTTATTTTAAAGTTATTATGAATTTATATTAATTTTTATTTTTTATAATGTATATTATTTAGGATACTGATCGTATTTTAGAGACTTTTATTAAAAATCCACGTATATCGACACCAGAACGTATTTTGCCATATTTGGCTTCTGCCGGGTTCGGGTATATTGCAACAATTATTGGCGGTTGCAAACTCAAACCTGTCCTAATTTCTGCACTGATTGAGAGGTGGAGGACCGAGACACACTTTTCACATTCCATGTGGAGAGGCAACAATTATATTGGAGGATGTCTCTATGCATCTGGGGCTTCCCGTCGACGGAAATATGATGTGTGGTATGGCGGATGGTGATTGGCAGTCAATGTGCATTGATTATCTTGGAGCTGCTCCGCCAGAGTTTAATGGAGGTAGAATAGCTTTATCTTGGTTGAAAGCTAATTTTGAGGTTTTAAATGAAAATGCTTCAGAGGATCAAGCAAAGGCATGTGCTCGGGCATATATTCTACGAATAATTGGAGGAATATTGATGCCCGACAAATCTCGCAACCAGGTGCATTGTATGTGGTTGCGACATCTGATCGATTTTGATGAAGCTGGAAGATATAGTTGGGGCGCTGCAGTTTTGGCATTTCTATTTAGAGAAATGTGTCGGGCGACGAATTATAAGAAAACTGCAAACTATTACGGAAAATACAAGAAGAACGATGAACGCCAGTTAGTCGTGCGGATGTGTATGTTACTTTTTCCTAATTTTTCTATCAATTTCTTATTACTTATTTATACTTCATATTAACTATTACATATTCCTAATGGCTTAGGTTACGAACTCTTACCTCAAAGGTTTGAGTCGATGCTACAAGAGTTGTTTGGAAAAAATAAGAAGGGGTGCGAGTACATTATGGACATCAGCAAAGAAATGTGGACAAATGCATATGACGGGGGGTATCGCTATGGTCATATGACAACAAACTTGGTTGAAGCAATAAATTCAACCTTAAAGGGGGCGCGTCATTTACCAGTCACGGCGTTGGTTAAAACGACTTATTTTCGTTTGGGTCAACTCTTTGCAAAGCTCGGTGGACAAGCTCTTACTTGGATGCAAAACAACCATATTTACCACCCAATACTAGTAGTTGATTTATAGAAAAAAATGGCTGCATCAAATGGGATGTTAGTTACAAATTTTTCTCGCACCCGTGAATTGTTTTGTGTAACCGAAATGTCACGTCCGCTGCAAGGGATTGGAGCTAACTCTTTCAGAGTTAATCTGCAAGAGAGGTGGTGCGATTGTGGTTTCTTTCAAGCACTCAAATATTCATGCTCTCATGTCATTGCAGCTTGCTCACATTCGCATTTGGACTACAAAAATTATGTTGATCCTGTATACCAACTTTCACAAGTATTCAAGGTATATTAATTTGAGTTTCCGCCCATAGGAAACGAAAGAGACCCAAATGAGATTCAAACTTGGCTTACAATTGTATCAGATCCATTGTTATTGAGGGACTCAGGTCGTCCAAAATCTACTAGAATACATTGTGATATGGATATTCGGGAGAAGTCAACAGAACAAAAACGATGTGGGCATTGTAGAAACATCGGACACGATAGAAAAAAATGTTCAGCTCTGTTATCATCATATAACCGTTAACTCTTATGTAATTAATATTGTATTTAAATGAATGTTTTTGTTTCTAATAATTTAATGTTATTGCATTTTTATAATTTGTCAATGTATGTACACCTAAATAATTTTTTTTAACTTTTAAATACATAAATATTTTTAATATATTTATTTAATATAATAATTAATATTATTAGTTATAATTTTTTTTTTTAAATATAATAATAATTCCACCTTCTAAGTAGAGAAAAATATTAAATTAAACAAATTAAAAGTTATTAAAAAATTTATGTATACGATGACACATTTCATGTTCTGATTGGAGGATTAAATTTATTAAATTAAATTTTCAATAAGATTAATTTCATAAAATATGTAAGTCTTGAAGATTAAATATGTAATTATACTAATTTATTAACTTATGCATCAATATTTTCGTTAAATATTGATAAGAGATGACTAGATTGATAACATTTAAATAATTAATTGATAAAAATAATAGATCGATAGTCAAAATCAAAAATAATAATATAAACATATGTGTAATATTATAATTTCATACATTTTTCCTATAACTACAATAAAGTCAAATGGTTTTCATATATTGTTCTATCATATTAATGTAGATAACTCACTCCACCTTTAACACACATTAACAAAATACATTTGATAATTCTTACATTATAATCGAAACACTTTACATAATATATTACTAATTTATAATAATAATAAAAATAAAATATTTATTATTAAACAAAATACCAGCGTGGCAGTCGAGCTGGCGAAAGGATGCCACTTTGGGAAAATAAATATTAAACGATACTAAAAAAATAAATATTCGGTAAATATGTGTCAGTTTGATCAAATCATCGAAAATTTTGCCAATCTTCTTCTGACATATAAAACCTATTTTCCCTATAAAAAAAAAAGAAAAAAGAAAAATAGTTTATCTCCTATAAATATGGATTTCTCTTATTTCTACTTTTGTTCCAAGAACACATGCAGATGTCCCGTTCAATGACTCCGTTCTCGGTCCTACTTCCACGTCGTCTTTATCTTCTCCGTTGAAATTTATTGTATTTGTGAGCATTAATCGCGTTTTTTCGGTGCCTTTGATTTTTTTTTTCGTTCTTCTTTTGAGGAAAAAAAAAGTAGTTTATCAGTACGGTTAGTTTTTAAGGATACGATTGTCGTTTGAGGAGTTTCGGTAGTGCTACAATGGCTTCCTCTGGTTTGCCTGATATTTGAAAGCTTAAGATCGTCAACGGTCCCGGTGATTATGTTCTTGAAGATGTTCCTCACTTATCAGATTACATTCATGATCTTCCAGTAAGACATTTCCACTTATAATTTATGAGCATTCGTAATTTCTTTTGATTTGAAAGCCCTCGATTCTCCGTCTCTTCGACGTCAGCGACAAATTATAATTCTTAGATCGCTTTTCCATATCCCTCTTCAATTGATTGATCAGGAATTAGTGTGGTTTCGGAAATTTTAAATCTGGTCTGATGTTTGTCTTTTCGTACGACAGACTTATCCCAACCCGTTACAAGACAATCCGGCTTACTCAGTTGTTAAGTAAGCTCAGTTTTATAGCCATTTTTTTTATCAAATTTTACTCGATCTCTATTGTCGATTGTTGACGCGTTTGCTAAACTAGTATCGATTCCTCTGTTTCACAAGGCAATATTTTGTTCATGTAGATGATAGCGTCCCTCAAAAGGTTAGTCATCCTCGTATATTTTCAAATTTTAGTACTAAACATTTTTTTAGTTTATGATTAATGTTCTCATTTCTTCTCTATAGGTTGTTGTTTACAATGATGGTCCAATAGGAATTCATTTCCGACGAGCTGGAGCACGTCAGAAGTTATGTGTTTAAACTTACCATAAGCCTCTCGCCATGTGTAAAATTATTGCATTGAGATGACGAAAACCCTCTTAATTGTATTTTTACAATAACGTGATGGACATTTGATTGTCGCCCAGGTAAATTTTCAACCTGACGACGTCCATGCTTGTATTGTCACGTGTGGTGGCCTTTGTCCTGGGCTCAACACTGTGGTTAGAGAGATAGTATGCGGCTTACACCACATGTATGGTGTCAAGAAAGTTTTGTGGATCGATGTAAGTGATCATTGGCCTCTGCTTTATTCTATATAGAACACAATATTAAAATTTCTAATGAATGAGTCACAAGTAAACAAGTTTAAAAAAATAATGAACACAAAGAAGGATCTATTCATTGAAGTTTGATTCATTTGTAATCCTACTTTCTTGATAATATAAAAGGGTGTATTAGTAATTAACAAGTTTAATGCATTTGCAGGGAGGATTCAAGGGATTTTATGCTAAAAATACAGAGTTAGATCTCAAGGTTGTTCATATTTATAAATAAATTCATTTAGTTTAATTAAATGAATAGAAATACGATTATTTAAAATAAATTCAGTTTAAATACAACTTTAAAATCCATAACGAGCATAAATCAATTGCATATCAAAGCGTAAATAAAAGTTTATTTGTTTAAACTCGAAACCAATTAACGAGTTCGATGCCCTTGCAGGGAGGATACAGGGGATTTTATGCTAAAAACACGGTGTATCTAAATCCCAAGGTTGTCAATGACATTCACAAACGGGGTGGAACAGTCCTTGGGACATCTCCAGGTGGGCATGATACGATAAAGATTGTTGACAGCATTCAGGATCGTGGAATTAATCAGGTCTAATAAAAAAATTAGTGTTATATTTATGATGATTGGCTTTACTTAAGGTGAAGTGCGAGCAATTACATTGTCAAACTTAGCTGACATTTGATCATCCGTGGTAACTCAGGTTTACATTATTGGAGGAGATGGAACACAGAGAGGTGCAGCTCTTATATTTGAGGTGATTTCGTTTATCTTATTAAAATAACATTGAATGATTTGTAATGAGAATCAGTGCTTATTAATAAAAGAAAGTGTTTTTTAACTTTACAGGAAATTAGAAGGCGTGGTCTCAAAGTTTCAGTGGCAGGAATCCCTAAAACCATAGACAATGACATTCCGGTAATCCTATTGGCTTTGACCTTGGATAGATTGTTTTAACTTTTAACCACAAGCCTCTCACGTATTGCAAACCGGTTTATTTTTTGTTACCCCACAATCTTGAAACTGCGACAGGTTATCGACAAGTCATTTGGCTTCGACACCGCTGTTGAGGAGGCTCAACGTGCCATTAACGCTGCTCATGTTGAAGCTGAAAGTTCCGACAACTGTATCGGTCTTGTGAAGGTGATGGGCCGTTATAGCGGTAAGTTTCTGTTTTGGGTCTCCCTTTAATTTGAAGTGATGATCGCAATCACTATGTTGTTCAGATTCAAGTACGAGTGTTAGAAATGAGTATATACCCTATACGAGTACGTTTTGTCCGAAAATGTGAAACTGTAGTGTAATCTAAACGCAACTTATGGGCAGGTTTTATTGCAATGCATGCGACTCTAGCAAACCGAGATGTAGATTGTTGCTTGATCCCAGAGTCACCCTTTTATTTTGAAGGATCTGGAGGGCTTTTTGAATACATCGAGAAACGACTTAAAGAAAATGGCCACATAGTTATTGTGATTGCAGAAGGTGCAGGCCAGGAGCTACTTTCCGAGAGCATTCAATCCATGACAGATGCTTCAGGAAACAAGCTTCTCCAAGATGTTGGGCTATGGCTATCTGATGCAGGGGGATCCGAGACAGATGATGCTGAGCTGTCAGATTGCACGTTGATGGCGCTGAGATACCATGAGTTGGCAGATCAGCGCAAAGGCGGGAATTGATTGTGACATGTTCCTCATTGGGGTCGTTTTGAGTATGTTTCAGTCTTTTGGCCATAACTTTGGCTACAGGTGTCAGAATCGCGCATAAGACCCCAATCCGGAAAGCTCTTTTCGACGCGCACGCTCTCCACCTATGCTCCATGTGGCCTTTTTTTCAACCTCAAATTCTGCCGTTTTTCCCTCCGAATCACTAGATTTAGTTATTTTTTACTATTTATGGTAATATTTCGATTGTTAATTAGGAAGTCAATTTAAATCCGATTTAGGCCGGATTTTTGGGAGATTGCTTATTTTATTTCGAATTTCAATTTAGAGTGATTTTCGGGATTTTGCTATTTTTGGCAAAATTCGAATAAAGACGATTTTTTTTGCTATAACAATCCGGCTTGTGGACTGCTTTTTGCATTGTTTGATTTTATAATATTTTATTAAACCCAAGAGACTTTTTTTCTCTGGTTTTTGGGCGAATTTTCTCTTGTGAATCGTCTGTCGGAACTAGCCTACAGGATAATCACTATTCTGTCTGGTGTCACTATCACAGAGGATCAAGGTCTTATGTGCCACAATTATATACGTCCCATAAGATCTTTTAAATATTTTCTTTTTATGTTCAATTGATAACTTGTTTCCGTCCCAAAACATAAAGTGTTACGTCCATCTCTGTCTCTCTTACAATGTCACATGGATTCAACTTATGAACTATCACCATCTTTTGACTTTTTCAGGAGTACTTTTCAAAACAAAGGAAGATGCCCTTAAACCTCAAATACATAGGTTGGTAGAATAAATACTTTGGAAAAGGCCATTGGTGTTTTTGGTGTAAGTAAACCTTTTTTTTTCACTTAATTTTTCTTATGGCAGATCCTACATATATGATTCGTGCTGTTCCAAGCAATGCATCTGATAATGTTTACTGTACACTTCTAGCTCAAAGTGCTGTCCATGGAACAATGGCGGGATACACTGGCTTCACATGCGGTCTTGTCCATGGCAGGCACACATACATACCATTCAACGTGAGTTCATCCTAACTTTGCTGTTCCAGCTCTCATTTATAAGATATATACATATTTTTTTTGGGATAAATAAGATATATACATATTAGAGTATACCTAACTTTCATTTTGGATTGTTTTATATGCAGCGAATTACCGAGAAACAAAATAAGGTTGTGATTACAGATAGAATGCGGGCAAGACTTCTTTCCTCAACAAATCAACCAAGTTTTTTGAGAGCTAAAGATATCGTCGAAGACAAAACTGATGCGGGACAATAATTCTGATATTGGATAATGGTAAACGTGATTAAAAGAATTTGAATAACAACTGAATGATAGATTCGAGTTGAGTGTCTAACATTGACATATTTTCGATGTCGATATTACTTATTTTTTTAGATTACTTCATATATTTAAAAGAGTTTTCCTCGCATTCATAAATGGATGTATATCCTATGTAGTATTCTTGCAGACAATCTGAAAGATTATTATGTAAAAATTATGGCAGTTTATTATTATGAAATAGATTTTACATTTTTTTCACTTATGTATTAGTGATAGCTATTATTAATTCATTATCATATCTAGTTTAAAATTAATTATAAATACAAATATAATGAAAAAAATCAAAACAACATTATACATATTAATAAAATTGAGATGTTGCTTCATAAAAAACTACTACTATTATGGTCTTTCAATTTTTTTTTTAATAATTTCTAAATCTAATTTTAATCTTATTAAAAGGGGAGAGGAGGGGAAGGGAGAAGAGTGAACCTAATAGATTTAGAACTCGTGACTTAAAGAAATATGAGAAAAATAAAAATGAATAATTTGATTAATCGGTCAAATTCTTAATATGTTATTAGCGATGTTTTTTTTATAAGTTATCACTTTTAACTATGGCAATAATTATAATTGGTGTATAACATAATCAATTATTATAAACATTTAGTGATAAAGAATTAATTATTATATCAATAGAATACTTATCAGTCAGTTAACTATAAGTAATTTAAATTTAAATAATTAATACTTAAACATAATTTTTTGATGAGACTCTGAAATGAAATCTAAAAATTTTAGATCTTTGTTAAGGCCTCATTTACATAAACGGCACAATATATATATATATATATATATATTTAAAAAAAATCATTTCATAAAAAGGACATGCGAAAAAAATATTAATTAAACTCAATCAAAGAATATGCAACAAAACACTTGTTAGAGATGGTATAAACATGGGTAAAGGTTTTAGTCTCAGGAAGAATAGAATGCTTACTATACAATAATAATCGGTTTTATTACAATTTAAGAATGATATATATGAATATTTATCGAGAATAAATAATTAATTCAAAAGAATTAATATAGTGAATTCAAAGAAACTAAACATGTACCAATCAAAGAGGATGTTGATAAATTCAATCCTGAAAATAAAGTTTTTTAATTTAATCATTAATTATTAATAATTTTTTTAATTATCTAAGTTAAAAAAATATTTTGATAATATATTGAGAAATTTTTGTGACAAATTACTATTTGATCAAATGTTTATATTGTAATTTAGGGTTACGGACCGCTTGGGGATCAATCTATAAATAATTAAAATTATTAGACCCTGAAAACAATTGAAAGTAGAAGTATTTGACCTAATCTCCAATTTTACCATTAAGCTCAAGAACAACAACAATAGGTGATCAATTTGGCTGTGAGAAAATAAGATTCAGATACAGGAAGAAAAGAATGAAAGAGATGGGAATCAGATTCATATTAATGGTGAACAAGCAAGGGCAGACTCGTCTCGCCCAGTACTACGAATGGCTCACCCTCGAAGAACGTCGTGCCCTTGAAGGCGAGATCGTTCGCAAGTGTTTGGCCCGCAACGAGCAACAGGTTATAATATTTAAAGAAAGAATTGCATGTAGATCTCCTTTTTAGAAAAGATATGAGATTATTTGTCCCTGAGTTTACTTTTTTTTTTGCAATCCGTGTTTCATGTTTTTCTTGTTGGAAATTATCCGCTCGCGATTTATTAAGGATTTGGAGTTTCGAATTTTTAATTTTCTTCAAATTTAAGGCTAGAGTGCTAGTAAATTCAGAATTCATGCTCTATTTATTAATTTCCAGCTATTAATTTGCTTAAATTGTGACAGTGTTCATTTGTTGAGCATCGGAATTACAAAATTGTATACAGGCGATACGCTTCGCTGTTTTTCTTAGTTGGAGTTGAGAACGATGAAGTAAGCTCCATTTCTTTCCTCAAATTTTCCTTTGATCATGTTGATTATTGTTTATGTCCTTTGAGATCCAGGTGGATGCCTTAATTGTTGATGTCATTTTTTACCCTAAGATAAGCCAAGAGAGGTTGAGACTTGAGAGGTTAAGAGTGTTTAGAGTGCATACCCTTGGTAAGCTTCGGAGGAGGCTATTAATACCATTGGGTAACCCACTGGTTGCGAGTTGCCTTTTTGTTTGAAGCTGATGGTTGAGGCATGAATGGCCTGATCATAATATTTGAGTCTCAGGTGGTCTTCGAGGTGTCAGGTGGCTGTGGAGAGCAGAGGACGCAGATATGTACTTCTTGGTCATAGCCATAGTTTTTGAGCTTTGATGGATTGTGGTCCAAGTCTGGGTTGTTTGCTTGCCGGTCAAATGGACTTAACTGTAGTAAAAACACGATTAAGCATACTACATATATGTTATTGATTTTGGATTTTGATTTGAAAAAGACTTAAGCTTATATATTTTCCAGTGTGCTTATTGCTCGCCAACTTCTATTATCTTTATCCTGCTCTTTTCTTCAATGTGGCAGAATGAGCTTGCAATTTTGGAATTTATACATCTCTTAGTTGAAACCATGGACCGCCATTTTGGCAACGTGGTAAGTTCTCCCCCAAGAAGATGTATTAGTTTCAAATCCCTTCAAATTGACTGGAATTGTGTATTTGCGTCTTTTACTCATAGTTGTCTCTTTGTTTATCAAAATTTATTGCAGTGTGAGCTAGATATCATGTTTCATTTAGAGAAGGCGCATTTCATGTTGGAGGAAATGGTTATGAATGGTTCTATTGTTGAGACAAGCAAAGCTAATATTCTGTCTCCGATTCAGCTTATGGAGAAAGCATCGTGAGGAAAGAAATGGGTTAGTTAATTTCTCAATTGAATATCATGATTTTCTTTGAGAATCTTGGCAAATTGTTTGTTATTTTATCCCCGTTTCTTTATGTCTTTTATTCTCCCTTTCTTTTTCTATATACTTAATCGTTCAGTATTTAAGCTGTGCAATAAGCTATATACAAGACAAATTGTTGGCAGTTTTCTTCTTAATGAACCGCATGCAGTGTTTGCTTGTGCCTTAGCATTATGATAGAAGTGGCTTAGTGACATTTTATTACTTGTTGAAATTGGAAGAAAATATCAGTTTACACCTTAGCCTTACACTTGTGACTTGTTCGTGTTTGTACCAACTAATCATACATCAAACAATTCAGTCCTCTCTTTAGTCTCCCAATATAATAAGTGGTTCAGTCTTATGGATTCTAGATTCACAGTGGTGATTCTGTATTTCTGTTCCCTAAAGGTTAAGACTTAAAATGGTGCATTGCTTTGAAAAATTGATACGTGGCAAGTTACTTGAGCATCCTATGATCCTTGTGTATTTATATGGGAAGCTTGCTTCTTGATAGGAAATACAGTATTAATTTAGTCACCCTTTCTATTATTCTTTCTCGGTGACCCCTCTCTACTTGCACCCTGAGGAGGCAGCCATCCTATGGAGACCTAGTTTTTAGGCTTCCGCCCAAGCGCTCAGATGTGCCCACACATCCGCACAAAATATTGGTGATTTAAAATGCTTTTGATGCTTTTTGACGGAATTTTCATCGGAAAATTTATCTTTAGTAATGAATCATCTGCTCAAGGAATTGATATCCAAACTTATCAGATTTATTAACCACAAGCATCATTTGATTCTAGCATATGTAGGGGTGATCACCGTTCATATGTTCGCCTTGTGTGTACTACATCATATACTTTAGGTCACTTTTCTTTTCCCTGTGTATGGTCATTGGGAGAGAGAAATTAATTCCAAAGGGCCCTGTTTGGGTCAAACTGATCTGATCTCAACCTAAATAGCCTTGACTCGGCCTCGAAACTTCCAATAAGAAGCCAGGACCCCTCTCACCTAAACCCGTTCTTGAAAAATTGGCCTACAATGTCGAATCAAATTGAAACCAGACAAATCCAAAAGGAAAAATCCCAATCCTATAATCCATGTACAAAAGAAACCTTTAACCTTTGCATTTGGCGTCTGGGTTTCAAATTGCGGACCGAAAACGCGATAGGAGTTGTGATATTGCGGTAGCGCCGCCGTCCGAAATCGGTTTTCATGATTTTTGCGGTGGGTAACGGATTTACACCAATAGCGGTATGTCACGACCGCAATTTAACAGGTAACGGTGGATTGCGCCGATCACGGGATGCTATAAGCGTTATTCCAACCGTGATTCCAACACAATTTTTTCTTTGTTTCAAAAAATGAAAGGTCGGGAGAGGAGGAAGGGGGAGGGGGGACTTGAGAGTGAAAGCAAAAAAAAAATCAGACAATGAAATGGGGGAAGGGGGAGTTGAGAGTAAAAGAAGGATTTTTTTAAGACAATGAAAGGTTGGGGGAGGGGGAGGGGGAGGGGGAGGGGGAGGGGAGGGCGAGTTGTTTTATTTCTTTTATTTTTTAAAAATAATTTTTAAAATATAATTTTAAATGATATATTAATTTGACATTCCTCCCAGTTTTAGAATTTATAATTTAATTCATAGTTTAAAATGTAAACTTTAATTTTTATTTAATTTAGTCTTAATTTCACTAATCTAATAAATTTTATAATTTTATTTAATTTAGTCATTTTAGGGTAAGTTTTGTGACATTTAAAAAAATTCACGACTGTGATACGTGCAATGACTGCAATAACACTTGTTATGTCCGTAACCGTGATAAATACGACGCTACCGAAAACATAACCGCGCATCGTCCCATTTAGTAGTTTTAGACTGAATCAATACTCTACTTAACATCATCAAAAGCAAGAAAAGGGGGGTTATATTTGAGTTCTAGACGATTTGTCTTCAACTTTAAAATAAAGAGTTCATACAACTCACTTTGTTGGCTCAAACTTTATAAATAAGGCACGCTTTAAAGGGTTAGAGACACTGCAAGATGCAAAGCATTGTACTTCACTTCACATGCAATGCTTAGTACTCGAGTGAAATATGGAGCCCCCACATTTAATGCTTTTTACAACTTGTGGTGGATTGCATTTGGCTGCAATTGTATTATAAGATCATGCTTTAAATGGGTAGGTTTTGTTTTAAGATTTAGATCCTTTTCGCGTTGTTATTATTTACGTGGGGTCTCTCCATTTATCAATTGGAATTGTTATATGATTTTTCACGGGTAAAAAAAAAGTATACGTTTTCTTATTTGGGTGGAGGCTAGGATAATTATTAACATAGGAACTTTAAAGTAAACTAATACCCTTGGTATTTATGTTATTTAAATATTTATATCCAACATTTTTGTATTATTTTTTAATTATCGAATGCAGATACAAGAGCATGATAAAATATTTTCAAAAAAAAAAAAAAATCTTTAAATATTTCGAGGGGAAATAGGAAAATATAAAAATAAATAAATAAAATACCTAGGACACTTCCAAATAGTGTTGGTCCTTGATCCCTGTTGACTATGACATCCAACAATGATGGGTTCATTGGCAATCAAAATCAAGCACTATGCTTTTGTCAAATTGAAACTTTTTTTAATCTCTCATCTTTATGGGACATTCATCATGTGTATGGAGGATGAATTGTCCGTCCAGCTAAGTTGGTAGAGTGTAAGTCTTTTAATCTTGTGGTCGTGAGATAGAGTCCTACGATGGGAAATTCATAATTTTGACTGTCGGAGGTCTTCCACGGAAGCTGCTCTCAACCTGGCATTGGGGGCAGCCTACTACCTTATCTCCCTCTCACCTCATTACATATAAGAATAGGGTCAGCTAATTTTTCATCATGTGTATGGGTACAATCAGTTCAGTTTTTATATATTTAAAACTAAATTAATTAATTAAATCATAAAAATTTAATAAATTGAATCGATTTTTTTTGTTAAAGTTAAAATTATCAAATTAAATTTCTTCTTAACCGAATTGAAATAATAAATCTCTTATCTCTACTTTTAAAAAATATATATATTTGTAAAATAAAAAGCTCATTATAGAATTAAATATTTATATACACAAATCAATAATTTAATTTTTAAAATCAAAGCAATCAAATTAATAGTCAAAACTAAATAAACTAATTGAATAAACGTAAAATTAAATAGATTAAAAATTTTAGTTAAACTGAATTAATTAATTAATTTGTTTTAACCTACTATTTGTTCATCCATAACCTCAATCATATATATAAATAAATAAATATACTTAATAATTATTTAAATAAAAATATAAAACGAAAATAATTTTACGAAAACAAACATTTTAGATCATAATATTTTAATCAAATATTAATATAAGCAAATTATATTGATATTTAAAATTTAATATATAATATACTGGGACAGGAAAAAGTAAAGATTACAATTAATTGGAAGGGATGAGTTTCACTATTCAGACATTGATTGTAGGGTCAACGTAACATAATGATTAAATAACAACTTATTTATCATTACTTATTACATTTTATTATTAAAACTTTATTTAGTTGACATGTGATAGCCTGACAAAAGCAGTGTTTAGATCGTTGGTAGGTAGGGATGGCAATGGTCGGTCAGAGTTTTGTCTGCTCTGACTTCGTCCCGATATAGTGAATATATAATTCGATTCTGATTTGAATTATATTTTAATATTATTTAATCTGATCTGACTTCAATTTGGAAAATAAAGTAAAAAATTCAACTTTGACCAATCCAAAATATATTATTGAAAATTAAAAGAAATTTTTTTTAAAAAATAACATTGGAAAAAAAATCCTCAAAAATAATCCTAACAGTCGCCAACATCATTTCCAGTTTAGCCGCAACTCATCAGCATCTACAGATCAGGGTAGAGATACATTTTTCTTTAACTTGATTATTTTTTTTTTATCTTTGAGTGCCTTTAATTCATGGAATGTAAGATTTCTAGTGAAAATAAAAGATTATCGGAGAATATGATTACTGTAAATGGTGTATTTTTTGTTTGGTTGATTTAGCATAAATATAACATTATCCTGTTTGGTTAAAAAAAAATAAAAGATTATTGATCAAATTGTCTTTAGTATATATTTATTTTTTTAACAAGTTGAAAAATATTTATATATATTTAAAAAAAATCATAAAATTTATATAATTTTTTAACAAAATTAAAAATATAAAAAGGTTTAATGAAATGGTAAAATTTTATTTTAATCCATAACCTTCATATAAAATTTTGATTATAAATTTTTTTATAAATCTAAAATAGTTTAAGGATAAATTTGTAATTTAATCTTCGTAGAATTTTTATTATTCAATGACAGAAGAATGATATTTTGGAAAAAAAATTAAGGGTATTTTAGTCAAAAACACTAATAATCCAACAATATCTAAGAGAAGGGAGGTAATGACATTACTGGTAATATACCCCAAAAAATTCACTATTGGTAATAAAACATTACTGGAAATGAGATTCCCGGCCAACCAAACGGTTGAATGTGGATTTCATTTCAATGAGAATCCCACATTCCCGAACCAAACAGACCATGAGGGAATTAAAAACGGAAGAATAAAACTGAAAATGGAATTTCTCATTTCGATTGTACATGCATATATTTTCTTAAGCATACATTTAAAAAATATATTTTTTACATATAAAAGAAAAAAAAAGATTAGACTTTTACAATAAAAATGAAATAAAATCAAATTAAATAAAAAAAAGGTAATTAAATAAACACCTTTAAAGAGAGAGCTTCTGACAATAGTCATCTAGGTAATGAAAAAAAAGAAGGTTAAAATCATTTACCATTCGAGTGGGTGAAAGGATTTGAGGAAATAAAAAGAATAAAGACTTAGAAAGGGAAATAAGACTATCGGCAGGAGAAGAAAAAAAATAAATATACTAGAAATTCCTAAACAGTATATATATAGTGGTATTTTTGTAAATAAGTTAAATTGTATAATATAATAAAAAATTTAGGTCTGGTCAGAGAATTCTTATCTCAAATTCAATTCTAACACGAACCCAAAAATTTTACACACTAAATTCGATCCAATTTAATCTAAATTCAAATTAAAAAAGCTTGTTCTTATCAGATCAAACCAGTCAAAACACGTCGAATCTGGATTAAATTGATATGCCTATTGGTAGGTTTAATTTAGTTAAGCTTAGAGATGGAGGCAATAAATGTAAATAAATAAAGGGTAATGTATACATTTAGTATTTAAACTATTGTGTTTTGGTATCTAAATATTATTATTTTTTCAATAACATATTTAACATTTAATTTAGATTTCAATTCAGTACTCTATCGTTAAAAAATTAACGGTAATATTAACGTGTCATCATAATATAATGTCGTATCATAATTGGAAAAAATTTAAAAAAATTCAAGTCAATAATTCTGTTACTTTTTTAATGATTGAATATTAAATTAAAACTTAAAATGAACGTTAGACATGTTTTTTTATAAAAATAAAATTTAGGTATTAAAATAGAATAAAAATAATGATTTAAGTGCGAAATGTAGAATTTACCCATAAATAAATGACACTAATTAAATACTGACCGGAGAAATACACGTGGTGATCGCCCTTACAAATAGAACTGGCCTGAGGTTAGATGGGGAGTGGGAATTTTCTCGTACAGCGAGCTTCTACTGCGTTTTGTCGGTACATGATATGATCTATCATCGTCATCACTTGCCACGTGTACGTTGGATGTTCTTTCTTTTTGTCTCGTTCTGCTCCTTTGGGTTCTATCATCTAATTCCACGTCACTGTTCACTCACTCAATTAATTGTCCATTCACGGTATTGCCCTCCCCACAATGCTACTTTATATTCAGCCGACCAACATTTGAACAATTTACAAATAGAACTTTTCATTCTGGATAACGCTGCGATGTAGGGACATAAACGTAAACCGATCCAGAACATTATCGTTATATTGGCACTAAGTGTGCAATTTAGCGGAGGGGAGTGAAGTTGTTCTAGAATGCGCTAGAAAGAGTTTATACAATAGGTGGCAGGTCTCACATTAACAAGCATGGAAGAAATAAATATCAAATAATGGGAATTTAATAATTACGTAGAAAAAAACAAATATTTAAAATATTTACACGAGATATCAATTGTTATAATCTAATATTGTAAATAAAGAAAAATAAATTGATAGGATTATCTTTATAATAAGTCTGCGAAATATATGATCTAAGTTAATTGATTAATATATATATAATTATTAATATTCAATTCATTAACTGATTAATATAAAAAATATATAATAAAAAATTATTATAAGATGATTATCATAATTCATATTATTCTAGTATCAATATTCAAACCTTAAATATCAATATAAAATCAATTAATCGGTAATTGATTTAAATATTAATTAAAGGCAATTGATAATTTTTAATCCATTTTTTATTTTTTAATTTCGTAAATAAAATTAACAACTCAATTTATATTATTGATTTAATTTTATTAATAAATATTAATTAAAAATAAATAATGTTTTTAGTTATGAAATTTTAAAAAATATTAGTTACCAAATATTTTATCCTATGTAAAAGACACAGAAAACAACAAATTTTTTTCATTTTTTTATCTGCGGATATGAAGCTCCGACGCTTTTGGAACACTTGGGACCAAGCCGGACTAATAATTCCAAAGCCTGGATCATCTCACAGCTCTGTCACTGAACGATTTCGAATCCATCTCTTCGTTAAACCACGTAGCATTGACTATTCAATTTTCCAGTAGACTTATACTTATGATAACAGGTGGCGGTCAGTAGAGAACTTTCACCTGTTATTAACTAAACATTGCTGTAACACCAACATTCCCCACATCTATATCAGCTCCTACAGTGATATTGCGGTCGAAAGCGGAAACATGCAAAATATACTACCTCATTGATTTTTTTAACCAACCATGATTAATATTAAACCTAACCATGGTTATTACACTCCTCCCAACTTTCCACTACCAGCCTCCGCTTTATAAGCCAATCAAACGTTGCCGGTGTTTAAGCATACAAATCTAACAAATACAAAGACGCCATTGAAGTCAAAACGAAATATATGATGCTAGGAGAAACCCATCATCCCAATCCAACGATTCATATTCCGACTTGGCCTTATATAGATGATCTGACGGCGGAAAACCACTTCGGCGATATCAGCAACCCGTTCGTCCTCCGGGAAGCGTTAGCGTCGCTGCAATGTTACTTGCCGTGGGAGGAACCGGATGTTGAGTTGAATTCTGATGAGCTCTCGGGTTTAGACAACCCGGATTCTCCGGTTGATGCTTACTCGTGCGATCATTTCCGAATGTTTGAGTTCAAAGTTCGGCGGTGCGTGCGTGGCCGGTCGCATGACTGGACCGAGTGTCCGTACGCTCATCTCGGCGAAAAAGCTCGCCGGAGGGACCCGAGGAAGTTTCATTACTCAGGTACGGCTTGCTCCGATTTCAAGAAAGGGAACTGTCGGAAAGGGGATTCTTGCGAGTTCGCTCATGGGGTTTTCGAGAGCTGGCTCCACCCGGCTCGTTACCGCACTCTGCCGTGTAAAGACGGGTCGGGTTGTCGGCGTCGGGTTTGTTTCTTTGCTCATACTCCGGAGCAGCTTAGGGTCGTCAACTTTGCTGGTTCTCATGATAGTTTACCGGCCGAGTCTTCACCGCCGGTTTTGCCTATGGCTCAGTCGCCTAGTTGTTCTCTCTGCTCGGCGCCATCCATTAACACTATGGTGGCTTCTTGGAGGAACATTCAGCTTGGTAAGGTCAAGTCTTTGCCTTCATCTGGTTTAGGGTCTCCCAGAGTGATCCGACCCTGTTTAAGTAGCCTACCTAACACTCCGACCCGAAACGTGCCCCGTCCTGGATTTGGGTACTTGGATTTCCGGGATGAAAGTTGTGAAGAAGAGCCGGTGATGGAAAGAGTCGAGTCGGGAAAGCATTTGCGTTCAAAAATGTTCGAGAAACTGAGTAAAGAGAACTCTTTGGAGAGGGTTAACTCGGGGGGAGATCCGGCTGTGGATTGGGTTTCCGACCTGGTGAACTGAGCAAGCTCGCTCGGGTTAAATATTCTTCGTTACTCAAGTTTCTTCTCTATGTAAATAGTTCCACAAGGATAAGTGAAGAAAATAATATTATAATATTGGAGATTTTCAAAATTCCTTGGGATATTTAGATCATCAAGTTGGAGATTATATGTAAATATGAATATTGTTCCCTGTCCCTGCAGAATGAAATTTCTATGAACTTCGTAACAATTAATTTAATATAATTAAAAAGCACCTGTTTGAGCTTTTGTTCAAGTACCGGACAGTTGTTTTATTTTGAGGATTTAATTTTATGTTTATTTCGAGAGACAATTTTATTTTTTATTTTATAAGTAATATTAAATATTTAAAATTTAATTTATAATTATGATTTTCAATTCAATTTTAACAACTAAAATTTTTATTTTTTATTATAAAAAATCATTTTTAAGTAAAACTACATTTTTATCTTCAATTATTTAATTTTAAAACTAATACCCATATGTTCAAATTATTTAATTTTAAACATTTTCATTGAGTACAAAATAATGTATTTTTATAATTTTTATAAATTAGGGTTTAGGGTTTACTCAACCCATTATAGTTATGCGTGGTTAATGCGTCCCTCTCATTCGAACGAGCCACCTTCCAGTTTATGGTTATTCCCGTCTCGGATTCGAACGCTGCCTAAGGTCAAGATTTTTGGTTGACGTTTAGCCTATGAGGCGTTGCCAGTTGGTCGTCGTCTTCTGTCTGCTGGTATTGGAGATGAAAGTTGTTGCATCTGCGGAGCATCTGATGAAACAGTCTTACATGCTGTCCTAGATTGTCCAGACGTTTTTTCAGCTTTGAGCTCTGCTCTGGTTATTCACCTTTCCTTTTGCGGCTCCCTGCTCCTTCCCGTCAAGCATGGTTAGAAATAATGATGAATGCCCTCACCACAACTCGGTTTGCTTCCCTCCTCGTGTTATTGTATTCACTGTGGCATCGACGAAACATTTATCTTCATGAGCATAAACAACTACCATCTTGGTTTATAGTGCCTGATAGTGAAGGACTCCAGGCATCATACCTTAATGCCGTGGGTGGTGCTCTTCCAAACACAACGGGGCAGCAACTGGCAACTTGGTGAAAGCCTCTTTCTGGTACCTTTAAGATTAATGTTGATGGAGCCTGTTCTTCCACAGTCTGCGTATGGCGTTGTCATCCGTGATAGTGAGGGGATGGTTATTTCTGGCTGTTCTCGGATTTTATCACCTTATGGGGATCCTGCTGTTACCGAGGCTGCTGCTTTGACAGAGGAAATTCGCTTTGCTATAAATCCTACACTTCCTCGTGTAGTTGTTGAAAGTGATGCCCTTAATCGCGTCCGCCAACTGCTTCACCGATTTCCTGACCTGTCGGTGTCAAACTATCACTTAACAGAGGCGAAAACCTTACCGGATGCTGCTCCTCACATTGAAGTCTGCTACGTTCGCCGGTCTGCAAATCGTGTGGCTCACCACCTTGCAACTTGGGCTGCTTCTACTGCTATTTCCTTGGACTTTACTTATGATTATCCACAATGCATAGCTATGTTTGTAATCCAGGATGCTATTAATGGTTAAATGAATTTGTCGTATTACCTTAAAAAAGTCGGATAGTAATATTTTAATTTAATATAAATAATAAATATTAAATTTAAAAAATATTTATAAAACTAACAATAACTATGCTCTCTAATTTGAATCCCAATAATGGTGTCCCTTCAACCGACGACCTGCCGAATGGCTGAACTTGAATGAAAACATGTGAATTGTCCATCTTATATCATACTTAGCCCCTACATACTAACCTATTCAACGAATTCATCCCCTAAAAGAACAGATAATTCTCCCATTTTAATTATTTTAATAACTCATTAATCTCTTTAAATTTAATTTCTTAATTTATAAATTACTCCATAAGTGTATGTTTACAGTAAATATACACTTATTACTGAGAAATTGCCCATACAAAAGCTGTCACCGTCCCACTGATGCAAATGTATATGTTTTTTTCCTTTTGAATAAAATTTTCATATTTTTTTTTTAATTTAGTCTTAATTTTTTCAATCGTCACCACCCGTCAACGATTTCAATAAAGTCGACGACTCCGACAAAGTCACCGTCAGTTACAGCCAATGAACATTTGGGCAAAAACATATGCATTTTTTTTAAACAAATGAACATTTGAGCTCAATCTTCTACCCATTGCAAAAGCAATAACAACAATCAAACTATAATCCAATCACTAAATTATTCAAACCAACAATCCTCCAGTTATTGAAAAAGTTTATTTTTTGGAGGTTCATACTTCATGAATTTAATTTCAGCACAACACCTCACAAGTATAAAGATACAGTTTCAGCATTCGAAATGGAATCAATTTAGCAGTGATGAAGCAGAAACTAAACCCATAGCAAGCCAATAATCAAAGGTAATTCAAAACAAAATCACATAATCTTTAGCTAACAAAATTGATGTTCAACTGGATCCTTGATAACGGTGGATAAAAACAAGTATCACAGAACATTACAAAAGAGAGGAAAAACAGACTTAATCCATTAAAGCTTCAAACAAGACTTCTTGCCTTCTTCAACTGCATCTCTCTTACTTCTCAGATGAGTTAGGTCCCCTCTTTTTGCCAAATCCCACCACTTCAACACCCATAAATTAAGATATATTACTCACCAAAATTAAGGCATGAAAATGCGAAACGCGTTTCTAAAAGAACGTAAAAATTCCAACAAAAAATAAGCATAAACAAAAACAAAGACCAATTTCATTTTTAGCTACGAAAAGAATTCCAAAAATATCAGATTCGTAATATCTAATCCAATTTGAATATTAAAAATTGAACAAAAAAAGTGAAAGGAGAGAAAGAAAGAATAATGACCTGCGGTGACGAAACGGCGGTTGTATTGCATCCTCTTGTAAGCGCGGCCACGGGGCTTCTTCTTCTTGTCTTGCTTCGCCACTTTAGGTGTTTGGCCTCTCACCTTACCGGCACGAGCTAGAGATCCGTGAACCTTACCTGAAATTATCGATGCGACCTAGCAAAATAAAAATAATCCAAGTACTAACAAAGAGAGCAAAGCGAGGAAGCTTGGGAGATTTACCCATGGCGGATTTGTCAAAAGATTGCTCTTTGGTTTCTGAACTGCTGGTTTTCTATCCTCTTGGATCTGGCGGTTGGCAAGAAATAATAGAGACTAGCGTTAGGGTTTTGGTGAGTGTATATAATGCTTATTGTTTTGGACCGGGTTAAGCCCCATAGTTCTAAGGCTTTGTTTTTTTGTAAACAAAAATAGAGTTTTGTTATGTTATCGTTAATTTGACATTTCCAAATATTTTTAATTTTGTATATTTTTTTTAAATTTTGTACTTTATTTCATAATAATAGATATAAAAGTTAAAAAATTAATTAATTAAATTTAATTTTATCTAACTTATAAAATGTATAAACTAAATCTAATAATCTATCAAAGAATAAAATGTGATAATAAAAAAGTTATATTTATTCATCGATTTGATAGTATAAACAAATATTATTATCCACTATGAAAAATAAAAATTATCAAAACTAATATAAAAAAAATTTGGAGCAACAACTATACACTAATAAACTGGTTTTATCACAAGTCAAATGTGACTTATCTTTGATCCATATGAGTTTTAATTAATAAAAGAGAATTAAATATGAAAATTTTCTACACTTATTTTTAGACCCGAGTCCTAATGTAGATTTGTACATGATTATTCAAAATTAATCCAAACATAATTTTTTGATCTAACACTAATATGAATATGAACATGATTACTCAAATTTGATCTGAAACCCAAAACAAATCAAACTGAACCAAAATTAACTTAAATTTTAATTTGATTGATTTTAGATAATATTCAATTTGACCCAAACAAAAATCTAACTCAAATTTAATTTGTACAAATCTAACTTGGATCAAATACCCATCTAACTTAGATGTGATAAATAAGTCGAATCAAACAAATAATCTATTATTATTATTATACAATAAAAATAATAAAATAAATTAGCTGACCCTATTCCCATAAGTAATGGGGTAAAAGGGTGAGGTAGGATAATAGGCTGCCCCAGGCCCCAACGCCAGGTTGAGAGCAGCTTACGTGAGAGACTTTCGACAATCAAAATTATGAATTGAATTGCCCACCGTGAGACTCAATCCCACAATCACAAGGTTAAGAGCCTTGCGCTCTTACCAACCGAGCTGAACGGGCAATTCAATAAATAATAAAATAGGGTACACTTTATTCTCCTTTTGCATTAAAATACTAATTAATCAAAACTATTAAAAAAATTTAAAATTTAATATCATCTTTCCTCTTTTAAAAGATTTATATCTAATCCATTAATTTTTATATTTTAAAAATAATTGATATAAAGAATTATAAACTCGGATCGTATTAATTATAATTGTTTATATAATTATATTTGAACCTCTTTCGAAAAAAAGATAATAAATTAACTTTTGATATAAATTGTATGTGATTTAGAAAACCATTTTTTGCATAAGATTCTGTATGCTAGATCGAGGGCTCAAAATGTCTATGGCAGCATATCCACCATTTAAGACCTTCGACCCGCCTGCAATCATTCAAGGACAATAAGAAGCTCCAACAATAGAGAATATGTTGCCATAGAACATCCGGGAGCAATTCCCCATACCGGTTAGACGATTTGCACATAATCCTGTCGAATTAACAGCATTCATATCTAGGTGGTTAAACTAGGTACTTTCTCAAATTTACGCCAAAGCATCCAACAAGATTGGCAACAACTATGATTTGTACTCTCTGGGAAAATTGAATCGAACAAGATTGGCACCTAATCCATTTAAAACAACAATAAACCAAATATCCGATGAAAACAGTAAGTCTCGGAAATTTGAAATAGTAAAAGACTAACCAAAACTCCAACACCCGGATGTAAACTTGTTGAGAAAAAATGCATATTTTCTTGAAGTAGAGATCAGGGATCACTCATTCATCATCATCGATGACCTTGGTACCCAAACCTTTGAGTCCTTCAGCTGGGATTTCAGCAACAGTTACTAGAGAGTAAAGCTCTTCCTTTGCATCTTCGTCGTCATTTCTCTTACGAGCAATGCGAACCCTAATCCTTCTCGGGACACTTCGGATCCCTCTGCTCCAGATGTGCTTGTTTAGCTTGACATCAACTCTCACGTCCTTGGTACCCATGGCCTTTTCTGCAAACTTCCTTATCTCCTTTATTGCCTTGGGAGCTTTCTTCTTGAATGTGCTGTTTCAGAGATTACCAAGTGGGTTGTTAAAACATTTATCACTCAGCCTTCTACAGACTAAGGGTGTAAAGGAAACAACTATAATTTCTTCCAAAAGCAATTTGATTGGGGAAAAGATTGAATCCTACTTGATCAGTTATCATTGTCAATTAGACATCAAACTCGAGCTTAAACGATTGAGTTTGAAGTCAAGCATGTGATGTTTACCAGGCAAACGAGAAAAATGAAACCTAACAATGTGAACTTCAGCAATTCAATATTTAATTTGAGCTAAAAGTAACATGATTAAAACTATTTCCAAACAATGATACTCTGCCACTAAATTTAAGATCAGATGTAGTAAAGATTAATTCACGAATCTATTGCTTTTAACAGATAAAGTACCATGAATCTAAGCCTTACAATCCCCATTTCTTATTCCTATGAATGAACATTACGTAGCCAACTAAAATCCCGGGTATAAACATGATAAATACGAAAAAAAAATCAAGGTCAAATTAAAAAATGAATTGAAACAAATAATTGGAATTCTGAATAAAAACGTATAAGCCTAGAAAAAAATCTATTTTCAAACCAAACAGACAAAGATCGACAAAGCAAAGAGCAGAATACTATGGGGGGGGGGAAATGAAAAGCGATCAAAGCTATGAATGAAAATCGTTAGAAATAAAGAGAACAGTAAAAAATTACCAGCCATGGAGACGCTTGTGAAGGTTGATGGTGTATTCTCTGGACACTACCTCCTCCTTCCTTCCCCTTGTTTTATCAACCATTTTTTAAGCACAATAAGCACAGTAGAAAGCTCCAATAGAGAATAGAGGCAACAAAAAGGAAGACGGAAGCTTAGCAGAATATATTGATGCCTGAATCTAGGGTTTTTCAGAGTTCGCCTGTTTTGGGTTCTGAAACCTAACCCAAACCATCTCTTTAGGCCCATAGCCTTCCTTTTAGACAGAAATAGATCTTTAATTCGATGTTTCGGCCTAACCCAAATCATTTTCTTTATTTATTTTATTTATGTGCGAATTTTGTGTCTTTTTAATAATATTTTATACTTCATTTGAAGTTTATTGTTCGATTTATTTGATGAATATTTATATATTTTTTTATAAATCGGTTGTAATATATTCAAAAGAAAAGTAACAAGTTGCTACAATAAAGAGTATCACCTAAAACACAATACACGACTCACAAACTTCAATACGTACAAATATTAAAATTTACAAGATCATTCCTATTAATATATCTACCCTATAATCTATCTCGTATGATAATCTTTACTAGATTAAAAATATAAATTTAGATCAATCATTGTCAAAATAAATTTTAAAAAATTATATTTAAATACCATAATAATTAACTTGATTAATCCACGCTAATTAAGTGTTTTTATTTTTAATTAGTATTGAAAAAAATTCAAATTGAATGAACAAGTAATCAAATTAAAGATCAAGTGGAAAATGGGACTTACTTTTATTAAATAAAATAATTTAATCAATCTAAATTAAATATTTTAAATTTGAAATTACATTAAAATGAATTTTTGGGTCTCTAAATTCACTATCTTTATCTAGATTAGTAGGCAGAATTACATTAGTGTAAGCGACCTATCATAGGCTCATGTGGGAGGTGTGCAGACATTAGAAATTAAATGGATGGCATACGTTGGCCCATTGGAAAAAAAATATACGAAGATAGTTTTGGATCCGTGTCTTTCGTATCACACCCGTGGTTGAGTTATATAGGGTTGGACACTAATTTTTATTAGGTTTCGTGAGAATCTAAAAGTTCTCGCTACCCCTTGGATCATGAGACAAATATATCAAGGTAATCATATAATAAAGGATACATAATAACTAACTTGTTCGAAGAATGTTCCTTTTCAGTATCATACAATCTAACAATCAAATAGTTAGATTATGCTTATGACAGTTGGATTTAAATTTAAATTCAAATTTGTGAAAGGTCAAATTCGACTCGATTTTAGCCCTAGTCTTACCGAGAACTAATGACTAAGGTATATTTTTTTAATAGTTTAAAATGATTATAATGTGGTATATGTTCATAATCTTTCTTAACTATTAACAATATTAACAACGTATTTTACCGAGAACAACATTTCTTTTAACTAATCACATCATCCAATAAGTTGATTACCAGAATATTCTTAAATCTCTAATACTTAAGTATCGGTTTGATGCAGTGTGGACAAAAAAGGTGAATTAAAGGTATCGAGGTGTAAAAAAAATATAAAATTTTCTTCACAAAATAAGAAAAAATATTCTCCATCAAATGGAGTAAATAATTTAAAAATATTATCCATTAAATGGAGTAAAATTTTCATCCTGCCTGGTCCTGCGTGACTGGTTCAGTAAGATAGTCATATCTATACCTTTCATCATTGTTTTCACAGCCGTTTCAATAGAACATTTCTTAGAAAATCCATCTTCCCAATACTCTCGCACTTTCTTTATGCAAATTTTAAAATCTTCATGACATTTTGAGTCAATCCAACCATAAAAAAATGTAAAAAGTAGGAACAAATATTAATTATCAAGTAAATCAGTGAATGTTAAACATAAAATTATGAAATTTTAACTCTATTATTTTTTTTTATCTTTGTTTTTATGTTTGGATGGTAAAATGGCTTTCTGGATCAAAAGAATAAATTATAATAATAAATGTGGAGCAAGAATGAAGACGAAGTCGTTGATTTAAGGTGGGAAACGGAGCCGCCAAAGAGCTGTCCAAATAATCACGTTTGGGTGTGTGAATGTTGCATGTCCCATACACCTCCATCAAGTCGCATACCTGAAGAGACAAGTCTAAACTTCTCCCATCATTATGCAATGTTATCAGCCAACTTTTAGTGATTCTCTTTGACTATCCAATATTCTCACTACGAACTCTAAACCAATAATTCTGTTTGGTTCCCGAGAATTTATTTGATATCTAGGAAAGAAGCAAAAAAACACAAGAAGGCCAACGCACCAATTTTCATTTTAGTCATTTAACACAAAAGCAAGGCTTCAGCTGGCAATTTGGGACCAACCAACGACAAAGAAAAAGGGAAATTCAAAGGGTATACAAGAAAAAATGTCAGTGATTGAACGGCCAAGATGGAAAGATTCTTGATCCACAAAAGGATATCGAATAGAACTGAGTTCCAGGTCGACCAAACTCGTGAGTCAATTAACCTTCCTTTCTCGTCTCCTACAGGAATCTATCATGGAAGCAAGGCGTGTCCTTCTCGGACTCCTCGGTAGTCCCAAACGTAAAAAACCGCCAAAGTTTCCGACCCAATCTGACCCCAACGGACAAACTTGTCTGATCTGTTATTTTCTGTTCTTTCCCCCCCCCATACTGTTCTTTGTACAGTAGATCTCTCTCTCTCTTCTTTATATTTCTGGGTCTTGAAGGTGTTTGCTGAAATGAGAAAGAAAGGAGAAGGAGAAGAAAGAGAGATATGTATGGTCTTTGATGGGATCATACAATCCATGCCTTTGTTTGCAAAGGAATTGGTTGCTGGTGGCGTTGCTGGAGAGCTCGCAAAAACCGCCGTTGCTCCATTTGAGCCTGTCAAGATTTTGTTTCAGGTAAACTCTGAAACTTCTCTTGATTTCTTAGTACTTGGCTATGTTGCGTTTTGATTCTGTTTCCCAAATGGTTTTAATCCATAGTTGAATTTCGAGCTCAAAATGACTTTTTTTTGAACTGTAAACTCGAAAATGTTCTACCGGTGAAGATCAAATGAGTTATGAGGTTATTTATTACTAAGCAAAAATGGGTTATTTTCTGAAAATCGTAACATCAGTTGCTGATGAAAATGAGTAGATTAACATGTGAAACTCTATCAATATTGATATTTTGATCTTTTACAATATTTGGTAACGGTCGAATGTGCTAAGATGTCACTTTGTGTCAACAAAAGGAACTGATTCGGTAATCGGTTTCAGACGAGAAGAGCAGAATTCCACAGCGTGGGCCTCTTTGGATCATTCAAAAAGATTGCAAAGACAGGAGTAATGGGATTTTACAGGTCCAATTCATATCCTTTAACATGGAGCTGATTCTGAAAGTTACTTATCTTCATTTGCTTACTTAATTAACGGAGAATGTCTGTAGAGGAAATGGTGCTAGTGTCGCTCGGATAGTTCCCTACGCCGCACTTCATTACATGGATTCTGAGCAGTACCGAAGGAGGATCATCAATAGTTTTCCCGACATCACAAGGGGCCCTGTGCTTGATCTCGTGGCTGGATCATTTGCTGGTGGAACTGCTGTGCTTTTTTACTTATCCTCTCGATTTGGTTAGGACTAAGCTTATCAGGTAAGTAGTTGAATATAAAGCCAGAGTAATCGGCTCCTATCCAGTGTCTCTGCTACATCTTCCTAGATCTCTCTGTTTCTCTGATCATGTTATATTGGTTAATGCAGGTTGTTGCTCTACCAAAGATTAATGTGAAAGGAGTAGCTAATGCAGAACAAGTTTATAGTGGAATTCTTGATAGTTTTCAAAGACTTACAAAGGGTCGGGGCTCAGAGGTCTCTATCACGCCATGTATGTATATATGTATGCAATCCGAAATCAATTTTTGCTGACAGAGAAGCAAAAACTTGTTTAATGTGAACAAATATTTCAATGAAAAAAGGTTTCTATTGAACTTAAATTTCATTGAATGGATGTTTAGGGTTCAACTACAAGCACAGTATGAAATCGGAAAACTTTCCACGATGTCATGATGCAGCAGTTAACAATAAAATCCAAAATCAATTCAAGGGTTTCCTACGGCTTTACCAGTAGTCACCACAAGAGCATTTACCATCCTTGAAATGATGGAATCGCTTGTTGTCCCGCACAATCAACTCTCTTCCTACAATCTTTGACATGATTTTGATTGCATTGTGGCAATCTCCACAAATTCTCAGATTCTTAATGATCCTAAGAGGTGTCCTTGCCGGAGTACTAATAAGACCATAAGCAATGGCCAATCGCTCGCTATGGTATTGCAGGGCTTGCTCTTTTGCCTCTTCATCGATGTCATGAAGCACATACCTTGTATCGGGAATGTACCCGGCTTCCCTCATCTGACCATTCAAGCCTTTGAACTTCTCACTTGCTTCTCCCTTGAAAGGGTTCATACACCTATATTCACTCACTCTATTCTTCTCCTCAATCATGTTAATCATAGAAAGTTTCTTCTTCGGTCGTGCTTGTATTTTTTTCTCACTGCTTATAGAAGGATCAAATTCAAGCAACAACTCCTCAATATGATCTTCAAGGTCAATATCTCCATGAATTTGTGCAAAACCCCGAATTGCCTGCCAAATCTCTGTAGTCGGCTCAATCGGCATATTCTCAATGAACTCCACAGCCTCATTCAAAAACCCAGCTCTCCCGAAAACATCAATAACACTGATGTAATGTTCAATCCCCAGAGCAACCTTATATTCATTCTTCATCAATTCAAAGTACTTTAGTCCCTCCTCAACCTTGCCTACACTGGCACAAGCTGATAAAACAGCAAAAAAAGTCTCGTTGTCCGGCTGAACTCCACCGTTTCTCATTTCTTCAAATAACAACAGCCCATCATCTCCACTTCCATTCACCGCATACCCATTTATCATCATCTTCCAAGAGGCCAAATTCCGGACACGCATTTTATCAAACACCCTGCGAGCATCTCTCACACTAGCGCATTTCCCATAAACACCTATCAATTTATTGTTCAATTCGATATCACCCGCAAACTTCGATCTTCTCAAGAAATCGTTAACTCTTTTGGATAATTCAAGCGAATTTATATCAGCACAAGCATCCAGTAAAGCCTCGAAATCATTATAATCCGCTAAACCTCCTTGACCCATATAATCTAAAGCGTCCTTAACTTTACCTTCTTTGCATAACTTCATTAAATCCACGGCAATACTCTGATGTGTCGGGTTTTCAGGAGATGGGTGATTTCCATCTCGATTTTCAGTGTTGAATTTACGAGGGTTAGGCCGATTTCTGGCGGTTTGGCGGTGATTAGTGGCACCATGGGGACGATAAGCCCTGGTAGAGCTGTTGCTTTTGGTGTGATCAGATGCCAAGCATAGAGGGCTGAGTTTGATGGACCTTTGAGAAATACAGAATTTTATTTTGTTGTCGAGAGCAAAAGAGTGCTTGATGGTGATTGGAGACTTCAAGTTGGAAGAGAAGGTAATGGAGTTTCCCGTGTTTCGAAGTGGCACTAAAGACGCCATTGTTGTTTTGCCTGCAGGCTCCTGGATGTTTATACATTTATGATATTTTCTCAAACACTACACCTCCTAAACGACAGCGTTTAACCCAAGTTTGTTTATTTATTTCGTGTAAACAAAACCTGTTATCCAATCATATTACAACACGTTTCTTTATTTTCTTTCTCTTCGACAGCTTTAGTCACAGTTAAAGATGACTACAAATTGAAACAGTTCATAACCCCTGGAATTTGGATCAAGTTATCAAATTTAATAACCACTCGCCATCACCATTGATCGTCAATGTGCGATGATTTCACGTATTGATTATGTACCACGACATCCCTTTTCTACGAATTCTCTAAAATAGAAAGAAATCAAATTTTACAAAAGTATAAAAGAATCCAAATGAAAAAAAAAATCAGTGAATATAGAAAATTCTCAAATTAATTTTATATAGCCTAAGAATATGAATGAAATTGAGTGGGAAAGTAACCAAATTTCATTAAAATTATAATAAACTCCTTTTTTTAATAATAAAAAAAATAAAAAGACCTCGTTAGAAACCTAAAGAAAGATATTGAATTCCCTGCTTTGAAAGGAATTGGTAGAGAATCAACTGAAACCGGCTTCCATATTTTCTTAAGAAGAAAAGGATGTCGGATAAATAAGAAGATAGAGGGATAGGAACGAAGTGACAAGACTGTAAGGAAAGGAAAGCGTTCACGTGGCGTTATAAAACCCGTTACGGAGCCTGGCGAGGAAAGGAAAGCGTTAGGAGCGTGGTTGTTCTAAGCCGTTCGTCGCATGATAAATTCATTCAGGCTCAATCGAAAGCTTAACCGAAAACAAACTAGGATTTGTATCTGGACATTGGAAGGAGGAAAAGAGTGTTCATGAAATTTATAATAAACTTGGATTTAATAAAAATGGTTAAGAGAGTCATCAAGTAGAGTAAAATTGACTATTTTACTGAGGAATTCATAGATTTAATAAAAATGGTTACAAGAATAACTAGAGTAAAATCACATTCTTTTATTGCATTGTAGTCGTTTACTCCTCGTTATTTGAAGCGGTTATCCATTACATTTTAACACCAGTCTAGAACCTTTCGGACAAAAGAAATGCGTGTCTACTCGAAAAGCTAGATTACTACAAGAGCAATATCAGAGGGTAACTCCATTTTGGATAGCAAAAATCATCAGACAAATATAACAATCAGCATCCAGCTAATACAACTTGTTCTTCAATTGCAATCAACTATGTCTAACACCTTTATTCGATATAATTCTGCATCATGAGTATAGAACTACAAGAAAATACTTAGAAAATGTTGAATATACCCGTATCTGACACTTAAATCCCGGGGGTTTGAGTAAAATAGAGCCAAGTATATGACAGAAACTGAATGCAATTTTAACAGGTTCAACACCATAGCATGCGAAAACTGGACAACTTTGAAGTATACTAATAACAAACAAAACTAAATCAAATTATTCAAATGATATAATCTGACCATTCAGAGATGAATGAAGTGTGATCCATGGATTCTCCGGGGCATTCTTCATGCCTTGACGGTTTCTCCTTCCCTCCAACAAGCCTTGCAGGGTTTCCTACAGCTGTGGTCCGTGGTGGCACATCGATCAGCACCACTGACCCTGCTCCAATCTTTGCACCCTCCCCAATCTTCACATTCCCTAATATGGTTGCACCGGCCCCTATCAAAACTCCATCCCCAATCTTCGGATGCCTATCCCCCACAGGCCTTTCCAGTCCCGCCGAGGGTAACATGATGCAAAATTGACACATTGTTTCCAACAACTGCGGTTTCTCCTATCACCACCCCGGTGGCATGATCGAACAAAATCCCTTTCCCGATCTTTGCCGCGGGGTGTATATCAACAGCAAAAACATCAGAGATTCGAGAGTGTAATGCCAAGGCTAGCGGCCTGCGTGACTGAGTCCACAGCTTGTGTGCAACTCGATGAGCCTATAATTACACAACTTCTAGATATTATTAAAAAGAAATTCCAAATTCCATCAATTTTCTATTCTTACGAACAAAATTCAAGGCTTTATACAAATTCCTTTTCACAGCATTCAATTAACAATAAGAAAATCAGTTTAGATTCAAGTCAATCGGGAAATTTCGACCCAAAATTAAGCATGTATAAAGTTTAATGACTGATACAGAAACTTAAAATTGTAAACAAATAACTGAATAGGGTTCAAGATTCCTAAATTTCAACAAACAAGGGATGAAGCACTAGGTTCCTTAGTCAAAGTTAGAATTCGAATCATGACATTTGTGATGGGTTGGGAGGGTCGCACTCACCTCTTTCGTATCCTATCTGAATTAGTTGATTAATAGATCCGATACCAGTTATTAATTCAAAAAAAATACTAAATTTCGTAAGAGGAAATTGAGAAAATGAATTTACCTGACATGCCAGGAATCCTTTATAATTGAGTAGGCAATGAGAGAACGAAACACAAGCAGGATCCCTAACGCGAGCCGCACGGAGATCGACGGCGGCGGCTCGAAGCGAAGGATCGGAGGAGAAAGTGTTGAGAAAAAGGTCGTAGAGGAGCGTAGACAGGAGCGTGGAGGAGCAGAGCTTGTTGCCGAGATGGAAGGAGAGCGAGCGCTCCAGAGAGGAGTGAGAGAGGATCGTCGAGTAGAGGTAGCTAGCTAGAGCCGGCTCCAACTCGGCGTCGCGACGTGCCTCGGCTTTTATCTGAGCCCACACCCACGCCTCGTCTTCTTCCATGGGTGTTTCCGTCGCTTGAGAAACCTGCGGACAAGAGACAGGGCAAGGGTACCGTAGTTCTCCGGCCGGCATTTTTTTGGCGATGAAGAATTGAAGGGCAGAGATTTTACAGTGAAATCGTTCGCATTAGCCTTTACGTATTGCATCATTTCACGTCTTCTTCTGGGGTAGCTGGAGCTGACACGTGGAAGATTCACTCCAATCGTGGACTGTATGTAATTTCCATTTTTTTGTAAGAATACTGAAAAATAAAGAATTCTACTAAACAATTATTATTATTATTATTATATATATATCATAACAATATACTTTACTAATATTTTCAGGATTATATAACTATTTATATATAAATTTATTTAAATTTAATTATAAAAGTATATTATCATGGATTAGGGATTTTATGGGAATTGTGTCGAGTATTTTTTATTCATAAAGCTAATAGGTTTAGATTTCTTTTTCAAAATTAGTTGGATTTAATAGACTATTTGTCATGTAAGAAATTCGTACATAATCATGACAAAATCAAGTGTTTGGACAATAAATCTGTCACTATACAACATGCAAGATATTTCCCAACCAGCCTCATCCATTAGATCAGCCAAGGCCGAAGGTAGCAACACCCATCTCTTCCACTCGTTTACTATAGTTGTTCTTTGCATTTCCTTTTGTAATTTTCTTTTGCTCCACCAAATATAATTTTGTCGTTACGAATTACAGAATATGATCTTTTCATATTTTTTTTTTCACAAAAGGCAAACAATAAAGTAACATTATACAACTTGATCGTGATAATTTCAGGGGGGAATTCATTAATGGCCAAAATTATTTAAAAGGTTGATTTCACTGATTTTTTTTTTCAAAAACATAATTTGATTTTCAAAATTTGTGAGGTTCAGGTTGTTGATTTTTTCCCTTTTACCTTTCCTTAGGAATCAGGATTTCAATTTCCCTGAATACAAAATTCAAGGGACCGGATAAAATTAAAGTTTCGCACAAATCAACAGAAGAACGAGAAGCATTATATTTTGTTAAAATTTCACGGTTCTCGACCATTCCTGCAGGGCATTTTTTCACTCTGTCACAAACGACTCAAAGGACTTTAACATACCAAACAAAATTTTATTTATAACATTTAGAAGGTTAAAGGGATGAGATAAAATAATCGATGGAAGCGAAGGGGGAACATTACAGAATGGAAGCTATTTTACAAAAAGGTCATCTGTTTTAGTGTGATGACCCTGAACTGAGAACGCTAATATCATATATATATTCTGTTCATATGTCAGGGTTGGCTTATTTTTTTCCTTCTTACAACAGGTTTTGGTTTGTCAGAAATTGGCATTGTAAATGAGCACAACATACGAAGATCTTTGCACTAGAAAAGAACCTGTTTTGTTTACTCGGTCAACTTGCTTTTGCAAATCTAGGCAGCTGTCCTCCATACCCCATCAAGAGAATGCTCAAATTTTGCATTTCCTTTGTTTTCTTGTTCACTTTTTTTTTTTATTAATATCATGAATCTTGAGAGCCTTGGACCAGCAAAGTAATACGCTTTGAACTGTCTTTGAACTGTCCGTGCGGAAACTATTGCTTTGCTTACCACTGTCTGAGCGGTTATTTTGCTTACCACTGTCTGAACGAAGTCCGTCTCCTTTAAAACCGATCTGAGAGGAAATCATATAATAATCTCAAAACACTTGTTGCAGCAAGAATTTAGGTAAAAGTTTACAAGAATAACAACCCTCTAATTCAGTTTTATCTTATTCGAACTTAAACATCAAAAGCAGATTACCTCGCTCTGGCTATCAGGGGGGAACCACCGCAAGAGCACGCCAAGAGGAACAACAGCTGGAATGAGCTTCAAAAGCAATGTAGTCACCTGCACGTTTATATTATGTTCAATTCCATTTTAACAACGAAAGAACTTCCTGCACATTTATATTATGTTCAGTGACAAAAAGAACTCCCTGATATTGGGTGGTTGCAGCTAAATCAGCTACCTAAAAGTGATGGTTTCAAAACAGAAATAAAATTTGTTAAATGATTGTGTTGTTTTTTATAGTCATAAAATATTGTTCTTTTAACTTGTATGCAGGAAGAAGCCACAACAGACATTAATTGCATTTGAACAGGTTTTAACTACCAATTGCATGTCCGGTACTCGAAATTTTAAAAAGAAAAACAGTAGAGATTCTCGAATGTAAATACTTTTTTTAAGATAATATAATGACATGTGAAAGCAAGACAACAACAGTTGGCATACCAAACTAAAAGCCATTGTGCCCAAAAGTAGCAGGTAAAGTTTACCCTGCAGCAATGACAAAAAATCAGCAATATTATCAAGGAAGCCATGAAACAAGAAAAACAAAATAAAAGAACCGAATTAATTGTTGAGAAAAATTATAGGGTCTAATTAACAGCACTTAACATCGATTAAATGATAAATAAAGTATTGGCATACAAACCTCAACTAGATGAAGATTAGAAGCACGGCTGAGAAGAACAAAAGCAAATTCTCCAATTTGAGCCAAAGACATCCCGACCTACAAATTAAGTTGAAAGAACTAAGAGAACTTTACAAAATGGGAATGTATACCTAAGTAGAAGCCTCAGAACGTACAAGAAGTGAAGTTTTATTGCTGTATCTAAATCCTTTGACAACTGCTGCAACTACCATTGTTTTAATAACAATCACCAATATTACAGCTGCTAGCAATATGTCGACATGATTCCAAAGAAAATGTACATGAATCAACATCCCAATACTGGCAAGGAAAAGAGCAGCAAAGAAATTGCGAATGGGCTCCACCTGTATATAAGATATAGAGAATCAAGGCAGAATCTTGCAAGTCAGGTATTAATAAGGCAACGGCATTGAGTTGATGCAGTTTCTTAGTTCACAGTAAAATCAATAAAACTGAATGAAAAAGATTCACAATTTTGTAATTTGGTACTCATATTAACAAATAACAATAATGTTCTCAATCATGCAGCACAAACCAAATTATACTAAGGGAAAATATGTTCCGGTAAGCAGAAAATATCAACTAAATTAGTAGAGACCACACCAAGATGGATAGAATAGTGCCTGAGCCTTGATAGACACGAGTTTGCTAACTGCCAACTAGTATGCTAGTACCGCCAATTACCTTTCTACAAGAGCCATTCATCTTTACACCATCAGTAATGATAACACATTCTTTAAAGCAAAAAACTTTATAAGAAGACTACAAGAAAAGCATAAGTAACCAGACATGGGAAGTTCTGGAAAGGGTACAAAGAATTAGAACTCTTACTTGTTCAAGTGTATGCTGGCCCAGATCAGTGGTTGATATCATCACTCCAGCAGCAAACGAGCCTAGCTCAAGACTTAGACCCAGCTTATCACTACACTGGAATGTCACAAGTTATGTTAAGTATATGCATACACATGTAAGTAGAGTGCTAAGTGACTGAAAGAAACATGGATCTTATTGGTTGAAAATGAAGTTGTAAGAATGAACAAGTTCAAAATGTACAGCAACTAATGCAACAAAATGAGACGGATCATTCTGATGATTATAATGGACAACATAATTATAATGCAAGAAGTAAGAAGGAAATGAACGAACCCAAGCAACAAGCAAGCAAAACGCCACAGATGCCAACTGATAGAGCTCATTGGTCTGAGAAAATAAATATGTCAATATCTACAAAGATTAATAAATTGAACCAATTAATGCATATTACCTGTGATGATAAGCTTATCATAAGCCTGAGAAACCATGGCAAACAAGTCCGAGATAATACACTTAAAATCGCCAGAAAAGTAATTAAAATCACCAACCTGAAAATTGAAAGAGAAAATTCAACCTACAAAAACGGATGACCTTTGCCACAACTACATCGAAGAGAGCTGATCCTACACTTTTTTTCACTTACGATTTAGTCATTGATAATACACCTTGAAGAATGCCAGAACTGCCACCTAGGACCGGAAATAAAGCAAACAGCAAGCCCACAACACAGTCCTGCAAACCCATGATAGTTCAAAATATCATGCTTGCTAAGCATCTACGCTCAAGTCAAGTAAATAAAACCATGATAGTTAAAAATTTCATGCTGGCTAAGCATCTATGCTCAAGTCAAGTAAATATTCTTTTAACTGATGTCGCGACCAAGAAAATAAGTACCTGTAGGATAAGAGTACCAATTGTCACCTGACCATGAAGGTCATTTAAACTATTCCTTTCCATTAAAAATTTCAAAACCTGGAATCATAAACAGACCAGTCATGACAAGCATGAAAAGAAACTAGTATATGGAACACCAAAGTTTGCATAATTAATTCCTTGAACAAGCACTTTTCTCAATCAAAATTGAGAGAGATACCACCCTACCAACTAAAGATATGTGTGAACTGTGAAATAGTAAAAGGATTTAGCATTCAAGTTCTCAGTCAACAACGCAGTTCATAGAGGTTTACCACTGTTGTAGAAGACAGAGACAAGAATGCACCAACAAAAACCCCTTCTGTAGTTTAGCCAAAGCTGGTATTGGCTAGTTTTACATTTGTGATTTGCTTTTGTAGTCTTTGGGTTGGATTATGTAAAGGGAGTGTTTATGTGTTGTTGTTAAACATTATGTATATTGTGGTTTTTAATGAATCCTAAGGCACTCTTTTCCTCCTTCCGCTGATTGAGAAACACTTAGTGTTCCATTAATCATGAAGGGGGTTTTTAACGAGGCCTACATTCCTATCAAAAAAAAAAACCCCTTCTGAAGGTTTACCTCCACATAACTGCAAAAAGCATGTAGCTGCATCCATCAAAAACTCATAGCTAATAATATGAGTAAAGGGGAAGGAAAACACTGTAATACTAGCGAAAAAAATGAAAAAGAAAGTAAAATTGCATATCTTCTCCAATAAAAAAACAGCACTTAATGACGCCTCCATTTTTGTTTACATACTACTAATACGACTGTAAGACAACCATAAAGACAAATTAGATACACCGATAACTCAAAAGCCAAAGCCAACTCCACAGGGGTAAACATTTTCTTTTGCATACAGGGCCAGGTGAAAACCACACCTGTAGTATTCGTAGGACCCACTAAAAAAATAACAGCATGCAAGTAGCAGCATATTCCGACAGTAATGAGACACATCAGGAAGCAGTAAATCCAGCCTTCAGATTGCTATTTAAATGAGAGACTGACAGAGAACACTACTATGCAGAATGCAATAGTAGAATGAAAAGCGAATGTGAAAACTGAGAGAGAAGAGGCATGAAAAGATAAAGAGATGAGCCACATCCCAAACCAAGAAGAAAAAACCCCCATATATCAGAAGCAGCACATGAGGACAACACCTTGATTAGTGAAAATTTGGAAGTTCAGTTATGTCCTATAATTGTCAATTTACACGTAAGAAATATTCAACAGCTGAATAGCCTCTCAAGAATATATAAAAGAAAACTCAGTTTTGCAGGGTAAATATAAACCTCATATAATAAGAATCAAAATTAAAGAAATGCAATGAATGTTAAAGACTTTATATAACATATGTTACATAAAATACTTACAAAAAAGATAGACATACCGTGACTGTTGTACCACACAAACACATGAATAGAAAAAATTGGAGAAGGCCTCCAAGGACAGCAACTGCTCGAACAACACGAAGCTACAAGATGCGTTGCAAGGCTAATATTATAGAATAAAGGGAATGAACATAATATGGAAGGACCAGGCAATGAGAAAACCTTTGTTATTGAAAACTCCAAGCCTAAAGCAAAAAGAAGAAAGATTACACCGAATTGAGCTACTGTTTCAACCTGAATCATGTGCAAATAAGAACATTTGTCTTGATATAAAGACCGCCAATGAATAAAATTAGAAATATTAGAACAATGACATTACTAAAGCTAAAGATAAACTCCCAGATAACATTGAAGCAAAAGCAACATACTTGCACCATTTCACCAACAAAGCTAAAACCACCAGGCCCAATAATAGATCCTGCAAGTAGATATCCAGTAATAACTGGAAAATTGAAAAGGAAGGGTGAGACTCTCCTTCAGGGGAAACCAATCATTGTGAATCAAAAAGAAGTCACGCTAAGCTTTTAATTAGAGACCGTAAATGAATATAACAAGCCGCACCAAATTGAGATTGAAAATATAAGAATAAAGAAATAAAAGGTATGGCAACAATACCGGTTGTCCAGCACAAGCAAAAGCAATGCCACCACATGTTACAGAGACAATGAAAACTACCAGATCTGATATTAATCTGCACATGGCATTCTTTGAATCATAAAAAACTTGCTTCCATAACAATTGTAACAGCATCAAATTCAAAACTAAGTACAAAATATATATAACAAAAGTCTAACCTTAAGTCTAGTTGTAGAACAGGATACTTTGATTTTGGGTTGGATATTATAAAGACATTATCCTGAGGAGAGAAATCTTAACATGATCAATAAGCAATATACTTCAAACCTAACAACAGAAAAAGTATAATCGCTTGAAGCAGCATCACTGCAATTCAATATAAACAGAGGCACATTATCAAATGACAAAGTTTCCTGAGACATTTTCTGAACATACATTTTGATTTATCAAAGTCGGTGCATCATCTGCTCGATTTTCATTATCCAAATAGAAAACATCATGGAACCGAAATGACCTGACATAAGGCTCAGAAAAAAAAACGCAAGCTGTCCATTAATGAGGGTTAATGAAGCGAAATGCCTACAATTAGACCTATACTGATAACTATTATGATTTCTTTTACTGAAGAAAATAATAATAATAATAACTTACTTCTCTTCCTTGGTCTCATTTTTCTTGGATTTAACCCTAGCAACAGTTTCCAAGACAGCCTAAAATAAACAAACCAATTGTGTTACCACCACCCAAGAGCAAAAGATTTTCTTTAAAACTCTATAGAAAATGTCAAAAACAGACAAGTAAGATATAGTTCACTCCGAAACAAAATAAACTGTCGTCTGCTATCACCAGAAAATAAAACCCTCATATTTATTGCAAGAGTGGCAGGGTTATGAGTTCTGATCTCAAAGGTTTGTCTCAGTTGAAACTTGAAAACTATAACAATTATTTTCATTTCTATGATAGTCCTTTAAACACTCAAACAAAAATTGCAATTTAACACCAGCCGACTGACTTAAAGATTGCTTTCAGTTCCAAAGTGGAGTGTATACCATGCAATGCAACAAAAAAAGATTTCTTTCGAGAGCTTTGAATGAGCACATAACTAACGAATAATTGCAAATGGAAAAAAAATGAATGATTCAATAATGCTACTAGCCTACTACGAACCTGCTTCCCGCAACACTATTGTTGAAACTACCAGGATCAGTGGCTGCAAAAGAGAAGAATTAGTTAGAATTTCCAATAATACGGAACAAAAGAAAATAGAGGAACTCGATGAAGCTTCGTGAGCTTTTATCATATGATTAAAACCAAAAAATAGGAATCCTATTTTTTATGTCTTATTTTCACCGCAAGTTCAAAAGTTCTTTATGGTGTTAAAAAAAGTTCTTTATGAAAATACTCACAAATTCCAAATAAAATACTGTGAACTACTTATCCAAACATATATTAATATTGCGGGAAACAAAATAAATATTAAAATTAAACAATGCACTTGAAAATACACAATTCAGAGAAATTGAAGGAAATTTAAGCTGATCTAAGGCTGCAGAAACCCTGCTCAAACACCATTAATATAGAAACAAATGCAAATGCAAAGAAGACAGGTTGAATGGAAGCTCAGATCTAGAACGGACCTTCATTTTGGTCGGTGTCATTAAACTCCTTCTCAATTGCGCGATCGATCTTGTCGGCGAAACTATCCTCTTTGGATCTCGAATCCGACACATTGGACTGGGAAGCGGTGACATTGATCTCCGCCGCCGTCAGGGACTCGGCGTCGAAGGGGGCGGCGAAACCGAATACCACGAAGAGATCGAAAACGAAGAAGAGAGCGGCGAGTCTCCGCCTCATTGCGGAGGTTGAGAGAAAGGTGCCTCGAATAGCAGAAGCGTAAGCTAGCAAAGCAAAGATTAAGTGTGTTGGATTTGCGACTTTTGCCGTTTCTTCTTTCTCCTTCTCTCTGGTTCAGAACGAGAGGGAAAAATGTTTTTTTAGTTAGCTTGGAAACGGAGGTTGAGTCAAAATTACAAAAAGGTCCTTCAAGTTGAGATATTATACTACATGAATTAGATGCTGATCCGACTACTACGAGCCAGACTATGCCGCGTGTGGACAACTCCGTATTTTGAAGATTTGCAGTTAACAATGTCCATTAAAAATGGAATCCTAGAAAGGTACCGAGAGTGGTTGGGCTGTGATTTTCACGCACCCCGGAGAAAAACTGGGATTTGTTGGGAATCTGGAAAATGTTTTTGTACGGGCCACAGGGACATTTTTAAGGTAAGCCCAAACGTCAGGCCTCTATCTTGTAAATTTCGAGTTTGGGCTTAGACTTTTTTTTCTTTTTTTTTCTATAAATCTTTACAGATCACGAATATCAATTTATTAATAAAATAAAATATTTTATGTTTTAAAAAATAAATAATTATTTACTACATCGATAATGAAATATTTTTAACTCCATAAATTTTCTTTTTATTTGATTGTTTATAGGGATTGATCGAGAAGCAGGTGGGAATAGTTGTCGTTCTGGAAATTTAAATTTATTATATATTTTATATTTGTTCTATGTATTTTCTATTAAAAAATTATTTTTCTCCCTGAAATTTATAAGTTCGTATCTTCCTAAAATTTTAGAAATGTACTCTCATAGCATAAAATAATATATATGTCCCTGATTATTTAGGAATGTATCATCGTCAGTCTTTGACTAAATAATATCATATGTATTTTGTCATAATTTTTTTATGTTCTCATTTTTCCCCTTTTTTTCTTCCTCCTAAATAATATCCTTCGGGTCATCATAATAAACGTTTCTTAAATGGTTGAGAAAATTGCATGTCGACTTGCAATTGGTGTAGTCATGAAGTGTGGTATTTTAACCGTTTGAGTGGTGCTGAATCCCTCCACTATTTAAGGGGTTTAGGAGTAGGATTATTAAATCTTTAATTTTACTTGATTTTGAAGAATTTACTTTTATCTTTCAAATTTTTAATTGGAACAATGAAGAAAAACATCAGAGGAGAAACAAAGTATATAGTATAATGTGAGTTTTTCATCTGTAAGACTAGTCAAAATAAGGTTAGAAATCTTCTACTGAGTCAAGGTAACATTAGATTTGAATTTGAGATTTCCATAGTGTATGAGTGATTGTAGTGAAGTTTATGATGACGATTTAGAGCGTTTCTATTTTCCTCTATTCGCTATGGAGACAAGATTTCATCCCCTGTTGCATAATTGTTTTAGAGATATATTGAATATGTATGAGGTTGCTCTAGTCAGTTAGTCAAAGTTTCTTGGTGGATCATTATCGGTTACTTTATTTACCATCGGTGGAAGGGATGAGCGCCTTCCATTTACAAAATGTGCTCACTCTAAATATTATGGCACAAAGAATTTGTTCGAACCTTATGAGTTTTACGCGGAGAGACAGATGATTTGAGATAAAAGGAGTCAATTGTAGATTGAAGCACTAAGGATAAATTAAGTTTAGACCGACGTAAACTTATTAAGGTAACCAATAAGTTACGTAGAGGTTTTGATTTCCCTCAAACGGTGATGTGTGCCCAATAGGGGTGTATTCGATTCGGTTCGGTTTTTTTACCAAAAATTGAATCGAATCGAAATAAACGGTTTTTCAAAATTTAAACTGAAATCGAATGGTTAAAAAATTGAAAAAACCGAAATCGGTTTTTTCGGTTCGGTTCGGTTTTTTAACAGTTCAATTTTTTCGGTTCGGTTCGATTTATCGGTTTTTCAATGAAAAAATCACTTGAAACTATAAATTTTTTTAAAAAAATTGCATATTCAGTTCAATATGAAACAAATAGGTCCCATATGAAAAACCCGAACCAAACCGAATCAAAAGAATGAAGACTTTAAACCGAACCGAAAACCGAACCGTATAATATCAAACCGAACCGAACTGAATCGAACCGTTTTACTCGGTTCGTATCGATTTTTCGATTTTCTCGATTTCGTTGCTCAGCCCTAGTGCTCAATAAATAAGTTAGGATTGCTATGCCACAATCAAGGAGAGAGAGAGAGAGAGAGAGATAATTTACTATATTAGAAGAGGATGGATGATAAGTCATTGTTAAAAATATTTTGATTTAGAATGTATTTAGATTATGTCTTATATTTTAAAAAATCAATGATATTAAAAAATTATTTTCTTTTAATTAATTTGTTTGGTTATATTTGGGAAAGAATAACATTTTGTTCTTATTTAAACACATGTTTTCTACGGAATTTAATCATATTTAATAAATATTAAATATACAAATAAAACAAGAAAAATATGATATATAAATATAATGGTAATTTAGGTGTTTGGATTTAATATAATATATATTTAATATGTAGCAGGCAGACCCATTCTTATTCGATGCCCGGAGAAGGAATTGGCTAACTGCTAAGGCGAAAGCAGTTAAGAACGCCACGTGTGCCATGTCAATACGTTGCATTATTTATTTCTTTTGTATTGAGTTTTTGAGGTTCGAATGAAAGCTTAAATTCATCCCAAACAAAAATTTCTAACTGCCTTTTCATCGTCTTCCAAACAACATTTTCTTTTCCGATGGTGTTTTCGGTTATATCGGCTTTAACCGCGAGCTGGTTATCGCCTACCGCTCTTTTCATCTTCCTCAACATCGTGATCGCCACCATCTTCCTTATCTCCCGTCTCTCTCCTTACAAAACGCAGAACGTCGTCGTCGACGACTATAACTCATCCCGGCCGTCACTACATCGACCTCCATCGTTCCTCGACCGCGTCAAGTCTTTCAACTTCTCGAATTGCAGATTTCCTCTGTCGAACACTGAATTCGACCACCATCTCCATTCCAATGACGGCTCAGCAGCCCATCGGCCGTCGATACTCGAACGAGTCAAGTCCTTTTACAAATATTCTCCTCAAGGTCCAGAAATGGATTATATTCAACCAGCTCAGCAAGAACTCAGCCGACCTCCGTCTCTATCAGATCGAGTCAAATCATTCGATTTCACCTCCTTTTACAAATCGGACTCCATTAAATCAAACCAAATGAAACCCTCTGTAACTGAAGAGATTCCGGTTCATGGTGAAGTAGAGAGAGTCCAAGCAGAGCTTAAGGTAAGGCGAAGGGAAAATTTACCAGAGAAGATGAAGAAATCAACAAGAGAGAAAGAGAGGCGGAAGGTTGAAGAAGAGGAGATAATAAGACGAACAGCAAGTACAGGGAACGAGAAAACGACGGCGTTTGAAGAAGATGATCACGGTGTTGATGCAAAAGCTGACGATTTCATCAACAAGTTTAAGCAACAACTTAAGATGCAGAGGCTCGAATCCCTCTTACGTTACAGGGACGTTCTTAAGGCCAAATGATTTAAGTGTAAAATTTGAAGAAAAATAATAATAAATGATGGATTTGACATAAATATATGTTAATTTTCTTTAAATTATTATGAGTAAATTATAAATTTCATCATTTAATTCCATCAATTAATTCTAATTTTATAATATTTTAATTATTTTATCATTAAATTAATAACATTATTTTAGAATTTTATAACAAATTAAATTTACATCAAATTAACATAATTTTAGTTATATATACACCTTATTTGTATCTTTTCTTATCGTCTGAATCAACTTAAATTTTAATTATTATGTTCACAGTAATTTCGACCACTATAATTGATAGCTAATAAATTTAAAAAGTTTTCAATAAACTTGTTTTATTTTACTAAACGTGATTTTAATGTCAGTTTAAATAAAAAATATCATATATTTATAAAATTTGGTTGAACATTTTGATTTTTTGTTATTCAATATTTGTTGTTTACCATGAAGTAATAACAAAATTATATTATTGGCCCATATAAAAGAGGCTATCCATCGAGAATCAAGACTGAAATTATAATAAGTTAGATTGATAAAATTTATTGTTTACCTAAATGTTATTGGACCAAAGTTTTTATTAAAAACGAATTAAATTAATCCATTATGATCTATCTCATATTAAATGCATTAAAAGATAATACTTGCAACTAGTCATCGTATTGTATAATAAAAATGTTAAAAGAAATGTATGCTCTGGATTAGTTGTTGAACATTTGTCTCGTATAGAACGTGATCTATTTTGAATTTAGATCAACTACTTCATGTAATATTATTTTAAATGTGACTTTAAATATTAATAATGTAATTTTTTTAATTTTAATTTCTCGTTCATGACGGAATAGAAAATAATGCTCAAAAGTTATATAAAGTTGGCGTCATGACATGGTTATGGACAATGGCATCGAGCCATCGATAATTACAATACCTGAACAACCATGTTTACGTCAGTAATAACATAACAATAAAAGGGGAAAGTACACAAATAATTTTTCGATTTTTTGAACTACCTGTTTCTAAAAGTTATAAAATAATTGCTTCACTATCCATATATTTTAAATTCATTATTTTCTGTTAAAAAATTGACGGCAATCTGAGTTGAACGTTAACCTGCTGCCTACGATATGCTAAAATCTAACCCTAAAATATCAAACAATTATCATATCTTAATCAGTATATTAACGTCCAACTCATACGAGTTTAAAATATATGATTGGTTGGATGACTATTTTGTAACCTTTAATAGTCGAGAGACCCAATAAAGTAACACCATAAAGTTAAAAGATCATTTTGTAACTTTTAATAATCAGTTGGGTTAACAAAACAATATCTTATAGTCAGGATCATTTATGTACTTTACCTATAATTAAAATAATCTATCAACTAATATTTTTTAGTGTCATGAGTTCATAAGACATTAATTTAATTGAGCTCATCAAATAATTTTTATGATTAAAGTAATTACGTGTGCAAATACATGTACTTTATCAATAATTTAATTAAAAATTATTTTTAATATATATTATATTATAATCACCTTAAATTATTTGAAGATATTAACTTAACAAACACAAGTACATGGATAGCATTATCTCGAGGCTTGGGATCAAAGAAAGTTATGTCTGGGCGTTAATGGTTTGTTAGTGTCCGGCTCTCTCAACCTTCCAGGCACCAAGTACTAGATGTTACAAATGTTTTTAAATTTTGTCTTTTTTTTTTCTGAAAAACTTATATATATATATATATTATTTTAGATAAATAATGGATAACTTGATATGCTTAAAAGAATTTAATTTTAATACTTCAATATTCAGTTTTGACGTATAACTTAGAACCGCTAGTTTTAGATTTAACTAAACTAAAGTCTAAAAACTTAATAATATAAACATATTTTACACCCGCATTAGCCGCCATTAGGGATGGTAATAGGTAGAGTCATGCTAAATTTTCAATTGAATATTTATATTTAAGTTGAGTATTATATCATTCACCTAACATTTTGATTCGGATTAAGAGAAGTTTTACTCAATCTAAAATTTAGGATAAAAATTTGCACCAACACAATTTAAATAAAAAATATTTTTATTTGATAAAATAAGAACATAATTAGAAAGAATATTATAACAATTATCTTAAATGTGTAGAGAAAAAGATATTACAATTTCATGTTAGATAAAATATTTTTCACCTTAAACTCAAACTCAACTCAACTCAATCCGATTCAACATCATACTTCATAAAACCGTATCTAAATTCAAATGTTAAAATAATAATAATAATAATAATAACCGGTTTTATAAAATCTAACATAACTCATTAAATTCTAATTAAACTTCTATTCATAATCGCATATGGAATTAAGAAAACGATTATCCGTGCCAACTTGAAATGGCATCGAAGAATCTTTTGAAATTGATTTCATATGAATTTTCCAAGCGCACACATACAGCACATGCTTCAGCTATATGTCAAGAATTAAGGGTTCATCCTCGTCCATATCATCTTTCAAAGGGAACATGATGCTTTATTCCTAACATTTCTTTATTTTATTTTCCATGTAACGTGCGGTATTTGGTAAAAGTATAATATTGGGAATAAGTTTTAGGACAGTTCGAAATATTCGTTGGGTCATATCTTAACATTTTTCCCTCAGCGAATCAGATCAGATTTGTTTGTTAGGTATGATGCCAAGAATGACAGCACTGTCGGAGATTGCATCTTCCAGGTTAAATTATATATATATATTATGAGAAAGCAGATATTCCCTGTTGGATTCATGAGTGAAACAGTAGAAATTACTCTAATGAAAAATAAGCAAAAAAATCCTGATATTTATTGGACCCTCCAACACCCATGAAGTAGCAGTACGTGAAGATGATTGAGTGAGGTAATAAAAGGACGATGCTCAGAGTATCCAAATCTTTTGGTACCAACTTGGACTGGGACCCAATTTCTGAACAACAACTTGCTTGCTACGTCATCTCACGCCAATCATCATCCAATATTGCACATACCTACTGCACAAATTTTACCACAGAATGCCAGATCACATAATGCAATAATATATGTTCATATTTAATTATGGTATATATCAAGATTCGATATTCAAAACATTCCAAACTCAAAAATTAAAATTCAACATAATTCGAATTCACCTAATCTACCCAACTAGTATATTTCTAGCATGTATCATCTAACTTGTCTAATGGAAATCTGTCTGTAAGACACCCTAGTTCGTAGGCACCGAGCAAGTTGCAGTTGCAAGTGGGATCGTTTGGTCGAACGTTTTTCTTTTCTTTTACCTTCGGTGCCCAGTCACGAGCATGATAACAAAGCTTCCTGACCTAATCCTAGGTTGTTTCGACACTTCATATTGGTTAATGTTTGAAAGTTCAAGTAGTAAAATGATAATTTAAATATAATTTAGTGATTTATATACTTCATTTTATTTATTAGGTTTAATTAAAAAAACAAGAGTATAAATTATATTTTTTTGCTTATTTTAGGTGTCTAAAGTTTTTTTTAAGATCAAAACATGTGTCTAACGTTTATTTTTGTTACGATTTAAAACGTTTGATCGTTAACCGTCATTAAAAAATTCATTATCCAATAAGTACTTGACATATAACTTTTTTTTAATTTCTTTTAATTTTATTTAAAAAATTAAAATCATTAATCTTCAAAAAAAACCCTAAAATCCTTAAATTCATATACTCCAGATATCTAAATTTCATATACCATCATTGAATAAGCTATCAGTGACTGATCATCCATTTTGTTATAGGACTCTCACAGATCGATCGTCTCTTTTATTATCGTACGGTGTCACCCAGAACATAATAATTGCAATATTTAATCATTAATTCTGTCGCGTGAGATCTTTTTTTAATCCAACCTTCGCTTGTTAGCCGGCATTGGTGATATTATATTGCCCCTGAACTAAAATTGAGCCGTTCAAACCTCTGCTCGCTGTCTGATATTCGATTGTTTAAAGAAATTTGGAGATTTAGAAATGTGCTTTTTTTTCCGGAAATTATAAAATTTAGGATTTTTTTAGAGTTTTTAAACTTATTATTATTATTATTTGAGTAGAAAGAAAACCAGACTTTTACATCATATGAATTAGATTCCTTAAGTGAGAGAATCATGAAGGTCTCTAGAAAGAGTATCAACAAGCAAAGATAATGCGTTCGAGAAGATTTGGATCAAGTCAGCAGCATCGGTTTAGATCAAATTAATATTAATTAGAAATTAATATTACATGACAAACAATTATTAGTTGACGATTTTTTAATCATCATTGACGAAATGATCTTAAAATGGTAACAAAATAAAACTTTAAACATTTTAAATAATAAAAAAATAAACATTATATACCTACTTTAACAAAAGAAAATCTTTAAACACCTAAAACAAAAACATATAATTTAATAATTTATTTTTCAACTAAACCAAATTATTATACTAAAATTTGAAATTATGTGGGGACAGGGTGACCCACTTTTCTCATATTTTCACTGTGTTCTGGTAGGTATAAAAACCTAACTATCACTGTTTTGACATGTGAGTATGGACATGCCCATGCCTAGTTGTTTTCAACATTACATTTTCTTGATGTTTTATTTCGCTTAAAACAACAACTCCAAAGGACATTGATCTTTCTTACAATTGATTTGTCAAATTTTTTAATATTTTAGACAATTGCATGTTGCACGTGAATGTCAAACATCAGTTTTTTTTAAATAAAAAATTATATTCTTAAGTAAATAGTATTAATAGAAGCTACGTGATAATATATGTATGAATATTGTTGGAGGGTCTTCTATTTGACAGGTCTCGGCATCTATCAGATCTTTAGGTCAAAGATTTTCTTTTGAATATTTGTTTTTTTTACTCTAGAATCTAGGACCTAATTTATATCATTACAATACAAATATGATTATAGACTCTTCGATTGTTTTTCTATTATGTTAATAAATTATTCTCTCAAAATAAAATTAGAAATTTTGAAATCATTTTGATTTGTATAGTTATTGATTAACAAACTTTATTATTTTGATATAATTTTAAGCCATCGATCCCTAATTTAAATATTATTTGATAAATTGTTTAAAATAATTATAAGGATATATGTTGTTGGCTCTCTGTAATTTTTTTTTAATTATGTACCGTTTGAGGTGTTCATGTTTAATAAATTAGTTTTTTAACAATACTCTTACATTTTATAGCAAATTTTTATTTTTCGTTGATAATAACACATACAAATTATCTAAAAGATTAGATCCTACTTGATATATATATTAAATATATATATATATATTAAAGATCACTATTCATAATATGTCATTATGTTTCTCTTCACTAATCTTATTCTTTTATATCAGGTTCAGATGAAAGCTTTTATATTAGGGGTGAACTTTTAAAATTTTTGAAAAAGATAAATTTATAAAATTTTAAGAGATGAAAATATAATTTTAGTACAAAATATATAAAAAATATATAAAATATCTAAAATATTTGGTAATTTTAAATTTTTAGAGAACTGACTCCTCCCATTTTTCCCTTCTATATATCCTGTTTTACATGCAAATTTATGTTATATGTATGTGTATCAGTGCACGTATATATATGTACGTATGCTTGTGCATATAAACAACTCAAAGCAGAAAAGGAGCCAAGAAATAGATTCTCTTTCCCTGTTTCTCTCACCCTTTTGCTTACGCCTTTTCTTCGTTAATTTTCAATTTGATTCACCATTAAGGAAAACAAAAATGGTAATGAGTTTTCAAATTCCAGCTTTCTTCTCAGCTATATTCATTATAACCCGCTTTGTGTCCATGATAAACATATCATCAAAGTCGTCCATCACAAGGATATCAAAGCCCTCGACATCTCAGCCAAACTCTCCGTCGACGCTTCCGCCACTGAAGCAGCTTCTCAAGATTTCGGCCATATCGTAAAAGCCGTTCCAAAGGCAGTTCTTCACCCTTCAACACCACAAGGCATTGCTGCACTGATAAAATTAAGCTACTACTATAGTTCAGTTCGTTTCGGTATAGCAGCCAAAGGGCAGGGCCATTCGGTCAGGGGTCAGGCAATGGCAAATAATGGCGTCGTGATCGACATGAAATCGATGAAGAAACATCCGAACGGAACCGGAATCCAAGTCTCGAGATGTCGGTGGCGAACAGCTTTGGATAGACGTGTTGAATAAAACATTGGAACACGGACTTGCACCCGTTTCTTGGGCGGATTATTTGTACCTAACCGTCGGTGGTACGCTCTCCAATGCTGGGATCAGTGGGCAAACCTTTCGTTATGGTCCTCAGATTAGTAATGTTCTTGAAATGGATGTTATAACAGGTATATATATATAATAATTATTATTGCCTAAAATCCATTGATCTTGTAGTCACATTGATGTAAGTTGCATGCATGCAGTTAGACTTACTAGCCACGTCTATCTATCTTAAAATTCAGGAAAAGCTGATTTGATGACTTGCTCGCCAATGAAGAATTCAGAGCTCTTTTATGCTGTTCTTAGAGGTTTAGGCCAGTTTGGAATAGTAACAAGAGCAAGAATTCCACTCGAACCGACACCAAAACGTGTAATTTTTTTTAATTATTGATATTTAATTTATTGATCGATAAATTCTTTTATTTTTATGTTAACAGGTCAATTGGATACGAGTAATATACAGTGATTTCTCCTCATTTACCGGAGATCAAGAGCTTTTAATCTCGAGAAATGGACGAAAAGATAACAATGCATTGGATTATTTAGAAGGTTCGCTTCTCATGGATCAAGGCTCTCCAGATAACTGGCGATTTTCGTTTTTCCAACACTTGGATCACCCCAGAATAATCTCATTGATAACCGAACATCGAATCATCTATTGTCTCGAAGTTGTCAAGCATTACAATGACCAAACAAAAAACTCTGTCGACAAGGTAAAAGAAAAGGGATCAAATTTGAGGATGTCGTAAAATAAATACATGTTACGTGATACTGATTTGCATGTGTTTTTAATTTTTATTACAGGTGATGAAACAGATTCTGCAAGGATTGAGTTACATGCCTGGATTCATGTTTCAGAAAGAAGCTGGGTATGAAGAATTCTTGACTCGAGTTCGAAGTGGGGAACTGAAGCTTGAATCACAAGGATTATGGGAAGTTCCACATCCATGGTTGAATCTTTTTATACCCAAATCTCAGATATTGGATTTCAACGACGGTGTTTTCAGAGGCATTGTCCTTGAACAAAACATTACTACAGGACCTGTCCTTGTTTATCCCATGAACAGACAAAAGTAAGTGCTTTCTTTTTATTCTCTCTTTTGGTTAACTGCATCAAACGTCCCTGGACTATTACCCATATTTTAAATTTAATCCTTAAACTCCAAATATTGTTGAATTGATGGCAGATGGGATAAGAGGATGTCAGCTGTTATACCAGATGAAGAAATTTTCTACACGGTGGGTTTTTTGCATTCAAGTGGATTAAATGACTGGGGAGCTTTTGAATATCAAAATAAGGAAATAATGAGGTTTTGTAAGAAAGCTGGTATTATGGCTAAGCAATATCTTCCTCATTACAGTACTATAGATGAATGGGTTCATCATTTTGGCTCAAAAAGGAAGATTTTTCAACAGAGAAAACTTCAGTTTGATCCGAGAATGTTATTGTCACCAGGACAGAACATTTTCAATAATAATTAAAAATTAAGATAACATGCACTAGAGTTCATCAAATTATATTTAAATGATTGTTTTAATCATTGAATTTTTTAAAATTACTAAACGATGAATAATTTTTTTAATAATTACAAAATAATTATTGAGACACTCAATATCAATTGTCATGAGGTTATTATCATCCTCTTAAAAAGAATATAATGCTGGTGCTTTTAAACTTCTTTTCGACCAGGAATTAATGTTTCTAACTTCTTCAAAACATAACAAACAAAAGATTACTGATATTATAAAAGACATATTTTATTTGCATACATTTATGTAAATAAGAGTACTTCCTATTATTAGAGGCTTATTCATATTCTTACAAGAATCACAGACCTCTTTATTAATTAGTTTGGTTGGATTCATGTTGATCTTATGTCCCTTTTAGTATGGATAATATTCCTTAACCTTTTTCTAAGCAATTCTTATTAGAATGTAAACCTTTTTTCTATATTTAATCACAATGATATATTGGACGATTTCACTTATATTTAATCAAGTGGGTCTTAATTGAAGATTAGGTTGGTAGGCATTATAAAATGAAATTGTAACAAGACTTCGACTTAAATATAATTAATTATAATAACACACAATCGAATCTTGATTGATATGTTGGTAGATGTTTTTTTATTGGTCGAATTTTGTTAAAAATATACCATATTTAAATTATAATAAAGATTTATAATCATAATCGTAAATTAAACATATAATAAGGATATTTTTTTATAATAATTATGTAACACCCCAACTCGTACCCGACTCGAATACGAGTCCGAGGTGTCACTTTGACTTTTCAAACTTTGACTCTTAAAGAAAAACCCCGGGAATTTAAAACTTTGTTTAAAACAAAATATGTTAATTTACATAAAAGAGACCACAAAATACAAACTCGATCAGAGTGTTCATAATTAACGACTTATTACATACCAACACTCTATACACAACAAAATACCTACTTTGTCGATTACTTCTGATCTGATCTTCTAATAATAATACTGTCATTGCTACTTCTATTCTTGCTCTTCTCGTTTCTTGGTACCTACATGTAAATCACTTACACGCTAAGTCATAGACTTAGTGAGGCAATAAATAAACATGTAACAGTAAATTCATGAATATGCATTCTTACCATTTGATCATGATATTTCAATATGCATGTATATATTTCATATGACATATATAACCAAGTCATGCACACATGAAACTTACCTTTTTGCATCACTTTCACTTTAATTTATATTTCACTTGCCCATGTATATTGTTGTTGAGAACAAAGGTATGTGAGTACATTGAGGTTGTGCACTAATGCTGTCACCACAGCTCGTATAAATTCCCTCATGGGCACCGAACATTTGTTCAGTATTCATCCTGAAGGACTGCTATATATGTCCCGTAGGACCACTACGTCCCGAAGGACTACAATACCCTCGACTCTTGGCATGCCAACTATACCTATAGCTCTCTTATCATATACTATGGGCATTTACGATGAATACATTTCTCATCACTTGTTCTTTCTTTACTGTCACATACCACGTGTATGTGTAACCATGTATTTCATATCATATCACATAGCTTATCTCATTTCACATTGGTCATGTCTCATAGCATATATCACATATGCATATAATCATGTATATCATATCATATATCTTATGTTTTATGCTCTTATGTCTATGCATATCATATAACATATATAATAACCTATACACATTTCATGTATTCATGCACATATAAGAATCACAAATCAAATAACATTTTAGGAGTCACTTCTTACCATAGGAACTCCATCACTAGCTCATCGTAAGTCAATGTTCGTTCAATAATATAAGTACAATTAAAATTGCACTCACCTTAGCCTTATTTGCTTTGATTCGATCCTAATCCTTTGATTATTCCGGAACTTGTTTAGACTCAATATATACATAAATATAACATTTCAAAACAACTATCAGAAGCCTAAACCTTAAACTTGATGTTAACAACTTAAACCAAATTAAAGAACCAAATTCCATTTTTTATTTAGGGGGGAATCGATACCCCCTGAACATACTGGAATTTTTCGTTCAAGAGGGGGAATCGATTCCCATTCATAGGATATCTGTTCCCTCTACCCATAAATTGTATTTTAAGTCCGAAAATCATCAATTCTTCATTCAATTCTTCTATTTTTAAACCCCTACCACGTCATTAAACCTAACCACCATTACTTAAACCAATTTATATCCATGAAAACCATCTATAACCTCAAAATCCTATCCCTCATATGTAAATCAATAATCATACTCAAATTTCAATATGTTCTAAATACAATTCTAACACTTCATATTCCTTAATTAGCACGATGACAAGTCAAATTTAACTTCAAATTCAACTTATCAGCTATTTTCCATAATTTCATGTAAAAACTCGTTTTCTTTAATTTCTTATAACTTCTTCATCTTTTGATTATAAGATAACTTAAGCTTTCCTTAAGCTTAGTTATCTTCTAATGATCATAACCCAACCTTAAAATCAACAATTAATCAACAAAATAGAAAACTCACCTTTGTTGTGGCTCTCTCTCGTATGGAAGAACAAAGAGGAGAAGATAACTCTGGAGAATTATCTCCTCTTCCACTTGTATCTCTCTAAATAGAGAGATGACAATATCTTTTAAGCTAAATTATCATACTATCATTTTAATTTTTTCATATTCACCACTTAATCCAACTGAAATATTCGTATTTAAATCAACAAATTCTAAAACTCACTAACTCGTAGTTTGGGATGTTACAAATCTCACCCCCTTAAGAAAATTCGTCCTCAAAATTTCATTGTACAAAGAGATGGGGATATTGAATCTTCATGTCCTCTCCACGTTTCCACGTCGCTTCTTCCACCTTGTGATTTCTCCACAACACTTTGACTAATGGAATAGTCTTGTTTCTTAATTGTTTAACTTCGTAGGCTAAAATTCAGACCAGTTCTTCCTTATATGTCAAATCCGATTGCACTTCTATTTATTCTGATGATATAATATGGGAGGGATCATATCGATACTTACGAAGCATTGAAACATGGAAAACATTGTGAATTTTCTCCATATCCTGTGGCAAAGCTAATTGATATGCCACTGGTCCCACTCTCTTAACGATTTCATATGGTCCAATAAACCGATGACTCAATTTTTCTTTACGTCCAAATCTCAATACTTTCTTCCACAGAGACACTTTATCTCCAATTTGAAACTCAATTTCTTTCCTTTTTAAATCAACATATGATTTCTGTCTATCAGATGAAGCTTTCAGATTATTCTGAATTACTTGAACTTTGTCTTCCATTTATTGAATCAACTCAAGACCAATAACTTCTCGATCCTTAAGTTCATACCAGTTCAAGGGCGTACGACATATTCTCCCATATAGAGCTTCATAGGGAGCCATTTTGATGCTTGACTGATAACTATTGTTGTACGCAAATTCAGCAAGTGGCAAATACCTTTCCCACGATCATTTGAATTCAATTACACAAGCTCTTAGCATATCCTCCGGAATTTGGATAGTTCGTTCGGATTGTCCATCGGTCTGAGGATGAAACACTGTGCTAAAGTTCAGTCATGTGCCTAATGCTCTATGTAAAGACTTCCAAAATCGTGACGTAAATCTAGGATCCGATCAGAAACTATGGAAATAGGTACACCATGTAACCATATAATCTCTCTAATATACAACTCAACATATTTATCCATAGAGAAATCAGCTCGTATCGGAATGAAATGAGCTGACTTAGTCAACCTGTCTACAATCACCCATATTGAATCTCTTTTGTTCGGAGTTAAAGGCAATCCCATCATAAAATCCATCGTTACATTCTCCCATTTCCATTGAGGAATTGAAATTGATTGTAACAGTCCCGACGGAACCTGATGCTCAGCCTTAACTTGCTGACAAGTCAAACACTTAGATACGAATTCTGTAATGTCTTTCTTCATTACCAGCCACCAATATCGACTCTTGAGGTCCATATACATTTTGTTTCCTCCTGGATGCATCGTTAATGGACTACAATGAGCGTCCATTAATAAATAATTCTTTAATTCATTAACATCTGGAATCACTAGCCTCCCTTGATAATATAGGTTCCCATCAGTTTTCATCTCATAATCTGTACACTCTCCATTCTTTATTTGCTGCAACTTCTTTGAACACTTTTCATCTTTAGCTTGCAATTCTTTAATTCGATCTAACCATGATGGTTTGATAGTCAATTCCACACAAATTGCACCATCTCCGCCTAATGATAGTTTAGCATCCATAGCTCGTAAGGCTGTAAACGTCTTTCGGCTTAAGGCATCCGCTACCACATTTGCCTCTCCGGGATGGAAATCAATCACAACATCATAATCCTTGAGAAATTCCACCCATATTCTCTTTCTTAAATTTAACTATTTCTGAGTCATCAAGTACTTTAAACTTTTGTGATCCGTATACAAGTAGCATTTTCACCATACAAGTAATGACACCAGATCTTTAAAGCGAACACTACTGCAACCATCTCTAGATCGTGTGTAGGATAATTATTCTCATGCGGTTTTAATTGTCTCGAAGCATAGGCCACCACCTTGCTTTCTTGCATTAATACACATCCCAAGCCATTATGAGACGCATCACTATACACTACAAAGTCCTTGCCAGACTCAGGTTGGACTAACACTGGAGCTTCTGTCAAAATCTTCTTTAACTTTTCAAAACTCTCTTGGCATTCTTGAGTCCAAGTAAATTTTACTTCCTTTCTCAACAGCTTAATTAGGGGTAATGCTATTATTAAAAAGTTTTTAACGAACCTTCGATAATAACCAGCTAACCCCAGAAAACTTCGAACTTCTGACACATTCTTTGGAACTTCCCACTCCAGAATAGCTTTAATCTTTTGAGGATCCACTCGAACTCCTTCTGCATAAATTACATGTCCAAGAAATGCCACTTCATTCAACCAGAATTCACATTTAGAGAATTTAGCATAAAGCTTCTTGTCTCGTAAATTCTACAAGACAATCCTCAAATGAGAACTATGCTCTTCCTCTGACTTTGAGTATATTAAAATATCATCAATGAAAACTACCACGAACTGATCCAAATAGGGTTGAAAAATTATGTTCATTAAATCCATGAAAACAACTGGTGCATTCGTAACTCCAAACGACATTACGATAAACTCATAGTGACCATATCTTATTCTAAACACCATCTTTGGAACATCTTTCTCTTGAATCTTTAATTGATGATAACCCGAACGTAGATCAAATTTTGAGAACATTGAAACTCCCTTTAATTGATCAAATAAGTCATCGATTCGAGGAAGTGGATATTTATTCTTGATAGTCACTTTATTGAGCTGTATGTAGTCGATACAGAGTCGCATTGATCCATCTTTCTTCTTAACAAACAAAACTGGAGCTCCCCAAGGTGATACACTTGGTCTAATAAAACCTTTGTCCAGTAATTCCTGTAATTGAATCTTTAATTCTTGCAACTCTTTTGGAGCCATTCTGTATGGTGTCATTGCAATGGGCGTTGTTCCCGGCATTATCTCAATTTGAAATTCTACCTCTCTGTCCGGAGGTAAACCTGGCAATTCTGCAAGAAATACATCAGAGAACTCTCTCACGATATGAATTTCTTCAATCTCTTTGTCTTTGGCTCTTACATCCAACACACTAGCAATGAACCCTTGACATCCTTGTAACAGTAACTTCTTTGCCGTCATCACTGAGATTACATTTGCCAATGGATTCCACCCTTCACTAAACACCACGATTTATACCTCTTTCGGACTTCTCAATGTTACTCTTTTCAGTCTACAGTCGACATTAGCATAATAACGATATAACCAATCCATTCCCAGTATCACTTCAAAAGGTAATTCCATCAAATTAGCAAGGAATTCAATTCCCTGAATTCGTATGGGACACCCTCGACTCACCATATTTACCCGAGCACTGTGCCCTAACGGATTCGTCACTATCACCTCATTGTTAGTAGCTTATAATTGAATGTTCAATTCTTTCACTAATTTACTAGTAATGTATGAATATGTAGACCCCGTATCAATCAATACCATAAAAATATTTATCAAACAATGGAAAGGTACATGTTATAATCTTCGGATCATCCCGATCTTCATTGGTCCTGAGATTATACACTCGAGCAGTGGAACGTATCTATTGTTTAGCAGAGGACTCTGACTGACTTCTTCCTCTACCTCTACTTCTTCCCCTTTGGCCTGTAGAAATATACCTCTCTGGCTGTGCAGATTCATCAACTACCCTAGGACAATCCTGAACAAAATGTCTGGTGTCCCCACATCTAAAGCAAGCTCCAGAAATCATTCTACATATCCCATAATGATTTTTCCACAATGTGGGCATTGTCAGACTTGGCTCTGGTTAAATCTTCCAGCTCCAGATCCCACTGATTGAGTTTGTCTGCCTCTCATTGAATTTGATCCTCTAGCTGAGGATAACACTGACTCCGATCTAGTTTGAGGTCGAGAACCAGCATCTCTGCCTCTTTTTGATTGTACAGAACTCGAAGAAGCACCCGTTCTCTTGACTGTTTGAGTCATTGAATTTTCAAATCTCTCGTTTCGAGCTCTTTCCAGAGCTTTAGCACGGTTGATTACTTCTTGAAACGAAGATAAATTCAAGACAATCAACATTTCCTTCAACCAAAGACGTAACCCCTCTACGAACCACTCACAAGCATCATTCTCAGTAGGAACAAGCTCGGTAGCAAAATGGCTCAACTTATTGAATTCACACTCGTACTCATATACAGTGTGATTCCATTGCTTCAGATTCATGAACTCTTACTTCATTTGTCGAACAAATTGATTTTCGATGTACTTATGTTCGAATTCTTCTAAAAACAATGACCATGTAACTTGATTGTTAGACATCCTCAATGTAACATTGGTCCACCAAATCCTTGTCTGTCCTCTCAACAAGGAAATCACTCCATCTAGCTTTTCAGCATCGGAACAATGAAGTCCCTTAAGCATGACTTTCACATCATTAAGCCAAAGGTCTGCTGTAACAGGACCTTCATCGGCTTCCCCTTTAAACTCTGGAGCTCCTAAACCCTTCAACTCTTTTGTAACATTCATTTTTGGAGTTGAAGTAACAGGAGGTTGAAAACGCGTCAATACCGCATCTAAAGTTCTAAAGAATACATCTTGATCATTCACATGCACTCCAGAGGGTGTCTGTTCTTCACTCTGTCTGGCTAGGGCAGGTGAATTACTGTTTTCAGCGGGTATATCATCTCCCACTTCATTTCTATAACTACCTTGTCCGGACATCTATAAAGATACAATCATATAGTTCTATTAGCATAACAGTATACTTACTATTCCATCAGATCAGAAGTTTTCACTATTTTGTTGGCATGTATACCTTATAAAACACTCTAGACTCCGGTTTATACCGAGAATCGACAAAACCTTAGCTCTGATGCCATTAACTGTAACACCCCAACCCGTACCCGACTCGAATACGAGTCCGAGGTGTCACTTTGACTCTTAAAGAAAAACCCCGATAATTTAAAACTTTGTTTAAAATAAAATACATTGATTTACATAAAAAAGACCACAAAATACAAACTCAATCAGAGTGCTCATAATTAATGACTTATTACATACCAACACTCTATACACTACAAAATACCTACTTTGTTTATTACTTCTGATATGATCTTCTAGTAATAATACTGTCCTTGCTACTTCTATTCTTGCTCTTCTCGTTTCTTGATACCTACGTGTAAATCACTTACACGCTAAGTCATAGACTTAGTCATGAATATGCATTCTTACCATTTGATCATGATATTTCAATATGCATGTATATATTTCATATGACATATATAACCAAGTCATGCACACATGAAACTTACTTTTTTGCATCACTTTCACTTTAATTTATATTTCACTTGCCCATGTATATTGTTGTTGAGAACAAAGGTATGTGAGTACATTGAGGTTGTGCACTAATGCTGTCACCACAGCTAGTATAAATTCCCTCATGGGCACCGAACATTTATTCAGTATTCGTCCTGAAGGACTGCTATATATGTCCTGTAGGACCACTAGGTCCCGAAGGACTACAATACCCTGGACTCTTGGCATGTCAACTATACCTATAACTCTCTTATCATATACTATGGGCATTTACGATGAATACATTTCTCATCACTTGTTCTTTCTTTACTGTCATATACCACATGTATGTGTAACCATGTATTTCATATCATATCAAATAGCTTATCTCATTTCACATTGGTCATGTCTCATAGCATATATCACATATGCATATAATCATGTATATCATATCATATATCTTATGTTTTATGCTCTTATGTCTATGCATATCATATAACATATATAATAACCTATACTCATTTAATGTATTCATGCACATATAAGAATCAAAAATCAAATAACATTTTAGGAGTCACTTCTTACCATAGGAACTCCATCACTAGCTCATCGCAAGCCAATGTTCGTTCAATAATATAAGTACAATTAAAATTGCACTCACATTAGCCTTATTTGCTTTGATTCGATCCTAATCCTTTGATTATTCCGGAACTTGTTTAGACTCAATATCTACATAAATATAACATTTCAAAACAACTATCAGAAGCATAAACCTTAAACTTGATGTTAACAACTTAAACCAAATTAAAGAACCAAATTCCATTTTTCATTTAGGGTGGAATCGATCCCCCTCCCAGGGGAATCGATACCCCCTGAACATACTTGAATTTTTCGTTCAAGAGGGGGAATCGATTCCCATTCATAGGGTATCGGTTCCCTCTACCCATAAATTATATTTTAAGCCCGAAAATCATCAATTCTTCATTCAATTCTTCTATTTTTAAACCCCTACCATATCATTAAACCTAACAACCATTACTTAAACCAATTTATATCCATGAAAACCATCCACAACCTCAAAATCCTATCCCTCATATGTAAATCAAGAATCATACTCAAATTTCAATATGTTCTAAATACAATTCTAACACTTCATATTCCTTAATTAGCATGATGACAAGTCAAATTTAACTTCAAATTCAACTTATCAACTATTTTCCATAATTTCATATAAAAACTCGTTTTCTTTAATTTCTTATAACTTCTTCATCTTTTGATTATAAGACAACTTAAGCTTTCCTTAAGCTTAGTTATCTTCTAATGATCATAACCCAACCTTAAAATCAACAATTAATCAACAAAATAGAAAACTCACATTTGATGTGACTCTCTCTCGTATGGAATAACAAAGAGGAGAAGATAACTCTGGAGAATTATCTCCTCTTCCACGTGTATCTCTCTAAATAGAGAGATGACAATATCTTTTAAGCTAAATTACCATACTATCCTTTTAATTCTTTCATATTCACTACTTAATCCAACTGAAATATTCCTATTTAAATCAACAAATTCTAAAACTTTACAATAAAGTCACTAACCCGTAGTTTGGGATGTTACAAATTAATACAAGAAAACTAGTTACTTGAGATCACACAAATATCATGTAAAGAAAATATTAAATAACCTAACCAAATAAACTCGACTAAAAAGTAGATACAAACACATCTGATTGCATAGGTAAATAAACCAAAAAAGGATATCAAACTATTGAAAGACCACTGACAAATCCCAATTCAGAGTCGAACGACTTGAAAAAAACTATCCACGAACGCAAATCGCATATTCAAATTCAATGTGGTGGCCCAAAGCATAGAATATCAACATGATAACAAATAAACACCATCTTGATCAGTCGTGGCGATGTCAAATTCAATACCGAGAAAAAGATAAACAAAAAAATGATCGAATGATCGAAAACGTGCCATAAAGGCAGAGGACAATACTTTTTTATAATTATCAATTCAATAACAACAACAACAACAACAAAACCCAATTCCCATATGTATGGGGATCAATTCAATAAATAAAGATAAAATTGATTAGGGGATTCACTAGAATGGGTAAAGTATACAAATAATCCCCCAACTATAAGAAATTACTTTGTTGAGTCCCTTGACTATTAAAAGTTACAGAATGATCCCCTGACCATAGGACAATACTTTGATGAGTCCCCCGACTATTAAAAGTTACAAAATGGATCCCTGACTATTCATATATTCCAAACTCGTCACTTTCTATTAAAAATTGACAACAATTTAAGTTTGACGTTAACTTGTTGACTGGGATATAATAGTTATTAGAGATTTTGGGATCATATTTTATCATATCACAATCAACAAGTTAACGTCTAACTCAGATTTTCGTGAACTTTTTAACAGAAAATTATGAGTTTGGAACATATGATTAGTCGGAGGACCATTGTGTAACTTTTAATATTCAAGGGATTTAACAAAGTGATGCACTATAATTGAGGGACTATTTTATAACTTTTAATAGTAGGAGCTCAACAAAGCAATGCATTGTGTAACTTTTAATATTCAAGGGACAATTTGTGAATTTTACCCTAGAATTTTTAAAGTAATAGAAAATTTAAAATAGTATTAAATCTTTTACATATTTAATTTATAACATAAAGTTATATTAAAAATAGATATTTAACAATTTTTGAAATATTTGTGAATTTAAAATATATTCCTTAAAAATAGCTTAAAAAGTTAAAAATGCTCATAGGACATAGACGACCAATCGATATTGTCGCGTTGATAACTAAAATCCAATCCACGGAGCCCATCGAAATTACCCGTCAAATATCAAACAACCTTTATGTAGATGGAAATTGATGCCGGTTCTCTGTTTCCAGCGACTCCCAGGAAAAGAATTATGATTATTTTAGCTACTCTTCCCCCGTTTTGTTCCCTTTCGTTTCGATTTACCTAACCCTAGCTTTTCTGTTAATTTCAATTTTTTTGGAAAGCCAGATCCTTTTTCCTATTATTATTTTATTGTTGGTTTTTTTAAAAAAAATCTTATACGTGATCGAGACTTTCGATGTGTATGAATTATCGGAGCGGGTGATTGGGTGTTTACCATCTAGAGTCTCCGTATATTATCCACCTTTTTCATTTTTAAATTTGGGGGAGCTTTCTGAATCAAGGTTTCAAGTTATAGTTAGGGCTTGCAATTGATGGAGCCTCGTGTCGGTAATAAGTTTCGACTTGGTCGTAAGATCGGCAGCGGTTCTTTTGGAGAGATCTATTTGGGTTTGTCGCATTTTTTTATTTCCCCTTTTCCTCCTATGATTTGAATATAGCATAATATTTCTTTTTTCTTTGCAGGTACGAATATTCAGACAAATGAAGAGGTTGCCATTAAGCTTGTAAGTAGCCCTTGCAAATTCACTTTCCTTTTTGTTTAATTTTGCACGATTTTCTTGCTTGTATCTTTAGTTTATTGCATATTAACATTCTATATCAAAGTTGTTGATATTCTGGCTGGGTTTTAATCCGAGCTAATGTTCATTAAATTTCATGCTTTAGCGTAATCTTTTCTAACTTCGTGATGCAGTTTAGTCATAGGATATATTGAAGCAATAAACTGTAGAATCATGTCATTGAGGAGGATAAAATTGTAATATTCTGGGAAAGTATGACAACAATGCCGATGTTGAAGCCCTTTACATATTGGATTCTGTTCTTGCTTCTTGACCTCACTTGGGATTATTTTTGCTATAGTTCTTGGTTTACTATAAATTAACGATGATCATAGTTTGTGGACGCCCTTAACGAAAAAGAGAGAAAACAGAGAAGAAAACTGTTAATTATGGTTTAACTTGGTAGTATCATCATATATTATCTCAAGGAGGATTGAGTTTGCTCATAAGTTTAAATTTCTTATTTTCTAATTGTTGGCTGGCATCATAGTAGACAAGAAGAAGATTTGGGCAGTTATATCCTGAGATAATTAAGGTTAAAAGGGGTGACTTACTTTGCAGTGTTAATTACCAATTTGCCATTGTCTATATGTCATTCTCATTATTTTCTCGAGATTTGGTTAGAATTCTTTCAATCTGACTGACATAATTAATAAATTATTTTTATTGGTTTGATTTTATTAGTTTAAGTTTTGACAGTCTGTAAAACAAAGCTTGCTTATTTCAAATTTAGTAATAATTTCTCCTTTGTTGTACTTATTTTAATATCCATATTATATTCTTTATGTTACATAAGGAAGTTTCCTTTTCTTTAATGATTAGGAAAACGTGAAGACAAAGCATCCTCAGTTGTTATATGAATCAAAGTTGTACAGGATCCTGCAGGGAGGAAGTAATGATATACTTTCAGTTTTTTCCCCTTAGAACATAAAGCTCTTGTTTCAATCTTTGGCTGTTTTTTTAAATTTCATATTTATTCTTTTGTTTCTTATGCTGATTTTTGTTTTTTGTTTTTTACTTTCCCTATCTCGATCTTTATCTTGGCAGCTGGGATTCCAAATGTAAGATGGTTTGGAGTTGAGGGAGACTATAATGTTTTGGTTATGGATTTGCTTGGACCTAGTCTTGAAGATCTATTTAACTTCTGCAGTAGGAAACTCTCATTGAAGTCAGTTCTCATGCTTGCTGATCAAATGGTAGCCTTTTAGACTTTCATACATTGGTAGCTTTGGTTCCTCTTCCTTTGTTGTCTTGTTGCCTGATGCTATTTTGTTTTCTCGCAGATCAATCGTGTTGAATTTGTTCACACAAAATCATTTCTACATCGGGATATTAAGCCAGACAATTTTATCATGGGCCTGGGAAGGCGTGCGAATCAGGTTTCTGCTTTCTGCTCAAAATATTTTTATGTTATGTATGCCATTTTTCTTTCTTCTTTTTATTTGTTGCAGGAATATCTAATGTGACATCACTTTCACTTTCACATAGGTCTATATGATTGACTTTGGTCTGGCCAAGAAATATAGAGACAGTTCACATCAACACATTCCTTACAGGTGAGAGAAATTCACATAGTGTGATATATTGTATTGTATAGTTCAGAAACCTTTGTTTCACTTCTCATTGATTGTAATTAATACCAATAGTGTAACCGAGTTGTCATGTTGATAGTTGTATTACTTGTGGTGGAAAAAATGATGCATTGAACTTCTTTACCTTGCATTGGCAATTCTATCTTTCAGTTTTCTTTTTTTGATTTATTTTTTGACAGTTTGCACTTTGCAGTGCGTGAATGAAGCCAATTTTTTTATATATTACTTGGTCATGACCATTTCAGGGAGAATAAGAATCTGACTGGAACTGCAAGATATGCAAGCATGAATACCCACTTGGGCATTGGTATGTGTGGTCAATTTTAGGCGTCTTTTTGTTGATGTATGAATCCTTTTAGTCTTCTCAATTTTGATTCTCTGCCTATACCATGCAGAGCAAAGCCGTAGAGATGATTTGGAATCTCTTGGATATGTGCTTATGTACTTCCTAAGAGGAAGGTGAATTCTTGCTACCTATGTTACTTTCCTTCTTTGTCTTGTGTATATCTCCACATTAGTTTTCAGTGTTGGTGTTTCTTCTTTTTTAACAGTCTTCCTTGGCAAGGTCTGAAAGCTGGAACAAAGAAACAGAAGTACGAGAGAATTAGTGAGAAGAAGGTTTCTACTTCAATTGAGGTAAAGATGTGTTTGAACCTCGCAATTGCATTAGGTTTTCTTAAAGGGAATGTTGTATTAGAAAGAATCTTGCAATTGCATTAGGCTTCCATAAAGAGAATGTGTTTGAATCTTGCAATTGCTTGGAGCTTCTGATTTTAAGTTTAATATTTATGACTGAATACTGATGTGTTGTTCCAGGCCTTATGTCGAGGTTATCCAACAGAATTTGCATCATACTTCCATTATTGTCGTTCACTAAGATTTGATGATAAGCCAGACTACTCTTACCTCAAAAGAATCTTTCGTGACCTCTTTATTCGTGAAGGTTTACATTTTTAACAATCCATACTGTCAACTTGCATTATTTCCATTGATCATGGTAATGTCACGTCTCATTGTTCTTGTTTGTCCATTACTAAACAGGCTTCCAGTTTGATTATGTCTTTGATTGGACCATTTTGAAGTATCAGCAATCACAGCTGACCACTCCTCCAGCTCGAGCCATTGTAAGTTCCTAATAGGGTGTTTGCTGCTGTTTTTCTGTAAATAGTATGGATTTATCTTTTGTAATGCTCGTCTCTGGTAGGGCCCCGGTGCTGGAACAAGTTCTCCCCTGCCCCCTGGCATTGGCGCAGACAGACAAACAGGTAACTGGTGTTCCTTTCATACGTTTGAGCTTTTTTATTAGCATTACTATTGAAGTTTTGAATTTTTTTCACTCAAGTATTTGTTTCTATGACCTGCTATGTAACTCCTTTTCTTAAATTTTTTTTCTTTGATATTTAATAAGAAAATGAATGCTTTCAGCTGGAGAGAATGCGCGAGCAACTGGTTTGTCATCCATGAATTCCTCTCGGCGGAAAACATCAGGACCCTTGAATTCTGGAAGTCAAGCGAAGCAGAAAAATCCAGTTGCAAATGATCCTGCAGCTGCTAAAGACACTATGGTATTTTTGTTTTTATGATTATGCACATGGATTGGATACAGTCTAGCATTCCAGTTACCGTCTTACTTCCTTTTGATTGAGGATGCATCTACATACACACACACGCACTCCTATGAATAAGTCCTATTTACATTTGACAGTACCGATGTATATCACGTTTGATTCTTATCTTTTAATGCTAATTTGAATTTTTACTTGCACCAAGTTTATGGGGCAGACAGGTGGATCCTCTTCAAGGCAAGCTGCAGCTTCTAGCAGTCGCGAAGCTTTTGCTGGTAGTGAGGCTGACCCCCAACGTTCTCGTGCAGCTGATGCTAGCCATGGAGACCCCAGGCGCTTATCATCTGGGAGAAGCACCTCTCATGCCAAGAACTACGAAGCTGCCCTCAAGGGTATGGGGGGCCTGCAATTCGAAAGTGATGAGAGAGTTCATTATTAAATGGGTCTGCTACAGAACTTGGAAACAGAGTGTATCGTTGGCGGTGACATGGTTATACCCAAAGCCATTAAATTTCTCCACTGATGGAAAAAGCTGGTGACTAAAGCCTGTGAAGAAGGGTCGAATGAGTGGGTATGGCTTATTTTCCTAACAGTTTAAACTCACTGTTCTTATTGAGGATATCATTATCATATTTCTGTGATTATGACTTTCTCAGTCATCTGTGACATGTTCTTGACTTTTGAACCTTTATGGCATTGTAAATTTGCTTGCTGTATCCATGTCACCTTGTTCACACCTTTATTTATAATAAATAGTGGGCCACTTTGCTTGATTTTTGGGTGTCAAGTCTTCTATAAGTTCTCTTCCACTATAGAAGCTTTTTTTAGTCACAGAACCTCAGTTTTGAGTAATCAGAGCACGTCCGTCTTATGGTTAATGTTGAAATTTGTGACTTTCAACAATTTTCAAATATTATATACGTGTTACATTAATGATTCTACTGACCCGAGAACAATAAATCATTATTCTGGGCTCAACCGGAGCATTAAAAGAAATTTGTTTGGATAACAACACACTGAAACTTCTACTGTTACCATTCCACCAAGGCCAAGTGAGTTTTTCTGTGTCGGCATTCAATGCCGCTCTATTGAAGAAAACCCTCAAGCTTCATGTTAATTTTGAGAAAATGGCTTAAATTAATTGATTGTTTGAAATGACTGATAAGGATCCACCACCCAAAGAAAACCCAGATCAGAATTCTGAGGCTAACCCCTTTCCTTTACCCGAAGATGATGGCTCTCATTAGAAACCATAATCCTCAGCACCGAGCCATGAGTTTTGGAAAACTCAACCTGTTGGTCAATCGGGGCACTAGTTTACCGGAGGGCCCGATTGAGCAGCCAACTGCTCTGTTCGAAGTCAAACAGGAACCTTATAACCTCCCATGCCCGTATGAATGGACCACCTGCGATATGGATTAGGAAGAGACTTGTATTGTGGTTCACAATCTCTTTAAGAACAATTATGTTGAGTTTGATAGAAAAGTTTTTACCATATTCACAAGAATTAAAATTCTTAATTTAATTCTACAAAGGTTACAGTCTGGATGAAACGTTGATAAAATCATTACAGATTAGGACCATCTAATAAAAGAACCCACCACTGACCTTAAACTGCAACACTACCCAACTATCTATGCACAGCTATTCAGAACGGTGCTGGTGGGTCTCAGAAGATCTGTTCACCTCATTTCCGATCATTTCGGCATGCTGATCTTGTTGGTTTTGCGATGCCGGCGGCACCTGCTTCTCGGATTTCTTCTCCTCCTTAACAATCACTTGTCTCGGCATCACTTCCAACAGAAAGCTTCCTCCGTTCCATACAGATGCAGAAACCTCGAGTATTTGGAAAATTGCATGGAATTCATATGAAAGGAAGATGGGGACTATGAGTGCCATGGTTGCGACTGTAAAAATGGCTTGGAGTAAAATGTACATAAACAAACGGTTCTGATCCCCTAGCAATCCACTTAAACGCCACCATATGTTGTTTGCTTTCTGAGCTTTCTTAGAAAGTTCCCTATAAAATGAAGAAATCATCGAAAAGCTTAAATATATAAAACAATATTTACAAGGAATTGATGTCATTAATCGAGGTAAATATAGAGCATACCTGTAAGTCATGACTTCAGGATCTATTAGCAGCCTCTGGCGACGTAGCACGTTGACAATGAGGAAAAAAAGAACTTGCCAGAGGGTATAAGCAGCTAAGGGAACCACGAACAGCCAAGTCCATAGGTAAGATTTGTCTTCAACATAAGGCCATGAAAATCTCTGAGATGTACCTTCAGGATGCATGGCTTCACAGGTTGCAGGATTCCACCATCGAATCGTGGAAAAAACAATACCTGAAAGCAGAACATTACTACATTAGGCATCGAGCACATTCGGACTTATTAGAAACAAATATAAGCTTGTGCTGCCTTTCTAAAAAGCCTTAACCACCACCTTCAAAATAAAAGAGCCTTAACCACCAACTTTTAATGGTGTTTCAAGCAACACTTACCTGCCATGCACTGAATTTCCAGAATTTACTACTCATACTCATAGCCACCTAAGGTACAAAGTGTCAACAATTTTCACAGATTGAGTGGGATTTCCGGACCGCCGGCAAGGAATAATGAGACAGTTACTAGGATCTATAGTTTCACAAAGTACATGAAACTAAGCCCATGGAAAGAAAAGTTGTGAAATAAGGATTGCAAACATACCAGGTAAAAGATGCATAAGGACGCTAATAATTTTGTCCACAGAACTAAAAACCAAGCTACAACGCCAAACAATGAGCGCCCATGCAAGCGGAGCGGACCCTAAAGTAGCAACCAGGAAGAACAAAGAAGTTAAAACCGATTCGTTCACCAATTGAGATGTATGTAAGAAACCAAGTACCCCGATTTTTACCTCAGCAAATGAGAAGCAAATCATAAAAAACTTTACATTCCTCGGATACAGAAGAAGGTCGACCAAGAAGATTGTATTGGCGTAATAACAGAAATCCTGGCATACACAGAAATGCATCATTTTCTGTCAGATTTCAATGCAACCTTTTGAAAAACTTCTCAAAAACAAGTCCGAACAATCAACGATAGATCTTACCAGAAGATAATAATGCCATTTCTTAAAGCGATAGTATATCCATCGAAGAGGGACAAAGGTGATACATAAGGGATATCTTGTGGCCCTGAGTCAAAATTTCATGTCCAAAAAACAAGAGCAAAAACATTAATGGATTCAATAGCCAACGTTTTGAGCAATCGATTACATGAATTCAAAGCTGAGTTAACTTACTTGCTCCTAATAGAAAGCAAAACCCGAGAACCCCCAAAAGATGTGTCGCCTAAAACATAAAAAACCCATGAAAGAAAAAACAATAAAAAAATAGAAAATTATAACTTCAGATCCACGTTCTTAATGATAAACATAAAACCCAGGAATTAATTACATAAAACAAACATGGATATAAAGAAGAAGAAGAAAAACGTTGAAAATATTACCTTGTTGATTAAGCGTTCGTGTTCTTCAGCTTGTTTAGCGATCTTAGCAGCTTGTTTCGACAGCATCTCCTTCGTTTGAACCGCTTGTTTAGACAACATCTCCTTTGTTTTCGCCACTTTCAGCGCCAAAAAAAATCAACTCCAAATAATAAAATTACAGGGGAAAAACATAAACTTCGATTAAAAATGACTCAAAAAAATAAGGAAAAGAAAACCAATGGGTTGCTAACAATTATACCTCCGTTCGATCTTTGAACCTCCGGCGCACCTTCCCAGATGAATCCCCATTTGAATTCAATTCCTCCATGAATTCGTCGCCGCTCGACATTTCTTCCCTTTTGGTGTTTGTAACTGAAATCAAATCGAATAAACGAAGAAGACAAAGAGGGAAAAGGTGGTAGCTTGCCGCGTGAATACATATATCTTTAATTTATATTTTACTGAACAATACTCTGATTTTAAATATTACGAATTTCTTAATTGAGATTATACTAAAACCATTTCTTCACTCAATCTTCTTAGGCATTTTTTTATTAAAATATTATCCTAAAAATTATTTTCAAATTAATATTTGTTTAAATTATTTTTTAATAAATATTTTAATATTACGTAAAATAAAAATACATTACACCAAGAATATATTTTGTAAATCGTACTTTTTATTCACATAATGATACAATTATAAGAATCTGATCAGATAAAAATACTTTAAATTTATTAAAAATCAATTAATAGTATTTATATTTGTTTATAACTCAACGCCTATTTAATCCTTCCGTGTTGAGTTGGACCGTTTCTAGAATAATAATTTCTTTTATAAAATCAATAAATATTAATATAAACATACTAAATTAATTTTATTAAAAAATAGGTAGGAAGTAATTTGGTCAATGATGACGTGGATCTGTTTTGGTTTATTGGTAGACGGGTGACAAGTGTTATGAAATAATTGGGTGAATAATAAAATATGGATCCACTCGTCTATTGTAGAAAGTTCTATATTTAAAATAAATAAAAAATGATGATTTTGGAGTGCAACAAAAAATATAATAAAAATCATAATATTTTTAATTGCGCACCTTTGTTACGTACGCATGAGACCGTTTTGTAGAACGCATTTTATCTAAAATAGAAACATTTCGATAAATGGGTATTATTTCAATAAAAAATAAATTTTTAGTAAAATTGCGGTCGAGTAGTTAATGAATTTTGCTTGTCCCATCATATGCAAATGAATTAGAACAATCTTTACTTATCCGAGAAAGAGATTTCATAAACGGGAAATTTTATATAACCAAATCTAAGAGTACAAGTTCAGAACCAGAAAACTACTAATACCAATATATCCAACTGAAAGTCTCTAAGAAGATTACAAGCTGATAGAATCCGCATCTCCTCAGCGGTAAGGTCTTGCCCTCTTCTTGTTGTTGTTGTTGCAAGACGGACATTTGTACTGCTTGATATGCTCGGCCATGGCGGGGGTTATCTTGACACATTTGCCATGGAACCAAGTTTCACATATGTCGCAACAAATCCAGAACTCATCCTCAGCATAGTTCTCACCACATTCCCCGCACAAGGTATTGCCGTGCTCCTCTTCGTCCTCCTCATCCAATCCCTCGTCCTCATCGGTTGGCTGCATAATCTTCAAGTATTTAGCAGATTCAGATCCTCTCTGTAAAAGAGGAAATAAATGTGTACAACATCACATAATGAAGCACTACGTTAATTTAAAGAATTCCACACAAAATTGACACTAAATAGAGAGTACTACGCCTACCAGAGAAATGAAGTTCAAGAGTTCCTAATAACATTGGTTGAGACTTCATTGGAAGCACGCATTGCTATTGTACGTTGTCACTAATATTAAACCAATATCCATACTTAAGCCATCAGAAAAAGTTTAATCAGCAATGTCCCACTTACAGCTTTTGTGCTTGACTTGGATTTATTTCTTATATGATTTGAAACCGACGACTTCTCCTTTGCCTGCTTTTTGGCACTTCCAGTGACTATTTCAAATATTGTAGGGAGATCATGTATAGAGTTGAAGAGACGCTTCCTGCAACGAAGCATATGTTTGCAAATACATCCTTCAAACACCATTAAATACATGCGAGTATCTAGCAAAATGATACACATGACAAAAATGAAAACATTCTTCCTAAAGGAGAAATCCCATTCAATCTTGTTTTAAGTATCTTTATATCATAAATACTATAAGCAGTAAATTTCACTTAATGTCCCATCTGTTCCCAAGCTTCATATCCAGCATTAACTCACATGTCATTGACCATGCATATGAAAGAGCTGATCAAATAGAACCCAAGGTAAAAAATGATGATGTAAACAACATCCAGTGAAACATCTAAATGGCTACATGAAATTTTTATGGTGTCCACCAAAGCTTATGGTTTTCATAAAGTTTGATTAAGCATGCAGTTCACCAAGCATTATTAAGATTTCTCCCTGTATATTACTCAACACGGGAAAGATTGCAGCAGGTAAGGTGACAAAATTATACCTGTTGGTTTTATCAATACTAAGCCTAGCACCAAAATAGGAAGCCACCGCTAGTAACCATGCATCGCTGTGAATGGCAACAAGTGCCAACCAGTCTTTTCCTTGCATACCGTCTCGAGCGAAGTTAATACCCAATACAGGCTCCGGAAGCTCTGGAGGTACTTCGTCAACAGGTAAAGTAACTTTCCACTGTTCATTAGGAAGTCCATACAAGCAAAGATTCTCTTTCTCTGAAATCCAGAATGTCAGCCGAACAAAATTCTAAGATGTAATAGAGAAACAGAGTAGAATCGCATCCAATTGAAGTTTGGCAAATTACAAACAGCATAATAATAAACATGAAACAAACCATCAACAACGGATAAAATTAACTATCAGGGCACGTTAGATACAAGGCTCCAGATAGCCAAACAAATTGAATATTCATACTGAACATGCTTTGGACATTGAGAGGCTTATGGTTCAGATCCAAATTCCAATAAAAACACAAAATAAAGTAGTGGAAAATTTCAACCAAATCTGAGTTTCGATCGCATCATTTAAACTTAAACAATCACATGTAAAAATATTCAAAGACAAACTTGACTGCAAGAAGAAAACAATTCGCAGAAAGCCTATCTCAATTTTCGAAGAGTGGACTATTTTGCTTCATTAAATAACCAAAATACTATATATCTAAACGTAGCAAAATTCTGGGATACTACAATACGCATAAATAGGAAACGAAATTAATCAAATCCAGCTGCTACTTATCAATCAATCATCACGTCCAAAAATCGTAACGTAACAACATAAATTTCAAATGTCCAAAAGTCACTAACCAGGATCGCACTGTTCAAAAAATTCGGCAACATCTGCGACAAAAAAAAAAAGCTATAAAAGTTAAACATGGAAACATAACCCTAAAATCTCAAAGGAGGAGGAGAAGAAAAGACCGGTGGTTAAGGCTTTGATGATGCCGGCACGACGGCCTTTGAAATCTTTAAAGACTTCCTCAACTGTTCTGGCGTTTTGCAGAGTTCCTCCGTCCATAATCCAAACACTTCGAATGCAGTGAGCTTAACGGAGAAAGAGATGATAAAATTCGAAAATCAAAATTCAAAAACAACAAGAATGCATGTGAGAAGAAGTAGGAGGAACACTGTCAAATAATATATATATTAGTAGAGTATTAGCAATTGGATGAAAAACGTACTCTTTAGTTTAATTTATAAAACAGTAAGTAAAAGGTCAGATTTTGTGGTTTTAATTTTGTTTTCCTTTTCAGAGACAGAACTTGGAATACCTAGGTCCGACATGGACGAAAATTACTTTAGCCCACGTGGCGTGAAGTGTGTGGCTGAAAACTTGCCACGTTTTGGGGTTTAGTGGGTATATTTGTAAAATGACATTTTACGGATTCGAAACCTGCATTCAAAACCTGAATTTTAATTAGCTAAAATTTTGAGAGAGGTTTAATCTAGTAGAGTCAAAAAAAAAACTAAGTTATTCGAGTTGATAAATATTATTTTATAATTAAAATTTGATTTGAAATTTTTAGTCGAGTAAATTTTTTGAGTTTTTATTTAAATTTAATTGTAAATATTTATAATATTATGACATTATTTGATTATAATTTAAATGTTTTTTTTTTATAATCATATACAATACATATATATTTCTTTAGATATAATCATATATCATACAAAGTCAAGAAACTCGACTCAAACTTAAAAATCAATCCACTAATTACTTAAAATTTTGAGTTATTTGAGTTACTATTAAAGTTGTATTTTATAACTCGACTTAAAATGTTTCAAGTCGAGTTGAATTTTATTCGCTCCTAAATTAGGGTTAAAAAATGGATCGGAGCTCGTTTGTTTTTATTTGGCTTTAACTTCAGATTTTTTATTCAAATATATCATTCTAAAAATTACTTAATTATTAAAATAATATAGTTTTTTATTGAATATGTTTTAAATAGAACATATATTAAAGGACAAAAAAGTAATAAAGAAAAAATACAATTTTTTTTTAAAAAAATCACATGTTATACATGTCAATAATACATATTAGTGCGAACACGTATCGAATAACAGTAAATACATAAATTTTATTTTCAATCACTCGATAAGTGTATTTAAAATGTTATATTCAACAAGAACTCCAATGATTTCGGTGGTAAAGAAATTATTGTTATTCCTTGAGATTCCGAATTCGAGCACCAACAATGCCAGAAATATAAATGTTTAATGTCAAATTAGTTGAGAATTATCTTTAAACATATATTATCTTATACTTACCTCATATTCATAAAAAAATGACCTGGCATATTTTTAAAAAAATGTATCATGTTATATAACCTCAAAAGAATGTCATTTTAAATAATAGAGGTTATTTTAATACTTCACTTTTAAAATGGTGATACTCGAGGTAAAATTTTAAATTTAAAAAAATTAAATATGATAAAATAAATCAACCCAAGTAAACTCATTGCTACTCAAGTTGTCACAACAGTTCAAAACTACCATTAAAAACAATAGAAAAAGAGTTACAAAAACAACCTAAATTGTCCCATACAAAAACAGAGAACCAAATAGTTCAAACATATCAGCACCACCCACACATCTGCAGTGTTTTTTAAAATAGTTCTCTTATTTCATACAAATGGAACCAGCAGAATTAGTATGGCATTTCACATGCTCGTCAAAGCCAGTCGTACCGTATACTAAGAGGGAATGAGTGTTCTTTCTCTGCATCGCTTTTAATCAGCTTATGTTTTGTATGCCAGTAAAATAAAAAAATAGAGGAGACAATGATCGACGACAACTGCAGGGTCTAAGTTTATAGAGCGCTTCTACCAGCTGCAACTTCAAAAGAATGGGACAAAGCTTGAGTTCCAGGGTGTGAGCCAAATAATAAAATCTCAAAAGATTACATGCCTGCCGGTCACCTCAGGGAATCTGAAAGCAACATTAGACACCCATCAATAAGAGAGGAAAAGATAGCGAGGGAAGGGGGCGGGGGCACAAAACAGTAATGAGAGAATTTACATACTATCAACAGTTTTCCGGCTACTTTGGAAATAAGAAAAAAGAGAAATCAGAGAGACAACAATAAATATGAAGCACACAGTTTTATAGGTGCCTTATTATCCCCCTAGCATAATAATGGCTAATTTTAAGCATGAGTAGGTTTGTTTCTATTTTATTATTTCTAAATCTCCAGATACACGAAGTTCAGGGGAAAAAGCATTTAAAGATTTGGAGCGAAAACGTTCTGGTTGAATTTAAATAATATAGCCCTGGTGTCATGGCCTTAAATTATGCTTACAACAGTAATATATTCTTCCATGACTGTCAACATGATGTGGTAGAAACTAGGTTGCTCACAAGGTGCAGCTAGGCTTAGGAGAAAAGCATGGACTAGGGAAAAAAAGGTTAGCCAAACTTCAAAATATGACCTCAAGAAGGCAAATCTATATTTGCAAGAGATATGGGGAAATCATATTCCAGAGGCCAAAATCTAATCTTGTCAAATATCATCTAGCAATAGTTATACCGGGGAAAAGGTGAATTACCATGTTCATTTTTCGGCACATGTTTTTCAAAAAATTGCTGAATTGTTCTCCAGTAGTGGTCACCAGCGGCTAACCAAGTGTCCATGTGCATGCCAGTAGGGAATTCTACAAAGAGGCATTGTCTGTTATGAGCTGCTGCTTTAGCATATAGCATCTGCATATGGGATGGCGGAACCATCTCATCTTGCAATCCAGAAAGAAAAAGGATAGGCTGCTTGACCTGCAGATTTATGTTCAAAATAGCAAAAGAAGCATCAATTAATGAGGTGACTGAGAGACATATACACTCGAAGTAGAACAAGCATCACCATCCCGTCTTCCTAGTTTCAGGTGCATTAGAGAAATACAAATAGGTCGAAAATGCCAACCTAAGTACTAATTATCTTGTACCTAAATTAAGTCTACTCATTTCCTTCATGATTCACTCAAATAGGCTACTAATAGATTTAGGAGATTTTTCATCATATATATGACGCTAATATAGTCTAAAGATTCAAAAAGTCTAGTTAAATTTCCAACCAACGTGTAATTACCTGGCCAATGACGTCAATGGTACTCCATGGAGAGCGGACAAGAAAATTAAGAATTTTGGGACCTTTGGTACCAGGGCCTCCAATAAACCACTTCAGGAAAGGCAATAAAACTCCAGCCATGTCCAGAATCGATGTGAAAGTATTTTCTAGTATCAATGCAGCAACCTGAAATTTAAAGGCAACCCAAGGCATGACATACTCAAATTGTTTGTAGAAATCCCTTCTACCATCAAAGATGAATTAAACTAGAGCGACATGATCATATGAGTGGCAAAAACCCATGCATTAAACAAATAAACAATAGTAATCAACTAGGGAATATAACAGTCCAAATACAGGAAAATTAAAGGTATGCTCATTCAATGTGTTATTCCTCAAGTGCATGTTGTCAGTACTCCCATCATCCTTCGAAACTTACTTAAAACCATATCAAATTTCTCCATCTTTTGAACATCGATCCTACATCTCCAATCAGACCGCAAGTTTTACAAGTATATGTGCATATTTAATTATATTCTTGCCAGGATACCAATACAATCATGCCATGTCATGTCATGTTAGAGCAGACAAAATCAAAGTCTAATCAGGATACCGTCCAACATGCATAACATGTTAAACTATTTTGTTGATAATCTGTCCAGTATGAGTTTGAACCACTGTATTACAATACATTTCTGATTCTAAATCTCTTTAGCCTCATAAAAAAGAAAAGTAATGAAATAATCACAAGACGGATACCTTATCAGGATTGTTTTTGGTGACTACAGCTCCAACAGCACCCCCAAGTGATCTTCCAAAGACTACTATTCTATCTGTGTCAATATCCGTCCGCTGGGAGAGATGATCCAGTGCAGCCTAAATTAGAAAAAAAGGAAGGAAAAAGAAGAAACATATAGTTAGAGTTGCTAGTTTGTTAAGGTAGTAGCCTTACGTATCTAGAAAAGAAAAGAAGTCACAACCTGAGCATCGTTAATAATTCCATGCTGAGAAGGATAACCATCACTTGCTCCATAACTGTTTGATCAATCAGATGTTAAACTTCATTCAGTAGATAAGTTCAGTTGTATGCTAGGTGTACTCAAGGCCATGATGCTAACAACATAAGAAAGCTAAAAACAAAGAAGCATCATATTAGATATTAAGGACACACACCCTCGATATGAAAGCATGAAGACATTGCATTGTAATCTCTGTAGCATTATGTGAACCATTTCCAGACGGTGAGCAATATCTACAGGTTACAGTCAAGGTTGCCCAAGGACATTAGATTTCATAATTAGAAAAATATTTTGCCAATTTGAATCCAGTAAAATGTGAAGTAAAAATTATAACGCAAAATAAATAAATAAAGCTGATGAAAAGGATACTTCCAGCGTTCTCTTGAAAAAACAGGATGGTTGGACCTACAAAATCAACAGAACTACTTTCTAAGCAATGAAATGGTGTTGCAATCTTAATATAAGAACACCAACATGCTACGATGTATTGAAAAACAACATCCTAGCATATGCTTAAGCTATGCCCAACTTAAATGCTCAGTATAGGCATTTTCTCCCAAGAGTTTACAAGTTTTCTCCTAAACTTTCAAACACATGTAATAGCCAAATCGAGACCCTAGATCAAAGCAAATAGAAAAAAATGCATAATTAATAGTCAAAATCATCTTTCACCTAACTTTAAATGACATGTCATAAGCTTAATCTCAACAATTGCTTCAATTCTCATTTAGTTGAAATGAACTCTTATAATTTAGAATTTGTTTCAATCATCCTATCTTCAAAGTTCTAAAAGAGCAGCAACAAGGATAAAAACAAACCATTTTTCGAACAAAAACTAAAAATCTTCCTCCAAAAATAAAAAATCTCAACCTAAAAGCCCCAGCAAAAAGAACCACTAGCTCCAAAAATTCAAACCGAAAACCAAACCCTAATCCCTAGCCCCACTAGAAAATAACTGAAACCAGCAGAATTACTATAATTCAATTTAAAATAAAAAACATAACAAAATAAAATAAAACGCTAAAAAAGCAGATCAGGAGTGAGACTGTGAAAGTGACCTCGGCAGTCAGGAAAGAGCTTGATGAACCAAGAATGGAGTTTGATTCCATCGGAGGACCGGAGCCAAACGTCCTCGTAGGTGAGCCGGAGTCGGGCCGGTGTTATCGGGTAAGACTTGGTTAGACCAGGCAAAACCGGAACGTAAACGAGCTTCTCTTGAAAAGCCACCAGCAACGCTATCCCGGCTACCACTATCCCTCCCACTCCGTACAACAATACGTTTACGTAAGAAACCATTTGCTTCGTCGTCTCGTAGGCCGGAGTAGCTGCGTTTTTCCTTTTAATTTCTGCTTCTCTGATGACTGTTTTTTATGTGGTTGTTCCCTCTGTTAGTAGTTTAATTTTTTTTCTTTCGTTTTATTTAGAGTTAATTTCATAGTATGTCCTTAAATTATGATTTATTTTAAATTAGCTTTCACATGTTTAAACATTTCAACTTCATTCCTAAATTATGATTCTCATTTTCAAATTTTCAAATTTTCAAATGTTTCAATTTAATCTCCAAAGTATCATCGTCATTCTAAAATAATTCCTGAACTTTTGAATATTTCAATTTCATCTCTAATCTACCGACTATCAGTATTCAATATATGTTGATCATGCCTTTGTTAATAAACCCGTTAAAAATTATTACATGTTAGGTAAATATTGATGTGTATAATGTAATAATATCATTTAGCGTAAACAATAATTAAATGTTGTATGGCATCCTCTAAAATCACTATTTAAAATAAAATTAAAAGATTCTTAGGTTTTTACTTATGTTCTCTCAATTTATTTATAAATAATTTTTCCTGGTTTCAAAGTTAAATCATTATTTTTTTATATTCAATATTAATTATTTTTATATCACATCATATTATTATATAAAATAAATTAACGTGTATATGACAATTAATAATATTTGAAATGATTTTATCAATAGATTAACATATACTAATAGTTTAAAAATAAAATTAGAACATTCAAAATTTAAGGGCCAATTTAAAATGAAATAATAGTTTGTGAACGAAATTAGAACATTAAATAAAATTAAGATCAATTTAATATAAGTTATTATTAATGGGTAAATTTAATATATTTAATATTTAAGTATCAATTTAAAATAAGACTCATAGCTTGAGGATAGATGCAATTAACTCTTTATTTAAAATATTTTTTAAAAAATACTTATTTTTTTTTTAATTTCAATTGACTTTACAAATAATGTTATTTCGCTTTGGGACCCATTATCCTTCACAAGACATTCAGCATTTGGGTTTAGGTCAGTTACCCTAAAGATACCTTAATAATAATAGTATACACCGCATTCTCGAAATGAATTAAATATTTTTTTAAAAATATTGGTAAAATACGAATAGGATAATAAAAATCAATTAAAATATATAATATTAAATCGTTAATGTAAAAAATTATTTAAATACAAAACATTTTAGACGTAAATAAATTACACAAGAATCGCTTTATATAATTTATTTAATTTCAAGTGTTAATTTAAAATTAATCATATTCCAAATATTTCCTTAAGTTTAAACTCTATTAAAAATGACATGACATGGAAACACTCTGTATCTTTTAAATAGGATTTAATGTTTTCTATAAATTTAGTTGGGAAGATACACAATATGATGAGTTTTGCTCCGTTTGCTTTCGATCTGTCCAATTAATTTCTCATTTATGATTAATTATTGTGTTAAGGTTTTATTCTATTTTTCTTTTAAAGAAACTAAAACATTTTATTAATTATATATATAAAAAAGATGTTGATGATAGCTACATTGATATTTAACTAAAAAATAAAGTCACTTTAAATATTATATATTTATTCCATAAATAAAATACGAAGAATCAAACATGAAGTCAGCAGACAACAAAAAGTTTTGGCTGAAGAGTCATCTTTAATCCTTGTAGATCCATCATAAACAAATGTTTATTAAAAAGTTTTGCTCTGAGTTTTGAGCACTGAATTTCGAATTGAGCTTGAGCAAAACCTAGAAGATCCATCATAACCATATATGGTTGATCTTGGTATGAGCTATCGACCACCATGTTGGCATAGCAAATTCATGTACCTGCCCATACCATATTCACCTTGGCATTGGTAAACACTAAATATAAACTTCCCTGCATGGTTTCGAATATGCATGTGGTGTCGAATACTTACACGTATCTTACAGGAGTAACCTAAATTTTCGAGTTCTTTTCATCTATTTCAAAGATCATCTTTACATTACTCCACAGGAATGTAAACAACAGATAGAACAGCGACACTCGTGAAGGTCACCTTAGGTTTAAAGCTCGACCGATCAAACTAAGAATTCCAAAGCAGTTAACATGCACTAAAATGCCATACCCGAGATCAAGAAAACCCAGAATTATAGCCACTATACAATCATGAAAGGTCTCTACAAATATTTGATCTAAATAACACTCAGAATCTGAATCATTAAAAGCAATTATGTAAACCGATAATGCCGGAGAAATGTTAACCAACTAAATTGAATCCAAGCTACAGCTACTAAATCATTACTTAGCGTTCAGAATTGTTTTTTAATTGGAATTTTCTTTGTTACCGTATCGAGAAGGTACCTGCTTTCTGCGGTGTAGTTTACCTTGTCAACCTTCACCACGGTGATCTTTACCCTTTGTTCATCACCATAAAGTTCCTCTTTGATTTTAAGCCTGAACAGGTATTGATGAAAGAGTCTGCTACGAATAATTTCACCAAATCGGATATCATCCTGCAGTTCGTATTTCAACAAATACATTTCCTTTGCCGAGCATCCCAAGATGTCTTCGCCGGATTCCTGGAAAGCTGTTACCCAAGTCAGTCCTGTATGGTCTTGAATCTGGACCTGGAGAAGATATCTGAAATCACATTCCTCAAATTCTTGGTTGCATCGGTCACAAAGCCATCTTTTATTACTGGATTGTGTCACTTTCTTATTGCACAGTCTATCTCCAATCATCAAAGGGCAGGCTGTATAGCAGAAATTATCTGTTTTAATGAAAACTACAGTCGCCTTGGCTGTGACCCAATCTGGCTTATCGGATCTTCCAAGACCTTCGTCCTTGATCTGAGCTAAGGTTTTACGTATCTCATTTTTTGATCCTCCTGGCATAATTTCTTTAGAAATAGAGATAGAAGTAGTATTTCTACCCCCACTTTCAAACCAGTTTCTCAGGCCCTGAGCTTCTGGACCATCTGGATCTATAAAGAGCTGTGTGGAAGAAATAGTGCCAATGGACTTTCCATTGAAGTCATTGACCTTTCCGGCTTTAACTGCCAAAACTGGGAAAACCCCCGAGTCAACCATCCCTTGCAGCTTTTGACCTTCCTTGTTACAGAAATCACCCCAAAGAGTTACCTCAACACTCTTCCCAGATGCATCCTTCAAATTCAGGATTTGTCTCTGAGTTTCCATACCATTCTTTCTCAAAATAGGAACTGAAGGGTTAACGGATATCACAATACCAATAACATCAAGTATAGAATCATTTTCAGCACTCTCAATTTCACTGATAGGTCTGAAGGAGAACTGTTGTCTTGGAATAGAGCCATCTTCATCAGAGCATAGCTCCACACTTGAATTTGACTCCAAGAATATCTCCCACTCGTTCTTTAAATGGTTGAAATTCTTTTTTGCAGGTTTCAAGCTACCCTTGGAAATCAAGTAAACTTTACCAACTTCAATGACACTGTAGAAGCGGTCAACAACTGTGTTGAAGCAGGTCACGCGTATTTCACCTCCATCAGAATCAAGGAGGTCAAAGGAAAAGACTTTCCCATCTCCCCTAGCATTGTTGTAGCGACGAAGGTCCCCTTTTGCAGTCACACGAGCCTTGATAGCCCAACGTCCCTGATAAGGATTTAAAGCAGCAATAGGAATTATCCGCGCTGGGGCCTCATTTTTCATTATTGGTCCCTGAATTTTGTAATTTGGAGGTGGCTGGTATGCGGGTTGAATAGTCGGCCGGAAACTCTGGGCATTATTAGCAGGAGCTTGAGCGCTATATCTATTATTGGTGGACCTCACAGAAGGCTCCAAATTGTTATTAGGCATTGACTTGTTAGGTTCCGGTTCAGATCCAGTAATAAGTTTCGGGTTCCCGATAATTTCATACTCTAAAATTATAGTCTCCATATTCAGCACAACAATAATCCTACACAAAGAGAACAAAAAATGATATATCCAAGACCAAATCAAAAGGGCTGAGCCTCAAGAGCATCAAAATTCTGCTAAGATGAAATCACTATAAGGCATGAGAGGTAATAAACTAATCATTGTCCAAAACACGCTAAACATATAAAGCTAACCTAATTTCCTGAGGCTATGTAGCAGATTTGGTTTCAAATTATACACATTGGATAAAGAAAAACATGAATTTGAATAATCTTCTCCATAATGGTCCTTTTAATTTGTTCTTAGAAGGAGAAAAGGATTAGTAATAGTTTATCTACTTCAAAATTTCCTTCAACTTCGTGCGCAAATAGCCAATCAAACTAATAATAATAAATAAGAATGTGCATTTCTCTAATCTTCAAGCAAAAATATCAAAGGCGCAACTTCGAATTTGTTTCTGAAATTTCTCATGGTGATTTTTCAGAGTAATCTTACATTAAGATTTAAAGCATTTGGATAACTCAGCAATTTGATAAGCTAATAAACGATTATAGAGACAAGAAATCCGCACCTGCGATTTTGAACGGTGCTGCAAATGTAATCTATCAACTGAATTATAGATCCTTTCTTGACTCGTCCGCTCCTGACTTGTTCATTGAGCTGAGTGGCGAGCATTGCATGCTGAGTGGACTCGGAATCGGATAACAGAAACCGGTACCTCTCCTGAGAGCTGCCAATCAGCTTAATGTCCATCACCTGAACCAACGGCCTGGAGTTAACATCGCCACTGTTGATCATGGAAATAGCGTTGCGCGTGAGATTGACAGGCATTTTTGTCACTAAAAAGCTAGATCTCCGCAGGTTTGAACAAAAAGAACCCTAACCACACAGAAACGAAGCAACAAAATTACTATAAAATATCGAGGAGTTTCGAATGTTTTAATGGAGAGTGAGGTTTCGAAATGATAAAGAGGAATTTCTCTTTCGCTTATTTTCTCTTCTATGCGATAGACAGAATTTGGATTTGATTTTAGAAACGGGGAATGGCACCAAAATTTCTGTTTGGGACAAATTTACAGTCATAACCCCCTAATTGCTGGCGCCTTCCGGACGATTTTTTCTTTATTCGGACTCGATTGTCTAAAGCTTTAAGCCTTATGATTATGATTAGGTGTTGAAAATTCGTTTTTAATTGGATTAATCGATTAAATCGAATTAATTTGATTAATTCGGTCGATCATCGAATTAGTTCGATTAGAGAATTATTAAAAAAAAATTAGATATTCTGTTAACGGTTAATTCGATTCGAAATCGGTTAATTAATCGAAATAAAATTTTAAATATTAAATATATTTTATATAACATATGAGCTTAACCCAAACCATTTAAAACACAATTAATAATTTAAGATTCAATAACTTTTAAATCTAAATCAATATTAATTAATTAAAAAATTTATATAAAATTTTTATTTTATAATTATATATTATTTAAATTAATTGTAAATTGTTTTTTCTGAATTAAAAAATATTAAATATATTATATATAACATATGAGCTTAATCCAAACTATTTAAACCCCAATTAATAATTTAAGATCTAATAACTTTTAAACCTAAATCAATATTAATTAATTAAAAATTTTATATAAAATTTTTATTTTATAATTATATATTATTTAAATTAATTATAAACTGTTTTTTTAATTATAAAATATTTAATTTTTATATAAATTAGAAAAGTTAAAAAAAATTCGGCTAATTAAAAAATTAACCGAATTAACCGAAATTTATTCGGTTCGATTAATATTTTCGAAAAAAAATTCTGTTCAGTTAACGGTTAAAGAAAAAAAAAGTTCGATTAATAGTAGTTCGATCGGTTTGGCCACCGAATGAACAGCCCTACTTATGGTTTTCACTCTAAACGCAGCGTTGTGGGCTTTTTCCTCTTATAGAACCGAACATTTTAAAACATAATGGTGAAATGATGAGTTAAATCCTTACACTATGCTCAAATGTAGGATTTAGGCATAATACTTTAATTTAACAAAATTTGATCCTTTACTTCTATGATATCATTAATTACACTCAATCGTTAATATTTGTCATTGTTTTAATTATACTTTTAACATGAATTTTCATTAAAAGCACTTTTTGCACCTTATAATGTTGTCATTTTTGTGTGTGTTGAGAGGATGTTTTAAGAAAAGTTCGAACCAACATTTTAACTCAAATAGTTAACAACGTGAACCTTTTGAATTATGTAATAACCTTACGAAAGTAGAATGTTAAATTAGCCAAATTAAGATATAAGGACTAAATTCTAAAACTATCTACAGTAAAGGGGCTTAAAACAAAATTGACCTAATAATAGATAATAAAGCAACTGAAACTCGACATTTATAACATTGAAAAAGAGTTTCAACGCATGATTCATCTCAATTGGATTCAAAGCCTACAGGGGAGTTACATTGCGATGAAGAAAATTTTCCAGAATCAGATCATCAGCAAAGCTATGCAAGTTCATTGCCACACAATGTGAATTTTTTTTCTCTAGAATGAAATCAAGCAGGCCTGTTTCTTTTGAGACCAGTTTTGCCATCTGATTTCACAGCACCACTAGAATCGCCTTCCGACGAGGCATCCATGGTTTTGGTGAATGAACTCGAAAGATCGCCATAGAGATCGACCACTCTTCTTATGTTGTTGTTGAGCTCCCTAATCAGACCAACATTTCTGGTCAAGTTGTGAGGCATCTTGGACTCATGGTTCTGGTTTATCTCGTTGATTAGCAGCCTGTTCTGGTCCAATATATTCTGGACCTGAACAAAACTCTTTTGAAATGTCTGCACCACCTTGCTATCCATTTGATCACCACTGCCATCATTGCCTAGCCCCGAGATATCACTGTCACCCTCCATTTTAACTCAAAACCAGCCCTGAAGCCAGAAATTTAAAAAAAAAAAGGAACATAAGAGGCAAGCAAAAGGTGAGACAAATGTGTTACATGTAAGAAAACCGGTAAACAACCATATGATTATAGTACGAGACGACGACAAAGATTTTGTCCGAGTTCAAACTTGAAATTAGACCAATAACGATTACCATCAGGTAAGTGACTAGTTGACATTTCAGTATGAAATATTAAACATAGTTATTAAAGCAAAAGTCAAGAGAGAAAACATAGAGGAGGCATTGGTATGAAGTATTGAACATAAGCGTAGTAGGAATGAATGAACAGAAGCATCAGTTATTTTAATGTACTAAAAACAGGGTAAACTACCTATTTAGTCACCGAAGTACATGGTTGATTTTATTTTGATCACTGAATTCTTTTATCCATTAGATCACTAGCTTTTCATTTTAGTTACAATCAAGCCACCTGATGCTGTTAAATAGTTAACAATGGAGCTAATGTGACTTGTTTTTTTAATTAGGATAATAATAATAATTTAAACCTTCCAGTCATACACATTCATCAAATTGACTCTAATCCTAAACAAATCAATTAATTCAGTCCTTGACATTTACAACTTTTATCAACCTCGCCCTTTCCAAAAACTAAAAATCAACAAAACAACGCAGAGAAATAAAAATTAGAAATATCAAACCACCACAATAAAAATGTGCACAGAATTTATTTATAAAAAACAAACTTAACGCACAGAAAGAAATTGCTTCAAAATCTGGGAAAACAATAAGAACTTTCTAGAGAAGAAAGAACAAAAACTTTCATAAACTTACCCAGATTGAAAACCCAGAAAAAGGAACACCGTTTATGCTAAGACAGAACAAGATGCAGAGATGTATTGCATGCTACTTTCAGATAAGGAAATCATAATTGCTACATTTAAATATACTAATAATATTGACTTTAAACTTAGAAATTGCTCTCGTTAATAAAAACATTTATTTATGTACTTACCCTGAAAAATCTGAAGCATTGTACTCTGGGAAAGATTGAGGAATGAAGGGAAAAGATCGCCGATTAAATCGAATCTCAAGAACCAAACAAAAGATAATTTCCTGAACTTATGAGAGAGAGGATATGTAGATTTGTCGCTGAGTTCGGACAGTCAACAATTTTTTTTAAAGTTTATCTTTTATTATTAAAAAAAAATAAAAATAAACATCATAAATAAGACACGAATATATGAATTATTTTGTTGATTTATGTAATATATTTTGTTGGCTTTAAATGAGTTGATTTTCGAGCGGCTTCATTATTAACCACGTGGCATTTGGACAATGATGGGAGTTTGGAATCTAGGACGAAGGGCCCCACGACCCAAATATATCTTAAACAAATTATTCATTTTTGTTTGGTGGATGGAGTAACATTTAACCAAATATTTTTTTAAAGTAAAATTGTAATTTTTTAAATACTTTTTTTATTTAAATTATGATTTTATTGATTAAATAAAATATACGGTAATAAATTAACAAAATAAATTTCATAGTCACCTAAATTAATTTTTCTTCGATTCTATTTATTACCATTAATTATAAGAAGCTCACCAACCTCCAATACATCATTTGTAATGGAAATTAAGCTGGAAAATGACAAACAATTTAATATCTTTAGTTTAAATTTTAAAATTTTGGGGAAAAAATCAGATGTAATTTTGTTTGCATAACATTTGTTTCATAAATTTGTAAAACAATCAAAGATAAGACATCAAACTACTCAAAACGGAATCCACATCAGGGGTTACAACAGCATGCTTATCAATCTCCCCAACCGCACAACACTGCTTCTCTGCAGGATTAACAGCTACCACATCCTGTGCAAACACGCAATTCATGCCCGTATTAACCTGCAACGATTTGAAAAACAAACTTCAGACCGATAACCGAACATGTACGTTGTGTCGCAACACAAAACATCAATGGTTAGGTAGGTTTTTAACATGACAATGTTGAGTTTACTCACATCATATATTGTATCCCCTAACTTCAACTTGACCGCGCCACTTTTATACACTAGCATTTTCCCCATTAGACCCGCAGGTAACTCGGCTAACCCCGACGTCTTCTTTGCGGTCCTGGAAGACCTCGAGCTGCTACGAGCCTCTTCCCTGGCTACACCTTCCGGTTGTTGTATCGTAGGTAGAGTTGGTGGTAACTTAAGAAATAACATGGTTGGCTCCAAATTCTCTTCCTGCATCGAAACCATCAGTATCATCATCAAGAAACTAGGCATAGCGACATTAGATTCACTTGTTTCGATACTAACCATTAGACCAAGCTCGACTGCAGGCTCCATCAAGTCTTCGTTGTAAATTGCATTATCCGAAACAAACTCCACCTCGTCGAGAAACTCTACAAATTGCAGATTCAATTAGATGGGGAACCAGTAGTATACTATGGTGCAATGTCTGATATCGAAAATGCGACTGATTTTACCTGGATTTCCAGAGTATGGTCTCCTCATAGGAAGGGTTAGAGGATAATAACTGTAATAATCCTGCAGGGAGAACTCAAACAATGAAATAAGGCAAATCATCTTGGATTGAATGAGTAAGCCAGAGTTCACATACCCACGGTTCTTTGTATTCTTTCGCCCCTCTCAAACCTTGTGTTTGAACGCCACCTACAGAAACATTAACACCAGTTAACGGATCGAGAGGAAACTCAATATCTAGCGAGACATCTCATATTAAGGCCGCAATGACATACCAGTGGAAGTTTCTCCGGCACTTCGACTCACTCCTTTGGAAGCACCAAATGTTCTTAACAAACCAGATCCTGCTCCATGACCGAATGCGACTTGCGAAGCCGAAACTGCATGCCAAGACAAGTGAACTGAGAACTTGGATTTATGTAATGCAACCACATGTACCATTAGGATCTACCATTAATCTAATGGTTATCAAAGGCGTTGGTTGCATCAGATTTCAACCATGCCCGAATTAAATCCTTGCACTAATGGATTTTTGGATTGGATATTCAGTAGTTAACATCTCATTGTCAGGAATTTACCTTTCTTTTCAACCTTAGGCTTTGTTCTTACAGAACTTTGCTGTCGGAGAAGGAAAACAAAAACATCAAAGGAGAAAAAAAATAAATGTCATATAACCATGAAAAGAAAAATCAATGGAAAAATCGGCGAAAACAGGGTACATTGAAACGCTGAAGCAAATCCATGGCTTGAGCAGCATCGATGTCCTCTTCAACTTCACTGAAACAACACAATCAACACAATAAAAAATAGCAGCTTTCAAAGTCAATAAACGAATAAAGAAACGATATTTACGCTTTAACTTCGAGCTTTGGTGCTCGGCGGGTAGGAGCTTTGGGTGCGAATCTCATCTGCAAAAAAACCCCAGAAAAAAAAACATAAAAAATAGAGCTATAATCAACAGTTCCAACAATGGATATTAAGTTAAAAGTTATTGAAACAGACCTTCCTGGGGGCATTGTTTTTTCCGGCTGTTTGTTCCATTGGATGAACAACGAATATTCAAACAATGATCTGAATGGATCAGATCGAATTGAATGAGTGAATGAATTGAAAGGGATGTTGAGCTTTATTACAAGGAAGAACAGAGCAAAGCGGTAGTGAAGAAGGTGGGGAAGAAATATATAGAGGCTGAACCGAAATAGCTAAGTTTTGAGGCGTCAATCAACGTAGACTATTTATATGTGTTACTGAAACCTAGATCGAACCAAATAACTCTATAAGGTGACGGTTTAAATATTTAATAAATAAAAAGGTTAAAAAATAGAAAGACCCCTTTTGTTTTGTTTTCTTTTATTTTGACCACTAAACTTTAATTATTATGATTTGATCGCATACATTATCAATTTACTCCAAATTGTTATTAATTGATCATGTAAGTGATTTAAATTGCAAGAACTAAAAGTTTAGGGGCCAAAATCAGGAAAGATAAGATAAAATAAAAGTTACCTCTACAACAATTTACCTGAATAAATAGCATATGATTGTCTTAGTTTATACCAAATTCAATGACCAAAAATCTAAAATTTATATAGTCTAAGAAATGTGCTTAGAGTTATAACATTTATATATAGTTTTAAACTTTAATCCGAAATTAACTTTGTGAGTTCTAACAATATTTTGTCTAAATTTTTCTAAACACAAGTCTTGAGTTTGGACAAAAAAGATAATGATCCACTAAAATAGGATTAAATAAAGAGAAAAACAATTCGAATCTTAACATTCGATTCTTTTTTTTTCATTTTATTAAATTCAATCATTTTTTATTTTTGATTAACAAGTTAAAAGTATGTAACAATCTGAAATTAATTTTATCTCTATTTAATTTATATTTTTTTATTTTCATTATGAAATATATTATTTTATATTGAAAAAAATCAAAGGAAAAACTTCAAAAAACTGTAAAAAGTATTTTTTTTTTAATATCAAAACCAATTAATTGAATTAAGATCAATGAAATTTTATTTGTGTCCATTTAACATTACCTTTGAAAATAATTTTGGGTCAAAACATTGGTTATGACTTACATTTTTTTTTTGTTAGAATGATTATTTATATTTTCAAAAAATATATTTTAATATTAGCAGTAAACATTTAAAAATATTTAAGATAATATCTGTTAAAAAAATATTTTAATATTGACAACAAACAAACATCTTACATATGCAACCACTAAAACTCAGGACCTTTAGGGGGTATTTGGATCAAGGAATGTGGAATTGTCATGGGAATAGAATCCACATTCCCATGTTTGGTCGGCCTGGAATCTTATTCCCGGTAATATTTTATTACCAATAATAAATTTTTTTGGGGTATGTTACCGGGAATGTCATTACCTCCCTTTCCTTAGGTATTGTTAGATTACCGGCGTTTTGGACTAAAATGTCCTTAAATTTTTATTTTTTTTTCAAAAATATCATTCTTCTTTCATTGAATAATAAAAATTCTACGAAGGTTAAATTACAAATTTATCCTTAAACTATTTTAGATTTACAAAAATAGTCTATAATTAAAATTTTATATGAAGTTCAGAGGTTAAAATAAAATTTACCCTTTCATTAAACATTTTATATTTTTAATTTTGTAAAAATATATATATAAATTTTATGAATTTAAATTTTTTAAAGAAAATATATAAATATTTTTCAACTTGTTAAAAAAATATATAATAAGGACAATTTGGTCAAATATATATTCCAATAATCTTTTATTCCTTTAACCAAACACGATAATATTACATTCCTGCTAAATCAACCAAACACAAAATACAACATTCTTAGTAATCATATTCCCTGATAATCTTACATTCCCAGTGGTAATCTTATATTCCGTAAACCAAACGCACTCTAAGGGTGCGTTTGGTTTAGGGAATATGAGATTACCGGCAAAATGAAATCTCATTCCCCGTTTAGTTGACCAACATTCCCAGCCCCCGGTAATCTTTTATTACCAACAGTGGATTTTTTGGGTATATTACCGAAAATGTCATTACCTCCCTTCCCTTAGGTATTATTGGATTACCGGTGTTTTGGACTAAAATGCTCTTAATTTTTTTTTCAAATATATAATTATTCTGTCGTTGAATAATAAAAATTCTACGAAGATTTAATTACAAATTTTCCTTAAACTATTTTAGATTTACACACACAAAAAGTCTATAATGAGAATTTTATATGAAGTTCAGGGTTAAAATAAAATTTTACCCTTTCATTAAACATATTTATCTTTTTAATTTTGTAAAAAAAATATATAAATTTTATGAATTTAAAATTTTTAAAGAAAATATATAAATTAATTATAGTAATATTATAGTAGAATTCAACTTGTTAAAAAACAAATATATAATAAAGATAATTTGATAAAATATACATTCAAATAATTTTTTATTCCTTTAACCAAACAAGTTAATCTTACGTTCCTACTAAACCAACCAAACACAAAATACAACATTCACAGTAATCATATTCCCTGATAATCTTTTATTCTTATTGATAATCTTACATTCCATGAACCAAACGCACCCTTAGGGAAAAACAATACTCCCTTTAACCGCTTGATGAGTATACATTTATTATTAAAATATTTTTCAACATATTTTCAAAAGTAATATTAAACTACTCGGTTTACGTTTATATTCAAGTTAATCAAATGCTTCAAGTATCGAATTAATTAAAAACAAGTGTGACTTTACACGCTTGGATCTAAGCTTATACAGTTATACTAAGCCATTCTCTTCTTCCATTTAGTTTAATTTCTTCCTTTCTACATCTTCTACAAACTGAAGAGCAATTAATTAGGTTCAGAAGAAAGCACGGGTTGAAGCCAACAGTCTTACAAGTATGCATACATTTGATCATCTTAAACTCTCTCCGCATCACTACGGCCTTGACGGACAATCAATATCCTAATTTCTTCCGGATTGTACTGCTTGCACCGTTGCGATTAGTTGACCCATAACATGAGTGTACTGGACGGCCGTGTGTTGTGAAGTATAGTGGTCTGCAAGTCCATACTCTGAGAAGTTCGGTTCTATATGCATGAACTGTCCCAGCAATGATCGCTTCGAGACAGCATCTTGCCAAATATCAACAAACTCCTCCATGATTAGTTTGGATTTCTCCAGCGAAGAAATAGGAAGATACTCCACCTGCAAAGGAACAAACAACTTCATTTGGAGCAAACTGCGGTTGCACAATAAGTTTAACAACTATGGTTGTTCCCGTGCACAACAGCTTAAAAACACCAAGTAGTCAGGAGTTTCAGAGAATGACCTCAGATGATTCAACCTAGAGACAGAAGGAAAAGAGGGCACCCAGTTTTCCGCTGCTTTAGAATAAAAGGACTAAACGCCGGAAAACCAATATCAAATGTAGAAGCAAATATAAAACCTCCAGTGACAGATTGCTATGAAACACAAATTGGTAAGTACTTTATATTACGAAAAGTATGAACTCACAAACGTGCATTGATTTGCCCGTTCGGATTCACAAATACCATAACATATATATCCACTATACATTAGGATCTATTTTAGTGAAAAATCAACACCGGCTTGTTTCCCAATCCCTGTGGCACTGCTCTAAGGCATAGTTCCGATAGCGTTTTAAAGCATTCCGATAGCGTTTTAAAGCATGCAACAGGTAATAACACATTACTTCCATTACTATTCCTCTAGTGACAAATTGACATGAAATGAAAAATCATAAACACTTTTGATATTCAACAACTTGCACACTAGCTCGGATTAACAAATACCGAAACCCTATCTATCCACTGGAAATGAAACCCTATCTATCTGCTAGAAATCAATACATCAGCTTGTTTCCCAACCTCTATATCATTGATCTAAGAGAAAAAAGAACAGCTTTATCCACCATTTCATCAAAATCAATCTACATTAGCATATGCCCATTGATGTTCTAAAGTAGAAAACAAGTAATAATAATGTACCTCCATTACTATTCCTCTCAAATTTTCAGAATGCGTTGGTACAACTTTGCCTACTCTCAATTGAAAGTCACCTAGTTGGTATTGAAACCCCTACGAGAAAAAAAATGATATCAGAAGACAATCCCATCGCTGCAAATCTCCAGTGATCCATAAAAAGAATGGAACCGAAAAGACAATTAAAATCATATACCTCGAAATTAAGTGCGACCCTGGATTTATAAGACTGCAATTTCTCCATTATCAATTGAATTGAAGAATCCGCTTTAAGAACGATCTTATTAGCTCGAAGTATGAAATAGTACTTGTTTGGTTGTTCTGGAAACGAAATCCCAATGAATTCACGCGGGAACTCGGCAGCTAACGATTGATCTGAAGAAGAATGTAGCTCAAAAATCAATGGATCGAATTAGTGAAAAGGAGGGGAAAATGAAAGGAAAGAGAGAATTAGCTAACCTCGTAACATTGGTTTATAAAAAGTGAGAGTAGCTTTCCAACGACCTTCTTTGACGCCACTCATGCTCTCGACGCATTGTGAAACTTCGTTTAGAATTTGGCTGTTCACGGTTGATCCTGCATTGGGCTGCCAATTGAAAACCCTAGGGGCAAAAAAAGGGAAAGCGAAAAATGAATTGAAAACTAAAAACTATGGAAATCATTGGTGAGAGATTCAAGCTTGGGCAAATAATTGTCGGTTTATTTACCATTTAATAGGCATATTCTTTAACTTCTTGGGGTTGCGATTGTAACGCCGACTAGTCGCCGGAAAATGTGACAATTAGCGGCGCACACTAGGAGGCTCTAGAGACTTTATATCTGCTAATAGATTAAAACGTTGTCGTAAATAAACAAACAAATATAAGATAAAAGTATATTACAGGTCACCGAAAAATTATGTTTCGATGATAATTTTGATCATTAGATATCGTCAAATGATTGTTTTAGTCAATAAACTCTTCAAAGTTATAAAATAATCATCACATTTTATCAAAATGTTATAACATTTTCATTAAATTTTATCTTAAAAAAATCAATAAATTTATAGAATTTTAGGATTTGTAAAACTTTATAATTTCCATTTCATAATAATTTAATAAATTTTATAATTATTTTATAATTTTTAAAAAATCAATAATTAAAATATTCATTTAAAAATATTATCAAAAGTAATGTGAATAATATTACAATTAACTGTTGATTTATTGATTCTAAAAATAATATTATTTAAATCTTCATTATTTTTTTGTCAATTTTACTATTAAAATATTAGAAAATGAACAATTAAAAAATATTTTATTTAATTAATAATAAATTTTAATTTATTTATCATTAGAAGGTTCAAATTTTGTTACCATGATCTAAATTAAATAAAATTAAAAAAAAGTCATTAAATAACAGGGACTATTATTTCAATAAGCAGCAGGCTACAGGCTGAGTAGGTGCTTGAAATTAAAACCCAGAACAACATATCAACACATTAGGAGGAGCCATTCAATCTTGTATTATGAATCCTAAATTTATTGCAGTAAACCCAGAAATATAGATGTCATTGTTTCATTAAAAACACACCAACAAAAGCCAAAAGAAAAACCAATGAATAAAAGGTGTAAACAGTAAGAATCCAGTGAAAGAGGTGATCCCCACTGAGTAATATCTTGGCCTCTTTTTGCACAGAGGCCATAACTGGGATATTCAACTACCTGCAGAAACAAAAATTCATGTTAATCCTCAGAAACTGGCTAAATACCATTATCTGATCCTGAATTGAAAATGGGAAAATCATGTAATGTTTGAGGAAATGGATATTGAGACCTGGTTGTTGAAGCTGATGATGAGTCTCCATGTTTTTGTGGTCATTCATCAAAGAAATGATGGATTGTCCTATGGTTTGAAGAAGATGAGTTCATTTTTAGTGGCGTAAATTTCCACGAATCCTCCATTGGTAAACCTGAGAAACTCCTACAAGGCTCCGAAAAGTGTGCTTCAAGTAATAGACCAATGCCAAGAGCTCCTGGTGCATGGGGATACATAAAGGAACCATTGAGCTGACACTGATTACGAGGGTAACCAAGTTCATGGCGATCCTTCAGGGTGTAGGGGGAAGACAGGCTTAAGGACAAGCTTTGGGTTGCTGTTGTTGAAGTGTTCGCCGTTGTTGTATCGCTATGTTCCACAGGCTTTCTTGAACGGTTTTTGCCTCTATGAATGTGCTTTTCACAGAATGTTGAATCAGTGTAAGCTTGTTTCGAGCATCTCCATTTTTTCCCGTCAGTTATTCGGCACCTCCCAGGCTCTGGGTCTAGTTTTTTCTCCTTAAAACTATTTCACCCAACTACGAAATACAACAATGAAACGCCATTGTTAAAACCAGAACGAAACAACAACAATTCATTACAAAAAAAAAAGGTCAAAAAAGGGGCTTTTACCATGTTGAGACTGGTAAGAGAAAAGCCTGGAGGAAAATGAAGAGCACTCCTCCAGGAAGCTTCTTTTGATGGTGAAGATAAGATCAGGTGGTATAGGGATCCCTAAGACCATATACTTGAAGATTAAAGCTTGAATTTCAAGCTCTTCCCATTGAGTTGTAGTAAAAGGGTACATGTGTCTTCCACTCATCATCATTCAAGCAAGCTAATAAGAAACCTCAAAAGAAGAAGAAGAGTGATCAGTACAGGTCAGTACTTTATCATAAATGACTTGAGAGGCCTGCAGTTGTAGTAGAGTGAGTAGAATAGGTATATTTATATTGAGGGACCATTTTCACTGCAGAAAAATCCTTGTAACATGGATGAAAACTAATGTGGTTCTGATTATGATGCTATCATGCCATGATAGTTTCTCTTTCTCTCTCTTTTTTTCTTCACTGACAGTTGAAATCATGGCCTACTACAATAGGTAAATATGATAATCTGTCCAATTCATTTCATATTTAAGATGTTAGTTATTTGTATATTTGTATATTTGTATATTTGTATTCAAGTTTTATATTTGTATATCTCATAAATGCAAGAAGACTCTGCACGGATGCTTCCCATGCCAATAGGAAGCATCGAGTTCAGTCAATTGTTCAAATTCTTCATTTTTTTCGTTGGTGTACCCTTCCTCGGTTCAATCAGTATAATACTCAATGTCATTCATTCATATATCTTTGGGTGTTGAGCATTTATTCCCAAGTTTTATTGGTAGTTTGATGAATGAAACAATGTACCAATCTTAAAGATGGCATAGATCAGTAGGTGGAAACCGTTGCAATTACATAATGCAAGTTGTGAAGCTGTATCTGCACCCATTGTTGCAGTCAGAGTTTCGCCGGCAATAGATCATCTTGATACAATCGGCACTATATACACATTTGCATTCTGCAAATCCACCAATCATTAAAATCATATCTTTAAATTATTAATATTTAGATGTTATACAATTCAATGAGTATCATCCTGTTTATCATATTTCCATCGTTTATTCAGAACATTTTGAATGGACCAACCTAAACCAAATCTATTTAATCAAAACAATAAGGAAATTAGAGGGGGGAAAACATTTTCTTATGAAGGACACTTGGGAATATGAAATACCTCTTGCATCAAATGAATGTTTATCCATCACCTGTATCTCTTGAGAAAAGTATATGCATGACCCTATTTAATCTCCATTGGTGAAAATTTAATGTGTTAGTTCAAAGGCTGCGAGAAGGCTTTTTCCTACCATTGAATTGTGTGGTGGTTCTAAATGGTTTTTATCCTTACGGAACGGCATGTCTGAAACATTGCTGGCTTAGTGCACACCTTTTTCGGTTGACCTTTTTACTTTGTAACATTTAAAACAAAATTGTGGAAGCTACGTTTTTGCTTCTTTTTTCTTCATCTTTTTACCATTGAGATCTGTAAAAAGATATATTAACATCGAAAAATTAAGGAGAATTTGAAATTAGAGTTTATGAAAAAATAAAAAATATTTTAAAGATATTTTTATATTTTTAAAAAGATATAATTTCAACCACAACTCTATTAAAATATATAACATGAGAATAATTAAAATAAAAATAATTTAAAAATATATTAATTAAATTAAAATATTTTAATGTTTAATAGGAATGCGACTAAAGTTGAGGGGTGAAATTTATAATTTACCCTTTAAGAAGGAAACGAGAGTTTAAGTGAAGCTTCAGTCTCACACTAGCGTGAGCACACAGGTAAAGAAAGACAGTTTTTAAAAAAACATTGAGACGAAAGTTGAAATCAAATCCTTTACATTGCTATTATTTGAAGGCGGTTCATTGCACAACCAAAATGAGATGTTAATTGGACAGAAGACTACCCGAAAAGAGGGTAAGACAACAAATATACATCATCTTCTTCCAATTGAAAATTAGCCTCTTCCACCTTAAAACCCAACTTATGATAAAGTTGAAGAGCAGAGGCAGATGTACAAATACAAACTTGAGGCCTGGAAATACAAATGTTTGATACAAGGCTTCATCAGTAGCGAAACAGAGCAAATTAGTCGCAACGCCCTGTTGACGGGATAATTTGCGCACACACAAGTTAACATAACAGACGTCTCAAGACGTGATTTCGTCATTGTGGGAAAGCACTCTTGAGATTTCAGCAACTAGTTTCCAATGCAAAACAAATAAGTCTACTTTTTTTTGAGTAGACTAAAAGAGCACGATTATGGAAGGTTGCCTCTTATTGCAAAAATTACTTATGTTGTACTCTACTGTTCCAACTACTTTTTTGGGTTCATCCTTCATAATCTATAATTGATAAAAAAAACATGACTCCGAAGAAGGTCTGGTCCATTCAAAAAATAATAATTGGAACACCATACCCCTACGAAACACTTGTCTGTATCAGCAAGATCAAGGTTCCCCTGCATCTTTTTTTCAAGGAGATGAACTCCTGAAAAGAATGTTATTAATGTATTTGGTTCAGTTTGTAGCAATTAAAAGCTGCCAATAGTCTAACCTCGTTAGCCAATTTCTGGTTCATCTTGTCATTAATGTATCTGCATATAATATATATTGTTAAAGAATATTATGCATTTAATATTGAACAAACAAATATCGATATTTGATCTCTCTACCTATGGGTTTGCACATCCTCCAATATACAATGGGTTGTTATAATCGCAGCATTATGTTACGAAACAATTAGAACCATTATACCAAAAATATAGAAAGACAGAAAAGCATAAGGAACGTACCCACAGTTCATTGTCAGATATGGCCTCTTTTACCAAATATGCACTGCAACCATGTTGGGAATCACGGTCTTTCCCGCTTCGTGAAGTTAAGATAAACACTTAGAGATTAAGGATAGTAAAGAGAGTACAAGAGTATAATTCTCCAATTTGGAGATTCTTCCACTATACAAAAGAATAGTAGGATTACAATGATGTGTTCACAAAATTTGATTACACTTGGTGACTCACTCAAGCTTGAGGATAAAGACTTCCCAAGCTATTTCTCTTCTCTCTCAAAGAGGCTCTCTAACTCTCTAGTCCCTTAGTCTAAGAAGTGGACTCTCTTAGTGTTCTTGAATTTTTGGATTTCATGGATGATTAGGAATGAAGTCTCTCACCCCTATTTATACTACTTCACCTCCACAATGAATGGTGGAGATTACTTATATCCAATGGTGGAGATTAATTATCTAGAATGCTCCACACACTCTAAGAAGCTCTACGCTCTTCCACTCCCTTCCATATTCTTTCATATTTTTCCATAAGGTTCCACACATCTCCAGAATATTCCAGAGGATTCCACAAACTTTCTAATGGTTTATTTTTCCTAATGGAGAAGTTGAAGACTATAGGTCTTTTCATGCCAATGGTTGCCATATTGAAGAAATTGGGTCTTGGACTTGGAATCCTATCTGACATGGCTGCAGCCATTAGCAAGTTTCCCCGAATATTAGAGAATACAAACTGTAAAAGGTATTGATTTTTGGTATCACTAGCGGTACCCAATCATACAAAACGCCAGTCTAATATAAACACTTAAAAGACTACCTGCCACTTGTACTAACCAAATAAATTTAATTTTTAGAAGGATAAACTTAAGTTTGATGGATTTAAATTTAAGATAAAAACATTTGATTCGATTCAGTTTAATTCAAGATAATATGATAATTATTTCATATATATTTAAAAATAATTATAATAATGCTCATCTCTCTTTATTTGTAATTAGATGATTATAAAAAATGTGATAAAATACGTAAATAAAACTTGAGTAATATAATGTTATATCCAAAACCCAATTTTTTTTAATCTCAATCCATTTGTCCAAATACAATAATTTTATCCAAAAATCTCTCAAGTATTTCAGCATAGGGGAGAGAGAATAAAAAGGCACTAATTCCACTCCAAAGTGATTCCAGTCAGAATCAATCAGCCTATACATAGTGGCGTGGAATGAGTAGTTTAGGATCCACGCTGCTCACTTGATTCACCTGATGTATGAGATGGTGGATTTCTAAGTGTCGAAATCTTCTTTTGCAGTTCAAGGTTCGACATCCTCTCAATCTCCAAGGCTCGTTCAAGCTTCAACCATAGATTTTTCATAACATTAATATCGTCAAATATAATGATACATCATATCCAATGCCCGTATTTGATGCACGTGTCTATATCCGACACTCACGACCGAGAAAAAGTAACATACACAAATGCAAGAAGGATAGTGGAGAAGTTACCTTTGCTGCTCGGGTGCTCCATTCTCCTAGAATAGCTCTCAGCCTTTCGTTCTCTTCGACATACTGTTTCAGGTTTCCGGAAAAACAAAATGAATAACAACGTCAATGTAGCAGTGAGAGATTACGATACATTTTCACCGGTCTAGCTTAAAGCATGTAGTTGTTGGGAATAGTTAGTCAAATTCCTTTCAACTCAAGATTTGCCACTCGGTACTTGCAGCTTACCTGATTGTTGGTTGTTCGAACACGCTGAACCTCTGCTTCCGTCTCTGCCATTAAAGAGCGAGCAAGTCTTAGCTCGGACTGTAGTTGATTCATCTACAATTCAAATAGTTTAATATCTCAGTTTCTGAAAGCTAAGATTATCACACTTCTCCGAGAAAATGCCAGAAAGTAAAGTCAAACGCTCACTATCAATGCTCGAAGAGGAACAACTTTACATGGAACAGAATAAAGAAAATGGAGTTTAAATACAAAAACTCACTGTCCCAAAGTGCATATCCAAAGATGTAAACCAAATTCATATATTACCGATATGTTACTTAGACTCAAGCATAAGCGTTGGACTCGGTCCTACGATCCGTCTGAACCAGTTGTCTAAGCGTTCATGTATTCAGAGTGTCAAAGCCCATACCCATGTCTGAAAATGTCTCGGACACGGGTATGAGGAACATCTACTTAGCACCATAAGATTGTAAGGTTTGCATGAACATAAGTTCAAACCAGATAGAACAGCATGGAAAAGGGGAAAAGGTGCATAAGAGAACAACAGATGATATGCAACAATAAGTTTAATTGTTCAAAAGAATATATCCACCATTGAAAAGGCAGATCTGTAAATTTCTGTGTCTCCAATATTAACTAGTGTACCTCAGCTGAAACTGTTCGCAATTCTTGATCACGAGCTGCTAATAGATGGGCAAGATCGACCTGAAAAAGAAGTCGAGAGTAACCATTATTTTGACCATTTTTTGGACAGTTATCCCAAAATTCAGCTGTAAAAAGAGATAATCACCTGAGGTGTGCTTCCATCATTAGATCCTTCGTATTTGCTTAAGCACTCTTGCAATCGGAGAACCTGCAGATAGAAACAAGTTACTTATATTACAGTATTCTGCTACGTTACTCAAAATGAACGAGGAAAACAACGATCATGAATGATAGGTATAAAATGATCCAAAATACCTCCTCACTCAGAAAATGAAGGTTTTCACGCTGATACTGCAGTAAAGCCATTTGCTGGTCAGAGAGTCGACCACCATCATGATACCTGGCACACAAATCAGAAACAAACATGGCCCATAAACAGTAATGATGCACAATTTCATATTAATCTCTGCCTTGGTTTCATGACAACTGAATCTGCAGCAACCATCATCAGGATATATAGAAACCAGCAAAGCTCCAGTGATGGCAATATTATACTATCTACCTAATTAAAGATCGATAGACAGAATTTCTTTCACGGTGAATCTTGAAAATATAGCTCAGATTGGATCGATAAAAATTTTTCCATTACCTCAAATCTTCCAAAGGACTTTGTGGTTGAAGGGGAGAATATAATGACTTCAAAACATCAGGCTGAGAATCCAATGAATTGTACTGGTGTACATAACCTACAATAACCACAAAAGTGCAGAAATACATTGGAGTCTAACTGAATAATTAAACTCCTCACGTGGTCCTACAAATGTATGTGAGCTTACCGATATACACACAAATAACAAAAGAAGAACATACTGCTTCAACCAGCATAATAATCCTGCAATCAAGTAGGAAACTGTCAACGATATGTAGTTTTGAATGAAAGGGAGAACTTGGAATGTTATTATAAGATATATTTCAATTGAAACTTTTGAATTAGCCCAACAATCCCAGCAATCAATAACATCATACGGCCTCGATGACAAATTCTAACATAAAACAAATTAGAATGAGCATCCAGAACTCGTAAATCACATACGTTTCAAGTGGCAAACATTTCAATCAACATGTTAGGATACAAAATCAATACTACTTTCTCAATCCTCGATAAAGGCTAAAAAATCAAAAAACTACTTGGAAAAAATCCTTAAACAAGCATAAGAAATATATCACAGGCTTAAAAGAAATGGAATTATCGCTGAGCCGTTGAATACCTGAGTATAGCTGAGGTGGAAAGAACACTAATGTAGGGTTGCCAGACCATGACAAGCATCATTGCAGCAGTTCCTAAAACAACAATAATGAAGATGTGACAACAAAAAACACCACTTTTATTATAAAATTACAACATAATTCCCAACCGAAAAGGTTCCATAGAGATAAGCCACTGTCGTTCATGTGGACAAAGGAAAAAATACTCACCATAAGCGGTGATGGCAAATGGTAGACGAACAATATGCTTCAACTTCTGACTGAAACTATAATAACCCTAGGGAACACAAAAACATTTAATGTCTTCAATCAGGATTTAAATATCACTTAGGAAACCACCAGGTAGGAGTAATCAGTAAAGTTACTTGTAAACGTATCTTCTGGACTTGATAAACATGGTATTGCTTAAAAATGCCTGTAAAAGTCGAACAAGAACTTAAAACTTAGCGGTGCGCTAAAATCTATAAAAAATCCTAGTTATAGAACCACATTCCTTCTATATCAAACTAAGATATAAAGAAATATCGTATTCAAATCTATAACTTAAAGCACCCATGGATGTTAGAGATCTAGAACAACATCTTTTCATTCAATAAATACAAGATAAGACCTGGCAAAGATACCTGTGACTACTAAAAGAACAACATCGCAACTACAAAGCAGCGGTAACATCAAATTCCCAATAGGCCGAAATATCCAAGGAGCTGCTGCAGCCAATATTGCATAACCTGCCTAAAAATATGAAAAACAATCAGAGTTTGCCTAATCACAGATTGAGACTTTCATTATTTGATAGAAAATAATAATGAACTTTCAACTTGCCAGTATGAAACAGTAAAAAACACCCCCAACGATACTCCTTGGTTTCCGGTGACCAAATAATGGAGCTTCGTGAAGTATATCAAGGAACCTACAAATGACTTAAAATTTGAAATTTAGCCATCACTCATTTGAGTAAAAAATTTGCTAAGATCAAATTGGATTATCAAATTTTGATTCGTACAGTGAAGAAGTGCGAAATTCTATCCCAAAATTTACATTAAACATGCGTAATTATCGAATACTTTTATACTGATTGAAGGAACAAAACTTAAAATTCTTCAGGTAGCAGAATTGTCCGAGAAAATGGAGGTAGCTGATGACGGGGAAAACGATGAAAAATGAAATTGGAAAAATGAAAGTGAAGGATTGAAAGCTTACATAGCATCTTCTTGGGGAGATGCAGGATTGGAAGCAGCGTTCCTCTCATTAGACATCTTCCACCACTTGTCTGAAAAAAGGTTTCAACTTTATTCAAATTACCCAGTTCTCAGTGAAAGAAATCTGGATTGATACAGATTTCATATAGTATAAGCAGTGATTTTCTTGGTTCTGTTCTTTTCTTTGGGATGGGGTCAAGGCTCAGTGCTTCAACAAAAGTTCTTCGCTTATTGTAGGTGGTGGTGGTGTTTTTTTTTTGTTTTTTCCGATGAAAATGTCAAATGGAAATGGCAGCCTACAGGCCCAATAGCAATAGTTTTATATTGCTGGTTAAGCATGGACCAAATAGCCTCAATGGGTCTGTATTTAGAAGGGTAAACTACATTCCACTTTTGGTATTAAATTTGATATTGCTTTAATTTTAATACTAAAATTTAATTTTTAGTTTAATGTAAATTGTGAATCTTTAAATTATTAATATTTGAATTATTTAATAGTTTGATGTTGATTTGAAACTTTAGTTTATGTATATATAATCTTATTAGATTTTAAGATAATTTAATTTTAGAAACTATATTTTAATTTATGTATTAATTTAGTTGTTTTTGGATAATCGTTGTTGTTGTCAATTAATCTTCGATCTTCATTCATGATAAGATCAATACTAAAACGTTCATATTTAATTTCTCTCTTTTCCTCATATTGATTTTCTATGAAATCCAATCAAAATCAATAAAAAAATAAGGGTATAAATTAATAGAGCGTTCAATGAATTATTTGTGAATCGGTCGTATTATGTTCGTTTATGTTCATTTATTAAGTTAAATAAACGAGTATGTACAACTTTTTTATGTTCATTTAATAAACTAAGAGATTTGTTCGGTTTGTTTATGTTCATGAACAAACTTGTTTATTGACTCATTTACTTAAGTTTTGTTTTTTACATTTTAAATATTGATAACAGTAGAGATTAAATTAAACATCAGGTGTATTTTAGAGTTTTAAACTGTGGAGTCTTAGGAACTTAAAGACTAGCGTCTTAATTTCACCATTTTTCTTTGGGTTACAAATAAAAGGATAAAAAGATAATGTTAGTTGTTGAACATTAAACGGATATGTTCACGAACACAAACACAATACTGGAATTTTAAACGAACCGAACACGAACACCTTTAAAAATAAGTAAACAAACACGAACACAACTTTATTCATTCAAACTTGGTTCATTTACACCCTTAATAGAAAAATGCATCTAATAATTTGATTTGAGAATTTGAGATCTTTTAGTGTATTTTTACAAATTTTTGAATGATAAGAAGCCTTCTTTTGAGAAAACATTCAATATGCTTCGAAAATAATCTTATTGGATGACCTTCAGATGAGATCTAAGCTTTAGAATGTCAACCACTCGTACTTTTATATGATTTTTTTTTATCAATTTTAAATAAATTTCATAGGAACACAATTAAAAAATGAGTAAAATATCAATGTTTTGATACATAAATGATATAACTTATACATCGATTATTTATAGTTATTGCAAGGTGGAGGGGGCATCTACTGATTTCGTTCAGATGACAAATTCTGGAAGTGTGTCCAGTCAGGGATGGACTGAGGCGGGAGGGTGGAATAATTTTTACTATGAAAATTTGAAATTATTATATATTTTAGATTTTTATCTATTTGTTTTCAATTAAAAATTTAAAATTTTATAAGTTCGTCTATTCTTAAAATTCTAAAAATGTCTTTTTTCTAACATAAAATTTTGTGTTCGTGTACGTGCCTAGTGTCGTAAGTTTTAATGTTTATTGATTGGTTTGGAAAAGTTGGTGATATGCTTTCTGCTAAATCAGTGTATGAGAAGTTGGTTTCTTTTGGTTGCTTTGTCGACATTGTTAGCTTCATCTTCCCTAATCAGAGATAAATATCCCAATCAATATTTATAACATACTTATGATTATATAAAGTGTTCCATTTCACCCATACCTCAGTGTGAAAAAAACATTATTTATTTATTTTAAATAAAAAAATAAAAAGAATCTTAACTTTATATTTTAAAATAAACACTAGTAAAATATTATACCACACCGTCCACGTGAAAGAGTAAGACCATTGTGGTTTCTTTTTTTACAAAGCACGTGATGATTTGGATAATAGCTGTACATGATGGGGTTATGATCCAATCATTCATCAAATTATTAATAAAATATAAAAAATTAAATATTTGAAAGAATGCAATTATCCCTCAACTCCCCTCTATTCATGAATGGTCCTAGTCATAGTAGATAACATCATATTTTATTTGATATACAAAATATCTATTAAGCAAAGACAAAAGAAAACTCAAACAACTGGACATATTTGATTGCTTTAATGAAATAAAAGATAGGACTGGGACTGGGACTGGGACTGGGAAATATACACGCAGGGCACAGAGCCTTGGTCACGAGACTGTCAACATTAAAGAGTGGACACTAATCCACATTTTTAGATTCCTTGGTCCTAGAAAAATAAATCCACTACAAGATAGACAGTAATGATAATAAAAGGAATCATTGCGTTGTAAAAAACATTATTTATCTTAAAAATAATTTTATTTTGTCCAACGTGATGGGATTGGGTCTTCCTAATCCAGAAGGTCGTCAAATGTATGGAAAACAAGATGGGTGCTTTTTGTTTCGGCAAACGGACAGGACGTACGCGTTCAAGAGACAAAACTCTCCAGCCTGGAGGGTTTCAATTTCCTCTACATTGAATCCAAAGCTCTCACTGGTAATCAGTCGGGAAACAGCAGCGCCATTAAAAGGATTTGACTTTGATTCTGTTGGGTTTTCATAGTTTTCACACGCTGAGTTTTGGATGATTTTGATTCCATAGCATCAATCAATTAAGCATATAATGTAATGTATCGAATATAAAATCATATATGAATCATGGAATTTATTATGAAAATTACATTATTGACCATTGACTTTGGTAAGCTGAGGTGACGACATGACGAATAATGGGCTCAAACCACTCACCTACTCCCCCCATCGACATTTTTGCATCATTTTCATGCTTTTGATAAAGAAAATAAGACCCACCCCCGTCTTAATTAAGCATAGTCCCTCTCATCTAATCACCATGCATAGTTTTTGCGATAGTATGTTTTGAATTTCAACTTGGTCAAGATTCCACCAAACCTTTTCGAATATAATTAGTGATGGATTTAGAATAAGGATGGAGATATATATTATAAATAATAATAATTCTACTTCTGTTTTTCAACAAATTTATCCTTTTAAATCAAAATTTTAACTGATATTTAAAAATAATTAAATAGAAATATATAGTCTCAAAATAATTGAAAAATATCATTATCGTTTTGAACAAAGAAATATTCAAAATTTAAGTCGAAAAAGATTACTTGATCTCATCTAAACTTATATAAAAAGATCACATCTCCCCCACCAGCATTGCGGCCACTATTTTGTATGGTATGTGCGGAAAGGTCGACTTCAAAGGAAAAGTCCACACAGTTCACGCGGTTGTGTGATGATGCATTACAAAATCACTGTTGGCCATTTCCAAACAAAATATAATTTCAATACTATTCTAGAAGATGCATGACTATAATATACCTACACCCATACCTTCTATTACAAAGTCCCAACTAACCCACGTTTCAAATTTCATCTAAAAACTATTATTTTAATACTTAAATCGAATCGAATAAATTTTATTTATTATAAAAATAATCTTAATTTAAATTTAAAAACATTAATATTATCAAATTGCACCAAAAATTATTATAATCAGAAATCTCTACTGTGTATGTTGGCAGCCTCGTCGTTTTTGTGATGCACTAGCACCACCCTTTGTGGACTTATGGACTCAATTCCCCAATATAATAATCTCTTTAACCCTCTCTCTCTCTCTATCTATATAATTAATATATACTAATGCAACTTATAAACACGTGTGGAACTTGGAAGAATTCCAAATGTTTATCAGAATGATCTGAAACAATCAAAGCGTGTCTTGTTTGTTGAGTTTTCAGACCAGTTTTCGTTTGTTGGTAATTTGGTCTATCAAAACCTCATTATAAGCGAAACCCAATTATCGTATAACAATATTCTTATAATTCAGACCAAAAAAGAAATCAAAAAAATGACAGTGATGAAGCTTAGCTGGAGATCCATTATCCCAAGATGTTCAAAGGGTATTGAGAATGAGAAACCAGAAGAACCCAAGCCAAAGAAAGAAGATTCAAAGCACGGTTCTTTCGGCAGGCTTGCAATGTTAGATCTAAGCTATCCAGGCTCGATTCTATCCGAGGATCTTTCCATGTCGCTAGTCGGCTCCAATCTCAATGTCTTTACGCTCGAGGAGCTAAAGGTGATAACACAGTGCTTTTCATCGGCTAATTTTCTCGGCGAAGGTGGGTTCGGTCCTGTTCATAAAGGGTTCATTGATGATAAGCTTAGGCCTGGTTTAGAAGCTCAGCCTGTTGCTGTTAAACTCCTGGATTTAGAAGGCTGTCAAGGACACAGAGAGTGGCTGGTTAGTAAATTTGTGTGTTCGTGTTTTAATGAATTTCCCATTTGTTTGTTTTTTGTTTTTCAACGGTTGAAGGATTGAGAATTTGTTTGATTAATTGTCAGACCGAAGTGGTGTTTCTTGCACAATTGAGCCATCCACATCTGGTGAAACTGATTGGATATTGTTGTGAAGAAGAACATAGGCTCCTTGTCTATGAATATATGCCAAGGGGAAGCCTTGAAAACCAACTCTTTAGAAGTATGTTCTGTCTCTAAATTTACTTTCTTTTTATTTTATTTTGTTTTTTGTTTATTAAATTAATTCCCAAACTGTGTTGCAGAGTATTCAGTGCCTCTTCCATGGTCGACAAGGATGAAAATAGCTCTTGGAGCTGCAAAGGGACTTGCATATCTCCATGAATCTGAAAAACAAGTCATATACAGAGATTTCAAAGCTTCAAACATCTTGTTGGACTCAGTGAGTTCTTGTCTCGTTTCAGAACCGAAAAATCGGACTTTCACTTTCCTCATTTACTAACATGTTTTTTTTTCAGGATTACTCTGCTAAACTTTCGGATTTCGGCTTAGCAAAAGATGGCCCCGAAGAGGATAAATCCCATGTCTCAACCAGGGTAATGGGGACTCAAGGTTATGCTGCTCCTGAATATATCATGACAGGTTCGAAAATTTCTATTGGTATTCATGTTTTGATTCTGTTTTTGATGTTTAGATTGTCGGAAAACTGATTGTTACCTGTTGTTGTTTAGGTCACTTGACAGCAATGAGTGATGTTTATAGCTTCGGAGTTGTACTTTTGGAGCTGCTAACAGGGAGGCGATCTTTAGACAAGAGTCGGTCTCCGAGAGAACATAACTTAGCAGAGTGGGCTCGGCCGATGTTAAATGAACCTAGGAGGCTCAGTCGGATAATGGACCCTAAGCTCGAAGGGCGATACTCGGAAACCGGTGCTCGAAAGGCGGCTGCATTGGCTTACCAAAGCCTTAGCCACCGGCCTAAACAAAGACCCAAAATGAGCGAAGTGGTTAAGATTTTGGAGCCACTTCTGGACTATGAGGACACCTCGGTTGCTACCTTTGTTTACACGGTTCCAACCCAAAGTGGTTTGCCACCAAAGGAGGACAAGGACACCAAGGAACGTGAACCTAAAGCCGAGTTAAAGAAAGAGAATGGACATCATCGTCAAAGAAACCACAGAACCCGCCACGAACGTATCCATCGGAACAAATCATCGAGTATGTCTTCAGTTCACTCGGACGATGCCCCAAAACAAAATACTGAAAACGGATCGAATTCTCCTTTGCACCATAAGTCTAGGGAAGAACACAATGTAGAATAGGGGGAACCCTAATTCACATTTGTAAATATTGCCTTGGGATTTTCCACACTTCGATAAATGTTGAAAGCGTAAGTTCCTTTTGAGAGCAAAGATGTTTCAATTTCAAGAATTTTTGTTTTTATTTTTGGAATAAAATAATTAGAAGTAAGCTCGATCAAGTTAAAAGAGTATTATGCGCAAAAAGAAATTCAATTATTGTTGTTTATTTCATCCTAAGATTAGAATGTAAAATCTTACATAAATTAATATTTAATGGAACCTATAAAATAATAAATATTATTTTCCAATCCTTTATAAAATATTTCTATAATAATTTTTTATCTTTATTCAATCTAATAATTAATTAATTAATTTAAATATTATAAAAATATTACTATATTATTATTATTACGAGCCTAAAAAATACTAGTAGTAACTACTATGAATTAAATAAAAAGCTAAATTATTTTAATTTGTCTTATTGTGAATGCTAAAAATAGGGAGGGAAGTAACAAGAAGAACAAACTCTGAGGGGAATACTCCAATTCCGACACAGTAATGTCTGTAAAAGCTCATCCAATATTAGCCGTTAGCGGGTGAATGGGCTTCACATTGCATTTTTCAGCACACGGGGTTTGAACACAATCATCACACTTTGTCTTCCTAACGCCCACCTTGTAAGGGTACGTCTTACATTTTTTTTTTAAATAAAATTTGGAAAAATAATAGTTTTAGTTTATTTTTATAAAAATATCTTTTATATAAAACTATTGAAAACGTCATTATTTGATTTATATATTATTTCATTTACTTTTTAAAATAAATATTTAACTCCCTACACACTTTCTTGTAATAGTATCAAATACTTCAATTAATAAACACTTTATATAATACTATTTATTTTATACATTTAAGGATTTATTTTCATTAAAAAATAATTAATTTAAGAAATTGTTTTTAAAATTATTCATTTTGGACAATCTTTGACCAAAATAGGAATGTAGATATGATCTCGTTACTGATTTTTTCACATGTTTATCAGAAAAAAGTCTACGTTCTTTGAATATAAAATCGAAATTCTCTGTCATTTGACATGTTTTCTTCTACTCATATAGCACGTTTCTCTGTATTTTGACACGTTTTTTGTTTTTGTTTATGGATCCGACTACACAAACTACTCAGGCAAACCTAAGTTTGGAGGAGGAAGATGATGTGATTACTGTGGAATCTCCAAACAAGAACCTTGGTTTGTCTTTTACAAACTCTTAGTGGGGACGTTTCTCACGACAAGTGTTATCCATTTTCAGGCTATGCGCACAACTCCGGTGTCTGTTTGGCGCCCTCTTGGTGGAATAGCCATAACTGATGTAGGTGAAGGACTCTTTAGGCTTTTTCATGAAGTTGATATGGGCAGGAGGACCATGGAATTTTAACTCTCACATATTGATCCTTTATCGTCTAAAAGCAGGTGAGGATCCAGCGAAAGTTCCTTTGGATAATGTTGATATATGCGCAGGTTCATGATGTTCCCCCAGGTTTTGTTTCGACTTCGGTTGCTCAAATTTTAGGAAATTTCATTGGTGTTTTTCAAGAATATGACTCCTCTGCTGTTAATATGAATTATAAAGGAATTATGCGTATCAAAGTTCGACTGGATATTCGAAAGCCTTCGAAACGTCGAAAGAGACTTGCCACTTTAGGAGGTCCATCACATTACGTACGATTTGCGTAATAAAAAATACATATTTTTTGTTTCATTTGTGGAAGAATGGGTCATGGGGAGAGTTTTTGTCCAGTTCGATTGACAACGGATAAAACGAAGATTGTTTTCGGACGGGATGTTAGCCTCCGTGCTCCTCCTCGTCGGGCGGCGGCGCAGAAGTGCAGATGGTTGAGAGGAAGGAAACGATGATAACCAAAATCAGCGGGATTCTATTCCGCAATCTCAGGAGATGAGGGTGTCAAATGTTAAACACTTGCCTTCGATGGTAACAGAAGATCCCAAAATTCAAGGAGAAACTAGTGCCAATCCTGCTGTTTCCTTACATTCACAAATGTCATTAACGGGAACAAAAAATGTCAAAGCTGCAATTAATGAACCTTATGTGAGGGCCCAAATGCTGGAAGGAATTAGTGGCCCTGGATGTAGAGATGACAAATGTTGGGGAAGAAAATCCAGTTACTTATGCGGATGGGGCAAAACGTCTTAGAATTCAAAACTCTTCATCGGGAGTTTCTAATGCTGATTCAACTGATGTTTCTATTTCTCTATCGGCCGGCCTTGTTAATCAGGCCCGCCGTTCACAATGAAACTTCTAAGCTGGAATGTCCGGGGCTTGGGAAAGTTTCGGACTGTACGACGTCTCCGATATCTGCTGAGAGACTTAAACCCCTCTGTAAATTTCCAGATCGAAACTAAATTACAGAGTACGAGAATGAGTAGAGTTCGTCAAAGTGTGGTTTTGTAAATGTGATTGGTGTGGGTTCAAATAGGCGTGCTTCCTGGCAATTAAATGATTCTCCTTCGACTCCTTGGTTTGTGATGGGAGATTTTAATGAGATTGATTTTTCTCATGAAAAGCAAGGGGGGTTGCCAAGGAGTGAGCGCGATACTAACAGATTGTGACTTCGAAGATTTGGGTTATCCTGGCCAGTGGTTTGCCTGGGAACGCGGCAGACTGGAAACGAATAATATTTTGGAGCGTCTTGATCGTGGGGTTGCAAATACAAACTGGTGGGAGCTTTTTCCCAATTTTAGGCTTGGACATTTACCCACATCTTTTTTGGATTTGGATCACTGTCCGATCCTTCTCTCTACGGACGTTGAGGCATTTCGAACTATGAGAATGTGGCATTTACGATTTGAGGCCTCTTGGCTTTTAGAAGATTCGTGCGAGGCAGAGGTTAAACGTCTTTGGAGTTCTTCTAGAGGTACTGTTCCTACTCGTTTAAAAGAAGTAAGCACTGGCCTGGAAGTGTGGTTCAAACGTATAACGCGTGAGAAGAAAATCTCAATGAAAGATTTATGTAAAAGACTTGAAAAATTAAATGCATCTGATCTCTCGGATGATGTGCTTGGAGAAATCACTCAAGTTAAATTGGCTATGAACATTGAAGCTGACCGAGAAGAACTCTATTGGAAGCAAAGAGCAAGGGCCAACTGGCTCCAACATGGAGATCCAAACACAGGCTTTTTTCACAGGTATGCTTTTCAACGTAGACGATCAAAAAGAATTTCAGCCCTTGCTAATGAAGCTGGAATTGTCTACGCAATGTCCTGCTTTTTGCTTCAAAGTTCTTTTTGTGCAGATTTGGAGTCTTTGTTCGCCAAGTTTTGGTGGCATCACTCGTACAGTAGAAAAGGAATTCACTGGTGCACCTGGAAGTCTATGTGATTTCCTAAGGAAAATGGTGGAATGGGTTTTCGTGACCTTGGTAAATTTAACATTGCTTTGTTAGCACGACAGGGATGGCGCTTAATTACTGATCCAGAATCTCTAATGGAGAACAATAGTAAGAATCATAATAATGAAATTGCAATCACTATATGGGCCATATGGTTTGCTAGAAATAAGCTGATCTAAGAGAGCACGAATCAAGGAATAGAGGAGGTGGTTACCTTCATTCGAAGCTATGTAAGAGAAATTGGGTCACTTTCTCGTCGCTTCCATCACTCAAAGGTGCATGAGAATTCTGTCTGGATGCCCCCCACTGATTCCGTAGTAAAGGTGAATGTCGATGCCAGCTTCTCTTCTGCATGTACCTCATCTTGCTCCGGCTTCATGGTTCGTGACAGTGCTGGGTTGATTATGGCTTCTGGTTTTCGCCTCAACAAAAACCTGCAGAGTGTGTTTGCGGCAAAGGCTTTGGCGGTGGTCCAAGGTTTACGTTTTGCTCTCTATCTGGGTTTCCAAGATATTGTGTTAGAAGGAGATTAAACGCCAATGACATCTCATTGATTCGTCCTTTTACCTGTCATGCAAAAGCTTTGGCAAGCCATTTTCGCTCTTGTACCTTCAGATTTACACCCAGAGGAGGTAATTCAGCTGCTGCGAAGGGAAGAAGTGTACCGAAGACAAATTCTGGATTGAAGATGTTCCAATGGATGTTCTTGTTGTCGCTGATGAGGATAGGCGTCATATTGACTCACCATAATTTCTGGGTTACCATCCTCTGTTTTTCTGGGCTTGTTTTGCTGTGAATGCCCGATCCCTTCCTCGTTCTGGTCTCCACCGTCCTTTTGGCTGTTTGCTCGAGGAAGCTGAATTGTCTGAGCACATGTCTGTTTTTGCTTTAATTTGTTTTGTGGTCTTTAACTTGCTTTATGTTTTGTTTTTAGAGAAAATAAGACCGAAAATGACTTATAATATATGATTTTAACTAAATTTTTTTATATTTGTGAAAATGATCAACAAATTCTCAACGTGATCTCGAATTCGCAACGCGAACTCTAAATTCGTAACTCAGTTTCCAAATTCGCAACGCGAATTTCTTTCTCGCAACGCGATTTCCAAATTCGCAACACGGAATTTCAATTAGCAACTCAATTTCTTTTTCGCAACGCGAATTTCTTTTTCGCAACACAAGTTTCCTTTTCGCAACAAGATTTTCTAAATCGTAACACGAATTTTGTTTCTGCAACTCGATTTTCGAATTAGCAACAACTTTTATTTTCGCAACACAAATGTTTTAGGTACATAAACTACGAAGCAGCAACAACTCATAATTTAAATCCCTAAATCGCAACTCATTCCATCTTCATCTATTACTCTCTCCGGCGACATCCGTTCCTATATCCAACGACATCCTTCCCCATCTCTATTTTTTTTTACATAATTTTATTTCTATATAATTTTTCAATGATTTCTCTCCCAAATTATCAACTATCAACTTAATAAAGGTATATTTTTATCTAAGTTAGTGATGATATCTAGTTTATAGCTCGTTTGTTTAGTAAATTAATTTACAATTTGTAGAATGAAATCATCTAATGTTGATCATGTTTGGATAGATTTGTGTTTTGGAGGGTCATGGGAGAATGTTCACGGTGTTTTACAATATATGTCTTTACCCATGAATCTTCAACTAAAATTGTCATTAAAAAAGTTAACTTATGAAACTCTAATGTTATGTGCCGCAAAGAAATTGAATTTAGAGCCCCTAAGTGGATTTAGGCTATCTTATCAGAGAAAATGTAAAGTTTATTTGTTAATCGACAATAAAGATGTTGAACGATTCATTGCTTACATTAATATTCCGCAAGAAGATGATGTTACATTGTATGTTGTTGAACCTAGAATTAGTGAAGTTGGGTCAGTAGCGGGTAGTAATCAACTAAGTTCTTCAACCCCAGTTTATGGTGCTCACAATGTACAACGTTGTTTTCAACCTCAAAATTTAATGGTTCCACCACAATTTCATCACCAAGAAAATTTTGTTTCACCACATTTCCAATACCAAACACAATATCAAACACAATCTCAAAACCCACAACATTTCCCTAATCCAAATCTCAATCAACTTTCAGCACCAAATTCCGATTTTCGTATTAACCAGTTAGACGACGATGAGCCAACAGAAAAAATTGTGAGTACTAGTCAGTATTCGAAATTTGATCTTGGTCAATACCCGGACTTTGATCTTGGTCAATACTCGGATTTTGATTATGTTTCAGAAAAAGAAACAGACCCTGCGTGTAATGATTTTGATATTGGTCAATACCCGAATTTTGATGATGAAACAGCCGCTGCCGAGGAAGATGTTGTTGATGATAATGAGGAGGAAGTTACGACTGTGAATGAACATGTTGAACATCCATTATGTAATTCATATAACCCTGAAGAATAAAAAGAAGAATAAGAAGTCTCCAAAGAAAAAAGAAGAAGAAAATACCACGGGAGTATAACTGAAATATGCTAGAATTACTTCAGATACCGGAAGAAGAGTTGGTAAAGATAGCAGTTGATTGTTACACAAAAGTTATGATTGTTTTGATACAAAGAAGACTTGAAGATAACTTTGTATACAAAATGTGTGGAAGATGGCTATCAACTAAAAGTTAACAAATTAAGCAAATATCGTTTCGAAACAAAGTGTATGATTGACAAAAAGCTGTACGTGGAGTATGATTGTAAAGAGGATAAAAGATTGCGAAATGTTTCAAGTTAGAACTTTTATTGATAAACATACATATTCAAGAACCCAAATTTTTCCTCACCATAGACAAGCAAACAAAAAGGTGTTGGGTGGTTTTCTGGCTGAGTTAATGTTTTTGAATGGCATGGTATATCGGGGACATGAAATTATGATTGACATGAATGCTTGGTTCAATATTAGTATCTCATATTCTCAAGCTTGGAGAGCCAAATGTTATGCCTTGGAATTGTTGAGGGGGTCGCCAGAAGCATCGTTTGCCCAACTGCCGGCTTATTGTCACAATTTAAAGCTAAAAAATCATGGGTCGGTAACTCATATCAAAACAGATAGAGATGGACGCTTTGAGTTACTGTTTATCGCCATTGGTGCTGCGGTTAGTAAATCAATATAATTTTGTTAACTCATTTTTGTTAGTTACATGCATTTCACATTTAAATAATTATATTTCTTGTGTATATTATTTGTTGCATGCGCCCAATTATTATAGTTCACGAAGCACATTTGAAAGGTCGATACCTTAGAGTAAACTTATTAACAGTAGTCATGGATGCTAACAATGGGATACTGCCAATAGCTTATGGGGTTGACAAATCTGAAACCTCTTATTCATGGACATGGTTTATGGGCCATATTAGAGATTGCATAGGTCCTATTAGCAATATGATAATCATATCTGATAGGGCAAACTCAATTGACAACGCTGTTAAAAGGTGTTTCCAGATGCTTTTCATGAACTTTGTGGTGTTCATTTGTACAGAAATCTAAAATCAATGTCTGCTGGTATAAAAAATCACAAATGGACATACTGGAAGACTGTAAAATCTTATCAGGAAGTGGATTTTAATAAGCATATAAATTGTTTAAGACGTGTTTTGCCTCAATGTGCTCAAACACTAGAAGATGTCGGGTTTGAAAGATGGTCAAGAGTACATCAACTTGGAGCAAGATATGGTTTCATGACGTCTAATAGTGCAGAATCAATCAACGCTATAAGTCGTCATTCCCGAAAATTACCCATTACTATGCTAATAGAGTTTTTTCGAGCCTCTATTCAACAGTGGTACTACAAGAAAAGAAACCATGCATGTATTATTTCTTTAAATTCGTAACTTATCATATTTAATATATTTTACCAAGTATTATTTATTTAAATTTACAGGAACATTGGAACGTCGTGTTACACCATGGACTGAAAAAAAGATAACGAAACGTGTTGTGAAGTCAACGTCATGGAGAGTTGAACCATGTTCAAACACTTTGTTTGAAGTATTGGATAATAACTTAAATGGGCTTGTCGATCTAAATACAAAGACGTATAGTTGTATGAAATGGAAAACATATGGTTATCCGTGTGGCCATGTTATAAAAGTTGCTCTTCATCTAAACCAAGATGATTCAAGAGCATACGCTATGTATTGCTACACTACAGAAGTATATCGATAGACTTATGCCGAGATTGTCTACCCTATTCCACATCCTTCTGAGTGGGACATACCAGATAACTTACAAACAGTTTTGCCACCAGTCATGGACAACAGGCTACCTGGCCGACCAAAAAATCACGATCGTATGCCGTCTAAGGGTGAAGAGAAGAGGATATCAACATGTAGTCGGTGCAAGGAAAGTGGTCATACAAGGTTGACATGTGGATCACCAGTGCCATCACAATCATCTTTTCCTCTACCAAAATATGGATCCTCATCAAAATCCAAAGCTCATAAGGTGCCAAGCAAAAGGAAATCAAAATCAAAATCTCAATCACAACCGGCTTCACCTTTTGGGACTTATTAACTTAGGTGATTTTTAAATGCAAACATTGTATTATGTGTATTTTATGTGTGAATGCATACATTTTCAGTTAGACATGCATTAGTAACTTGAGTTTGAACATTGCTATGATATGTTCAGTTGTTATCACTTATCAGATTGTTGTCTGTTATCTTTTTGAAGGTGTTTTCCTTGAATTCGCAACGTAAAAATCGCAACGCGAATTTGACTTTCGCAACAATCGCAATGCGAATTTGACTTTCGCATTACGAATTTAATTTTCGCGTTGCGAAAGTGTACATTCAACAGGTCTTTTTTGCCTTCAACAAAATACAGATTGAAAATTAAACAACAAATCAATTAAACAACATTGTAAATGAGTTGATATATATATGCAAAACATTTGTTCACAATATATCCAAATGCTCCTAACAATAGGGAGCTTACATCCAAATACATCAATTTGTTCACGCAGCTCACTTCAGGATTAACCTGGAGAAACGTTATGGCCATGAGATTTTCTACACATCTAAAACAACAAACAGCAAATTATTGAATTATATATTAACAACACTTGCTCAAACTTACCAATAACAAATAGTTGTTTATGCATACTTTCAGCACGCGGATGAAGGTAGGCAACGTCTCGAATATATCACTCTAGTCATAAAATGTCGAAACCACAACCCTACTACACCTCTATCTCTATCTGTGGGAGGTAGAAACTGTTTACCTCCTGTCGTAAAACGTTCCAAGTACATGCATACAAGAGGACCACAATCCCCTCTGGCTCCCGCAGTTTGTTGTGGCGTTGTCTCGTCTCTCATCATTGTAATTTTGAACTTTTTGGCTTCTTGTTTCAAGAATTAGTCCAATAATCAATCACATCCAAGTATTTAGCCAAATGAGTGCTCCATCCCTTACAAATAATATCTTTCAAATCAGACAATGGTATGTAATTCAACATGCTGTCATATACTATTGTCTTCAGAGATGGGAGCTGAAGCTCGACGAGAAGCCAATGACGACGTTCCATAACAGGGATAAACACCTGCAATCATAAATAATATTTCAATTGTGCACATCAAATAAAATTTATGAACACCTTTAAAATATTCAAAAATAAATACTAACCTTATCGACCTCCCACCACGCAGGATAAAGGATAACTTTTCCATTACCCAACGCATAATAGTTCATCGTGTCTTTTTTATTTTCTTCAATTTCCCTATAATCAGAAGACGTGACACCCATGCATCAATATGTTGTTTTATAAAAAAATACATAAATTAGTGAATTTAATAATTTTTTTTTTAAAATAATCAAAATGCAATATAAGAAGAATATAAGACTTACCCCCCATTCGAAATAGCCATTCTCTTCAACCCCTAATAAAACACCCCACCAAGATCGATCAAGAAACAAATGCATACTATCGTCGATTTTGCATATGTCAGCGCAACACCCCTGGCTCCGCTCATGTAGATAAAAATCAACTACGGTCTTAGCCCAAAGGGTATTATCCATAATTGTGTCCGGTAGTGTTCTCCTATCCTGTTGAGGAATGGTACTGGCCGATAACTCATACGAAATCCAACTCTCATCCATCATACAAGGTACGTGAGGGGGTTTATCAATATGTCGACATAGTATGCCATGTGAATCGGGCTCTTGAACGGTGGGAGGTACTTCTTGAACAATGAGAGGGGCTTCTTGAACGACGAGAGAGGTCTCTTGAATGATGGGAGGGGCCTCTTGAACGATAGGAAGGGCCTCTTGAACGATGACAGGTGAATCAGGCTTCTTCTTATGGAGTCTTGGATATAATGGGGTGAAAGGAGACGTAATGGTACGTGCACGTCGTCTGATGCGTGAACCCCGTCATGCAAGTAAAACCCTACGTAAAGCATCTACCTTATCAGGCCGCTAAAATAAATTAATACATAAATCAATAAATAAATAATAAATAATGCCGAAAAAAGTTATTTGTATTTTTAGTATAGTATTAAACAAACTTACCTCATTGCGTATAATATGAACCTCATTCTGTAACGATGAAACAATTTCACGTAGAGCGGCTACCTCATCACGTAAAGCACCATTGTCTTCGCGTCAAACATCTACCTCACCACGTAAAGACCGTACCTCATCACGCCATGCACCATTGTCGTCACGTAAAGTACCGACCTCATCACGTAACTCCCTTAACTCATCCCGTGGAGGTAGAGAACGGGGAGATAAATGTCGTGGCATCTTTTTCGATCGCCTATCATGAGGTGATGATGGAGAAGAGGCTCGATGATGTGATGGTGGAGAAGAGGCTCGATGATGTGATGGAATAGGTGATGGCTCTCAGTGTGGAGATGTATAATTGGCTCAATCAGGTGATGGCTCTCGAAGTGGAGGGTGTTCATCATCGGTTCCATAAAAAACGCTTACTAGCTTGCCACCAATCAGTGGCAAGCTCAGCCTCTGTAATTGATAGTTTGCCTCCTAACAATATAAAAGCTCAAACAAAGTCAAACGTCTACTAGTAATAACTTGTTTATATATGGTAGTATTTGTGATAACTTACATCGTTCATCGTCGTATATGGTAGTAAATCTTCCCAATCCAACAGCCGAATCCTTCTCCAGGTAATAGTCCTAGGAATATCATTTGATTTTTTGATTGCATATGTCTGCATGCCGGGAAAAGCCTCAAATATCCAAATCTACAAACAATATAATACACAAACATTAATTTTAGTAATTGTTAAATTTAATTATAATTTTGGAAACATTATATAGAAATGTTTGCATTAAAGACCTAAATAAAGCCTATCAAAGTGTATTTGGAACCATGGACATGCAAACTACGACGGTCCTCAAAGGCAGACGACAACTTTTTTCCAGGTAGCTTTCCATAGATATGAACCCCACGGAAACACGTTTCATGCATTTAGGTCATCTACCAATAATATTAGGTCATCAGAAATAGGTTGTCTAACCTCTTTGCCTAAAAAGCTGGCATTCAAAAGTAATAAAAGGCATACTCAGACAACATCAAGGTCATCCATCTGAGTAAAACCATCTTTAAGAAGTAATCTTTTCAAATCATCGACGTGTAAACTGGGCTTCGCCTTTGCCAGCTCAGGAAAAACCCAAAATAACCATGATGGGCGGGCGATATGACTAGTGTATCGACCTACTTCATCATGTCCGAAACGTAGACCAATGATTAAGCAAAACTCCTCCTGCCCAAAACAAGTATACGTCGGTGGAAAATGAAACCATATCTCTTCATCACCACGTTGTATCCTCTCGGGTAGATCGTTAGTCATGATCCGAAGAAACAAATGGGTCAACATAGCATCTCCACCTGGATGTTGTACTTTCAGCCATGGCCCGAAGCAAGTATCCTCAAACAATTTTCTTTGTACAGGTGTAAGTATCGACGCAATTGTAGTGGCTAGGCTTAATTTATTCCTTAAAGTCAATGAAGCCGAAAAAAATTCCTAACAAAAACAATAATAACATACCAAGTTAGATATACAAAAAACATACACTATAAACAGACATGATATTAAACACTGAAAACAAAGCCAAATATGTTTCAAACTAGCACGGTATTCACCCAAGTCATTATTCTATCATAGTTCACAAAATGCATCAGATAAAATTCCAGAAGCAAGCACTTATATAAACATTTAAAAGGACAACATATAGGTTTAGTGCAAGTTCAAGGACAACATAAAGAGTAGTAGTTTATTTTTTAAACTTAAATTCGCAACACTGTGAAGTTAATATTTGTCTTTGTTTTTTTTGAAGTAATACAATTCATTCAAGTTTCAATTTGCAGATGAAGAGTAGTTTCTGAAACTTAAATTCGCAACGCGAAAATGAAAATCACAACAAAAAAACAAAGATAAACTACTTCACAGAGTTAAATACTAAACAGTTTAGCAGTATTAGCAGCAACCAAATGAATTTACTAAACAATCTAAGTGAAATGATTAATCTATATATTGAAATTACCAGTAAATTTATCATTAATTTAAATATGAAAAATCTAATAATAATACAAAAATTTCAAAATAAAAATAATTAAAAAAACTAACCCTCGGTGGTTGATTTTCCATTTGTGGCCATGAATGGTTGTGAGGGTGGCTCTGAGAGATGGAGATAGAGGAGGGTCGCCGGATATAGGGACGGATTTCGCCGGAGATGGGGACGGATGTCGCCGTAGAGAGTGAGAGATGGAGATGGGTCGGAGTTGTGATTTAGGGTTTTAGGTTATGAGTTGCGATTATACTCTTTACATTTGTATTGCGAAATTAATATTGTGTTTCAAATTCGAAAATAAACGCGCTTTGCGAATTTGACTTATGTGTTGCAAATTACAAATTCGCGTTGCGATTTACAAATTCGTGTTGCGATTTACATATTCGCGTTGCGAATTTGGAAAATTGCGTTGCGGAAAAGAAATTGGAGTTGCGAATTTCAAAATTGAGTTGCGAAATTGGAGTTCGCGTTACGAATTTATTGGTCATTTTCGTAAATCCAAAAAAAATTGATTAAAATAATATATTATAAGACATTTTCGGTCACTAAAATTATTTTCTCATTGTTTTATTATTTTATTAAATAAAGCTCAGATGTTCTTTTTTTCAATATATATATATATATATATACACACACGTTCTTAGATAAAGTAAGGAAAATATATCGTTTTAAACATAGAATAATTTTGAGATTTTTGTGATTGGACGTTATAATTTAATTATATAAAAAACATAATTATTATTTCAGTAATTATATTTACTATGTCTCCATAAACAACCATTGAATACTATCAGTTTTTCGTTGTTCATGTCATTTAAAATATTCCTTTGATTATTGAAGTTTTTAAAGAAATCATAACTTTCTAGCATATGAATATTGCAATCCCTGAATCAATTATAATATATCGATAAAAAATTTAATAGGTTCACGTATCGATTATAACAAAATTTAAAACACAACAATTAAATCTATTTAGGATATTGATAATGGCAAAATTTGGTGATTGAGTTTGGGGATAAGTTAAAAAAATTAAATTTAGAGGTTTAAATTAATACTTTTCAAAATTTTGAAGGTTTAGTTTATATTTTTCCAAAAGAATTAGGATGTAACTACAATTTTTTAAATTTTGAGAGACTTAATGAATTTTTTAAAAAAATTATGGAAGAGATTTTAATTAAAAATATATAAAAAAATAATTTTAAATTTAATTTTTAAAATTTTAAGGGTCAAATTGAGTTTTTTAAAAAATTTAAGGGTTAAAATTAAAAACTTTTAAATTTTGGAGGGGCCATGGCCCCCTCTATCTTGGCCTACGTTCTGCCTCTCTATATTGACCTATAAACAGTAATAAGGTTTAAAGATCACATTTTTTTTATTATATTAACTTTATCATTTTTAATTATATCGTATTTTTTTTTATAAATTTAACTTTTAAAGTTATTTAATTATATTATTTTAAATTTTACTCTAAACTTAAAACTTAAAACTCTAAATCATAAATACTAAATTTAAATATCAAACTTAAAACTCTCAATTTAAAATTTTAATTATAAGATCTAAAATAATAAAACTGAATAACTTTAAATATTAAACTGATATGAATATATAATAAAAATAAAAATGATAAATTAAATATATTATAGCAACAAAAGCTACCTTCTACCTAGTAATAATAATCATATGTTGTCAACTAAGTTCACTTATAAAAATCCCTTAGCCGTGAGTGAGAGTCCACTCCACTTCATTCTCTTTCACGCATTTTCAAACCCACCTACAAGGTTTGCTGGGAAACGGGTTGCTTCGGGTCCGACATTCTGGCCGGCATGGATAGCGCCATCCAAGACGGAGTTGATGTTCTTTCCAATGTCCCTCGGTGGTGGATCCGCGCTGTATTTTCGTGACACCATCGCTATCGGAGCTTTCACGGCGATGGAGAAGGGCATTCTCGTCTCTTGCTCAGCCGGTAACAGCGGATCCACTAAGGCCAGTATTGCCAACGTGGGGCCATGGATTATGACGGTTGGCGCCGGGACTTTAGATCGAGACTTCCCCGCTTACGCCGTATTAGGAAATAAAATCCGTCAGAATGGCGTCTCCCTTTACAGCGGTCAAGGAATGGGAAGGAAACCGGTTGGTTTGGTTTACAGCAAAGATAACAGTTCGAGTATTTTATGTTTGACCGGTTCACTCGATCCAGCATTGGTACGTGGGAAGGTAGTTGTCTGCGACAGAGGAACAAACGCGCGAGTTGAAAAGGGAGCAGTCGAGCTAGACGCCGGCGGCATCGGGATGATATTAGCGAACACGCCGGTTAGCGGTGAGGAACTGGTGGCTGACAGTCACTTATTACCGGCCGTGGCGGTGGGGAGGAAAGTCGGCGACTTGATTAGACAATATGCACGGAAAGTCGGCGTTTAGTTCCCGGGGTCCTAATATGGTGACAGCTCAGATATTGAAACCGGACGTGATTGGACCGGGAGTCAGCATATTGGCTGCTTGGTCGGAGGCTATTGGACCCACTGGGTTGGCTAAGGACACGAGGAAGACCATGTGCAATATCATGTCAGGTACTTCATAACGACTATATCCCTTGTTTTTTTACACCATAATCTGTTCGACTTTATGCCTAACAGAGTTATTTCATTAACAAAACACTTCATGGTAGTACAAGTACCATTAATAGGAATAATCAGACAAATATTCGGCAATGGATGTTTACATATACTCATATTAAAAACATATTCGAATTCGATTACTGTTTCCAGTTACATAACATAATCGTTTCGATTGTTGTTTTAGGTACGTCGATGTCGTGCCCGCACATCAGTGGACTAGCCGCGTTGATCAGGGTAGCACATCTAGAATGGAGCCCAAGTGCAATAAAATCGGCTCTAATGACCACAGCGTACACCCAAGACAACACCCACTCGTCTCTCCGTGATGCCACCGATGGTTCATTGGCGAACCCATTGGCTCATGGCGCTGGCCATGTTGATCCCCAGAAAGCACTATCACCAGGTCTACTATACGACATCTCCACCAACCCCAACATTACATGTTTGAGGAAATTCGACGACCCTGGTGAAGTCAACTACTCCGGTGAAGTCAACTACCCATCGTTCATGGTCTTGTTCGGGGACAAAAGGGTTTTTCGATACACTCGTGAATTAACAAACGTCGGCCCTGCAAGGTCCACATACAGAGTCACGGTTAACGGACCATCGTCGGTTGCGATCTCAGTTAGGCCTAGAGTGCTCACCTTTAGAACTGTGGGGGAAAAGAAGAGATACAGCGTCACTTTTGTTGGTAAAAGAGGGACAAGCCTAATGGCTAAACCTGAATTTGGTTCAATAGTGTGGGCCAATGCTCGTAACCAAGTTAAAAGCCCAGTTTCCTTCTCATGGACATTGTTGAGCGATTGACTAGTTAATAAAATTCTGGAGGGTTTCCCCTTATTAAGAAGCCTCGCTCAGCACAAAGTTTCCCTTCAAGAAACCTGGTGCAAAAGGACCCTCTAGTCCAAGAAATTTCATTGGGTAGAGCTTCGGCTTCTAAACAAGGCCCTTAAGGCAAAACCTGGGTGGTTTGTAATATTTGTTTACTTGATTAAGATGATGGTATAAAAGATGATCACTTTGTTTGCTAACAGATTCTCCTTCAAATGGAGCCCTTCCCCATGTCCATTTATGGGCAGATTTCGACAAAGATGGACCCATAGCATATCTTTTCTTTGTTGCAATGTTTTTTTGTTTCCCCACTCAAGCATATGTCACAGTCAAATCTCATGTATCTTTGATGTTTCATCATTGGAAATTGAATGAATGAACATGGATTGCATGCTGGGGTTATCGAAATCTTTAAGAACCGATCGAAAGGACATGTCAACCACATGATCTGGTTGTAATTTTGGAGGAAAATATGGCAGAAAACCATGAAGAAAACTTTGGGATCCTTTGCCATTTTACAAGTTCAATTATTTTTCATGATTCATGATGAAATGTCAGGTTGTAGGTCCACTGGTTTGAATTTTGGGACCTGAAACAGAGGTCCAGCATATACTCTCTCACTGTCAGCCAACATCTTGTCATCCCAAATGAAAGCCTGAGTTTTTTTTTATATATAAGAACAGTAGTCTGCTCCTGCAATTCTAGCTTAAATCTGGGATTTTGAAATCCACCAAATTGTGGAACTGTTTGCTGTGTAATTTTGTAACCATTTGATTCAATAATTCACTGTGACAGAGGCATTGATTTCACTCCGAAATGCAGAAATATATTAAAATAATAGGCAGCAAGGATTACAACAGGTTTTTGTACAATTGCAGCAAAGGTTTACCTTCGGACATTTAGGGGTAGAACATTTCCATTTGCAGCAAAAGCAATCCGTGCATGAAGGGAATTGAAAAATGCAACAGTTTCGGCTGCCGCAACAGGATTTAGGACACGGGAAACATTGGCATTTCGGGATTGTGCAGCAGCTTGAACATGAACAGCAGTCGCATGAACTGCACTTGCATCGCCATTTTGGGACTGTGCAGCAGCTTAAACACGAACAAAAGTCGCATGGACTGCATTTGCATTGCCATTTTGGGATTGTGCAGCAGCTTGAACATGAGCCACAGTCACACGAGCTGCACTTACATGAACTGCAGTAGCACGAGCTGCTGCATTTACAAGAACTGCAGTCGCAGGAGCTGCATTTACATGAACTGCAGTCACATGAGCTGCATTTACATGAACTGCAGTCACATGAGCTGCATTTACATGAACTGCAGTCACATGGGCGGCACTTGCATGAACTCGGGTCAGACGAGCCGCATTTGCAAGAACTGTGATCTGACGAGCAGCATTTGCAGGGCCTGCATTTACATAAGTTGCAAATGCATGAGCTGCAGTTACATAAACCACAGTCACAACACCGGGTGCATTTCAGATCACAAGAGCACCCGGAATAGCAGCAACAGCAGATCCATGACAAGTTAAAGCAGGGAATTCCACTGCAAAAGATCCGAATTCATGTCATAAAATGGGATACATAGAGAAACAAGAACCAAGATCGACACTCAGTATACACGTTAGCCGCAAGTTTGCAGTAGCCATCGTGTATACATTAATACTAACAAAAAAAGAACATAAAAAGGAAGCCCAAGAAAATGGTACCAAAGCCACTTCCAAAACTGACGTGACTTCCGATTCTTCCGGTTCCTGCTTCAAGGAACAAAAATATAAAACATAAGCCCTTATATCCTCCTCTAGATACCACATGAAAATCAGTGAAAACCAACAACATTTTCAGTTCTTACGTAGGTATCAGTGGATCGGATCTCGCCATCACAAAATCCGTAACCCTGAAACAAGGAAGAAAAACATACTTCTGTAAGAAATTCTTTAGCTAATGCTCAACTTTTCCTATAGATTTGAACTTTTAATTAACTAGATTCTATTCAAGGTAGCTGAAAAACTTCACATACTCTTTGCAATATCTCGAAGCCGGTTGGAGACTGTCGACGGATTTTAACTCTTCCTGCTCGGAATGTCAGCAACAGTTTACAACGCAAACAAAGGTAAAAAATTTGACAATAATATAATCTCTTGCTAGAACAAAAACAGAATGTGTCTACCATCGATAAATCAAAGTCCAATCTTCATTCAGATCATACATTATATCCATAACCATTAGCGTTTATTTGATTTGGAAGATTTACAAATTCAAAGCCTAACCACAACGCAATAGCAGCAATTATGTTCAATTTTTTTCGAAAGATTTCTTTTTCACGCTATCGTATCTATATTCGAATATGTCTCGATCCGTTTGAATGAATTAATAGTAAATTTCTTCATGCAGTGGTTGAATTGTGGACATTAACTTTCAATTTGCAGTAGCGGGAACATATAAAGTATGTACTTTTAGCCTAATCCATTAAAAAAACATAACATTTAAGCAAGTTATGCATGGTAATCAACTTAATAATCAAATTAAAAGTGGAAGAGGAATAAAAAACCAAATTAAAACACACCTCAAGGAAACTTATCTCTCTCTCAAGCATCTGAATCTTAGCCGTTTCCCTTCGTTTCCCATACAAATCCGGATACTCCGGTGGTGATTTTGGACACGGCGGAGGCAGAGACCGGACAGACGAAGAAGAGTCACGGGACCTGACAGCCATTACTATCCTCTGAATCTCCGGTCACCGCCGGACAAAACGAAAAACTGATGGCTTTAGTGTAGTGACCCGGAAATAGTAAGTAAACAAAGGGAAACCCAGAAAACCAGATAATAAAAGAGACACTAGAAGGAAGCTGCAAGTAAATAAGGAGTAGAAAAAAAAAGAGGCCCTTTTTTGGGGGGATGACAGTGGCAGAGGCAGTAATTAAGCGTGTCTGACAAGGATAATTACGACCCAGAGTTTAAAAGATTAACCAGAAACTGGAAACAGCAAAAAAAAAAAGAGTGGTACAGAGAAATGAATGCAAGCAAATTGCAAAAAGCCCCCATTGCTGCTGCACTTTGTGTTCAAAGTTAAAAGGAACAGGAGGGGACTTTCATATACTAATAATATTATGAGGGGAAAAACGGGGTCATTATTAATGGATGAAATCAAAGAGAGTTGAGTGGTGGTGGTGGTGGAGAGAGGAAGAAGAAGAACAATGATGTGATGATATTTCTGGATTGACAAACACAATGACCTTTGTGCATGGTAATAATGAGAATAGGGATAATGGTAAAGACGGCTGTGAAAAAAGGCTGCAACTTTTATGTTTGAACCCATTTTAAGCTAAAGTTTTGTCTTTTAAGTGAAATTCCCAGAGAGAGAGATATTGTGATGCGTGTGTTTAATTTTCCCCCCCAGTTTTTTATTGCACAAAAGACAATTAAACCGTGTGGATTAAGACATAAGCTGGATTTTTTTATGAGGATTTAACCCTTGAGGAAGTAGATTTTTAAAGAGATTGAAAGAGTGGGATTAAATTTGTGAATAATAATTTGTGGGTATGTGTGAAATCTATGTGGTGGGTGGGAAACTGGGATGCAGAGTTGCAGAAGGCAGAGAAGCGAAAAGCACGATGTAGTACCTCAGATCGCACGTGACATCTGCCCGAACTGCGTAGGAAAGAGAGAGATATTAAACAATTACTTCTTTTTATATGTATTAACACAAAAGATTAAAAAGGGGACGACAAAAGCTGTGATTTTTGGGGTTATTTGTTGCATTGTTCAACCACGAATCAACCCTCACTTCGAGAGGGAAAAAACAGGGTTATAAATTTGATTTTTTTGTTTATTTAGTTTCAATATTTTATAATATAAAAATTAAGTATTTTCTAGTTAAAAACAATTAATATATTTTAAAACATTATACATGAATAATTATAATTTCTTTATTTGAAAACTATTTTAAAAGGTATTTATAAAAAAATATTTTTTCATATAATGTTTAAAAATTATAAAATAAAGTTATTTTGAGTTTCTTTTTACTCAAGTTCTATTCGATTCAATTATGATCTTTATTTTTAGTTAAAATAAATTTATTTAAAAAATGCAAAAATTCTAAACTCAAAGTTAATATAAAAAACGATATTCAAAGTTAATCAAATCAAAAATTAAAAAACAACACAAAATTCACACCAAACCGTATACACCCTTAAGAAGGAAAATAATATGGACAAAATAATTGAATTTTATTTCAACTCACACTTAAGATTCCATAATAGTATCCGATTGCATCCAAATCTATTTTAAATACTAATTTTTGAGTTAAATATGAGTTCGAGTTTTCTTTACTCAAGTTCTATTCGATTCAGTTATGATCTTGATTTTGAGTTAAAATTTCAATTTCAAACCCATTGGAGTGTTAAGTTAATCTTTAATCTTAATTCTAAAGTAAGGATTAAAGTATTTAATCTTAACCAATTAATTTTATTTGAATTTAATTATTCAAGTTGAAATTTTGCTATGTTGGTTGAAAAATAAGAAATCGAGATCCAGTGAAGAGGCAAACCACTTGAGTCAAGCAACAAGATGGTCCGACTGGATTTGTTTAACAAGTAAGAGTAAAAAGAAAGAGTGTAAATTGTAAAAAGAAAACTGATGTTTGGTCATTCGTGCGAAAGTTACCTGTAAAACAGAAGATGATGTTGAAATCTGGGAGAAACGAGTAATACTTGAAAGAAGGCAGATAGTGATTGATCTAAGGGGGTGCTTGGTTCAAGGATTGTGAAATTATCATGGGATTGGAATCTCACATTTCCATGTTTGGTTGACCGGGAATCTCATTCCCGGTAATGTTTTATTACCAATAGTAGATTTTTTATGATATATTACCGGGAATGATATTACCTCCATTCCCTTAGGTATTGTAACATTACCAGCGTTTTGGACTAAAATGCTTTTAAATTTTTATTTTTTTTTCAAAAATATACTTATGTTGTCAATGAATAATAAAAATTTTACGAAGGTTAAATTACAAATTTATCCTTAAATTATTTTAGATTTATAAAAAAAAATCTATAATTAAAATTTTATATGAAGTTCAGGGGTTGAAATTTTTTTTACCCTTTCACTAAACTTTTTTTATATTTTTAATTTTGTAAAAAAAATATATAAATATTATGAATTTAATTTTTTAAAGAAAATATATAAATATTTTACAAATTGTAATAGTATATAAATATATAATAAGGACAATTTGGTCAAATATACATTCCAATAATCTTTTATTCCTTTAACCAAACACGGTAATCTTACATTTCTGCTAAACCAATCAAACACAAAATACAACATTCTAAGTAATCATATTCTCTGATAATCTTTTATTCCCACTGATAATCTTACATTCCGTGAACCAAACGTACCCGTAAATTCCCAAATTTTATTTTTCCTACAATTATATGTGCATACGATTCTGGATTTGTCAGCAATTTGCTTATTCATCCTTGCATCAATTTAATTTTTTAACATAATTTATTTGTATTTAATAAATCAATTAAGACCTACGTCGGTTAGTTTATTATTCAAGTCAATCAATTTTTTGAATTAAAATATATTCTACAGTATAGTTTCTTCTTTTTCTTTTTGGGATTTTGCAATTGGATACTTGCTATCCAGTCTACAGGGTATTGATAAGGGCAAATTATTGGAGATAGTTTTAAATATACTCTTTCCAAATAAGTTTGCGCAATTGATAATATTAACTTTTAAATATTTTTGCAATTTCTATTTCAACTATTTATACTTGTAATATAATTTGATCGTTGAAACAAAATATAACTCTTGCTTATGGTTATATAATATATTTTAAATTGTCATCCGGGGAAATAAAATACTTTAAAAATTAATATCCTTTGTTGATTTCTCATTTGCATTATCTTATGCATAGTTTTGTACTTCAAAATTTACCTAATAATAATGCTAAATTAATTAAAATCGTAATAAAAAAGTTAGTTTAATAATATATTTTATTTTTATTTAATTATTTTTATTTGATTTATTGAACAAATATTTTAAATTACGTTTAATAAAATTTCATTATAAGTGTCATTTTTTTAATTTAATTTACTCCATTTACATAGATTAAGATTCAAACTCTCATTGGTGGGCTTATATTCTTTGTTATACATATTGTGAATAATAGTAAATTAGATATGTAAGAAGGTTTTGTAGGGAGAGTGTGTGAGTGGTCTGAAAATTTCAAAATTGTAATGAGATGAAATGATAGGGGGGGGGGGGAAAGAGAGGACCCCCTATACTGGTATGGTGCAGGGATTGATCATGTTGTTGCAGTCGCAGTACATGAACATTCACCCTTTCTTTTTCTTCATCTCAAAATTTCAATTGTTCATTCTTCTTTCTCTGCCTCTGCCACGCCTGCACTGCTAAATATCAGTATCCGATCCCCATGCCTAAGATGCTCCCCCAATCTGATATCCTCCATTTTTTATTCAATCTAAGCTTAGATTAAGTCAACTCAACACTGTTATTTTTTTAATATTTAAGCATAATAATCTGGGATAGTTCTGGTTTACATGTAATATGGAAAGGTCATTTTCAGTTGGGTTTGTCCCAAAATCTAGGGTTTGGTTTCCATGCTGAGTGCCAGGGGTTTGGTTGGGAGTGAAGCAAAGAGTTGAGGGATTCAATCCTATTGTCTCCCGATGTTTGTACACCTATTATTGTTTTAAAAAATTCTTTGATACCAATTTGTGGGTAATATCAACTCAATAATCCAAGCTGGTAAATTATTTAGTCTAATAATGTGACACGAAAATTATTTTGGGATTTACGGTATTTATTACGGTGTTTTTAATTTTTTAATATATTTTACGAAACTCGTTATGTCTACATGACGAGTTTCACGTACACTGTAACAAATGTCATATATCCCAAAATGATTTATGTGTCACCCTATTGAGTTAAATAATTTACCCGCTTGAATTATTAGGTTGATTTTGCCCCAATTTGTGTTCAATTGATTTTTTATATATAATTTAAGTTTTAAAAGTTACTAAATGATGATTAAATTTATTCGATTGTTATAAAATAAAGACTTAATGTAAAAACAAATATCTAAACTATACCCAAACCTAACTTTAAGCGTGTAAAGATTTTTCATTAAAAATAAATATCTAACGTTTTATTCGTTACACTTTTAGACCCCTAAAGATTTTTTTGCTAATTTTATAAAATTTATGTTTTTAAAATAAATTATGATGTTAAGGTTTATAATTTAAATTTTATAAACATGACATGTATCACTTAACGATTGTTACAATCCAAATACCTAAAAGTGTAATGTTATAAATATTAAGCACATATTTTTAACAACAAAATGCACCTATTTTTTATTTTAGGTATAGTTTGAAAACTTATTTTTACATTAAGGCTAAAATAAATATTACAACTAATTTTTTTTAGATAATATAGTGAAAAAAATAGAGAAAATAACACCAGTGACCAAAAATGCCTTATAATATACGAATTTAACCAAATTTTTTTGGATTTGCCAAAATGACCAACAAATTCGCAAACTGGTTTCCAATTTCGCAACGCGAATATGTAAATCACATTGCGATTTTCCAAATTCTCAACGCGAAAGTCAAATTCGCAACTGAATTTCAAATTCGCAACGCGAATTTAATTTCGCAACAGGTTTTAGTTTCGCAACACAAATATTTTGGGTATATAACAACGCAGCAACAATAACTCATAACCTAAATCCCTAAATCGCAACTCATTCCATCTCCATCTATCACTCTCTCCGGCGACATCTGTTCTTATATCCAACGACATCCTTCCCCATCTCTATTTTTTTTACATAATTTTATTTCTATATAATTTTTCAATGATTTCTCTCCCAAATTATCAACTATCAACTTAATAAAGGTATGTTTTTCTCTAAGTTAGTGATGATATCTAGTTTATAGCTCGTTTGTTTAGTAAATTAATTTACAATTTTTAGAATGAAATCATCTAATGTTGATCATGTTTGGATAGATTTGTGTTTTGGAGGGTCGTGAGAGAATATTCATGGTGTTTTACAATATGTGCATTTACCCATGAATCTTCAACTAAAACTATCATTAAAAAAGTTAACTTATGAAACTCTAATGTTACGTGTTGCAAAGAAATTGAATTTAGAGCCTCTAAGTAGATTTAGGCTATCTTATATGAGAAAAGGTAAAGTTTATTTATTAACCGATAATGAAGATGTTGAACGATTCATTGCTTATATTATTATTTCGCAAGAAGATCATGTTACATTGTATGTTGTTAAACCTAGAAGTAGTGAAGTTGGGTCAGTAGAGGGTAGTAATCAACTAAGTTCTTCAACCCAAAATTTAATGGTTCTACCACAATTTCATCACCAAGCAAATTTTGTTTCACCACATTTCCAATACCAAACACAATATCAAACACAATCTCAAAACCCACAACATTTTCCTAATCCAAATCCCAATCAACTTTCAGCACCAAATTCCGGTTTTCGTATTGACCAGTTAGACGATTATGAGCCAACAGAAAAAATTGTGAGTACTAGTTAGTATTCGAAATTTGATATTGGTCAATACCCATACTTTGATCTTGGTCAATACTCGAATTTTGATGATGTGATGGAAGAAGAAACAGACCCTGCATGTAATGATTTTGATATTGGTCAATACCCAAATTTTGATAATGAAACAACCACTGCCGAGGAAGATGTTGTTGATGATAATGAGGAGGAAGTTACGACTGTGAATGAACATGTTGAACATCCATTCTGTAATTCATATAACCCTGAAGAAGAAAAAGAAGTCCCCGAAGAAAGAAAAAAGAAGAAAATGTCACGGGAGTATAACTGGAATATACCAGAATTACTTCAGATACCGGAAGAAGAGTTGGTAAAGATATCAGTTGATTGTTACACAAAAGTTATTCGTATCAAGAAATATGATTTTTTGATACAAACGAAGACTTGAAGATAGCTTTGTATACGAAATGTGTGGAAGATGGCTATCAACTAAGAGTTAACAAATCAAGCAAAGATCGTTTCGAAACAAGGTGTATGATTTACAAAAACTGTACGTGGCGTATGATTGCAAAGAGGATAAAAGATTACGAAATGTTTCAAGTTATGACTTTTATTGATAAACATATATGTTCAAGAACCCAAGTTTTTCCTCACCATAGACAGACAAACAAAAAGGTGTTGGGTGGTTTTCTGGCTTAGTTAATGTTTTTGAATGGAAGGGTATATCGGGGACATGAAATTATGACTGACATGAATGCTCGGTTCAAGATTAGTATCTCATATTCTCAAGCTTGGAGAGCCAAATGTTATGCCTTAGAATTGTTGAGGGGGTCACCAGAAGCATCGTTTGCCTAACTGCCGGGTTATTGTCACAATTTAAAGCTAAAAAATTTGAGGGGGTCAAACATTTTTTGGTCGGCCAGGTAGCCTGCTGTCCATGACTGGTGGCAAAACTGAAAAAATCACGATCGTATACCGTCTAAGGGTGAAGAGAAGAGGATATCGACATGTAGTCAGTGCAAGGAAAGTGGTCATACAAGGTTGACCTGTGGATCACCAGTGCCATTACAATCATCTTTTCCTCTACAAAAAATGGATCCTCATCAAAATCCAAAGCTCATAAAAAACCAAATCCGGTTTTGCTGGGAGAATATAGGCCCATAAGCTTAGTGGGGATTGTATAAAATCCTCTCCAAATTTCTTTCAAGAAGGATCTTGTATGGAATCCATCATTAGCTCTTCCTAGTTTGCCTTTGACCCTGGTAGATAAATCCTTGACTGCTCCTTCATTGCTAATGAGGGAATTGACTATATGATGAAAAAGGGCCTAAAAGGAGTTGCTTTTAAGATAGACTTCATTTCTGCCAGTAATGCACCGTTATGCATTTTCATTAATGGCACATTTCTGCCAATAATACACTGTTATGCATTTTCATTTTTTTGGGTAACATATATAACCATAACACAACATTAACATTCATTGGTGCCAAGCAAAAGGAAATCAAAATCTCAATCACAACCGACTTCACCTTTTGGGACTTATTAACTTACATGATTTTTAAATGAAAACGTTGTATTATGTGTATTTTATGTGTGAATGCATACATTTTCAGTTAGACATTCATTAGTAACTTGAGTTTGAACATTGCTATGATCTGTTCAGTTGGAATTTTCTCTTGTGTTTGATTGCTTGGATAGTTGTTCTCTTGCTTCTTCAAGTGTCCTTAGCTTGTATTTATAGCTTGGAATGTGTTTGATGTTGTATATACCTTGATGTTGTATGTTGCGATCAACGTGAAAGTCAAATTCACAACGCGAAAGACAAATTCGCAACGCGAAATCGCAAACCGAATTTGACTTTCGCGTTGCGAATTTGACAATCGCAACGCTTATTTCGCGTTGCGAATTGACCTTTCATGTTGCGAATTAACCTTCAACAGGTCTTTTTTACCTTCAACATAATACAGATTGAAAATTAAACAACAAATCAATTAAACATTGTTGTGGGTACATTATTTGAACATTGTTATGGGTACATTATTTGGAAAAATAATGTTCCGGACTTCGTTAGAAATAACCCTTTTTCATCGGATTAATTTAATTTTTTGTGGGTACATTATTTGAACATTGTTATGTATAAATTTGTTGTGTATGTATTTTTGGTTTGATTATATTGTATGTATATTTTCATTCAGATGAGATGGGTTGTGTATAACAAAACAATCTATCTCTTCTATGTGAGTACTTTATTCCAACCATGTGACAAGTGTGACAACCCCATCAACTCACAACTCAGCTTTGAACTCAATCAATATTATCTTTTAGTTTGATGGTTCATAAAGCATGTTACTTGAACAATATGAATCAATTATGCAATTTCCATGTTCAATTTAACACTGCATTTCAAATTCATTTCATATATAATTGGAGTTTGAATATAAATTTCAATTTGAGTTTGAATTTCAATATAAATTTTGGCTCCACTATAAATATTAACCCAAGCCAATATGCATGTTATCATTGATTATTCCTAATTTCCATTTTTTTTCAATTTAAACGCGAGGGAAATCCCAACCATCGTATTTTTTGGTCAACTTTAAAGCGTCAAAAACGTTTCGGGCGTATGATCTGGGTGGTATACAAGAAATGCAACAAATGGCAACTAAAAATCCCGATAATTGAGGGCTATAACTTGTGAAAATAACAAAAATAATAAGTCTGAAATGCTTCTGAGTACCACCCAAATCATAAGTCTGAAATGCTTCCGATGCTCATCAAAATCCAAAGCTCATATGGTGCCAAGCAAAAGGAAATCAAAATTCAAATCTCATATGGTGCCAAGCAAAAGGAAATCAAAATCTACAACTTGAGTTTAAACATTGATATGATATGTTCAGTTGATATCATGTTGGGATTTTCTCATGTGTTTGATTTTTTGGATAGTTGTTCTCTTGCTTCTTCAAGTGTACTTAGCTTGTATTTATAGCTTGGAATGTGTTTGATGTTGTATATACCTTGATGTTGTATGTTGCGATCAATGCGAAAGTCAAATTCGCAACGCGAAATAAGCGTTGTGATAGTCAAATTCGCATCACGAAAGTTAAATTTGCAACGCGAAAGTCAAATTCGCAAACCGAAAATCGTGTTGCGAATTTGACTATTGCAACGCTTATTTCGCGTTGCAAATTTGACTTTCGCGTTGCGAATTTGTACCTTCAACAGGTCTTTTTTGCCTTCAAACATAATGCAGATTGAATTTTTTAGAAACAACAAATCAACTTTTACAAATCAAATAAACAAGCAAAAAAATAATTCTTATTTACAAAATCAAATTAAACAAATCAAGTTTTATAAATCAACTTTTACAAATCAATTAATCAAAAAATAAATCTTATTTCCTCATCAATTAAACAAATCAATTTTCAATGTAAAATTCAATTAAACAAAGAAAAAAAAGTGTACCCCAGACTGTTGTTTATGCACAAATACATTTCACGCAACTCACTTCAATATTAACCTGCAGAAACCAAACATTTGCTCAAACAACACTTTCTACACATCTAAAACCAGCAAAAAACAAATTACTCTAGGTACTTAACCAAATATTTTCAAATCAATTAAATAGTATATATGTTAACAACACTTGCTCAAACTTACCAATTGTTTATGTACAACTTTCAGCACGCGGATGCATGTAGGCAGCATCTCGCATATATCGATCTGGCCATATAAGGCCGAAACCACAAGCCTACTGCAGCTCTATCTCTATCTGTGGGAGGTAGATATTGTATACTTCCTGTCGTCAAACGTTCCAAGCACAAGCATACGAGAGGACCACAATCCCCTCTGGATCCCTGCGTTTGTTGTGGCGCAGTCTCGTCTCTGATCATTGTAATTTTGAACTTCTTTGGCTTGTTGTTTCCAGAATTTGTCCAATAATCAATCGCATTCAAGTATTTAGCCAAATGATCGCTCCATCTCTTTGTAATAATATCTATCAAATCAGACAATGGTATGTAATTCAACATGCTGTCATATACCATTGTCTTCACGGATGGGAGCTGAAGCTCGACGAGAAGCCAATAACGATGTTTCAAAACAGGGATAAACACCTGCAATCATAAATAATTGCGCACATCAAATAATATTTATGAAAACCTTTAAAATATTCAAAAAATAAATACTAACCTTATCGACCTCTCACCACGCAGGATAAAGTTTAGCTTTTCCATTAGCTAACTTATATGAAGCATCTCTATGATCCTTCAAGTGAACTGCGTGAAAAGACGTCGGCATAATAGTCCATCGAGTACATCTTTTCTTTAATTTCCTTATTATTATAAGACGTGACACCCATGCATCAATATGTTGTTTTATAAAAAAAAATATTAGTGAATTTATTAATAATTTTAAAAAAAATTAATCAAAATACAATATAAGAAGAATATAAGACTTACCACCCCTTCGAGATAGTCATTATCTTCAACCCCTAATAAAAATCCCCACCAAGACCGATCAAGAAACAAATGAATAGCATCGTCGATTTGGCATAGGTCAGAATAACACCCCTTGCTCCGCTCATGTAGATAAAAATCAAATGCGGTCTTAGCCCAAAGGGTATTATCCGTAATTGTGTCCGATAGTGTTTCCCTCTCATGCTGAGGAATGGTACTGGCCGATAACACATACGAAAGCCAACTCGTATCCATCATATCGGGTACACGATGGGGTTTATCAATATGTCGACATATGACGCCATATGCATCGGGCTCTTGAACGGCGGGCGGGACCTCTTGAACAATGACGGAGGCCTCTTGAACGGTGGGAGAGGCTTCTTCGATGATGAGAGGGGCCTCTTGAACGATAGGAGGTGCCTCTTGAATGATGATAGGTGCATCGGGCTTCTTCTTACGGGGTCTTGGCACTAGTGGGGTGAACGGATACGTAATGGCACGTGCACGACGTCTGATGTGTGAATCCCGTTGTGCAAGAAAAACCCGACGTAAAACATCTACCTTATTGGGCCGTTAAAAATAAATTAATACATAAATTAGTAAATAAATAATGCCGAAAAAAGGTTATTTGCATTTTTAGTATATAATTAAACAAATTTGCCTCATTGTGTAGAGTATGAACCTCATTCTGCAACGATGAAACAATCTCGTATAGAGCGATAACCTCATCACGTAAAGTAGATACCTCACCACGTAGTGCACCATTGTCATCGCGTAAAAAATCCACCTCACCACGTAAAGATCAAACCTCATCATGCCATGCACCATTATCTTCACGTAAAGTATCAACCTCATGACGCAAAGCACCGACCTCATCACGTAATTCCCCTAACTCATCTCGTGGAGGTGGAGAACAGGGAGATAAATGTCATGGCCTCTTTGTCGGTCGCCTATCATGAGGTGATGGTGGAGAAGAGGCTCGATGATGTGATGGAATAGGTGATGGTGGAGGTAGAGAAGAGGCTCGATCAGGTGATGGCTCTCAAAGTGGGGGTGCTCATCATCCGTCCCATCAAAAAACCGCTTACTAGCTTGCCACCAATCAGTGGCAAGCTCAGCCTCTGTAATGGATAGTTGGCCTCCTAACAATATAAAAGCTCAAACAAAGTTAAACTTGTACTAGTAATAACTTGTTTATATATACCATATATTATTTGTGTGTTAACTTACATCATTCATTGTCGTATATGGGAGTAAATCTTCCCAATCCAACATGCGGATCCTCTTCCAGGTAATAGCTCTAGGAATATCATTTGATCTTTTTATCGCATATGTCCGCATGCTGGGGAAAGCCTCAAATATCCAAACCTACAAAACAATATAATACACAACATTAGTAATTGTTAAATAATTAATTATAATTTTGGAAACATTATATAAAAATTCTTACCTTAAAGGCCCAAGTAAAGCCTGTCAAAGTGTATTTAGAACCATCGTCCCGCAAACTTTTTCGGTCCTCAAAGGCAGACGACAACTTCTTTCAGGTAGCTTTCCATAGATATAAACCTCACGGAATTAGGTTCCATGCATTTAGGTCCTCGGAGATTGGTTGTCTACCTTCTTTGCCTAAAAAGCCGGCATGTAAAAGTAATAAATGGCATACTCGTACAATATCAAGGTCATCCATCCGAGTAAAACCATCTTTATCAAATAATCTCTTCAAGTTGTCGACGTGTATACTCGGCTTCGACTTTGCCAGCTCAGGAAAAACCCGATATAACCATGATGGGCGGGAGATATGACTAGTGTACCGACCTACATCATCGTGTCCGAAGCGTAGACCAGTGATTAAGCAAAACTCCTCCCGCCCAAAACAAGTATACGCCAGTGCCGGAGAAAAATGAAACCATATCTCCTCATCACCACGTTGTACCCCCTCGGGTAGATCGTTAGTCATGGTATGAAGAAACAAATGTGTCAACATAACATCTCCACCCGTATGCTGCACTTTCAGCCATGGCCCGAAGCAAGTATCCTCAAACAATTTTCTTTGTAGAAGTGTAAGCGTCGACACAATTTTAGTGGCTAGGCTTAATTTATTCCTTAAGGTCAATGCAGCCGAAAAAAATTTCTACAAAAACAATAAACATACCAAGTTAGATATACCAAAAACTACAAATTATACACTATAAACAGACATTATATTAAACAGTGAAAACAAAACCAAATATGTTTCAAACTAGCACGGTATTCACCCAAGTCATTATTCTATCATAGTTCACAAAATGCATCAGATAACATTCCAGATGTAAGCACTTATATAAACATTTAAAAGGACAACATATAGGTTTAGTGCAGGTTCAATGACAACATAAAGAGTAGTAGTTTATTCTTGAAACTTAAATTAGCAACACTGTGAAGTTAGTATTTGTCTTTGTTTTTTGGTTGACGAAATGCAATTCATTCAAGTTTCAATTTACAGAATAAAAGAAGTTTCTGAAACTAAAATTCGCAACGCGAAAATGAAAACCGCAACGTGATTTTAGTTTCGCGTTGCGATTTTCATTTTTGCGTTGCAATTTTCGCGTTGCGAATTTGGTGTTGTGATTTAGGGTTTCTTCAACAAAAAGACAAAACAAAAAGACAAACAAAGACAAATACTAACTTCACAGTGTTAAAGAATAAACAGTTTAGCAGTATTGACAGCAACCTAATGAATTTAGCAATCTCAGTGAAATGGTTAATCTAATAATAATACAAAAATTATAAAATAAAAATAATTAAAAAACTAACCCTCGGTGGTTGATTTTCCATTTCTGACCGTGAATGGTTGTGAGGGTTGCTCTGAGAGATGGAGATAGACGAATTTCGTCGGAAATGGGGACGGATGTCGCCGTAGAGAGTGAGAGATGGAGATGGAATTGAGTTGTGCTTTAGGGTTTTAGGTTAGAGATGATTTGCGATAATATTGTTTACATTTGTGTTGCGAAATTAATATTGTGTTTCGCGTAAAAACATTTGACTTTCGCGTTGCGAATTTGACTATCGTGTTTCGAAATTGGAAACTGAGTTGCGAAATTGGAATTCGCGTTGCGAATTTGTTGGTCATTTTGGCAAATCCAATAAAAGTTGGTTAAATTCGTATATTATAAGACATTTTTGATCACGGAGGTTATTTTCTCGAAAAAAATAATATCTCAATTGTGGTGTTTGAAAATTTATTTTCTCAACTAAAGTAATTGTTACAATGTTAATAAGAAGATGTGGGGGCACTTAATATCTTTAAGAAGATGTGGGGGCACTTAATATCTTTAGGAAGATGAGATTCGACGACTTCTGGAGTACAAAATTCACTAGGCTATATATAGTACGATGAAGACGTCGTATCTTACACACATCTTCCCTAAAAATACCATAATAAATATCACAGTTGAAAAAATATATTCTCAAATATCTCATTTGAGTCATTTTTTTGTCCAATGCATTATTTAAGAAGATTTGCCAGGCGATTTTCCCCAAAAATCATCGGTGATCGGTATATATACCGATCTAACACCGGTCAGATAATATTTCCTGATCTAACACTCGTAGCAGTAAAGCGCCCCCCTGAATCGCACTATATGCTCATTTGGCGCCACGTAAAGTATAGCGCGCGCCCTGTACCGCGCTATACGCTGACTGGGTTACACGTGGGGTATAGCGCACCCCCTGCTCCGCGCTATACGTCACGTAGGGGTATAGCGCGGATTAGGGACCGCGCTATACGTCGTACCAAAATTATATTTAACGTGGTCCCTGATCCACACTATATAATAATTACATATAACGTGGTGCAGGAACCACACCTTATATGTTTATAAATACCTCCGGTTCTCGCATCTTTCCTCACATCTCCTCGCATCTCTCCTCTATTATAAATTAATACAACAATTCCGTCAACGATTAATAATTCTGGCAATCTTCTTATATTTGATTTAGAAGTTCGTGCGATTTTTCGTTATAAGGTAATTTTGTTATAATTTTTTAATTATACTTATTGTTTATTATCATTATTTGAAAAAATATTATATTAATTATTTTTAATTAATTTTTATGTTTGTAAAATTGAAAAGCGGGAGCATACGTCGAAATAGTTTTGCGATGTAGGTAAGAATATAAAATTATATTATTTAAATTATTTACGTTGATGTGTAAAAAAATTTTGTGTTATATTTTCGTTCATATATAATTTATTTAATCAGGTTTGTTTAAGTTTTTTTTTGCATATATAATATTACCGCACTTTTAAACTCAAAGAATGGCGCGACTTTCAGCTATTGTTTATTATGATGGTGAAATTTGAGAAGATGAAATCGACGTTTTTTTTGTATCAAATGAGCGTGTTAAAATATCATTCAAGAGAAACATAACTCTTGAGGAGCTGATAACGAAGATTTCGAGCAAGATTCAAGTTGGAAGTAACAGAAGATTGTCGTCGTTGCAGTACAGATTTCCAACATCATTGTTTCCATTAACTTATACAACGTTCGAACTTTCGAACAATGATGATGTTCTAATGATGGTTGAAGCTCAAAGTAATTATTCAGACGCCGCTATTGAGATGTATGCATATTTTGTTCAAGTGCGTGCTGTTCGGGGTCAATCTTCACACTATGGGCTGGCTGAAGAAGTTGATCAAGTTGACTCACACTATGGGCTGGCTCACACATTTTGTTCATATGATTTCCATCCGAGCGAAGTAGACTGCATTCCATTATATATCTGCAAAAGAATTATATTAGTAAAATATTAAATAAAATAAATACATAATAGTAAAAATATTATAAAATATACCTTAAAAAGATAGAATATTTGAGAGAAATTTAGAGAATTTGGTGTGATAAAAGTGATTGAGGATAGGGGTATTTATAGGGAGGATGGAGACGTGTAAGGTTGGGTATTTAGGGGTATAGCGCGCCCCCTGCACCGCGCTATACCCCACGTGTTAGATACCTAGGTATAGCGCGGATCAGGGGGCGCGCTATACCCACGTGGCGCCAGATCACCGTATATCGCGGGGCAGGGGGCGCTATACCCACATGGCACCAAATCAACATATAGCGCGGTTCAGGGGGTGCGCTTTACTGCTACGGGTGTTAGATCGAAAAATATAATCTGTCCGGTGTTAGATCGGTAAATATACCGATCACCGGTGATTTATTGGGAAAATTGTCGATTTGCCGAACATTACATGCTCTAATTTTTTTTAAAATAGTGAATTTAATAATTTTTTTGTCATATCATTTTTATAATATAATATTTTTTAAAATTTATTTTATAATTATTTTAAAAAAATAATAGATCTTTTAAAATTTTAATAATTAAAAATATATTTTAATAAAATTTGATAATTATTTATGTCACATAATAAATGAGTGTTTTAAGCGAATGATGTCACGTAAGATCCGGTAAGTGCAAAGGTCTGAGTTGATGTTGCTTTTGTAACACGCAAACTAGAAATAGCAAATCCATGTTCCAGGTAACAAGAGTGAGGGCCTATGTTTAGTCCTGCTTGGTTTTTTTTTTCAAACTCGAAGTTAGTTTGAAAAGATTGAGGGAGTGGGAAATTGCACGCGCAGTGTGGGGGAGTGGCGTTCAGTCAGCGCCCCCACACGTGGGGCATTTGACAGGACAATGTAAGTTCGACATCACTTCCGATGCGAAATTACCAACGTACACCATCTCCACCTAAATTCTATTATTAATTTAATTAACAAAGTTTTATCGGATTTATCTTTATTCTCTGTGAGAAAGTGAATAAAATTTGATTTGATTTAATTTAAAAAGAATAATTTCTTTAGTATGTTTTGATTCGAAAAATTTAATTAAAAATGATTTTATTTGTCTTAAAATGATTTTAAATTCAATTCGAGTTAGAAGAAACCACTTGAATAATCCAACGTGATTTAACTTGAAAAACTTTTAAATAAAATTTAAATTATAGAATAAGAATAAACAATTTAAAAGTTTTTGACTTGACGGTAACCTCTACTTGGAGGATTTTGTTTTGCATGGGGAAGAAGATTGAGGTAAATGTGCATGCGATTGATTGCTTGTGTTCTATAAATGAACAGACAAAGACTTTCCAACATCAATGAACAATCATTATCCTCCCATCACTCCCCTTCACATACAATTGAATTGTTTGTGATTTTATAAAATAAAGTTTTCGGTTTTGGGTATTTATTTGCAGATATATTCGATTCGGCCTGCATGCTTCCTGCTTGGGCTATGACCTTATAAACTGGTTTTGATCTGCTCAAGGATAAGCTCAACGGTTTTATATGGTGTAACCACCTTTTGATTTCGCTCAAAGTAAACGACATCGCTAGTTAACTTAACGTGTCACGTTATCATGTTTAGTGACTATTTCATAATTCAATAAAAAATTTACTGGACAAAATATCAGAAGAATTAACTGTTTAGTTCAGTTCATAGCATTTTTAGCCTAAACCAATGGTTAAAACACCGACGGATGCACTGATTTGAACAGTGACAAATATTGAGTAAATCATTATAAGGCCGATCCCCGGTGTCTTGTTGGGCCGCATATCGTTACGGGGCAACACGATCAAAGACCAAACTAGGCCTAAAGCCAGAAACCCCATTGTGCAAAACAAGCTGCTATCTTTGGGAACTATTTATGGATCTGGTTTTTTATTCCGAGCACCGAGAACCAACGAGATGCCTAAACCGGCAAGCGTGTTGAACATCGGTCCCACGTAGCATCCTGACATGGCGATCTGTACGGTATCCCTGCCTTTCATTGCTATTGCAATGTCCGACATCAAATCACCCATCGAGTTCCCCCATGCCAATACAGTTAGACCGAGGATCGAAGGTTTGATGCGGAAGATCACACCTAGTCCCACCAACAAAGCAACGAGCTTGCTTGCGATCATGTAGAACCAGACTATGCTCATAATAAATCCTCCCAAAACCCACAGAAGCAAAACCCGGCGAGGCGGATGATCAGATGTAGTGAATAGATATGCAGGAACTCCAAGTATACCACCAAGGGTTACACCAATGAAGTACACAATTTCCTGGCTTAATGGAGCTGCATCATCATCTTGCGTGTTCCACAAGCAAGCGAGAAGTATAGGTGTCAATGTAGCACTTGCCACGGCTTACCCCTTCGACCATTTCTCTTCCACCATAGGAATCGTTAACCACTTTGGAAGCGTCATTGGAAACTCCAACAACGAAAGAAACTTACAACACGAGAACAAAGACCGGTCCTTTGACGTTTCCTCATCACTTCAAGCCCACGTCGGTTTCAGATCATCTGCAGGCTCATCGGAAAAGATCGCCACCTGAGATGCCCACATCCAGTGAGGTAACCTATTTTCGAGACATGGTATGTCAGTTTTCGAGCGAGGCATAGATAGAATCCCCCTCTTCATCTCCACTAAAAGATGAACCACCGAGTTTAACAGGCAACAATGGTGTGACATACCCCAACTTAAACACCCTAACGTTTATCCTAGCAACCCCATTGAGAGCAACATCAAGCACATAAATCACATAAGCAAAACAAACAGCGAAGCAGTCCCAACAGTGACTTCTCCGACAGTTAAAAACAGGAAAAGCCAAATCAAACAAAACAAGAAGAAACCTGTTTCCCTAACAAAGGAATTCCTATCGATTTGGACCCTTTTCTCAGCTATACAAAGAGAGATTATCCCAACAACAACACAAGTCACAAACACAGCCCCTCCCAACACACTATTAATCCCCACTTCACCTGAATTCTTCCCTGAAAATGCAGCAATGCTCGCAAACAGATCGGGAGCACCGTTCCCTAGAGGCAACAATGTAACGCCGGCAACCGTAGGTGACATTTTCAATAAACTCGAAAACTTTTCCAAGGAACAGCAGAAGTAATCCGCTGCTGTGTTTCCCAATAGATAAAACAATGCAACGAGCCATATAGCCAACACAGTGAACCCCAAGAAGCTGAAATTTTGACAGCTGCAATAGAAGAACTTGATGTAGTTGAAAATCTCACCGGGGTTACACTCGGGGTGAGCAATCAAGTAATCACTTTGAGTTGGATAGCCCTTGTGCTCAAACAATCCCGAACAAATCTTGGGTTTTCGAGCTGTAACGTCATTGGCAACAAAATCATCAACTTTGACAATTCTATCATCGGTTTCTGTGATTCTTCCGTGGATAACTTCACCATGATCATCAACCCCGGCTCTGAGTTTCACTAAAAATGGGGTTTTGAATCCATTCTCGTGATTGTAAAACAAGATAAGTAATACCAAGGCGAAAACAGAACGAAACACTCCCCGAGATCTGGGTTCCATTTCTCTTATGTTCGAGGGTGTCAAAACATGGGGATAAATAAGAAGAGATATAGGGACTAAGAAAAACAGGGTTTGGAGTGGGGAACAAGAGAGGAAGCTTCATGGAGGCTGCATTGGAGGAACTGATTTGTCCGTGGATGAGATATTGGGGGAAAAAGGAGAAGTACACTAATGATTAAGAGCAGCAAAATCTGCAAACTTTGATGGAAAACAAATTGGAAAGGTTGAGCAATGGAACGTAATGCGCGTGTGGACTGGAAAAAAATCCAATGAGCAACCGACAAAAATGCAGTTCGGTACAGGTTTCCGGGCAACAGCCACTAGTTTGGGTTTCAACTTTATTCATGGAATCAAATGATATGAAGTCAAAAAGGTTATTAATGGCGGATGTTGATACAATCTCTTACAAATAGGAAGTTAATACCATGAATTCCAATAATAAAGGAAAAGGAATTCGACAAAACCTTAAGATGAAGAGGGAAAAGATAATCCTCAGCTCATACTATTCCGAGTTTCTCTTAATAATCCCTTCAACTTTAGAGTTTTTTCCCCCGTCTAAAACAAATAGACTATATGGAATATCAATCAACTTTATGTATTGATTTTATTATTAAATTTTAAAATATTTAAATTTTAAATTTCATTAAAATGTTAAACCTCGTTATTAGATAATATGATAATTTAATGCTGACATTTTTTTTATTATTGTTACAATTATTGTAAAACTAAATAAACTTGTTTCGTTATCCTCTATCATTCTATTGATTTACTTCTTTTTTAATCTCTTTAAAACCTAATAACTAAACAAAAAGAAAATCACTATCTTTTAGGGTTGCAAACTTTCTTAAATTTAAGGGGCTTGTGATGTTTGTTAGGATATCCGAATGGTTACAAGATGATCTACACACTTCAAAATAACCGATTTATTCGACGATTAAGACATGCTTTAAAATTTAAACTATAGAGAATCGTTGGATTGATCAAATTATAAATGGGTAAAATATACCTTAGGTCACTCACTTATTGCTATAAATGGGTTAATTTTTTTTTGTAAAAGTTATAACTTAATCACTCAACTAAAATATCATTACAAACAAATTACACTAGTAAAAATTACGCTATAGCCCGGCTATAGCAGAAAGGACTTTGTTGATGCACCGATTCTCCTTAGTCATGAAAAGAGAATCGTGGCCTGCCATATCATTTACCAGCCAAGTAAAAAGGTTGCGATGGATATATCCTTACGAATTGCTCAGTGTCCACATAAGATGAACTGCATGATTATGAATGTATTCGATTTGTTTCATTTGTTCAGATCGCACCACATTTATTAGTAGTGAAAAGCATGCTGACCTGCAACATCTCCGAGTATACTCGAATGGTCCTACGTGAGAAAAATAAAATTGTCAAATCTGCAAAACATTCTGGAACTTCAAAGGTATCATTTGACCCCGTATACGATACGAGTATATCTCGCTACATTGTCTACTGTAGTAACTAGGTCCAACTAAGTCATGTTGGGGTTTCTTCATTTCATTTTATTTCATATATGCTAGCTGGGAGTGCACATAAATCTTTTCACTCGAAACACTGCTGAAGCTGCCTTCTCATTTCCGGTTAATGTTTTGGCGTAACAGAAGAAAGGCGATCCACACAAAATAGTGGATTCCGAACCGTCGGAAATGATATTGCTTCAAACCCTTTCAGTTGGTTTCGGTGACCTAATTTCAACCGCCAAAAACATCCGTCCCGGATCTCAAGAACCGAAATTGCCCGAAGCTGCAGAGATTTTTATTAAGAAAACTTCAAGTTGCTGTGATCAGATATGGAAATGGTGCTGTTGCATGAGCTGCATCCATTGTTGTTCGAAGATGAATGCTCAATGTGCCACTACGTTAACACAGCTATGCACTGCGCTGGCATGCATTGACTGCTTTGAGTGTTGCTCGGAACTATGTTGTCCTGGTCAAGACGATAAATAAACACGTTCCGAGAGGTTGAATTAGTCTGTTGTCTGAACTAGTACGACTCATCTCTATCGTTTTTTTAATAGGGTTTGCCTGTATAGTTCCTACAACATTGTCTGTGACCAATTTATACTTGAAAACGTCAAGATTCTTATTCAACCGTTTTAACATTTTACAAGAACAATCCCTAAAAATTGAGTCCGTTATTTGAACCATTTAAAAAAAACTCAAGTTTAATATTTAGACTTAATTAAAACATAATCATCTAAATTATAATTCTTGCTGATTTTAGGTGTCTATTGGTCAAAATAAGCATAATATTTATAAACTCATCATTTGAAAGTTATTTTTGCAATCCATCAGCATTTGATGCATTGTTTAATATTTACAAAAAATTCAAATTCATAATTTTTAAAAAGAAAATTTTAAAAATTTTATACTCTTTTACATAACACCTTAAAATTATAAATTTTATATCTTTAAAATTTTGAGTCTTTACTTCTTTTTAGATGATTAAGAGATTTATTCGATAATAATGGAAATTTAATAATAGGTGGGTGGACATTTATAATGTCGATGGTGGTAATAATCTTTGGGGTTGTGAATTTGTGTACGTGGATTTAGGGATATAAGATTCATGAAGATTTATAGATTTAGAGAATTGAGATAAAAATTATCGACAATGGGAGTCTGATGATAGATGGATAGATGTTCGATGACGATAATAGATTTTAGGATTAAAGATCTAGATAGTGATAATTTAAGGATTATGATTTATACAATTTTTATATTTAAGTTTAGGGATTTAGAATGTTAGAACGACGATAAGATAACAATTGGCAATGGTAATACAATGATAGGTGGATAGATATTTGGTGACAGTAACAAGTTTTGGGATTTTTAAAAATCACAAAAAAAAGTTTTTTACTAAATAAAATTTTTAAAATAATTATAAGTGTTATATGTATCATATTTTAAGTGGTTGATGATTTTTTTAATAATTGTAATGGAATTGATCTTAAAACAATAATTTCAAACATATTAAATATTTATTTAAATACAATAAAATTAGAGACCTAAAATTAAAAAAAAAAAAATTAAATATTTATTTGTTTTGAATATAAAAGGTGTTGATGAATTGATTGTTTTCCTAATTTAGTTTCCAACCGAATCCCTCTCTTTTAAATTTAACCTAAGGGTGTGTTTGGTTCACGGAATGTAAGATTACCTTCGGGAATAGGATTACCGGAATGTAACATTACCTAACACATTACTGGGAATGTTACATTACTGTGTTTAGTTTGTTTGGCAGGAATGTAAGATTACAGTGTTTGGTTGAAGTAATAAAAGATTACTGGAATGTATATTTTACGAAATTGTCCTTGTTCTATATTTTTAACAAGTAGAATTCTAAATATTTAAATGAAAATATTTATATAAAAATTCATCGAGAATATATTACTTTATTATTTTTAATATATATACTTTTTAATAAAATTTATATATAATTTTTTATAAAATTTAAAAGATAATTGGGTAGAATAAAAGAGTAAATATATCATGCATAATTTTAATTAATATTAAAATTTACATAATTTATCTAAAAATATATTAAAATTTTACATCAACATTTAACTAAATAAGCGTATGAACATTTTAATAGATGAACCATTTTACTCCTACCAAAATGTATAAAGATGACTTTATTATAAATGAATGCATTTACTTTTTAAATGTGTATAAATAAATTAAAATTTTATATATACAATTAAACAAAAATCAAAATTATATATATTATATAAAATTATAAAATAAACAATTTATAATTCTATTTCTCAGTTAGGTTAGTGTCAATTTATAATTTTACATTTGATATTTTATTTCTCTGTTAGGTTAGTGAAATAGGAGAAGTAACACATCAATGGGAAATTAAGAGTCGTAGCATATTTGTATGTGCATGTGCATGCATATGCACATTTGTTGTACAAAAATAAAACTACATCAATGAGAAATGACTCGAGAGAACAAAATCACGTTTGAGTTGAAACGTCAATGAAAGGAAATGAGAAATGTCAATATGAATGATTGTTGCAGTATCCATGTAAACTTCACCATGGACAAGACTACAAGAGCTCGAGCTTGAAACCCCGAAACATCAATTACAAGAATAAAGAAAAAGAAGACCTGGAAATCAACTCCATCAACGTTCCTTTCACCTCGAAGGTGACTGTCCAACATATCTAGTGTTCAGGTCCTAGGATGTCTTCTGCCTAGGCGAAAAATGTGGGATTTAGACCTAATGGTCGTTAGTTGTTTCCGAAAAGATTGCAGGATCGGTGACTAATCGTCGTCCCTTTCACCCCGAACCTTGCTCGAATATACCGAAAATAAAAAAAAATACCCATGATATACATGCTATTAAAAGAGATTATGGCCATGAAATTTGTCATAAAACTCAAAGTGTATACATCATTAGGTTGAAAATAGTTGTTCACAGCAAAACATTTACAAACCTCAACAGTTGGTTTGAAATTTCATTACATAACGAGGTATACACATTTTACATGTCTTCGAAGTGGGAAGCAATAAAAACAATGACACAATTGATCACATATGACATGGTTCCTCACAGCAAAATATTTACATACCTCGAATAACACCCGTTGCGGCGGTGATTTCTCGATCTTTCATCTAATTGCAAAGCAATGTGTCCCGTGTTGCGTTTCCGGATGTCGAATTCACCCTAACCCCAAAATGTCGTTTCAATAATCGGATAAATGTAGAACATGTTTTAAAGCAGTTGTTATAGCTAGTTATCTTACCCACCTGCAGCTTTGCAAAGATATTCATGTTGATCATCTCGCAGTGATACATATGTGAAATCTGATCATAAGAAGACAACCAAATAAATTGACCGACTACGCAGTAATGAGATTCGCGGGCAAATTATGCACAGTTCATCGATATTCAACTGACGGAGAGTTGAGTAAACTGAAGTTTATACATACCAACACATGTTATATTTGATCCTTTGAAAGATGTGTTTCCCGTTGCAGTTCTGCCTTCCAAGTTCGCGTTGCTTAAATTTGCCTGCAGGTAGGAACGATTGGAGATTCGAACAAAGATATCATCTGATAGAACATTGAATTATCTATCCTAAGATCAGCTTCAGAAAGGTCGGCTCCTGCATCGTTTCGGTTAATCAAAAACCGTTTAAAACAAGAGCAGGGACAAAGATCAAAAGATTCGAGAGTTTGCTTAAAGTTGCAGGCATGCACTTATCTGAACTATTTACTAGCTGCAACTCGAAAAAAAGGTCGATGTTTATTATGTAAGCATATATGAGCATAAAAGCAGCGGAAGATCCATGAAAAATTGATTTTACCCGAGGCCTTTTACAACCTCAACTCATGAAGATTACAAATATTTCATGAAAACCGATACGAATCGAGGTCTTTTAACCAGTGAGGCCAACTTAACCACATTACATTACTTTACTACATTACTTTACTAGCCCTTTAATGACCTCAACCTATATGGCAATCATATGTTTGAAAACCCCAAACCATTATCGGACCTTAAAAACAAGCTCGAAACTTGAAATTAGTCTCGTCGAATACTTTTTTCGAGACAACAGAAAAATGGAGGGACTTTTGAAGGTCTTTAATGAAAAATGTTCGAATTTAGTTAGTTTACATAGAATAGTTGGGAGAAAAACTGTCAAATCAGCATCGAATATGCTAGCACCAAGCAATTTCGCGCCTTTGAAATTGCCTAATTTGTGTGTTTTGTGCTTCTTTCTTTAAAGAACATGTGCTAAAAGCACTTACCCTAGAGAAGCAATGTCCCATATTTTAAAAAATTGTGGAAATGCGAACTACGACAATCGATAAGAACCCTGGAAAGACATCAAAGTCAAGAAATCACAGACTAAGTCCATGGAAAATAACAATTTGATAATCAATTTATAGACAAAAAATCAATCAATCTTAAAACAAGTTTAGATAAAATCCGTTCTACTTCCACTTTCACTTCCACACCTACAATAAACTAAAAAGGCATGTATTTACATTTCTGAACAAATTACAGTCCATTCTAATTTCCAAACCCAGAAATTACAAGTACACAAAACCATATCATGTTGTTTGCTTTCTCAGATCTTTTCCATAAATCAAAAAGAAAAATCTCGAAAAATGAAATTCCCATTGGATTGAACAAATAATCCAAATGCAACAGAAATTCCAACATAACTTTTGACTTTTCACTTGAATTATCAGAATTTTAATCTTTTAGTTATTTTTTCTTTTAACATAAACCAAGAAAGGAAAGAGACCAGTAAAAGAGTAATATGAAAGTACGCCATAAAGGGAAACAGATAGAGAAAGCCAGATGGAACGCAAGCTAAGAAAATTAATTATACATATATAAAAAAGAATGCATCGATTAGCAACTCAGAACAAAGCGACGACAAATTCACCTGTAAAAATTAAGGGTGGATTTTATGAATAGATTATGACCAACAACAACTAATGAAAAATTGCCAGTTTTAAGGGATCATTGGGTATAAATCAATTCACCTGTCAAATTTGACTTGTCGAAGTATGGACTGAAATGGAGAAAAAAGGAAGATCAAATGAGATTTAAATCATTGAGATTAACTAAGGCAAATACCATAGACATATCAATTAACTGAAAAAACAGAACATTACTGTCTTGAAATCTTGCTTGATCAATGGCTTTGCAAAGGGAGCGAGAGCTAAATTCTTCTTTCTGTCATCCTTCTGCTGCAATGAGCCGGCAACCATTAACGACTGTGAACCTAGAGCGCACAGTTGGAGGCTAGAGCGGTGGAGCGTGAGGAAGGAATGAACGCTTTATGGTTTAGGGATTTCAATTTTGGGAATCCCAATTTTGAAAGCAAATACCTAAGCCAAATCGAAGAAGAAGAAGATTTCAGCAGTGGGGAGGCTATTTTAGACAACAATGACGGGAATAAGCAAATACCTAAGGGAGACGAGGGATTAATATTCCTGGGAAAACAGTGTAAAAAATCACTATTGATATTAATTTTTTACTGGCCCTTGGTAATATTGTCCATCCAAACATGGGTATATTCGGTTGGTAAAAAAACATTCCCCTCGATAATGGAATATACCTTGAACCAAACGGGACCTAAGAGGTATTGGATGGATTGTTTTTGGATCAAAATTTTGGTGTAAATTGTGGTGGTTGTAGACGAAATCCCACAGTGTGGAAGCAACGAGCAGCAGCCTTTTAAACGGTGGTGGATAGGACTTTTAATGGTCAAAGTTGGCAAATTTGATGCTAGGCCCTAAACTTGTCTTTTAACTCATTAAAGCCCGTCAAATCTATGCTTAGATTTCTAATTGATTGAAAATAAGTGGAAAAGGAAAGGCGAAAACGAAATGTGTGATAATGTCTTCACTTGAGTCCTATTATATATTTGTATTTTTGTTCTTAAAAGGTTAGGTTTTTCTTAAAATTAATATCATTAATGGAGTGCTTTTTTTAATATATAAATAGGGTATATGTAGGTTTGTTTAACGAGGAAAGAAAATGACTTGTGTGAAAATTAATGTAAATTAGAATTAAAATATTATTTTATTATTAAGTTATTTAATTGTTGGAGTTATTGTACTTCTCTAGAGTGTAATAATGTAAGTATAATAATAAAAAATGTAAAAAAAATATTGAGATGTAATATGGATAAACTATTTTAAGAAAAAAAACTATGGGTAAAGAGATGAAATTCATTATGTCAGATTTACGCTTAAATATAATTTAAGATTTAATCTTAAATTTAAGATGTGTAATATCTATTTATAGTGATAATTTTGTGTTTAGAAATAAGTTACATATAAAAAAATCTACTCAAATTGATTTTTTTTAATCTTCCATCAATGTATAAAAAAATATAATTCTACAAATTTCCATTTTATCTTTTAAATTAAAATGGATTTTTTGGATAAAAATTGAACAATTTTAACAGAGTTTATTCTATGTAGTTCAAATTGAGAGGTTTGTTATTTTTGGATTCAAATCAATATTGATGTTTGCAGTGGACTTCGATTATTATTTTTATTTTTTACGATATTAATATTCAAACTTCTAATATTATTTAAAAAATATAATATCTAATTTTATTGGATGGACTGATTATCGATAAAGAATCATATCTTTAATAATTTATAATAAACAATTTTTGTATTAAATTGAAAATTTTCGAATTGGAAGACAAACACAATAGACTTGCTTAGATATACGTGGTACAGTATACAGATTATACAAATTTATCAAAGAACAGATTCTGAAACTAAAATCCCATCAACATCCTCCTCCTCACCATTGACCCCGTAAGATCATCAAATCCAGGAAGTATCTCGTAATCCAAATTGTAATCCCTTAAATCCATCGACAAAGCATCCTTAATCGGTTCGACCATAGGTAATTCATATTTCAACCGCAATGTCTCCTCCGAAACTGACGGCGATAACGAATCCGTTCCGGAGGCGGGTTCGGGTTGCTCAGAATGGATCATCAAAGGCTCCGAATTCGCAAACAGGGCAGCAGCAGCTAGGATTTCAAAAGAGGTTAAAGGTTTACCACAAGCAATCTCCAATGGATTACCGGGAAAGTTGAACTTAGCAGAGTGACCGCGTAAGTAGAATGTAGCTGCATCGAAAGCACATGTCGCTTTCTCGACGGTTTCGTAAGATCCCAACCAAATCCTTTCACGACTGTTGGGAAGTTTTTCGGACACCCTTTTTCCCCATTTCCGTTTCCGAACACCCTTGAACTGCGTCTCGATTTTCTCGGTCGTCGATTTCTCGTTTACGAGTTTCACCATTGTTTTGTTTAACGATGTTGCTGTCATAGAATATTCCGAATCCGTTATTATAGTTGGGGTTTTGTTGTCGGGGAGTAGAGAGTGTGTCGCAGTGAGTGGAACAGACAACGAAATAGAAGTATGTTTTTTCAAAGCAGCAGCTTTGGAGGTTTGACTCTGTTGCTTGGCCGCAATGCATCTCGAATTTCAGCACATGTATCATGAGCAAATACTGCAATGTGTTCGGACACTGTGTTAAAGGATGTAAGCAAAATCCTATTCCTCAAACCTCAACAATGGTTTAGAGGAAAAAAAATTATGCCACTACAACCCCACTGGATTTTGAAATTGTTTGCACTGAACATAAACAAAATGCAATGTCTGTTGATCCTATACCTTCTTTGAACATATCTTCTAAGGATTTTGAAGGTGGGAACCATTCTTCCTTAGAGTCATATCATTCTGTTAACAACACTGATGCTTCGGCTGAACCCATTCAACAAGTCTCTACTACGGTTAATGATCAAGAAACTTCTACTGATCCTAATGAAGAAGAGAACTCCATAATTCCAGATCAGCTAGGTAATTCTACTGATACAATTTCTGCTCCTACTCTCCTTAATAAAAGGAATAGAGGAAGGCATGCTAAAGCTCACGATACATTAACAGGGTCCAGTAATCGTTTTGAGCTACTAAACACGATTAATGAGACTCTCCCTACCTCAGAGAATCAAGGGAAAAAAGTAAGAGCAGTTGCTTCTGGTGTTGTTGTTTTGATCAAAGAACTCAAAAAAAAAAAAGAAGTCTCATCTTGATAAATCTAAGGGTTCTTCAGTAGGAAGTCAAGGAGGGGAACCGAGCTCCTCATCCCAAGGAAAATGATAATTTCCTTTTAGAATGTAAGAGGATTAAATAATCCTCTTAAACAAGGCCAAGTCCTTCAAAGGGAATCCAAGAATAATGTGGATATCCTATGCTTGATGGAAACTCGAGTGAAATTAGAGAAATCTTATGAATTATTAGCTACTTCTTTTGAGAATTGGAATGTTCTCACCAATTATGATTTTGCAGTGAATGTCATAATATGGTTTTTGTGGAGGAAAGGATTGGATTTCTCCTTATGTAAAGCTACTGATCAAAGTATCACTATCAAAGGTCTTTTTAATGGCGCTCCCTTCATTATTACTGCAATATATGGTAGTAATAATGGCATCATTAGAAGACAACTTTGGCAAGAACTTTGGCATCTTGAATCAAATTATAGTGACCTTCCTTGGCTTATGGGAGGTGACTTTAATGTTATCTTGAATAATTATGAAAGTTCTGATCACGAGCTTATGGGTATGATCACTTCCTCTAACATGTTAGAATTTCAGCATATTACTCAAGATCTACAGTTACAAGACCATCCTTTCTTTGGTCCAACATTCTCGTGGAGTAACAAACAAAGTGACAATTTCCTTGCTCGAAAACTTGATAGAGTTCTCATCAATCATATATGGTTCGATTATTTTTCTCACTCTTCTGTGGAATTCTTAGCGCCTGGTCCTTCTGATCATTGTATGGCAGTGATTGATCTTCACAAAGAGACTCATTCAAATAGACCCAAACCATTCAATTTCTTCAACTGTTGGACTTTGCATCCAGATTTTCTTAACATTGTTAGTCAATCATGGAATAGGGCAGTGCAAGGCAACCCAATGAAGTCTTTATTCTTAAAGCTTAAACGTCTCAAAGAAAGCCTTAAGCAGCTCAATAATGACCATTTCAGTGACATCTCGGCTCGAACTAGACTAAAAAGAGAAGAACTTGATAGGCATCAAATTCTTACCTTAAGAGGTGATGATTCCTTGGAGAAATAACTCGAGTTACAAAAGGAGCTCAATTCTTTAACAGAAGCAGAGACGATGTTCTTAAAACAAAAAGCTAAAATGCATTGGCTTAAGGAGGGTGATAAATGCACAAAATTCTTTCACTCAGTCATTGCTACTAAGAACAAGAGGCAGACTATAAGGGTTCTTGTCAATAATCGGGGGGAAAGACTTGAATCATTTGATGAAATGTCCTCGAAAATAATTGAGTTCTTCAAAAATCTTTTAGGTTCCAAGGATCCAGAAGTAAAAGAATGCTCTCGTGCAATTCTTAAAGGTCTTATGCAACCTATTTCATCACTTGTTACACTGAAGCTCTTGTCAAGGAAGTTACTAGTGATGAGATTAAAGAGGTCATTTTCAGCCAAGGCAATGACAAGGCTCCCGGACCGGACGGTTTTACTTCTCTCTTTTTCAAGAAAGCTTGGCCAGTGGTTGGTAATGATGTTATTAAGGCAATAAAGTACTTCTTTCAAGAATCATTTATTTATCCAGCCTTTAATGCAACCACTATTGTCTTGATTCCAAAGAAGTCGAATCCTAGCACAGTTTCTGACTTCATACCCATTTCTTGTTGCTCGGTTATTTACAAGACCATTACAAAGATTCTTGTCAATAGAATTACTAACATACTGCCAAGGATTATTGCACCTAATAAATCGGCTTTTGTTAAAGAAAGGAGTATAGTAGATAATACCCTTCTTGCGCAGGAAATTGTTAAAGGATATGGGAGGAAGTTCATATCACCAAGATGTGCACTGAAAATTGATCTTCAAAAGGTTTTTGACTCCATCAATTGGGACTTTATTTATGCAGTTCTTAAAGCTCTGGATTTTCCTCCAAAATTCATCGATTGGATTGTTTCATGCTATACGAATGCTAGATATTCCATTGCTCTTAATGGAAGCTTGGTTGGTTTTTTAAGGGCGCAAAAGGAATCAGACAAGGTGATCCACTTTCCCCTATTTTATTTGTTCTGGTTATGAATGTGCTCTCTAATATTCTCAATAACGCTGCTTCCAGAGGGATTTTTTCCTTCCATCCTAAATGCAAGAAAATTAAACTCACTCACTTGTCATTTGCTGATGACTTATTGATTTTCTGCAAAGGAAACCTTGAGTTTGTTTTGGGAGTGATTACTGTTTTGGATTGTTTTTATGAATATTATGGGTTGAAGCTCAACGCAGGTAAATGTGAGATTTTCACTGCAGGTATTTTGGCTCATAATCTTGAATCTATCATCAATTATACTGGTTTCAAACAAGGAAAACTACATGTTAGATACCTCGGGGTACATCTTGTCACCAGAAAGCTTACCGATAAAGATTGCAAAGCTTTGCTAGACACCATCAAGAGCAGACTTCACCAATGGTCTGAAAGAATTTGAGCTACGCAGGCAGAGTTGAGCTTATAAAGACAGTTCTCTACAGCGTTGCGAATTATTGGTGTAGACAGCTGGTTTTACCACATACCATTATCAAGAAGATTGAGTAATTATGTTCCAGATTTTTCTGGAAAGGTTTGGACATTTCTGCTGTCGGTGCAAGGGTGAGTTGGGTGAAAATTTGTAAACCAAAATCAGAAGGAGGTTTGGGACTAAAGGATATCAAATCATGGAACAACGCCTGCCTACTTTTTCTGATCAGGAAATTACTTGTAAGGGAAGGTTCTCTTTGGATAGTGTGGCTTCAATCCTACATAATTAAGCAGCATGATTTCTGGACCATGGAAATACTGCAATCTGCCAGCTAGAGCTTTAAGCGAATGCTGAAGCTCAGAAATGCTGCTCAAACAGTGCGTGTAACAGCAGTAAAAAGTACTAAAGAGATTTGGGAAGAAATCCGCCCAAGAGATGCTAAAGTCGCATGGCACAAACTTCTCTGGTATCCTTTACATGTCCCGAAGCATAGCATAATTTCATGGATGATTATTTTGGATCGGCTCCCCACTAAGGACATAATGCAACGATTTGGTCTTATTACAAATGATCTTTGTATGTTCTGCTCGGAAGCAACGGAAACTAGGAACCACCTCTTTGCCGAATACTCGAAGACTGCTTCCATTTGGAAATCAATTCTGCAACTTTCTCTGAACATGAATTTCTCGAATTGGACTATTTTGCTGCAATGGGCAACCTCTTCATGGAAAGGTAAATCACTGCTAACTTGCATTCTGAAGCTGTCATGGAACGCCTTTAATTAAACCATTTGGGAAGAACGAAATCGTCGGATATTCAAAGGAACTTCCAGAACTAAAGCAGAAATTATCAAAGCTATTAAGGAGATAGTAGGAACTCTTCTAAGTAATAGAATTTTCAACAGATTAGATAGCATTAACTTAGCTATTTGTAATCATTGGGATATAGTCTAATTTGTTGTAAATAGTTCCCTTTGCTTGTTCCTTGATTGAACTGTTTTGTTAGCAACTTGCTGCTATTTTTGGGTAATAAAATCTTGATTTATCCAAAAAAAATATGTCTAATAATCGGGTTGCCGATTTGATTTTTTTCCTGTTTTAGTAATTGTGTAGAATTTTTTTTGGATAATTCTGATTTTATTACCCAAATAAAGGTTTAGTTACAACCAAACAACCAATCAACAACAATAGAATCAAATAAACAACCTATACAAAATGATTGGTTAGACTATACCCCAAACATTACAAAGCTTTAAGTTAGTATTATCTAGTCTATTAATATTGATTCCCCCAAGATGGATTCCAACAACGTCTTTAACATCTTTGAGCAAGCAATCGATTGTTCTACGCCGTCCTTGGAAAATTCTCATATTTCTTTCCTGTCATAGAGAGTAAATAAAAGCAGTCCAAGAAATTTTCAAAATGGTAGTAAGCAAAGACCTCCCTTTCCATGAAGAACATGCCTTTGAACCATTTCTTCCCATGATAAGTAAGTGTTATTCATCCCATTAAGGTTCAAAATTGAATTCCAGAGTTCCACTGCCAGAGAACATTACGAGAAGAGGTGGTCCCTTGTCTCGTATGAGTTACTGCAATTAACACAAAGATCATCAGTGTTAATTCCTATTCTAATAAGTTGGTCTCTAGTAGGCAATTTGTTCAGTAAAGCCATCCAAGCAATCAAACTAAACTTTGGAATATGCAATGGGAACCAAATAAGTTTGTGTCATGAAACATTATACCCTTTGAATCGAATCAAGTCCCATATTTCCTTAACATGCGGAGAACCGACTGAAAGAATTGGAAGAGCTTCAGCCCTTGATTTTAAGATTCTGCTGATACTCCAACTTACATTTGCAGCAGCTTGGAAGTGCCAAAAGTCTTGCTCCTTAAAAGCACAGGCCTTAAGCCATGCAACCCACAGTGATCCATCTCCCGCTAATATTTTTCGAATTAGACTAATGAGACAAGCTCTATTCCAAGTTTTAATATTCTTCAGTCCGAGGCCACCATCTGATTTGGAGAGACAAATATTTTCCCAGCTCACACGAGCACCAGCAGCAGATTTATCTACTCCTTTCCAGAAGTATCTAGAGCATATATGTTCCACATTTTTAAGGATTGAAGCTGGCAAAACAAGTTGTTTGCACCAGTAGTTGCTGACATTGAATAAGACTGATCTAATGAACTATAGTCTGCTTGCATAACTGAGATTTCTCCCAGACCAATGATGAAGCTTGAGCTTGATGTTATCAATTAAAGCTTGACAATCCTTTTCGGTAAGCTTGTGGTGACAAGAGGAATACCAAGGTAATGGACATGAAGACTTCCGATATGAAACCCAATAATCTGTTGTAAATCCTCGATGGTTCTTAATGGAATCCCCATAGCAAAAATCTCACATTTGGAAGGATTCAATTTAAGCTCAGAGACTTCATAGAAATGATCAAGAATAGTAAGAACACCAATAATAGATTCAATATTACCTTTGCAAAATATCATTAAATAATCTGTCGATAGATGAGTAAGACCAATTTTCCTGCATTTAGGATGAAAACCAAACATTCCTCTTCCATCAGCTAAATTAAGCATTCGAGATAAAATATTCATTGCAAGAACAAAAAGATAAGGGGAGAGAGGGTCTCCCTGTCTTAGGCCTCTAGCACCTTTAAAGTAGCCAATTAAGGTCCCATTAAAAGAAATGGAAAACCTTGCTCCTGTGAAACAAGCTTCGATCCAAGCAATGAAAGCATGAGGAAGTTGGAGAGCTTTAAGAATTTGTGAGATGAATCCCTAATGAATGGAATCAAAAGCTTTATGAAGATCAATTTTCAAAGCACATCTCGGGGAGATAGATTTTCTTCCATAGCCTTTTACCATCTCCTAAGCAAGAAGGGTATTATCAATAATGCTCCTACCTCTGATGAAAGCTGTTTGATTCAAAGTAATAATCTCTGGGAGGAATTCAGTCAATCTTCTAACAATGATTTTAGTAATGATCTTGTAAATTACAGAACAACAGGAGATTGGCCGATAGTCTTTAATAACACTCGGATTTGGAATTGTGTAGAATTTTGGTTTAGAAAATAAGCAGGATTTCGAAAATGACATTTTGGTGATGGCTTCTACGACTATCACTTGGCAGCCAAGCTCGATTGCGGCGCCCACGAGGAAGCTCAATGTCACCGTCGCCTTCGGTTGCTCTCCATTGCACGAAGCAGGGGTAAGCAACTGGACTGGAATGGCGTGGGTTGTGGCGGATACCTTTTCCGAATTGTACTGAATCAAGCTCGAGTCAAGCTTACTACTACTTGGATTAGGCTTGATTATATTAACGTAAAATTTTATGTTAGCTGTTAAATAATGAATTTATAATAATTTAAAAATTAAAACATATTATCAATAAAAAAATATAATATATATATATATTATATAAAAAATTAAAATTTAAATAAAAATAATTATTTCCGATTTACCTCATTCAATCCGTCTTGATTACACTCGTAGATCATGCTCTTATACATTCCCCTTGGACAGGGCTTTGGTGGTGAGACAATACTACCTGTCATGGGCAGCAATCAGCCCATTGTGGCAATTTTGGAGAAGTTTTTAAGGATATTTTGACCAAGTGTTTTCCCAACAAGCCTGCTGTCGAAGGTTTCCCAAAATTATGTTTAGCATTTAAATATTATATATAATATATGTTAATAATTTATAAAACCCAAATACATTATTAATTTATTTACGTACTTAACCGGTTATTATTAGATGTGTAAAAGAATTGAGTTTGAACTAATAAGATTATGCTTGTGTTCGTTTGTTTATTTTTAAAGGTATTTATATCCGGTTCGTGTTTGTTTAAATTTTTAATATCATGTTCGTATTTGTTTATTTATTTTTGAAGGTATTTATGTTCGTTTATTTATTGTTCATAAATATGTTCATTTATATGCTCATTTAATGTTCACAAACATGTTCGTTTTGTAACATCCCAAATTACGGGTTAGTGACTAAATTGTAAAATTTCAGAATTTGGGGATAAAAATAAAATAGTTGAATAGTTCAATGATTTATGTGGAGATATTTTCTAAAGTTATTAGTAATTATTAAATGAAGTGAAGGGAAAAACGGTCATTTGACTTAGAAATTAATTAAAAATGGGATTGATAAGGATATAAGGATAAGATGGAGTTATTTTCTCCAAAAATTTCTCTTCATCTTCTTTTTTTCTTCTTCAACGTGAACCCCCAAAGGCAAAGGTGAGTTTCTTTGTTAGTTAATTATTTGTTGATTTTATGGGTGGGTTTTGATCATTAGATGATAACTAAGCTTAAAGAAAGCTTAAGTTGTCTTAAAATCAAAAGATGAAGAAGTTATGAGAGATTAAAGAAAATGAGTTTTAAGTGAATTTTTGGAAAAGAGTTGATAAGTTGAATTTGAAACTAAATTTGACTTGTCATCAACTTAATTAAGAGATATGAAGTGATAGAATTAGATTTAGAGCATCTTGAAAATTTGGTATGATTATTGATTTACATATGAAAGATGGAATTTTGAGGTTAAAGATGAGATAAATGGATATAAATGAGTTTAAGCATGTGTATGTGAGTTAAGGATATGAAAGGGGTTGAAATATGACACAATTAAATTAGAAGGAAGTAATTTACGTGCATAAATGAGAATTTTGGACTAGTGTGCATCGGTACACATTCAACATGTACCGATGCATCAAGAGTAAATTTTCAGAAATCATTCAGTGTGTATCGATGCACTCAGGTAGGCATCGATGCATGGGAATTTTGAAGCTATTTTGTGTACCGATGCACCCATAGTGCATCGATACACCCCTAAAGGAAAAATGAAATTTTGGTTCATTAAACTAGCATAAGTTATTAACATCAAGTTATAAGGTTTAGGCTTCTGATAATTGTTTTGAAAATTATATTTATGTAGATACAGAGCCTAAACGAGTTCGAAAACAATAAAAAAATTAGGATCAAAGCAAGGCTAAGGTGAGTGCGATTTAAATTGTACTTATGTGATTGATCAAACATTGGCTTACGATGAGCCAATGATGGAGTTACTATGGTAAGAACAACAACAACAACAAAACCCTATTCACATATGCAATGGGATAAGGGGGAGGTAGGGTAGTAGGCTGTCCACCAACGCCAGGTTGAGAGCAGCTTCCGTGGAAGACCTCCGGCCAGTCAAAAAATTAATAATAAAGATAAAATGTAATGCATGCTTAAATAAATAAATAAAATACGTAGTTGAACAATCTTCATATGCAGTCCTCATATGCACGTCTGTAATGGGAAGTAATCCCTGCAAATAAACCCTTGCATAAAAATATCTTCATATAGACAGAAACGTAAGACCCGACCAAAAATATAAACATATGATATATGTTACTTGATATGACATATAAGGTTACATGAACAAATGAGAAATTATAAAAGACATATGAAATGATCTATGTGAATACATGAATTTGTGATACGTGTTATATGATATTAGATATAAGTTTACACATACATATGGTATGTGAAAGAAGAGAATGAACATGTGATCATAAGATCAATGATTACACGTACATATGATACGTGACTGAAAAGAAAAGATATGTGTTTATAAGAGAAAGGATATGAATAAGTAATGTGAACTGTTATAAATGATAATGCCCATGTTATGTGATATGAGAGCTAGGGGTATAGTTGGCATGCCAAGGGTCGAGGGTTTACCTATGTTCTTCGGGACATATGGACTTATTACCTAGGTTCTTCGAAATCTATGGACTGGTCCTTCGGGACATTTATACGAGTTATGGTGACAGCATAGTGGTGCACAACACCCTCAATGTACTCACGTACCTTAAGTTCTCACAGGTGTACATAGGCTAATAAAGAGATAACAATGAATACAATGAATGTTATGCATATGTTTTTAGTTATATGAACTGTATTACATGAATTATATGATGTAATGTGTATTTCTTTATGAAATGATATATGATGTGTATAAATGATAAGTATAAGATGATACGATAAAAGCATGTTAATGATAATGAAATGAGGTAATGAGGGTATATATACAGGTATGCATTCTGTTATAAGAAATGTTCTATGATTTTATTATATGTTTTATATGCCACTCTAAGTCAACGACTTAGCGTGTGATTGTTTCACACGTAGGTTTCGAGAAGAGGAATATTGATAAAAGTTATGCAAGACAGGTCAGTTTCTCCTTTCCAAAGATCAGATTATAAAAGAAATGTATAGTATGTATTTTGTAAGAATAATAATGGTTGGCATGTAAACAAAGTCGATAAATTAAGTATTTATGCTATGATTGAGTTTTATAATGTTTTTAACGTATTTATGTAAATGTAACTGCATAGCGATGAAATGTTATAATTTTATGAATTTATACGTATTTTTACGAAAGTATTGTAGTAGTGCATCGATGCACTGTAGCACTGTTCACGGCACTGTTCATACCGTATAGTATTGTTTATAAGTACATATTTTTTTCAAATTTTTATACTGAAGCATAATTTAATAGTATATTATTGTATTTTCTTAATATGAGTTCAAATATTTTGATATTTTATAAGAATATTGTTTTAAAAGTCAATGTGACATCTCAGACTCGTATTCGGGTCGGGTACGGGTTGGGGTGTTACACGTTTAGTGTTTGTTTATCGTTCATTTATATATTCAATTTTTAGTTTTTCCAGCTTAAACTCCTTAAAATTCACCGTTTAAATTTTAACTTTTACCATGTGCTCAATTTAATCTTTACATTCACCAATATTTCAAATATAAATAAAACAAAAGGAAAAAAAGAACTAAGTAAACGAGCTTGTTCATGAACATAAATGAACAAGTTGATAAACGAGTTTGTTCTTGAATATAAACGAACATAACACACCTCTGATTGTGCTCGTTCGTTTATTAAATAAACATAAAATCTTTTATTTATACTCGTTTATCTAGCTTAACAAACAAACATAAACAAACGTTATATAAACGATTCACGAATAATTTTCGAACACTTTATTTATTTACACCCCTAATTATTATTATTATTGCTGCTAAAAATTAAGTCAAAAAGGTGATTTAGACTTTTAGTGGACCAGCAAATCGAAATTATGATTTAAAACGAAATATTTTGAATTATAAAATAATTAATTTTAAAATAAGTGGACGTGATGTGACCTGGCTACGTTCCACACACCACGATAATATCGGCTTCCTCGCCCATATAAGGTGTGGGAAAAATTAATTTTCCCACGTAAGGTATTTACGTATTATTTTTTAAATTAAGATTTCTTATTGATTTGAAGATGCAGTGTACTTTTGGAATCTTTTTGATTTATCTGAAGATGTTATGTAATTATGAGATTTTCTTCATTTGCCTAAAGACGTCACGCAGTCATGGAGTCTTCATATCTAGCTTGAAGACGCGTGAAATACCTAACGTCTTTAGGTTGGTACTATTCAATTCACCCTAGATGAGAAAATAATCTCCGGATGATTTATATTAAAAATAAATAAAAAACACTTATATTATCTCAACCAGTTTGCCTAATAATACTCCTAAACCTAATAAATAGTTTGTGTGCTTTTTTTACTCTTATATCATCGAAATAAAAATAATTTTGAAAGTAATATCTATTTTAGATTATTTCTCGAATTTGCACTTGATTGGTGGTTAAGTGATGTGTTATGTGTTAAAAACACATAATTGTATAAACATAAATCAGAACGAGTAACGACGACATGCATTTATTAACCTTATGTTTAGTTACTCAATAAATATATGATTAAAAAATTATACGTAAACACTTGAAACTTATATATCTAAAAACTATGTGATTTAAAAATCTCTATTAACTTCTCAAAACTCACATTGTATATATTAAGTGATTTAGACTAGATGAGTAGATTCTTATGTATATATTTTGTGACCTTAGTGTCAATGGTGATTTCAAATGAGCGAAGTATGACATTTATCTGTGTCCGATGTTGGATTAATTTTAGATTTACTCAATTAATTTATAGGTTGTCTAGTAGTGTCGTCTGATTTATTTTTATAAGGGAATTATTAGATGTCCAGAGTAGAACTTTAAAAGAAACATTAAGATTAAAGATATAATAAATCATAAATGTCGATGATTAAACATAACTTACGACGATTTGGATTTTAAATTAAAATTTATAAAAGTTGATATATTTTTTCAAAACAAATAAAGATCATATTAAAAGAAAGGAAACAACAAAGGTCAATTATGAAAGGAGAAATCTAATAATAAAAGAAAGTATAGAATTTGTTAAAAGGAAAAGGCTTAAAACAAAAATAAGTGTCTAAATTATGTTTCGAAAAATGTTTTAGTGTCTAAAGAATTTTTCGTTAAAAATAAATATCTAACATTTTTTCATTCCACATTTTCGCTCATTTGTTCTAATGACGGAAACCCAAATCATAAAAGTTGTATTTGGTAAAGGGTTTTGTTTGTTTTTTCATCAAAACTCATATAGATCAGTCTCTTTTTTTCTCATTTGTTCTAACAACAAAAACCCACATCATAAAAATTGTATTTGACAAAGATAAATACTTAAAAGTGTAACAGATAAAATATTAAATATTTATTTTTAACAAAAAATTATACATATATTAAAACATTTTTTCGAGACTAATTTAGGTGCTAATTTTTGTATTAAGCCAAAAGAAAACACAAATTACGTGAAAGTTAGGTATTAAACTAAAAATTATCAAAATTAATATTATTAAAAAATACAAAAATTAATAAAAAGGTTAAAGTATATAAATGATCCACCGATTATAAGATATTATTTTATTGAGCCTCTAGACTATTAAAAGTTACAAAATAGTCCCTTGATTATAGGGTATTATTTGTTGAGTTCCTCGACAATTAAAAGTTACAAAATAATCCCCCGACTATTCATTATGTTCCAAGCTCATCCTTTTCCGTTAAAAAGTTAACGTTCGTTTGAACTGGAGGTTAATTTATTGAATGATATATGATAGTCGTTTGAGATTATGAGATCAAATTCTATCACATCTTAGTCAAAAAATTAACATCCAACTCAAACAATTGTCAACTTTTTAACGGAAAATGACGAATTTGAAACGTATAAATAGTCAAGTGACTATTTTGTAACATTTAACTATCGAGGGACTCAACAAAGTAATGCCTTATAATTGAAAGACTATTTTATAACTTTTACTAGTCATAAGACTCAATAAAGTAATACCCTATAGTTTAGGGACCATTTGTATACTTTAACCTAAAAACAATAGTCAAAGATCCTTTTCTTTCCTCTTGTTTTTCTGATTCGGGAAGAAACTCAAAATCTCTGACACCAATAGGTGAAAACAAAAGTTTAAATATTTTAAAAAATTGAAAGAGAAAAATAGCACTTGGCACTGCAGTCATTTAGTCTTAAACAGAAACGACTGGGAGAGCCCAGATTCAAAGCTTTTTCCCCTATATCGAATGCAGCTCTACTTCTTCAAAATTTCTATCTTTTTGTTGGTTTTTCCATTGATGAGTTGATAAATTTTTATTAACCTCAAATAAATAATCCATCTTTATCCAAACTCAAATCTTTATAATCTCTTTTTCCCCTTCTTTACATATAATTTTCCAGTTATATTTGCATTTGGGGGATGGCATCTTCATCACTAGCAAGCCCGCTATGCACTTGGTTACCGGCGGCTTGTGTGCCCGGGAAAGACCAATCACGGTCTCCATCGTTCGACTCGTCAGGTCCGGCTTCTTCGGCCGTTGGGCTCGTAACAGAAGGAAGGCTCTTCTTTCTAAATGCTGCGGCGGCTCAGCCACTAACAAAACGCGGGCTTGATTTCTTCTTTTAGTGGATCCACCATTCAAGACTTGATGATTTCTTGCTCGGCTTTCAAGCCTTGTAACGAGTACTATTCCTCCAAAAATGGTGGCTTTTTGGGTCAAAATGGAAGCCTTTTTTCTTTCTACTTTCAAGCCTTGATTGATGATTTCTCTTCCTTCGAGGAGCTGCTCGTTCTTGTAAACTTTAGCTCCTTGGTTTTCTGGATTTAGAAACATAACGTTGCTTTTTGCCGCCTTTTCGAATCACTTTTTTTCCCCATTTCTTTAACATCTTTATTTGCCTTGAATTTGACTCTTTAGCGAACTGTGTTTCTGCCTCTTTTCTTTAATCTTAACCAGTGAGACACACCAAAATTGTTTGTCTTGAAACAAAATTAAGAGCTAGAAATGTAGTTGATCTGAAGTCGCTATTAAGTCTATGATCATGGAAAATCACTATATTCTCAGATAATCAGAATTTAATACAAAACAGATAGTACATGTGCAGATTTTGGTGGAGAGATCAAATCTTTCTCAACCGATGGATGGATTTGGTTAGCTTAAATTCGGATTCTGCAACGTTAAGATAGAGCCTGATGGATGTTGAGATTTAGACGCTGAGCTTTCAATTTATACTCATTATTTCTTCAGGGATGGATGGATGTGCTACATGCAACTTCTGTATATTAAATGCGGCAATTCACATAGTTTGAGGCGAAGCTGTAAGTTGAGCAAAGAAAAACATCCAACATATAATGGTATTATTGATTGCATTTTGTCTGATGCATCTGAAACATAATTGCAGAGTAGTGGGTTTGTCAAGATCATCAGACTTAATCTGATATTTGGGGAATAAAAAATGTTCTTTTTAATTTAAGTAGATAATAACCTAAATTAAAAAGATAATATAAGGATTATATTAATTTAAATTTAAAATCTATAAGATATAATTTGTTAGATGAGATTTAATCTTCAACTTATCTGTTAATGCAATTAAATTTGAGCCATTAGATATAAAAACTTCAACTATAAATAGTAACTTACTCCACCTCATTTACCCACTTTAATTTTGAGGAATACATAAATCATTCACCCAATTTTCTTATTTTTGACTATTTCTTTCCAAAGTTATTTTTCATTGATGAATTGGTAGATTTTTATTAACATCACATAAATAATCTCTTTATACAATCCCGGATCTTTAATATTTTTCCTTCTTTTAAGTATAATTTTCCAGTTAAATTTGCATCTGGGGATGGCATCTTCATCAATAAAGAGCCCGTTATGCACTTGGTTGGTGGCGCCTTGTGTGTCCGGGAAAGACCAATCACGGTCTCCATTGTTCGACTTGTCAGGTTCGGTTTCTTCTAGTAATAAACTCGGCCGTGGGGCTCGTAACAGAAGGAAGGCTCTTCTTTCTAAATGCTGCGGCGGCTCAGTCACTAACAAAGACGTGGGTTTGATTTCTTCGTTTATTGGATCCACCATTCAAGGCTTGATGATTTCTTGCTTGGTTTTCGAGCCTTGTAATGAGTACTATTCCTCCAAAAATGGTGGCTTCTTCGGTCAAAATAGAAGCTTTTCCTCCAGAAACGTTCCCTTCAATAACAGTCGCAAGCCAAGAAGGATCAATCGAGGAGCTGCTCATTCTGGTAAATTTCTGCTCAACCGAGAGAGTTAAATTTCTTTTATAATCTGGGACATTAATCTTAAATTAGTGAGATAAACCAAGAATTGTTTGTCTTGAAACAAAATTCAGAGCTCAAAATGTAGTTGATTTTAAGTTGATATGAAGTCTATGATCATGGAAAATCACTATTTTCTCAGATAATCTGAATTTAATACAAAACATATAGTACATGCAGATTTTGATTACTCCATAAAATATTATTTTCTCTCTTCCCCTGCCTCAACATTTTATATCTTAATGAGTTGGTATAGGTTTGTAGTATTTGTTGTTTTGTTTTGATGAACATCCTATAATAATATTTTTATGGGTTTGCTGCCTCATTCTATATAAAATAAGAAAAATGTTTGTTTTGCATACTAAAATTTTAGGATTTTCTATGTATATGAGATTGTTTATGTGTGTACGTTATCTAATAAAATGGTGGTGATGAAGAAAATATAATTTCTTCAATCCAAGAATTTCTTAGAACTTACCGGCTGAATTACATTCGTTCTACGGGATAATTTGTTTAAAAACTTAGGAGAAGCCATGGCTATAGCTGTGCAACTCACAAGAGAAATTACAACTAAGAAGAAGCCTCCTGAAAAGCAAAGGCGAGTCGTTGTGACCGGGATGGGAGTGGTAACTCCACTTGGACACGAGCCTGATATCTTTTATAACAATTTGCTAGAGGGAGTCAGTGGTATAAGTGAAATTGAAAACTTTGACTGTGCCGAGTTTCCGACCGTAAGTGGTGTTTGAGATCTCTCATCTTGCTCTTGTTTGTACTAGTGCTCCTTCTTAGTGCTCCCGTTTTCTCTCCAGAGAATTGCTGGAGAGATCAAATCTTTCTCAACCGATGGATGGGTTGCACCAAAGCATTCCATGAGGATGGACAAATTCATGCTTTACTCGCTCACTGCGGGAAAGAAAGCCTTGCAAGATGGTGGGGTAACTGAAGATCTAATGGAGGAGTTAGATAAAGCGAAATGTGGAGTTTTGATTGGTTCAGGAATGGGTGGCGTCAAAGTAAGTTATTCTGCTTATAGTTTTGAAAGAAGAAAGAGCTGAGTAATGTAAAATATTTTGCTAGAAAAACGAATAGTGGCATGGTATATGATCCGAAGCATGAGGGCTTCGTGACCTTAAATCTATTGGTTCATTTAAGTTGTTTGTTGCGGAATGCGCAGGTTTTCAATGATGCAATTGAAGCTTTGAGGATCTCATACAGGAAGATGAAATCTTTTTGCATACCATTTGCTACAACGAATATGGCTTCTGCAATGCTTGCAATCGATTTGGTTAGCTTAAATTCGGATTCTGCAACGTTAAGATAGAGCTTGATGGATGTTGAAATTCGGACTCCGAGCTTTAAATTTATACTCATTATTTCTTCAGGGATGGATGGGTCCTAATTATTCTATCTCCACGGCATGTGCTACAAGCAACTTCTGTATATTTAATGCGGCAAATCACATAATCAGAGGTGAAGCTGTAAGTTGAGCAAAGAAAAACATCCAATGTATCATGGTATTATCGATTGCATTTTAATTGATGCATTTGAAGCAAAATTGCAGGATATGATGCTTTGTGGTGGCTCGGATGCAGCAATTATACCCATAGGTATCTTGTTCAACATTTTTTTACAATTTTTCCACTAGGTATAGACTATATTTTGTCATCTTGTCATTTTAGGTTTGGGGGGATTTGTGGCTTGTAGAGCGCTCTCTCGGAGGAACAATGATCCTACTAAAGCTTCACGCCCTTGGGATGCTGTACGTTACAATAACTCTTGCTCTTCTTGCCCATTGTTTTTCTTTTGGTTGTTGCTTTTTTTCTCTCTCCAAGTTCTATAACAAAAGCAGTGAAACGGATACAGATAACGGGTTAATGAATTAAACTTGGTGGAAACTAATGTTAACTAATCTAATAATTTGAAACTAGTAAGCAACATGTTTATCTTTTAATAGCGGGATTTACCTCAATCGTTGTCATTTCTTAACAACTCTTTAGAGACACAACTCAGGTATGACTAAGATATGCACGTGCACATGGTGTTTTTCACAAAGTTACTCTAGTCATTTATCGAGCCTTTTCTATTCAAAGGCATGTAAGTTTCCTTGGTTTGTTTCATGTGTGTTATTTACGTGGATAGTGGTACTAATCTCCAGACTCGTGATGGATTTGTCATGGGTGAAGGTGCTGGGGTTCTGCTTTTAGAAGAATTGGAGCATGCTAAGGTACAGTTTCTTTGACACTATAGATTTGCGCTTAGTTTGCTTCGGAGAAGGGAAATTACAGAGTTGAGATTTCTGGTTTTTGCAGAGGAGAGGTGCGACTATCTATGCAGAATTCCTTGGTGGAAGCTTCACTTGTGATGCTTATAACATGACTGAGCCTCACCCTGATGGTATTGAGCCATGCCTTCATTACCGCAATTCTTTCTTCTTAAATCGCAAATTTATTTGAATTCTTTCTTGCTTGCTTGTCGTGATTAAGCGGAATAAATTTCATGAGATTATGATTTTATGGTGCTTTCTCGGAATGTTACCTGCAGTGCATGTTACTGTATGAAATATTAAATTAACATCTTTCTTGTGCAATCTAAAAATAGGTGTTGGCGTCATTCTCTGCATCGAAAAGGCTTTGGCTCATGCTGGAGTATCTAGAGGAGATATAAACTATATTAATGCTCATGCTACATCAACACCAGCTGGAGACATTAAAGAATACCAAGCTCTTCTTCATTGTTTTGGCAACAATCCCGAGGTAATTTGATATATTTTTCTCTAATACCTGGATCTTTTTGCATAATCTGTTTCTCAATCTTCTGCGTTGTGATAGTTGATAAGATCTCTGTCGTTTGCAGTTAAGGGTGAACTCTACAAAGTCGATGATTGGTCACCTACTGGGAGCTTCTGGCGCCGTAGAAGCTGTTGCAACAGTACAGGTTTGCAATTTTGAGTTTTGATTATGTTATTACCTTGGATTAAGGAAACATACTTCGTGGACGGAATTTGTTGTGCGGTGCCGATCATTTGTTGTTTATGTTCTGTTATTCCATATGATTGCTTTCCCTGGTTCCTGTGTATTTCTGTTCTGTAGTTATATGATCCGAGTACGGATGAAAGAATCATGCATCTTATCTTCTTTCTCCCTTTCTATTTCCCTTTTCTTTCTTCTAACCCGAGTATCGACATGGTTATGTCTACTTATTGTAGGCAATACGAACTGGTTGGGTTCATCCAAATATCAACCTGGAAAACCCGGATGAAGGAGTGGTATGTTGCTTCTTCTTCTTCTCCCCCTTTCCCCTTTCATTCACTTGTGCTTTGCAGCAGCTTTTGCTTCTTGGATGACATGGTTCGATTTTGCTTACACATGTATTCAGGAAGCAAGTGTACTTGTAGGGGCTAAGAAAGAAAGATTGAATGTGAAGGCAGCATTGTCGAATTCTTTTGGGTTTGGTGGGCATAACTCATCGATCATTTTCTCCCCGTACGAGTGTAATAGTTCAACCACTGCTCCTCCAGTGTTGTTCTGAAGGTTTTGATTTGTAGCTAGCTAGGGTTTTTGTTGAAGAACTAGTAAATGCAGTTGTTTTTGATATCCTAATTTTCTGTGTTCATGTAACAAGAAAATAGTTGTTTTTGATTCAGACAAATGTAATAAGGATACTGCCATCTTCTCCTGCATGATCCATCCCATAACCTATCAACGTTGCCGTTTAATGCCGTCAAATCTTGATAACGACAACACATTATTTCTCCCTTTCTCGCCTTCAACACCCTCTCCCCCCACTCCACCACCGCAACTCCCTTCCATACGACCACCGTCACCGTCACTCCATTCTGCCACCGTATTTCACCATCGTCAGTGACCTATTTACTATCGTTGACTTCCTCTGCAAGCTTAATCATTAAATAACTCCAAAAAGATTTTATTATTACAGTTTTTGGTCAAACTCTGGAGTTGACTTCCTCTGCTGCCAATCACCCTTAAATATACCCTCTAAAAAGTCATAAGTTTATTACCGATATTTTATGCATATTTTAGTTTCTTTTTATCTAATTAACATCATTAAAAAATTATTAAAATATACTTATTTTATAGGACATATCAATAAGAGACAATTTGAATGAGACAGGGAGTATTAAATATGCTTATCTAATAAGACATATCAAGTCAATAACTCGAAATATTTTAATTGAGAAAATAAAATTAATTTTTATTAAATAATAGTATTTTATTCAATTGATTAACTACGGTTAATAATCACTTGATTTTGAGTTCAAGTCTGGCTACAATTAATTTTATTATTTCATTTTTAGTTGTAACTAAATATGTTTTTATCATTATTCTATTTTTATTATAATGTGTTGTTGTTGGTTGAGTATTATTTTTTTTTACCTACTCAAGATATTTTTTTTTATTTTTCTTTGAACGTAATATGATTAATTTTTTTAATATTAAATTGAGATGATTATAAGACAATATATGTTTATAATCTCTCTTAACTATTGACAATGTACACATCATGTAGGCGTAATTGTTTGAACTCGAGACTTCTAAGGAGAAACACTCGCTTTAATCAATAAGGTTGCTTGATGAGTTCGGTTAAGTTTTTTTTATTGAACTTATTTTATTATAAAATACTACCAGATATATTATGTCATTAAGTCTAGTTGATTTTAAAATATTTTAATAAATATGTAACTATAAACTCTGGATACATGCTTATGTAACGTGTTATAAATAATTTTATTTAAACATAATTTTTTTATCATTAATATAATGTGCTTATCATTCTACTAAACTACAAACGGCTCGTAAAGGTTACGAATTCTCGGAATTTTTGTGACCGGATAGAGATGAACCGAGTTTTCCTTCTCATGCTGAGATTTTGGATTACTTGGAATCGTATGCTAAACACTTTGATGTGCTGAAATTCGTCAAGTTCAATTCAAAGGTGGTGGAGCTCCGGCTTGCTCGCCGACCAGAAATGGTTGTTGAGCTGGTCGGAAGTGATGAGGACTATTGGAGTCGTCCATTGCTAGGTCAACCCGCTTGGGAGATTGCAGTGCAAACCAAAGATTCAAACAACCTTGAGGTCATATTATTTCAATTGTAAAATTGATTTTTATTAAAAAGTTTGTTTAGATATATATTAATAAGACATAATATTAAAATTCACCCTTAATGTTTTCATGAATAATCAATTTGACCCATATATTTTTAAATATTTTAACCCTCAACTTTTCAACTTTGATTAAAATAAAGTTTTTTTATGAACAATTAAACTTATTAATGATGCCATATTTTCACATCAACATCTAAGCACACGCGGCATATGCTACATCGACACTTAAACATATGCGATATATGTCACGTAAGCAATTAAACATATATGAAAATGTTACGTTAGCGTTAATTGTTAGTTAACCAATAGTTTATATATATATATATATATATATATATATGCCGTTTTGAAGAAATTAAAGAGTTTACATAAATGCAATAAAAGTATATAAACTTAAATAAAGTGATAAGTTATGGGTTATTTAGCTTAGAAGATATGCTATTATGTATATTATGCGTATATACATGTGTAGTTTCTCTTTTGATTTTGATTTTTTTGGGGGTCCCCCCCTTTTATTTGCAGTGGTATGCCTTTGAATTTGTTGTAGTTTGCACTGGGAAATATGGGGACACACCCAAAATTCCAAAATTTCCAAACAACAAAGGCCCTGAGATTTTTTAAGGGGAAATCCTTCATACCGTTGATTACTGCAAGCTCAACAAAGATACTGCTTCTCAGCTACTTAAGGGGAAGAAGGTTGTGGTTGTTGGCTATAGAAAATCAGCCATTGATTTAACTATAGTACGTGCACAAGCAAATCAAGGTAATTCTCCATTAATTTTATTAATTATGGTGAAATATTACTAATGAAACAAAATTAAGATTAATTTTAATTCGAACATGATTCGTTAATAATGAACCATTTTTCTGATATATATATATATTGATTCGGCTACTGAATTGAACCGAACATAATTCGAATCAGATAAATTTAAAAACTATCGAAAGGTTTTGATAAATCAGTTAATAAAGAACCGATTTTGCTGATGTTGAATAATTTGCATGAAGGAGGTGAAGGGCAACCATGCACCATGCATGGTGGTAAGGACACCTCATTGGATTGTTCCACATTTTAGAGTCTGGGGTGTGCCTTTTCACCTCTTCTACTCTACAAGATTTTCTCAATTCTTCCATGAAAGACCTAATCAAACCATTCTCGGGACCCTCCTTCGCTACCTGTTATCTCCAATGTTGAGCCGAAATTTCTTACATAAATCCCTTTGGACAATTCTCTTTCGTTCTAAGCTCATGCGGTGTGTGCGTAAGTGACAGAGTCGTGTTGTGTCGAAGTTCATCGAGTCCTACTTGCTTTGGAAACTTCCATTAAGGAAGTACGGATTGATACCAGACCATCCATTTGAGGAAGATTATGCATCGTGTAATATGGCCATCGTGCCGGTAGATTTCTTCACCGAAGCCGATAAGGGAAACATCGTTTTCAAAAGAGCTTCCGATTGGTGGTTCTGGAAAGAAGGAATCGAGTTCGATGACAATACGAAAATGAAGGCCGCTGTTGTGATTCTTGCAACCGGTTGTGATGGAAAGAAGAAGCTCAAAACGATCTTACCGGAGCCGTTTCGGAGTTTGATCGAATACCCGTCTGGGGTCATGCCCTTGTATAGGAATGCTCGAGAACTCGGTTAACAATGTTTTGCAGCATTTAATGATTCTTTTGTCAGGGGAATGATCCACCCATGGGTTATTTCGATAGTCTGGCGTATATTCCAACAATGGAGCTTCGAAGCAGGTGGCTTGCTCGACTTTTGGATGAAAAGTTTAAGCTCCCGAGTGCAGAAAACATGGTGGAACAGATATGGAGAGAGATGAAGGTTATGAGGAGGAAAAGCAGGTTCTACAAGAAGAACTGCATTTCAGCTTTCAGCATTAACCACCGTGATGAATTCTGCAAAGAAATGGGTGGAATTCTTAGCCCAAAATATCCTAGTCGGCAAATCTTAGAGATGGGTTTTGTTTATCCCACGATCTTATTTTGTGCTTGGTTGGGCTTCGTTGTTGTATTCAAACCTTATTTTGACTAGTCTTTTAAGTAATAATATTACCTTATTTTGACCGAGTTTTGGGAGTTTGAGAAGGGTGTTTTTGGGAGTTTTATATTGTGCAATTGAATCATAACTTATATTAAGATAAGATCTTGTTAAACAATGTAAACTCTTTTAGTTTTACACATATTTATGATTGTTAATTAAATGAAAATAGATGATTAAGATTAAGAGTTAGAAATTTGAAGATATTTACTGAAAAAAGAGAGTAAGAAATCAATCTTAGTCGTCTATTTTCATTCATCAAACGGTCCTAAATCTAAAGAGTTTTACATTGTGTAAGTAGATCATAACCCATATTTAAATATTACAAGAGAATTATAAGATCAAATTTATTTATAATTGTTCAGCTTATTAATAAAGTACATATATCATACATACGTAATTATTCAAAATCGAAACATCTAAGAAAAAAAGTATTCCCTTCTATCATTAAAATCACTTAATAGGTTTAAAATAAAGTTCATATTTGTGTACGTTGTATTTCTACTCTATAATACTTTAATGTGTTTAAAGCATTTTGAATTTATATATTTTTACACATTAATAATTTACTTTTTGAACATATTGATTCTTTCAAGTATTTATTTTGTTTATATTATTAAGTTAAGGGATTGATTTAACTTTGAAGTAAATATAAATTAAAAAATTTGTTTATTTTTTTAATTGTTGAAATTATTTAAATATATCAATTTTACTTTTTAATCTACGTTTATTGTTATTGTATTGATCTTATATTTTACATGTGAATGATAACAATTTAAAATTCAAACTTTGATAATAATATAAGATTAATTTTTATATGATTATTAGGATTTTTTAAGTGGTTGTAAATTACATATATTTATATAATTTTGAATGCAACCTTAACCAAATAAAAATAAAATTATAATAGTAGTTTGATTTTTTTTAATCTCAATTTCAAAATTAAACATAAGTAATCATAAATGATGAACCTAAAAATCAAAATAAACTTAAATAATTTCATACTAAACTCAACTTTTAAAAAAAACCCGGCCTTTAAAGCCTTTATGGGTGGCCTGGCCATGGCAGCTTGGCAAACGCGTCGCGAATGGTAATGCGTGTTGGGGAACAAATTTGTCTTGTCTTCCTCTTACCAAAGCCGCTGTCCAAATAAATAAATTATATATTTATTTAAATTGGATTTAAATACAATGTAAACGGTATATTTCATTTTTTTTATTATTATTAAAAAGGGTATATTTAATTCAAATATTGTATTTTGAAACTTTTGTATCTATTGTTGAATGTGATAAAATAAATAATAAAACACGAACCTTATTGTCAATCAACAAAAAGCAACCAAACCAACAGTCTATCTCACATCTCTAACAAGCCAATCATTGGCCATTTGACCCATAAATTTTCTTAATATATAAATCTGAGAGTATTGTACTAATTCAATTCCATGACCAATCAGCTTTTTATTATATTATAAATATAAAATCTTTTCTTTACTTACCTTGTTCATCATCGGACTAATATAAATAAAAATGAATTAAACATTAGAATATTGCTTTTTTTTTAAATATGTTTAATAAGATGTATAGCATTATTGATTTTAAATTTCAAGATTTTTATTTTTTTTATATGGAGTTAATGTCTCTCTACCTCTACAATACGATCATTTAATCTCATTACACTTTTATCGTGAATCCTCATTATGATTGTTCATTCTATCTCACCTATTGAGACACTCAACGTAAAATTAATTAGTAGAAATGAAATTTAAAGATTAAAATTATATATATATATATAACTCTTTTAATTTTATATAAATTTAAGACCAGTAGATAAAAGAAAATAGACGGTTGAGATTAATAGTATGAATGAAAAGATATTCACTGGAAAAAAAAATAAAGAGTTAATCTCATACATCTATTTTTACTCATCCAATAGTCTTAAATCTGTATAAAAACACTTTAATTTTATATTATGTAAGTGAATCCTAACCCTCTCTATATATAATTTTTAATAAGAAATAGTGCCCAAGCAAAAAACTTAACTTCGTATAATCGTATCTAAAGGTAGACTTTCAGGCCTTCAAATTTTAATGTCTCATAATATGAGTAATTTTTCGTTCTTACTTTTAAATAAATTTGTTATTTACAATACTCGAAATTAAGAGATTAATTTAATAAGTAATGAATTAAAACAATGTAGAAAGGGAAAAATAACATTAATCTCTTATATATTATAAAGAAAAATTCTTAAACGACAATGAGCAACAATGATACACGAATCTAAACCCACCACCTCCACCATTAGGCTGACAGATGAGGCGGTCGCCGGCGAGAACTCGGTTAAATCCTCACCGTTGAAATTAAATCGACTCTGTTTCTTTCTAACATCGCTCTATAATCATGTCATTATTACATGATTATTGTACAACTTACGATCCGTAGTACGTGAAACAATCAACAAGCGTAAAACTCGACAAGCTCTTCCAAAGACTCGGGTTGAGAGTCGGCATTTTCGAGCATCCAAAGCAAGTGTTCGAACAAGACGACATCGCACGACACATTGATCTCCGCCGTGTTGTTTTCGCTCAACGACGTCGACCGTTCCGCGAGTTCACGGAACAGAGGGTTGTCACTTATGTCGGAGCTAATGAGGTAGCTTCTCGGGGATTTCCCGACTTGGACGGGGTGGAGATTTGCGGATGATTCTTCGTTGTTGTAGATGATGTCGGAAGCTGCCACGGCGGCCGTCGACGTCGGGGAACGGATTTGCTTGTTTTTTAATGAGTTGAGCTTCTTTAAAACTGACAAGAGCTTCGTTAGCTTGTTGCTTCCTTTCGCCATTTCTTTTATTGGGGGAGGTTTAAGGGTTTGCAAAGAGTTTTCGTTGAGGCTTTTGGCCTGGTAGAGAAAGAAAGGTGTTTTTGAGCTAAGAAAAGAGGAAGAATGTTCTTTTATAAAGGAGTAGGGGAGCGATTGAGCTGGTAAGCCGGTCCCGGGTGTTGGCTCACCTTTCTTAATTCGATCCAAAAATTGAACTAAAAGAGTACTTTTCTAATTATCTCTAATAAAAAATGAAATACATTATTTCATTTAATGCCTAACATTTATTTTGTGTCAGTTCGGTATCTATTGTTTCATTCTGTTACTTAAAACAGGTCAAGTCGTGACGGACATTAATTTTTTTTTTGTTAAGTGACACGTTTCACAATCTCGTAATTTTAAAATTTATTTTTTAAAATATTATTATATTTATAAAAAAAACCTTTATTTCTTTTAAATTTCAAAAAAAACCTCAAAATCTTTAAAATTCCCAAATCCTAACACTAACCCGCTGCCATTGCCCTTTCCAGCCAAGAACACCACCACAGACGTAGTCCTTGTTAACATTCTAGTTATAAGTCGCCATAGTTGTTGTCGATTGGCCGTCGAAATCGTTTGGGATTGCGATTTTCATCCTATGATTCGCGGGGTATAAAACGTCGATTCATCGTCAATCGGTCATTGATCAGTCACGATTTCACAAGGGATTTGGTCGTCGGGGGGAGGTGAGGTCAAGTGGAGCTTCGTCGACGGAAAAGGGTGACGGTCGGCGTGTGTTTAGAGATCGAAATAAAGGTTTTTAAAATTTTGAGTTTATTGTAGAAAATAGCGAGCTGAAAACGACAGACGTGCGGGGAAGAGAGTTTGAAATATGTTAAATCCAAATTCATCCCTTTGTTTATTTTCTTGTTCATTCAGAAGATTCTTAATCCACTGTTTTATATTTTGACTTTACTCTCAACCTTTTGATTTTTCTGGTAAGAAACTGTCCTTTACCCTCGGGCGCCAGGAACAAACACTTTTCAATTATTTTTTTGTTATACGTGAAATTAGGTCGAGTAATGTACTTTGGATTCGACTAGCAATGATAAAAAATTAAATCATTATTTCAACTCGAGATTTTTATAGAAAATATTATTGATATTATATTTGAAACTAAATTTAAATTACATGTATTCGAAATTTTGAAACATATGTTGAATGTGTGTCCGAACAAATCCGAATCTGTTAAAACTTGTTAGCGAGTTGTTCAGCTTCTAAATATACGAATCAAAGCTTTGTTAAAAGTGAAGTTTCAGAAGCAGATTAAAGATGGAACATGGAACATGGAGAACAAAACTCGCAAACAACCGACTTCAAACAGTGCGGAAAGATTAAAAGAAAACAAGATTACAAATCAAATACAAAAGCGGGTTCTCTTGTTCGATCAAACGAAGCTTATTCTCAACAACTAAGAAAACCCTTCCAATAGTTTCAAGCAAAGCTTCAATTTACTCTTCAACTGCCAAAGGAACCGATTCAGCCTGCAAAACAGTTTAGTTAAAAGCATTAACGTATTGAAACCGGACCGGATAGACAGAGAAAGAAAGAAATAACGGAAGCGGTGTCGGTGCATGAGAAAATACCAGCTTCCGGTACTTGAGAGCGTAAAACATCTCAAGGTAACGACGGCTCTCGCGGCGGTCGAGGTTGGAAACGTGCTTCCAGAAACCGTACACTCCTGTCAGGGTCAATAGTCTCTCGGAGTAAATCTGCCATGTGTACCTGATTCGAAAAAAATGCAGAGATGTAAGAACAAAGTCTGGAGTTAACTTGGGGGAAGAGAAACAAATAAATGTGAGTTTTGCTTACTTCTCCTCAATACGCTTTAAGCCTCCCTCAGAGATCTTGGTCCAGTGAGACGGATCTGTCTTGCATTTCTCGAAGAAGTCGACGAGGATCTCAGCAGCTTGGTCACCGTGGTAAGGGTCGATGTTGAAGCCAGATTTACCATGAACGATAATCTCGGCAGGTCCACCGTTGCAAGTTGCAAATGTCGGCAAACCACAAGTCATTGCCTCGACAACAGTCAATCCAAAGGCTTCGTATAATGCAGGCTGTACGAAGGCACCCTTTGTGTCGCAAATGTATCGGTAAAGTTCACCGTTCCTAACTCTGTTCATTTGGGATGATATCCATCGGAATTGACCATTCAGCTTGTACTTCTCGATGAGCTCGACCATCTTTGCCATCTCGGCCTTCTCTTCCAAATCCTTGGATTCTTTCCTCCGATCTCCACCTACTACAACGAGGTTAACCAACTCACGCAACTTGGGGTTCTTCCCATACCACTCGACAAGTCCGGTTAAATTCTTAACACGGTCCAGCCTTGCCATTGTGAATAGAATTGGCTTGTTACGGTCATTTAGCACACATCTGTCGGACACCGACATACAGATTATTATTACTTCCAGTGGCTAATTTTGCATAGGGATTGGTTCGGAGTAGTGCACTTACAAGTGTTCTTCGTTTTCAACTTTGCTGTAAAGAAGTTCTTCGATATCAGCATGGAAATGCTTTAATCTCCTCTTCTCCTCAGTGTAAGGGTAGTATATGCTCATGTCAGCACCAGGGGACACAATGTTAAATTTAGGATCGAACACATCAATTCCGTGGACAACACGGTAGAGACCGGGAAGAGTGAAAGCAGTGTGACTCTCGTATTGACCCACGGTGTCCTTGCTGAAATCATAAGAATATCAATGTTCATGGTCTAGAGAAAAGAGTTTAACAAAAATATCGAATCCCGAACTAAGAAGACAGATCAGATCATCTACCTTCCAGCAATTTCTTGGAAAGTACTGGTGATGATGAAATCCGTATGGTTCATGGCGATAAGATCAGCTGTAAATTGACAGGAGAAATGATATTTATCTTCAAGCTTCTTCCAGTAGATATCGGAATCCGGATACTTGGTCTTCTCTAAAGCATGGGCAATTGTACACTATAATAGAATGAAAAATCGAATCAATACGCCAACATGTAATCAAAGATAAACACAAAGATCCTGGTGAATTAGTTTCTAACAAACCTGTGTAACTCCCAATTTATGTGCCAGCAAGGAGGCAACTATGTTACCGTCACTGTAGTTTCCGATAATCAAATCGGGCTTGCCTTGCAACTCTTTCGAAATCTCATGAGCAACATCCTTGAAACAAAGAGATTTGTTAGTAAGTAATATCAATGAAATGGGATAACTAATGCAAGAAAATAAATGGCTCACTGACTCACCTCAGTGTAAGTTTCCAAGTAGGGCCAGACTTCGAATCTAGAGATCCATCTGCGTACGATACCCTTCTCTGTTCTGAAGGGTACCCGAAGAATATCAGAGTACTCCGTTCCATATACTTTCTCGAGTCGTTGGCCACAAGTTGTTCCCGCAGCATCAGGGAGAAGCCTAGTAATCTAGGAATAAAGCAAAATAGAAATATCATATGCATGAGAAACAGCTGAAATCATATATTTCAAAGAAACCGAAAAAAAAATCATAAATACTAAGAATCAAGAGTTCTCACAATGAGGATACGAGGGTTAATGTTGAGCCCCTGCTGCTTGATACGGTGGATCATCTCGTTCTCCAGGGCACGGACTTGATCCAAGATGTAAACAACCTACAGGAAGACTTTAAAGATTAAACACAAATTGCAACATCCAAGTCTGCCTCTTTATGAAAAAGGCTCGTAAACGAACTAACCTGGCCACCGGTGTCAGGATACCCCAAAACGTTGTCCTGAGCAAAGTATCCGTGGGGAGTTAGAATCACAACATTGAACACCATGGGGATTCTCCCAAGGAACTTCTCGAGGGTGCAAGGATCGGGTGCCTCGAGAAGATCCAAAAGGAGTTGAATCATCTCAAGCACACGCTCGGCCGTATCACCCCAACCTCTCTCCAAACCGATCTCCTGGAACTTGTGTTCGAATTCAGCATACGGCGTCTCAGCAGGCAGTGTAACGAGGTACTCCTCTGCCTTCCTCAAAACATGTTGGAGAGAGTTCAGGTTTTGAATTCTGTCATTCAACATCATGTTCTGCAAACACCAAACCAAAGGATTAACATGCAAAAGTGCAAGTCTTAATTTTAACACAAACACGATAAATCGAGCAAATAGAAGCAGCAAATATGTTGTCAAGTTCAAGTACCTTGCCCTTATGGCAGTGGACTTTTAGGAATTCAAGCAAGGGGTGCATGCTCTCCTTGTCATGAAACAGTTTCGCCGAAAGGTGACGGTTAAGGAACTCGACGCCGTTACCGATCGACTTTGAAAGAGTCGGGCGAGGGAACGAGGCATTGAAGGGCTCAAAATCCAATTCCAAAGTAAAGTTTGCATTTGAACTGCGAGCAAAGCGAAAAGAAACAACCTTAGTGAACAGATCAAACAAAACACAATCAAAACAGTAACGTTTTTATTCAGATCATTATACCTTCCATCAACAAGCTCTTCCTTGAAAAGAAGATATTCAGCAACAGTGAGTTCTTCAACAACAAGAGCGTGGACATTCACTCTAATGTACTCCCAAACACCAGGCCTTGGTCGAACGGCCAGTGCCACCCACGGAGGCAACACAATCGCTTCCTATGTAACACACGAAAACAACTCAAAAATCAAGAATTGGCAATTAAAAAAGTATCCAAAACAGGTAAAGAAAGTTTGGATTTTCAATTTACTTGACTAGCTCTTAATATTTCAGAAAATGCCCCATCAGCTAACGTTTTCCTGATCTCTTCAGGGATAGCTTCAAACTCGAGAATGATCTGGTGGTGTTGAAGAATTCCCTTTCCTTTGCCTTCAATCCTAAAGTGAAAAGGATAAAACAACAAAGTTCACAGCTTGCATGCAAATTTTATCAAAGAAAAAAAAACAATCTTTTGAAGTATGCTGTTCCAAGTTACCTTGTGAGCAGGGCCAGAATGTCGTTCCTGTGGGCAGTAAGTGTGGAATCCAAACGCTCACGGAGGCTGTGGACACGAGTGAGAGCACGTTCCGCCATTTCTTCGAACTGAACGAAAGCAAAAGCTAAACAGAGCAAAACAGAGTATTGAGTGTAAGAATTAGGCAATAGAGATTATGTTATAAAACTATAAATGGAAATGGATAAACATGAAAGAGTTGAAAAACCCAACATAAATTATACTGTTTTCTAGAAGGGTAGAAAATTCCAAACCTACCACCAACCACATGGAAAAGTCTTAACGTTAATTCAATGTTTTTATTTCTAAACTGAGATTTGCAACACCAACATGATGAGATCCACTTTCGGTGTCTTTTTTTCATTTCATTTAATATCCATTAATCAAAATAAATATAAAATCCTTAAAAAATCACCAGTTTGAGATGATATGGCACTGTTCTTCTTTCTATAAATTTTGTTTGTCTGAAAGTTTCAAAATAGCAGTCCAAAACATTGACTATGAACTTTCTAGCTGATCATCTAACATGGTTTTTCACAGTAATGAAAAAAAGAAAATCAAAACCAAGAAAACACAGACACAAAACAAAGCACGACTCAAATTTTGTTCGAACTTTTGACAAAAACAACAGAAAAAAAAACAATACAAGAATTACATTACCTTGAGCTTTCAAGAAGCAAAACCAGGGAAGAAGAAGATTACTAATGAGAATAGTAATACAAGGAAGCAGAAAATTCAATTAACGCAAAAAAGATAATAATCAAAGGATGTAATGAAATGGGATGGAGGAAGAAGTGAGCTAGTGGCTCTTTTATACACAAATGGAAGGCTCTCTGCGTCTAACTTTCCCATGGTTTTAATTTTACTTCCATAAAACCGCTTTTCATTTGACCTTTTGATACGAGACAAATAGTGTAAGATGCAATACTTGATTAATAGTGGACATATTTTATGTGGTTATGGATACTATTTTATAAATATTTATTATTTAATTTTTTTTATTATCTAAAAATATTTTAGAAATTAAGATATTTAATTGATTTAGATATCTAAATAATACTCGTACTTAAATTGGATACAAAATTTATACTATCTATTTTAAACAGATTAAATTAGGTTGGCTTAAACAGATTACAATTAGGTTGGCTGAAACAGCGAGTGGGTCCCCACGATTTAAAAGTGCGAAACAGGTAGCTCCAGAATTAGATTGGCTGAATCATCCACGTCCGACGTGGCTTTATAGGACAGACAAAAAATGTATTATTAATAGGACTGTAAATGAGATATATTATATCAAAATTTGATATATATTTGATTCGAGTAAGTTAGATTTAAGTTCTTAATAAGTTTAAAAGAGCTACTTGATATTCGACTTGAAAAAATCACGAGAAATTAAAAGAAATAGTATATTAAAATATTATCTTTTAAAATTTTAAATTATTAATGATATTAATATTTATATGTTGATTTTTTTTATTTCAAATTTATTAAAGCTTCATTTCATGGTTTCGAGATTGAGTCGAACTTGAAAATTTCAGACTCACGATTTTTTATACTGAATCAAACTCCATTTTAAAATTTTCAAACCAATTCGAGTTCAACAATACTCAAACTTAACTTAATACATTTACAGCCCTAACTATTAATATAAGAGAAATTGCTTATTACTTTTTCTCAAAGGCCACTAATCATAAATATATTCTATATATATATCTCATAATATCATTTTAAATAATTTATAATATTGTAAATAATTTTTAGACTATATAGTTAAAATTCTTCTGTTGATATATATATATATATATTAAGTCGGTGTTTAATATTCACTAAGATTAAAATTCTCTTTCTCCTTCCCGAGTAGAAACTATTCAAATAATAATAATTTATAATGTTGAACCCACTAAGTGATTTAAATAATAATAAAAACAATAATCTTAAATTCAAATAGTTGTATCAATAGTGTGTACGTCATGGATAAGTTAAAACATATATGAGTAGACATTAATTTATTATCAACTCATGTTATTAAAAAATTATATTATTTTTAAAGTTTTCTATTTAATAAATTAATTTAATCTCCAAACTTATTCAATTGATTTTTCTAATCTTGGAACTTGGAGAGGAAAGAGAATAGCTTCCGGAAAACAAAACCCATTGGCTAGGCGTTCTGGTTTTGGTGTCACTAAAGATATTTATTTTAATTTCCATTTTCAAAAATCCCTCACATGGCTTGTGAGTTGTAAGTGTGAAGGCATAGATTTCAAAAAATATACATGTAATATAATTTTATATAAATTCTTTATTGTTCAGTTAATAATTATTTTTAAATAAATTTTAAATATATATATATATACACACACAATGTCTTTTACCTATAATATAAATATAATAAAATTATTCTCTTAATATACATATAAATATAATAAACTCATAATTTAAAGATTGCAAAACGTTTTATTTGACTGTGTGCAGACCGCAAGGCGATTTAAAAGGATTTAAGAATTAAGAGGAACATATTTTTAATTCTGGCAGAAATAATAATAGTTTTTAAAACTTATGGTTTTTCCTTTAATTAAATAATAATAATTTTGGAAACCATATAATATTTGTATGCTAAATTGGTCAAATCATTGCTTCAATTGTGAAGAGATTTTAAAGTTATAATATTTAGCTGTAGTATTAGATATCTGTTAAATATGCAATAAGCATTAAGCAATAAGCTAAGAAACAGTTTGGTGGGAGATAAATTTTAACCAATGTTAACTAATTAATTGTCATTAATCGGATTAAAACCAAATTTAAAGCGGGAGATAACGGGTAAACTGGGTATTTAGTCAACTACCTATTTTCGTGGTTTTGTTTTGGTCATTTAAATATATTTTTTAAAAATCATACTATCAACATATTTTTATTTTGTTTTAATCATTCGTCATTAAAAATTTAACGGTGATATTGATGTATCGCCAAAATGTAAAGTAACATTTTCATTGAAAAGTACATATTTTGTTTATTTTTTAATAATGAGTGATTAAAACAAAATTAATATGTAGCATTAAGTATGATTTTTTTTTAAATATAGTTAAATAACCAAAACGAAACTGTTAGAATAGATAGATTGTTAAATACATAATTTACCTTTGTTCGGTGGGGGCAATGGTTATTAAAATCAAAACATAACATTAAGTATGATCTATAGTTAAATGATCAAAACGAAACTGTAATAATATATAGATTATTAAATATATAATTGACTCTTGTTTGGTGAGGGGCAATGACGTGATTAAAATAAAAACATGATATTAATCGTGATATTAAAAAAATATAATTAAACGACCCAAACAAACTATTAGAATAGATAGATTGTTAAATATATAATTTACTCTTGTTTGGTGGGGGCAATGACGTGATTAAAATGATGGGGTTTTGTTAAAATTATGCCATTTCTTTGATAAAAAAAAATGACCACTTTTCTTACGTTCCAAGCATAAACAAGTCCATTAATCTCCCACTGATTTTTGCATATGTTATTGGGATTTGACTCGCTGAACTTCATCATTATTTTGTTATGCTACTTTTCCCCTCAAATTGTGGTCGAAGATATCTTTAATACATTACCAAAAGTGAAATATCAATATAATCAAGGGTATAGTATACAAATATCCGATTATAAGATATTATTTTGTTGAATCGTTCGATTATTAAAAGTTATACAATAGTCTCTCAATTATAGAAAGTTATTTTGTTGAGTCACTCACTATTAAAAGTTACAAAATGATCACCAAACTATTTATTATATTTCAAATGTGTCCTTTTTAGTTAAAAAATTAACGATTGTTTAAACTAGACGTGAACATACTGACTGAGATATGATGAAATTATGAAATTAATTTTATTATATTTCAATCAACATGTTAACGTCCAACTTATACTACCTTCAATTCTTTAACGAAAAATGATAACTATATAACATATGAATAGTAGTATAATCATTTTATAATTTTTAATAGTCATTGACTCAACAAAAACAACACCTTATAATTGGAATCATTTTGTAACTTTTAATAGTCAATTAACTCAATAAAACAATATCCTATAATTAAGAGACCACTTTACCATGTAATCAATAACTAAGAATATGTTATCGAATTATTATTATTTTTAAAAATAAAATAAATTCAAATAAACTAATTAAATCATAGACTTTTTTAAAATCAATTATTTTGAATTGATGAATACACCATGAACTATTGAAATAAAGATAATGTTTTAAATATACACACGTGGCACTTGATAAGTTGTCGGGTGTTCAGCTTATCATCCTTCAATTCCCCGATGATTTTGATTGATATGATTTGCATTATCCATATGTCACATTGGGTCTTATACGATAATGTGTCATCAAATTCTCTTTTGTGATGTAACTTCTTCCATCCAAATATAAAGCCACATTTTGCATGTGATTTGGTGATAAAAACAACTCTCAATTGTATAGGAAATTTTGACTTTGATCCGTGCAAGATTTTCTTATGGTGGATCATTAGCCTTTCCCTGTTTACACGTTGAACGGTTGAGATGTAAATTTGAATTTAAACTTGGTTTAAGGGTTTTTTTTATATGTAATAGATTCAATTTATCAATTTTGTTCCTATAACATTTTTGTATTAATTTATTCCTTAAAGTTGTTTAAGGGTATCATACTAGTCCTTCAAGTCCGTTGATCATTTTGACTAATAGAATCGTGAGTTTTATGTGACTGCGGATTAAGGGATTATATTAAAATATTTACTAAACACAATGATTAAAAAAAATCCTCAAAATTTTATTATTTATTTCATTGTGATTAAGGTATTAACTTAAATTTTTAGAGATTTTTTCTAACCATTATGTTTAGTAATTATTTTATTATTTACATTTTTAATAAATATCACGTCATCATCAAGTCATGTCAATAGTATTGGCTTATGTGGAATTACTAGCGTCTACAGACGCATAAGACTAACGGTTTTGTTAGTTAAAATATACTTCGAGGGCTAAAATGATGTCTCAAAAGACTTTTAGAGTTAAATTGATGCGAAAATATTATACGAGTGAAAATGATAAATTGAGTCTACTACAAAGACAAAAATAGCCCTTAAGCCTTTAAAATTTGATGTTTATTGGATTGCTACTTTTGTAAGATAAATGATTAATATTGATAGGATAAAATAATCGAATAAAAAAATAAAAATAAACATTGATATTCTAAAAAAATTAACATCATAAAAATAAAATTGTCCCAATTAATTAAATTTAAAAGTAAAAAATATCATTATTCATTGTTGGATCAACTTGAGATCAAACTATATTAATATTTTAATCAAATGAATATGATCGACGATCATTTTTTTTATTATTAAAATTTTGACTTTTACGATAAATGTTAATTTAAATTTTTTAAATTTTTTACGACGACAATAATAAAAATAGATTTTAAATTTAATTGAATATGGGATTGAACTGAAAATGGTCAAAGGACCCAGTGGATTATTGAGATTCGAGGCCTCAAATTAAATTAACAGATTGGGCCGCACCATTTTTTATCAATAGGTCAATCTGAAGTGGGCTCCACTAGCGGTTCCAAAACGGTTAGGGAAAACGGACCCCACCAATTTCAAATTTTTACTGCTCCCCGCAGGTGCGCGCACAGAACGGGAAAAAATTAATATTAGAATAAAAACAAAATAAATAAAAGCACCGTTACACCGCAGTTCTTCCTTTTAAACAAACAAATCCAGAAAACAATTATTATTTCATTCAAAAAGAACATTCAAAATACTTAGAAAACCCTGAAACGAGCATTTGATTTTGAAATTCGCTGATACGTGGCGTGTGTTTATCTGCATTTTGTTGAAATATTGACTGGCTCCGGGCGATTTTTCAAGGACCGGAAATTAGTAAGATTTTGGAATTCACTGGTAGTGTTTCTATTTTTATTCTTTTTCTTGAAAATACTTAATTTTTTTTTTTTGGTTAGATCGATTTGAGAAGGTTATATTTAAGTTGAAAATAGCAAAAACGGAAAGCATATAAAATTCTTACCTTATATATAAGTTTGATCGCACTGTTATTTAATGTTTGATCTATTTTTTTTCTTGATGAATTTCAGATAGAATCTTGAAGTTATTTAAGCTGATTCCGATTATTTTTTAAATGCATTTCTTTATATTCTATTAGCAGTGAGATTAGTTCCGAAGATGGTCGGGACACCAGCCACGCCGTTGTGCAAGATACAAAGGACTCCGGCAACCACCCCCGGAGGAGGAGCCAAGGTTCGGGAGGAGAAGATTTTGGTGACGGTTCGGATGCGACCGCTGAATCAGAGAGAACAATCAATGTATGATCTTATTGCTTGGGATTGTGCGGATGACCATACCATCGTTTTCAAGAATCTCAACCACGAACGCCCAGCTAATCAGTACAGCTTTGGTATCTTATTTCACAGATTATTGTAAATTTTGATTGGTTGTTTAGAAAGAGGAACCTAGGTCTTTCATTAATGTTTTTTCTAATTTTGGATAAGTTAACTTAAATGTGGCAGACACAGTTTTTGATCCATCGAGCTCTACTCGAAAGGTTTACGAAGATGGGGCTAAGGATGTTGCATTATCTGCTCTTACAGGAATAAATGGTTAGATTTAGTTTTGTATTATTTTTCCCTTTCATTAGAAGCAAGAAGCCTTCAAATTGGGGTTCAACCAAATTTCTTTATTGTACAGCAACAATTTTTGCGTATGGGCAGACAAGTAGTGGGAAGACATTTACAATGAGAGGAATAACTGAAAATGCAGTGAAGGATATCTTTGAACACATAAAAAATGTAAGTTACAATTTGATAAGGAAATTGCTGTATTTGGATTTGATCTCGAAATGCTTTTGTTAATTTCAATCTTACAGACTCAGGAGAGAGACTTTGTCTTGAAACTCTCTGCATTGGAGATTTACAATGAGACAGTTGTAGACCTTTTGAATCGTGATTCTGGTTGCTTAAGACTTTTGGATGATCCTGAGGTACATTTAAATGAGTCATTTCTTTTTTATATTTCAAACTTTTCCCTTCTTTGAAACTTTTTTGTGTGTGTGCAAAATATAGCGAGGTACCATTGTGGAAAAACTTGTTGAAGAAGTGATCAAGGACAGCCAACATTTGAGACACTTAATTAGCATTTGTGAGGGTAATTTCATAAATACGAGATGTAATTAATTATTTATCTTGTTGGTTAAAATGACATACGCCTCTTTAATCATGAACATTTTATATTTAATTCTTCAGAACAAAGGCAGGTGGGAGAAACAGCTTTGAATGATAAAAGCTCAAGGTCACATCAGATTATCAGGCTGGTAAGACGAGTGTTAATTTTTTCTTGTTTATTTCAAACATTTATTAGTTTTTTTAAGCTTATTTTGATTCTAATATATATATTTTAAAAAAATCGATTTGGTTTGAATAATTCTAGTTTTTTAATATAGGAACTAAAATCCAAACCGAAAATCAATCTTCAGTTTTCTTGATTTATCTTATTCAGCCCTACTAGAAGTTGGTTATATAGATACAAAGTTGATTTCTTAGATTTGTCGTTTAATCAACAGAAATGCCTCTCTCTCACACCTATAGACTTGCACATTTTCAGGTGGTTTTACGTCAAGTCACTACTAGCCACTTTTTGATCATGTTTTGTACATGAGTATTATATTCCATAAGTGAAATCTTACACTGCTTGGTTCACCACTCTTTGCAGACAATCGAAAGTAGTCTTCGGGAAAATGCAGAATGTGTGAAGTCTTTCTTAGCAAGTTTGGTATGTTTAATTATCTTTTGTTCGGTTTTACATTCTTCATCATAAATTAACAAAAAGTCAAATATTGCAGAATCTTGTAGACCTCGCAGGAAGTGAACGTGTCTCTCAGACAAATGCTGATGGTGTAAGATTAAAAGAAGGTAGCCACATCAATCGAAGCTTGTTGACGCTCACAACAGTGATTAGAAAGCTGAGGTAAGCTAAATCCATCTCGGGCTATGGGGAAATGATCTTTAAAAAACTTTTTTTTAAAAAAAAAAAAAACATACAGCAGTTTGGCATTGCATTGAAAGGTGCTAATGGTTTGTTTTGTCTGCAGTGGCGGAAAAAGAAGTTGGCACATACCATATAGGGATTCAAAGCTCACACGAATACTGCAAAACTCACTCGGGGGGAATGCTCGAACAGCTATCATATGTACCATAAGCCCAGCTTTAAGTCATGTGGAGCAAACTAGGAATACTCTCGCTTTTGCAACTAGCGCGAAGGAAGTTATTAACAATGCCCATGTAAACATGGTAAGATAAGTGTTCGTTTATATAGTGTCTTCCAAATTCTTTATGTTGTAATTTTGGACTGTTTTTGAAGTTAATCTTTTGTTGGCATTTCTTCCATGCGTGGAGATCTCTACTACTAGACCAGAGAAAGCTGTAGAATACAAGAAAACATAAGTAGAGGTCTACACCAATGATGAAAAAATGGCACTGAACTAACTGATTGGTCCAATTCAACATGTATTCAAAGGTCTGTTCGGTCCGAGAGCTGGTAATAGGGGGGCCATACCAGTTTGACCCTCGGTCCTATTTTTTTCCATTGACACACTCCATGTTGTAGAATAACAACTAGCACTTGCCGTTGGTTTCATGACTTTTGAAACGTTTCAGAAGTGTTGCATGTTTACAGCATGCTTATAAACAAAGAGGGTAGAGATACATGTCTGCTTGCTGTACCAAATAAATAAGTATAATGCATTCTGCAAAGCAAATTCTGCGCTTCATTGCTAATGCATATAGTGTTCTGACAAACTCTACGTTATTATTCTTTATGGGCTTTCTTTGCAGATTGTTTCAGACAAAAGGTTGGTAAAACATTTGCAGAAAGAAGTGGCAAGGCTTGAAGCTAAGCTACGAACTCCAGAGTCTACTTCGGCTTCATGCCTACATTCTTTATTGATGGAAAAGGAATCGAAAATCCAAGAGGTATAAATTACGTTGTTCACACTTCATTTTCTTTAAAGCATCCGTGTTGAATATCATATCTGACGTATGTAGACAGGGGTCAGAAAATATGGTTCTTCAAATGTAAGGAAGAACTTTAAAAGATTGAGTATACTCATATCAGACAAATCACCATTTTCAACATTCACCCCAAACTAGAGTAAAATAGGGTATAGATAAATGTTTACGAGGAAGAACTTTATTAGAGTTGTTTGTACAGGGATTATTCTCGTCCTCATAATTTAGCTGTTGAAAAAGAACTCTTAACTTGCAGATGGAGAGGGAAATGGAAGAGTTGAAGCGCCAGAGAGACATTGCACAGACCCAGCTAGAACAAGAAAGAAAAGCACGCAAAGTACAAAAGGTAAATATTAGCCATCCCGTGTCTTACACTTGTGTGCAGTTCGATCATCTTGTAACTCTCAAGCTTGTCATGTTTCCAGGGATCGAAACAATGTGGACCTTCTGGCAAAGGAGTCAGATGTCTCTCTTTTGATAATGAGCCAGTTCCAGGCTCTGTGGATGTTCAGCCTAGGAAAACAGTTGGAAGATATTCGACACTAAGGCAGTCAGCCACAAAGACAGATCCGTCCATGCTTGTGCAGGAAATCCGGAAACTCGAGCAGCGACAGAGACAGCTTGGTGAGGAAGCAAACCGGGCACTTGAAGTTCTGCATAATGAGGTTCCTTCCCACAGATTAGGGAATAAAGAAGCTGCTGAAGCAATAGCAAAGATGCTGTCCGAAATCAAGGATATGCAGGCAATTAGCTCTATTCCTGAAGATATTATGATGGTGCATGGGACTGACTTGAAAGAAGAGATCACTCGGTTGAACTCTCAAGGCTGCACTATTGAATCTTTAGAGAAGAAGCTTGAGAATGTTCAGAAGTCAATAGACATGCTGGTTTCATCGATTTCTAATGGAGAAGAGACACCAGACTTTAAGACCCAGGTGAAGAAGAAGAAAATTCTCTCTTTCCCGTTGAAGAACAGAGCGAACATGCAAAATTTAATACGGGCTCCATGCTCACCATTGTCCTCTTCTCAGAGGATAATGGAACAAGAGATCGAGAACAAGCCCCCTAAGGATAATGAAATAGTCTCCTCTAGCAGCCATAGATCACCTGGCTTGTTTAAAACTCCTCGGAAGGCTGATGATAAACAAGTCTCATCAAGAGAGGGAACTCCATCTACAAGGCAAACCAACTCAGTTGATGTGAAAAAAATGCAGAGGATGTTCAAGGATGCAACCGAGGAGAACATACGCAGCATCAGAGCTTATGTCACTGAGCTGAAAGAACGAGTTGCTAAGCTACAATATCAGAAGCAGCTTCTGGTTTGCCAAGTGAGAACTCTTGACACTTCTTATGTCGAGCATTAGCTAACGTCTTGATATTGATATTTTGCTAAAAAAAAACCTGTCTGAAACTCCGCCTTTGCTTAGGTGCTGGAGCTGGAAGAAGCAAAGGAGGCTGGAAACGAGGAGGCAGATAGTTGTCTTCAGTCTCCAATGCCATGGCACGTGGTGTTTGATGATCAGAGGAAGCAGATTATCATGTTATGGCACCTGTGCCATGTTTCGATTATACATCGTACACAGTTTTATTTGTTGTTCAGGGGAGACCCAGCTGATCAGATATATATGGAAGTAGAGCTTAGAAGGTTGACATGGTTGGAGCAGCAGTTTGCAGAGCTTGGCAATGCAAGCCCGGCTATTTTAGGCGATGAACCTGCAAGTTTAGTTGCATCAAGGTCAGTTAACTGAAGTACCCTCGGATATGGTTATATAGAGATTTTCATCTAAATACCCATCAGACTCGCACCCTTTTTTTAACACTCCCTAATCCAAATAACCTAGGATCGAGATAACAATCGTCGAGTTCATAATTATTGCTTGTATGAAAATTAGACACATCTGACTCATTCTGATCCTTGTAAGGTAGTATCGAAAATACCCATCGGACTGTACCCTTTTCTAAATCCAAATAATTTAGGATCAAGACAACAACCTCGTGTCCGTGATTGTTGATTGTATGGAAACCTATTCATCCATATTCCACACTCATATTTAGATACATACTCACATCCGAATATAATTATTGAGATATTATAATCCAAGGATCCTATTAAACATACCACTAAACCCGAATCAAAATAACATAGGATCACGATAACAATCCTTGTGTCCAAGATTGTTGTATGAAAACCTATTCATATATGTTCGGCCCTCATGTTTAGACACATATTCATATCCGACACTTGTACTGAATTCGTACTCAAATGTAGAGATAACAATATTATTGTGTGGTGTTGAAATTTGCAGTATCAAAGCACTGAAGCAAGAAGGAGAGTATCTAGCAAAGAGGGTGAGCTCGAAGCTGACGGTAGAAGAAAGGGACTTGCTGTACTTGAAATGGGAGGTTCCGGCAGTGGGCAAACAGAGGAGATTGCAATTGGTTAACAAATTATGGACCGACCCATTGAACATGCAACATGTGCAGGAGAGTGCCGAATTGGTAGCTAAACTTGTTGGATTTTGTGAGTCCGGTGAACATCTCAGCAAAGAGATGTTTGAACTCAACTTTGTTAACCCTTCTGATAAGAAGTCTTGGATGGGGTGGAATTTGATTTCAAATCTATTGCATTTGTGAAAAGAAGACAAATTAACATAACAGGTAAGTTGAAAACAACCCTCGATTCTTTGTTATATTGATTAAAATATGATCTTTTGTCTTTTAAGACTCTCTGTGTTTGTAAATTTTACCCTCGAAACATTTTGCCAAGTAAGTTGAAAACACTGATAATTTTGCAAACCGAGTGGACGTCCGGTGTTTTTTTTATGACCGGTTCAAATATTATTCTTGTATTACTTTTATTATTATAGAGATGTTTGATTCACGTATAATAATATTAATAATTTTTTGAGTTTTATTTTAATATTTGTTTATAATATTATTATTTTTAAATATAATATAGTTTTGATTGAGAGTTTGAGACAATGCAAACTTAATTCGATTTTAAATTATACTTTTATACGATAATTTGACTATAAACTTATAATAATGAAACTGTCATTCAATCGAATTTGATTCAATAAAAAACTTGTTAAACCCAAAAAAAAATGTTACTATCAGGTTCTCTAGGAGTTGTAAAAACAAAAATGTAGCTACAAAGCTAGAAAATAGTTATAGGAATATTTTTTTATTGATTAAATAATTTTTACTTGTTAAAAAAATATATTACCAGAATAATTTTATAAAATTTAATGTTATTAATCATACTATATAATCTTATATTCCTATCAAATAAAATATTAAAGCCATGAACCAACATACTCTGAATGAAATGATAATAGATTTACATACAAATTAATTAATTGTGTTTTTTCATTAATCTAGAGTGATTATAAAAATAGTATATATTATAAAGATTCTTAACAATTTAACAATGAAAGTTCAAACACATTTACGATCTTTAATGCTCAAACTTGAGATCTCTAAAGATAACAATCATTCCTTTAACCACTAAGATAACTTAATATATATGTTAATTATTTGTGTTTAATTATTTAAATATAATTTCAATTATTTTACTAATTAAATTAGCGTTGATTAATATGTGACATCAATTCAATAGAAAATTTTATATGTTATACGACACATTTAACCACATTTTTTATTTAATAGATCTTAGATAAATATAATATATGTTCAAAAACAATCGCTTGACAATAAATGCTTAAAGCCCTACATACATGGTGTTTAAATCCAAGACCTCAAAAAATAACAACAATCTCTTACTCATTGAAATTGTTTGGTTGGTGCATTTTTAACCACACTTAACAAAACTAAGACGGTGCATTTGATATAAATATTTTATTTGTTTAAAATTTTTGCACATTTAGCATGACAAATAATAAAACACCAAAGGTGATAAAAATACACGATTTTTCAAATTTTATATAATATAAATTATCAACCTATCAAATTTATATAAATATAAAAAAAATTAAACACGATAACGACAAAATACAAGAGGTCTAACTATAACTGTTCCTCCATTAACCGCAATGTTAGTTTTCATGGAGTATAGTTGAAAAAGGAGAGAAAAGAATCAATTTGATCTGAAATCCTAGAATTGGAGCTCCTTGAAAATAAGAGAGAGAAATATATTTACAAGACTGAAGAACCCTAATATGTCGATTTAGCGACGAACGAATTAGAAGAATGGATGATCTTATGAAATCATTTCCTTTTAACTGATGACTATGTACTCTGTTTTGGTAGGAATTAATGCCTTAGACATACATGACTGACCAAAACGAGTGCTTGAGGATGGATATCTTACCTACCGAGTACCCAAACAGCTGGTTTCACTTCTCCCCGGAAACGAATAAAACTTTAATGGCAAAGTGTCTGTCCGTTGTTTATCCACTGCACAAAACTATCGGAGAATTGCTCACGGATATTGGAGTCCGGCGAATAAGCAAAGGATATCCCGGATCCTGTCTGCTGTGTTCCCTACATGATTATATGACAAGGTTTAGGCGTTATCCGGTGCATGGGACAACAACAATTCATAGGTGAAGTTTTCAACCAGTATTATGAGTACAGACCTTAATATTCGATCCACATTCACAAGAGGATGGGGTTGTTTCGCCCAATATTCCATCGGCAACATTTTCAGATGAACGCCCGACAGCCGGGGATCCTGCAAGGACTTGTGACCTGGAAATATATATGTCAATGACTCAAACCACATTTTACTCTCATTATCTATACTCGGTTTATCCAAATAACTGTAAAACTACTAAAAGAAATTGAACATATTCGTGCTTGACTGGTATGGCAAAAGATTAACCAAGTTCTATCTTGATTCCTGAATGGAAAATGTGCACACTGATTCTGATTGCAAATAATAACATAAATCACTTTGCTTTTAAGTTAGTAGCTCCTTTATAACCTACGGTATAGGTCAAATGCTCATGACACACAAGTCACTAGTGTACGACAGAAAATACAATAGAGCTAAAAGTTTATGCATTTTCTACTGGAACATCTCATGCTACTGTAAAGATCAAGCTTTACACAATACACGGATTCTAGAAAACGAAAGTACCTCTCAAATTGTTCATCCTCACATGAGTTTCCAGAGGAAGAAAGCCAGTCTAGGTCAACAAAGTTAGAACAGTTGAATCTATCCCCTTGTTCAGAGAAGAAAATTTGATCAGATCCAAGACGGCGGTCCATTTTCACATGTCCAAACAGCTTCCTTTGGGGCATTAAGGGTGTATACCTAAACCAAATCAATAAAAAAATTTAAAGGAATAACCATAAATAATACATGCTACATGAGATTCGTTAATTATGGTAAAGCATGAAACAGATGGATCCAATCTGAATCATGCAGCAACTTTTAAACAAATCTTAAATTTATGATGGCATTGATATAAAACAGTAGCTCAGCCAAACATGCAGATTAAAGATTGAAAGAACAATACAAATAAAAACTGCACAGTCCATCTTATCTCCCCATAGTTTATGGAGAATAGATAGATAACTATGGCCATCAATTAGAAAATGTTGTGGGGGGGGGGGGGTTTTCCTTTGGGAGAAGTCTGCGAAGTGTCGTACGTCAGGCAGGCAGTCGCGGACCCTCAAAAGGTCCATTATTGTGTTCTCGAGATGTCTCTGTGTGGTTTTAGCCTCCGGGTTTTGTCTACCATACCCTACAGAGGAGGTGGGGAAGGGGAAGTAGTACCACTTGCCCATAAACGACCTTTAAGCCTTAGGTCATGGGTTCAAGTCTCACCAACAGCGAAATATTTACTCTCCCTTGGTGGGAGTTCCTTACACCCTCTTTAAGGTAGTAACTGAGGCTATGAGGCACTCCTCACACACACTTCAGGGTATGCGAGACAAAATCCCAGGGGCAAAACCATACATAGACACCGAGGAAACACAATATCAGACTTGTTGGGAGTCTGCAACCAACCGCTTGGTGGACAACACTTCACAAACTTATCCCAAAGCAGTAGGAGACCCCCCTGAACAGAAACAAATGACACTTCAAGTAGAAAGAAACCTTGAGTATGATATATCTCTTTCACAAGATGAAATCTCAGGTGATGACTCTGAATGGCCATTACTTGCTCCTTGTGACCGGTTAAGCATAGTTGAGTCCTTAAGTTTCCCTTGCTTGTCATTTCTGGCTGACATAGGCGACTCACTTTGACGAAGAATGCTACCATCAGAAAGGGATCTTGGAAAAATTAACCTGACATTGAGGATTAGGAAGTATACAGAATAGCATGGTGAGAACCTCTTACCAAGCATCAAATGAGTAGGTAAAATAATCATATGACAAAATACAAAGTCAAAAACTAAAATAAAGAAGAAAATCAAATGCAAATAACATTTTGATAAATCATCATCGTATATCACCTATTATTTCATTATGTTACATCAAGCATGTTAAAACTGTGAAAAAGAATCATATATCTTTTTTTTTGTCAAAATTGAAGACCGAATAGCAACAGAATGAATTCTGTGAGAAGAGCACCATGGCATCAATCCCAGAATAGTATGACCTAGAATCCATTCATCTTGAAAAATGAAAACGTTAATGGGAAATATAATAGGCAGGTAAAACCAATCAAACATAACAGCAAGTCTATCCGTTCACTTCCACCAATATCGCACACAGACTTCGATGAAGAAAAGCTTCTCGAGTAAAAAAATATTTAACTTCAAAGATGTAAAATCCAGTGCAAAAGAATCAAAGCTAAGGAATTCAATCCATCTCCATTCCCTAAGACAACAAGGTTGATGACGAAATCTATAGCAGATGGTAGAACAATGACATAACTGTTTGGATTTGCATTCTCACAAAAGTCCTAATGGGCTTACTCATACCAGCTTACTGTCAAAACCCAAATGAAGCCCCCATAGCCTTAATTTTCTAAATAACGAAAAAGTTGAGCATTCAAAACTAGAAACAACGAGATGCATATTGACAGAGAAATGGTTCCCCAGGAACAAAAAGAGAAGGGTGTTTGTTGTCACACTTTATTCCTCAGTGAATAAATTTTAAGATTTTTTTATAAAGCAGCCTTCCATCTTAATCCACAACTGTGTCCCTATTTCTTACCAATATCGCTGATTTGAAGCCAATTCCCAAAGTGCAGGCATTCCAGGCTGGGGCAGAAAATTCCCGAGGAATCTGCACAGGGAATTATTCAAATTTTTCTTAAGATCTTATTAATAGCACATTCTTAAGAAAATAAGTGAAAAAGAAAATTACAATTGAAATGTCAAATTGACAAAATTTCTGACAAAAAAAGGAAGCCATTTATTCCATTGCAGTAGGATGTATTAACCCAAACAGGCAAATTGCATTCACTTGCAATTTTTAGAGCATGATATTTAAATACCATTCAGTGTTAACCGAGGCAGCCATCAATTTCACCCACGTAATACGACAGAAGACCGTAACTTACAGATTAATCGCATCTTGTTTCTCTGCATCCATATATGCATTGCTATAATATCGTTGAAGAGTTCTAAAGAACTCCTGGGACTGGGTTGCTGCTCTCCACTGACCCCGTCTCTCGGAGAATATCTGCATAGATATAGAAAAATAGAAAGTTAACTGACAGAGGATGATTGTATTGGAACTAAACTCTGATACCAGAATGAATGTCCTAACTATCAAAGCAATTGCTATACTCCTCCCATCAGCCATTGACCACCACTGCTTAAGGACAGATATAAACAACCACATAAAATTCTCGAAGGTTATTTGATTTTCTTTTTTTCTTTTTGTAGTTTCAAATTAAGTGATGTTAGATTATGCCTACAGCAACTTTTCACAGTCAAATCAAAAGGAGAAAAAGCATGGAGGAAAAAAATGCAATTAAGAACAGATTAACAGGTTGAAAGTTGGGAGCTTTGAACTCTAGCAAAAGGGGAAATCTTATTTCTATTAAAATTATTCGATAATGTGGTTCTTTTTAAAAAAATCAAAAGAAAACTACTTCAAATTCCAAATTCACCATTAATTAATATCAATTATTAAACATAATATTTGACATTTCCATCTTCAATAAACAAACAATAAGAAAGAGAAAGAAAGAAAAATGGAAACAGAAAATACAGAAACTAAAGAAGCCCATTCTATTCCAATTCTGGAAACTGCATTTGGTCACAAGTAGCATCCAAAGTTGGAATTACCTTATTGTGAGCTGCAGAACCACCATATTGGTGTGCAAGTGTGTCGCCCATTCTCTCATAAAAACCCATTAATTCACCTGCCAAAGGGTCATCAAGATCTATCTTCGGGGTATCTTTAATCCCTAAAGTATGAAGCTGGTATCCAAGAGCAGCCAATCCATATGCATACTGTGCAACATTAGTGCGATCCAGACAGTCTATACAATTGGTCCTAAGCACACCTCTTTGGATTGTGGGAGGCTTGACGGAATGATTTCCATTAGCAAAATTATCATCAGCAAAATAATTCCCCTCCAATCTGTAAGCAACCTCATTAACATTGTTGCAATATTTTGGAGGTGACACATCAGCATCATCAATATCCCTGCTCATATTATGACAACAGAAATGCAATTATCATTTATCAACACTGAAAAATAGCAAAACACAAATCATCAAAAACAATCACACCATAATTGCATTACTTTAAGATTTTTTTTATTGTTAAAAAGCCAAAGTAGTTCATAAGCCACATACTTGCCTAATATAATAATCTAAGTCCTGACAAATTTGAAATACTAACTTATGATGGGTTTAAAAAATGCAAACTACTGAACTGAGAGAGAGAGAGAGAGATTGTATATACTATCTGGACTACATTCCCTTTTCAATCAGTTTAAATTATTTTCCCACACCAAAAGAACCCTAAAAAAAGCTAATTACAAATATTTCCGAACATTTCTTATACAAAACTGGAAGTTATTGAAAATGAAAAGCTTACTCAGAGGAAGGCCAAGCAATAGACTCGTCAGGTCTCACGGTTAATGTCACCCGACAATAAAAGAAACCTGTTAGTGTTAATGCATATGCAGCCACTTTGCCCAAAAGTAGCAAAACATTTGTCGATTGGCTGCAAGGAACAAAAATATAAGTTTTTTTCTGCTGGTTGAGAAAACTCCCAAGTATAAATGAGAAAAGGAAGAGTATGTGTGAGTTCACAGAAAAGGCTTAGGACACAAACCTCTGAAAATGTTTGTGTAGATCCCAATGAAGGAACCTCAAACAAGTCTCTTCCGACAAATCTTTATTGATAAAATCAATCACATGTGCAAACTCTTGACGAAGAATTGACTCTCGAGGCTTCTTTCCTTGTGTCTGCTCGTCACACAAAAGCATATACAGAATCTTATTATCAAATCATTCAAACTCATATCGTAGCTACATTGTAGAAATGGTACTATTTGAAGATTTTCTGCCACATGCAATATCTTTATGAAATTTGGCAGTTTATGAAATACTATAATAAAAATAAAGCACTGGATCAGTCTCATGCTATAAAGGAACTAAGGCATGCTGCAGAAAGACTCTAAAATGATACAAGGTTATATCATGAAAACTTACCTTGATCAAATTCAAAATAATTATAGGATTGCCGTATCTCTCAACAAGGTTTTCAAAATGAAGTCTGGTTGCTTCATAATTTTGGTCCTTCTTTGACACTGGAAAAAGAGAAAAGGATCAATATTTAGACCTGAACAAAAGAAACATGCCTGCAGTAACACTCTCTTAGGTTACAAATTCATACATATAATATCCGGTTTAATATTCAATCGTGATGTTTCTTGTGACCAAAAGAGTGGGATTGATCCTCTATTCTGGACGATGGAAGTTATTGGTGTGGGAAGCCCATCAGAGAAATCCTCAAGGACAATCTGCTCCGTCTCAACATCATTAGCTACTCTGCCTTTTTCATTTACTCCTCGTTTCAAATACCTAAATGCAAAATCAGTTGCACATGAAGAGAATAGACATAAACCCTTAACCTTCCATAGCTATATTACAGAATACAACATTAGCATGGATATCTTTCTTACCTGGTACCTGCATAGTGTCGAGATCGCCTTGCAATGAGTATAACTTTCAAAACCCGTCCAGATACAGAAAGTGTGGCCTACATTCACATAGCTGAATGTCAATCTAGGAAGTAAATATCCATTTAGGAATGTATAACAGAAACTGAATAAGCTAATTATAACTTCAAATGAGCACCATCCTTAACCTGCTTAAAAAAACCATACACCAATGCAACTGTCCATAGAGTATTCTGGAGGTGGTTGCGGATCCCTCGAGTCAGGAACTCGTTCCAAACAAACATGGTCTCATAAAGAACTTGATCTGGTTTATTGGTACACAAGTTCTTTTGAAGACTACACATAACATGGTATGAATAGCTAAAGAAGAAGTCCTTTGTAAGATCCACTGAACACAGGAGCTTCTTGTATCTAAAAAACAATAAATACAAACTAAATATATATACATATATATATGCATGAGTCATGACATGCATACAAGAAAACACACTTAGCTTAAACAATGAATATAAGGAAGATAAGAAACATTTCAAAGGACTCAAAAACCAGCATATAGAAACAACATACCAATAGGTTTCCACATATCGCATCAGGGAACAGAACTTCATTTAACATATTATTCATGACTTCAAGAATCAGGAAAAGTATATAGGTCATAGAAAAGAAGAAGACCTGATCTCATCTTTTTCATTAATGCTCGAGTTAACAGTTGAATTAGGGAGGGGAATCATCTCACTCTTTGAAACTGCATATACATTGTGACCACAAATTGCACCAATCTGTCTTCGTTTTGTAATGAGCAGCATATAGTAAGGTCCCAAAAATTTAATAAATCCTAACATGTGAAGAAAAAAATACATAATTAGATAGGGAATCACACAACATTAATAGTGCTCTGAAAAATAATGAGAAAAATTACAACATCCATACCAACAATTCCATAACAAGTGGTAACGAATTTCAATCCACCGGTGGATAAATTTCCTTCATGTATTCGCCTGAGTAACTCAGAACATTCACTCTCGGTGTAAGTGGTAGAATCTTCACTAATGTTTAGCTTGGAAGGATCCAGTCGGTCAATTTTTAATACTCTCCAATATGTTCTACGCTTATTCCTCCCAATCATATAAAAGTTCTGAACACAGAAATCACAATGCAATTTCAAAAACAAAATCCAGACACTTCATTTGATAATTCAACATTAAAACAATACTATTTTAAGTATAATTGCATCTAAACCAGTTACTGAGAGCAATAATTAATGAGATCAAAACAAGTAAATGAATAATAATAAAATTAAAAACAAAAATAAATGAGAAATTACCGATAGAGTTTCATAGAGTCTGAATTTCTGCATGTAGATAGAGGTTTGAAATTGGAAGGAGCTCTCATTACCAATACCATAACTATTTCCTGCTGCGGATGATTCCATGATAAGCTTCTCTGTTCTCCGTTTGTCAATTTCTGGCTTCAGATCTCCCCGAGCACCGGGCTCAGGGAATTTATCAAAATAGCATGCACTAAGGAGGAAATTATTTATTCTTTGTTTCCTTTGAAAGAAATTTCCATAACTTATTCCCGAATTACCTTATTCTTTCCCAACAACAATCGCTCCTGCAAATTATTGAACTCGGCTGCTTCAAATACAACATCTTCTTTCACAGAAATGGAAATTTAACCTTTCCATATTCCAGCCCGATTATCTTTCCATTCACAACCGAACAAAAAGAAATGATAAACGCGTTGTCTCCCCAGAATTTTGTGATCTTCTCCAGTCACGGTTGAAATTACACAGATCGAATAAATCAAAACAAATATAGTTATCTAATTTTTATAAGGCTAAATAACGAAAATAAGATCTAGTTTTGGAAACAAAAAGATTAAACGAAAAAAAAGTTAAAATAAAATATATATTCGAATATTCGAATATATATATATATAATATAAAATAAACAGGTAAGCTGCTAAGCTAATATTACTATGATGATGATGTCGGAGTTTAAAATATTATTAAAAAACTCGAAAAAATAATTAAATATAAATTCTCATTTTTCTTCTCCTCCAGATCCAAAGAATGAACAAACGAAAACCACGACTAGGGGTGTATAAAAAGCTGATCCACCTGTAAAATTAATTCAAACTCATTTGAGTAAAAACTGCTTATTAATATACACTGACGATTTGAAATCGATTCGAGTTGAAATTGGTGTTGATCTGAACCCGAGTTAGACCTGTAAATTATGGATGTGAACTCTACCTTCACCTGACCTGAGAACAACTTGAATCTGAATTGAACCGAAAATATGATACCTAAACCCGACCTACATCCGACTGATATGAAATCGAACCCGAGATTGACCTGGTAAATAACTGGTATTACCCGACTTGTTTTCAACCTGACTTATAAATGATCGACTTGTTATTGATCTGATCTGATATTTATCTAACTTGACATTTACCTGACTTATATATTATCATTGATGAAATTATAAGATTTTAATAAATTTGAGTTTATAATAAATCATACTAATTAATATGATTAATTTTTAAATATTATAATAAAATATTAATTATGATAATTAAATTAATAAATATATTTATTATATTAATTATGATTCTAATATTATGATTCTTATGTTATAAATTTTCAATATAATCATTAATTTTATTTTATCAAGTAATTTGTGTATTAAACATTATTAATTAAATTAATTATAATGATTACAAGTTAGAATAATTTATTGGCATTGAAGATGGTTAATAAAACTATTTTAAATGTAAAATATATAGTTTAATTTATGTAAAAAATTATCTAATAATTATAACATATATAAAACATAATATAAAAGATGAATTTAATTGATATTGATAATGTAAATAACATTTGATATAAAATTTGAATAACATTTGATTTATTACAATTGAATATAATAAAATCACAATAAAATGAACAAAAACAAAATATTTTTTAGCTCTCAGATCTTATAACAAAAGTTTTATAAAGCTAAAAGTCTAATTTTGCTACTAGAAATTTCTTCATCGAGCTTTTGTATCTGTCATCACTCATTTTATCTGGGTGGTAACATGTGGCGTTTTCATATTATAATATAGTAACATAATAAATGTGTGGGCATGTGTATAATATATATTATGATATAGTATATAATTGACATATTAGATATATCATATATCATATTAAATAATAGTTCTATTGCATATCATATAGTTTCAAATCAAATAATTGCATATCAAATATATATATGATATTAAATAATTAGTATATTACATAGTTTATATTATATAGTTAGTATATACTATATATTTTGCATGTTAGAATAAATAATCCATATTAGTAAAACAAAAAATAATAGTATATTTCATTAGATAATAGTCTATTTCTATAATTTTTCCAAAGGCTCAAATAAATAGCCCACATTGTTACAAATATATGCATAAATAAATATATAAAAAAAACAAAAATTCTAAATTGCTTGATCCTTAACAGTTAGTTTTGGGTGTTTTTCGAGAGAAATTTTGTTACTTTGAAAAGTCAAATGTGAAACATTTATGGTGGTTTAGTTTTTTAGGTGATGGCATCATTAATCTCTAACCTTGATTAGCCTTCATCGAATGATCACTATTGCTTCATTCTATCTAAAAGAAACACAAATTCATGTGAACCCTTGGATGAGAAGCTAGATCCAATGGCTCCCATTAAGCCACATCATGCATCCAAGTGAAAAAGCAAGAACTAATCTTAACCATTTGATCAAGATTAGATAAAAAAATAACTAAGATTTCATCATCCAAAGGAGGTGCACTCTCCACCGGCACGTCCCAACCGGCCGGAGACATCGTCGGCGCGTCGCCGAAGCATGGGTCACATGCACCGGTCCAGTCATCTTCTTCATCAAGTCGTCATCGCACCGCTGCCGTTCCGCCTTCGTCGCTGATCATGTTTCAAGCATACAAAAAAAAAATGAACTATATAATTTATATATATATCGTTCATATGTAAACTATATATATTATATAGTATATAAATATCAAATATAGTATATAGTTTATATATAAACTATAATTTTTATATATAGTTCATATGTTAACTTTGTAGTATGTATAGTTTATATATTTAGTATATACTATATAAATAGTTTATTAATTAATGTATCCAACTATATAGTATTCATACATATAGTATATACTTTGAATTTATATAGTATAAATTATATAAATATCAACTATAATATATAGTATATAAATATAAACCATAGTTTATATAATTTATTAATAAACTATATATATATATATATATTTCATATGTAAACTATATAGTATATATAGTTTATATAAACTAATGAACTATATATTTTATTAATATAATTATATAAACTATATACTTTATATATATATATATATATTATAATTGTTTTAAGTTTTTTTCTTAACTTTTGAAATGAATGGAATTTACTCTATTTTTCAAATTTGTTTCACATTTTACAATTATTTTGATTCATTATTTTGTGTTCTTTACTTTATTTAAATTTTAATTAATTCATTTTCATATTTATTCAAGTTAGTCGTTGAATTTATAATTGCATGTGAATTTGGCCCATTTTTATTTCTTATTTATATTTTTGTAATTAGCCCATAACTTTTTAAATATGTATAATTTAGTCCTTTTTATATTAATTTCAACCTTAAATTTTAAAATTATTTTGATTTGGTCCCTCATCAATGCGCGTTGTTTGATTTATTTAAATTTTTATTTAAAATTTCATATTTGTTCAATTTAGTCCTTAATTTTACATTTTTCATAAAATTGATCCATGATTATTTATATTCTTAGTAATTTACTTTAAATCATATACAATTACCAATGGCAATTTAACGTTCGCGAAAGGCGAAAAATAATTAATGCAAAAATAAAAATTGACCCGATTTGAACTCAATCCATATATAATAATTAATCGTCGCTGATCATGTTTCGAGCATGCAAAAAATCAAAAAAAATAGAACTGAACTATATAATTTATATATATATCGTTCATATGTAAACTATATATATTATATAGTATATAAATATCAAATATAGTATATAGTTTATATATAAATTATAATTTTTATATATAGTTCATATGTAAACTTTGTAGTATATATAGTTTATATATTTAGTATATACTATATAAATAGTTTATTAATTAATGTATCCAACTATATAGTATTCATACATATAATATATACTTTGAATTTATATAGTATAAATTATATAAATATAAACTATATTATATAGTATATAAAGATCAACTATTGTATATAATATATAAATATCAACTATACTATATAGTGTATGTATAAACTATAATTTATATAGTTTAAATATATATATATAGTTTTTATATATAGCTCATATGTAAACTATATAGTATATATAGTTTATATACATAATATATGGTATATAAATATAAACTTAGTATATAATATATAAATATAAACTATAGTTTATATAGTTTATATATATATAGTATATATAATAAACTATATATATAATTCATATGTAACCTATATATATTTTATAGTATATAAATATCAACTATAGTATATAATTTATATATAAACTATAGTTTATATAATATAATATATATATATAGTTTATAAATTAGTGTATTCAACTATATAGTTTATACTTTTAATTTGTACAGTATAAATTATATATATATATTTCATATGTAAACTATATAGTATATATAGTTTATATAAACTGTATATACTATATAGTTTACATATGAAATATATATATATATATATAATTGTTTTAAGGTTTTCCTTAACTTTTGAAATGAATGGAATTTACTATATTTTTTAAATTTGTTTCACATTTTACAATTATTTTGATTCATTCTTTTGTGTTCTTTACTTTATTTAAATTTTAATTAGTTCATTTTCATATTTATTCAAGTTAGTCATTAAATTTATAATTGCATGTGAATTTGGCCCATTTTTATTTCTTATTTATATTTTCGTGATTAGCCCATAACTTTTTAAATGGGTATAATTTAGTCCTTTTTATATTAATTTCAACCTTAAATTTTAAAATTATTTTGATTTGGTCCCTCATCAATGCACATTGTTTGATTTATTTAAATTTTTATTTAAAATTTAATATTTGTTCAATTTAGTCCTTAATTTACATTTTTCATAAAATTGATCATGATTATTTATATTCTTAGTAATTTACTTTAAATCATATACAATTACCAATTGCAATTTAACATTCGCGAAAGACGAAAAATAATTAATCCAAAAATAAAAATTGACCCGATTTGAACTCAATCCATATCTGATAAATATCTGACCTGAATTGTATCTACAAATGATGTGACCCGATTTGAACGAAATCTGCCTGAAGTCCATCTGAACCTAAATTAACCTTGTCTTTAGCTGCTTCGGACCTGAACTGTTTTGACCTCAACTGACATCGATCCAAACTGAAAATAACTCGACCTGAACCCGAACTGAACTTGGTGTCAAATCAACCTGAAAATGACCCGACTTGATTTGACCTGGACCCGACTTGATCCGAGTCAAAGCATCAAATTGACCTGTATCCGATTTTACTCGACCTGACAGGATATGACTGAAACCTAAACGATTATCTGATTTTACATACCTAACCACAACCTGGCTGACCGCTACCTCTGCTTATAATAATATTTACTTAATTTTATTCAGTTATACATTGTTAGTAGTTTTTTTTAATTTCATAAATATAAATTATTACATCCTTCAGAAACAAAGTTAGGGTAAACTATAAATTTAGTATCTAACTATCACTTTTGTTCTATCTTGGTAATTCAACTATTTTTTTTCCCCAAAATCATACCTAATATTATAAGATAGTTATTAAATTTATTAAAATTCTAAATTATTATATGATAAAATATATAAATGATCATTAAACTATATTAACATGATCTTTTTGGTTATTAAAATTTTGGAAGTTATAAAATGATCATTAAACTTACAAAATCATTAAAAACAAATACTAAATATTATAAAATAATGATAATTTTTTATAAATTTCATGATCTTTGTAATAGTTCGATAAATTATTGACTATCTTGTAATAGTTTAATAAAGTTTGATGCTAATTTTGTAATTGTTTGATAAAGTTTAATAGTCTGAATTGATTATAATATAATATCTTTTTATGATATTTTTTAGTTATTGACAATACACACATCCTATAGACGTAACTGCTCGAATCCAAAACATTTAATAAGAATAATACTCTTTTTTTTACCAGTGAAGTCGTTCAATGGATTTTATAAGACCCAAAATTAAGTGTGCTTAGCAAATTGATTGTTTTGCTAATCCCTATTTGCTTAGTTGGTGTAATGGGAAAGCAAGTGTTTGACATGGTTGATCGCCAAATATGAGATATGAATTGGGGCATCCATTTGTGTTTCACGGGCTGTGATGTAGGACACTCAGGATTGAGGAGCTCTCACCTCAGTACTTTTCAAAATTTCAATGCCTGCTTGAAATCATTGTTATATTCAATCATCATCATGTGCTCAATTATTGACCTCATTTAATCATTTTACTTCACTATTATTGGGTGCTAGTCCACACAAATTTTTATAAATTGGGTTTTTAGTTGCCGTGTAAAACCCTAATTTAGGGGCTAAATTTTAGAAATTATAAAATATTGAATTTAATTGCTATTTTGAAAGAAATTGAAGATTAAATTGTAAAATCGTAAAGTTGACATATCATTTTAAGAAGTGCAGTAAGTTCAGTGACTAAACTCATGGTTTACCCATTTTTATGAGATGAATTATAACCCCGTGTGTTTTCTGCAGATTTTCCCATCCCTCCCCTTTGACCCTCCTTTGATCTTCGATCTACTCACCGTCCGACCACCGTTTGACGAACCGAAACCACCATCGTGTTCGTTGTCAATCGATGAACAAAACCTCTCAAGCCTCTCGTCGTAAATCAATGTCGTTCGTCGTTAATTTCAATCGTAAGTATTGTCGGTTCTAACTCAATTTCCGTTGATTTTCCGTCGATTCACGTCAATCCGACTATCCGTTTTCGACACCTCCCGCACCATCGTGTTCCTTGCATTGTTCTGAGTCCATCGATATTCTTCGTTTCTCCATCGTCGCCGGCGCGTGTAGGGGTAAGAAAGTTAAAGTTTTCGATGTTTCGGAATCGAGCTCTCCATCGTTCAATATTGTGAACCGAGCTTGGTAAGTGTTTCAAATGCCTTAAAATAATTTTTAGAAATTTTTTCGTGAATTTTTTGACACCCCACAACGCCCCACGCGCCGCTTCCCTGGCCGCAGGTAAACAGAAAAAAAAACCCGGTGCTAGTTTTGTAAATATTTTTAAAATGGTGTCTAATATGTAATTAATTTCTGTTAGGGTAATATTTGTGTAACATTGACCACCGTTGACCATAACTTTGACTGGCGTTGACAGGCCATTAAACGACCGTTGACTTTTTCCGGGTATACCTATCCTGACATTTTTCGACGTCCTGAATCCAAATTTGATGTCTGTTTCGCCAAATTCGAATCCGATAAACTATTTTTCACTTATTTATTTCCCGATTCAATCTGTTTTTCGCAATTAAGCTCCGTTTGTGATGTAATTTCTGTTGATATGTATCTGAGGAATTATTGGAAGTTGATTTCAAGATCGAGGGCATTCAAATGAAATTTTTATGCTCGATCAGTCTGGCACGAAAATTGAGGTAATACATTACTACCTCTTTATGCTTTATGGAACATGTTGATAATGGATAAATGCATGAACATATATATGATTGGTCTATTATGTCTGTTTGATTATGGATGGATTCGAACCGAATACAGTTTAAGTGATAAATTAGTTAAGACTCTATTGAATTACAAGTTCTGTGATTGAGTGATAAAGGGATCAATCCTGAGTATGTGAATTATAATTTATCTTATTAAAGGTACTTGGATGATAAATTGTATGAATACTTTGAGTAGGTAAAATTACGAAGATACCCTTATATTGTAAAAAGATAAGAATTAACCCTGGAAGTTGGATAAGAAGTTGTAAATGCTAGTTTTGCTTAGAAGATTTGAATAATTGGTTTTTAACCCCATGAGGGTTTGTGCAAGATGCTAGAAGTCTGTTAAGGGAATCATTTCAAGATCAGAAAATGTTTAGAAAATCAATTAACCATAGGATCTCTAAATTATAATTATTTTCGTTAAGAGTTAATATCGAAGTTTTATGGTTAAGAAAATTACGAAAATGCACTTGAGAGGTAAAAATAGTCCGAGTTGACCCTGAATGAGAAAGTACTTTGAGTATTCGTACTTAACTCGATAAATTACGGATTTAATTGTTAAAATCTGTTTTTGTACAGAAAAGTCCTGATAACCTGTTTATAACATCTGAAAAGGCAGTGGACCTGAAAATCTCCAAGTTAAGAGTATATACTTGAAGAATAAACTATTGAGAGTGCCCCTTTATAAGGATTGTTCGAAAGGACTGGAATAGATATTAAGTTTAAATTAAATGATAAAGTCAGACGGAAGGAAATAATTTAAATATCTTGAATCTGTAAAATAACCAAAATACCCCTGGAATGGAAATGACCCAAGAATATCACCAAGCTCATGAATGATTGGATATCCTCGAGCTCTGAAATGAATGGAAAAACATTGAGCACCAAAATGACCAAAATGCCCTTATGACCTATACTAAGTAAATGTTTTGGATTAATTAAGGAATCCAAAAAAACATGGGTGTTGAACTACCCTTAAAAGTTATAGAATTCAGTTTAAGTGAGTTGACGCTAATGATATGTCAGTACCTGAATGACATAGGTATCATTTGAATGTGTGTTCGTCTTCTCAAGTTTGATTTGATAATAATTTTGGAAGTATTCATCTCAGCTCAATTCTAGATCAAATTCAATACTAAGAATTGAATATTTATTCGACAAGTCAACCACGAAGACTAAACTGAACTGAAAGGAAATACAATTTGTATATGAAATTCAGAAATGTTCGAATTACTCTGGGAGACTCCGAAGTAACTGAAATGGATTTAACTGTTAAATGAACTAAGTAACCTCAATGACTAAGGATTAAATAAGTGATTTGGATGAGTCTGGAAACGTTAATGAGCATACATGATGTAATGTTCTTATGAGTCATGAACTATAAATCAAGCACGTTAGCATTGCATGATATCGTGGAAGCGTGGAAACGAAATTAAGAGCATTGAATATATGTTAGTTTCCTTAATATCTATTCATCGATGATTCCAAATATGATCTATGGATAAGAATTTTTGGTATTAAAAAAGTGATTACCTGAAGGACAAAGAATGAACCGATCAACATGTATTAGTTCTGGAAGTTGTTAAACTTGAGTTATTTCAATAATCCGATAGATCGACACCGACTGTAAATGTCATGAATCTTCATTTCTTCCTTATCAACTCAAATCTCATTCTGAATAACTGATGATTCTGTCAGTTAACGAACTCTTCCAATAGTGATTCTAAATTCCAACATTCTATCGGCATACTGAAGATCCGTGTTTCTCTGCCTGATAAGATTATCTAGTACCTCTGAATAATATTTGTAAACTCTAGTGTGTTCCTTAATCACATGAATATTTTATCTGATTTTCGATTTGAATTCTACTATGATACCTGACCTGGATTCTGATATGATACATGACCTGGATTCTGATATGATACTTGACCTGAATTATGTTTTGATTTTTTATATATCCGTTTACGGACGGAACATGTTTTATTGAGGGGTATTGTTGGAGGAAGAATACTTGCAGGTTCTTCGGCTTTGTGCTCAGGGCCTTACTGTTAGTGAAGGGGTTGAATACTTGCAAGTTCCTCGGCTTTGTGCTCAGGCCTTACTGTTCGTGACGGGGTTGTATGGTTCTAGGGAACCTACACATTTTGTTTGTGACGGGTGGGGGTAGTGTTCATATTTTTTTAAAATAAAAATATGTTTTAAAAAGATCTGAAAAGTTACATGGTTTTGTGGGAACACACTAGAAAACCTATTATGATCTCCTGAACCTAGACATCCGAAATATTTCCCTGAATTAAACACTTACTATCTGTTACTACCTGAAATATCCGTAGGATCTCTTCTCAGCATAAAGATCTGTAGATGTCTTAACCGATAAGGAAATATATGTTTATATGTATCTGCATGTTCTTCAGCATCATCTGGTAGTTCTGTATTACTGAGCTTTTCGAAGCTCACTCTATTACTCACCATTGCAGGTTAAAAGAATTGTACCAGTGCAGTTATCAACTTCAGTAAGGGAGTTATTCCGGCGTTGCTTGCAGAGTATGGTACATGTGATTAGGGGACATGTAATTGTATTTTGTTTTATATACGAGTATGAAAATTTGTTTTATTTCTGCATACTGATAAAACATTTTATAAGTTACATATTTTAATAAATTTTTTAAATTTTCCGTTATTTTTACAGTGGGTCGCTCCGATGACCCTAATGTGACACTCCGGATCGGATCGAGTTACCCGCATCGGTATGAGGGGTTACATGTCGTCAGAAAAGAAGAATGAATTAATAAAATTGTAGAAAAATTAATAAAAAACTAAAATTAAATAGTTTTCTGTTTTTTTAAGAATAAATGTTTAATATGAAAGTATATCTCATCAGTGAATTGGAAAAATATTAATACTGGAATTTTGAATATTTGATTTTGATATTTTAAATTAAAATACAAGTATTTTTGAGAAAATATGTCATTGATACGAGGATGTGATATAAAAAAAATACTCATTTATAATTTAAGAGTCGTAACCCTAATAAATAATCTATCACATTAATCTTAATTTTAATCAGTTCATCATCAAATAAAAAATAATTATTAATATTTCAACACTTTTATGACTCATACCTTATTTAATAATTTTACTTTAATTAACTTTAATCATATTAAATCACTTATTTAATAAAGATTTATACCAAATGAATAATATAAATTGACCAAATCAATTATACTTGAAAAGATTGCTCACTAAAATCATGAAAAAATTAGCTAAAATTTTGAGTAAAGTATGAATACGTTCTAGAGCTATTTATCATCTGTTATTGATAATCTTTTAGCAAAATAATACAAAGATTCAAGTGCATGATCATTTTCAAAGAACACAATATATATTTTATGGGTCGATTACTTTTGGGCTTCTTTGTTTGTTCTCGACTTTGCCCAAACGTATCTAGCCAAGGCTCACTGATCGAAGGTTCTTTCCTTCATCTTCGATCCAAACCCATTTTACTTGACCCAGATAATAAATGGCGCAAACCAGAAGCTGCCTCCATTTGCGACTTGAAAGGTTATCTGTTTGACTGCTTCACCACAGCACTTTAGAATACGTCGTTGATGCAATTACAAGCGTCGTTTAACGAGCAAGTTAACTAAGGTTTGTCTGGTTACCGGAAACAGACTTCAGAGATAGTGAAAATGGCAACAAATCCAGCAACGACACCTTCGAATCTTCCTAAATCCGGAGCTATCTCCAAAGGCTACAATTTTGCGTCTACTTGGGAGCAGGTGTTTTTCTTTATTTCTTTTCGAACGCACAAATGTTTGCCTTCAAAGTCACGATTTGAACCTCTTATAGTTTAGATCTGTTATAATTTGATATCAGTGAACTTAGGAAGTTTCAATTTATGACTATTTAATCGAGGAACACTTTTGTTTGATATATTTCTCTCTGTTGATTCTGAAATTTAGTAATAAGATGATCCGATCTTATCGAACCATAAATCTGAAGAGTTGAAAAACTTTTTAGTTTTAAGATTGGATCTGTGGAGTGGAACCAGAAGCTCTAATTTGATTTATTTTGGGGAATTTTCTGCATAGAATGCGCCTTTGACGGAGCAGCAGCGGAGCAATACTGATGCTATCTAATTCAGCTGCTGAACGGCCGTTTCCGGCCAATTTGGTGAGGAATTCTGTTTCTGTTAGTAATCCTGTATATATATTTCATTCTGAATGTTTTGGTGAAAGATGCTTGAATTGTGTTGGTGTTTAGGCTCAAGAGCGAACCTCAGGGCAAGATAAAGGCTTGACTATTTCTACCGACAATAACAATCTCAGAGATTCTGAAGCTGTTGATTCAATTTTGGTTAATACAAATCAGGTAAATTAGTTTTATTGTATTTCTCTAGTGAAATGGAGATGAAGAGATCTGGACTTTTGTGGATGACTACTTTGTTTTGTTCTTTGAATGGTCTAGTGCTATTCTGGTTTTATGACATTGATGAAATTGGGATCTACAACATTTGATTCTTTTTTCTTGTTTCCACTTTTTTGGTACAGTTTTATAAATGGTTCACAGATCTTGAATCGGCCATGAGGTCTGAGGTTAGTAGCAATTTCTTGTTGGAACTTATAGACATGAAGTAATTTTTGTTGGATGTTTGTTTATTGATTTTCGTCGTTTCTCTCTCTTCAGACGGAGGAGAAGTATCAACATTATGTTGATACTCTAGTAGACCAGATACGGACTTGTGATGATATACTTCAACAAGTATGTTCTTCTTGTTTTACATCTCCATGTATTCTCATTTCCTTTGCTAGCTATTTTATTAGGTTATATCCGTATTTTTTTTCAAGATTTTAAAGCTTGCAAGTGTTTCTGTGCATGTGGATGAGACATTGAACCTATTTAATGAACTACAACTGCAACACCAGGCTGTAGAAACAAAAACTAAAACTCTTCATGATGCATGCGATCGATTGGTATGGTTTTCGTTTGGATGACTTGGGATCTAATTTCATCTTCTTGTTTCCGACTTCTTGACTTCGACTTTATGCTTAATGCCTATAATCCACTTATTTTTGAGGTGAAAAATTTGTTTAAAGGTTGATTAATTGCCTTGCTAGCATGTTCTAATTGCAGGTAATGGAGAAGCAAAGGTTGATTGAGTTTGCTGAAGCACTTCGCAGTAAGCTCAAGTATTTTGATGAGTTGGAGAATGTAAGGTTTGAATGCTATCTTAACTAGAGATCAATTTATGTGTTACTTCCTTGCCTTTGCTTTTTATCCTATTATCCTTTGGGATTTATGATCCAGTTTAAGTGTCTTGATGAATTGTTGTTGGTGTGGTACTTCTGAAATACATGATTTGTCTAATTTTACCTCTTCTGTACAGATTACTTCTAATTTTTACTCTCCAAACATGAATGTTGGAAACACAAACTTTCTCTCACTTCTTAAACGGCTTGATGAGTGCATATTGTAAGTTTGCATTTGAACCTAGTCCAACTGTGCCGACTGTTTAACGTTTGTGTAATAACTGTCCTTATAAGCCTGTATGATAAAATTTAGAGAAAATAACTTCAGTGACCGAAAATGCCTTATAATATACGATTTTAACCAACTTTTTTTGGATTTGCAAAAATGACCAAGAAATTCGCAACGCGAACTCTAATTTCGCAACACAGATTCCAAAATCGCAACACAGTTTCCAAAATCGCAACGCGAATTTGTAAATAGCAACACAGTTTTCAAAATCGCGTTGCGATACTACTGTTTACCTATATCTGTAATTAGCGTTGCGAATTTGAAAATCGCGTTGCGAATTTGAAAATCGTGTTGCGATAACACTGTTTACCTATATCGGTAATTAGCATTGTGAATTTGAAAATCTCGTTGCGAATTTGAAAATCGCGTTGCGATAGTACTGTTTACCTACATTTGTAATTAGCGTTGCGATTTACATATTATCGTTGCGATTTACATATTCACGTTGCGATAACACTGTTTACCTATATCGGTAATTAGCGTTGCGAATTTGAAAATCGCGTTGTGATAGTACTGTTTACCTATGTCGGTAATTAGCGTTGCGAATTTGTAAATCGCGTTGCGATAGTACTATTTACCTATGTCGGTAATTAGTGTTGCGAATTTGAAAATCTCGTTGCGATAGTACTGTTTACCTATGTCAATATTTAGCTTTGCGAATTTGAAAATCGCATTGCGAATTTGAAGATCGCGTTGCGATAGTACTGTTTACTTATATCGGTAATTAGCGTTGCGAATTGGAAATTCGCTTTGCAATAGTATTGTTTACCTATGTCGGTAATTAGCGTTGCGAATTTGAAAATCTCGTTGCGAATTTGAAAATTGCGTTGCGATAGTACTGTTTACCTATGTCGGTAATTAGCGTTGCGAATTTGAAAATCTCGTTGCGAATTTGTAAATCGTGTTGCGATAGTACTATTTACCTATGTCGGTAATTAGCTTTGCGAATTTGAAAATCTCGTTGCGATAGTTTTGTTTACCTACATCGATAATCAACGTTGCGATTTACATATCCGCGTTGCGAATTTGGAAAATGGCGTTGTGATTTTGGATAACCGTGTTATGATTTACATATTATCGTTGCGATTTACATATTCGCATTGCGATTTTGGAACCTGTGTTGCGAAATTGGAGTTCCCGTTGCGAATTTGTTGGTCATTTTCGCAAATCCAAAAAAAGTTAGTTAAAATCGTATATTATAAGACATTTTCGATTACTGAAGTTATTTTCTCTAAAATTTATTATCATCTTTTCTCCTTATAGGTATGTTGAAAATAATCATCAATATGCAGAATCCAATGTTTATTTGCTAAAATTCCGTCAACTCCAAGTAGGGAAGGAATGGTAACAATCTACGGACAGTTTTGTTAAGTGAATGAAATGCATGCATATAAATAGCTGTTCTGACAAAGAACTCGTGGGACCTGTTTTTGACAGTCTCGGGCTCTTGGTATGATCCGCTTTCATGTGCTTTCTATTCTCAAAAGTGCATCTTCCCAGGTAACATATCTACCTCTAGATGGAATTTGATTCATTGGCATGTAGTTATTGATCAATTGAATGCCTCCTAAAATGCTTTTTTTTTATTAGGTCCAGGGAGCAATTCGGAGCAGTGGTGGCAACAAAGCATCTCTTTCTGAGGGTGTTGAGGCATCCATAATTTATGTTCGTTTCAAAGCAGCTGCTAGTGAGGTAATGCTTTCCTTTTTTGGTTTGAAAGCTGTCTCATTTTTATCAAAAATCTGAACGTTTGCCCAATTTAATGGCAAGTAGAGTAATATGTCTTGCATATAAATGGGACCATATACCACAATTAGATCCCCCCCCCCCGTAGAGGTAAGTAATAGTTTTAAGTATTTGCAGCTTAAAACAATATTTGAGGAAATTGAAAGCAGAGCACCAAGGAAAGAATATATCCATCTTCTTGAAGAATGCCATAAATTGTACTGTGAACAGAGGCTTTCTTTGGTGAGTGAATGCTGTGTTACACCCACGCATGCATGCATTATTTCAATAGCCTAATTTTTTTTGATGTATATATAAATATATGCTTTATTTTTTAGATAAAAGGGACAGTGCATCAGCGAATATCTGAATTTGCCAAGAAAGAGGGTTTGCCATCGTTGACTAGATCAGGATGTTCTTACTTAATGCAGGTACAATGAACTTTCTATCCTCGTATTTAGTTGCTTAATAAGATTATGGTTCTTGTAACTTCTGATCAAGTGAAGCTACAGTTACATATTATTTGAGTTATGTAGTCTTTGTATTGTTGATTCATTTTGGTGATAGTTAGGGAAGATAGAGGCTGCCCGACTGGTCGTTTTCTATTTAAACTGAAGAAACATGTATTGTCTTCATTAACTGCGTCCTGCACATTCCCATATCTGTAGGTCTGTCAGCTTGAGCATCAACTCTTTGATCATTTTTTCCCATCTTCTTCCGAGGACGCTTCAAGTTTGGCTGCATTAATAGATCCTTTGTAAGTGCTCTTGTAATCCATTGTTAGAGATTTCTTTTCTCTAGTTGGCTTAATGATGCTTTATTGAAATTAACCAAAATAATATCCTGTTTAAGTATAGATAGCTTTCTGTAGTGGATTGGATAAATTTGTCTTCTTCTGTTCCTACCTGTTTTATCAATCTAGCTAAGGAAATAGAGTCTCTTGTAAAGTTTAGGGAGATAATCCTTAGACTGATTCCTAGATGTATTAAGTGGGTGGCCTCCTACTTCTATAAAAAAAAAGTATAGATAGTTTGAGTGTATTGCTAAGTTGGATTTTGATGCAGGTCTACATACTTGTATGACACATTGCGGCCAAAACTCATTCATGAAGCAAGTTTTGATTTTCTTTGTGAAATGGTTGATATCCTCAAAGTTGAAGTCTTGGGAGAACAGTTCAGTAGAAGGAGTGAGTCATTGGCAGGGTTACGCTCTACATTAGAAAGAATTTTGGTGGACATTCACGAACGCTTGACTTTTCGTGCTCGAACATATATCCGTGATGAGGTTTGTTATTGCTTATGCGTATATGCATCCATATGTCTGTGACCTCCTGTAGTGTTGAAAGCAAAAATTATTTTAGTTATCCCTCTTTGGAGATTTAAAAGTAAATTAGCTTACAGTTGCATTTCATGTTTACTATGTTTGGAGAAAGTGTATTGTGCTTTTCGATAGGAGTGTGCATCCCTGGGTATACTTCACATCGCAACAGTGGAGTGAACATATTATTGCTCTGTTACTTTTGATTTTACTTGAATCATTGTCTTCTTTCTTACTCAGATTGCAAACTATATCCCGTCTAGTGAAGACTTGGACTACCCTGCAAAACTGGAGCATTTTGCAGATGTGAAGTCAGAAACTGCTGTAAGTTTTCTCAACACTTTTTCGCTTCTCCTATAGATGATTATTTTTCATGGATCTTCACATTTGTTTGACAAAATTGGGAAGCTACTTTCCTGCAAGTCAACATTGTTTCTAAATCTAATTCAAATCTCTATGCAATGCTCTTTTGTACCATTATTATAGGACCTAACTTAGTTTCTGCAATTTGTGTTCAGTTATCTCCTCCTTTTGTGCTCAAACATAATAACTGTATTATATGTTTGACTGTTTGTATGCATTTAGACAATTTCTTGGATTATTCAACAACCTAACAGTTGTACCTGTCCATTGTTCAAATTCCTTGAATGAGGAACCATATGTGTTGACTGTGGCTTGTCCTCGTTGGTCACCAACAATCTAATTGATGACATGTCACAGTAATCGCTTAGTGAAAAGTATGCAGTGTCAGTTACTGCAGCTTCAACATATCTGAATATTGATGTTGGCAAGATTAGTAGCACATAACTCGTCTGTTTGAATTTTTCTTTCTTTTCCCTGTTTGGGAATATAATTGTGCCATAGTTAACACTACTATCTACATTGTTTTTTTTCCTTCTGGTCTGCAGACTGATGCAAACCCAGATGTATTCAAAACTTGGTATCCACCATTGGAGAAAACCATATCTTTTCTCTCAAAATTATATCGCTCTATGGAACCAGAAGTGTTCACTGGCTTGGCCCAGGTGCTTTGAGTCTGGATAATCACTCTTAGTTTCTATCTACTGAATTTCTAGAAGTATTTCAATTTGCTTATTCGTGTTAAAGGGTTAATTTTGTGCTGTTTTTTCTCAGGAAGTTGTGGATGTTTGTTCTGTTTCAATCCAAGTAAGTTAGTTGAACAAACAATTTAGTCAAACTGTTTAAGGTCTTACGTTCTTTGCTTTTACAAGAAAAATCTTGCTCTATACTTGTACCATTTCTATACGTGGATAAGCTTGGTTTTTTTTTTTAACGAAATAATATTGTCCCATCTATGATGAATTTGATGGGATATTTGCTCTTTAACATGTTCTCAAACATGGCATGTGCATGGTTGGATTTTTAACCATTTGCATTTGTCCCTCTTTTGTCTTTCAAATTGTACATAGAAAGCAAGCAAAATAATTGCAAAGAGATCCACGCCAATGGATGGGCAGCTCTTCCTCATAAAACATCTTCTGATAATAAGGGAACAGGTTATCTTTTCTACCCATCTTTTTTTTTGTTGATAATTAATAGGATATAACTGTAATGAGTTCTGGCCTTGCAGATAGCACCATTTGAAATAGAATTCTCAGTTACACACAAAGAACTTGATTTCTCTCATTCACTGGTAAGTTTCTCTTAGGCTAAATTATCTTTCAGTGAACTTGGTGTTTATAATCTTTGCTAGTTCTTTAGCATTCCTAGGAGGAAGCTTTTTTGAGTTTCAGCATGGAAGTGGGACCAATAAAAAGAAATATAATACTCCTCTTAAGATTCCTTTGTTGTTTAGGTTTCCAACTTCCAGTTTTTTCCATCTCTGCAAGTTCATACATATTTTACCTTTCTTTTACATGGAATTAAAGCTATAGTTGTCTTCAAATGTCTTTGACAGGAACACCTGAGAAGAATACTTCGAGGTTAGGCCTCACTATTTGACTGGTCTATGTCAACATCATTAGCAAGGACCTTATCTCCCCGTGTTTTGGAAAGTCAAGTAGATGCCAAGAAGGTTAGCATTTTACCTTTTGATATCTTTTTACAGTCAATGAATTGAAGTGCTATGTACCATCTTGGGTGTATCTGTTACGGGAAATCATCTACAAAACACGTGAATTAGTGAAACAATGGAGAACAAGCTCAGGGCAGAGAGAGCTATTTGTGGTAGTTGAGGGATTAAAATAAAAGGGGCATATGGGATTGCTATGATCTTCATCATCATGTTTGAGTGCTTTGATCATTGCGGAGGTTCCTGCAGTGATGGATCCTCTTCTTAGTAATACTCAGAACCAACTCGTTGCTTTTGCCTGCGAGCAATAGGGATTCTTTTGTATGGGCTATCATTCTAATAAATGGCAGTTGGATGCCATTCCCTCATTACATCATTTCTTATGCAAATGCATTCCCTCCCATTATTTGTTTTGTTAGTTTATGAGAAGTTAATAAAGTAATATATGAAATTTTGAATCTTATACCCTGGAAGCAAATAATTGTTTATTCCCAAATAATATGTGTGCTTGTGAAGCTCTCTCCTGCAATTATATACTATCTTCGCTGCTGCATCCCACCTTATCCTCTTTTCACCCTTTCTGTGGAAACAACATGGCTTGATGCTGGGGTTCTGCTTTGTCGTCAATAGCATAAGATATCTTCTGTGGTCGTTTACTTGCAGGAACTGGAGAAAAGCTTAAAGGCAACTTGTGAGGAGTTTATTATGGCAGTCACCAAGCAAGTAGTGGATCCTATGCTTTCATTTGTTACCAAGGTTTATCTTTTATCTCCTTAATTGGCCATTTCACAACTTAAAGATGCTAGAATCTCTGATGAGTATATATTTCTTGCAAAATAAGATCAGGTCCCTTTGATTGGACCTTTCCAGCTTGGATACAAGTATTTACTTCAGTGTGCTATGTGATATTTAACCAAATATGATGTTTCCATCTTTGCTGAATCAAAGGATAACTTTAATGGTAATGGATTTTTTTGGGGTTTGACTCTTGACTAAACGTCTAATGTTTTTATATTTGTACCTACAGGTAACAGCTGTAAAAGTCGCGTTGTCTTCTGGTACTCGGAATCAAAAAATTAACTTGGTAATGGCTAAACCACTCAAGGAACAAGCCTTTGCTACGCCAGAGGCGGTGACTGAACTTGTTCAGAAGGTGTGTTAAGCCAGCATATTTGTATACTACGTATATATAGAAGAAAGCCACAATAGAAATAACTCCCAACTAAATGAGACATCGACATTAGCAAGCATGAAGCCACTCCCAGCATGGCCCGGTCCAAGACAGAAAGAGTATGATTATCATTTCAAGTATAAACCGGAGCTAAGTATATATTTTCCCCTAAATGGCATTAATGCCATACCTGTGTATCTTCAAAATACCTTGGAATTTTTTAATTAATGCTGATAATTCTTCTTCTTCATCGTCTTCATTTTTTTTCAAACAACTTATTTGTCATCCTTCTTATTGACTTGAAAGGCTGATCTTGTCAAATAGATTCATACTGCTGTTGCATATTATAAAAATTCTCTATTATTCAAGGTTTAGATTCATCGGATTGATTATTTACATTTCTTATAACAGGTACATTCAGCTATTCAGCAAGAACTTCCAGTGGTGATAGCAAAGATGAAACTCTATTTACAGAACCCATTGACAAGAACAATTCTTTTCAAACCAATCAGGTAAGATGTCTGACTCAAATTCAAAACAAACTTCACAGTTGTGTATCAAAGATCTATGTTATTCCAGCTATTTATTTTTCATGAAGTATCCGTGTCCATTGACCAAAACTCATGTTTGATGCATATCCGGACATGCATGGAAATATAATCCTATTAGGATTTTTCAAATACATGAAAAACATAGAAAAATGATGAACATATCTGTGTGTTGGATACTTAGCTATATCTAACATTCACATCCAAGCCCAAGTTAGTAGTCGAGGACTACGAATGACCTAATCGGAGAGTACTTTGTTTTATAACGTTAGATTTTCTAAACAGTCGGAGCATAGTAGACAATCTGACAACAGAGTAAGGTGACTCTTATATTAATGCAGGACAAATATTGTGGAAGCCCATATCCAAATTCAATACCTTTTAAAAGCAGAGTATTCTCCAGAAGAAAAGCGTACCATCAACATGATCGCAATAGAAGAACTGGAATCACAGCTGGACAACCTCCTGTAATGATTCGAGCTAGCGAAAGGACAACCAAATTCTTTCGACTCGACTCAACTCAAATTTATTCAGTATTTTTCTGCTAATATATATCCTGGTTTAGGATGTTCATAAGGTTATATTGGTAGATAAGTTAGAAAAAAAAATGTCGTATAAAATGATTTAGTCTTCAGAATATTTATTTCTCACGTCCAGATCTTTTTTCCCCATCCCAAGAGCATGAAATTCTGCCCGTACTATATCTTTGCAACCATTGTTGATCGTATTTTCCATTTATGAGATCGTATTTTCGTTATATCAGGCTACTATATATCCATCTGTTTTGTCTGTCTATCCTAATTCCATCCATAACACAACTACAGTAACCTAAGCTTCTGGAAAAAAATTATCATTGGCGTTCTGTTATTTGGACTGGATGAGTGCCCGACGGAGGTATGTGTACGAAAATGGATATTTTTTTTATAGAAAGATGGCCTCGTTAAAAATCTCATCATAACCGCCAATCTACATAGTTAGTTCAGTGGACATTGAATGGAGTACGAAAACGGATATGTTCATTCTCTTTCAAGATTCTCATGTATATGAGGGTGTTTCAACAGGGACGGTAGTGGGACGGGGCGGGAAGTTTTTTGCTTCAAATTCTAATACTCGAGTCCGACCTGTTTTTTATTTAGGCCTGCAGGATGCGAAGAATTAGTCATTAGGTTCGCTGTAGTGGATATTTTGAGAAACCAAAATAGTTTAGGTACTTAGAGCAAAAATTGTCTCAAAAGTGCCCGTTTTGGTGAAATTTTAGGTTTGATCTAAAAACACGATCCTAGACTGAACTTGATAATTTTAATTGAAAATACGTCTCATCATCAAGCTTATTTTTTTTTTTTAAAATTAATCGGATCAAATTATATTCGGATTATTATTATTTTTTATCATTTCTAGTTTTTAAAGGGTTATTTCTCTATATGCGAATATTAATCTGGCAATGATATTTTAAAAGTGGACACAGATTTCAAGAGCAAAAGATACATGATGTACCCATCTTACATTTTCACGGGCAACATGATGAACATGCCAAAGCAACGTACGGTGTTTGCAGTTCAATCAAGTCGCGATGGACAATTTCCGCTTGGAATTTTTCAATTTTTACAGTTTTAAAGTACATACTAAAGCTACTTACCAAAAGAAAAAGACAACACATACATGTGGATCTGACCTGTCAAACTGAAAACCATTTCCGTGGGCTACTCTGTTAGAGCTTTATCAGTCACCACAATAATAGAAGCTGATAAAATTTAAATCCCATAATCATATGGGAACGATGTAGAATCCAGCCAAGCTTCACCCGTGATGAACTCCGAGACTGTGAAATTATATGCATTCTCGTAATCCATTACATGATATCCAGGCCAGGCGACTCGATTATCTGTATTCGAACCCGGTCCGAAATTATTGTACTCTCCGTAATAAAGGGAGTCCAAGCCCTCATCACTAGACCACTTTCTCCATCCGTTAGGATCGATAAGATCATCGATGTAGGATTCGAGAAAAACTACGGTGGAATACACCCTCCATGGTCTCCCTAGGTAGCTTTTAACGCTGCTGGAATTCCCGTACAATTCGTCCGTGGCGAGAATCGAACAGTTCTGGATCGAAATCCCAGTGTACTCGTCCGGGGCATCTCGAGATTGAGCTGTGATGACGGTAAACTGACCTGGCATCGGCATCCTTGAGATTATGTTACATGCCTGGAACACCGCAGCAGCGTTTCCGAATATATAATCTACGGTCCCTGATATGTCGCATTCGCGGTAAAATTGTCGGAAAGAATGGACATATAACGTATCCTGGTACCCATTGATGGCACATCTGTAGAATGCAGCGAAATCTGCATTTACTCTTAATGCAACTGCTTGATGCTTTTCTGGCCCTGCCATATTCTCTATGGTTATGTCCCGAGCCAAAAAGCCTTCCCCGGATACCGCTGCAACATAAATTTACAAGTGAAACGAGTTAAAACGACGATGTTCTCCATGATCATTGGATTCCGAGACGTTTCTTCGGTGAGCATCCGATGAAATCAAAATTCTAAACCGAGTTTCGGAAATTACCAACAGTTGCAGATCTGAAAGTGGTCCAGCCATCACCCACACTTCGTTTCCCAGTAATGAAAGTGGCATCACTGCCATCTCCAAGCAAAACAATGTTGGTTTTACTGCTCGGGATCTCCACATTCTCTTCGTAAACCCCTTCCCTAACATAGATCATTACCCTCTCTTTGCTTTTCTTAGGAGCAAAGATAATAGCCTCGGCAATGGTGCTGAAATTCCCCGTGCCATCGGCCGCAACGGTCAGCACTTTGCTTGGATCATATTCGTCGTCGATGCCTCGCAAGCGCCGACGATTACGATGCCGTTTTCCCGACTTGGGCAGCATCGAAATAGAGTTACTCACATGTTTGTAAGTACTAAGCAAAGATTTCACAATAACAGGTTTCAATGGACCAGATGCAGAATCTAACCCTTCTAAACATGTATCCTTGCTCGTGAGAGCTGCACTGAGATAGACTCTCGCGTCAACTATCTTCCTCGAATCTTCATCTTCGATTCTCGACACTGTTTTTTTCAACAAAGATAGTGTTGATTCATGGAGTTCCCTGCAATCTTGCAATGCTCCTCTTTGTTTCTCGACGATCACGTTTCCATTTCCGTCATTGGAGAATAAACTTGTTAGCTTCGCGGCCTCGGATAATGCAGTTTTGAGGGTTTGAAGGAGGTAGAAAAGCATGTTGGGACTGATGTTTACTGAAATGGAAAGCTTCAGTGAATCGAAACAAGAACCTGGGTATGGAGTTGATTTGCAGAAGCTTCGTATGGAAGTGAGATTTGGGTTCAGAGAATTTGCTGAAGAAACGTTGAGAGAGGAAGTTGAAGAGAAGAAAAAGAAGATGAATATTGGTATAATGGTGGAAGCCATTGAAGGCTATTGCAGAAGCTAAGAGGATCTTTTTCTGTTTTTATAGACCAATGTTAGATCAGATAAGGCAAATTGTTGAGATTGTCAGACATCACTAGTTGCTGCTCGTGACCAAAATATACCCGTATCCAAAATTTAAGTAATATATAAGAATTTATTGAGTGATTTTAGTGGTTATTAACAGTCCTAAGAAAATTTTAACATGAAGAAACAAAAGACTCCATCTTCGGATTCTGGCCACTGTAGCAATGCCAGAGGCAGAGAGGTCATGTTTGCCGATGTCGATTATGATCTCGTAACGATTAGGTGGCTGAGACAGATCCACGGTCATAACCAAAGACAAGTTATTAAAAGAGCATGCATCTTTCCTTTGATTCATGGTCTGGTAATACATATTAAACGCGTTCGAAGCATTATGTTGCGGATCTAGATTGCCACACGAGGATCTGAGGTTAAGGCCCGTGCAATCGGCATATTGGCAAGCGTGGCTAATGCTTTGAGACAAAACATCGGGGTCCAGAAGGCCTGTTGAATGCGATAACACGCACCATTGCCTGGCCAAGTACTTGACACCTTTTGCCGGGACAATGGCTTTGCCTTTCCCCATATTGACACTTCCATCGTAATTGAAGATACCCCATTGCCTCTCGAGGTTCCCTGGCTCGACACTCATATTGTCTTCATCGATGAGTGAAAATATGTAAACATCAGTCGTGGTTCGGCGTTTCGAGGTGCCTTGCCCCTTGGCAATACGGTCTACAAGGGTTTGGTTGAACCTGCAGGTGTTGTCTATGTTCGAGTTAGGGTCAGCATCAGTCTGCCAGCTGACTTCTCCAACGACAACCGGCATTTGTCCAAACCCGTTCTTTTCGAGAGTGAAATGCGGGTATCAAAGTTGGCATCGTAAACAGTCCCGGTGTAAACAATGGACCATCCACGACGGGACTAGCCGTGTTGCTGAAGAAGGCATATTCTTTAGCGAAATTGGGGTCAGCTTGGAGACATGGAAAGGTTTGATGTTAATGGTGTGAATGCCAACATTGTCTTGAAAGAACTTGATGATCTCAATCATTAGGCCATGGATACCGGAACAGGAATCACCACCGGACAGTAGTCCTCTGTCAGTCTAGTAGACATCGGCGTTAGTGGCATCGTCACCTTTACTTTCTTGCCTAGGCCAGCTTAGACAAGAGCTGGTTGAATGTTTTGGAGGGCAGAAATGTTTTTTATTTTTTTTGAATAAGGAGAGCGGAAATGTTGTTTGAACGAACACACGCCTAAATTTAATATTATAATTGATAAAATTAAAAATTTAATGGTATAAATGATATAACACTTAAAGTTCAATGATATATGATATAATTTACCTAATCATATATATATATATATATGTTTGAAAGGGCTTTAATTGTGAGCAGAAAAATGGGCTAAAACAAAAGCAGGCTGATTTATTAAGAAAAGTAGGGCCCCGTCCATGTAAGATAAGCATTGAGATCCGAGTCTCCCTGTTTGATTACACGAGAGCTTATGCAAAAAAAGAAACAACGTGATTTGCGGCTTTTCTTCTTTGTTTAATCCTCTGAGTTCATTATTAGGGTTTTCATATATATGAATTAGTTCTTGTTTCTGGGGAGCAATTTGACTTTTGATACAGAAAATAAAGAAAAGGAAAAGAAAGAGAGAGAGAGATGAGATTCCTCAACGAGGAAGGCGTAACAAAAGCAAAGCAAAAACTCTACCCCCAAAGTATCTTTCTTTCGATGTTTTTGCTTTACAAAGGTCAGCTGATAAGATAGACGTGGAAACGGTGAAATGCCATTTTCTTTTTCACTTTCTTTTCTTTTACTCAACCCCAGCTACGTGCGTTCTCACTTTAGTTTATGCTTAAAGTGCAGAAACAACAGCTAACCAAAATCCCCATGGAAATAACCCTAAACCCAGAATCTAATCCCTTGCACACTTACTTCCCGAGTTTTCGACTGTCAGCTCATCCTACATTTTTGTTTCATTTGCTGTCTTATCTTTACTCTCTTTACACGTGCGCTCGCGCGCTAGTGTGTGAGTGAAACCTTCACTCTCACTCTTGTTTCTGTCTTCAAGGGTAAATTATAAATTTCACCTCTCAACTTTAATCTTACTCCTGTTTTGACTATTAAACTTTAAAATATTTAATTTAATTATTAAATTAGTTTTATTTTGATCATTCTCACCTTAAATATTTAATGACATTACGATTGAGATTATTCTTTTTAAAAATGTGAAATGTCCTCAAAGTGTTTTTATATTTAAAAAAGAATTCTAATTTAAAATCCTTAAATTTTCTATGATAAAATATCTTTTTTTCCTTCTAAATCCCAATGATAAAAATATGGAAAAAAAGAAGAATTATATATCTTAATTTTACGTTGATTATATGATGGATATTATAGATCGAAGTGATTTTAGATTTGGAGTTGAGTTTTATAAATTTTGAAGAGATTTAAAAAAAATTTAAACTTATAGGAAGAGAGAATAACAAGATGAGTTCATAATATCTTATGTGATCAGAAAAAAATAATACCAAAAAGGTGTGATTCAAATTTTGGTATGACAAAAGGTAAAAATTTCATCTTTAAAAAAACATAAAAGAAAAAAATGAGTTGGACTACATATGACAATTTGTCCGTAAAAACTAGTCCATGTCATCGAAGACTGTCACATCCCTATGCTGTGTCTAATTTAATGTTGGAGTGATTAAATTATAAGTAATTTTAAAATTCAACTATTAAATTGATTTTTTTTAAGTTTAGTTATCAAAACATAAGTGAGGTTACAATTGAGTGATGAAAAATATATTTTACTCTTTTGTAAATATTAAATATTTGCTTTGATACGTCGCTCGTGCCTACAATGCGTCAACGATTACAAAAAGAGCAACCCCGAGGAAGTTTCGTGTACATACGAGGGTGTGTTTGATCGGAAGAATGTGAGATTTTTATGAGAATGAAATCCACATTTCCTTATTTGGTTGGCAGGAAACGTCATTCACGATAATTTTACATTACTAATAGTGGATATTTTGGGACATATTACCGGGAATGTCATTATCTCCATTTCCTTAGGTATTGTTGGATTACCAACGTTTTGGACTAAAATGTCTTTAAAAAATATTTTTTATTTTTTCATTGAATAATAAAAATTTTACGAATGTTAAATTACAAATTTATCCTTAAACTATTTTAGATTTTAAAAAAATCTATAATTAAAATTTTATATGAAGTTCAAGGGTTAAAATAAAAATTTACCATTTTATTAAATTTTTTTATATTGTCAATTTTGTAAAAAAATTATATAAATTTTTAAAGAAAATATATAAATATTTTCCAACTTGTTAAAAAACAAATATATAATATAGACAATTTGTTCAAATATACATTCTAATAATCTTTTATTACTTTAACCAAACACGTTAATCTTACATTCCTGCTAAACTAACCAAACACAAAATACAACATTCCTAGTAATACTATTCCCTGATAATCTTTTATTCCTACTGATAATCTTACATTCGGTAAACCAAACGCACCATAGAGAGAGAAAAACCCTCATTTTACTTTGCTAATATCTAGGGATGGCAAACGGGCTGGTTGTGTACGGATACCCCCTCCCCTATCTCCATACCCACCTACTATTTTTCAATCCACCACCTGCCCACCACCCATGATCGGTACAAATTTTCAAATCCACACCCGTCCACGCGGGTATATTTTCAAATCGATCCCCACACCCACTACCCACTAGCGACATACCCATCTAAACCCGCCTGACAACAAACTAATGAGATGTTGGAGTTGGTTCCCAGACAGTTCGTGATGGGGTAGCAGCGCATGCTTCAATTTGTCAGAGGAATAGCTCTACGAATGTTATGGAGACAAATTGTAGGGAACATGTAGTCGCAGAGCTAGATTGTTGTGTTGCTTTTGATGTTAATGCTCATAGTGCGCCTAATATAGGTTTTGATGGGCTAAAGAACATGTAAACTGTTGCTTTTGATGTTAATGTTTATAGTACGACTAATTTATGTTTGGATGGGCAGCATGAGCTAAAGAACATGGAAAGTGACGTGGTTAGTAGGATTATGGGTTTAATCAAAGAGCTGAATATTTCCCTAATTAAATATCAGATTAAAGACTAAATATCCTTAATATTTAATTAAATTATATGTTATATATTATATAATATTAAAATTTATAAATTAGTCTCTAAAATTATACCTAAATTTATAATAGTCCAAAATTTAATAGATATTTAACTGGGCAGGCGGATGTGGGGCGGGCGGATACGGGGCGGGTAATATCTCAAACCCATTACCCGCCCACCACCCACGACGGGTACCACTTTATAAATCCACACCCGCCCATTACCCGCTAAAATTATATCCATCCCCGCTCCAATTAGAGCGGATGCGATACAGAATCCACGAAAATGTACCCGTTTACCATCCTGCTAATATCTCTACTGTTTGCTCTCTCTTTTGTACTTTTGCTTTGCTTCGGCCTTTGGGGCCTCTTTCAAATTTGTCCCTCTTTTAAAACCCACAATGTCACAGTCCAAGTTTCACTTACTGCTACTCTTGCGCACTCTCTTTCCCCTTTAGCTTCCCTACCATCAATAGGTACATTTTCCTTCTTTATCCCCTCATCTTCTCTTATTTCAAGCTTCTTCTTTTATCCGCTTATGTTTTAGCTTTGTTATGTTTTTTTAATAAAAAAATACACCCTTTTTGTAGTTTTTTGAGTTTTCCTTCTTCAAATGATGGATTCCCAAATTTATTTTTCATCGAAGTGAAATTAGGTGGAGGTCAAGTTGGTTTCTTGTTCGATTCCTTTGTTTGATGGTATAATTTGATGATTCGTGTTGATAGTCACTTATTAGTAGTGTGTGCTGTAATATTTTTGTTTATTGCAGTTGATTTTGTGAAGTTATCTGTCAATGGAAATTGCCAATGGCTGCCTTTCAAGGCCATCTAGGAAGAGAAAGTTGCTTGAAGAAGAAGGCCATGAGGTGTTGGATTTTTCCTTGGATGATGTCAATGAAGCCCTTTTGGAAAGAGTCCTTTCATGGCTGCCGACTTCGACGTTATTTCGCATCGGATCGGTGTGCAAGAGATGGAAATCGGTGGCGGAATCGGAAAGTTTCAAGCACGCTTGCTCGAGGATTCCTTCAAGGGATCCATGGTTTTTCATGGTGGAATCCAAGCTTAATCGGTCGGTAGTCTTCGACTCTGCCGAAAGTTGGAAAGGACTCAATCATCCGCATTCCCTCTTGCATAACCATAATCGCGACTCGATTCCGGTCGCATCGTCCGGTGGCCTTGTATGTTTCCGGAATACGTCCGGCGGTTATATCGTGTGCAATCCCTTGACCGGATCTTGTCGTGAACTCCCTCCTGTGGATACAGACTCTCAGGGACATTCCCTTCATGCTATTGCAATGAATGCGTATTCCAATTACCATGGTTCATACAAGCATTTCTTAGTCTCTGGTGATCTCCCAAAGCTTGCATTCAAAGTTTATAACTCAATTGATAATTGCTGGGAAGAAGAGATAATATTGAGGAGAGAAGCCGATGACCATACGGAATCATACTTAAATGATGACGACGACCATAGCAACGATGATGACGATGCCTTCTACTTCCTTAGTAAAGCTGGAAATGTAGTCATAACCAACATGCAAAGAAGCCCATCCAAGCAATATTCGTCAGTGTTTACACTTAGAGATGGTGAGGAGATTGTTTATTTCCTCGGTCCCTCAGGCACAGTAATTGCTTGCAATCTGACCCGGAAGTGTTTCTCCAAATATCCGAGACTGTTGCCGCTCTTTTCCGAGTACTCTATCGATGTGGTAGAGTGTAAAGGAGAGATGTTGGTCGTCGTGTTATCCGAATTCTTCGAAAGTGCTAGCCTTAGGGTGTGGCGATCCGATCTGAAAATGAAGACATGGAATCAGATTGCTGCTATGCCGCCTGCAATGTCACATGAGTCCTATGACAAGAAGTTGGACATAAACTGTGTTGGTGCTGGTGATCAGATATTTATCTCCTTAAGCTCTGCTGAGCTTTGCAGTTATGTTCTCTATGATTTTGCGACTAGCCGATGGGTCGAACTGCCCGAATGTTGGATGAATGGTGAATCGTTGGAGTTCGTGTCCGCGTTCTCGTTCGAGCCGAGGATCGAGGCTTCTGTATGAAGGAAAAAACAATGGTGTGAAGTAAACTTGAAAAGGATTTAAGCATGCAAGATCTTTACTTCATTTATGTTGTAATTTCTTGTATTCTTTTAGTATTGAATTGTTTAAGCAAATTAGCCCACAGAAGTTGTCTCACAATTATATTATTCTGAATCTTGTTGAATCCTAGGTAACAAAACAAAGTGACTCATTTATAAGTGAACTAATAATTGAGTGACCTGAAGTGCATTTTACCCAATTAACAAACTTTTTTTCTTTTCATACAATTAAGTTGATGAAGAAACTTTTCATGACAATGGGACGACATGGCACGCCAATTTTCCAACAATTCTGTCGCTCTAATGCCGTTATTATGAAGCAAGCAGCAGCAGCCATTAAACCAAATTTCAAGCTCTTCCAGGGTATCTATCTATGCAATCAAGCCATGGATTATGACCGGAAGGCTTCCTCACACGACGCATCGAACGCCAAACCGCACTGTTGCATTTAAACCCAGAACCGAACGCGATCTGCCAGATCCTGTCGCCTCTTTTAACCCTTTCTGTAGCCTCCAAATACGCCAATTCGTACCATATGCTGCTGCTCGACGTGTTGCCAAAGTGGTGCAGTGTCATCCTCGAGGCTTCCATGTTGTTGTCGCTGAGCTCGAGGTTCTTTTGCAGCTCGTCCAGCACGGTTTTGCTCGCTGCGTGCACGCAGAAGTGTTCGAACGCGAGCTTGTAGTCCGGGATGTATGGCGATTGTGAGGTTTTGGATTTGTTGTTAACGCCGGAGAAATGGCGCCGGATTAATGTGGCGAAGAAGAAAAGTTGCTCGGAGATGGGGAGAACGAGTGGACCGAGTGTCGTGATGTTGGTTTTCAGGGCGTCTCCTCCGATTTCCATTAGATCTCTGCTGACTTTAAGACCCTTGAAACCTTGTTCGTCTTCCTCTTGGTAGATTGATCTGATCCACAAATAGGATTAACATAAAATTTATAAAATTTTAGAATATAAAAATAAATAAATAATATAAAATATCTAAAAAGGTATTTAAATGTTTAACAAATAAATTTATATTTTATTTTGTTACGTTTTAAATGTTTTATTATTTTATATGAAAATCTGTTTAATTATCTAGAAGGTAGTTGGCTGAAAAGTTTAAATACGTATTTATCGGGGCAGTACTTATTCATCTACTAAAGCTATAATATAGCATCAACTGTTCCCGCATGAACAGGTAAACAAACCTGAAACTCCGGTCATCAGCACCCTTATGCGTTCTCACAAGGTGTTCAAGCCTGTACTTAGCACGGCGGTAGTCACGACGGCGATTAGACAAAAGCACGGCGGAGCATCCCATCCTGAAAAAGCAATTCGGAACAAGCATGGACCGATCCTTACCGGGGTACCAATTGTACCCTACCATCTCAGTACTCACCACCACAGCATAGTTATTCGGGTTGGCCTGCAACATGTCCCGAGCCAAATCCACCGCAATAATCCCAGCACTGCACCCCATCCCGCCAAGATTATAGCTCAAAATATTGCCCCTCATCTTATAATGGTTGATGATCATCGCCGAGAGCGACGGCGTCGGATTGAAGATGCTACAGTTCACAACAAGAACCCCAACATCCTTGGGTCGAATCCTCGTCTTCTCGAATAGCTCGTCGAGTGCACCGAACATCACAGTCGACGCTTCGAGGCGGCCTTCTTTCATGGTGGCACAGCTTTCTTTCGACATAATCACCTTCGGAACATACGTCTCGTCACCGATCCCCGATGTTTTCAGTATCCTCTTCTGGAATTCAAGGCTCGGCTCATCAAACTTGCCTGACGCTCTTGCAAGTTCAATGAACTGATCCTTGGTCACCTGCAATAAAATGGGAATTATAAGCAAAAAAAAAAAAAACCCACAGTCCCACACACATCTTTTTGTAAGATTCATGCATATGAAAGATCAAAGATATTGACCTTAAGATCATCGTGGGGACGGTAACATGCGAAATCAACGAGATAAATGGATCGAGGGCGTGACATGAAGTAAACCGATACAGTGAACACAAAGACGGCGAAAAAGGAAAGGACAGTGGCGAGATCATAACGAGCATCTTCCCAAAGCCTTCTCCAAAGCTCTTCTCTACTAAGGCTACCCACTTCGGCACTAAAAACAAGTACCAAGACAGGTATGGTAGCCAAGTATATCCCATGGTTGATCAAATAATGGTACCCCAACTTCACATATTTCAAGTTAACAGACTGAAGAAAATCCGGGAGTCGCCTTCTAACCCTAACCGAGAAGGTTAAGGAACCGGCGTTAGGACCCGATGACTCGATCCCACGGTTGACGATCTCGGTTGACAGAAAATCTTGCTCTTTTCTAGCCATACTAAAGCCTGAAAAGATTAAGAGCTGTAGGATAACTATATAGGATGGTGATGAACCAGCACCATATGTATTAAATGTGGGATGCAAGGTGGCAGATGGATTTAGTTAGTTAATGCTTACACCAACTTGGTTGTGGTGGTGATGTGTGGTTGAAGGTTTTCATTTTTCAACCCGCCATAAATTCTTTCATTAAATAATTATGTTCCAATTCAAAGCCAAGAATACAGAGAGATATGATATATATATATATATCATAAGTTGATTTTCTTGTTGACTCGTTACACTTTGGAACCAACTGTTCTTGTGATGCTTCAATGGATTGTTTCGGCCTTATCTTTTGCTTTCCAACTTTTTTGCATTTAAATTGTGAAAAAAAGATGAATAACCCATAATTAAGATTGCATCGGGAAGTAGTTGAGAGGTTCTTTTTGAAGGTAGCAGCTGGCATAAGTTGTTTATGATATACCGCATGTACAGTGAGTTTAACCACCATATTTACTTTAAATAAATATAGCTAGCAAAGGAAGATTAAGAGATACAAACAGAACATTTTATATTAAATGATGTAATGAGAGTAACTTATAAAATTTTAAAAGATGGTAGATTTATAAATTTTAAGAGTAAAAATATATTATTAATAAAAAGTTATAAAAAATATATAAAATATATTATTAATAAAATGTTATAAAATATATATAAAATATATAATAATTTAAAACTTTTAGAGAAAATGATTACTCTCAGTTACCTCCTATCCATCCTTGTTTGCACCAAATAAAAAACTTATATTTTTCAACCTTATATTGTAATTGGATAAATTATCGGGTTATTATCAAAATAAATGTTGGGATGAAAAATCACAAATTTAAATATAAATTCATAAAACAGAATAAAAATGCACTTATCCGCATGAATCAAGCTAATTCAATGATTAAATAGATGATTATTATCCTAGAGGTTCCAAATTCAAACATCATTGATTGTAAATGTGTTTGAGTTTTCATTGTCAAATGGTTAATAATCTTTAGAATAGATATTACTCTATAATCATCTTAGATTAATCAAAAATAAAAATGCACTTATCTACATATTTATATTGAAATATTGGAATATTTTACCAAATACACGCGGATATTTTAGAAAAAGAAATGAAAAAAGACTGTAAATCATTCGACAAATGGCGGCAATTAGATAACGGTAGCTTTCAGATATAACTTGTATGCCAGAAACAGTTAATTTCATCACAATGGAAATGGAGTATGGTCCATTTATTTGCTGATGACATGTTGCAGTTGAGCTATCGGTTACCTGTAAAATCTTGTCTTTCTTCAAATGAGTGTACTTGTTCCATAAACGAAGAAAACAGGACAGCTCTTTTAATTGGCAGTTGAGAGTTATTTTAGCCCTCATCAATGGATTCCGTCGAGCAATCAATAGATTCGACTAACAAAAATTTAAACTTAATTAATGTAAGCTGGCAAGATAGAAGATCCGTTATTCGGATTCGGATTGAATATTGATACGGGTATACATTTCTGTTAGTCGTTTGCCGTGAAAAAAATGTAGTTTTCGATAAATAGCTTACCTTTTTCACCATGACTTGAGGTTAAGAATCGGTTTCATATATACTGCTGAACGAAATGAACGACCTCTAAAGTCTAAACAATACTGCACTATTCTCGATATCTCGAATGAGTATCTGCCAATGAAGAGCCTCCCTTTCTGTTCAAACTTGTAAAGCATGAGGAGTGCAGCAGGGTCAAAAGAGCTCTTTTTCAGCTCTTGCCTCTCCGGTGCATTCAACAATGCCTAAACTCGGTACAATCAAGGTGATTTTGATACAAAGTTGGTACACCCCATTCTTTCGGCGCCTTCATCAATTTCCATCGGAGTACTGCAAAGGAATGCGGCAGCGGATCGAAAAACAAAACCTTGGGAGAATGTGGGATGATATATATAAACAAATGTAGATAAGAAAGAGATGAAAGGTACATACCTTGATTTGTGTTCTATTGGTTGGAATCCAGGCATGGGCCATAACAGTTCCTTACAAAGCTCATAAAGAGTGCTCCTCGATCCTCCTTTCTTCGTGTTTATCGTAAAGAGGGAAATGTCAAGGACAAGTATCAAGTTCGAACAACATTATTGAAGGGAGTAACCACAAAACCTGAACATGAACGAACACAGAATATAATTGGGGGAAAAGGCAAAAATGGTGAAGATTTTTTCAGCTTCAATCCTAGAAATAGTCAAATATAAGCACAAGAGTCTACTTTTAATGAATTGTACAATCGTCATGTAATTGAAGGAGGAAATTAACAAAGTATAAATTTAAGATACAAAATTAACAAAAAGGAGAAAAAGAACTTGCTGGCTAGGGTCAGCCTCGTCCCTCCCTCCGATGCTCTACCGAAATGCAGTTGCTACACTCATCTAAACATCTAAACATTAATCACGCACTTCTCACTTCAGCCGTTCTGTTTTCTTTTCCTTTTTACCAACCCCCTTTCGATTTTTTTCTTGATTTTTCAGACTTTAAATACTTTTCCATTTTCTCCCATGTACAGATACAAAAATGGCTACATTTGATTTTCTTTTTCTCTTGTTTTGTCAAAAACTCCTGGCTGTCGAGTTCATGGCTTCAATATATCACAACTCGAAGTAGCCCTGGCTGTGGTTCAGTATAGTCAAGGCACTCTTCTTCAAGGAGATAACGTTGTATGGCAACTGGAAGTCTAGCTGGAACACAAGATCCCCTTGTCTGGTGGCCAGTTCTGACACTTATGTAGACCTGCAGGCGCTGATCTGCGGCCCGTGCTGTGCTCCTCAGTACTGATAGTTCATACTTGAGCATATGAATGGCTTCAGTGACATGCAATCCATGCAAGTCTATGATCTGTTGCTGACCTCCAACAATCTCTGGATGAACTCGGTTCCTGTATTATTAAAGTTCATATAACAGTCAAACAGAACAGGCTAGCATGACTACATTAACGGCGTGAATTTAGATCATATTTACCGGAATAAGAACAAACAGTAACCAACATTCATAACCAATAAACTCAGGTATATTGATTCATCAGAGCTGTGAGTTTGAAAGATGGTCGGATAGAGAAAGGAGAAAGGGTAGGGTGAAAGGAAGTGATGGTTAAGAAACAATTACAATAACAATAACAGCAACAGAAGAACATGTTTATGTCCGTTAACCACCATGTCAAGTAACCAAGTGCAACAGGAAAGAAATGACAAACCTCTGGCGGTATACGGATTCTTCAGCAATTCCATGAGTTTTCATACGCATATTCTGCAGTGGCCCTTTCAAACTAAGTTCCTTTGCTAGAGCCTTATTGCCAATGGGAAATCCTTGACGCGCCTATTGTAAATATATTTAAAAATGCAGTATCAATTAACAACAATATGGATAGGTTGAACAGACGAAGTTCAGTGGGGGGAGAGAGAAAACAGAGACATTAGTGATGAATATGGAGAGCAAAATACACATTCAATATTAGACATGGCAGTTAAAACTTTAGAGATTCGCCTTCGACCTGTCTCATGGTCGATGACTAGATGCACTCTGTGCTTTGTACAGTAGCAACAACTTTGGAAAGCAAGGGCTATTCGGGATAATTAAATGGGTAGTTGTTACTGATACCTTATTGCCGTGATCACTAGACTTGGGGTTGGGAACGTTCAACAGCTGAATTGCTCAAAATGAAATACAAAGAAGTTTACCTTAAAAGACTATAGGAGTTTGTATTCTATTAATTATTTCTATTTTGTTGAATATCTACGCTAATTGATTCCTGACATAACTTGGTTGATAACTGTAAAGTTACTGAATCATTCCCAGGGATGCAAAAGGGGCATAAATAAATTAAAAAATGTAAATAATAAAAGGATAAAATGTGGTTGAGAAATTAAGCGGAAACATGGTTCAACAGCTTATACCATTGCTTCCTAACAAAATTGTCTAATCTATTAATGTATCAGTTTAAATATGTGCAATAAATTTCGAAGGAGATACCTGGTCAAAGTATGCATTACCAGTACGAGCATGGACTTGAGATTCTTCCCGCAGTTCGGAGTATAAATTCGCTGCCACCTTAATCATATTAAAACAAATAGATATGGACAAAGCCATAGATAGCTCCTATTAAAAGCTGTATAAACACATGGTTAGTAGTGCAGAATATTACCCATTGAATCTCCAGTTTCAGGCCAAACAGGAGCTGAATGAGCTGACCCATGTGTTTGCAACCTATTAGCATAAAACCCTCTTCCAGGTGCAGTACTGTAGGTATTAGCCGACCCATGAGAATTGGGAGATGTTGTTTTCCTGATACCTGAAGTAAAACCCAAGGCACCCCCAGATGGAAGGGAAGAACTGGATTTGAACATAAGAATCTTGTTCTTGTCAGATGATCGATAAGGATTGGCACTATGTTGAAGATTATCTCCTGCATATTTTGTAGGACGACTCTGATCATCTGACACAGTAACTGCAGGGAAGCCTAGCGTACTCATCAGATTGGGAGCTGACAAGGTGTTTGAATTCAGGTTAAGGTTGAAACCACCATCAACTTGAGGCTGCAATAAAAATCAAAATGACCCATGAAATGCTAAAAGATATTAAAATGGAGAAAACAGGGTAAAAAATCTGAAAACTTGGCGTATGCTGGAAACCTGTGAGCCACAGCATGCAACAACAGCCTAAAAGGATAAAGACTTCAAAAACCAAGAGGAGAAAACCCCACAAAGAAAAACTACTACTCCAGGTCAGGCCACATGATACTATAAACCAGATGGACTACATGCTCTGGTTGAATTGAGTCACCTCAAAACTTTATTTGAGGCCAATTTTTTTTCCCTATCAAAGCACAGTTAGCATCCAAACCATTACCATTCACAGCTCCACAGCAGATGCCCAACATCCCATCAAATTCAATATAACATTTCCAGTGTATAAATAAAGGAAAAGCAAAAACGGAATTTAAGGAAAACCATTCACATCCTGATCTCCATAAATCATTCCTTAGAGGGGCTGCAACTCTCGAGCAATTGATAACCAGAATTGAATAATGGAAAATATAAAACTTGAAGATGTAAACAACTGATGTATCCCCACATCTTCAAACAGAGGATAAAAGCAAGCACTAGAAACCAACTAAAAAAATAAGCACCACTCACCTCAAGTTGAGTCAGCATCTCAGTAGTCAGATTTAAGTCACAACCATTGGAAAAATAAACTTTAGCAAGGTTTTCAGCAGCAAGTTCAGGGAATTGAGAAGCCAAAAATTCTACAGGATTCATTACAGGATCGTCCATAATTGTGTGCTCACCCAACAAATCATTAGAGAATCCAAGTCTAGAATTTCCATTACATGGTTGCCCTTCCCTCCCAATGCCAAGTAGCTGCTCACTATTAACAAGTTGCTTGTCCAAAGGTTTGGCTGGCAAATGCAAAAAACTAGCTGAAGTAGGATTCCTTCCATAGGATGAATCAGGATGTCTCAATTCTTCAGCAATTTTGTTACCATGAACTTTATGATGCAGTAGTTGCTGATTACCAAATATATATCCACCACCAGCGGAAGCAGGAAACCTTGATGCTTCACTACCACCATGCAAGGATAAACCTGCTAAAGAAAGGCTCCCATGTCCAGTTCCTTGAGAATCATCCTCATTAATAACCTTAAAGTCTGGAGTAATGTCATCAGGAAGTTGGCGACACCAGAACTGATGAGTCTCATCATCGGAAATATTTGAAATAGAAGACTCAGACCGATCAAGTACTGGTTTTCCTATAGTTCTAGAAATAGCAAACCTTGTTACATCAACTGCACTAGAGTTTCCTGAAGATGGTGACCTAAGAGAAAAGGGAACGAACTCTGCAGCATTAGGATTCAAAGTTGCTACCTTGCTAGGGGTATTCAGTTTTGTGTCACTAATTTGGATCTCTCTCTTAGATAAGTTCATTCTTTACTTAAATGGAAAAAGGAGATTCTACATAGATAAAAGAAAATAATGCAGATAATACACCCTTGAGTTCCACTAACACTAACCAAATCCTGCAAAACCATCCATCGGCATTATTAATAAGTCGAACTCACAAAGAATCCTAAATTGAAGATAAACATACATGCATGATACCAATCCTTACCAGAATGTATATTTCCATGAAAATACTGATGATGACGAATGATAACCAAATTGATGACGAAGACTAGAAATATTAATAAGCATAATTGACTCTATGCATGCAAAATCATTACTTTAAGTGAAACAAACATTATACATAATACTAATGACTAATTAACAACTGAATTAGCACATACATTTAAGCATTTTTTAACCAACACAAAAATATGCTTAATTCAACATTACGAGTTAAACATCAAGTTTTTCATTAAATCAAACGCATTAGATAGACCAAAACACGCCAAAATACAGCAGAAAACGCTATAACTCACTTTTCAACAATACTTCAGGGTGAAAAAGAAAGCACAAAACCTCAAGCTAATAATTAAACACCAAACTCATACACAGTAAAAACCTTTATAATAATAAAAAAACAACAAACTTAAATTTCCAAAAAGGAAAAAAATAAACAAAAAATCTAAGTTCTAGCTGAACAAACAATTGAAACAAAATTAAAGCATAAATCAAGATTATATTTTTGCATTATCCAACTCATTAATTTTCAGAGACCTCAAGTCAATGAATCACCAACAAAATAAAAATTGAAATAAACAGAACAAGAAAGAAAACCGAAAATCGAGAGACCTAATGAGAAACTTATACCTCTTCGAAATATATAGAGAGGATTCATAGATGAAGAAATGAGGATGATATTGTTTCAGATTTTTTTTTCTTTTTAAATTAAATATATCGGGATTTGAGCTTCGGCTTTTGTTTCTCTTGCTTGCAGCCGTATTATACTATCTCAGATTTTTATTCTCTTTTATTCTATTTATTTAGTATTTTTTTTTCTGTTTTTCTTTCTGAAAAACGCTTTAACGAATGACATTACTAACTACTATTACTTAAAACCAAACGCCAAATACGACCCCGTTTGCCAATGTATGATTGGTGAATTACACAATGATTTTTTATTATTTTTTGAATAGTATTGTTATTTTAATATCAAATATAAAGTCTATTATTAGATTCTTTAAAAAAAATAAAAAAAAATCCACGTACACGTATAAATTATGACGTTCGAATCTAAATTATCAAAAAAACAAAAATAAAATTTTAATTATCAGTACCACTCTAAAAAATACTAATAAAATAATACTCTAATGAAGAAATATTAACTGCTAGATTAAATTGATAATATTGGATCAATGAAGTGTAGAATATTACTCCAGTGAAAAAAATATTAAAATTGAGATTAAGAACTAACTTATACTCCAGTAAATATTATAAAATATGATAGTTAAAATTATATTTTTTAAAAAATATATCAAGAACGAGACTTTGTTGATTTCAATCTTTATACGTTTAATAATTTTAATTGTTTTTATTTAGTCTATCTTTTTCAAATAATACGTGATTTTTTTTACTTTAAAACTATAGCTTTTAGGTTATATAGTAAGAATAAATCAATTCCCTTTTTAACAATAAGATTAATAATTTTTTTTGGATAATGTAATAAAAAATAGTTCAAATCGGATATTGAGAAATTCATTTTCTCATACAGTATTTGATATTTTTGAGAATACGTATAAAAGATATGGTATTTTTAGGAGAAGATACATGTTAGATATAGTCCGATAAGTTGTATATTCCAGAAATCATCGGATCATTCAAACAATTTTTAAATGTCATTAGGTATCTTCCTGCTTGTAATATAACAAATATTTTAATTGAGAAAATAAAGTTTTCATCATCCTATTTGAGTTGTTTTTTTCCCACTGCATTATCTTAATGATTTTGATAATAAAATCTTTATTTTTAACTCTCAATCAAATATCACTGAAAGATTATTTCCTCGATAAAAAAATAAGAGATGAATTTTGTAATTTATCATAATATATGCTGTTTTAAAAGATAAAGTATATAAATGGTTCTCATGATGCTATTTTATTATGTCCTTGACAATTAAAAGTTAAAATGCATGGTCCCCAGGTTATATGGCATTGTTATATTGAGTCCGTCGATTATTAAAAGGTCCAAATTAATCACCCGACTATTCATACGTTTCAAATTCATTCATTTCGATTAAAAAATTGATATATGTCTGAGCTAAAAGTTAATATATTAATTGATATATAATAAACTTTGATCATAGAATTGTTTGAGTTGTATTTTGTGTATCGACTATTCGTTTTACATTATGTCGTTGACTCATTGCTTGAAACATTATTCCATCGAGCCAGTGATCGAAAGCAATGGTGATACCAGTAGACATTATTAAAATATGATTTTATAATATCTTAATCAACATGTTGACGTCCAGCTCAAACGATCATCATAATTTTTAACGAAAAAGATGAGTTTGGAGCATATGAATAGTCAAATGATTATTTTGTAACGTTTAATAGTCGATATCTCAACAAAATAACGTCATATAAAGAATTATTTGTAATTTTTATAAGTTAGGGGAATTAACAAAACATCAACTTATAATTGAAGACCATTTGTGTATTTTACCTGTTTTAAAAGTATATTTATCGTCTCCATTTATCACAGAATCAGAAGAAATGGCTTCTGCGAATACGAATCTTCTCGTCCTCCATTTTCTCACAATGGCTTCATTGTCTATTTTCTGCACGGACAAGGCATTTTCCATCCGGATTCCAGATCGGTCATCAACCACACCCAAAACACTATCAGATCAGTCTTTGAAAACTGCAGCTTTCGCACTCGGTAGTTTCTGGAGATCGGAGGCAGTCTTCGGTTGCTTAAACGGTGTCGTTCGAACCACTTCTGGTTATGCTGGCGGATCCAAAATCAATCCTGAATAAAGAAGTTTGGGTGACCATGCTAAGTCTATCATGGTTCGTTGTTCCTCTTCATCCCTCTCTTCCTTTCCGAATTACGAGACTTATCTTATATATAATTGCTGACTCTATTGAAATAATATGTTTTTATTTTAATTAATTCACCTAAAAGATGATTGAAAAGATTGTAGTTGATTCCATTTGAATTTTTACCTGAATGATGAACAGGTTGAATATGATCCCAAGGAGATAAATTTCAGGAAACTTTTGGAGTATTTTTGGTCTAGCCATGACCCTAGGCAGGTTTTTGACCAAGGTCCTGATGTAGGTAATCAGTACAGGTAACCAACCATCATGACCCTGAATAGAAGAAACAATCTGACCTCATTTTGTAGGGTTTTTTTTTTTGAGCGAGCTTTGATATCTCTATTCAAACAGGTCTATTATTTTTACAAATGGGACTGAAGAAGCTAGATTAGCAACCATAAGCAAAGAAAGGGAACAAACCAAGTCGCGGACCAGCAGTGCGACAACTCAAATTCAACAACTTCAATCATTTTATCCTGCAGAACATGAACATCAGGTCTACTGTTCTACCACTTCTTATTCTTGTTTGAGAAGTGGTGTGCAAGTTTTCTTTGTTACGAGTCTTACGATCCACGTGTTGCTTTAAGTGTCCGTATGTCTGTCGAACATAATTGAATTTGAAATGCTGGTTGGGTTGGATGATTATCTAGATTTATATTATTAGGAGCATGCTTTTGATTACAAACGTTACGAACTAATTTAGGTCGATTGGATGGAAATGGTTCGAGCATGACTATTATGCTATAAAAACTGTGATTTGGATTATTTGAAACGAATGTTATCATTTCAATGTGCAGAAATTTGAGCTCAAACGCCATCCATTGCTTCTACAGCTGATAGGAAACCTGCCTGAAGAGGAGCTTGAGATATCTACCCTGGCAGCAAAACTGAACGGATATGCTGCAGAGCTTTGCCCCAAAAGGATTCAAAAGCAGATCGATGCAAAGATCAATGGAATTATTAGAAGGGGTTGGCCTGTTTGGACAGATGTATAGCTGACCACTGTAGTTGTGTTTCAGGTGAATGACATTATTTTTTGCATTTTCAGTTTTGGCCCTGGTGATATCTATGAGTTGCAGGGTGGTTGCTGGCGTGTTCTGATATGATTTTCCCTTAATATTTTTGGTGTGTGTGATGCGTTCTGATTGTTGGATTCTCAGATATCAGAAAGAATCATGAAGATTGATGAGAAAATATCATGAGAATGAAGAGAAGAAAAATGGAAAACAAAAAGGAGAAAATGGGCTACTTCTTTTATTGGCAGAGCTGTCATATAGCTATTTATATGTGTCACGGACCGCCAGCCCATGACCGAGCTAAATTCATTTCAGGCTGTTAGAGATTATCTTTGTCATATTCTGGGCCTTCTAGAAGATCCAAGTGAGCTGACCCAATCTATCTTGAAAACATGATAATTATTTAGCATTATCTTAGAAGATAATGATGCCAACTCATTGCCCACTTGTTGTAAATAGTGTAGAGCTCTCATCTTAGTCATTGATGTATTTTAATCCCAACCGTTCATTGTAGGGGACTCCAACTATAAAAGGAAGCTCACCCCCCTTTCATTTACACACCTCAAGTTGAGAAATGCAAACTAGTATTCACTCTCAATTTCTCTTCTTCCTTTGTGCGCCTATCTCTTTGTTTCCCCATTTCTTTTGGAATTTCTAACGTTCTAAACATTCTAGCTTAGTGAAGGTTCAGGTCACTTAGTTGATTTTCGACCTTGAAAAAGTTTAAGGCCGCACAAATTTACTAGCAACAGTCTAGCCCCGTGACAATATGTAAGTATTGCTACAAGAATCATTTGACAATAACCGGCACTAACAGAATGAAGAGATTAGCTTTTTTTTTCCTTGATTTGTAATTGATTTTATATTCGCTACTTTATTTTACTTGAATTAAACACTGACAAATAAAATAAAAAATTTTAAAAATTCAATTACAGTTAATTTTTTTAGGCCATTTGCGTAATTTTCTTATGACATTTGTTTGAGCTTTCTTGTTCTTTTGGGCTCCTCCAAATCACTTTTGGACCGTTTGTTTCTTTCACTTAAATCATTGTTTAAAAGACTAATCGACTGTTACAAAAGGACGTTGATGCTATCCGCAATACCGAATAATGCCAAGATTCAACCAAAAATTTCTAGCTAGGAGGGGTTATCAGACAAATCAAGAATAGTAGTGATGTACATTTCAAAAGACAATTTCATTTGGCTAAAAATCAAATGGATAAAGTATACAAACGGTACCTTACTATAATATATTGTTTTATTGAGTCCCGACTATTAAAAGTTGTAAAATAATTATTCGACTATAAGGAGTTGCTTTGTTGAATCTATTGACTACTAAAAATTACAAAATGATCATTCGACTGTTTATTATGTTATAAACTCATCATTTTATGTTAAAAGTTAATAATAGTTTGAGCTGAACATTAACATACTGACTAAGATCATATGAGATTATAAGATCAAATCTTATCATATCTTTAATGTCAAGCTTATATTATCATTAACTTTTTTAACGGAGTTTGTAACTTTTAATAATTTGGAGACTTAACAGAGCAATATCTGTGCTTTACCCAAAATAAATTCGTATGCCACCCATCAAAATGAATACAATCAAAGAGATTTGCCTTGGTTTTTTCTTTTTCTTTTTCGTTTCTCTTTTAGTGGGATTCTCCCATAAATTCCAAGGATCGGATAAGTTAAGAACCCTATTTGAAAATCGCTAAACAAAGCAAAGCTTATAAACATGAGCATAATTCCATATTCACAAGTAACTTTCTCTAAGACGGATGGCCTTATTCCCTGTCCCCTTCTAACCACTCAAAGACAGTTGTATTGAACTTAGATGAGAGAAACCAAAATATGCTGAGTGGTCCATCTCAAGCCGTGTTTGATTAATGGTGACGAGTGTCGTCATCATCATCATATTATGTATGAAAGTTGGATCGATCATGGCCATATATAAATTGGTAAATATAAAGAAAAAAATCATGGGTACAACTGTAAAGTTAACTTACTATAGAAAAAAAAATCAAATATGCCTTTGTAGTTATGCAGAAAGGGCAGCTGCTTACCCTCTCCACCTATGTTTTTCTTTTAATTTTCTCGGATTTTCAAACAATAATAATATATTCCGTGCCTTTTGGCTTTAGATTCAAATTATTAAAAGGATGTGTGTAATTATATATATAAATATGAAAACATTAATATACATATAATTAGTTTAATCTTTGGATAAATTTATTCAAATTTATATGTTGTGTATTCAAGGGAAATGTACTGTTGGGATATTATTCTTTTGATAAAGCAAACAATTTGCATGCTATAAAGCACCTCATGCACGTGTTTACTGGAGCATCTCTTCTTCTCTCATAATCAGAGAATCTATTTTTCTCTCAAAAAACAAACATCATGTTTAGAACTTACGTCGTTACAATTCAAAAAATTAGAATGGATGAACTGGTGATTTAAATCACTGACATTCGCACGGTGTTTTCAATCTAAACCTACGAAATACTATCCATCTTTACATTAAATTAACAGGGAAGAAACGAAATTAATGGAGGTCATTCTAAACTCAAATATTAGACACATTAAGTTTTGATTTTTTTAGTTTAAATATTTAATATATTATTTTTTAAAATTAAGTAATCTAACTTCCTTTACGTTTGATTTTAATTTTGTCTCAACTGATTGAGTTCAATTACACCAAATCTTTTGTTTTTTCCCATTGGCTACCCTTTAGTGGTAATGAAGATAAAAGATTAACTGGAACTCCTTTTTTTTTCTTTCTATGAACTGAATTTTTAATAGACAAGTAGCAGCTTTATTCATTAAATTAATTAGAGAGCACTGAAAAGCGAGGGAGAATACGTCCATGCATGACACGATATCCAAAGAACGTAGAGGATGCTCTGCATGGGATTTAGACGATGAAACCTTTACTTAATGGTTTGTTGCATTTTACGAGAAATAGTCTTCTTATAATTGAAACTTTAAAGCTGCTGTGGAGCTCCTTAAACTTGACTTCACTTTTAACGACGGAGAGTGAGAGGAATCGGAAAGAAAGAGAGCAATTTGAAAGTGGAAAAAAATAAGAAAAGAGGGTGAAAAGAAAAAGGAAGTAAGATTTGGAGGAAAAAAAAGATGTAAACAATCCCCGAGGTTAAACAAACCCTAAACATTGATGGGGAGAAACAATGTGAAAAAAGGGGTTAGAAAGAAGAAGATAAATTTTAACAGGTGTCTAGTAAGTCGAGCTTAAAGTAATATAAGTTTGACGATTTTCAAATAAGATTTTGAGCTTTTATCTTATTCTACCTGATATTAAGAGTTAGGATACATAGATAATTGTAGAAAGGAACATTCAATTGATTAATAGTAAAACCCAATTAAAAAAAATCTCTAAGTGCTGATGAAACGCCGGCCGTTAATGAAGCCCTAAAAAGATGATATTGGGTTCTTTTGTTTGAAAAGAGAGAATATGATACCTTACACTATAATTCCAAGCCTAAGCCAAATTGGTCGCACATCTTTTTGAGTTGTATGCTTTTTATCACCCATTGTTTGTCATAATTTTTTGGCAAGTTGAAGCCAATAAATATAAAAATGAAACATCAAATCCTACTTTAGATAATTGATTTATCTCATATATCACATGAATTTAACGGTTCATTTTAATTGGCTCATGGGCAGGATAAATGGATTGAAGCAATTTTGATATATTTATATACTTACAAAATAAAATAATAACTTTTAGTCTAACAATTATGTTTGTGTAGTACAAAAGTGTTGTGTCAATTTAAGGCCGACGACAACTTGTTGTCTACAGTAATCGGTGTGAGTTTGTTAGTCAAATCATTTGTTAGTTGAAAAATGCCAAGTTTTAATTTCTTTGAAAGAACTCAATCGAAGCATATTAAGTCAAGCTTTTATGATGTCTTTCCTTGGAAGACTGAATATGAACCAAATGCAAATAAAATTGAGCTGACCCACCAAATTAATGGGAAAGATTAAAATTTCATAAGCAGAAAAAAAGAAATTACAATTGAGAGTGCTGATTAAGATTGATATGGGTCCTTTTAAAAATTTGTTGTCCAGGTGCTAGGATAGCCATTGGATCAAAACTCAACTTCCTCTCCACAAATCTGGACCATTGATACCCAAAATGTCGTTTCCAATCCTCTTTTGACTGGTAGTGAGGGAGGTAAAGCTTGAAATCCAAACCCTCATTGTTGCACAACTTGACAATCTCATGGTTCTGTGCTACCAATTTTTCAACCGATGGACCCTTCGGTACGAACCGGAGCAACGCCACGATGTAGAATATTTCACCTTCCGGTAGCACTACCGACGTCCGATCATCCCACCTAAATAACACATTTTGAAACCATAAATCAACTAATATATTCAAGTACAGACAAAATATTTAAGAAGCATTCAAATGACTTAAAATTATAAGTTGTATATCTTAAAATCTAAATTCGAATATCTCATACAAAGAGAATTAGACTATGGCGTAAATTCGTCCGGAAGAAGAAGATCCTTGCTGGAGCCCATACAACTATGGTGTTATTATGGTTTAGTTGGTGAAAAAAATTGTTTGTCGTTTTCTCAAATGGCTAAGAACTGACTCTGAAAGTTACCTCACTTGGAAAATCACATTTCCCATAAAAAGAGCTACCGCAAATGACCAAAATGTCCAAGTGTTGTCTGAATTTGAAACAATGAAGACAGTTATTTTTTTTAATCAGAAATGGGTCCCACCCCGTATCTTTTTTGTCCACAAAGTACCTATTTCTTATTTATCTCTACGTTTGCTTGTACTCTAACATACCACAGCTTCACCAAACACCTAACATGACGTTAACTCTAATCCTCGTGGAAGGACGCGATCCAGAACTGTTGAACTCAGAATAAGATTGTACTACAAGTAGTTGACCCTACACATGCCACGTGATGAGATCCTAGTCATCACACACGTGACAGACATTCAGTCTGGGAGAAAAAAAGGGAGGGGGCTTACTTGCTTCGCAAAAGAGGGTAGATCAACATGGGCCCACCGACTCCATCTTTCAACATCTTTTTAAACACCGTGCGATCGAAATCAACTATGCTCGATTTGGATACGAAGATGTTCAACCAAGGGTGAGGGCTGTCCCAAATGCCGTTGGCTTTCGCGTGTTCTTCCACTTGTTTCACACGCAATATAAACTCCATGTAACTAACATTCACCTCGAACTTCAACCGTCGGACGAATCCTAGCCGTTCAATAAGTCTGCTCACGGCCTGCACCAATCAATGGCAAAATAAGGGGTAATAAAGTCATCTAACAATATCCCAGATTCCAGAAGATGATGGGCTTTTTGGACATTTGCGGAACAAAGGGGGGACCAACATATTCGGCCGAAACCTCAATGATCAGCAGGGATATAAGATTATACTGCTGTAACATTACTATTTTAACCTCGACAAGTTCCAGATTTCACGAAAGTGACCGAACCCCGTAAAATACGAGAGAAAGGACAGAAGCATCGCAGTCTCGTAATTAAACCCAAATAGAATGGGCACTTTCAACAGCTTTCATTTTTTGTGTCAGAAAATCCAATAGAAGATATATCAACTGTATGGCCAGTTTTCGACTTTCAACAATGGAAATATAAAATAATAAATAATTATTCAGATGTTATTACTGTTTTCTAAAATCAATAAATACTGACGTTTTACTAGTGAAACTCCTTTTGGATCTTGTTACGGCGGAGGATGACAATAACCCCGTGCTCCGCCGCTTAAGGCTGTAGTTACGGTGACGGACCCACTTAGCAACTGCGCCACAGTTTACGATTCCGGTGAAAGACTTCATTTTTTAATCTAAACCGTCATCGACGGCTACCAAAACTAGGTTCTATCTTGATCTGCTAAAACATGATGCAGGAGATAATTAAACGAAAGGAATTGTTACCGTTTCTATATTTGAATGGTGGTCGCTGTGGCTGTAATGGAGAGCCACTTCGAGGCAGTAGAGGACAGAGCCGGCGGGTTGAGGGATGTGAGTCGGATTGAACTCGTGGTCTGGATCCAACGGTACGGATGGCCAACCATTGATTGGGTCGTCACTGTTGGAGAAAACGAACCCCTCCACGTAATCGAACAACTCACCTTCTTCTTGAGTCACCAGAAACTCAGCATCCCGAGTGAATTCTTCAAACTCAGAATACACTAGCCTTATCCATCTTACCTAATCAAAGAAAAAAGAGATCTACCTTAAAATAAACCCTAAATTACGTAGTGTAATCGTGTCAGTCATGCACTTAAAAAATATAATGACCATTGACCAACCATGTCCGGAGCGGGTTGAAGCTTGACCCTAGCTCGGGTTATAATACTGAACTGGCCAAGTCCGCCGAGGGCACCGAAAAAGAGTTCGGAGTTTTGGGTTTCGGAGCAAACCGTGACTTCTCCTTTTCCAGTTACAACTTCCAATTCCGTTACATTTGATGTTTGGGGACCATAACGGAATGCTTGTCCACTAACGCCGGCGTTAGATAACGTCCCGCCCACCGTCAAGCTGAGGTAATCGGTCCAAGACCTAGGAGCCAGACTGAACCTCGAAATGCAGCGTTTCAATACGTCTTCCCATAATGCCCCGCCGGAGACGTCGATATAAGGAGAGCCGTCGATTGTCAACAGCTTGAAATGGTTTTCCTCCGTGGACCGCATGTCTATCACGAGCCCACCGTCGGCCATCGCCTGACCATTGATGGAGTGGCCGTTACCCCTCGCCGCAACCGTCAGATGGGAAGTCCGCAACGCGGCCTTAACGACCCGAGCTATATCCTCGCTCCCAGACGGTTTAATCACAGCTAATGGCTTAGCGGAGTAAAGCCCGCCGAAATCTTTACCGGCTACGCCCGTAATTCCGCCGTTTTCGATGCTGCCTTGGAGGTCGAGTAACTGGGAAATGGTGGAAACGTCGTCGTCGGGGGTGGAGTTGGCGTCGGTGCCGTGTACGGTTCGTCCCAAACAAGCAATCATCTTTGAAGACTTTCGTTGCAAAATGAAAAGAGTATCGCCGGTAACTGTTTTCTGTTTTACTTTATAAAATTTCAGTTTTCTGTTTCTCTCAGCCTCTCTTGTTTCTTTACGATGTTTTTACACACAAAGAAAAGAAAAAATAATGGTGTAAGAATTGAAAGAAAAATAAAATAGCCTACCAAGAAAACCTTAGTTGTTTGATTTAAGCTTGTGATGAATATAAAGGATATGATATATGATAAATATAAGCCTTGGTGTGCTTAGTAAATATTAAATAGTAAACTAATTTGATTTGCGAAAAATAAATATTAGTATATTTTTTATTTTTCAAAATAAGATACGTTTATTGAGTTTTTTTAAAAAAAATTATAGCTATGATTAAAGATACCATCACAATTATAAGAAAAAATTATTATAACTTATTAGTTATATTTTGATATATAAAATATAAATTTTAAATACTTTTACAAAATTAATATAAATGGTTGACTTAAATAAAAAATTCAAAAAAATATTTTTTAGAAAACAAAATATACATTTTAGATATTACAATATAAATTTTAAAATATATTATTTTAAATATGTTATAAAAAGTTAATATAATTTACTTATCAAGTCTAATTTGAATGTATAATTTATATATTAAAAACCAATATCATCTGTAAACATTACTATTTTTAAATTAAATGTGAATTAAAAATAAATTTAGAAGTGCATACCTATCAAATTCTATAGCTTATCTTCCATATTCTATATAAATTATTATATTTATTCATGTTTAAAGAGAAATTTAAAATAATTTTTATTAAAAAATAAATTTTTAGTTTAGATTTGATTTTAATAAAAAAAGTCTATGTATTTTTTTAAATTTTTGGCCATCGTTGGCGAACTATACTAGTACGATCAATTGGATTTTATTATTATTTTTACTTTCATTAAATTTATTATAAGATAATATTTATTTAAAATATTTTAATTTTTTAATAATAAATATTTAAATACCCTTATAAATGATAACTCGAATCTAAAATCTCTAAAGATAACGACTATCTCCTAATCACCTATTCAACCATTATTATAATTTTTTATATTGCCATAACTCCTTAAAAGCACAAATCAATTATTTAAGATAGCTTTTTGCAACACGGCCCCTCTATTTAATTAATAATTTAAGTAGCATAGATACTTAATTGTCGTTTAAAGCTTAAACCATTAACTTTTTTTCTATAAGTAATTTCATTTCATTCAAATCAATAAAAATTATATATAAAATTACAATTTGCATCGATAATCAGCTCTAATACTCCATTTACTGATTAATACATTTGAAGAATTTAATATAAATTATTATAAATTAATCTATCTTGAACTGTTATTTTGATGAAAAATATAAAGATTATTTGTTGATAAAATAGTCATTTGCATAACCTATCAATCGACTTATTGGTAAAAGATAATATTGTTCTTCATAAAGATTACGAGGTTGAACAATTTTATTTGTTCAAATATAACTCTCAATCATTTGACATTGAATGCTCATACACATAACATTCATGATATTCGGACCCAAAACATAAAAGAATAACAATAATCTCTTTACAACTAAGATCATTTGGTTCGTACAAAAACATTAGCAGTTTCATTTTCCCTTATAAAAGATAAAAGGTCATTTTCATCCTATAAAATATGGTAATTGCATTTGTCAATTCAAATAGTATGATTTTGTATTTATGTATTTGGCAACTAAGAAGAACAAATTCTAAATCCACCGTTGTTGTCTTTAATTTTTTTACTAAGATTTCCACCATGTCTTATTCATTTATAAAGAAAGGAGGGGCATAATGGTCCAGATGACAAGGACCATGCTGTCATTTTGGCATGCCTAATTAATTAAATTCATTTTAAATGTGTTGGGGTCATGGGGTGGCAAAGGTTGGACCACAAGAACAATCTCCAATTTCTTCACATCAATTTTCATTCATCCCAACTACATATTATTTTCTAATTTGAATTCTCCTTGTCAAAGGAGTGGTAAAGGTTTTATTTTATGATTGGTAAATAATAAGCCTAAAATTATTTATTTGGCATGAAATTTCTAGATGAGCTTTAAAATTGTCCAAAATTTTGGATTTTGTTAGGTAAATGTTGGTAAATTTTTTAAAGTACAAAAAGTTTATAGATCCATTTACTTTGATTTATCTTAGGGTAAAATACATTAGATGTCATTGAATTATGCTCAAATGATCGTTTTAGTTACTAAACTTTTAAAAATTATAGAATGATTATTAAATTTTTTTGAATAGTTATAAAATGATCATTACAATTTATCGAACTATTAAAAAAAATGGTCAATGAATCTATTGAACTATTACAATATTATAACATCACATTAATCGTTTTGTAACAATTTGATATATTTAATAACTATTTTATAGCTTAGCATAGTTCAGTGACATCTAGTGTATTTTACCTTTTATTTTAACTCAATTGACGCCCGGAACAATCTTTGATAAAATTATTCTTTTAATCCCAAAATTTGAAGAACTTTTAGTTAAAAAAATGGCAAAAATTCTATTTGGCCCCCATAATTTGGTAGAAGTTTCTTTTGTCTTAAAATCAAAAAGTTTTTTTGTTAATAAAATTATAAAATCCCTCTTTGTTTCCATTAAAAATTTATGATTCAATTTTAGCCTTTAGTAAAAACTTTTTGACTTCGTCTTTAATTGCACTAATATCGTTAAGATCTTATAAAAATCATAAGTTCGAGTAGATTTAAGTGTTCTCTGTTTTTAAAATTTTCAATTAATTATGAAATTATAATTTGTGATTAGGGATATGCATAAGAATCATATATTTTTAAGGATAATGTTTGATCGAGTTTGATTTTAGGGTGAAAAATCTTCAATCGACCTGAGGAAATAGTATAGTTATTCCTTATATATACTAGGAATAAATACAACAACACTCTCCCTTTTTCAATTAGGTCACTATTTTACCTAATAAAATAACATTATAAATACTTGTGTCGAAACAAGTATAAATTTTTAATCTAAAAATCATATCAATTTTAGGTAGAACGGAATCTCCTAAATCCGAGTCAAATCAAATGACAAATAAAAGGATAACATGCTGAAATCGACTAAAAACCCAGGTTAACACAACTCATGCTCATACCTATGTGTGATCCACTATCATGGGTACATTCTTGTGGGTCTTAATTAGCTCAAGGGCCCAACAAAAGTTGCATGGAATTATAAAATTCTCAAAGCTTAATTGAGTGATTTTGGTGATTAAACACTTTTTTGTACACCATATACCCAACAATGTGCACTACTAGGTTAGGTCACCCTCAATCTTAGCCTTTTGAAACCCTCCTTTTTCGCGTTTATATAGGAAAAGGCAAACCCTAGCTTTGCACTCTTTATTGTTTTCCTTTGTTTATATAAATATTAAGATCATCTATCTACATCCTAAAACAGGTTAACAGTACATGAAAACAACCCCGTTATTATTAAATTCAAATGTAATCTTTTAGCCCTTGATTTGCTTTGATATCCCACCAATGGTGCCAAACTTGTACTACCTTCTTTGCCTGATGCAATCGAAATCATGATCTAAAGATAAAAGAATAGACTGTCGAAATAAAACATTATACAGTGATTGTATGAACAAAATAAAACAAATCACGACTTAATATCATGCTCAGGTTTTTTTTTACTTCCGAAAATACCATCTTATCAATACAAAAAGCTATTTTTTTTAGTAAAGTACATCAGAGTTCAAAGTGATCATGGAATTTACCAATCTATTATAAAGTGATAATTAATTTTTATCTAACCGTTGCAAAATGATCATAAATTTTATTAAATTGTTACAAGATGGTCATCAAATTTATTGAAAATTTACGCTTATTATAACATTGCAACTATCATTTTGTAATAATTTAATAAATCAAATTAGAATGATGATTTGAGAAAATTTGGTGAACTTTGTTGTATTTTAACCTTTTTTTCTCTTTATATGAATGTAGCCTATGCCACATGAATCAGTTTGAGAATGAGATAATTTCATGCTTATCTAAAACAAGAACATAAATTATATATATATATATATATATATATATATATATATATATGAGATTGTGTGAAATTTTGACCATATCTGATGATAGATTTCGTGGATTTTTTTTAGGATTGTTTGTTAAGATATCCTATTCTGGAAGTTAGATATAATAGACATATTATAGTTAAGGTGGGAAAATATTGAAGGTTATGAGAACAAATAAAATACAAAAATGTCACTTGTGGTAGAGACATTGTTTGCCTAAACAAAAATGTTTTCTTGTAATAATGCACACACCTGACACCTTGTCCTTTTTGCTAGCCTACTTGAACGGGTTTGATATCATTATTTTTTTTATTTTTTAATAATGATGTGTTATAATTTTATAGTGATACATTAATATTATAATTAATTTTTTTAACATTAAGTGGTCAAAATAAAATAAAAACTAAATGTTAAGTGTGATTTAAAAAAAAATTATTAATAAAAAATTAAAAATAATAATTGAGATATTAAATATGTAATTTATCCTTTAATTTAATACGAAAATTGATTAAAAAAATTATGATTTTCGATTTGATATGAATGTATTAATTGTAATAATATGTTATATGTGTTGGTGATTGATCAAATTTTAAAATATGAATATTATTTTCAAATTTTATATAGATTGATATCAAGCAGCAATGTACAGAATATCAAGCGACATCAATTAATAAAGAGATGCTTTTATTTTATGATTCTATAAAAAATGATATTTTATAAATTTATTAAATCTTTAAAGAGAGTGAGAGAAAAAATCTTCAATCATATAATAATATTAATATTGATTTTCCGACTCCCTGAATTCATCTAGAGGACTCTCAGCAAAAAGCAATAATATGAACAATCATATCTCAACAGTTCATATTCTGTCCGTTCTGGCTATCGATGGCTTCTTCGGCGTCAAACCCCAACAGTTCATGCCTCCATGCTTTGGCTTTTTCTTTCGCGCCTACACACACTTCCTCAGATTCGTAAGTTTAACTGGCGCGCTGCTCATGAGGCTCTTCGTGTCGGATGTCGCCTAGCCCACGACGGTGTTTCTGACGTATGCTGCTGCTTATGCGGATCTCCAAATGAAACGGTCTCCCATGCTCTGCGTGATTGCTCGATGGTCTCTCCAATTCTGGTCGAAGCTGGGTTTGATTGCCGGACAGAATCACGAAATTTCTCATCCTTAGGTGCATGGTTAGAGAACATGATGCTCAATTTGACGGTTCAACGATTCGTTACTCTATTTGTTTTGCTGTGGAAGATTTGGCACCGTCGAAATTTATACTTTCATGAAGGACGCTTATTACCTGGTTGGCAATTAATCGCTTCGGCTACTGCCTTCAGTCGGCTTTCTCAGCTGTGATGGCAACGTCCTCTTCGTTGTCATCTCCGGTGCATTCAGGTCTCTCATGTCAAAGGTGGCAGAAACCCCTGGTAGGTACTTTTAAAATAAATGTCGATGGGACTTGTCTCCGTTCACCCGCATCTATAGCTATTGGCGTTCTAGTCCGGGACAGTGCTGGATCAGTCATGACGGGTGAAGCATTACTAGTTGTGGCGACTCGATCGGCGGGTGTTGTTGAAGCTATGGCGCTTTCTCGGGGAATTCGATTGGCAGTGGATTTAGGGCTTTCCTCGGCGGTGATCCAATGAGTGTTGTGCAGCAGCTTCAAAATCATGTAAATGACCGATCTACTATATATTCAGTTCTACCTTCTTGAAGCATGCCAGTTGTTGGATGCTCATCCCCACATTTCTCGTCGTTTTATCAGGTGAGAAGCGAATGGGGTCGCACATGCTCTAGCTAATTATGCAGCTTCCTCGATTACGTCTATTTCCTTTTCCTCTGTAATTCCAGATTGGCTGAACGTTATTGTTTGTGCTGACTTAATGTTTGATTAATGAATGGTTAACTTCAAAAAAAAACCATCATTGATCATTTACGTAGTTTACTTTATTCAATAAAAAGAAAAAAGAAAACTCATTTGAGGGGGAAGTAGAAAAGGGAAAACTTTCCCCTGCATATTTCAGTAGAATTCGAATGAAAACTTTTGAAAGTTTCTGAGTTTTACAAACGATACCCAGAAATCATTCAAAGGAAGAAAGGTTGCTGATTAGTTAAAAGAAAATGGCTGACAATCTATTTGAAGGATTACCACCGCCTTCTCATCACCAGCAACTAGAAGACAGAGAAAAACAGCAAGGGAATCAAAGCAATGATCAAATTTCTTTTTCTTTGAAGACAAGTAGCAGCAACAATAACAAGGAAGTTCAACTTGTATGTGTTGTTTTCACTTCCAATCATACACTGTCGAAAACTATTTAAAAAGTCATTTAGACGATCAGATTAAGATAATGAAATTTTAAGTGTCCAAATTTAAATCATTTCATACTTCAATATGTATATGTGACTTCTCACTTAATATTTAAGTTTCACTGTATGTGAATTTTGTATAGTATAATTATGATATATTGAGTCTTGTCTATAACTATGTTTATTTATAATCGAATATATCTCGGTTATAAGTTCGAATAATCTTCTCTACTTTGCACAGGAATATCCAAATTCAATGATTTCACAGTGAAAATGTGAAATGAATTTCGGGTCGACGACATCAGCTAATTGAAAATAATATATATTTTTTTAAGTTTATATATTTTTATAATTAAATTTGAATAAAATTCATAATTTATTATTTTTTTCAAAAAAAAATTGAGTCCAACCAACTCACATATAAAAAATTTAAACCTAAATTCAAAGACCAAATTATCCAACCTATAAACAAGTCTATTTGCTTCCAAATAATTTCACACTAAGATTAAAATTAAGACCATAAGGAAAAATGAGACACGAGTAGGATGATAATTTAATCGAAATTTAATAGATTTCAATTCGAATTAATCTAATAAGATTAATTCCTTTTATAAAAATATCAAGTTTGAGTCATATCAAATTTTGTAAATGGTGAGGTCGAATATGATTTGAGATTAGGCTGAAAAATCTCTAACTCAACCTGAGATAATAGTATATATATATGTGAAAACTTACTATAATACCCATTTATCTCAAAAATTTATTCTTAATAAAGTTTATATTTTATCAAATAAATATATTTTTTAATTGTATTGGATTAAATACGAGTTTTTATCTTAAAATTTGATTCAAATTTCGAGTCAAATGTGATTTTTCTAAACTTGAATCAGATCCAACTAAAAAAAATCAGATTAAATTGTATTAACAAAAAACTTGGTTGAATTCAATAAGTTACTATCTCTAAATACAAGAGACAAATGGGTGGAAGTAATGTTGGTTTGCACCTCTCTTTTCTCCTACAATAATATATTCCAATTCGATATTTATATTAGACATATAAGTAAATATAAATAAATAAAATCTTAAATTTAATTATAAATATAACACCCGAGTCTAGATAACACTCGAGTCTATGATAATTACAAGGTTGTATATGTTTAAATAAACGTTTAAATATCTCTTATAAATATTATGCTCAAACTCGAGACACTTCAAGACAACAATTATCCTTTAATCATTGAAATCACTTGATTCGTCCACTTAAATAATTATTTAATAATAAAAAGGCATGCCTTAATCTTATCTTCAAAGTTAAAAGCATATTCAATACTTGAAGTGCATCATAGTTAAGACGTCAATACATGACATTATATATCCAAATATTATATATTAGTTACCTTATTTTCTAAATATTCCGCTTTTTTCCCCTTTTCTTTTCTCGAGAGCCAATTAAGCAACAATCTTTATGTTTCAATCTCAAATATTTATGGAATTCAATTAATTTTTAATTAAATATTAATAAAGATGGATGAGTTAAAATAAAGTTAAAAGACTTCCCCCCAAGCAAAGCATCTAATACCAAATTTTATTGCCATTATTTATCTAATTAAAATTTGCTGTTATAATATTCTTATTCTAAAACTCCTTCATAGGCAACAATTTAAGTAATAAATTAGACATTAAACTATAAACATAGGATTGATTAGTATTTTTTTTGTTATTACCTGTACGAATTATACACGTTGTTATATAGTATCACTCTTTAAAAGGCATAATGTCAAAATTAATTCTTACTGTTTTTCAAAATGATCATTTTGACAATTATTCTTTTTTTTGGAGTATTTTTAGCATCAACGTTTTATTTTGGGACAAAAAGTCTCCTTTACAGATGGAAACCGTTAGTTTACACACAATTAACACTTCAAAATAGGAGTATTTTTATCCTAAAATGAAATATTGAGGGTCAAAATGCTCTAGAAAAAAAAAAGAATAAGGGTCAAAGTGACTATTATATCAAATGTTAGGGGCCTTGTAGCCCTAAAATGAAACATTGAGTGCTAAAATGCTCCCAAGAAAAGAATAAGGACTAAAATTATTATTTTAATAAACATTGGGGATTAATTTTGATATTATGTTTTTTTTAAAAACTACACTGTTGTTGAAATTTTATTATTTTGTATTTTTATGTAAAATTTTTATTTTAAAAAATTATATTTTAAAATTTATGTTAAGAATTCATGATTGTTTCTTCTAATAATATAAATTTTAAGATTTGAACATGAATTGTACCATATATCTATATACTTGAAAAAAAAAAGAGTTATGTAATTACATTAAGTGTTTAAATTAATTTATATAATTTATCTTATTTAACTCGAATAAATTATTCTCAACTTAAAAAAAAAGTCAATGTAAAATAAAATACTGACACCAAAATAGCCTTGTGAATACTTATATACTACTTTGAATATTTAGTTTTATAAGACTGAAGCTATCTATATCGTTTGCCGCTGCATGCAGAGGCTACTATAAATATGCAGCCCTTATATCATCCTCGGTCCTCACCTTCTACTTTTCTATCTCCCTCTCAAAGCTTTGCTTCTTTCTTCTGAGACAGATTCAGATTATAATTCTTAAAATAAAAACCCATTTTGCAGTGTGCATTTCGTTTCGTCCGACGTTGGAATCATGAATCTGTTGAAGAAATACTGTTATTGTTTCGCAAAAAAGGAGAGCCCATCAAGCTCAACTTCTCATGATCATTCGTCGGAACCAACGAGTGACTTCAAAGGGCAACCTCGTCTCCCCCGATTCGCCGTCCCGAAACGATACGATATCCAACTGAAACCCGACCTCGCGACCTGCAAATTTGGAGGCAATGTCTCTATCGATGTCGACATCGTTGCCGATACTCGTTTCATCGTCCTCAATGCTGCTCACCTATCCATCGACTCTGCTTCAGTCTCCTTCTGCCACCCCAACTCTAATAAGGTTAAACTCTCAGTACACAATTTTCATTTCCCATTTCACTTAATAAATTATTATATATATATATATATGTGTGTTTCTACCATGGGTTTCTCGTCAGCCAATCACAAGAAATGTATATTTAACGTCCAAAAGTCCATTGTTCTCTCTGGTCCATTTAGCAAGTCAAACTTTAGTCAACTTAAAGAGATACGGGTTAAATTATGTTTTTAGTCCCTCTATTATGTTCAAAATATCATTTTGACGTGTTTCTTTGTGTTGAAAGTGATGCTTTTGAGAGAAATTCACACCAGCATTTTAACTGAATAGATAATAGTGCTATTTATTTGGACTAATTAATGAAATTATAATAGTAGGATCAAACTGTACCAAATTAAAGTGTAAGTATTAAATCCAAAATTAGGAATAGTAGAGGGATCAAAACCATATATAATTTAACCATGGATATACAATCATATATAAAATATAGTTGTCATTGGCTGATTATATCTTAATCAGGTATTTGGGACACCGAAAGTAGGGATTGCTGAAGCAGATGAGATTTTGGTGTTGGATTTCGCTGAGACACTTCCCAAGGGGATGGGAGTTTTAACTATTGGATTTGAGGGTGTCTTAAATGACAAAATGAAGGGATTCTATCGAAGGTATATACATACACATATGTGTGTGTGTATATATATATATATATACACATTCATTAGTTCATATATGAATATTTATTTGATAATATTTTGAAATTCAGTACTTATGTTATGATCACAATGGTGAGAAGATGAACATGGCAGTCACAAAATTCGAGCCAGCTTATGCAAGGCAATGCTTTCCATGTTGGGATGAACCAGCTTTCAAGGTTTTTTTTCCTTTTGAGTTTACACTCAAGATCACGTTGACATGGTTGATTAATTTGCGTTAGACACCATTAAAATCTGTTTAATATGTTTTTACAGGCAAAGTTCAAGATCACATTACTGAATGTTCCGTCTGAACTAGTGGCCCTTTCAAACATGCCAGTGGAGAAAGAACTGAATAATGGGAATCTGAAAACAGTTTATTATAGAGAATCACCAGTGATGTCGTCATATTTGGTCGCTGTTGTTATCGGTTTGTTCGATTACATCGAGGATCATATATCGGATGGTATCAAAGTTCGAGTGTACTCTCAGGTTGGGAAGGCAAACCAAGGGAAATTCGCTCTGAATGTTGCTTTACAGACACTTGGTTTCTATACAGAGTATGCTTTTTTCTCTTATATTCTTACAAGTTGGAGATTGATTGCTTACAATCTGTTCAACTTATTGCGCTAACGAATTTTCTTTAGTTATTTTCACATGCCATATTCTCTTCCTAAACTGGATATGGTTGCAATCCCTGATTTTGCTGCCGGGGCAATGGAGAACTATGGCTTAGTTACATATCGAGAGACGGCGTTGCTCCTCGATGATCGCCATTCTGCTGCTGCCAACAAGCAGAGGGTTAGTACATGAGCTGTTTCTCTCTCAGGATTCTCTTTTTTAATATACGTTTCCCCTATGTTCTTGTTGTATCTATCCGACAAAGTTCCGGACATGAGGACCCTTCAAAGTCCGATAGACAACTGTATCGGGAACTCGCACATAAGTTTGAGTGAATGCAGGTTTCCCCTCCCATATTGACTAGTGTTCTTGGTTGATGTTAAGGTAGCAACAGTGGTGGCCCATGAACTGGCGCACCAGTGATTTGGAAATCTTGTAACAATGGAATGGTGGACGGACCTGTGGCTGAATGAGGGTTTTGCAACCTGGGTATGGTTCGAGTTTCACCGTTGTTTATCATCACTCGGCATTGTTCTTATAACTAATGATTGTTCATTTTCAGATGAGTTACTTGGCAAAAGATAAGTTGTTCTCGGAATGGAAAATATGGACACAATTCTTTGTTCATGAAACCAGTGAAGGTCTTAGGTTGGATGGGCTTGAAGAGTCACACCCGATCAGGTCGATATCACTTTACACACAATTAACAAACAGATTGATATAATTGCTTCTTTGATCTTAAGCATATATGCTTTACTTTGAAGGTGGAGGTAAAACATGCCTCTGAAATCGATGAAATATTCGACACAATAATCTATAGAAAAGGTGCATCGATCATCCAGATGCTTAAAGGCTATGTTGGAGGTCCATGCTTTCAGGTTTCTCTTATCCTTGTTCAGTTGTTTGTTAAATGTGCTTTCAGGTTTTTTTTTTCTTTTCAAGTTTATCAGGTGATATGGCACCTCGATCCTGTCTAGACGTGATGACGCCAATTAAAGTCGTGTAATGTGTCCATGTTACAACAGAATTCCGATGTTATACGTATAAGTTTTATCTGAACTTCTTTAACTTTCTCCTGATATCAGAACTCACTTGCTACATATATAAAGAGACATGAATGGTCAAATGCAAGAACAGATGGTCTATGGGCTGTTCTTAAGGAAGGATGTAATGAACCAGTGGACAGGATAATGAATTCATGGACAAAACAGAAAGGGTATCCAGTTTTGTCTGTAAGATTGAAAAACCAGACATTGGAAATCAAGCAGGTTTAATAATTTTTCATGATATCTCTGCATATGCGTAGCTGTTTCGTTGTATTGATGATTTGATTTTGGCAGTCACAATTCTTGTACAACGATTCCGATGGTCGTGGTCTATGGACAATCCCAATCACATATAGTTGTGGCAACTATGATAGCGAGAAAAGCTTCTTGATGGAGAAGAAATCTGAAACTCATGATATTAAGGATTTCGTTTCCGACATTAATGATCCAGCATGTTCTTGGATAAAGCTCAATGTTGAACAGGTCGGCTTCTTCAGGGTGAAATATGACGATGGCCTGGCAGCTAAACTTCGATATGCCACAGAAAACAAATGCTTATCAGTAACAGTCAGACTCGGTAATTGCGGTTACAGTCATCTTTCTAGCAGTGTCGCATTTATGTTGCTTGCGAATACATCAAATGCTTTCGTAATGTTGTGTTCTGTTCAACAGGCATTCTGGATGATTCGTTTGCACTTTGTATGGCACGTCAGGTGTCCTTAACATCCTTGCTGACCTTCATGACTGCCTATAAGGAGGAACTTGAGCATTCTGTGCTATCTAATTTGATTAAGGTAATATAACGATCTGGGTTCCGGGATGTCACCCTTGTGTTTCTGTCGAAAAAGTCGCATCCCAGTGTGTGGCACAATGCAGGGAATTCTTAAAATCAGATCGTTCAAATTAAACTCGTTTCGTAATCTTTACTTCGATTGTGTTTTCTAGCTAGCCCTGATCTGTGATCCTGAATTCCACAGATATCCGATAAAGTCTTAAGGATTGTTGCAGACGCAAGGCCCGATCTAATTAATAACATCAAACAATTTTTTATCAGCCTTTTCCTGCATTCTGCTGAGTAAGTTACTCAGCTATCAAAGCGTGTAATAACCAAAACGTAACCTGTTCTCGTCACATTGACGTTAACTTTTCATGCAGGAGCCTCGGTTGGGACCCTAAACAAGGCGAGAGTCATCTGGACGCGATGTCCAGAGGAGACATTTTCACCGCACTCGCCATGCTCGGTCATGAGGAAACGATAAACGAAGCAATCTCGAGATTTAATGCTTTCTTGGATGATCGAAACACACCTCTCCTCCATCCTGACATAAGAAAGGCTGCATATGTAGCTGTAATGCAGAAAGTGACCTCATCAAACAAAGCAGGCTTTGAATCTCTGTTGAGAATTTACAATGAAACTGATCTAAGCCAAGAAAAAATCAGGGTTTGAGGTAAAATTTCCTTTAGACACTTGCAGATTATTCAAATCAATATACGTACATACATACATATATATATATATATATATATATATATATATATATATAATAAAATATATTTTTTGTAGGTTCATTGGCATCTTGTCCTGATGAGGGCGCGGTACATGAAGCTTTAAACTTTGCATTGTCGTCCGAGGTATTCACATTCCTAGTTCAAAAGTTAGCTTTTGTCTTTGATTACAAAAAGAAAAAACAAATTTCCTTGCGTTGAATCATGGATGCCATGAAGAACATCTTCCCTGTTGTTCAGGTTCGCAAACAAGATGCAGCGTTTGCACTTGACATTAGTAAAGAAGGACGTGAAGTTGCTTGGAGATGGCTCAGGGTAACAAAAAAGGATTAATTTATGGTTTTGGTCCCTCTATTATACTAAAATTTGGGATGTTGTCGATGAACTTTTGTTTAATTTAAAAAAAATCAGGAAAAGTGGGATGACATTTAGACAACCTATGGCTCCGGGTGTCTATTAACTCGTTTCGTGGGTTCAATCGTGTCCCCGGTTTGTTAAACTTGTTGAATCCATTGCAAGAACGTTGAAACAGAGCATTGAGCAGGTTCTGATCAATGCCAAGTAGGTTCAGAGCATTGAGAAAGACAAAGATTTGGCCAATGCGATCAGGAAGTTGACTATCAACAAAACCTAGAAACTATTCTTTGTTCTTTCGTTTGAGTGAGTTTTTAGTGTTTGATTTGTGGGTTAATTGATCTTGTGCTGTGGTTGCATTTCAAGGTTTGAAAATGGATTTTTTTATTTGAATATTGTAAAATTATTATTATTATTATTGTTGTTGTTTTAATACATGTAGTGTTAAGGAATTATTTTCCTGAATATTTGTAGCTGATAGTTTAAAATTTCTGAATGGTTAAGTGATCCCAGGGGATAAAGGTAGGATAAACACACGGTGGAGTTAGGTTTTTGATTAATTTGATTTCATACGACAACAACAACAACAAAACCCTATTCCCATATGTAATAGGGTAAGGGGGAGGTAGGGTAGTAGGTTGTCCCCCAACGCCAGGTTGAGAGCAGCTTCCGTGGAGGACCTCTGGCAGTCAAAAAATTAAAAATAAAGATAAAATACCATGCATACTTAAATGAATAAATAAAATACGTAGTTGAACAATCTTCATATGCAGTCCTCATATGCACGTCTGTAATGGTAAGTAATCCCTGCAAATAAATCCCTGCATAAAAATATCTGCATATATACAGAAACGTAAGACCCGACCAAAATTATAAAGAGGAAACATGTTGAGCAGGCCTTCATAAATTCCAATGACAGAAACGTATAAAAAGTATAAGTAATGAAATTACTACAAAGGCATTAAAAGAAGACAAAGATGATACACGGATGTGACTCGCCCTACTCGGCTATCCTGGTCTTAAGTCGCCATAATTTCCTATCAGAGGTCATGTCCTCGGTAAGGGCTAAATCCTTCAAATCAGATCTCAAGCAGTCTTCCCATTTCCGCCTTGGTCTACCTCTCTTTCTGGTACCGTCGACTGTAATCGACTCTACCCTCCTAACCGCATCCGATGGTTGTCGTCTTTGGACATACCCAAACCACCGTAGTCTTCCCTCCCTCAATTTTTCGGATACAGGCACCACCCCCAAGGACATCCTAATAGCAGAGTTTGGTGTCATGTCCCACAGTGTCCTACCACATACCCATCGAAGCATTCTCATTTCTGCGGCCTCTATCTTCCTTACGTGATCCTTCTTGATAGCCCAACATTCTGATGCATATTTCTACATCTTCATCGTTTTGGTTCCCACTGAAGTTTGAACATAAATACTCTGTCTTTTCAATATTGATCCTTAGACCTTTTTCTTCCAAAGCTGCTTTCCAAGTAGACATTCTACTATTAAACTTTGTTTTAGTTTCAGCCACTAAGACAATGTCGTCAGCGAAAAGCATACACCATGGCACACCGTCTGGTGTCGCACAATAGATGTCGTCCATAATCAAAGCGAATATGTAAGGGCTAAGAGCCGACCCTTGGTGGAGTCCGATTTCCACCGGGAATGCCTCGGTGTCACCAACTGTAGTCCTGACATAGGTAGTAGATCTACAGTACATATCACGAATCGCGCGGATATAAGCAGTTGGGATCCGTCTCGTTTCCAATGTCTTCCAGATCGTATCGTGCGGAACGCTATCATACGCCTTCTCAAGGTCTATGAACGCCATGTGAAGATCTCTATTTTTTCCCTATATTTCTCCATAAGCCGTCGAAGTAGATGAATCGCCTCTGTAGTTGACCTGCCTGACATAAAGCCAAATTGGTTTTCTGAAACCATAGTAACCTGTCTCAACCTAGCCTCTATCACCCTTTCCCATAGCTTCATGGTATGGTTGAGTAGTTTAATACCTCTGTAGTTGCCACAACGTTGGGGATCGCCTTTATTCTTATAGATTGGTATCACCGTAGACTCTCTCCACTCCTCTGGCATCTTGGCAGTCTCTAGAATAATATTAAAGATGTTGGTCAACCACTTAACTCCCTCTTCTCCTAGGGCCAAACACACAGAGATAGGAATTTGATCTGGACCGACAGATTTGTCCCTTCCCATCTTTCTAAGAGCCATTTTGACTTCCTCAAACCCAATCTTACTTGTAGGGCAGTCAATGACTGTTGAATGATGGTCGGCTGACCCATCAACGGTACTATCTCTACAGGGAGATGCACCGTCATTAAATAAGCCAAAGAAGTAACTACCCCAAACCCTCTTAATATCATGATCTTTCACTAAGAGGACACCATTGTTGTCCTTAATAAACCTAATGCTACCTAGATCCTTTTTCCTATTCTCCCTGGATTTTGCAAGCCTGAAGATGCCGTTTTGACCTTCCTTAGTGTCTAATCTCTTGTACATTTCCTCGTATGCCTTATCCTTTGCTTTAGCCACCATTTTCTTGGCTTCCCGCTTTGCCTCCTTGTATATTTGTTTAGCTTTCGATCTTTCTTCGTTGTCAGTGCATTGTAACAACTCCTTGAAGCAAGTTTGCTTTGTCTTCACCTTAGTTTGGACTTCGTCGTTCCACCACCACGATTCTTTATGTTCCTTGACCTTCCCTGTCGACAACCCAAGGGTGTTTTTGCCTACCTCTCTGATGGAATCTGCCATATTTTTCCATAACAAATCTGCATTTTTTGAGTTTGAAGTTTCAAAACTTGTATTAGACAAAACCTTACTCCTAAAATCATCAGTTGTGGCTCCATGTAAGTTCTTCCAAAGGATCCTAGGTTTACCAAGCTTAGCCCTCCTATGAGTGCTCTGCCCGTGGCGAACGCGGAACACCAAAACCAACAATCTGTGTTGTGACGTGCATGCCTCTTCAGGGAACACCTTACAGTCAGTGCAAGATCATCGATCCCGATTTCGAACCAGGATGTAATCGATTTGGGTACAATGTCCACCGCTATGGAACGTAATCAAGTTCACATCTCTCTTGTTAAAGAAGGAGTTTGTGACCACCATATCGTGTGCAGTTGCAAATTCTAGCAACGTACGCCCCTCCTCGTTCCTACTACCAAACCCGAAACCCCCATGAACACCGTCATACCCGTCGGTTCCCCTACCTACATGGCCATTGAAGTATCCCCCTATGAAAACTCTTTGGTCCTCCGGAATGCTCCTAAGGACATCATCTAACTGATCCCAGAAGCAACGTTTCTCCCCCTCCCCTAGGCCAACGTGTGGGGCGTACACTGAAAGGACATTCACCACTTTCGCTTCTATAATAACCTTAATTATCATAATCCTATCCCGATATCTATAAACTTCAACTACATTTTCCTTGAGCCTAGAGGATACCAAGATACCCACCCCATTTCTAGCGTTATCTATGCCTGAATACCACAACTTGTACCCATTACACTCTCTGGCGCGAGCCCCTTTCCACCTAGTCTCCTGAATACATGCCAAATCTATTTTCCTATTACTAAGTACATCGGTCAGTTCCAGCAGCCTAGCATTTAATGTGCCTACATTCAATGAACAAACTCTAAGTCTAGTCTCCTCGACACCACACTGTCAAGCCCTCCCCCTATACGCCCTATGGGGTCTAAAAGAAGGACATGACCTCAAGTGATCATCTAGAGCCGAAACTATGAGGAACTATAAAAAATGACACAAAAAAAGATAAAATATGCACCAATAAAGCTCTAGAAAATTGAGGGGTACTAAGAAGCCTAATTGGTTACTAAAAAAGATTTTAAGACAAAATAACACAATCTTACTTAACTTTAGGGAAAAGAAAATAATAAAACAGATCCCTCAAACTATTAGAACAACATATATAAATACAAATACCCAAAAACAGATCTAATAAGCTTAAAACTCGCAGAATCCAGTGTGATCACGTAAAAATCACTAACAAAAATATTTTAAGACTAAAAAATAATCAAACTTCACAACAAATATTAGCAAGGAGAAAAACAACAAAAATAAATTTTATTTTGAAAACGAAAAGTGAAAATAGCAATCGTGCTTAATCACAGAAAATGGAAAAACCCAGGAAAAAAATCAAAATGTATAGTTGAAAGGTTTACACTTGCAAGTAAATCTTAATCAAAGAAACACAAGTTTTTGTCTAGTTTCTGGAAAAAAATGGAAAGTACAGATCTTAAGAATGAAAACTCACAAAGAAAACCAATAGGCAGAGTATAAATATTGCCACTAACAGGTAGATCTGGGTGAAAAAAAAAGAAAAATGAAAAATCAAAATTGAAATTGAACTTAAGAGAAGTTAATAAATATGATGATAAGCAAAGAGAAGCAAGAAAAAGAAATACAAAACCGATGATGCCCCAGCTGCTGCTACAAATGAAGATGCTGTACAAAAGGATCGCAGCAACAGCTTTGAAGAATCGAAAAAATATAAAACCTGGGGGGAGAGGCATTTGCAGTGGCCGCACCAAGGGGCGTAGAAATCGACCTCCGGAAAAGAAAGCTCCCCTGGAAATTGGGAAGTAACGGCAAACGATTCGATAGCTCCTCAGCTTCAGAAGAGGCAGGATATTATTAATTAACAAGTAAAGGTTTGGGGTATGGCGGTGGAATCAGGGCACCCCGTTCTGCCGCCTAACCATGTTTAATAAAAGTTATAAAACTAAAGAGGTGACGTAACTCTATTGAAATAGAGAAAGGGCGAAAGGCAAGCTAAAGATAGTTGATTTCATACGAAATAAATATTATTTTATTTAAAATTTGATCTGACTTAAATTAAAACAATTTATTTGACCCAAAACCCAACATGCTTTTAAGGGTAAAAATCGTATGTGACTCAGCACTCGACACAAATATATATATATATATATATATATATATATATATATATAATTTACTTTTAGTAAAGAAAATATGAATTTGATTGAAATAACATAGAGAGATGTGTATTATATTGTATCTATTCTTAAATATATAAGGAATAATTTATTATTATCACATGTTCGGTGAGTCAATTTTTTTATTAAATTTAAACATAACTTGATCTTATCATCTAAAATATTTAACCTAAGTCGATATGAACCCAAATAAGAAAAACGATTTTACAAAATCAAACCGAATCAAAATCTTAATTCATATACATCCCCACAAAGGGGAGAGAATGAAGATTGACAAATCTGATTAGAATATAAACAAGTTAACACTAACATAAAATGTTCAAAATTCTAAACCAAACCCAAATTTTTTATTGCTAACTGCATTAAGTATCCTTTTATCTATAAAAACCAGGCGGATGAGGCACTGCATCTTCCATCTAATCTAAGGTCTACTTCCACACATGCAACATGGAACCCTTGTACTCGAATCACTGCCGATGGTTTGAATTTAGACTCGGTTTTCTGATCACTTCCTCAAGGTTTACTGCCACAGCAAGGGGGATATTCATCACCTGCAACAACCATTCAAGTCCAAGAAAATCTTGCAGGCAATAATATCGACGCCACAAATGCTTCTCTCGTCGTCCAAAGAACAAGAAGTATCATGATCAACAGCAAGATCGCCATTAAAAGAGCATAGAATCATAATTATTGCAAAGGCATCCAAGAAACTATTGCTTCGGTGAACTTTTGCAGGCAATGATAACTACGCCACAAATGCTTCTCTCGTCGTCCAAAGATGGTGAACAAGAAGTATCACAATCAACAGCAAGATCGCCATTAAAAGAGCAAAGAATCGTCATTATTGTAGAAAGTTCACATCGGAGTCGAATGATCGGAGTTGCGAGTTATTATCCCGGTTGCAGAGGCAGTAAACCTTGCTGAAGACTGGAAAACTGGCTCCGAATTCAAATCTGTTTTTGCAGCGGTTCTTCAATTGGCTTTCGACAGGGAGTATCAAGGTTCAACAACAAAGATCGCCATCAAAAGCATCTCAATTAACGTCGGTTTGTTCTTCAATTCCCTCTTGTTCTTGTTTTCTTTTTCCAGATTTTTTATCCTTTGGGATTTGACAGTTCTTGTTTGCAGCGGTTTCTTGTTCTTGTTTTTGGGAATTTTTTAAATAGTTTTAATAACATTTTATTATTTTTAAATAAATCTCTAATATTTTAATTTTTTTAGTGAATGTGTAATGAATTAGTATCACAAGTAGTGAAACAAAGTCTTAATGAATTAATGAATATTCTTTCTAGTTTTTATTTTTAATACTACAAAATTATTTATATTTAAGAATCGTCTATTTGTTAATGTCATAAAATTATTTTCATAAACGTTTCTTTTATTAAGAATTGTGAAATTCTCTTAGGATGGAAAATTTTCAAAATGGAGGGTTATTAATTCGATTTAATTTAATATTATTATATTTTTTAAAAGTTTTAAGATAAAGAAAAATTATTTTTTATTAAAATTTCAAGATTAGATTAAAATTAAATTTAATCAAAATTCATCTGGATTAATATTAATATATTTATTAAAATAAAAAATTTTACTAATTATTTTGTATATTTGGAGATTTTATTATAATTTTTAAATTTTTTTATGAAACAAGAGGAATAAAATACACGAATTAAAACGTTGGTGTCAAAACACAGCCAACAACTTCTTGTTGCACAAAATCGACGACCTCCATTGGCGAAGTAGTGAAAACCATATGGACTTCGCCCCTCGCTGTAGCTAACTTCTCTAACGTATCAGTCACCTTGTTTGCATCCCGATGAATATGCTTCAAAACCACATTCTAATCCCGATGTATTAACTCCTTAACACAATCAAGAAGTGTGATGATCGAAGCTCTTCTATAACTTTCCTACAACATTCGAACAACCTCCAAACAATCGATTTCTACCATTATTTGCCTCTCCCCAAGTTTCCAAGCATGGAAAGTCCTTCATGGATACCCCACAATTCCGCTTCAACAATAGAACAAATATCGATCGCTTTAGAGAAACCAATCATCCAACCACCATTCGAGGATCTAATGACACCCCCACATGTAGCAAATATGTCACCTATTTTTCGTGAACCATCAGTATTAACCTTACACCAATTGAGAGGAGGCGGAATCCAAGGATCAAACGTATTCAACAAAAGACGAGAAGATTGAGCTAATGATAAGGCTGAATCTAATGCACTACTAGCTTCACGGCTTAGTCGTCTACCGCGCACTAGCACAAAATCATTCTCAATGTACTCCAGGTCAAAAATCCTCCTATTCCGGCCTTTCCAAATTAACCACAGAATCGATCCAAACAATAAATCCCAATCCCCTTCTTCTCTCGCATAAAACCTCGGGGAAGCGATATTTATCTGTAACCATTCTCTAAAATCTCTTGTGAAAAAATCATCTAATTTTTCAGATTTAATTAAAGATGCCCAAATTACCATGGAAGCTTGACATTGGCGAAATAGATGATCCGTTGTTTCACCTGAACTCCCGCAAATTCCACAGCATGAATGAGATGCCATATGACGTCTTACTCTTTCTGTATTCGTAAGTAATCAATCATTCGCTAGTAGCCATAAGAAGATCTTTATCCTCTATAACCCTCGATACTTCGCTATTACTGCCCATGCCTTATGCGTATCGTCATCTTGACATTTATGCTTCAGCTCGTAAGCTGATTTAATTGAGAAGTGTCGATCAACACTCCATTTCCAACCCAGTGTATCTCTTCTAAAATTTTGCTGAGGAGGCATCGTTGCAGCCAGTCTATGCACAATATCGCTTGGTACTCTATCGATAATATCCTCTCATCGCCATTGCCCATGCCCTTCGATCATAACAGTTATCGAGCTATTCGAAATATTGGCTCTCTCAACTTGATTCACAATATATTTTTCCAAAGGCCCCATATCGCTAAGCCAATCATCCCACCAAAAATTCAGAATACGCCCATTGCCAATATTCCAAGCCAAGCTTTGTCGAACATCTTGCCATACGTGAGCGATGCCCCTCCAAAGATGCAAGCTGCCTGCACGATTAATGGATTTGGGGATCAAATCCACCCATTTATACTTAGTTCTTAGCACTCTAGCCCACAATTGGTCGGGATTAACTACTAATTTATAAGCTATCTTCATAAGAAATGCATCATTTTGAGTGCTCAATTTCTTCATGCCGAGACCACCCTTGATTATTGGATTGCAAACAGTCTCTCACTTAACAAGAGATACTCCTCCTCCGGATTTAGTACGACCCCAAATAAAACCTCGATAGTACTGCTTTTGCCAACGTGATCCTTCCTGCCAATGACAACGATTTTGCCTTCCACCCTGTGAGTTTATCCCGAACTCTCGAAACAATATAACTATATGATGCCCTCGTAATCCGAGAATGCAGTAGAGGTACTCCAAGATACTTCCCCAAATTTTAAACTTTTTGGAACCCGAAAGCTGAGTTGATGGAATTTCTTAAATCCGATGCCACATTCTTCGAGTAATAGATGATAGATTTCTGAATGTTTATTTTTTGACCCGAAAACTTGCAGAATAGGTCCAAGATATTCTGAATAATGTTACATTGCTCCATAGACACCTCCACAAAAAGTACCAAATCATCCGCAAAGAAAAGATGAGAGAGAGCATACCCATAACGACATAGACGAATAAACTTCCATTCCCCATTATTGATTGCTCTCGATATCGCATGTGACAACCTCTCCATGCACATCACGAACAAATAAGGTGAAAGCGGATCCCCCTGACGTAGTCCACTTGTGGGAGAAAAGGAATTCGACATAGCACCATTCCAAAGTACCTGGGTCTAGACAGAAGTTACACAACGCATAATAAGCAGTCTTAGGATCTTCGGTATGTGAAGCTCTCTTAATGTTTCTTCGATGAAAGGTCATTCCAGTCGGTCGTAAGCTTTCTCTAGATCGATTTTTATGGCCATGTAGTCGATCCTTCCTTTTTTTAATCTCATGGAGTGCACTACCTCTTGCGCAACAACAATATTATCTGTGATTGACCTGTCCGAAACAAAACTCGTATGGGTCTCCGATATCCAGTGGCTCATCAGAGGCTTCAGTCGATGCACAATAATCTTTGTAACCAACTTATATAATACTGAGCATAGACTAATAAGACAAAATTGGTTAAAAGATTCAGGTGCTTTAACTTTTGGTATTAACACCAAAAGGGTGTGGTTGAATTCATTATCAAACTCCCCTCCTGCAAAAATATTCTGGATCAATCTACACACACTGAAACTTACAATATCCCAATTTATTTGGTAGAAAAAAACATGTAGCTCATCAACTCCAGGCGCCTTTAGCGGACTCATGCTAAACAGGACGTCACGAATTTCTTCCGTGAATAAAGGTCTCGTAAGGTTGCTCAACTTACAATCAGAAATTACCGGAAAACACCCCTGGACTGAGTAACCAATCTCATAATCATTGGTACTAGTGAATAACTCCTTGTAAAAATTAACCGCCATCGAACAAAGTGCTTGTTGATCCGACACCCAATTACCATCCGATGTTTTGAGCGCACCAACATAATTATACCGACGTCTCATCAGCGTGTATGCATGGAAAAATTTTGTGTCTTTATCCCCCTGGAGAATCCATTGATTTCTAGACTTCTGAAACCACAAACTTTCCTCATTTTAAAGGACTTCTTCCAGCTCACTTTTCAACTTGGAATGCAACTCCACCAATTGTTGAGAATAAATCGAGTTTAGGGCCTTATTAATACCTCGTAATCGTGCCAGTAATTCTTTTTTCTTCTTCCCAATATGCCCAAACACCTCCAAGTTCTATTCGGTAGCTTTGCTCTTGAAGGAATTGATATTGGTTAATACATCTACATCCTTATTCCAAGCTTCCGAAATGAGGCTCTTGAATTGAGGATGATCTTGCCAAGCGGCAATAAAGCGAAACGGCATGATTCAATGTATTCTCGAGATATTCTGTATTTGCAAAAGGAGAGGACAATGATCCGAACCCACTCTGTCAAAGTGCAACACCATAGTACCCGGGAATGCTTCAGCCCAACAACTATTCATAATATAACGATCTAATCGTTTACCAAGATTTCCTCTCCTCCACGTAAACGGAGATCCCCTAATATCAATACAGTCATTGCCCAACGGTCGAATAACGACTAGATTTTTAAATATAACAAAGAAAGTACCGATACTCCTAAAGACAGTACCGATACTCCTAAAGACAGTACTGATACTCCCTGTGTTAAGCAGTTTTGTTTTGCATAAATTTAAGTCCCAAACGACTCCAAAACATCTACAACGGTTAGAAACAATCACAAGCTCATTCTATCATATAAAAATAAGTCAATAACACTTTAAGGTTACAATACTTGTACAAGCAATAGATATCAAGAGAAAACCCCTTCCATTCTTTTTTTTTATACATAAGTGTTTTTGAGTTTAATTGTAAATCTTTAAGAGTTTTTATTGTGAGCTTAAATCTTGTAAATATCTATCTTTTTGAGGTTTTTTGTTTATATTTCTTATCATTTGTAAAAAAAAGGAGTGGTTCTAATTTAGCTTTTGAAAAATTAGGGAGTTGTAAATGTTACTCTTGAGTCTAGTAAAAGAAATACTAAATTAGTGAATGTAATGTTACTCTTGAGCTTAGAAAATCCTTCGTGTGAAGCTAAGGTATTGGATGTAAACTTGGTTTAGAAGTCAAATCACTATAAATCATTGTGCAAATTATTTTTCTCCTTTTACTTTCACACCAAAATTTTGAAAGGCTAATTCACTCCCTTCTTGACTTATTTCAATTGATTTATAGAGCCTCAATAATCCTTACAAATTAAATATACTATTTATTTTTTAGGTCATATTCAAATTGAATTAATTATTTTAAATTTAAAATTAAACTATATTTCTCCTCCGATGAATCTACAGTGAACGTTGTATACTGAATTTTAAAATTAAAATTAAACTATATTTCTCCTTCGATGAATCTAAAGTGAACGTCGTAGACTGAAACACATCATTAATGCAATACTTCGAAATACATCATTAAATAATTTATTTTTATTAAGTAAATATTAAAAAACTCAAGGAACATTTCATGATTAATCAATTTTAAGATTTTATTTTAATTATAATTATAATATAATTAAATTATTAATCTTTTTATTAAAAATCAACAATGTAAATTACGATGTTTTCATTTTGACCACTTAACTATTACCCATTTTTACTTTGACCATCAATTTTTCAATTTTATCAATCAGATCACCTAATTATTTAATTGTATCTAATTAAGTCACTGATCGTTAATGTTTAACAAAAGTGTTGACGTATCAATTAATAAAATTAATATAATTATAAATTTAGTCCTTAATATTTATACATTCTATCGATCTGGTATTATTTTAAAATTAATTCAATAAATTAACTCTTCAATAAGAATGTGACACGTGTTAACACATGTCACTGCCTAATTTGAATTTTTTATTAATTTTAATTTATTTAATTAAATAATTTTTATCCAATTAAATGATTACACGTGTCATCTCTGATCGAATAAAAAATAAACTAAAGTTAAATTATGTTTGTGGAAGGTTGTGCCTAGGATTAACGATGTGATAATCAACGCCCTAACCACTTAGCCAAATGCCTCATTTAATTGGTTGAGTACACCAACATCTATTTATTTCATTATATTGTTAATGATAGTAACAAAGAAATAAAAACATTCAAATGATATTTAACTTTAAATAGTTTTACATTTTAAAATAAAATAAAATAAGTTTAATGTTTCTCTGTTTTTAATCTAAATTCAATATTTTTTAAAATAAAATTTATGGAAGAAATCAAGTAATATAAAAATAAAAATATTTCTATAATTTTAAACAAAATAAGTTTAATATTTTTACATGAACATAAGATAACTACAAGAAGTAATATTTTTTTTAAAAAATTAACAGAAAAAAATAACTAAAATGATGTTCTAACATTAAACGACAACAATTAAACATTAAAACAATTAAAATAATCATAATAAACACATCAAAAATATTCTAATAGAAAGCATATGATAACTAAAACAATTATTTACTTAATATTTATTTAATAAAGATAAATTATTTAATGATGTATTTTTATATATTATTTTAGGTGAAAGGGTCATCTTTGTCCCTGTAATAGATTTAATTTATCATTTTTTTCCTATTGCATTTTTGTATCAATTTAGCTTTCGAAGTTGTTTAATTACAACATTCCATATCTTATCCCTAACCTAAAATCCTAAATTTATCAATTTAAGATATTAAGTTAGAAGTAGAGTATAGAATGATGCAATTAAATAATTTTATAAATTAAATTAATGTGAAAATATGATAAATTAAATATATTACAAGAGAAAAATAACCTTTAAGTCGTTATTTTAGTAGTGTATTTTAACGTGCTACGTAGAATTTTTCATTTCTCCTAGGTCAAATTAAAATTTCAATATTTCTAAACGTACCAAATCGCACGTGGGAACACGTCACGGAATTAGCAAACGCCAAACTTTGCAAATGCCCCAACCCCGACCCCGACAAAACCACTGGCTGACCCATAAATTCCAGTTTTTAGCTGTCCCAAAAGAAAACCACCGCAAAGAGAGATTTTCATCTTCAACAACAATTTTTTTTTTTGCTTGTTCAATTGATTTAAAAGAGATAGTGAAGAAGAAGGAGAAAAAAATGTGGGAATCGATTTTTTTAACATTGGTAGCAACAGCGGGTAATAACATAGGCAAAGTTCTACAAAAAAAGGGCACTGTTATTCTTCCTCCTCTCTCCTTCAAGCTCAAGGTAATTCCCTCGTTTTTTATTCACTTTTCCTTTTTAGGTCTTTGCTGCTTCTGGGTATCTCTCTCTTTTTAACTTTAATAAACGATCCTTATATGGTTACGAAACTTCTCAAAGCCACTGGAGAATTGGGTTGGGTAATTTGTGGAACTTTGGGGATTTGGGTCATCGAAATTTCATTTTTTTCACTGGATTTCGGTTACTCTTCAGCCTCAGAAAGTGTAGCTTGAGATAAGCTTTGAAATTGGGTTTGGTTTAGGTGTTTTTGATCAATTGCACATGTTTTTTTTTTCATGTAGGTGATAAGAACATATGCTGTTAATAAATTATGGGTGATGGGATTTCTGATGGATATTGGCGGTGCCTTGTTGATGTTGAGAGCATTATCTTTGGCTCCGGTGAGTTAATTTTTTTTAATGGTTCTTTGTTTATTTAATTTTTTTTAATGGTTCTTTGTTTATGCAATGGACTGAATTGATGTTCTCATATAACTTTATTATAGAATGTTACTATCTTAACCAAATGACTGCAAATCTCTGGCTGCAGGTTGGTTGAATATTGTTATGTGATGATTTGTAGAGTAAATTTGTATATTCTTTATCAGTGATGATGATAATGTTGCTCAGGTATCTGTCATTCAACCGGTTTCTGGCTGTGGGCTTGCCATTCTTTCGATCTTTTCACATTTCTATCTTCATGAAGTCATGAATATTATTGACTGGATGGGGATTTCATTAGCTGGTATTGGCACCATAGGTAATTTAAGTTTCTTTCATCAGTCTCATATTTTATTACTCCAGCGGAATCAACCATATAGGTGCAATTACAAAGTGTTGAAAGCGAGTACATTCAGAATATTCACATGATAGTTCTCAATCTCATCTCAATTTAATTTAAAAGCATAAGGTAATTTATATAAAACCTTCCTCATTGACATCTTAAGATTGTATTGTCAGTGAGTTTAAGGTTTTTAATTAAAAAGCAATCTCTTCTGCTGGTTATGCTTATAGTTTATGCTGCAGGCAACATCCAGTTAGCCGTATGATAGTCCATTAGAAAGATACTATTGATCCTATATATAAGGTAATAGTCTTGTTTTGTTTTGATGTAGGCGTTGGGGCTGGTGGAGAGGAGCAAGAGTCTTCAGAAGTATCGATTTTACAGCTACCATGGTTGGCATTTGTTGTCGTGATCGTGTTTGTAGGTACCTTTTTCCTCTATTCTTATCTAGTAGTATTGTTTTTATATCAATATCATATGTTCCTATTATCAGAAATATGTTGTAAGAGTCTTTGAGAGACCATGTCTGTTTCATGATTAATAAATTCTTGCCTTTACAAGCTTGAAGCTTATGATAAATTCTTAAGTTCAATGGAGCGTTTATTCACTTTAAGAGATACAAAACGTTATGCCAAAAAGTGCCACTTTAATGGGAACTTCAAGAAGTTGTCTGAAGGACATCTCTGGTCAGTAAATTATTAGTATAATTAACCAAGTGAATTAAATCAAGTATGAAATCTCAACCTGTAAAGAACAAAATAAGAATTTGTAGTTTAAACACATTGCCTCAATTGTTATGAATTTGTTGCCAGCGTCTCCCTCCTCAAAGGTGCAAGACTAGAGCAGCACAATGACGGCTATTATCCATGACCTTTTTTTGGGTACATTTAGTACTTATTCTATTTTTTTCCTACTCCTATAGAACTCAAATTATTTTATCAAATGTCAATTCCTGTTGAGTCTTACTTTTACTGAATTAAAATTTATAGTTATAGTTTAGTGGAGGTAAACTATTGTAAAAAAACTAAAGATCTCTTGCTGATATTGGTCATTAAACTTGAAAGTTTATCCACAAGTCCATACTCTTTGATATCTCAGACTCTTATGCTTTTTAAACATGCCATATCTCATTATTTCCTTGATTATATTGTGGGAAATCCACATGTGATAGTGCTTTGATACTCAATATATGGTTATACAGGTACTCCTAAATGGGTGGCTTCGCATATACAAGCGTCAACGGAGAGAACAAGAACTGGTAATCTCTCTCTCTTAAATATTTATGTTGCTTTTGACCTTTTACTTTATAATAGCATCATCTTAAGTAAGATTTTGTTTATTTTCTCAACTCACTTGCATTTGTTAACAACCTTTCGCCTGCAGATAGAGTACGAAGTTGTTGAAGAAATCATATATGGCTTGGAATCAGGAATATTATTTGGGTACCGAACCACTTCTACTGCAAGTCGTATTCTTGCTCTTCATGGGTCATAATTTATATTGTAATGAAGATTGGAGATAGTATCCATTTATTGCGAAATTTATGTAGCATTGATATATGCCTGCATCAAAACTTTTGTTATTGTGGTTTGAGATGCTCAAGTTAAATTGGATTTCACTTATTTGCAGAATGGCAGCAGTGATATCAAAAATGGGATTTGTCTTCGTGGAGCATGGGTTTTCCAAAATGTTGATTCCTCTATGTGTCTCGATTAGCATCTGTTGCAGTGGCACTGGATTTTTCTACCAGGTATTTTGATCACCTAAATGGTTCATGATGACATCTCAGCATGTTGCTATCATTGCCTTAAGCTATTTGTAACAAGGTCGTACCTTATGTGTGTGATTCGCGGGATCCACTTATGTTCTGGTTTCATTTTTAACATGGTTCAGTTATGTTCTGATTTTGTGGAGGCAAAGGTTCAGTGTGGGGACATTTATGGTTTAACAGGGTCCTTCAATGTCATACATTTTACATGGGTGCGTTACCCTCTTGGGTAATTGTTACATAAATCTTTTTACACCTTTTGAGCAGACACGTGGCCTAAAGCATGGTCGAGCAATTGTCATCTCCACATGTGCTGCTGTTGCATCAATCGTGACTGGTGTACTTGCCGGTATGCTTGCATTGGGTGAGCAGTTGCCCTCATCGCCAACTGCCCGCCTTTCACTTCTTCTTGGATGGTAAATAATGCTTACCTTATATTTTACACTCAGATTGTACAACATCTTATTCCAAAATGCTATACCTTGGCTTCTGATTGTCATCTGATGTGGCTTGCCACCTTTTTCATACCATAGGCATCATAGAAAAGCTTCTGTGGTCAATATGATTGATTATAACGACCTTTTTCTTTTAAAATGAAAAAGAAAAATGTTAAATCTCATTCTTCCATGCCTTATTTTTTATTTAGATTGGTGGATATAAGTAGTATTTAGTGCAACCATCTGTGCGTCCGTACTCTTGTAGTTCAAATTCAGCATCTTTGCCACAAAATTGTAGTTTACCAGAATTTTCTATGGCAGGTTATTTATCATGTTGGGTGTGATGTTGCTTGTGAGTTCAACAAGACTGATGCGACACCTTCCATGGTCATTGCGGAATTTAATACCCAGTGGAGCAGAACGGAATTTCAGTCTCAGGCGAACAGCGTCTCATCGAGTCAAGGACCCAAGTCCAAGTGCTGTTATCCCAGCAGCGACATTGCACCATCTGATAGCAGCACCAAGTAAAGAGAAGGCATAAGTGAAGAAAACAGAAGCTCGTTGCATATGCATATTCAAAAGATTGGAACCATATTGAATATTCTCTAAAAAAGTTTCGAGTTTGTTACAGGTAACTAGCAACACAGACTAAAGGGTTAGGATTGTAGCCATTAGCAATTCTGGACACTTACTGGCAACGACATCAACGCTCAAACTTTTTATTTTTCCTTTGTTGTGTAACGTTCAATCCTATCAAAAGATGATTGGAAATTTTCACTTCTTGTCGCTTGAAGAATCTGAATCATTCTAAACCAAGGTTGCGAAATTCTACATACAAGCGCCTAGAATGTGCTGGAAGACAAAGATCTTTGATGCACCGAGTAGTGGGATCCTTTGTCGGCTTACTTTCTGTCTTTTAACGTAGTGTTTTCATGTGCCAAAAACAAAGGGTAACGTTCCCTTGCATGACTAATTTCTCTAAGGCAATGGGACCAAACTAAAATAACATTGAAAAAATAAAAATACAAGCAAAGATATTGTGTTCCATTCAAGTTTAGCGGGATCAAGAGTAACCCTTACTTTGTCGGTTGGTTTCGTTTAGAAATTTAAAGTACTGAACTGCATTGGACCTTGTTAACCCAATTCCTCGTCTCTCTTCCTCGTACGGTTACAAATATATACATTTGCCAGATAATGCTCTCTTTCCTTTCGTTATGCAATAAAAATGTTTTATCAGGAGTAAGAAATGGAGGATATGGACTTCAAGCTTGCAACGCAGAAATCGCAGCAGTAGATCAAGCTTCTGCTAAAACTTTTCGGCTTCTAAGGCAAGAATGAGCTGCCATCTGCATCCAAACTGTTTTACGTAGCTTCCTGGGACATTGAAAGTCCTTTTTTGGTCCTTTTTTTTAATTTCTTTCAAAGAAATTTTTTATACAGAAGTGTTCTTTAATTGTTTCTCAAATTAAAACAAATGATACATGATTAAGGTATACAAAGATTTTCTATTAAGGGAAGAATTCAGAAAATTTTAGGAAGAATCTACTTATAAAATTTCGATAAAAATAAATTATCAATAGAAAATAAAAAAAAATATTTAAAATACATGCAAGGTTAAAATTTTTAGAATTTTTAGAGGTCAGACTGTCCCTTGGGCCCATCCTGAATACATCAGTGCAACAAAGACGATGCTGAATGAATACCGCAGCAAAGACGATATCTTGAAACAAGCACAGGTACAACTCAATTTACCGTAATGACTAAAATTTGGGTTTCCAAAATTTGAGTTTCCAGGATGTCTGGCTGGTGTGATAGGAACCCTGGGAGATGTTAAAACGAAGCTGCAGACGAGGCAGGATTGCAGGAAGGAGCCCTCAAGAGAGAAAGTGGAATGGCTTATTCTCTCGCTCACAAGATATTGAAACGTTCTGAATTTCACCCTTTGTTTACGTCACGACCAAAGATTCAGAGGTCAAAGCCTGGGGCAACTAGTCAAACAAATAGCTCAGGATGGAGTTGGCTCAAACGTTGAACAGCAGCTCAGCCACAGGAGACGAGATTGATGGAACAATTACAGGCTGGATCTTATCTTCAGAAAAAACCCCACAATCAAAATATTGCTTAGGGTCCCATGCTCTATCATGAAATTCAGAAAGAACAATATGCAACTAGGATTTCCGCTAAACCTCCATGTTTCAGGCCACTCACTCATCCTCCTCAAGTCCAAGTTTCAACTTTCGGTTTGATCCAAGCTCAGCTTCATCTTCATCATGCACTTCAACTGGAAACACAATCTTGGATACAGATACAACAGAGGACAGTTGCAATAGTAGGGCAAACTCTATGAACTTAACAAATTCTACCAAGACAAGAAAAGAGCTGGCAATAATAACGTCATTAACAGAAACCAGAGGCAGTCGATGGAAGAGTTTACGTTCAAGAAGCAGTCCACCTGCAGGACTAGATAAAAGCTCAATGAAAAATCTCCACCGATCATGTGTATGAATATGGTGTCGGACATAGTAAAAACCTTACCAAGTCCTTTGCATCTGCAGAACATTTGTTCATTTAGTTCAGTGACAAGAGACTAAACTTCATGTTCTTTTCATGACTCCTATCTTTGCTCTGAACTTTGCCACTTGGCCAGATACAGCTTACAAAAGATCCAATCCTTACAGTAATGAGCTAATGATCATTTATTTCACCGTTCCATGCGGTATGTGAAATCATAAACAATCCTATAAGTTTCACAAACAAATATATAACAACATGAACAACAAAATCGTAGATTCCCTTGATGTGTTTTTTTTCTTGATCATGGATTTGACCTGAGATAACCCATTTGATCCATGAGTTCCTGCAAATCATCACCCCAGTCCGCTGGGTTTGCTGCCAAATCTTCGACTCGAACATCAACTTCAGCTTGATCACTCACCAACAATAATTCCTCCTCTGGTTCACCAGCTATCAGGTCTTCATTTATTAACTCTTCCCATATTGTGTCATTAACACCCAAGCTATCAGTCACACTTGACATGGGCATTTGACTTGTTATATGATCCTTGATTTCACTGCTCGATTCATTGTCCATGGCAGAAGCGAAAAATGTCTTGATTTCGGCCCCAATGGTAGCCACCTCTTCTTGCTCCTCAACTTGATCATTATCAACTACCACAGAGGCTGCTTCTTGTTGAAATTCTCTACACTGGGGCTCGCTTCTAGTCGCCGTTTTCGCCCAATTTCGACCCCCGGGACCTGTCTTTGCCAAGCAAATTGCTGAAAAAAAGTTGGGTTTCGGAGAGCTTTAGCAAGGAATGCCATTATCTGCTTCTGTTTCCTCTCTGTGCTCTGTAACCTTTCCTCCATTGCAACAACTTGGTCCCTTGAATGCTGCTGTTGTTGCCTTAATTGGACAATTCGGCTAGTAAAACACTTCGATCCCTCTTCAATCGCTCCAGCTCTTCATCTAATCCAAATTGTCCTAACTCAACACAAGCTCCTCATCCTTGATGTTGTGAACTTTGCACCAAATCTCTTCTACTTTTGATCGTTTTCAGTAGGTGTTGTTTCCCTCCCAGGAACCCTTCATTGGTAAATTCCCATCTATCTGGATCAATTTTTCTAAAACCCTGCATCCACAATTACAGTGATTACTCCACCTTGAAATAGCATCAAAACCGAAGATTGATCACCAATTTGTTAAGAGAAACCCCCCAACAATTTGTAAGTGAAAATACTTACATATGTATTGAGCTGGCGAATGAATCTGGAGAAATTTTTGTGCTTGAAATACCTAGGAAGTAGGGTGGTGGAGAATATGTGAGAATCCCACACAATGAAGCTATTACGAGCTTTACTCCATGAAACCACCAAGTCCGTCGAAGGATCTTCGACCATTTCGAAAATTTTGGTCAGGAACGGCGGCGGACCAACCTCATTAAGCCACTCCCGCGGCTACGGAATGGCACTCGAAGACGAAGATGATTAGGACCGTCTTGTATATTTTAGTGCCCTATACATAATAGTACAATAGTAAAATAGACTTTTTAAAATTAAAATATTATTTAATGTAAATCTTGAACTTAAAAAATCTTGAACTTAAAAAATCTTGAATCAAATATCTTAAATATACATACATATATATATATATATATATATATATATATATGCAAAAGATTTAAAAAAAATTGAAGATTCTTATAAATATTAGACCCTGTACGGTTGGTTAACCCGCACATACCTAGACCCTGATGATGACAACAATCCCGCAGCTCCAGGAGCAGCATACTTCAGTTGAGTTTCCTCTTCCTTTATTACCACCTCTCCTTTCATCAGCTCTTTCTAAAAAGAAAAACAATCTGCTACTGAGTTTTTACTCTGAGAGTTCTGTCTGAGATTGTTCATATTTGGCAGGAAAAAAAATGTACTAACAGAGCTCGTTGGCTTATTATGTTAATGAGAGTGATGTGTGTGTATATAAAAAGAGGTGGAAAAGAAAGTTCTAGAAAGTTCCTGGCATTTGGCAAAAAGGTTCTGAAAATTTCTGTATGGTTCCAGACAAGTGGAACCCACTTTATGATTTCACAAGATTTTTCATGTCTCCAGCTTTGGACACGCAAGCTGCTAGATTTTTCAGGGTTTTAGTTTGGACACATCAGGTCACTCAATGTTTAGTTTGGTTACCAATGAGTCACTTTTTTATAAAAATTATAATTTAGTCACTCAATTAAAATATTGTTACAAACAGTTCATTTTATCGTTAAAATTGAAATAAGTCTATTGTGGTTTGGTGTAATGACATTTTTAGTATCTAAAACTTATATATTATATCGATTTGGTCTTGATTCGAAATAATTCAATAAATCTAATCATTCATATTTAAACTTTCATCAATTGATCTTTTTTATACTGTCAAACTAAACGAGTTTGTCGAATCAAAGCAGCAGTTGGATAATTGCATTCTACTATAAATCATCAACTAGTTATTTTTAAATTGTTATTATACCAAGAAAGTAATAGAAAAATTATATAACAAATTTGGGAGAAGAACAACGTAAACTAAAATGGTAGAATTTTTAAATATAAACGATTAAATTTATTAAATTATTTTGAATTAAACTAATTTGATAGAATGTATAAGTTTTATAGACTAAAATTATTATTATACTAAACCATATCACTATTTCGTTTTATATTTAACGACTAATGATTTGTTTGTAATAATATCTTAATTGATTGATTAAATTATAATTTTTAGAAAAAAAGAACTCATTTATAACCAAACTAATAATTGACTGATCTTAAGTATATTTTAGCCAGAAATTTATGACCATTTTGCAAATTATTAATATCTTTGTATTATGTACGGAAGACTTTCACAAACTATGAATAATATACAAGCAATTTTAATTGTAATTTCCTAGACATGAACAAGGGACCACCTTGTTTACTTATTTCACAAGAAATCCTCAGATATAGTTTCGGTTTTCGTTGTCCTAGCACGATTCCGTGTTCTCCAAGCTTCCCCTGCAATTAATCTTGGCTTTATTCAAACTCCATGCATGCAAGCTTGAAATTGTTACACTCAGAGTTCCATTGTTGAATGCAAAAAGATGGCCTTCGTTGTTGATAGCCAGCTTTGGATAAACTCTTGCTGTGATACAAGTTCTTCCTTTTCCACCGAAACTCTCGATTATCGAGTGATCTATCTGCAAAAAAGATGGTACAAACACATCAACACACACACACAAAAAGGACCCTGCACCAGTAAATTGAGAACGGCGAACTCGATTCAACGCACCAAGGTTCTTAGTGGAACCATTTCCTGGTGCAAGTCGATGTCTACAAAAGCTCCGTATGTGGTTTTATCCAAATTGTTTCGCAACGATGACCTGTAAATAACATGTTTAAACATTGAATCAAATGAATGTGGATGACCTATTGCACAACTGTGGATAGTTCTGGAAAGCAGTAACCAATCTCTTCTGCTCACTGCACATAAGTACTACATATCTGTTATCGACTCGAAAAATCCTAAAGAAAATCGCAGATCATTCTTTCAAGTCCTTTGTTGCCAAAGCTAATAAACCAAATGGTCCGTATTTTCCAGTGACAAATGAATCTTTTCTGTCGCAGATTAGTTGGGGATCAACCAAACTGGTATCCATGAACTCTGCCTCTTCTAGTTCAGGCAATTCGAACATTGTTTCTATATCGACCTTTGAACAATGTAAGAAGGTTTTCATTATGATAATGCAATTACTTCAAATGCATATGATGGTGATTAGTGCACGACAATAGAGTTCTAACTCACCTTTGAAGCAGTGATGCCCGAAACTTCAAAAACCGATCCGCTTTTGAGATGCTTGCCATAAACATAGACTTGATTATCACGTAGATTGTTGAGTTCTTCCACTGGCCACTGTACTAATTGCTTTCCGGATCTATCTATCCAAATCTTCCTCGGAATTGCCTGCAAAGGAATTTCCGTAAACCATTAAGGATCAGTGTGATTCTAATACATCATGCAGCATCAGTGAATATGTAATGTCAATCACCTGAAGTCCAGACCATCCTTTATGTATATCATCTTCGGAACTATTGGATTCATTCACCCAAGCCCATAGTATCCTTCGGTTCTTCTTACTGTCAAAGAATGTCTTCGAGGCGTAGAATTTACCGTAATCAATTCTCAAGTCCGAACTGGTTCCCGTAAAGTCAGATCAGGAAGGAACTTTTCCTGCTCTGTATCGTAAGTCCCCACAAAGTAGTAATTATGGGAATTGAAACTTGCCTTCATAACATGCCTAACACTAGGATTTGTGACAGAGGTTTCAACCCCATTGGTGTTGTTAATCGACACAGGAAAGAAGTCCGGGCACTCCCACATATCGGTTTTCGATGTCGAATAAAGAGGTTTTGGATGCATAGTCCAGTTAACAAAATCTTTACTTTGGTATATTATGGCCATGCCCTGTTTATTGCTATAGCTCCCAATGACTACTTTCCAGGTTCCGTCGGGACCCTGCCAAGCAGTTGTTGGATCTCTAAAGTTATCTCCATTTACACCAATTGGTGGAGTCATTAGAGGGTTTCCAGAGTATTTGATCCATTCTATTAGCAACGGATCGGATCGATTTTATGGTGTTGCCAGGTTTTGAACGTGGTTATAGTTAGCATCAATGCCTGTGTATATAATGACCGGTTTATTCCCCGGAAGGATTGTTGCCGAACCCGAGATGCAACCCATGGCGTCAAATGGCTCGGATGGAACAAGTGCATTATCAAGACTGATCCAATTTATAAGATCATATTATGCAGAATGTGCCCACACCATACCATAGCCAAACAATGCACTGTGTGGATTGTATTGGTAGAATAAGTGATGAACTCCATTGTAGTACATTGGCCCTGCACCAGATGGAACAATAACTTACTAATCTTTTTTCACTGGTTTTGAAGATTTAACACCCAAACTTTTTATTTTTTTAAAGTAGTCATGACTAATACTTAGTGCGACACATGCTCGGACATGGGATGTCGCATGATCTTTCAAATATATGAAAAAACTTTAACGAAAAGTTCAACATATATCGATATTCGACACATATCATTGAGTCCATGTCACATAGGTGCTGTCTAAGAGATGATGCATACTATCGAACATCAAAGTTGTTTAATGATCTCGATTACATATTTGGACATGAATAAAACTTTAAAAATGCTTTTCTTACCATTAGGATCTGTGTAGTAAATGTCAGCCATTTCGTCCCATCATCGAAGCAGATCAGTTGAATCAATTGCCACCACCAAACAAACATAAAAACAAACACATGACAGTCAAAGAATTGAATGTTCCAAATATGTAAGCTGCAAGAACAAGATCAGTAAAGTTTGTCAGGAGACTGGAAGTGATGAGCTGTTCTGTAAGGCTGTTCTTCCGGTACTAAAGCCTTGAACGATTGAAACCTTGTATTGTCTGTCTCTGTTAGAAGATCACAGGCTTCCGCTTTAACCCCATCGATTAGCAGAAAACAAGAAATCCCGACAAACAAAAGCAGAGATTTATCCATGTTTTGCCACCCCAAAGGCTCAGATTCATACCTATGACTTCGTCCGAAAGATCAAAATTTATAGAAGGACAAAAGGCCAACCCAGGAATCTTCCGAGAACTGTTTTCATATGAAGAAAAACAATGTCTTCATGATCAAATGTGAAGAATTTACGCCATGATTAAAATAAGAAATAATTGTTGAATTTGCAATAAGAAGTGAAGAATTTGATAAGTGGATGAAACTGTGAGGTGGAAGCTTTACATCATCCACTTCATTATTGCTGCAGTCAGGTTGAATTGCGTGTGACAAATTTTCAACTACCTTAAATTCTGTCAATATCTGATTTTCTTAAATAAAATGCTATTTTGTAATTAGATTTAAATTAATCCATTTTATTATCAAATAATCATTTGGGTTGGTCTGAATTAGCTTGAATTGAAAGAAGGGTCCAAGTAATATCTTATTGGACCGGTTTACTTTGAACTTTGTTAAAAAAATTATCCAAAAATATATATACACAAACACGTAAGACCCAAATTAATATGCAACCTTCTTTTTGTTAAATATATATAATATTTATAATATTTTAAATTATTATTATATATTTTAATATATTCAAATCTACAACCTTTAAAATATTATAAAAAATTAATTAATTTAATTTTTAAATAATTTAAAAATAACGTTGAAAAGCAATAACTAACAATTTCGAATTGTACAATTGAAGAATCCTATACCCGTATTTTACATTTCAAATTTGTAAATAAAAATTTAAGATTAAAACAATGTTTATATTAAAATATAATTTAAAATAATTATTAAAATTTTATTTATAAATTAGGAAAATATATAAAAAAATTAAGACCTTTATTTCGATTTTTAAGTTCACACGAAGTCACATGATAAATGTACATTTAAATTTTTAATCTGAACAGTGAATGATTTAATATATTTTGAAATAGGAGAGTGTATCTCCAAATATATATTTCAATTTTTTTAAAATAGTTTCCTTTATATGAAGCATTACTCAACAATGCTAATGAAATTTTAACACAGTGGTTTTATCTAAGGGATTTAAATGGTAATTCGAGAAAATTTCAAAGGGCCAAAACAGCAAAAAAAAAAATGAAAGGGTAAATCCGACAATTCGCAAAGAAGATCTCCTCCTCTTGACCGACTGCCATTTCAAGACGCACATCAATGATCAAACCAAAAACCAAAGGCAGTTTTTTTTCACGCACTCTGTTATCTTGAAAGCATTTTATCCAAAATTAATCTAACGATTCACGCACTCGCCAGATTTTTCATCTTCCAACACTCGTTTTTCGTCTCATTCCCCCCCCCCACCATCCTTAATTTTCTCGCTAACCAAACAAACCCACGCAAGGGATAGATATAGAACATAGAAGGATAGGAAGATCAGACTATTTGTTTTGGTTTCTGTAAAAGGCGATGGCTTGGAGAGTCATAATCTCTCAGGTTATCTTCCCTCTCTTTTGAGCTTCGTTTTGCCGAGCTCTTCATATCTTCTTGTTCTGCCGTGATTGTTATTTATGTATTGGATTTGTATGATATGAGGTTTTAAAAATTGGAGATTGAGGGAACCCTACTTCTAAATATAAGATAGGTGTTGCCTTTGACACTTCAATCCGAGCTAAAGATTAGTTGAGTAGGATATTAAAGAGTAATGAAATTGAAATATATAATCTTCGATTTTAATTTCCGTTGGACGTATTACTAATTTTGCTTGAGCTGATTGGGACTTTTATTGGGTCAAAAAATGGGTTTTCCCTTTCTAAGGTGTTTCATTTTTCATTTAGTCAATTTGCATATTTGCAAATGCCGTATTCCATGAGATATTGTTTAAAGCGGTGAAGTTTTGAGGTGATTAGGTTGGTACGAAGCTTAGTTAATTTCTTTTGTGGATTATTTTTGCTTACTTTCGAGTAATTTGTATGTTAGACATATATTTTAATGTTTATTCCTTAAAATAAACGATAAGCCTCATTTTCATCTCAAAGCAGGTATCTAGACAGCAATCAGAACTGGGACAAGTTAGAAACTTGTTTAGCCAAGTTCATCTCTCTGGTATTTTTATTTGTTGAAGCTTTTTATATTATTTCATTATCTTCATAGCTTTTTTTCTTTTTGTCCATAAAATACTTGGATTTGCCTGTTCTCAACATAAAAACTTTGTTGCCTAAGCTGAAATATTGTTGGAGTGCAGGTAATAGGCTTTTGAGTGGCCAACAGAGGTTTAGGTCAAGCTATGCTGTCAATTTAGCTCGCAGAATCCGAGCTGCTGATGAAGCTAGCGAAGCTGCTAGTTTTAGGGAGCTATACCATAGAAATGATCCTGAGGCAGTGATAAGACTATTCGAAAGTCAGCCATCATTACATTCTAATCCATCTGCTCTTTCGGAATATGTTAAAGCATTAGTTAAAGTTGACAGGCTTGATGAAAGTGAGTTACTTAAGACATTACAAAAAAGGTAAGTGGGCTTGCTATCTTGCATCTTTAATTTCTTCTAAAATGTTAGTTTTGCAGTATTCTTTTTCCCACTTTGCTGGAGAAGTCATTGAACCTAGTTTCTAATTTGATGATGCTATTGAATTCTCTGTTAAACTATTATTAGGCCATTTATTTCTGATTAATTTCCACTCTTTGCCTTTGTGTATCTTTGTTAACTAGAGATTATTCAAATTACAGGTATCTCCAATTCAGCAGTTGAGGAAGAGAGTAAAAGTGGCCTTTCAGTTTTTCAAAATGAGGGGAAACCGACAAAACATGGTGTCCTAGGAACTGCTAGTGCTCCTATCCACATGGTGACTGCAGAAGGGGGGAATTTTAGAGATCAATTGTGGCGTACTGTTCGTAGTATTGCACTTGGCTTCTTGTTGATTTCTGGTGTTGGAGCCCTTATTGAGGATAGAGGGATTAGTAAAGGTAGAATGTTTAGATGACAAAATTTCCTCTAAATTGTCTGTGCATATTTGAACTGATAGTACTTTTTCTGGATTCTGACTGTTTGATAATCTTGTTTTAGGACTTGGTCTACACGAAGATGTGCTTGTGGAATCTAACACAAAATTTAATGATGTCAAAGGTGTTGACGAAGCAAAGGCAGAGTTAGAAGAAATTGTCCACTACCTTCGAGATCCTAAGTTGAATACACTTTTTGATTTAGTAAATATATCCCTCCCTCCCTCCCATTCTTTCTTTCTCTCTCTATTTACCTTTTCCCTTGTTGCAGCGCTTCACTCGTCTTGGTGGTAAGCTTCCAAAGGGAGTCTTGCTTGTTGGTCCACCTGGCAATGGGAAAACAATGTTAGCAAGAGCTATTGCTGGAGAGGCTGGGGTACCTTTCTTCTCCTGCAGTGGCAGTGAGTTTGAAGAGATGTTTGTTGGAGTTGGAGCTCGGAGAGTGAGAGATCTTTTTGCTGCTGCAAAGAAGTGATCACCATGTATTATATTTATTGATGAGATAGATGCCATAGGTGGAAGCCGTAATCCAAAGGACCAACAGTACATGAGAATGACTTTGAATCAGTTGCTTGTTGAATTGGATGGATTTAAACAGAATGAAGGAATTATTCTAATTGCAGCAACTAATTTTCCAGAATCATTGGATAAGGCGTTGGTCAGACCTGGAAGATTTGACCGCCGCATTATTATTCCTTTTCCAGATGTTGAAGGTCGGAGACAGATTCTGGAATCTCACATGTCAAAGGTACTGTGTTTCCTGTCCAGATGATGCTGCTCGGTAGGCCCTATTGGAGCATGTATCATAAAATTTGGCTTGATTTTAGCTTTTAAAAAATTAGCTGACCCTATTCCCATATGTAATGGGGGTAAGGGGAGGTAGGATAGTAGGCTGCCCCCAACGTCAGGTTGAGAGCAGCTTCCGTGGGAGACCTCCGGCAGTCAGAATTATGAATTGCCCACCGTGGGACTCGATCCCATGACTCTCCATATTAGACTTGTGTTCTTTCACTGTAATCATTGGTACTTGTGTTCTTTCACTGTAATCATTGGTCTTCGTAATATTTTCTGGCTGAATCATTGCGTTCAGTCATGCATGTCTAACTATTCGTTCTGGTCTATTGCAGGTGTTGAAGGGAGATGATGTTGATTTAATGATCATTGCTAGAGGTACTCCTGGATTCTCTGGTGCTGATCTTGCAAATCTGGTCAACGTTGCCGCTGTGAATGCTTCAATGCATGGTGCTAAAGAAGTGACAATGGCTGATCTTGAGTATGCAAAGGACAAGATCATATTGGGAAGTGAACGCAAGTCGGCAGTCATTTCTGAAGAGTCACGAAAACTGACCGCTTTCCATGAGGCTGGCCATGCCCTTGTTGCCATTCATTCGGATGGGGCACTTTCTGTTCACAAAGCAACCATAGTCCCTCGAGGGATGACCCTTGGTATGCAAAGTTACATTGACTTGGAGTATTGGAAAAATGCATGGCATCCCCCCTTTTTTATTTTCCTTTTAACAATTTTCCTTCTCATACAAGTGATATGTTCCTTTCAAGAGTTTACCTCCTTTGGGAATTGTTTGTAAAGCCTTGATAATAAAGTGCATTTTGATCTACTTGTATTGTTACTTGCTCGTTTCTTGCATCAATGGCGGAGTTGAGGGCCGTTTCCTGAGATCGGTCTTTTTATGTTCATTTTTTGCACTTGTTTTCATTTCGATTTGAGTCATTTGACCATGTTTCTTATGTGATGTATCCTATGATAGCTTCGAATCCCACGTGAGATTTCTGACCTTCACATGTGAGATAGTTTTGGGTCAACAATAACCTAAAAGTAGGATCGAATGAAGAGCACGCAATGCCGATTCTTCTGGCACACCAATTTGGCAGTTTCCACTGGTTTTGGGTACATTTTTCAATTGAATGTTTGTACCCAAGATTCATGCATACATTGGATTGGTTCACAACACTCTACGTAGCATGTCTTTCCATCATTGAAAAAATGAAGGATTCACCATCGAGTGGTGATGAGCCTTGACGATTTTCTTTATTTATCAAAAAGCATCTTCAAACTTGTCGGTTAAGTAATAAACTTTATGGTAAACTACTATATAGTCACCTGACTATATGGAAGTCTTTAGTTAGATAATTCAAGTTTAAAAAATTATAAAATGGTCATTTGAATTATCAAAAATTACAAAATGGTCACTAATAATTAATTTATATTCATCTTACGCATATATGCACGAATATATCCACGTGTGATGCTCCATGGATCGCGAGTCGATGGTAAGAGTTGTGATGAAAACTAAATATACATCATTCAGCACACAATCTACGCGTCCATAACTGAAAAAGAAGGTATCTATCTGCTTTACTTCGTCTTTCATGGTGTTTATATAAATAAGAACCCAATGTCAATTACCCACTACTCCTTTCAAGAAGCTTAAAATCCATTGCAGAAAAGGAAATCAACACTGGTAATCAAGAAACCTCTCTTTGCATTTTCGTATCAACTGGATCATGATTGCGAGAAGTGACTTCTTTTCTTATGCTGTGTTTCGCACATAATTAGATTTCCCTCGATCCAATGGACACATTAGATGTCCATTTAATGCGGAAAACCGTTTCTTTTTATGCTGTATTTGCAAAAACCACGTCCTCATTGCCTCCGGCTACAACTTCTTTACCCGCGTATCAACTCTCCCTCTCTCTGTATATTTGTGTGCTTGATTCTTCTTTTACTGATGGAACTTCAGTTCTTGACTTCAGTTCTTGCTTTGACTGGTGGATGGAATCCTCTGCCACAGAACGTAAGATATCTCCACTTCATCATGTAATGAAGTACAATATTGATTAATTGAAATTCAATCTTCGTGCTTCACTGATAAACAGTAGCAATCTGCGGTTCAGTGATGATGATACAAATCACTATGGTAATTCAGAGGAGAATGTCCATTGCAATAATATTGACTGCGACCTTGTCCTTGGCAAGAGATGTGTAAGTTCTTTACCTTTTTCTGTACGTCTCTGTTTTGTTGATTTATGTGTTTATGATTTCTGTTTCACTTGCCGTTTCAGGTTTCGAGTGGTCGATTGCTGAAGGAGATTCCAGTTAGGTTTTTTTCTATGGGAAGAACAAGAACCGGCCATTTTTCTTAGGCTGTAAGTTTGATTCCCTTTCCAGTTGAGTTCTGAATCGTATTGCTTATTGAATGAAAATGGCACCTGCAGGGAGCGTTTGATGTATTGGAATGGAATCCGGGTGGTTCGCCCTGAGGAGGCATTCGTTAACGAAATCTAGAGAAAAATTCAAGCCATAGTTTCGCTATAGAATAGACGGAAAACCACTGCCGTTGGTTTTGTTTTTCATTTTCTTTTTGCCGGAAGAATCTTTGATGTGCTTTTAAACATAGTTTTACAATTTGTTCTATAAATTCTCATTTTTACTGATTTTTTGTTTTCTTCTGCTATATGCATGTATTTTGTTTGCTGCAATTGGACTACGTAACGTTCACTATTGCATGGTATTCTATTTGGACTGCACGCAATGAGCCCTCTGTTAAATAAAAATTTATATTTTTATATATAAATATTAATATAAAAAATATATTTTGAATAGAAACAAATAAATCAAATCAAATGTTTGTTCAAACATGCAGTTTATATAAAATTAGACCTCACCCGAACCGATAAATTGTTTCGCAATCGTTTTGGCGTATCTAAGGCAAATCCGATATTATTATGCCACGTCGCCTTTGATTATACCATTAAATATATTTTATATAAATGATTTAATTTTTTACCCTCTAAAATTTTATAATTTTATAATACATATATTTTTAAAAAGACTATATTCTAACATAAGATTATATATTTAATTTATAATAATTAGACTTAATATTAAAATAAGTTCTTGTATCGAAAAACGTTTTTGTGCTTAAAGAGAATTTTATTAAAAATAGGTGTATAACGTTTTCAATGGAGATTTTTAGGTGTCTGGACCGTAACAGTAATTAAATTTGGTCGTTAAGTAACACGTCATGTTTTGATAATTTTAAAAATTTTATTTAAAATATTAAAAAATATATTTCTTTAAAAAAAACCAACAGCCACCCGAGTCCCCTTCTCTCCCTCCTCTCTTTTTTTTCCCTTCCCCTTTCCCCTTTTCATGGTTGTTGGCTGGCCATCTGTGATCGTCACCGCCATCTTCATCGGCACAGACGTTGACCCCCAATCAAACCCTCGTTGGTCTCTCGTCATAAAGTGTCATCGTTTGTTATAGAGAAACATTCGAAGGTTCGTCAAATTTTAAGCTATTGTTACCCTTTTTTATCGATTTTAGTCGATCCCGACGTCCATAAATCACACCACCACTACCATTCGAATCACCATGCAATTCCAGTCAAAACCCAAATGCTTGGAGATAATGGTGGCCAGAGATGCCTAATAATGATTGGTAATAAGGTTAAATGAAATATTTAAGTTTCTTAGAGTGTTTTTTTATAATTTCATTAAAAGCTCGAGTTTTTTTAATAAATAAATTAAGTTTTTTAATTTTTTAAATAATAATTTTATTATTAAAAAATTAAAAAATATAACGATAAGTACTTAAAAGTGTAACTGAGAAAACGTAAACACCTTATTTTAACAAAAATATCTTTAGACACCAAAATATTTTTAAAAATATTATTTAAATACTTATTTTTATATTAAGAATTAATATTTAATATTAAATTTTTAATTTATTTAAAAATTTCAATACATCACCTAAATATATATATAAAATCGGTCGAATTTTACGGATAGCTAGTTAGCTACTCCCTCCTTTTATTCCAAAGGACTACTTTGGTTGCGTTAGCGCCACCACTTAACACCGAAACGAATTTTATTTAAAATGCTTTTAACCAACGCAATGACTTTTCGATCGCTCTCGTTCTCACACGAACTGTTTTCTAAGCTTGGAACTCACCGAGTCATTGCAAAGACTACCGAATCCAGTCGGAATCTCTGCAAATCAACGCTATATTTGTTCCTCGCACTTGCCACTCCCTTCATTGCGTATCGCGGCTATCAATCCTTTACAATGTTTTGGTCTTCATCTTTATCTTCGTCTCACTCTCCCAAAATCGATACCGAATCTCTCCGCCGTCATCGAATCAGCTCTAGCAAGATTCACAACCCCGATGTTCTTCCAAGGTGACATTTATTTTGCCAACGGTTCTTAAAATCTTCATATATATAGTTAAATTGCTTGTTTCCAATTTGAAATTTTGAAGACATTCATACTATAGGTTCCGGTTATCTACTCTTCTTACTCAGGGGCGGATGTACAGCGCCATTGCACACCTATTATTTTGAGAAAAATATTAAATTTAATTTAATTTATTAATAGTAATACAAAAAAATAAGAAAATTTGTGTACCCAAATTTTTTTTAGAATAGGATATTAAAATTTTGAACTCTATTTTTTAATTTCTAGATCCGTCACTGTTCTTACTACGATATCAGCTTCCTCGGACTTGAGAAACTGTAAGATAATTTGAATTTCTTTTAGTTTTTATGTTTCTTTTTTTAATTTGATTAACTTCTATTTTTGGAAAAATAAGTTAGTTATTCGTGATTGATGCAGGCATCCTTTCGATTCTTCAAAATGGAGTCGGGTATGTCAGTTATTGATTTCGGAAGGTTATCTGGAAAAAAGCTCTATTGTTGAGCCATTGGAAGCTTCAACGGAGGATCTACTTGTGGTAATTGATTTTTTCCCCTCACTTGATTTATATACACTGTGGCTTAATAAAAAAAGCTTAGTTAATGAGGTCTCTACCTGCAGTTGACGCTGTAACCTAATGCTTGTAACCCCCCCCCCCACCACATAATGTCGCAGGTGCATACAGAAGCATACCTGAATAGCCTGAAGAACAGTGTGAATGTCGCCAAGATAACCGAGGTACCTTCTAGAATTTCCTTATGCAATAATTTTGTTGTTTTAGCATGAAATTGCTTTCTAGTATGATCTTATGGCCTGCACATGCATGGGATTATCCAGAAAAATTAGCATGATTACTTGTATTTCATTTTTAATGATTTTGGGTTCATGGGATTTTTGTTGTTGTGTATACCCCATTAAATCTTTTACTGGCTGAGGATTAAGTAGTTTCAAATGATGTTATTGTACTTCTTGGATTGATTCGAAGTGTTATGTTCTGTAGGTTCCTCCTGTAGCGATGTTACCCAATTGGCTTGTTCAGATGAAAGTTCTTTATCCGTTCCGAAAGCAGGTGAAGTCATAGACTCTATGTCTGCCTTGGAGCTAATTACATCATTTTCTTTTTCATTGGAGATTGAGTTTTATTTGAGACTAGTATTATAATGATCACATGACTACAGGTGGGTGGAACTGTATTGGCGGCTAAGTTCGCGAAGGAGCGAGGATGGGCTATCAATGTTGGAGGAGGGTTTCATCACTGTAGTGGTGGAAGGGGAGGTGGATTTTGTGCTTATGCAGACATTTCCCTTTGCATTCATTTTGCTTTTTTCGGTCAAATATATCAAGGTAATGGAATGTCTAGTTTAAAATCAACAGATGAAGTCCTTGCAATCTTATCTGACATCCTATTCTCAACTAATTAATTTTATACTTTACAATATTTTTCAAGGTGATGATAATTGATTTAGATGCACATCAAGGAAATGGTCATGAAATGGATTTTGGTAATGACGGTAAGGATGCTTTATTTTTCCTCTTGGTTCTCTAATTTTTTTTTATTTTGGATTTTCAATGCTTATGTTTAAACTGACAGAGCACGTTTATATCTTGGATATGTACAACCCTCAAATATACCCATTTGTAAGTGTTTTCTGTCTAAATCTGTATTGCATCTTCTCTAGTTGATCCTTGTATAAATAGTAGGAAGAGAATACTTTCTTACATTTTATTCATCAATATTGTGGGTATATACAAGTAATAAGTTCATATAATATATAAAGTAATCTCCTACATTAACTATTTAATATCATACATTAAATACACTATATACCGACCCTAATATTTTGCCTATAATTCTGTAACAAACCTGAACAGCCTCTTCATCTAGACCATAGTTTGCTGTCCTTGTAACTTTTTTTCTTTTTTCTTTATGCAATGAGTTTTGACCTTCTCCTGTTGAAATATCAACATAAGAGGACAAATCACCTCACCTTTCAGTTTTATTTTCTTTCATTAAATCTCTTCAGGATATGACTGCTAGAAATTATATTGATCTGAAGGTCGAAGTGGTGGTGAGCATCTCTCATCTTTTTAATGAAGTTAGCTCATTGCTGGCATTGTCTTTACCTGATTTTATTTTGTCATATATGAACAGACTGGGACTACAACTGACGAGTACTTGAAGCAATTGGATAAAGCACTTGCGGTAAATATTTCTTTTAGCTATCTTCTGCATGCTTTGTTCTGCATATTGCTGGATCTTTTTCAATTCTGATGTTCATATCTGCTGTATTTTATTTGACAACACTTACACATCTTTGCCTGATGACTTTACTCCAGATGCGTCCATTATGTCCATTATGTGTGTCTTTACAAGTTTCTCAGTTTTAACTTGAATATCATAACTATTGTTAAATCATATTTTTTGAAATACATTTAGTGCTTTTACTGTGTCTCTGCCTCTTCTTGTATTTATTGTTGTTATAATGTGAGATGCTTTTAACTCTGTTGCATTCTAACATGATTTCATCAGCATTTTTGCTAACTTGCTTCATCTTTTGCTTTGCATTTTTATCTCTATCACGTGTCCATCTTTCATTTTATTTACTTGTTATCTTTTATTAGGTTCATGTTATAAATACTGTATTAAAATGTTCTTATGCTATTACCACATTGTAGTTATTAGTTGCAAATTCCAGGTAGCGTGGAGTAATTTTGCCCCTGAGTTGATTATATACAATGCTGGCACTGATATCCTTGATGGAGATCCACTGGGTGGATTAAAGGTAAATTTATAATTGGATCCATTTGCTTAATTTTGTTCTATCTTTTTCTTTTCGCCAGTACATTTCCCTCTTCTATGAGAAGTAAAATGAGATCTTCATTAGACTTATGCTTTCTGTGAACCGATCATCTCTGATTTATCAACTTCTGGTAGAGAATCATCCTCCAGGTGATAGGCCTGGATGCTGCCTAGTATATCATAGAGAAAGAAGGAAGCTGGTTGAAGGAACACATACCTGTTTTATCTCAAATTGTGTGTTAACATGATCATGCTGATTCATAAAGATTTGGTAGTAATCTCCCAATGAACTCTGCTGAGCTTCACTTGCCTGCTTATAGTTTATTAACTGGATGGAGCTACATTGGTGATGATGCATCTTCAAATCATTAAAAGCATATTAAAACATTCATTTTTTCCACTAACCTCTGAAAGATAAGCCTTCATTTATAGTACATTCAGATCAATAATTAATTTTTTGAATAAAAAAGGACAGTAGGTAAGTAGTAATGAGGGTTTATAGATTATCATATAAAATTTAAGACAGATGTTGGTTTAAAAGTTTCTTGTAAGATTTTGGGACTGCAATTCTTGATGGGCATATTTGCAGAACCAAGAGCCATAAGTGCTTGCGGTGAATGGATGAAATGTCACATGAGGAAAAGAACGGTTAAGCAGTTTGAGATGGCTACGGCCAAGAGGGGTGCTTAGGATTGTTCATTTTCTTTTGTTTTTAAAATGCATCTTTTTATTGGATGTTACATCTTCGGATAATTTATATTTGTGAGTTTTCACTTATGGCTACTGGTCAGTTTTAATTTTCAGGTCAGTCCAGATGGGGTGGTCCAAAGAGATGAGAAGGTCTTCAGGTTTGCTCGTGAGAGAAACATCCCTATTGTCATGGTCACGTCAGGTTCGGTATCTTCAAACCTTTATAATATGCTTGATGAACTTCCTTTCCTAACATTTTTGTTGTTCTAGGTGGCTATATGAAAACCAGTGCCAGAGTCATAGCAAATTCCATAATAAACCTCTCAAAGAAAGGCTTGATAGATACAAGTGTCCGCAACGGAAGAAAATAAATGGCATTCGGCTTCTTTTCTGTCAATAAACAGTTCACTACAAAGGTCAGTTCTCTGAAGAGTTTCAAGGCATGAACTCTGTCCAAGTTACTTGTGCATTTTGTAACCCGAAGTGATCCTTAGGATATAAGTGAGGAAATAGGAGAAAAAAGTGAGTTTTATATAGGCATAATACTCGTAGGAGCATGCGTGAGTCTCGTGTCGTTCTTCTTCAAGTAGTTACCTTGCAGTTGTGTATAGATAGCTAAAACATAGTAGAAGGTTTCAATGTTTATAGGTTTGCATGGCTTGCGAGGCAGTACCTTAGGATATTTTCATGTGTCATCTTAAAAAGATTTCGAGACATTCATATATTTATATATCATGGTGTGTTTTAATTATTAGTATTTCAATACATATATGATTGCTAGATCCGATAAGAGTAGTTTATCATTTCAGATCTTTTGCGCTGCTGGAGAGCATCGACGTGAATGGATCGAGGGGTGGCTGAAAATCTCAAATTCTTATATATTTTGCTTTATATATATATTTTTTTTTCTATTGAAAATATGTTTTCGTCCCTTTAAATTTTATAAGTACATATCTCGTCAAAATTTTATAAATTTACTCCCATAACATAAAATTTTGTGTCCGCCATGAGTATCGACCACGCTTTTCGTATCTAGCTCCATGACCAAACTCACTCGAAGCTCTAGTTGCATCCAATCTTAAGCATAAAACCAATGCTCCTTCCGGTGGCTTTAACCATTGCACCCAGGTTGAACTTCTACAAATAAGGGTATGATATATCAAAAATCAATTATTATACTAAAATAATTATTTTAATTATTGTATCTTTAAAAATTATAGAATATTGTTAAATTATTATAAAACAGTTATAAGATGATAAATTAATAATTATTTTATAATAAATTAATAAAATGTAATAAATATTCCATTAAAAATTAATAAATTTAATAATAATTTTAAACATTTTTTAAATAAGTAACGACTAAAACATCTTTTAAACATAATTAATTCATATCTAATATACTTTATCTAAATAATGATACCAATTAGGCTTTTATTTATTAAATTTCTTACATTTATGGATGTGTCTTATTTTAGGCGTTTATCCTGAAAAAACACCTTTTCTATTTAATATTCCCGATCAAGTACCGTTCAGACTATATTTCTCAATCTATCACCCTTTGCTGTAAGGTGCGCCTCCTGCAGCACACTTAACGTTGATTTGGCGTCATGTGGGGTAAGGCGCGCCTTATGTTGACATTAGATACACGTGTGTATAGCGTGGCCCCTGAGGTGCTCCTTAGGCCACGTACGGTATAGCGCGGGACAGAGGTCGCGTCTTAACTATGAATCTGACACAATTATATTCAGCACGGTCCTGGGGCCGCGCCTTAGCTTTATATGATATAATTATGTAAGTCGCAGTGCAGGTACCGCGTCTTGTATAATTATAATAACTTTTCTCGGCAATAAATACCATTCCCCCCGAAACTCCCCACATCTCCTCTCAACAGAAAAAAATTAATACAACAATTCGGCAATCTTCTCATATTTGATTCAGAAGTTCGTTCGATTTTTATTTATAAGGTAATTTTGTTATAATTTTTTTATTATACTTATTGTTTATTATGATTATATGAACAAATATTATACTAATTGTTGTTCATTAATTTATGTGTTTGTAAAATTGGAAAGCGGGAGCATACGTCGAAATAGTTTTGTGGTGCATGTAATAATATAAAATTATATTATTTAAATTATTTAAGTTTATGTGTAAAAATTTTATTGTGTTATATTTTCGTTCATATATTATTTATTTAATCAGGTTTGTTTCAGTTGTTTTTTTGCAAATATAATATTGTCGCACTTTTAAACTTAAAGAATGGCGCGACTTTCAACTATTGTTTATTATGATGGTGAAATTCGAGAAGATGAAACCGACATTATTTTCGTATCAAATGAGCGTATTAAAATATCATTCAAGATAAACATAACTCTTGAGGAGCTGATAACGAAGATTTCGAGGAATATTTATGTTGGAAGTAGTAGAAGAATGTCGTCGTTGCAGTACAGATTTCCAACATCATTGTTGTCATTAACTTATACAACGTTCGAACTTTCGAACAATGATAAAGTTGAAATGATGGTTGAAGTTCAAAGTAATTATTCAAATGTCGATATTGAAATGTATGCAAATTTTGTTCAAGTGCGTGCTGTTCGGGGTCAATCATTAAGCTCCCACTATGGGCTAGTTAAACAAGTTGACAGCCCGACGACAGTAATGTGTAATGATTTTAATGCCATAATAGGGAGACATTTATCAACAACTTCTTACGATATGTACTGAGGTGGGTCGACGAACAATCCGTATGGCAACATCGCTTCCAGTTCAAGGGGAAGACATTCATCTTCAAATCCCTTTGACCTTAATATGGATATGCTATCGACGTAACAATTTGTGCAGTTTCCATTTGACATGATGGCTTCAAGCTCCAGCGGGAGGCATTCGATTGCGAGCTTTTTCGATCTCAATGTCGATATGTCTTCCAGTTTAAGGGGAAGGCGTGCAAGTAGTAGGTTATTCGACCTAAATGTGGAGAGCATGGAGGAACCATCATCTCCACCAGAAGAACCCCTTCATGAGCCTAGTGCGGATGGTGCTGAGACTGGACTATTCATTCACCCAGAATCATCGCAATTCAACTCCGATGATGATGATAATGTAGATGAAGTTCCAGTAAATGTGGCACAAACTGACCCTCCAGCACACACGTATGAAGCTGATTATGGTGCAATGTACGAGCCAGAATTTACGGATATGTCTCATCTCGGTGACTATGGATATTACTCATCAATAAAAAATGGTGAGTTATCTTTAGGCATGGAGTTTTCAAGCAAAGAATAAGCGATGATGGCTATAAAAAATTATAATATTCGTAATTCTGTTTAATCTAGAGTCGACCGCTCTACGATAGAAAAATATGTATGTCACTGTGCCCGATGCGGAAACGGATCCAATTGGATGGTTCGTGTATCGAAGAGGAAGGGGAAAAATAACATATAGGAACTAATAGTATACAACGGTCCTCACACATGTTTTGCTGGATGGGTCAACCAAGATCATCCCAACTTGGACTCTGAAATGATATGCCAAGACATCATGCCCATAGTAAAAGCAAGCTCTCATATAGTTATTGTTGTGTTGATTTCAGCTATACAATCGCAGTATGGGTATATTGTCTCCTACAAAAAACCTTGGTTGGCAAAACAAAATGCCATTGTCAAACTTCATGGCGAATGAGATGAATCTTACAACGAACTTCCAAGTTGGTTTAGGCTGGTGCGGAGGTTGAATCATGGGACAATTGTGGACTTCAAAACCTCCTATGCATACCATAATGATCGAGTTCTTCGCGATCGATGCCAATTCTAACGGGTTTTTTGGATTTACCCACAGTGCGTTAATGCTGTCAAATACTGCAAGCATGTGGTCCAGATCGACGAGACTTTCTTGTATGGAAAATACAAGCAAGTTTTATTATTGACAGTTGTCCAAGATGACAATTGCAACATTCTTCAAGTTGCTTTTGCTCTTATCGAAGGAGAAGATACAGATTCTTGGGTTTTTTTTCCTCCGAAATTTTTTGTGCACATGTTATCACGAGGGAAAACATCTGTGTCATTTCAGATCGCGGAGCTAGGATCAAAGCAGCAATGGAGTCTTTGGGTCCAATGTGGCAACCACCCTTTGTCAAACATAGGTATTGTCTCTGACACATTGATGCGAACTACCATGAAAGGTACAAGAAGAATGATGAGCGTCAATTAATTGTGCGCATAGGTAAGTGAAACTGATGTAGTTTGTTTTCTTTCGATCCTTTTAATTTTGCAAAGAAAGCAAGTTAGTAAGTTATACATTTGTTTATCAGGTTACGAACTACTTCCTCGAATGTTTGAATAAATGCTTCAAGATTTGTGGGCGAAGAACGAGGAAGGATACGATTACATCAGCCTCATCGATAAAGAAATGTGGATGAACGCGTATGATGGTGGATATCGATATCAACACATGACGACCAACTTGGCATAGAACATAAATTCAACCTTAAAGGGTGCACGTCACTTACCAGTAGCGGCTTTGGTAAAGACTATATATTTTCGTTTGGGGGCGCTTTTTGCGAATCTCGGGGACAAGCTCAAACCTGGATGCAAGACAATCATGTCTATCACCCTAGATTAATTGCAGATCTACAGAAAAAAATTTATAAATCAAATGGAATGTTTGTAACAAGCTTCTCTAGAAGACATGAAATGTTTCGTGTCACAGAGTTGCCGCGGCCTCTTCAAGGGATTGAAGATGTATCGTTAAGAGTAAATCTAAGGGACAGAACGTGCGACTGCGGGTTTTTTCAAGCTTTGAAGTATCCATGCTCTCATGTGATAGCAGCTTGCTTGTATACACGTCAAGACTATAACCATTTTGTGGATCCCGTATACCTACTATATGAAGTTTTTAAGGTATACGAATTTGAGTTCCCCCCATAGGTAATGACAAAGACTCTGATGAGGTTCAAGATTGGATTCCGATTGTACCAAATCTGAGTTTATTTAGTTAGTGTGGTCGTTCAAAATTCAATCGAATTCATTGCGATATGGATATTCGAGAAAGATCTAGACAAGACAGAAGATGTGTGCATTGTAGAAACCCATGACACACTAGAAAAACATGTCCACTTTTGTTGTCATCAAGTAACCATTGATGAGGAAATGATGTAGTTGTTTATCAAATAATAATTATTGTACCTTAATTTGCATTTACTTCAAGTTAATGTTATTCGATAACCGCTGATGAAGATTAAAAAAATGATACAATTATATGAGATTCGATGTTGGCGTTATATTAACGAATAATTGATATTAACGATACAATAAGTATTAAATGGTAAATGATAACCAAATTACAATAACTTATATTAAATGATACTAAACAAAATTAAGCAAAACAAATTAACAAAAAGTCCAACAAATTTTGTTGTTAAGATGTCGCAACCACATGCAGTGAATTTGGTTGCGCGATATGTCTGTCATCATCAATCCTCCTATCAGCTGCAGTATGCATGCCCGTGCATACATTTTAACTTCATCATCAGATGCGTCCTCGCTCAACTCCCGAAAATTGACATTTAACCAATTTAACGGTATCCGACCACCATTAAAATTTTCCGGGACACGTCCTAGATTTTCCCGGCACAAAGTAGTCCAGAAACCCTACACGATCCCTGATATCATATTTCCATCCACCGGAAGCCCCAGATGCATAGCAACATCCTCAAGTGTAATCGTGCACTCTCCGTACGGAAGATGGAATGTGTGGGTCTCTGGCCTCCATCGCTCTACTAAGGCAGAAAAAATGTATGGTTATATCTTACAGTGACCCTGATATCTACCTATGTAACCGAATCCAACGTCTACTAAATACGGCAAGACACAACTAGGTATCACTAACTTAAGATTCCTAATAAAAGGATCTAATACACGGTCATTCTCCTAAAATTAAATAATTACAAAAATTAATTCTTAATATAATAATCATGCATTAAATAAATCAACAAATTATTACTAATAATTTAAATTAAATTAAAACGTTAAAATGTTACCGTATTAGCAAAGTGTCGATATATATGATTTTCATCCAAGTGAAGTACACCGCCTTCCATTATATATCTGCAAAAAAAATTATATAGGTAAAATATTAAATAAATTAAATACTTAAATAAATCAAATACAAAATATTAAAAATATAATAAAATATACCTTAAACATAGAATATAAGAGTATTTGAGAGAAGTTGAGAGAAATTAAGAGAATTTGGTGCGATGAAAGTGATTGAGGATGAGGTATTTATAGGGAGGGATTAGGGTGTGAAGCGTCGGGGTAGGTGGATAATTAGACCTAAGGCGCGCCCCTGGCGCGCCTTACTGACGCGTGGCAAATTCACAGGTAAGACGCGACCTTTGTCCCGCGCTATACCCTACGAGGCCTAGGGCGTGTCCCAGGGGCCGCGTTATACACACGGATATCCCATGTCAGCATAAGACACGCCTCACGAGGCACACTTTACCTCACCTGACGTCAAATAAACGTTAAACATGTTATAAAGGGTGCGCTTTTCTGTAAAATATGTTAAATCAAAAAATATAATTTGAACGGTACCTGATAAAAAATATTAAATGAAATATGTGATTTTTTGAGATAAATGCTCTTATTTTATATGTCAGGTTTACATTAATTATCGAATTTATATTTTAAATTGACATATTTAATAACTTAAAATTCTGACCCTGTCAACTTATTCACACGTTCTACCTACCCTGCGCACAACACAAGCTTCACTGCCACTGTCCTTGCCAGTGCCAGAACATTAGTTAATTAATTTATCTAATCAGAGTGGTAATATCTAAATATCACAAGACACTTTCTACGACGTCGTTTAAAGTATCTTAAACGCTCCTTTAACAGAAGGTGAAAACAAGCATTAACTTCCACAAATGATCCAAAGTTTCCAATGTTACGGAACCGAATACGTGTCTTTTTTTGAATGGTTTTAAAATTGAGAAATTTGCCCCTTAACCAATCAAAAAGCGAAAGGAAAGAAGCTCAGGTAAACATTACCGTAGTTGATTTTATCTCTCCATCTCCTTCTCCCCGATAAAGCGCTCTGATCTTTTTACTTTATCGATCTTTCCCTCTGTGTGAAAAGAGCAACTCTTCTTATTATGATAATAATATTATACTTAATATTGTTGCAGAGAGTAAAACGGAAACCTAATTTCTAGGGTTTTCAAATTCCTTTTTCTTCTTTGATAAGTTTCGCCCAAAATATTACAGAGAATCATTGTTAAATTTGCTTTTGTTTGTTTCTTCATGGTGGTTTCAATTCCCGTTAGTTTTCGAATCGACGAATTTACCTTTAAAAACAAAATCTTAACCCTCCATTCTGATGACTTTCAGCAGAAGTGAATGGCTCGATATCATTCTCTGTTTCTCCATTTCTTTACCTTCCTCTTCTTCTTCTTCACCACCTTCGTTATGTCTCTTTCCTCTTCGAACCTTGAATCGGATTTTTCGATAACCGATTCGGATTCGGAGGTTCTTTTGCTCCATCAAGACTACTCTCCTCCAGCACCTCCTCCTCCGCCTCCTCACGCCCCGTCAGTCTCTTGTACTGACGATCTCGGCGGGTAGGTTCTCTGGATACTACGTGTAAGATTGTGGATGATTTGAAACTCACTCGTGATGTTTATATAGCGGGAAAGGGTAGTTTCTACATACTCCCCGGTGTTAGATTCCATTGTCCCATTTCAGGATGTTCAATAACCCTAAACATCAGCGGGAACTTTTCCCTAGCTGAAAATTCGTCTATAGTTACAGGTACTTTTGAGCTCGCGGCTTATAACGCTAGTTTTTTCAATGGCTCGGCCGTGAATACTACAGGATGGGCTGGGGACCCACCGGCACAGACGAGTGGGACACCTCTGGGAGTAGAAGGAGCGGGCGGAGGTCATGGTGGCCGAGGTGCGAGTTGCTTGGTAGAGGATGTGAAGCTGCCGGAGGATGTATGGGGTGGAGATGTTTATTCGTGGTCATCATTGCAGGAGCCTTCGAGTTATGGTAGCAAGGAGGTTCAACAAGTAAGGAAGTGGACTATGGAGGGGGAGGCGGTGGCCGGGTAAAACTGGTGATTAAAGAGTTATTGGAGGTGAATGGGAGCTTGTTGGCTGATGGTGGGAGTAAAGGAGGTGGTGGTTCAGGTGGTTCAATCCATATCATAGCTCATAAAATGTAATGCTTCTGTCTAGTTAGTGCTGCTTTGGTTTATTTAGTTTCCATAGTTGGATGATTATTTTGTGTTTGTTTGGTAAGTGGAAAGAATTTAGGGAACAATGAGAATAAATGATTACCAAGTCTCACAAAATGATACTTGAGTGGGTGTTTATGTAGCCCTGCTAACCATAATTTTGAGGGTAAACCATTGTTGATTCTAATAACATTTTTACTTGTTTGAAAACATTGATTTTTCCCTTTATATTAGGTATGTTCATATGCTTTATCTGGATGTGCTTTTACTTCTTTCATTTGAATTACATGAATATCTTTGATTTATAACCTTGGGTTGAATGTTATCACTTTACTTGGTTATATAGTTAAGGGTTTTAATGTTGTAGTATCTGTTGTTCTGAAGAGCAGGATTGGAGGTGGCAGGATAAGTGCTTGTGGAGGTAATGGTTTTGGTGGTGGGGGTGGTGGAAGAGTTGCAGTTGATGTTTTCAGCAAGCATGATGAACCAAAAATTTATGTGCATGGTAAGACACTTATTATTTTTGCCATTTTTCATTATGATGGATCACAGGAAAAGGCTCAGTATTTATTAAGAATAACAATTCTTTTCATATAATGTTTTTAATGCTAGTTGATTACTTTTTCAACTTGCTAAAAGAATGTGCAATATTCAGAAGAGTCACAACTAACGAGCAAAAGATTGGCTAGAATTTTTCAATGTGGTTCAAAACAGATTTTATGATTAGAGTATTTTGGAATATAGGGATGCCTTTTGATAGTTAAATTAATGGACTACTTTCATATGAAGGAATTATTTGCTCGATGACAAGCTTGGACAACAACTTATCTTTGAAGCTTTGTGATTTCATCATATTGTGTATTTTTTTGTTTTTGCTCCTACTTTGTCCATTTATTGCGATTGGCAACTGGTTGGTAATCACTTGATAATTATCTTTCAGGAGGAATTAGCCATGGCTGCCCTGAGAATGCTGGTGCTGCTGGAACCCTTTACGATGATGTGCCGCGAAGTCTTATAGTTAACAATTTTAATATGTCAACAGATACGGAAACACTTCTTCCAGAGTTTCCCTATCTGCCACTTTGGACTAATGTCTATATTAAAAAATGCGCCAGAGTCAGTGTTCCATTGCTTTGGAGTCGTGTTCAGGTTTGATAACTTTAAGTTTTTTATTATGAGATACTAGAAAATGTTGATATCTCCGAACACATGAATTTTACTGCGTTTTAGTTCTCATGTATTTGGATGTTTCTAACTTTTCTTATTTTTTTATTTCCCCATCTTTAGGCATCTGAGTTAATAGTTAGTTTAGTTTGCATATCTCTATTATTTTACTTTTTTTGGAGTTGCTGTGCATGTTATATGGTTATGTGTGTTATAGAGAAAATTCGTTTTGGCAAGAGGAATCTAATTCTAGTTTTTGTTCCTTATATAGGTGCAAGGACAGACAAGTCTTCTGTGTGGCGGGGTGCTGAGCTTTGGGCTAGCACATTATGCAACTTCACAGTTCGAATTATTAGCTGAAGAACTGTTAATGAGTGATTCTATAATCAAGGTGACAAATAATTCTCTTTTGAATTTGAGTGATGAAGTCTCTTATTCCTTTTTCTTTTTATCATTATGTGAAGCGATTTTCTCCATATTTGCTAATCAGTTGACCATTTATGCCTCATTTTTCTTCTTCCCTATTTTTAGGAATATGCTCTCATTACTTCATGATCTCCTTGTTCTATGCATATCAGGTGTATGGGGCTTTACGCATGACTGTGAAAATATTCTTAATGTGGAATTCTAAAATGCTTATAAATGGCGGTGAAGATTTAACTGTTGCAACTTCGTGGCTTGAGGCTAGTAATTTAGTCATTCTCAAGGTGTCTAACCGGTTGCAGCTTTGTTATTTCAATTGCATTTTCTCAGAATGTAATCATTCGTGACAATTCTATCCTTTCCTTTTTCATGTCCAGGAGTCATCAGTCATACATTCCAATGCAAACCTGGGAGTACATGGACAAGGTTTATTGAATTTATCTGGACCAGGGGATAAAATTCAAGCACAACGTCTGGTCCTATCTCTATTTTACAGCATTAATGTAAGTGATTATCCTATTGTGCCAATTGATTGATTCTTGGTTCAAAGTTTATGAATTTTGTTGGACTAAATTTTTTTGCTTTTATATGGTTAAAAGTAAATTTTCCGGGAACATTCAAATTAGGAGGCTAAGGTGTATGACCTCGTTTAACATTAATGGTTTACAGCTTTGGGTAATGAGGATTATTTTCTATTTCTCTAGTGGTAACAAGTTTAAGTTTTATTGCTTTCCTGAACTTGCATTTTCATTTGTGATCCAGCTGCTTGTCTTCAGTTGTTGTAAGGACAACGATTTCTTTGTAATTTCACTGTGATTTATAATGTTAAGAACAGTATACAATTTTTTATGGAAGCATCAATTTGAAGGGTGGACTGCTTTTCGTTTCTTTGACGGATAAACCAATGTAAATTTGATGTAATTTGTAGTTTTTTTCTTGATTTTCCTGCCTGCCATATTCATGTCCATGCTGGTAGATTAGCCTTCTTTAGCTATTATCAAATATTTTAATCATCATAAGAGTTAAATAGAGGTATGGCTCACATTCTATGCCATGTGTATGGTAAAAATACTTCCGAATGCTATTCATCAGTTTGATGAATATTTGCCGCAGGATTTATATACTGTAGGAATTGGTTCCGTATGGTTAATGAATTAACTATAATTGTTTTGCATGAAGGTTGGACCTGGATCTGTTTTACACGGTCCCCTAGAGGGTGCATCATCTTATGCTATGTCAGTTCTTATTCTTGTTGTATTTCCCTTGTATTGAAGATGTCTACCTTTTATAATATACCTGATTATTCACTTTTTTTTTTGGCAGTACACCAAAGCTTTACTGTGAGCACCAAGATTGCCCTATTGAACTATTTCATCCACCTGAAGATTGCAATGTGAATTCATCTCTGCCTTTTACTCTCCAGGTATGGTTGTGCAGTAATGAGCTAGGAAGTAAGCTTAATTTTGCTTATTTATCTGGTTCATTAGTTTGGTTTGTAGATATGCCGAGTTGAGGACATCACTGTTGAAGGTCTTATCAAGGGATCTGTTGTTCATTTCCATCGGGCAAGAACGATATCGGTGCAGTCTTCTGGAATAATCAGTGCTTCTGGGATGGGGATGTTTCTATATTCTGGTTTAGGTTCTATTTCAATTTTCTTCTCTTCTATATATGCACACGTTTGTGTACATGCAACCATGCATACCTACTCATACAAACATATCTATGCACAAATCATCTGTGTCGTAAAGACGGTCTTTTATGGCTTTTAATCATATCTATGCACACGTTTGTATGGCTTGCTTTTGTTCTTGTACAGGATGCATAGGTGGCGTTGGCAGAGGAAATTTTTTAGACAATGGTATTGGCAGTGGTGGTGGTCATGGTGGTAAAGGGGGCCTTGGTTGTTATAATGGTAGTTGTGTTGAGGGTGGTAATTCATATGGGAATTCTGAGTTGCCCTGTGAACTTGGTAGTGGAAGTGGAAATGAGAGCTCAGCTGATTCGACTGCAGGTGGTGGTGTCATAGGTAAGGATTTTTTTCATGGGCATATGTTTATGGCTCTTCAATTTAATTTCTGAAGATTCTAATCGGAAAGTCTTAGCAAAGGGTAGTTTGTGACTTACGGGGCTTGTTTCCTTTAAATATATATATGTCCGGGTGAGATTTTATTGATCGTGTTAGGCAGCTAGAACTTTAGTTTGATTGCAGTAGTTTACAATTTAAGTTGGAAATGTCGATAAGGTTTAATTAATTCCATTAAATGTGAAAAAGGGGGTCATGGAGCTATGTTTGAGGTGTTGTATTGTCTTAAATTCTTACTCTTTTGTTAGGAAGGATGGAGAAGGGAGAACTAGGACAAAGTTTTAATCTAATGGTTGAGCTACAGAATGTCTATCAGATTAAAAAAAATCTGTCCTTCCCTAGTTTGTTAGTATTATTGAATACTGCTTGTATTTACACTTGTTCCCTAGTTTTTCATTAGATGTTCTGTCTGAACAGTGATGGGTTCCATGGAGCATCCATTATCAAGTTTGTCTGTTGAGGGTGCTGTGAGGGCTGATGGAGAAAGTTTTGCAGAAACTGTCTGGAAACAACAGTATTCAGTTTCTAATGATTCAAGCAGAGCTCCTGGGGGTGGCTCTGGTGGTACCGTACTTCTGTTTCTACACACATTGACTCTTGGTGAATCTACTAATCTTTCAAGCGGAGGAGGATATGGTAGTCCCAAAGGGGGTGGTGGTGGAGGAGGTGGAAGGATTCATTTTCATTGGTCAGACATTCCCACTGGAAATGTGTACCAGCCTATTGCTAGAGTGAAGGGAAGCATCTATTCCAGGTTTGTTTCCAATGTATTTTCTTTTTCTGAATACTAGGTTGCCAGGCTACTGATGGTACTACACGTTTAATAATATTTCTAGGTCCATGATACATTGGCAATCAATACTCCAGCTGGTGTCTGTTAACCAAATGATTTTGTATGATAACTGCTAAAAAGCTTTTAAATGTAGAATTTGAACATTATCTATCACATAGCTTCCTCTCTTTTATTTTATTGGGTTGAGGCTATTAGTGAACTTTGAAATTAATCAATGTGTGCTCATTTTTTTTACTCAAAATTGTTGAGTCCCAAATATTATTCCATGGTGAATGTTTTATGGATATGTTAGAAATGCAATTATTTTATGTAGAATTTCTGTTATACTATAATTCATGGAGAAAATTGTATTATTTCATGAAATGGTTGGTTTTCTTTGCTTTTTGGTATCTGACAATTCTAAATTGAAGACTCGGAATTGCAATTACCATATTGTAAGATTTGCTTTTGGGGTTATATTAGGGTGGTAGGCTTAATGTGTTATGTTGTAATGCTTAAATCTCATCTTGGTGTCATGAATTAAATGGTGAATGGTGAAACATGTTAGTTTATTGAATATACTTGGCAGTTTGGTTTGCATTAATGATTAGTTGAACTTTACATTCTGTCATTGCCTTATAGTTTATACTCACGATTTATTTCTTCTCCTCGATGCTTGTTTATGGAGTTTATCCTCCGGATATCATAGTGATGTTTTTGTTATTTTTAAAGGGGAGGGTTAGGTAGAAATGAGAGTGGTTGTGGAGAAAATGGAACAGTGACTGGTAAAGCTTGTCCAAAGGGGCTGTACGGGACGTTTTGTGTGGTAAGTTGGCATTTTTGTTGCTTTCTGACAATTTTCAGATTCTTTTCGTTTAACAAGAATTTTGGTAGTTGGGGCTATACTTATATAAGAAGCACATGGATTTTTTTTAATAGGAATAGTAGGCCTCATTAAAAACCCCCTTCATGATTAATGGAACTTGAAAATAGTTCCTGAATCAGCGGAAGGAGGAAAAGAGTGCCCTAGGATTTCATTATCCTCAAATAATTACAAAGTAATACAAGGTCTAATCTCCCTCAAGAGATAGAAAACCAAAAAGAAACAATCTCTATCCAGTCCAATTATGTGGCTGAATTTACAGGAGCACTTTGTATGAGTGAGAGTTTTTAGGAAGTATATGTAATTTTAAAGTAATGATTGGAGAAGTCTATCATTTATCCCTTTGTACTAGTTTGTAAATCCTTCTCTTGAACCAATACAAATTGATATTACTTTCAGCCGTTAAAGTTTGAGTTTGTTACTATTTCTGCTTTTTCCCAGGCATGTCCTGTTGGTACTTACAAGAATGTTAGTGGATCTGATAGTTATCTCTGTTGTCCTTGTCCTGTTTGGGAGCTTCCCTCTCGTGCCATTTATACTGCTGTTCGAGGTACATTAAGTGTTGAATGGATTATGTCCTATATGTGGTTTAAATTGCCAAACAAATGGCATCCTGCTCTTGTACTGGAGTGTTTGGATTTTTTTGTCATGAAGTACTGGGGCGAGTTGAAGCTTTGAAAGGGCTGGCAGGGGCCTTGGCCCCACCTAAGTTGATGAAAACCCAATTAATAATAGCTTTAACAATTAAGAAAAAAATGTAAATTTCTAGTTTGGCCCTAAAACTTTTAAAATTTTGGCCACCTCTTTATAAATTTATTCATTAATATTATTAATTTGCTAACCATCAATTTTAAAAATTGTCTTCATTACGGCAAATTGATACACTAATACATTAAATTGGACTTATACTGCTTGTGATTTTGGCCATCTCTTTATAAATTTATACATTAATACATTAAATTGGATTTATACCGCTTGTGATATTTTTCCATTTTTAACATAAACTAATTTCAAAATTTGTCTTCATTACGGCAAATTGATATCCAAACGCCTCTCCTTTAATCTCAGGTGGTATTGCTGAAACTCCTTGTCCTTACAAATGCATTTCAGACAGATACATGCCACACTGTTATACAGCACTTGAAGAGTTAATTTACACATTTGGGGGACCTTGGTTATTTTGTTGTCTTCTTGTGGGTCTTCTCATCCTCTTACCAATAGTGCTAAGTGTTGCACGAATGAAATTTGTCGGAGTTGACGAATTGCCCGGCCCAGCTCCCACTCAGTATGGATCTCAAATAGATCATTCGTTCCCATTTCTGGAGTCATTGAATGAGGTAGTACACAAATTTTATGTGTGGTTCTTTTTATTATTTCATAGAATTCCTTGTCATCTATGCTTGATATTTATATTCTTTATGCTTTTTTTTTCGCTTGTTGGGCTATCATTCCCTTCTTTTTTTGTCTATTTCCCCTTGGTTGACTTCAATTGTGCCTTTTTGTTGCTTTCAGGTATTGGAAACGAACAGAGTTGAGGAGTCACAAAGTCATGTGCACAGAATGTATTTCATGGGTCTTAATACTTTCAGTGAACCTTGGCATCTGCCCCACACTCCTCCAGATGAAATAAAAGAGATTGTGCGAGTACATTGCTATATTTTATTTTGAATTGGTTCTCATAAATTGCTGTGTAATCTCCAATTGTTCCTAGTACTGGATTATGTTAATATTTTATCATTATTTTTTCACATTGATTTGATGTACTTGACCTGGCAGATACGAGGGTGCATACAACATGTTTGTGGACGAGATTAATGTAAGAGCTGCTTACCGGTGGTGGGAAGGTGCAATTTACACAATTCTTTCTATTCTTGCATATCCCCTTGCTTGGTCATGGCAGCAATGGCGCCGAAGAATGAGGTTGCAACAATTACGGGAGTTTGTGCGATCTTAGTATGACCATGCTTGCTTACGTTCTTGCCGTTCACGGGCTCTCTATGAGGGGCTTAAGGTTTCTATTTACTTCTGGTCTTGGTTTAATTTGTTTACAATAATGGGTTCATTTTACTTGATTTGCATCTCGTAGTTGATTTTTTGGGTCAACCTCAAATCTGTTTTGGTTCTATCTTTGCTGCATGCTTTTCTCATTTCATCTTTTTAAACCATGTACACATGTCTTAGGACTGAGACAGATGTCTTTTTGTTTGCTATCCTCTTTCTGGTTTGTTGAACATTTTTCTAATCATTGTGATGCATATCACCTAGAAAGCCAGAGTAGATATTATGTACCAGCCTTAAGTTCTTATATACTCTGGAGATACTCAAATTTTGTAATCAGTTTGTTTTATAACCAAAGGACCGATTAGATGGCTCCTTTAATACATGGTTAGATGGATGCTCTACTTTTCTGGATGTGAAAATGTTTGCACATCATTTAGTTGAGCCTGTGCTAATGTGCTATATCAGGGAAGATAGTTGCTTTGGGTAAAAAAAAAACTAAAAAGTACTGGACAAGCAGGTCTTACAGTGTGAACTTTTTGGGATTATGCCTTAATTATGTAGTTACTCGTTTAAAATAAACTTTATACATTTTTGCTGTCGAAGCAAAATTCTTGGATGCAGTTGCAAACATGAAATTCCGATATTTGTTCACTGTAGGTATCTGCAACTTCTGATTTAATGCTTGCTTATGTGGACGTCTTCCTTGGTGGAGATGAAAAGAGATCAGTCCTTCCTCCTCGGCTCCCTCAAAGGTTTCCTATGGCTATAATTTTTGGAGGTGACGGAAGTTATATGGCTCCATTTTCCCTTCAAAACGATAACATTCTTACTAGTCTTATGAGTCAGGTCAGTTCTAATATTTTAACCATGTAATTGGTGAAAGCATGGTTCATCTTTGAAGTTTCTGTTATAATGAATTCTTTTCATTGTTGTAACTCCTACAGTTAGTGCCCCCTACTACTTGGTATCGACTGGTGGCTGGTTTGAATGCACAATTACGCTTGGTTCGTCGTGGGCAGTTGAGACTAACATTTCGACCTGTCTTGCGATGGCTCGAAACCCATGCTAATCCTGCTTTGAGAATCTATGGTGTATGCATTTGTCTTGCCTGGTTTCAGGCTGCACCTAATGGTTACAACCAGTATGGACTTTTGGTGTCTTCTGTTGAAGAGGAAAGAGAACCTGTATCCTTGGAAAATAATGGGATCCGGACTGAGCTACTGTCAAGGTAATATGTGTGTGGCTGGATCAACATTATTTTTCTGAACTTGGATCAGTTCAATGTGGTTGGTACCACCAAAGACGCATTGGCTGGTATACTTTGAGCATGCTTTTGTTGAGCACCAGAACTATATACCTGCAAATAGGATGACCTGTGGGTGTAGTAGGCAGTAGCCCAAGAAACTAAAGTGAAGTAATTATGCCTGTACTTTTTTATGGAAATAAATTCAAATTGTTGAACATTTTAAAAATTGTGGGCATGCATATGATGGAATCATTTGGAATTTAACTTCGTTACTTTCATGTTTGTGGCAGTGTGAAGGCCACGGACATGCAAAATGAATCTGGTTATCAAAGAGAGGTTCTTTTAACCCAAGGTAACCAAAGCAGTGAAGGTTTTGCAAGGCGGAAGAGGATTTACGAAAGGCTTATAGATACTAACAACATACAAATGCTTGAAGAGAAGAGAGATTTATTTTTCCTTCTCTCTTTCATAGTCCACAATACTAGACCTGTCGGTCACCAGGTAGCTCATGAATTTAAGGGGTTATATTATAGTTTCTTGTAAATTATATACAGTTTTAAATCTTTCACTTAACACCTTGTTTATATTATTGCAGGATCTTGTTGGCTTGGTCATATCAATGATACTTTTAGGGGATTTTAGCTTAGTGTTGCTTACGCTCCTTCTGTTGTATTCAATTTCGTTGTTGGATGTCTTTCTGGCGTTGTTTATTTTACCTCTTGGCATTCTTCTTCCCTTTCCTGCTGGCATAAATGCTTTATTCAGTCATGGACCGAGGCATTCTGCAGGTCTTGCACGTGTATGCTTTGTGGAACATAACATCCTTGGTTAATGTGGTAAGTTTCTCTAGCGTTTGATATCTAATTCCCTCTGTAAACATACTTTTGTTCAGGTCACAGTTCCAATGACTGAATATTTGGTAATCATATCATCTTTCAACAGGTTGTTGCATTTCTTTGTGGGTATATTCACTATAAGAGTCGGTCGTCATCAAGTAAACGGAGCCCAAACCTTCAGCCATGGAATATTAACATGTAAGTTGATGTTCTTACTAAGTAAACTGTTTCATAATACCATATCCTTGCTTAACATGAGGCGCGGTTTCGGATGCAGAGATGAAAGTGAATTGTGGATTTTCCCAGCAGGACTGGTTTTATGCAAGCTTTTCCATTCACAACTCATAAATTGGCATGTTGCGAATCTAGAGATTCAAGACCGTTCATTGTATAGTAATGATTTTGACCTATTTTGGCAGTCATGAGACATCACCCTGTATGAAGAGATGCATACATACACGTTAACAAGGTTCTTTTGTTCCGTTATTTTTGATGTCCTATTTTGATTGTAATTTGAGAGTAACAAGTAGAAACAGAAATAAAGGAGAGAACAAAAAGAGATTATTAGGGTGAGAAGGGTCAGTATTCATTTATGTAAGTTGTCAAATTTTCCCCTTTAATTTTGGGAGTTCCAATGCTAATAACGAATTGGGTTGTTTTATATGTAATTTGGTGCGTTTTTATCTGATTATATTTTGTAATAACATGTAGGTATACATCTGAGGGAAAAAGAATAAATCAGAAATAGCTACTATTTCAATGTAAGTTTGAAAAACACTTCAAAATGGCTTTAAAATGGCAGGAATTACAGAGATAGAAGTTTATCTTAGGCCAACAGTGACAATTGGTTTATCTTATATCACTTCATTTGTATTCAAATGATGGTACTGGAGGAGCATCAAAGGCTCTCCAAAACTTCCGTCTTACTTTCATTATCTGCGCCTGATTCTGGCTTCTTTCCCTTCAGCAAAAAGTTACCCAAATCATGAAGATGATGATGACGATCCCTGCCTGGAACTGCCGATTGGTATGGCAAAGCCACTCACATGCGGTGCTGGCTTGACTGAACAATTTATTCAACGTGATCTTGGCACCTTCGATGAAAGCAAGTGGAACCCCACCAAACAATGCTGATCTCGAAGAAGCACCAAATACTTAATGCATTGGAAGAGCACTAGCTATAAACGAGCTCCGTGGATCTTTTTTTCTGTTGAACATAAACCATGGAGCAATCAAAGGTGCAAAATAGTCCACGCCAAATAGCGAAACTACCAACATGATGAGGGGTATTCCTCCGAGGAACCACTAGGGGAGTTGTCTGCAAAATTCACCAGTAAAAAGAAATTTTCTCAAAATTCCAGCATTCAATACAAACCAACAATAATGACTGATCAAGCAAAAGAATGTGTAATTGACCAGTCAATTTAAGCTAACATAAAGTAAAAAGGTTAAGAAAATGTAAGCAAACAACCTGCAGTCAGGCCACTGAATAGATCATATATGGCAAGTGAGGGTTCTTCATAGCTATCATAGACACTGAAACTCACTTTCCTTCCTATTGGGATCCCTTCCATATCGATTTTTACAAACCACTGAGTTCTGAGATATTTTGGTCCCCATTCATCTTCATTTTCGTTTGATGATTCAGGAACTGGTTTTGACAAGCTGTTGACTGCAAGATTAATACTAAATGACCGAATTGGAGGCCGTCCAACAACTGGGAAATATGCAATTCCGATCATTTTAAGGCAGTCTGACAGGATCAGATTAGAATAGAAAATTAAAAGGTTTCTTTTTTAGTTTCAAAAGTTAACACATGACAACCTTAATTTGAGATCAATGAGTTTTGGAATAATGAAGCCTTTGAATGCCGAGATACCTTTATTGTTTTTTGTTATTTCAGTTTTGTATTGAAAATCTCTCTTCCTTTCAAGAACTGTATTGTTATTGTTTCCATGGAACTCTCTTGAAGAACAAAGCCTCAACTCCAACTTCATGTCATCTGAAACTTCATGGTTAATTACAAGTCATTCTTTATTCATAGGATGTTTGGATATCTCTCTAGCTGTTGCAGAAAGAAACTATGTTTTGATTCTTTTAGTTCGCCAGAGGCAAAGGGTAGTGAAAATTATTACTCGATTAACATCGGGGGGGGGGGGGACTTGAAAGTGTGGGTCAGCATTATTAGCAAACAACCAAGGGTTTTGCATAGAGATGTGTAATTGTGGGGGTGGGGCCCTAATATCCCACTTATTCAGATATGACATCTTCAGTTTGGAGATATCCTTTTGGACTTTGGTTTTTGCTTTATCAATTTGCCGTCTCTTGGAAAGACATTAGCAGCAGCAGTAAACCAAATCTGTCTCGATTACAATTTCTACAGCTATTACTTCCTTTTGAGTAGTTGACTGATTTGGATGAGAATTTTCCATATAGGAAAAAAATGGAAAATTCATGTTTGAGCGAAGATTCTTCTCTACAATTCTAGTATTGAGCATTTCTAGTTTCTAATATTTAGCCGAAAAAGAAGAGAAGGAAAGGTGAAAGACAGTAACATAAAGTTGAATCAAATTCTTCAATGGTTCCTGCACAGGCATTCTCTATCATTTTCAATTTTGCATAAGTTGTTTTTTCATTTAACAGTTTAGGAACTCCCGTGGGATCCCTGATTTGACAATTGTTTCTCAGGTACAGAACTGGGATGTTGCTAGGCAGCAAGAAAGCGCATTGAAAGTTGCTGGTGTGACAGATATATCCAAAGACGAGTCTCGAATCCCTCAAACTTGCTCTCTCAAGGGTGGATATCAATGCTATCAGATTCTTCAAGAGCTGTTTCTTTCTGGGAAGCCTACTTACTCTATTATGCACTTATAGCCCCACTTTAGGTTGAACCGGCAAAGTTGTTAGAAGTGTTATATAACCATAAAAATACATTGTTTGTTAAACGAGAGCGATCCACACATCACAACATTTTCGAATGTCATTCCAACCTTGTATTCCTTCCATTGTTCCGAAAATAATCCTCCCAATTCTGTTTTTCACACGTTCTGTCCCAGGGGAGAGACCAATCAATCAACTACGGTGCGGTGCTTATACCTTAGAGATTGAAAGGAGGATCCAGGTGTGTTTTTAATCAGATACGCTCATCACTGCTCTGGGGTGAGCATTACTAACTTGCTCTTTTAAAAATCAAACCAATGGTGAAAAAACGTGAATTATGAGCATCGGATATGGCAATACTCATCTTCCTACTTTCTTTTGCTAAGAGAGGGTTCGATTGTCCAATTCTAGGCCGACCGATCAGATATTTGGACGCACGATTCTTACTTTAGATTATCATCCGATTACAATGTTGGACTTGTCCGGGTGGGTTGGGCTTAGTGATAAAAATGAGAATTTCAGGCTACTTTGTTCACCCGAGCTCTTCCTATATGCATGCACTACAGGCAGCATATATTCCTCAAATGTCCAGTACTTTAAAGGCGTACTGAAACACCTATTGTAACTATGTTCAGTTACCAAAGATGTGATGTATTTATATGCAGGTCCTAACAGAAAATTTGCCTTGTAGCCTTCTCGAGCAATGAATATCTTAAATCTCCACAATCTAGATAATCTAGGAAAGGGGAATGTGATTATATAAATCTCTGGTAAATGCCAAGTCAGATAAAGTTAGAGATAAGTGCATAAAATGCTAGAAAAAGCATGACGTGCTTACCCAATGAACAGACGGTTAAAAATTTCTACTAGTAATCAGCCTGAAAATATATCGCAAATATAAAGAGAAACACCATATGCAAAAAAAAATGGAGTCGAGTAGGCCTACCAGTAATAACCAAAATCATGCATCAAGTCAACCATTGAAAGGTCCTTACCAAATTAGGTATTAATTGTTCCTGGCAAATCCACTCAAGGGCCCTCTGCTAATGATACAGAACCACCTCATAGGCTCACATTTTGGAGCCTTGAATTCTGAAGTACAACATTGAGGTATAACAGTAGTAAACCATTAATTAGATTAAAAACTGCATGACCAGACTACCTTAGAAAACAAGTGCAAATTCACAATCGTTGGTTTCAGAAGCTAGTGGAGTGCAAAAAGTCGGTACATTGAAATATCACAACTTATATCAGTCAAATGCATATACACCTATACCATGCACTGAATTGAGACAAATGCATCAAATCGCTACTCGGGAGAAGAAAAAATGGAATGAAAACAAATATTGAAAACAATAGTAATTGTACCTTGTGTGCTCCAACCATCCACAAGATAATACAAATGGATCATGTGCTGCCAACCCTGGATTAGCTTTTAGGGAAATGAAAACATAAGTTTCAACCATAGAACAAGTTGATAATGATATCCCGTTACACACTGTTACTGCAAAATATACAAAATAAGTAACATTTTCTCTTCTTTAGGGTCAAATCAGGCATCCATGGAATGGGTGAAAGATCATAATGATCTTTTAGTCCAGAAAACAAGGCTAGACACTAGACATAGTACAGATTAAATGACTTGCCACTAAAGGGTCCAGCATAAATTGCCGTTGCATAATCCTCACACCAACAATAATTAAAACTTTAACCTGTGCACTTGCCTTCAACCAAGAAATTATGATTTCAAAACTATACAAATAATATCTGTTGTGCATCGAATGGGACAAAAGATCTAAAGTTAGCTCATTGAGATTTCGACCTAATTGAATGACAGTGCACAGGTTTTTTAATAGATGCTAGATGATGGTGCCAAAAAGTACAATTTTGCACACATCAACTCCCAAATGCTGTGATCAATCCATCTGACTAAAGATCTTAGTTCCCTAAAAGTGAAGCTGTAGATCTGTCCCTTGTTGTACAAATGCACAAGAAAACAAAATCAGTGGCATCTGAACAGAACCTTGCCAGTTCATGAAACTGTTCGACCATAACAAACTGATGCAATATAGAGATTCCTTGCCCATTTCTCCTGGAGAGAAAACAACATTATGTAAACATTTAAAACTTCTTTGGAAAGAAAGGATGACATAAGCTATTGATTGAAGTTGAATAAATACCTTTACATGAGTGCTAGGAAAAGCAGAAGTTCGAAGGGTCTCCTGAGTTTCATCTGTAGGTTTTCTTCTAGGAACACTAAGAACAAAAGCAGCTTGATCACAAGTTGCCGCAGTTGAAGTGATGCGGTAGCCACCATCCCACCTCCGATGAATACCTTCACTAGGATAGAGAAAATCTAACTCTACAACCTGCAAACATACCAAGGGCTTTGGTTTAGGCTGTAAGCTTTTCATTTCAAAAAAAAGGCAACAGTTGATGTTGAAATTAAAGAAAACCTGGTCAGAAAATGGAGCACCATGCGACATAACAATTGCCCATCTGCTTCCAGCAGTGGCCATGGCAGTCACATAAAAACCCTCTCTCCATTTTTTGTTGATCCATTTAAAGGGAAATGAATCACTGACTTTGTAGGATTGCTGCAAATACTGGGTCCCTGAATTCAATACAGGGTTAGGAATAAGTCAATCAAGATATAAAAATTGTAATTTCTTTTAAGATAACTTCAGGGATAGCTAAACTAACCCTTGGACATTACAACTAATGAACTCCCATTATTCGCTCCTGCAATAGCGCTGATGTAGTAATTCTTTTCCCATTGCTCCATAATCCATTCCTTCATAAAGTAAAATAAAGAAAGAAAAAAAAAGTACATTAATATTTGTGCTTGACCACAAATTATGAGCTATTTACAACAACACTGGACCCACATGAAAGTGCAAATTTCAAATTAGATGACAGCTAACTTGAAATATGTAATATAGCAGACATGCAAAAGACAAAGGCATCAAATTCAAAAGGAACACAATCAACCTTGTGAAGGAAGTATGGTGAGAGTTGATAAACTTGAGAAGTGAAGCCAGTGCCAGCATCCATGATAAGAGCCCATAAGTTCGAACAAGAAGCCACACTGCTAATAAATAACCCATCTTCATTACCTTTCTCAATATGTTGGGGAAGCCTCACATCTGCCACATTGTAATGATATCTACAATAGGAGATAGAAATTATCAACATCCATTCTTAGTCATGAACTTGAAAAGCTTGATGGTGATTTTAAGATACATACCTTTGTTTCATGGGCCTACGAGCATTGTACACACTAATCCATTGCGTTGCAGGCATTCCCATTCGAACCTTCTTCTTTGGCTGCTCATCCTCTTCCTCCTCCATGGTTAATCTCCCTCTCTTTTGTCCTACTTGATATATAAGCTTCAAGAAAAAAGAATATATAATGTTAAATTGAATTCCAAAGAAGAAAAATATAATCTGAACTCTCGATACGTTAAATAAGCTTGACACAAGAAGCAAAAAGCACCTTCTGAGCACCATCAGTATTTATTGGCCTAATATCTGGATTCGGACCAACAATCCCATCAAAAAGAGAGATATATTTTGCATAATTTGGCTCCTCATCAAATTTCAAATTCACCACGTACTCAACAAACTGTCTGAAAGGTAAAGGGCAAAAGCAACACAAAGTTTCTGGGGAAGTGGCCATCTTCTTCTTACAAACAAGGAAACCTTTGTTTTCACCCTAAAATAACACTTGCATCAGAAAGGTAATAGATAACGAATAAGAACATACCAAAATTTATATTACAGAAATGCAAACCTGATATCCTTGCCAGGGTAAACGACCACGGAGGAGAAAAATAAGTGTGTAGGCCAGAGACTCTAGATCATCTCTCCTGCTACCGGTTCTACCAAGATGAGCATGCACACTAGCATACCGTACAGTTCCCCTGCAGTATAGGAAAAACTAAAAACAGATAAGCATAACCTTACAAATAGAAAAAGGAAATGAAACCCCAAGCTTATAAGATAGATAAGCAAATCTAATTTCTGCACCACACACAGGAACAGAAAAGCATGCAAAGGTAGTGAATATCACCTAAAAACATCTGGACGTTGATCATATTCAACATGCTGACCACTTGAACTATCTCGCCACCTGGTTGCTGTCAAGTCAAAATAGAAAAAGAACTAATAAAAAAATTGTATGCATACAAAACATATTTTAAAATAAGAAATCTTCAGCTTACCTAATCCTAGGTCAACAAGAAAAAGTTTTTTCTTATCTGGAGTCCCGGGAGTACCAAGCAAGAAATTCTCAGGTTTCATGTCACCATGAACATACCTGCAAAGTATAGACACATCAGCATTACAGCAACAAATGCATTCCATGACAAAAATACACACTTATGTAGCAGCAAGAATCATAATCCTTTCCACCCAAAACCAATTATGAACAGTTGGACAGCCCAATCCTTTGATAGATCGCCAAATACCAACATTTTATCAATCCAAGCACATTAACTTTCTTAACAACACTTGTCCACCAAAAGGAAAGTAAATCATAGGTAAAATAGAAAGTATCACCCTCTGGAGTGCATCTTCTCTAAAATTGAGATGGCTTCAATGGCAATACATGCAACCATTTCAATGGACATCCTGAAATTGAAAATTTAGTGCTACCCTTAAATGGCTAATCTGAGGAAAAATTAAAAAAATCCAATATGTAACTTCACAAAGTACATACGTGTGCGAGTTATTATTCCAAACATCCCATAAGCTAGGTCCAAGCATATCCATAACCTGTTAAAAACATTCCAACCAACATATCAGAGTCAAACTCTAAAACCTGATACATATGTTTCACAAAACTTAGACTGCATTAAACCAAACACATACCATAACATAGTAGTCACCTTGCCGACCCTTATAATGAACTCGAGGCACACCATGGGTACCGCCAAGTACACTGCACAAAAAGCAATTTAAGCCACAATTAAAATCTTAAACACCACACGGCCTACTTTATGAGGCTATGAACAAATCTAAGAACCAATCATAAAATGAAATTATAGGAATCTTACTTGTAAACTTGCCACTCATACGGCGGCCCATAATTACATCCTTTGCTGCTTCTGTGTTCAAATTTTAAAGCTACCTACAATTCAAACATAACAAGTTTTGATTAATGAGGAATGAACTATTAGAGTATGAAACAGAATCGACTGTAAAAATAATCTGGAACCTCTAAAGCTCCTGGACCAGTGCCAATTCGCCGACCAACATATACTTGTCCAAAGCCTCCTTTCCCCAGTTTTCTTTCTAATCTATACATTGGGGAACCACCTACCTGAACCTGTTGCAACAAAAAAAAAAGAATAAGAATCCATTTTTCAGAGTTTCAGTCTAATATAATGACATTACAAATTGAAAAATATCAGTCCCAACTCCCAACATTATATGCTCTTTCTTCATAATGATACTTGTGTTCAATGAAGCCTAGTACTAAGACAAATTATATAAAGCCAAAACTTGTTTTAAAACGCCAATGTTAACCAAGTTTGTAGCGGCGAACAATACAATAGTCCAAAGAACACAAAACCAAAAACGCACAAGAAAGAGGGGAAAACTCAAATAATTAATAAATAAATATCCCTAATCAAAACTTTTTTCTCTCCCTTGTATTGATTCCTTGATAACAAAGGTAAAAAATACAACTTGAAGCAAAAATTAGAAGAAAAAATAGAATCATACCAAAATAAATTAAAATAATTTCAGAAACTAAAGAATACCTTCTCAGGAAGTGGAGCTGTGCTTCCTTCATCATCCGCAACAGGGGCCTTATCACGGCTACGACCGCCACTATCGTATTCATCCATCTTCTTTACGGCAACCTCTTATCCGAAAACCCTAAGCTGTTTAATATCCTCGTTTTCCTTTCTTGCAAACGGAAGCTTTTCAACACCAGCACAGCTCACGATGTTATTGTTTTTGTTATCTCTGTCCTTGAACTTGTTGTCATCAACGGCAGCAAGGAAAGCGTATTTATGTCTCCTATCCTGTACGGTTCTCCACGGACGTGTGCGAATAGCACACTCGTTGGTATCGAGTCGGGGGATACAATCAATCAGGTTTGGGTTAATGAATGCCCGATTTCTGCGAGCCTGGCTACGCAGCTCTAGCATCGTAAGTATTACATTCGTCCAAAGGTAGCATGGTGAAGATCCATGAACATTCTCGAATCATCGGCTAATATATTCGGTCTCTGGCATGAGAGATAGGGCTAAACCGCCAAAAACAAATAATAGAGGGAGAGATTTGGGAAATTTTATAAAGAGAGTGATGAAATTAGGGTAGCATGTTCTCTATTTTACAAAGCAATGCTCCATTGGTTCTTTTTTTTCTTTTCTATACGATTAGTTTTCCTAATCCGATGTTTGGAATTTATCAAATATAAATTACCGTGGATTTCGAACTTACTTTTTCATTTATAAAATATAATTATATGTAAATAAGTTATTATCTCATAACCAATTAATAAATTAAATATTAAAAAATAAAAAATTAAGTATCAAATTAAATTATAAATTTTATTTAGCATGTTGTCCAAAATAGTGCTCATATACAATTAAATTAATTGATAAATGTAAATTTAAGATAATAATATAATTTGTACTATACCTCATCACGATCATTTCTAAAAATTATCTCATTATTGTTTTTCTATCTATCCAACGTCATTATCTCCGGATCTTCATTCCTTTCATGTTTTTGGAGATCACTAAAGCCGTCGGAGCTTAGAAGATATATATAGTTTCTCAAGGTATCAAATCTGTTATCTGACAATCAAATTTATTTATCATGACAGCCTCCAAATAGTTATAATGATTTTAGGTCAGAAATTAATACCAAAGATTAATACATAAGTTATCATGTGAGACTCGGTTAAAGAGTATCTCCCTCTCATACTCTTTTTATATCTCAATGATTGTTCATTATCATTTTTAGTTTGTCTCTAAATTATTTCTTCTCTATCGAGCAACGTGATAAAATATGATTCTCTATTTAAATTAAACGTGATGAAATGTCAATAATAGTGTCAACTCAATTTTCTCATCGATAATTTTAAAATAAAACTTACTGTATATCTTTTGTATTAAATATTAAGTAAATTATAATTCATTTGTTATTTTCACAACTTTAATAAAAAAAAGTTATAGGATGGTTAATTGATGGAATGTATTTAAAAACTAAATTAATCGCTATATTAGAGTGGTTTCTTATTCTTTAATTAAATTTTATTGTTTAAACGGTAAACAAATAATTTTTAATCCAAATCTGTTTAATTTTTATTATTATGATTCTCCATTTAAAAACAAACAAACAAACATGATCCCCACATTTAACAAAGCAAAAAATAAAATATTCAAAATTTTTAATGTAATTACTCAAATTTAAATATTTTAATAAGGATAATATTTTCCTTTTATTAAGAACAATCAGTAGATTCATTTTTATCTTTTACTTAATTTATCTTAATAATGTAAAACCAAAACCAAAATTAAAATAATAACAATAATATAATAGGATGATGATGCCACGTTAGAAGAGCACAAATAAATACCGCTAATGATGAACACTATTAAATTAATTTATAAAAACGTTAAATTATAAAACATTAAAAATATAATTATAAACTAGTTAAAAATCTAAATGTAATTTAATTAAAATATAATATTTACAAAACATTAGTTTTTAGGGTAAACTATGTCATTTACCATCTAACTATTTACCTATTTTACTTTAACCACCGATTTTTCAATTTTATCAATCGGGTCACCTAACTATTTAAATCTTATCAATCAAGCCACATGCCGTTAAATATTAACGGAGGAGATGACGTGACAGCTAATAAAATTTGTATAATTATACATTTAGTCCTCATTAATTACACATTATATTAATTTGGTTCGAACTTTTATTTAATTCAATATATTTAATCTTTAATTCGACAGTGACACGTGTCACTGTGTGATTGGATGATTTTTAATCATTTTTATTTAATAAATTTTTATCCAATCAAAAGGTGTCACATGTAACCAGTTGAATAAATGGAAAATAAATTGAATCAATAACCGCTGGTGGGATGCAAGCCAAAAAACTTAGCACCCTAACCACTAAGCTGGACCATTAAATTTGTCTAGTATACAGAACATAATCAGTATAATTTATAGGTTTAAATATGCAAAAGGTACCCAACCAATGACCATTTTTTCAATTTAGTGCTTAACGTTTATTTTATTACAGTTTGGTAATGTTTTATTCCGTTACTCAAAATGGGTCAAGTCGTGATAGACTGTTAATTTTATTCATTAAGTGACATGTGTCACAATCTCGTAATTTTAAATTTTATTTTTTTAAATATTAAAAATATTATTATATTTATAAAAAAATCCTTATTTCTTTTAAATTACAAAAAAAAACACTCAAAATTCCTAAAATCCCCAAATATTAACACTAACCCACTGTCACCGCCCTTTCTGGCCACGACCACCACCGTTGACGTAGTCCTTGTCGTCATCCTAGTTATAAGTCATTGTAGTTGTCGTCGATTGGTCGTCGAATCGCTTGGGATTGCGATTTTTATCATAGGATTTGCGAGGTATAAAACGTCGGTTCATCGTCGATCGACTGTTAATTAATCACGATTTCATAGGGGTTTTGGTCGTCATGGGGTGAGGTCGGGTGGAGCTTCGTCGACGGAAAAAGGCGATAGTCGGTGTGGGTTTAGGGGTTGAAATGAAGGTTTTTCAAAGTTTTGAGGTTATTTTGAATTTTATGTGTTTTATTTTTTTAAAAAATATATAATTTTATTTTCTAATTTTATATACAAATTTTAAATTATCAAACTGAAAAAACGAGCATATGTTGGGCACCTTTTGTAAATTTGAGCCTAATTTATAATATAGGTAATGCTAATAATTGACCTTATAAGGACTCAAACATGAAATAATTGAATAGTATGAAAATATAAAATATATATAAACAAATATTATAATTTATTAATAAATGAATATGTTTTATTTATATTTTAAATCACATTTAATGCAAAAATCAAAATAAACGTGAATTTAATATGTTATAATTGAAATGTATCATGTTACATATTTTAAATTAATAAATGTATCATATCTTATATTTTAAAATATTATAACGTCGATCAAATTCTAATATTATTTAACAACTCTATATTAAAATAGACAATTCAATAAAATCAAGTTTCCCCTAAAATTTTCTTCAAATATATAATGAATAAATAATAAAATATAAAATTCTTTCTCTAACCGGGATATAAACAAGACAATGCATAAGTTAAAATGCTTACTACGATAAGCCTTCAACTATCAGGAAAATTCTAAGTCAACGAAGTTGTTCTTTATATTTCAATTGTAATATATTAAATTTATTTATATTTTTAATTTTTTATTAAAATGATTCAAAATATAAATAAAATACATTCAAATATTAATCAATTATATATATATATATATATATATATTATCGTATTATTTAATTATTCCATGTTGGAGTTCTTAGTAGGTCATTTTCCCCTTTTTTTATTGTCATATATATTATGTCATGATAGATTTATCAATTGAATGGTGCAATCCAGTGGTTGAGGCGTTTGCTTTCTCTTCTCACGTCATCATTGGTTATTAACTAAATTTATTTTATATTCATTCAATTGGTGACACCTGACACTATTTGATTTGATGAAAAATTTATTAAATTAAATAAAAAAATTAAGAAAAAACATCCAATCATATTGGGACACACGTCACCATCGGACTGATGATTAAATCTATTGAATTAATTAAAAGTTAGGACCAAATTAATAGAATATACAAATAACGAGGACTAAATATGTAATTATATAAATTTTATTAACTATCACATCATATCCTCGCATGTGACTTGATTGAAAAGTTTATATAGTTAGGTGAATCTATTGACAAAATTAAAAAATTGATGGTTAAAGTAAAATAGATAAATAATTAGGTGGTCAATAGTATATTTTACCCTAAAAACTAATGTTTCATAAATTTTACCCAATGCATAACATGTACTTGTTCGATTGTTTTGACATATCCAACTAAAATAAAGGGAAGAAGAGCTATAAATAATATCATTAAAAAACTATGAAAATTTGAGACTAATGTAAAAATTAAAATATAAAAATGATTAAATAGCACTGTTATGGACAAAAATTACATTATATATTATCACTTATATTTTTTTTGACGTATATATAGAGATTAAAAGAAAAAAACCAAAATTATAATGAAATTCATAAATTAAACACATAATTAGAATATTTTCTTACAATTAACCAATAAAAAAAATAATTAATTACTCGAGATCATAGAAGGACTATAAAAGGAAAATGTTAAAACTTATCTAAAAAAACTCGAAGAAAATATAGATACAAACAAATCTGATCGATTCGGCAAACAAACCACAATAGGAGATTAAACTACTAAAAGATCACAAATCAAAACCAAGCGTCGTAAAAAACTATTTATGAACGTAAATTGTATATCTAAGTCTAATCTAAAAGTCCAAAGCATGGATGATCAATATAATAATAAAAAACGTCATCATGATCAGTCGTGATGACATCAAATTTAACTCTAAAAAAATTAAAGAAAAGAAAAAATATCAAACAATCAATAAAAAATAAAAGCATACTAATAAATAAAAGAAAAACATATCATAAAGACATATAAAAACGTATGATAAAAATATAATTATTGAAAATTAATAAAAATTCAAAAAAAAGTAAAAATATAATATAAAAATAAAAATAAATAAGAAATATACGTAACCAACCACCAACATTAAAGATAATATAGAGAACAAAAAGTGGGTTTTAGGGCAAGCGGCGAGTAATGCTTTATCTGATACAAAAGCATATTAAGATAAACAAATCATGAATTATCACTTTTGTAATTAAAACATCATTATCAATATATATAAGGGAAACGTGATGAAAGAAGTTATTGTAAATTCTTTTGAGTTACTTGGAGTTCACGGCATTGCATGCGATGGGAAGACACGTGGCAAGATGTTGAACGATTTTTATGATAAAGGTGCCGCCTCACTGATTTTTATTACCAATCAAATACATTGGAACTTGAAAACGAATTACATTATTATTTTTAATAATTTTAGATATAAGTATATGTATTTTTTAAATTTTTTAAATTATTGTTATTAAATAGTTAAGAATTTTTAAAATAAATATTAATGATAATCACTTTAAATTAATCAAAAAAATTACATAAATATATATATTAAAGAAATTAAAATTAGTAATTTGATATAATCTCATTCAAATATTTCTTTAGAGTAATCTATTAAAAATATCTTATAACCAAAGGATTATTTAAATAATTTATCCATATTTTATGTGTTATGCAGAGGTCGAAGGTTATTAGCTTGGAAAAACCATTCAATAATTGTCTGCAATTTTGGTGATTTTATTTTGGGATAAAACTATTTAGGAAAAAAAAAGAAAAAAAGTATTATATATTTAATTAAAATTTATATATGATTATAATATTTATTCAGTTAAAAAATAGTTTTGTTTGGTTTTCATCAAATGATTTAATTTATTAATTAGAAAAATGAGAATTAACGTTGCATTTAAACTTTAAGATAAAACTGACATCGACGGCGGAAATATGTCCAAGTATGTAAAGTTGATGCTGCCACCTTACAAATGATGGATTCCTCCACCATTCAAGTTGCTTTCCGCCGCAGCTTCTTTTTTAGCGCCTTTTTCCATTTCATTCTCACGAAAGGACAAATGAAGCAAAATTCACAACCTAAATGGGAGGCCAAGATTCCGGCAAAGCTAACAGGAGCTTCTCCGGATCAAGTATGGGTAATTTACACTGATTTTTTCAACTTCCACAAATGGTTTCCGACTTTAGCTTCATGCTACGGCGTTCACGGCGCCAACGGCGAGCTCGGTTGCATCAGATTCTGCTCGGGTTTCTCGATCTCGTCCCGCGGTGGCGGCGGCTCCGAGAAGTGGTCGAAGGAGAGACTAATAGCCATCGATCATAGCAACCGTAGCTTAAGCTATGAGATAATGGAAAACAATATTGGGTTCAGTTCGTATGTTTCGACGGTGAAGATTGTTCCGGGGGACGTTGATGATGGAGATGGATGTGTGATCGAGTGGTCCTTCACCGTTGATCCCGTGGAGGGATGGCAATTAGATGACATGAAGAAACTGTACGAGAAGGGCCTAGAGGGATTGGCCAGGAGAATTGAAGATACTTATAACTTGTAAAAGTTCTATTTTAAGGTCTGGACTGTTTCGTTTACCACTTCACCTCTTCTATATAAACTAATACAATGTTCTTGTTTAACTCTCAATTTTTTTAACTTAAATTCATTGAACTCGACCTTACAGAAAAACAGTTTCCTTATTGTTCATTTCCAACACTGTGTAGCTGAACAAAAATCTCTGCCTCCTTTTGCCTGTCTTTGTGTCCCATTATTCATATTTTAACACGTGCTATTTTTGTTTATATTGGCAAAATCTCATTTACTAGTTTACTTCATCTTTCATTTTTAAACTCATTAGATACAATTCTCCACCCCGTTAATCGAAGATGAAGAGTTGTCAAATTTTCGGTTCGATCTGTGATGCATCCTCTACAATTGGAAGGAAAATTCTGATGAGCAAATTTTGATTAATTTAATATTTATATATGATTTTTTTTGGAATAAAGGTCAATCGGTGAATAAAAAATTGCAAGTTCTAAGAAAAATAAACCAGAAAACTGGGACAAATCAATAACAAAACTAAAGAAATGAAAAGGTGAAGACACCAAAATAAAACGTCTCCTAATTTTTCATGAGCTGAAGATTTGCAGATCAATAATATTGGGACTTGAGACGAACATTTGGAAAACAAGGGAAAAATATACAAGTGAAGATACACCAACCACCATATCCTCAGAACGGGCTAGGCTGTTTTCTTGGGCAATCCTGTTGGTAAAAAGCAACGTGCTAGAATGGGTGTTTTCTTACCTTGCAATATTCCTGTTGAATCTCGCAAGAAGACAAGTGCATACCCATTTCCTTTCTCTTAAACGTATTTATCCTTTGATTTTTTTTCCAGATTTGATCACTTGTTTTAATCTTTGTTATTTTGCTTCCAGCTATAGTGGTCCAGACCCTGAATCTGAGAATTTCTCGTCAAAAAATATTAGTGCTGGGGCACAGAAAAGGCACAAGAAATGAGTAGAGGATTTCTGTTCGTTCTACCTGCATCCCTTTCCAATAAGTTGCTCGATTTCTTCAAAATGTTTCCTCTCATTTTCCTCCATTGTCGTCGTCTCCTCTATCATCAAACCACCGTCTACCCTCATATCTTGCCAAATCCCTCTCTTTACACGTTCTCTCGAAATAATGGCAGGATGCTCAACAGAGGGTAACCATTTTTTGCCCTACTTTAATTTTTCTATATTTTATTTGTCCAATAATTTGATTTTTAAAAAATAAATAAATATTTTTTCTATTACGTGTCACTTTGTGATTTTCTCTCTCAAAATTATCACGTTAATCATCTGGACAGAAAAATGAATGAGAACTATTAAGAGTTAAAAGCAAAAAGAAAAAAATTGTTTATAAGTGAAAATTAACGGATGACTTACCTAATAGACTTATTTTTGAAGTTTGTCTAAAAATAAAAGATGAATTGATTATATCATAGGATCAAAATATGTTAAATTAAGATGTAATTATTAGATTTTAAAAGAATGAATATTTTTTCTTCCAAAAGTTATTAAGCTTATTTAAATTGGTGTTTAAAACTTATATTAATATTTAATATTTAATAATTGATATTTAATTTATTGCAATTAGATAACATATTTTATAGATCAATTATGATATGATTATTCTAATAATTTTTTATTTATAATATTAGAATCTAAATTCTTAATTTTATTTAAAAAAAAATTAGTATCTTATCCCATTGAATCAATTGATAATTAATTAATAATTTTTTTATAAAATTAATTATCTAAAATATTTAAAATTAAAACATATCAATTTTTTCTTATAAAAGAAAAGATTATGAGTTGATGAAAAAATTAAATTAAACTATAATAAATGAAAATTATTCTTTGATTCAAAAGTACTGATAAACTAAATAGTTGTCTAATAAATAAATTTATCATTTTTTATTGATCAGTATCTAACTTATTGATCAACTATTTTAGATCGTATTTTGCATAGATACATTATGAGAACGATTCTCTCAATTAAATTATTTTTTTCACAAACGTCAAGAATCAAATTTCTAAACTTACTTAAAATATATAGTATTTCATGCAACTAAAGTTGATAATAAATCTTATTAATAATACTTTAACTCAGGAACAAAGCTATGCTTCGCCTTGGGCCACTGCCCCCCACTTTTTTCATTAATGAAAAAATTATGGGTAAATTTAAAATCAAAACTCCTAATTTTAATTTATTTCGATTTTACCCATTAGTTTTATAATAATTATATTTTACCCCTTCATTATTTATGATTAATTATATTTTATCCCTTCATTATTTATGATTAATTATATTTTATCCTTCTAATCGTAGCTGTGTCCATGCTTTAACTCTCAAAGTCGAGAGATTCTTATGTAGATCTTGTCAGTTGTCACTTATGTGGTGAGCACGATGGTAACGTGCAAGTCGAGCAAATCTAAAATATCGTACACTTCAATACTAACCACATTAAAAAAAGATAAGGCTGATATGTTAATCTTACATATAATGCAACTTAATTTCCATATTAGCATATAAAACGTCCCTCCACTTGCGTACTACACCACCGCATCTTCATTTCTCTCTCAAATGGCTGATGAAACAAAATCGAGATGGGAAGGAAAGGTCACGGCGGAGCTAAAAGCCTCAACGGCAGATGAGATATGGCCGTTCATAGCTGAATTCTGCAACTTGGACAAGTTTTTCCCCACGGTTGATACGTGTTATCGAAAGGAAGGGACTCCTGGTCAGCCCGGTCTGGTCCGTTACTGTGAAGGCAAGAGCGGGTGGGTCAACGAGAAGCTTTTAACCATCGATCCGATCAATCACTCGCTAAGCTACGAGATCCTGGAAAATAACATGGGGTTCAAAAACTACGTCGCCACTTTCAAATTGTTGCCGGTGGAAGGCAATGGTTGCAAGATCGAGTGGTCATTTATTTCCGATCCGATCGAAGGGTTGAGATTGGAAGATTTGGTTTCTCTTATTGATGATACTCTGCAATTCATGGGAAAGAAAATGGAAGAGGCTGCACTTGGTCAAAGCTAGACGTTGATTTAGCTGTGTTTTTATCAGTTTATGTTTTGTTTATTGCTTCCAAATTAAACTTGTACCACTGGGTCTCGTCTGGTTTCCATGTGCCAAAACCTTGGATGTTGGATTATCTATTTTATTTATGAAATATTTTCTTAATAATAGTCATACGATAGTGTTGAATATAATAATATTTCATACAAAAAAGTGGGTTTAATCGTAAATGTAGTGATTTCATCTTTTCATATAAAACAATTATCATATTCACATATCAACATTTTTTTTTGGTTTTAATATGTAGTGGATTTGGACTGACGGTCTACATTAATCAATAAAAGAACTGAAATGTACTAGATTAAAGTACAAAGATGAGGCTGATTTGGTAATCCTGCATATAGTGCAGCTTCATTACTATATTATTTTTTAGTATATAAAACTGCTCGCTTTGCATGGTATGTCAATGCATCTCATTTTCTTCATCTCTCTCGCTCAATTATCAAATGGATGAAGAAACAGTTTCAAAATGAGAAGGCCATGGAATGCCCAATAATAATAATAAAAATACTATTTTATACAGGTCTCAATAAAAAAAGAAAACAGCATTGTATGTAAGATTTATTATCAGAAGACTCCTAAAAAGAAAAATGAACACACAGATAACCGAACACTAAATTTCATACAATACAAAAGTATATAATTATAAACACGTATCAACCAATCGCCAAATGCATCGATTGAAATAAAAGCAAAATGAACAAGCAATGATGCAAAGGAAAAAGAACAGGTTCTCCTGAATTCTAAAGAGTAGATAAGATTAGAGCTGAAGGAATCTCATATATTGACATAATTGAATCTTGTAATAATCAAATATTATGCACCAACCTTTCCTCATGGGCAAGCCCTTGGAAAATACGCTGCTTCTATGGTTTCTTTTTATCTCCCAACTTTGCATCTTGGTGAGAAGCAGCTGAATTTCATCACCAACATTCCCACTATACTACACAAGATTAGGGCCACAAATTTAGGCATTTGCAGCCAACCAGGCATGGCATGCTAAGCAATCCTTGTCAGGGCCTATCTCGGAAAATATATGGAATTACAATAACATTATTGCTGGAACTCACTGTTGCACAAGATGCAGCCTTCGTTGGTTTGCTATATACACCAAACCCAAGATTGTTAAAGTTTCTTGGGTAGATTGTATGTCTTTTTTAGGAACTTCGAAGCTGTCTCATCATTCCGGTAACATAACACGCGTAGAAGAGTGTTTAGCTCAGTAGGATTCCACTGCCCGGATGTTGGAGGTAGTGGAAACCTAGATTTTGCAGAAGAGCCGTATGTCTCCAAGTTCACGCATCTGAACCGCTCAATTAAGGTATCTGTATCGGTTCCAAAGAGGGGAAGTACTCCTCTTGCAGTAGCTGAAAACTTATCTATGAGGTCGGCAGGCAAACCATCTCCATTGGCCCAAAACAGATCTTTAAGGGCTTTGAAATCATCCTCTATAATTTGAGAATCCTGACGAGTGAAAGCACGAGAGGGGCCTCCAGCAAGTAAAACCAGCAAGAACCCATCACATGAAGCTTTCATGATATCAGTTATGATCCTAGTACGAACTCTTTCATGCACAATGTCAGAGATGATCAACAAGTTTCGCTCTAGTTCCTCTAATAGAGGGTCAATCCTAGAAGATGATGGCTCCCCGATATACAAACCATCCCATAAAACATGACTTAGGTCATGGAATACGATTTTGTAAGCTACTGCCTCAGATAATTGCTGAACCCCTTCCACACAAGCAGCTGGTGTTAGTTCAAATTTCTTATTCAAACCATTAGAAAAATCTTCCACATGAGCAGACTCACAGTTCCTCAAGTGGGTTATGATCCTCTTTTCTAGAACATCCATCTCAGATTTGATACGGTGCAATGTATTTATACGAACACACAGCTGTGGCACCCCAAATGAATTATCTCCATTCATTGTTGTAACCTGAGAATTTCTCTTCTTAGAGTTTTGTAATTTTTCTTTCTTCTTCCACACACCTTGGAACTTTGATCCTATCTCACATCTAGTCAATGCAGGCATTGTGGGGATATATGTAGTATGTGAACCTACATGTCAGATTAAAAGGTAAAATGTCAGAAACTCTAAAAACCTTAGCTTCCTTATTGAGATCATTTATTATATTTGCAAGCACATACCACAGCCAGATTTTGCCTTGATTACGTAATACTGAAGACATTTGTCAAGGCCAACCATCAAATCACGTAGCAATGCAGGATGTGTTGGTATTGGTAGCTGGAAAAATGCATCCAAAGTCTCATCAATGATTCTCAAAATTTCAACAGCAGAGGGGGCATATCCTTCTTGATTTGCTTGTGGACTCCAGACCTAGTGTCATGCAATGTGTTGTTTAGAAAAAATAATAATAAATAAAATCATATTTTAGCAAACCTGAACCAGCAATTCAGTAGATACTAGATAGCTACTCAATTGCATGGCCAAACAAATTTCAAAAGGAACTGAGATTTGAGTGATATGAATTTCAGATTAAAATTTTCATAAAAATGACAAGAATAGTAAGCGCATACCTCTTGTTGCAAATTCCGGTCAACCCATTCCTTAAGTCTGTCAACTCTTGTCTTGATCCACCCTTTAACAAGATTGCCTATAGCAGTTTCAGCCTCATAAGGAGGCATCTCGCGGATTATCGCCTTCCCACCATCATCACTGTCTACTGCATCCTCAACTGCAATCTGCACGAGATCCTTCTCCAGTTTATCTGCAGCTCTTAGTACTTGAACAGCATCGGGGGTCAACTCCGTAATGCCAGATATAAACTGTTTTATCTCATTTGCATAACAAGCATGGAGGGTGGCCACAGCTACACCTGCGGCCAGAGGATGCCAACCCTTCAATATTGGACTGAAAACCTGCTTCTCATGAGCAGCTAGCTCACCAACATCCTTAGCAAGGATTGCAAGGACAGGAAGAGGATTCAACTGGTTTCTGGAAGCTCTCCTGCTAGAGTCTGTTTTCTCCATTCTCTATATAACAATTAAAAACATACGCATAGTCATTAAACCAACTAAAAGGAGAACTAGGAGGAGAGAGAGTATTCAAACACATCTTACATTTATTACATTCCAAGTCTCATACATCTAAGAAATTTGTACATATGCATGACAATTCAGACACTATATATATAGCAAAAGAACTCATTTTTTCCTCATAGCATCAACAAAAGGGCCAATAGAAGATAATAAAGACTTGCCTGAGCAAAAGCAGTGCGCAATGAAGACCTTATGTAAGTGTCAATTCTACTTCGAGCTACATCAACTTCTCCTTTTCTCTTTCTGCGATACTCAGTGGATACATCCTCAACCAAAATCTTAGCCGCTGATATTCCTAAAGAAATGATTCCCTGCATGGTATAGATATTTCCACTATCAAAAGTGTCATGATAAGCAAGGAGTCGTTTCTCTGCCCAGCCCAGTATTGAAGTCAATGTAGAACTTAAAATCTTGGAGTAATCTGGATCTTTGGTTGCCTTGGAATCTTTTGCTACATCCACTAGCTGACTATCAGCAGCATATAGTAAGTCCATTTCGACTTGCCCAGTGGCAACAAAACGGTGAAACAGAGCCCATGCAAAGCAGAGGTTGTGGAGCATTTGGTTAATCCCAAGGATCACCCATGTCTTTTTTATATGCTCCATAAGCTCATCAACTTCCTCAATAATAGATGTCTCATCACTAATATCGAAGCATGTTTCCAAAAGGATTTCATAGAGTCTAAGATTCAGTGGAATACCATCAGCCCAGTGGCATGAATCAGAAAGAGATCCATCAGATCTGGAAGCAAGAGACATAACAGCAGTGCGAAGAACTTGCATCGACTCATTGTTCTTTCCCGTTTCTATTGACCTATCTAGGGCTGCATGGATGATTTGCCGTAGCCTTTGTGATGCTTTATTTGACTTATCAAGTGTCACTCGAGGATGTAATAGTAAACCAGCTTCAAGAACCTTGAGGTTTCTTCTCTGCCATTCAACATATTCTTGCTGATCAGTAAAATCTGATTGCTTAAGCTGCTGTAATAGCTCCAATGGAAGAACCACTGACTCGATCCGCCTTCCAACCTATCATTTCACCGTAGTCAATGCTAATGAACAAATAGCTGGTACGATAAATCAATTAAGCACCAATAAGATTATAAGTAAGAATCATAAAGTTCATCAAAGCCCTACTATTTCTCGTCTTAAATTAGATAAACTTAATGAGTTCCGCAAAACATTGGAGAATTTACATTATCACACCATCATTCGAGATTAAATTATAGAATCAAATTTGCTTGGAACGTAAATCACAACTATTTTTCAAAATCTTACCATTGGATTAGGATCCAATCGCATCTACTTTAATATTATTAAAAATAACTAAAATTGATTTGCTCACAATAAGTATTATTTAGATCTAACAAATCGTAATTGAAAACATTCGGATCAACCAAAATTCCATTTCCTTAAAAAATAACAATAAGTTAAATTGAGCTGACCAGGCCACCGCCGATTCTCAGAAGTGATCTTCTAACTCGCGAATCGATGGTCTCAGGTATCCGCATTTGAATCCTCATAAGCTCCCCTACGGTCATAGGCCGCATAGACTTACCCTGTCCCGAGCCTGGCCCGGGCCCCGGACTCTTCTTCGAGCCCGATGAAGAGCCCGGGGACTTCAATCCTAAAGCCTTCTTCATCTTACTAGCAGCCGCTGATGTAAGCGAGCGCTGCAACGCGGGCGAGTGGTTGTAGTTTTCACTAGGCGAGTTGAGACTCGGGGAATCGGAACTGAAGGAGGTGGAAGTGGATAGAGGTTTGGAGGAGGAGGTACGGCATACAGCGAGGAAGACATCGTAAGCAGTGAGCCTAAGGTCTGAATCAGTGAGTTGAGAGGCGAGTTGGCCGAATGGAGATTGGAGATCTGTCGAGGTGAGCTTGCTAGGCATTGGTTGAGGCTTAGTTTGCAGTGGCGGTGGCGTAGGCGCCGACTATCTCTTTGAGCGACCGAGTGAAAGATTCCTGAAGAGATGCGCCATTGAATCGACTCACTGAGAGCGACACGAACGAGTTACTGAGTTAGAACATTGGACTCTTTGAAAGAGTAAAAACCGGTGAGAGGAAGAAAAAGATGTAGCTGTTTGGCATTCGGATTTTTCAAATTATATTCTATCCTTTTAGGCTTGTTAAAGGTGAACAGATGTAAAATTGAAAAATAAAAACAAAATATCAAACTAAACCTAACAGAACAAATTGTAATTTTAGTCCCTCTATTATTTCAAACTTTGAGATTTTTCCTTTATATTTTAATTTAATAAAATATGGTCTTCCTGGTTTTATAATATTATTAGTTCAAATAATTAACATGGTTAACTATTAATTGTTAATACGATGCTGTGAACTTTTTAAAGCATCTTTAAACATTATTATGTTAACATGCCAACTTTGTGTTGAATTAAGTTATTTGATTGATTTTTTTTGAAAAAAAAATTGAAAAAAAAACTCCATTAAGAGTCCTCAACAAGAACAATTGACTATAGAATCTTGGAATATTTAGCAAAGGGATTAAAGTTAAGGGAGCAAATTTAGAATTTGACCAACTTAATTATGATATTTTCTTCCAAAAGCAATGGGCTTAATATATGCATTGATACATGAATTTGATCACTTACTCAATTGGGCATCTGATTTTTTAGATTATGAAAAAAATTAAAAAAAAAATTGTATATGATGTTAATATAGTATTTTACCAACTAATCATGGATGGACACGTAATTGATACCAACATTTTGACTAATTAATATTATATTAATAACTTAATTGATTGTTGAAATGTCAAGTGGATATGATATGAATTTGGTTTTCCTAAGAAAAAAATCATGTACCAATTTGATCTAAAAAGATCAGATATCAAATTGAGAAAGATTATCAAATTTAGACACCAATTTGTATATTAAACCTAATTAGGCGCGACAGTGGAGTGGGATTGCAGCTCATGACGCGCGACCGACCAATCTTTTTATGCAAGTGGGAAATGGGAAAGGAGTAAAATAGAAGGAAATATAAATTTAGGATAAATTATACCATTAGTCACTAATATTTAGATTATGTATTGATTGCCATTGAACTTTACGCTTCAATATAAATAATGAAAATTTTAGTTTAGGTTCAATTAGGTAATTAGGTCATTAAATTTGCAATGATGTAATGATATAGTAGGTTTGATGCTGGTGTAAAGGTTTTTTTTAAATCTTATTTTTCCTTTATCAAAATTAAGATTTATTTATTTATTTTTAAATGTTGGCAGAAATTTATCAGTTTTTTGTGATCACTTTATCACCAATGAACTAGTATTATCATCATTTATCACTTGTTGGTTTATATTTTTTAAAATCTCTTTAAAACTCGTGAAATTAAATTTAAAATTATTATTATGGGGTTTTGGGAAATTTTTCAAATTTCAAATATTTAGGTGTTTGTTCAAAAATTAGAATTGTTAGAAGTAGTCTTAAAAGAAAACAAACAACATATCTCAAAAATTAGTCTTATCGAACAATCATTGAGAGATATGAGCATTAGATCGACGAACTTTAAGATAAACTCTTTATTGATTTTGAATGAGTTTAATGAAAAATTAATCCAAAAAAGAAAGATAAGTGAAATGTATTTTTTGTATCAATATTGACATGAAAGACAACTAATAACAAACATCGGTTGATTAACAACGACAATAAGAGGAGTTGATAATTTTATGTAGAATAATAAAAAAAAAGGTTCCGTGATCATGCCATTAATAGTTTAATGATTGAGTGTCCTTATTGAAACGCTTTTTTTTAGAATGCCCTAATTGATCCTTCAATTAAAGCTCAATGCTTAAATTAAAGTATTTTAAAGTTTAATAGTAAAATTAATATAATCTAAAATTGAGGACTATTGGTATAGTTTATCCTAAACTTTATTGATGGTGGGGACAGGCAGAGCGGAGAGTTGTTTAAATTCTAGTTTATTTTATTTTGCGAATACAATTCAAAGCTGTGACTGATAGCGCCAGAAGATCTTTGAGGTTTTTCAATTATTATTAGTGACAGCCCAATTACACAAGATGCAATATTAATTTATACCTTCTGCTCTTCACCGGGTAAGGAGAAATTAAAAAGAGGTTACTTGCTCAACTAGAATTTATAAAATTATCGTGCGGGTTTGTTATTTGTCGTTTTCAAAAAAGTTTACATTTCTGCTAATTGAATTTTAAAATAAAAAATTATTATTTCAAAATTCTACATAAAAATAATATTATGTAGTCTTTATTTATATTCGTTAAATGTATCACATGTTAATATTGTATTCGTGTTTAAAAAATAATTAATAAGTATATTAAAAAATGTTTTTCATTTTTTATATTTCTTCATTGTTAAAAATCAGTATTAATGTTAATTTTAAATTAATCATCGGTTGTAATTTGCTTTTATTATTTTTCTTGTTCTCTCTTTTTTTCTATAGATTTCGTCATAACTTTTGACGTATTTTATTTATATATTTAGATTGTATATATATTTTTATTTTATTTAATTAAAATTTTAATAAAAATAGTGTAGGGTCTTATTAACTCTTATTACACCTTTTTAGTCTACTCTTATAGTGTGGCTTATCTTTTCTTAGGATTAGATTTGAAATCATCTATCTTTGTTAATGCTTATTTATTTTATTGACCTATCATTATTTTAGACTCTTGATCTGATTCTCTTTTATTGATAAAGGCTCACAATCATCAAAGGCAAGTGATGTGTGAGTTGTGATAAAATCATATTATTAATATATCATTTTATTATATTTATTTTTATATTAATATTAATGGTGTCGTCTCTCTTGTTAATGTTTATATTAATGGTGTTTGCTTGTGTGTAGCATTTTTCTGAACTTTTTGATTAATTTTTAATTTTCTTTAATGATTAATTTGTACACTTTGATGATTTTATAAAAAACAATACAAGTCAATGTACTCTAGTCTCTTCTTATAATTTTTTATTTTCAATAAAACTATTTGGCCACTATTAATTAAAAAAATCTATTAAAAAGTAAATTAGACTATTATAGAGTAATAGCAAAATATTAATTATCAGATAATTTATAATTATATAAATATTATTTTTTTAAATATATTTAATAGACAAACTATAATTATATAGTGGATGGTACCAAAGACTAACCATCACTAACGATTTGGAACGGTAATAACCATTGTATTAATAGTCTTGAACGGTAAAGCCAAAACTGAAAATGAATACAGCGCGCGCACATGCACAAAAAGCCAAAGTGAATGGCACATAAGAAATTAAGTTTAAGTTTGTAATCTTGGACGGTACTAACCGTCACTACGATTTAGAACGTGGATTTTTCGACATTTACGCCGGAGTAAGATTTTTATTACAAAATGAATTTTGGAATGATTAATATAATTATTATCCTAACGTAAAAAATAGAGTTAACTGCATCACACACCTTTAATTATGACCCTCATTCTAAATTGGTCTCTAAATGTTTAAACATTTTAATTTCATCCCCTAATTATGACTATCATTCTGGATTAGTCCTCAAACTTTTGAACATTTTAGATTAGTCCTCAAACTTTTGAACATTTTAGATTAGTCCTTAAACTTTTGAACATTTCATTTTTATCCTCAAACTATAATTTTGAACAATGGCTAATTATTAATAGTAAAAAATATAAATCGAACGAGTCCTAACTCAGTTCGACATTATTTGCTGTTCTAATATCTTAGAAGCTTACCTCGGTTTCATTTGGAAAACTCTATTGTACCAAACTGAGTGAAGAATTATATTAAATATGTCGTACTTCTCAGGCTTTGCGATGCCAAAGAAAATGTTTCTATACCTTTTTTACACTCATCTGCATCTGCAGATACTGTTCTTCAGGGATCGATAAGAGGATCTTCTTCATGTTCGGAATATCCTTTTCTAAAATGAATACGGCAAATGATTCCCAGTTCAAAACCTCGAAAAACGGAGGCACGAAGTTGTCGGATATGATCACCGGAACACATTCATAGAAAATGGCCTCCACCACCCTTGGACTATTAACTTCGTATCCTCTTAGGCAAAGGCAGTACTTGCATCTCTTCAGGTGCTGAACGTAGTTCATTTTCCCCTTAACATTAGGCATTTTGCCAAAGTTTTCATGTTGGGATCTTTGTTTCCCCACTGTTCTAACAGAATTGGCTTTAGATAACCATGCATATTTTCTGCAAAGAAAGCCAGGATTGGTCTCTTAGATGGAGGGTTGCCACCGAGGTCTTCAAGAGGTTTCTGCGGATTCCGGACATAAGTCTCGGGAAGAGAGACATCCTTGCCAAAAATATAACCTTCTTTAACATCGGCATTGCAGAGGGATCTTATGCAATTGGCCATGGGTTCCCTTGTTTCAGATGGTGCCTGAGAGTTCATTAGAAGATAGTTCCAGTAAAAAAAAAATAGAACTGAGAATCATTGCATCAATGTATGAAAAATGTCAAACCATGCAGCCATTGACATGCAGGCTTACAAACAAACGGATACACAGGCCTGTGTGTCTATACAGAAGTCGAGTTCATTAGAAGAACTTGTTTGTAACATCCGTGTCTCCAATATATCCTGCCATGACTATGGAGATATGATATTCCAACGATTCTCCAAATATATAGAAATCTTGGGTGGGGGGGGGGGGGAAGAACACATACTCATGTCTAACGCTCACAGCCAACTCCAAATAATATAGGTTTCAAACTCCATGTATATTAAGATATTTCAAATACTAGTGATATGTATATTAGTTGGACCATTTTTCCAAACACTCTGAAAAATGTAATGGCCAAAACCAAAAAAGCATGAAAAGCATTACCCAGTCATGGCAAGCAACCATAAAACGATCAGCTCCTTCAGTTCTATTCCAGAAAGGGTATTTTGCTGCAATCTTGTCCACGTAGTTCTTCAAATACTGTATAAGGTTCTTAGGACTTTCAGGCTCATAATCGTCTAAGGTTTTGTTTAACATTCTAGAACTAGAAGGGAAGTCGGCATCTCTTGGGTTTTTGGTGACAAATTTTGCTGCAATCGTGCCCACATAGTTCTTCAAATTCTTTTTAAGGTTCTTAAGACGGTGATAATTGTATAAGGTTTTCTTTAACATTCTAGAACTAAAAGGCAAGTAAAACAGGTGGGCTTCTCCTGGGTTTTCAGTGTCAAATTTTTTATTAGTTTTCAGTTGCTTCATGAACCATCCTTCAGAGCCATAAATATTCCCGAGAACCGGCATATGAAATATGAGTTTTTTTCCCTCCTTGTAGACATATACTTTAACTGTGCTTTCCATCAATTCATAGCTCCTGAAAATGATAATGTAAATTGTTTATACCATATGCACTTGCATACTAGTAACTGGTTTTGTTCACCGCATACTTACCAGTCTCAACTCAACCAGCAATCTGTTTTTTCTAGTAATACATTTAGTGCAGTGCTAAAATATGAAAGAGAAAAATGGGAGTCGTAATCTACCTTTTGAACATAGAAACATTCAGATAAAGAGGTTCTAAAATTGGGGATCATTGTTATAATGGGTTCATTCTCGATCTGCAATCTTGCTTCTAGTAGAACTTTATCAGCTCTTGAAGACCATCTTGGTGTCTACAAACAAACGGAGATTAAAAAAAAAACAGTGAAATATAGAACTTAATTGTCCCTTTGTAATAATGGAAATCTGAATGAATGAGCATACCATGGATTCATATGAAACAAATTGTTCATATCAGCTATTGTAGTTAGTGCTGGTGGCATCTCAGGCTTTTTCTTCGTCATGGGAGCTTTGGGGACAGAAGAATCATCACCAGATTTGGTGAAATTGTTCTGCATCTCTTTGGATTTCTCATTCTTGTCTCAACTTGGTGTCACATGTTGCCCCACTGAAGATATGCTGGAATTGGAAGACTGAATAGGAGTACTGACATCTGTCTCAACATCTTTTTCTAAGGTAGTGTTAGTTGCGCTGTAGAATTTTCCAATCCAATTAATAATAAGATGAACAAAATATTTGTTAAGAGGCAAGGTAGGCATGGACGGTTACCGTTATGTTAGACTTAGAGGGTGTGTAATTCACGACCCGGAAACGAAATGTGAAGGATTATAGGCGGCGAATGTTCCCCAGTCTTCGTCTGCCAACAATGATGCCGACTTCTCAATTATGCATCAATGATTATTACTATTAAAAAGCACCAAATATTATTTTGATTGGATTTTTGGTTTTTTATTTTGATTTCCTCGTATTTTTGTTCTTACATTACGCATGACTGGGCTTCACCTTATAATTATAACATTTTGTATGGACGAATATTGTCCAGAAAATGTACATGTGACGAATTTATTAAGTAATTTTGATAATTAAAGATAATATATTTAAAAAAAATTAGATTTAAATGATTGCGTTGGTAAGATATTTATGTATTGCCAATAATTAAAAAAATTAAATAGATATTACATTCTAATTAACCTAAGCTATTAACAAAAAGGTTCATATGTAACATGTTTCATGTTTTATTAATTTATTTATATACCATTAGATATGATTGAAAATAAAAAGTATTAATCAAAATTTGAATTCAAATATGTGTGACATGTTTTGTTATTTTTTTAAAAAATTAATATTTAAAATATTAAAATATTTTTTTTAAAAAATAATCAACCGTCATTTTTTTAAAATCATTACATTTTCAAACTCGATAAAAAAGAATCAATTAAGTTTCTTTATCACGTCATTATTTATCATAGACTATCACGTCAGCACCCGATTCAGTTGGTCAAATGGGTCATATTGATTTTTTTCCTCTCAATTTAAAAATCACATTAAATATAACATAAACTCAAAAGTCATATTAATTCTTTTAGAAAAGTTTAAGGATCTCATATACTGTTAAGCCAAATACTTTTTAATTATATAACCACTTACATACTTTTTGGTTGTCTTACCTTAAGTCTTAATTTTCTCAGTTGGTTGGTACGATATGAATGTATGTGTTTAAACAATATGTTAATTCTTTTTTATTGTCATCTCCGTTCTGAAAAAAATGTTAATTGAAACAATAAAATAATAATTATATTAAACATTATAAAAGTTACAAATTTATTTATGAAGTTTAAAAATATTTTAATTTACAATAACAAAGTGATGCTATAAGTGAAAGGGGTGATTATATTATAAGAAAAAGGAAAAGTAAAACATAAACGTTTTGATATTAATTTTGTTAGAAAAGATGATTGATAATTGTATGTTAATGACGATTGAAAAAAATGTGATGCCAAAAAGTGATTTGTTTAAGAGTTTAGTGGTAAAATCGGTACACTTTTAAAGTTTAGTATATAAAATGACATCATTTTGATCATCAATAGTCACACCAAAATGACATAATTTTGTTTATATCACCATTCCATTTGAATTTTAATAGTCTAATGGTATAATCGAAGTCAAAACCAAAGTTTAATGTTATAATTGGAGTAATTGAAAATTTAATGGTAAAAACGATATACCATGATAACTGATGTAGTTTGTCTTAAAATAAATATTCAAACTATATTGTTTTTTAGCTATTTTTTTAATCAAAGTCGATGTTCAATATTTTTATTCTCATCTCTAGATTATTTTTTATTGATGAGTTTTTAAGTCATACAGTTTTTTTATTTGTATTGTTATTACAAACGAAATCGAAGTATTTAACTTATAAATATATTATTTTTCACAAATATAAGTGTCTAACATTTATGATTATTAATTTTCATAAAACAATAAGAAATATAAATCAACCTTGATGTACCAAAAATATATAAATTTTTAAAAAATTGAAGTATTTGTAATTTAAGATTTTCCTATTTCTCAAAAATGAAAAAAAAATTATAATTTTATTTTCTTTCTATTTGTTTCTATTGAAAAATTGAAAGGATAAAAAAATGAAAATGATCGAAAATCTTTTTTTTTTGATTAATTTAAATTTGATTCTAAAATAATATTTATTTTAAGTATTTTTAACCATTTGCTTAATTATTCTTGTAGTTGTTGATACTAAAACCCGTAATATTTAGAAACAACAAAAAAAATTTAACTACTAAAGTAAGTTAGTTTGTGCGTTTGAAAATCACTTTACATGAATTTGTTATACATATATATTTTAAAATAAAACTTAAAATTGTTACGCAATTCTTTAATTAACAGAAAAATTTAAACAACAAAAAAAGAAACTAAATAATTTGTACATTCATTTTTTTATAATAAATCCTAATAAAAAGCTATATTTTTAAACCCTAACTCTAAATCCTTTTCCACAAATAACAAATTTTCTCTCGCAATTAGGGTGGGAATAGGCCAGGCCGGCCTACAGGGGCCTACGACCTGGCCTACATAAAGTCTAGCCTGGCCTGGCCTATTTAATAAAAAGGTTAGGTTCAGGCTTTTTTAAAAGCCTATTAAATTAAATAGACCAGACTTAGGCTTATTAAAGAGCCTTATAAGCTTGATAGGCCGGCCTATATATATGTATATATATACTTGTCACAACCAATGTTTTTAAAACCGGACCGGACATTGAACCGGTGAAGGTACTGGTTCACTGGTTCAACCGGGTTCAACCGCGGTTGAACCAGAATTTATATAATTTTTTTTTATTTTACATAATATTCAAAGCAATATTAATATATATGTAACATTTTTTTTAAGTTTACAATATTAAAAGGTATAAAAATATCACAAGTCATAACATATATAAATTAAAAACCATAAAATCAAGTGAAACAAAATAATTCAAATCAACTACAACATAATATTTAAGGTAAAACATATTAAATAATAAATATAATTATATAACTATAATCAAAAAAATAAAATTGGGGCTTAAAAAAATCATAACAAATGATGTCATTTGGTTTAATTTTTTTTAAAAAAAACAATCTCACATGGCTAAGAAACATAGAATAGCATCCAAAAGTTTAAAGAGAAAAAATATGAGAACAAAACAATCTCACATGGCTAAGAAACATAGAAGAACATTCCAACTTACTTCTATAAATAATAGAGGTAATTTGACATTTAAAATCATGGAGCCTTTTGGTGAGCACATAGCGAACTATTCTTTCGCTTCAATTGAGCTCAAATTTTAGGCTTCAATCGAACTTCTAATTTTTTTTTGAGTTCGAGCCTTTTTGAGTTCAAGTTTTAATATTATATTTCGAGTTCGAGTTGAACTTGATAATTTTTAGCTCGTGAGTTTTTGAGTCGAGTTGAGCTTACTTTTAAAGTTTTAGAGTTTGAGTCGAGCTCAGCAATACTCGAATTTGACTTGTCTCGTTGAACAAATGACGTCGTTTGGTTTAATTTTTTTTAAAAGAAAAAAAATGAACCGGCGGTTCAAACCGAATTTGTCGGTTTTCAACCGGTTCACCCCGGTTTTCAGCCGGTTCATTGCTAGTCCAGTTTTGTGAAGTAACCGGACCGAACATGCCACCGATTCACGGTTCAACCGGTTGAACCGGCCGATCCGGTTTTGATAACCATGGTCATAACAGTGTCTACTTTGTAAAATGCACCTAAGTTAGAGTGACTTAATAAGGACTTTACTCTAAAACTATTGACTAAACTGGAAATATTTAGCTAAACTATAGGGTCTATAAAGTAATTAACCCTAAATCTAATATATAACCATAAAACTAAACTACCCCTCTCTCCCGAGTTTCTTTCTCTCTTCAATCTCTCCCCCTCCAATTATCTCTCACGAGCAGGCCCTCCCACCATTGCTTCATTTGTTTTTTTAGTTATATATCCATTACAAACAAAGAGAAATAACAACAAAAGTGGAACATGGACACAGTATGGGCGACAGTAGCATTTGATGGTGTGTTAGTGCAGGAGTCGGGAACAGTAAGGTATGGTGCTGACCTTGGGTACTATACAGATAGGTATGGGGGATAAAAACTGGTATTTACAATACTTGTATTATTTTTTTGGGTACCAATATATATATGTGTCCAACTAAATTAATGTTAGATTAAAAATTAAACCAAATTATATATTAATGGCTTGTTTAACCTATTATAGGAGGTGCGTTTTTTTGTAAAAACAACTATCAAAAAAATATTAAAAGTTTAATGTAAAACATACTTTTAAAAAGGTTATCAGACCAGGTTAAACTTTTAAAAAAAAGTCATACTAAGCAAAATAAAAATAAAAACATATGATAAGCTACAAACCAGACTTGCATAAAATATTCAACCAGGCCACATTCAGGCCTTTTAAAGCCTCGCCTGGCCTATTTCCACCCCTACTCGCAGTTGGACCCAATTAATTAAAGGAAATTTCGAGATAAACGAGCTTTGCTTATTGAGCGTGAGGGAGAGCAATGGAGGTCGATAGAGAAGACGGACGCTCGCAGAACCAGTTGAGACCTCTCGCATGCTCTCGCAACAATCTCCATCGTGCTCATGGCTCTGCCAGTTGGTCTCAAGGTACTTAATTTAGGGGGGAAGGGGGGAAGAGAAACTGTTGAGGAATCGCGGTATGTTGATTATAAATCTACTTATTTATTCATTTTTTTAATTTAGGAGATACGAAAGTACTCGCTGCTGTTTATGGGCCGAAAGCTGGAACTAAAAAGAATGAAAACCCCGAGAAAGCTTGCATTGAAGTCATTTGGAAGCCTAAAACCGGACAAATAGGTGATTTCTTAACACCCCTTTAATTATTCTTGCGTTTGAAGTTTGGTAAACTGGGAAATTTCTGAAATATGTACATTGGTGTTTAGGGAAACTAGAAAAGGAATATGAAATGATATTGAAGAGAACCCTGCAGAGTATTTGTATTTTGACTGTTAATCCAAATACTACAACATCAGTTATAATACAGGTAGGTTATTTGTTAGCTATTTGTGGAAAAATATCTCTCGTTTATGACCGAGTTGTTCATAGATCAAGTTTTTATGTTTTGTATTGCAGGTTGCCAACGATGATGGTGCTGTATCCTTTATGCATTTCTTTTAGGATTGTTTTACAGTTTCATTTCTTTGTGCCATGAGTTTCGGTTTTCCAAAGATTAGGCTTCTAGTGTTTATAGTTTAATATCATTAGAGATACGTAATCTGAATCTACATTGGGAAAACTATAATCTGAGACACAATGATGTTGCTGCATAGAGTGTTCATTGCTAGAGATTGAGTAACTTTTTCTTAAAATTATGATTCAGTGATTGTTTGTCCAAGATCCACACCCAAGGCCCCCCAAAACAGTTTCCATAGTTTGTAGATATATTATACAGCTTCTCAATGATATCATGGTAATCCTTGATATTATCTCATATAGCTTCTCCCAAGTGCCATTAATGCTGCATGTATGGCTCTTGTAGATGCAGGGATTCCTACGAGGCATCTTGCTGGTAAGCAATGCAGACATGTGGCCAGATCATGTTTCATCAATAATCAGTTCTTAACTTCTTGCTGATCTTATGTTGGATTTTGCAGTCTCAATATGTTGTTGTGTGGCAAGGAGTGGACTTGTTGTATTGGATCCAACCAAGCTAGAAGAGCAGGTTATCATAGAATTCCTTTGCTAATTAATTATAAATTTCTTCTCTAACTAGAATGTAACTCATGTGTGACACTTCTAGCCTAAAGGGGGTGTAAAGAGTATAAAATTTCCCCTGGATTAATATCCAAATATGTTTGAATAGTCTCCACTTTAAACTATACTTTGACAGCAGTTGCGTACAAGTCAGTGCTGCTTTATATAGGAATGAATTGAGTTACCTTGGTTTCTTGTAAATTTTGTTTAGATCCTATTTGCTGACATTGATGTCTTTCATAATAACAGAAAATGAAGGCATTTGCATATTTAGTCTTCCCAAACTCGGTCCATTCAGTCCTTCCTGAAGGATCACCAAGTGGGCAAGGTGAACCTATTCAAAATGGGATTATTACCTCTGTTACTCACGGTATAATGTCAGGTATTCATTGCTGTCTATTGGTCTTTCCTTTTTATTTTAAGTTTACTTTGTGGTTGCAGAGTCACATTTAATTGCAAAGATTTTCATGTTTTTGGAGATTTAAGGCTGCTATCAATTAAACTGAATGCATCACTTTCATTGGCTTTCATTCTCAAGAACTTGGGAATTGATAATACCAGCTTCAATGAAATGAAGCTGCTTGCCTTTGAAGTCCTTCTTGCATCGAATTTGGGTGTTGTAACAACTATGATGCTTATTTTTGGCCTCTTGAAGTATTAGTTGGGCTTAAATAATCTGTGATGCCATATTTGATTCTAATATATTCTTTATTCGAATCCTTCTTCCAGTGGATGATTATTTTTACTGCCTAGAACGAGGGCGTGCTGCAAGCACCAAATTGTCTGATTTTCTCAGGAAGAACTTGCAACAGCAGTCAACTGATTCATCTAAAGCTGGGTGACTTTATAGCACGTTCAGGAATCCCTGGTTTGTTGAATTTCATGTTCTACCGGATATTAGCATTAGCCATAGTTGTACTGATTGATCACTCATTTCCTCAGACTTCCACAACCCTTTTGACCAAATTGTATTAGAAGTTTGATGTAAAGATAACCATATTGTTTCTAAGTTGTGATCTTAGCAATCCAGCAGTTGGTGGATAGTTCTCATTGTATGAGGACTTGGATAAAAGAGAAGGAACATAACTTTCAGCCTCCCCATTATTCAAAGTCCCTGGCCGAGGCACAGGAGACAGTGTCCTAATGGATGCCATCGACACTAATCCGATTCACTTCTTAAATCAATAAAGGATCGCCACAAAATAGAAACCAAATTCTATCAAAGACTTAAGTTCCCCCCCCCCCCCCAATACACCTTTTAAACATGGAGCAACCTTTCCCACGAGGCCATAACAATGCCAAAAGTAAACTTGTTGATCTACAATGAACTGCCAAAGCAACTATATCAATGGTTTGAAATAAGTTTAATGAAACGAACAATGGAGTTACCTTCAAAACGAAAATGGGTCTTCGATTTTCTACTTCAGAAGTCCATAAGGATATGGAACCAGCATCATCCCTGAGCTTTGCTCAACGTTTTACAGAGGAATAAACACTCCCTTGCTGCTGTTCTGAAAGATTCAGAGTTTCAGACACGACAAAGATTTTTGTTTTTTGTTCTGTTTCCTCCCTTAATAATGGATATGGAAAAGATTAAGGTGTTTCAAATATATGTGTTAGGAGGTGATAACAGCACACGGCAACCATGGCGGCCCTATATGGCAATCGCCACGGGCACACCAGTTTTTAAGTTGCTTCTCGCTGTTTTGGCATAGCTTAGCCTCAACCTTTGTTTTGGTAAGTGGAGTTTGATCATTGATTTTCTAGTCAAATAAAGTTTTTTTTCCCTCCAATTATGTCATGTTTGAGAAATTCTAGTATCTTTTTGGCTTAAATATACAAAAGATGCCCAACCTATGTCTATTTCTCTAGTTTAGTGTCTAACGTTTATTTCATTACAGTTTGGTGCCTAACGTTTCATTGTGTTACTTAAAATAGGTCAAGTTGTGACGGACCGTTAGTTTTCTCTATTAAGTGACGCATATCACACTATGATAATTTTAAATTTTTTATATAAAATTAAAAAAATAAAATTATATATATTTTAAAAAAGAAAACACATAAATTTCGAAATAACACCAAAACTTTGAAAACCTTCATGTCAACCCCTAAACACACGTCGACTGTCTCCCTTTGCCATCGACGAAGCTCCACCCAACCTCACCTCCCCCGACGACCAAAACCTCTATGAATTCGTGACTGATCAATGGTCGATCGACGACAAATCGACGTTTTATACCTCGCGAACCCTAGGATGAAAATCACAATCCCAAGCGATTTCGACGGCCAATCGAAGGCAACTACGACGACTTATAACTGGGATGATGACAAAGACTACGTCGACGGCGGTAGTCGTAACCATAAAGAAGGGCGGCGGGGGTTAATGTTAGGATTTTGAGGCTTTTTTGTAATTTAAAAGAAATAAGGTTTTTGTTTTATAAATATAATAATCTTTTTAATATTTTTTGAAAAATAAATTTTAAAATTACGAGATCGTAACACGTGTCATTTAACGGAGAAAACTAACTGTCTGTCACGGCTTGACCCATTTTGAGTAACGAAATAAAATGTTAGGCACCAAATTAAAATGAAATAAACGTCAACACTAAACTGAAAAAATGGTTATACGATGACATCTTTTGTATATTTAACCCTATCTTTATAATATAAATAGTATATATACTATGTTTAAAAAGAAAAACTAAAGTTATTCAAGTCATGCTATAAAAACAATAGAATAAAGTCCTAATTAACATTTACTGTTAAATTTGATCTGAATAATCTCTTTCTCTCTATTTTATATAAAAAAGCATTAAAAATCTAAAGCAAAAAACTATTCTATAATTTTTTTTCTATGAAAGATGTAAAAACTAAGTAAATAAAAACCTATTTTTATCACTTATTATAAAATTAAATTTAAAAAATTTCTTGATTAATCTTTTATTCACCTTAGACTAATAAAAAATAATAATATTTTTAGATAATATTTACATTTATCAAATATTTAATAATATCAATAGTTAATAATGTATTAAAAAATCTAAAATTTTATGAAAAATCAGAAAACTCACAATTTAGATTAGACATCTTTTATAATTATGGCACATGTAGCAGCAATCTTTGTAACCTGGATTTTGTCCGAGAGGAAAGAACTGCAAGAGAAGTGAAGGCTCATTACATTACATGTGCACTGCTACTTACTCCCTCTTTAACGTCCAATCCGTATACCTTGAACCTTGATTTTGCTATCATCAATACATTGCCATCTTTAAAAGGTAAATAGTGTACACTACCCCAAGGACAATAAACTATTTACTCAATTTTATTTTGATCACTAAATTAATTTTTTAATGAGTTTACTAAATTTTTCATTTAGTTTCAATCAACTCATTGACCGTTAATTGTTAATAAAAATATTAACGTGACAGTTAAGTAAATCTATATAACAATATATTAAATTCTCATTATTTACACGTTCTATTAATTTAATAATATAGAACAAAATTAACAATTTAGTGCTTAATTAACACTTTTTTTTTATTTAGTGATAAATATGAGTCAATAGTTTAAAGTCCTTGGAGGTAGTTTATCCGATTTTATTTTTGATGTCAAACGGAACGAAATTGAATTAAATTGATTTCCATTGCTTTTTTTTCCCAGTTTTTTTTATTGATTTTTTCAAAGTGCTTAACTTGGAATTTTATATTTTATATATTCTACATTATAAAAAAAATAGAATAAGTTCAGCATACATATACCTTATCACGGAAAAGGTGTTGGAACTGATTCGTTAATTGTCATGTATCAAAGCTTTCTAGCACGTCGGTATATTGACGGAATCGGAGAATAGGAGTAGTTCCGTTAGTTTTGAAGGTGAAGCAGTAACCGTCGACACAGGAAAAGGGAGCCCAGTGAACGACGAAAATGGAAGGAGTGCAAGTTAAAACAGGGAAATGAAAGCTGGGGGTGGCACTGACGTTATCGTCGGAGGTAAAGGAGTTGACACCGGGAATGCTCACGGTGGCAAAGGTGAAGTAGAACCGTTACTTCGCAATTATGCAGCCACTGAGATGATCCAAAGTTAGCTCGTCTTTCTGGAAAATGATATTCATCAAGGAGCAACAATGACCCTGCGTTTCACTGAAAACACAGACATCAACTTTTGTACCTTGCCACATTGCCCAAAAAGTAAAATTTTCATCTGAAAACTTACCTGAAGTTCTCAACAAGTGAGCAGTGATTGACTTAGGTACTTCTCAGCTTGGGAAGTATGCTCATGCAAAAGAACACAATGGCAGATGCCAGTGCAAAAAGATGGTAAATTAGAAACCCGTAGTGTGTGCCATAAACAGAATAATGTTGTCTGCTGTCTTCCATTACCACACATCAGAAACAACATGGACTTTTGGAGGATGCTGGCTGATGGGACAAAAGCTGAAGTAGCAGCAATCTGCCATAGAGATGCATAATCCGTCATCACGGAACCCAATTTCCAAGTTATCACCCTTTCACGAGATATGTTCTTTAACCAGTAATCAGACATTAGAATCAGAAGATATCCTGCAAGTTAAAATTTTTGCAGAACATAACACATACATACTCTTCACTCCCGTCCGTATTTTCTGTAACTACAATCCTAAGTCAAAACCGGGAAAGCTCCTACTGATCTAAAGTTTTCATGCAGCTTCCTCCGTTCATTGATCAGTTTTTAAAGGCTTCAAAGAGCCCCATGTCTTCCCAACGTTCAATTTGACACGCAAAGGAACTGGAAAGAAAGAAATGAAAATAAAAGTAAAATGAAAATGTGTCCTTAGCTTATCATGGTTAAGAAATATGTAAACACTTGCCTAGAAGGGAGACAGCATTTTCCATGCTCACTCGCAGCAGCTCTGCAGCTTCCTCTACCACTGAAGGATCAACTTCCAGTACTAATTCATCATGCACCTAGAAAATGTCAACATAGATTCTTAATCAACTACATTATAGAACGTGATTTTTAAGATATAATTTGAAGAAAAACTTAGCTGCATCACAAGCAAACAGGACCGCAAATGTCCAGATTTAATCAATTCATCGATTATTTTCCTCAAAGGTAAAAGATAAACGAAAAGCAGCAATGTCTAAAAGAAACCTGCAAAAGAATTCTGCAGCGGCCCTTAAGCATGTGAAACTTGGTTGAAATTGTAGAGTCAGAGTCTAGCCAGTCAACCCCTTCAACGATTACATAATACATTTTTATCATTGCGATTTTGATTATGTCAGCAGCAGATCCCTGTAGATAAGAGACTATAAACAAAACGGTGGGGTTGGGATAAGGGTGGGGGAGCTATGATTATGCCACCTATACACAATGGAAACCTCACTAGCAAAAGAAAAAAAAAGGAATTGATTTGTACCTGACAAATAGAATTCACAGCTTGCCTTTGAGCTTTTGATTTTTCTTCACTGTTTCCAATCTTTATCTTCGATAAGAAGCGCTTTCTTCCCTTGAGGGTTTCTATATATCTGGATTGCAGACACAGAAATGGGGAAACAAATAAAAATTCATTGGTGGAGTCCCTTGATAAGAGTATTAGATATTATGTAGATATATTTCAGAACTTCCTTACCCCTTTTGACGACAAGAAGAAACGGCTTCATGAAGCCAGGAAGCAACACCTGGAAAAGAGCTTTTAAAGCTTTTGATTTTTTCTTTAGCTTCGTCTGAGGTGCAGTTTAGTTGTTCAGCAAGAGTGTCAGCACCCATTCCATAAAGAATGCCATAGATTAACCTTTTAGTTTGGTCTCGCTCGTTGGAGCTGACAGAATCTTCTGCCCTCCCAGTCCATATTGCTGACATCATGGTAAAGACATCACCTTGAGGCTTACTGAGGAATTCAATTAAGGCAGAGTCCTTTGAAAAATGGGCCATCAACCTCAGCTCTATTTGAGAATAATCTGCTGTCAATAGTAACCAGTTATCCTGCAATAAAAGTTGGGAAATACTCACATTGATAAGAATACAACTTCCACATAATGAACTTTTGATAAATGACTATTAAAAGGGGGGGGATCCCAATAAGTGTAACCACAAAGACATTGACTAGGCCCTTGTCCCCTCCGCTCCAACCTCCAAAATCCATCATTGCCTAAAATGCAAAACCGGTTAGTTTCACCACTTACTGCTTTGCAAAAGCTGCCCACGATACAAATTTCACACCCACTTTTGAACCACCTACCAGTCTACAAAAATCTCCCCACCCTTGTTTCAATAAAAAAATTGCAGATACAACAACAGGAAGATCAGTAGATCCTAAATCCCCCAGCATAGTCCTAGACTCACAATGTAAGACACTATGATCTATTTTAGGACACGTACAACAAATAATAGACAATTAAGACAACCTGATCTACTTTTAGACAAATCACTAACTTTTTAAAAGAAACATAAGAATAGCTAAACAATCCTTACCTGAGTAGGAACAAAGAAGTCACGGACATTAATCTTATAGTTATCACTGTTGGCATCACTTCCATTTGTATCTTTCCTAAGGCTGAACTCAACCATATGCTCAACACACTACATATCACAAACAAACTGCTAAGCAACATAGGTCGTAACGCAAATGATAAAATTAATCTTACAAACGAAAAACAAGAAGAAACTCAAGTGTTGAGAATGCAACAAGAACCTGAAGATTAGGTTCCTCCATTGAAAGCCGACCTGTTGCAGTCGATGTTTGGAGCCAGTGACCGTGTAGTGTGTATTTGTTTGTACTCCGAGACAACCTAGCTAGCGAACAAATGGATCCCAATGTACAGTTTAAGAGCTTTGCCAATGTTCTATGCTCTTTAATGACTGGAATAATAGGATGTTCATCCCTAATACCAAAACAAATCCATATAATAACAAAATCAGCATCCCAGGAATATTTGGATGTTTGGTGCTCTCTAATACATAAACAATAGGCATCATCCTTATGACACCTTTGGAAGCCCTGTTCTACACTATTAAATGGGCACCTGTTCTGCATATATGAATTGCATGAAGAAAAAAAAGGCCAGATCTTTTAAAATACCTCAGTAGATCTAAACAGTGTTTATCAGTGCTCGGATGCTGCTTTCCTTTATTTCGCCCCTCTGGCACAGGCAACTTCAAATGCCCATACAGTACATTCGCAATATCAGCAGCTGTGCCCAAAGAAAATGTCATGCCAGCCAAGTTATAAGCTTCCTTCTCAAGACATCTTAGTTTTTTACACAACAGGTTTCGTGCCCAGAGGCATCCCTCCATGTTGATGCCTATTCCCCAAAGCTCCATCTCAGCAAGGACCTTAACCTAATATTAAACATAACAATTGATATATTACTGTGAGCTGCTTCAAGCAGATAACTAGTTAAATAGCAAAATTATAATAAAATATCTTGTTCCATAGTTTCAAAGATGAGAAACTATAATTTCCGCATGCTAGATGGTCACAAATGAATTCTATCATTCAAGAGAAACAACCATGAATCACACTTGAATCACTAGAAGAGGCAAGAAAAAAATATTATTCAAAACTAACTGCTTATAAGCAGCATACCGGAAGGCACTAGAAACAGGACGTGGCTGATGCACCACCCTTAAGGAACCAATCATCTTTGCCTAAGGAACCAGAGACGGATTTAATCTGGGATCCAGGTCAGGGACAGGGATGGGAGAGCTCCCCACCCCCTATTTTTATTACAGTTACTTACCACCAAAGATTTGACACCACACCTAGATCTAGTATTTCTCTCAAAGATTGAAAAATGTATAGCAGAGTTTACCAATGGCGTTTCAATATATGTAAACGCTTCAATAAGTTTTTCAGAGATGAGTAGTTTCCAAAGAGCAGAACACAGGGCACGTGTTTGAGCAACTCTACGGCAGCAACCATTATGTGCAGCTCTTCGCATTTGATTCTTCCACCTGCCACTCTGATTAGCAGCTGCAGCGGCCTCACTGGATAGCCTTCTCTTTACTTCCTAATAGATCACAATAACATAATAAAACCTTACTCGAACAATATGAAGCGTCTTAACAATTTCAAGATCTACTTATAAGTTTGGCTAAGCCCAAATTAAAATGGAAATTAAAAACTAACATTAAGAACAATATAAATCTATAACCCTGAATTGTTAATCTGTCACAGGCACAATGAATACCTTCTCAAGGTTGGGATTAGAGCTTCTCTCCTCATCGGGCCAAAGAATCCATGCTGCAATGCACATATCAATTCCATCATTAAGAAGAACTGGTGGTAATAACAACCATGAGTTGTCAATAATTTCTAGTCCCATATCTTCCCCTCCTAGATGCAAGCAAGCAAATCTCTGAATAGAAATTGCGGGGTTCTTAAGCACTTGAATTTGCACTTTCAAGTTCCATGTAACTTTGCGGACACCACGTTTTCCCATTATATCGCCAATTCTCTTCCATCTCAGTTTAGCCATCTCCGACAGATGCTGAGAGGGTAGGTTGTTATGTTTCTCACTAGAGGCACTTGTTGATAAGGAATTGTTTTTTCTATTGTCCGACCATAGTAAATCCTTGGGCAAATTTACATAGTACACATGAGAATTTTTCCAACAGATTGCTATGCCATGAATCTCAAAGGGAGCAACAGAATTTGTTTCTGATCGTCTGTTGAAGTGGATGTCAAAAGAGAATTCCACTGCAGTCTCCCACAGCTCCAGGAAAGAATCAAATCCACCAGGAGCGTTAACTGCATTTAGAGGACCTTTCCCACAAGCACCATCTGCAGTGCCAACACAAAGATCTTCATTGAGCATATCCTGCATTCCATGATCCAGATATTCACTAGCAGTTTCCATCTTTGTACTTCTGCATTGTTCAACTGCAGCATTGACCTCGTCGCCAATTACAGCTGCAGGATTTTCCAAACCTAAGTTGGTTTGCAAGGCAGTATCTAAGTTTATTTCTTCAAAAACCACTAAGTTATCAGCAGAGGATTTTGTCAGCACTATTCCTTCATTAGGTGAAGAAACTTTCTCCAAGTTCTTGCCTGTTTCTGTCAGTGGCATGGCTGACGCATCTTCTATTTGCCCAACCCCTACAAAACTGTGAGGAGAATCATCCCCAACACTGGTACTTGCAGCTTCCTGTCCTCCTGGACTTCCATTCAACATCAGAGGCCGAGAAAATTGTGGAACGCTATAGCCAAGTGATTTGAAAGCTGAGAAGGCAGCAGCCCTGGCCTCTTCAGCTTTATCTAGAACAATTTTGCGTGCACCGTTCTTGATCTTCTTTGCCACACCAAATTGCATGTGTCGCTGTGCTAAGCTTTCTGAATACATAACATATTTGTAATATGGTAAAAAAGAAACAGAAGAGAGAAGTCAAAACAAAGAAAGGCATCACAACAGCTGTTCATCATGATCAAGTAACTACTTCAAGAAAGCAAACCTAAGCCAGAATCCAAACAATGAAAAATAAATAACAATGATTAGGGGAACGATATAATCAAAACCTTGAAAAAACTTTACCTTGTGCAATCCATGAGGAAGATTCAAAAAGAGCTTTCACGATCTCAGGAATAGATGCCTCTGCAATTGCTAGAGGCGTGCGCAAACCAGCTTTATAAAGTGCTCTTGCCCGCGATCCCTAGAATTAGACATAAACTTGCAAATATGAGACAAAGATAAAACTAACATCATCAGATTCTTTACCATACATAAATAATATTGAATGACCATGATGACATTCTTGTATACTCGCATTACAAGCTAATTCAGCATTTCATAAGTTTTTCTCTTATAAATAAAGGATCATTGTCTATAAGAATAGAATTTATGCCAGTACCAGTCCCAAACATCCGGCACACATATATGTTTAAAATGGAGAACCGAGTAACTAAAAGGGTCTGCTTGTTTCACTGAAAATATTTTCCGTAAAATGAATTACATATTATGAAAAAATATTTTACGGTGTTTGAAAGATGTTATGTAAACCCTTTTTCACTAGTCGAAAAATTTTCTATAAATTATTTATTACAAATATGAAATATAATAAATAATATTATTTATTATAAAAAATTAATATTATTATTTTAAAAATATTATAATAATTTATTTAATATTATTTATGCCAATATTAGTATTAAAAATATTATTTTTATAATTTTATAGATAAAAATATTAAGACTGGTATATTTTATTAAAATAAAAATATTAGAAATTATATTAAATATCTATTAAAATAAAATATTATATTTTTAAAATTATTAATCAATATATTTTAAGGATTTTTATTGAAATGTTATTAGACTATTATATTAATATTATATATACAAATAATATTATTCATTATTAATAATTTAATAATATTATTTTTAAGAAATTAATAAATAATATAACTTTTATTAATAATTTATTATATATTATTAAAATAAGAATATAATAGTATCACATATTATTATAATATAATTGAGTATATTATTGTAATAATAATATTATTATATTATATTATTAAAAATATTTTAAATATGTTGATAATTAATATTTTTATTAAAATGATACTAAAATATCATATTAATATTAAATACATAAAATAGTATTATTTTGAGTGTTTATGCTTTGAAGTGAAAAGTTTGGAAAATGAATTACGGAAAATAAGACCGTAAGTCATTTTCCGGAAAATGCAAAGGAAAGTCTGTTGGCTAGGAAAATATTTTACATTGACCAATTTATTTTCCTCCAACCAAACACTGGAAAGTGACGAAAATGTTTTTTGAAATTGTTTTACGTAAAACAAACAGACCCCAAATATATAACTCAAGAAAATATATAAAAGATTACCTTAACATATGGAATAGTAGTAAGCTCTACAATCTCTGCTCTGACTCCGAATGAAACACGATTTTGGAACTTTGCTACCAAGCCTTCTAGGTCATGCCATCCTAGCCTCTCACAGAACACAGAAACCATCGATGCAAATCTGCCAGCATTCTCCTGTAAGGCTTGTACCATGCCTTTTGCCACTCGAAAAGCTTCACAAACCTCACCTACTGGAACTTCCTTCATTGAAGAAGTTACAGAACATGAACATAAAACAGCGGGAAATAAAAGAAAAAGTTTGCACAACTAATATGTTAAATGGGGGAAAAACGTGAATGATATGCATGAATAGAGAATTATGCACAAGGAACAATCAATGGAACTACTAGACAGTGAGTCAAAGATGCAAGGCGATAATTTCATGGAATGCATAGATTTGTGCCCCTAATTAACGAAATATGATAATATCCATAGAGTACCGGCCCATATATTCAATAGCAGTAATAAGGAAATATATACTAGGCACTAAAAATAATAGTGTAATTGACATGGAAAAAAGAAAGGCAAAGAGACCTGCACTAATCTTGACAAGATGAGGGCAACATAAAACCGTTTGCACACTCGAAGAGTTTGCTCATCTGAAAGCATAATGTTGCTGGTCCCAACTTGATTTTCAAACTTTCCACGTAACATCTTCATGCAATCTCTTAATCCATTTGATTTGCGGATAGGAACACCATGTGCCATGCGCATCAAAAATGGTTCTGCTACTCCAACTCGATAACCAACAGACTGCATTTTCAATAAGCACAGAAGACAAATTGACTTTCATATCATCTATAGTCACAATCAAATACAACAATGGTCTTGATGCCGAACATTATAATCATCTCTTTCTATCTGTTAAAATATCAAGTAACTATCAATTAGAAAGTATCCCATTTCTAAAAAGAAGTTGGAGTTATCTCATTTGCTTTCCATTAGTCATGATTAGACTACAAGAAATCAAATATCTCTTTAGCATGACTCAAGAAATCAGAACTCTAAAATACATAAACAACATAGATGCAGAGGAGTCCAAGCAGTTCTTGTAAATCATCACCAAAACGGAGAGAGAAACCAGGAAACCAGGGTACTGGATTAGAATAAAAATAGTGATTGCCTACAGTAAGGCTACAATTTACTGTTACAAACAATGCACCCAAAAGAATCGAGATTTTAGACAAGAAGCAAATGCACCTGTTCAAGAGCAGACAATTCCATGAAGCGTTCATAGTACAACTCCCAATCTGGCTCAACTTCAACGTTGATTGGTGTTACTAAATAAACTAAATGCAAATCAGATGCAAGCACAAAGCCTTCTCTAGCTCTTGAAAGATCATCCAGCACAATCTGTGAGATAAGTAAAATAATTATACTTCATCTAAACATAACAAATTTTATACCTACCACCAGGAGTATGAACCACAAGTACAATTTCTGATTAACTACAGGACCATGAAAAACCTATTTTAAAATTAAACAATATAAACAAAATAAGCTTTACCAGTGACTCCTCTGGGCAAAGGGAACTGCCAAAAGCTGCACGTCCTAGGGGAGTAGTACCATATAACTTGGTATCATCATTCCATTCAAGAAATTTTCTATGACACAGCCACCGAAGAGAATCCTGAGCTGATTTCACCACATCTTGAAATGGTTTTGTAGAATTGAGAAGAGTACACCTAACATAGCGGTTAATATCATTGGCAGTTTGCACCATTCCGCCAGCCACAACTTCTAGAATTGCATGCGTCATTCCATTCTTATCTTCAGATAAACAAGACTGCAAGGGAGGGCAGCTTTCATTTAAAAGTCCTTTAATTCTTTTGATCTCTTCTGTCTTGCAAATAAGCACCTGTTTACATGTGAAAATGGCATAAAGGAAAAAAATAGTTAAAGAAAAGCAAAAAAAGGAAAATAAGCTATGTCAAATACAATGAAAAGAACCAAAAACGAACAGTTATAGCAATTGAATCCAATGCAGCTACTGTAAATGCAGAATATACTGAATGACAAAACAAAAACAGATATCAATAAAATTATTGAACCTACACTTTCTCCTTTTGTATCAATACCAGTCCGACCAGCCCGACCTGCCATCTGTTTGTATCTAGTCCCATCAATAAAATCACGTCCAATTCGGGGTTGTCGAAAAATTACTCTGCGGGCGGGTAAGTTAACACCAGCAGCTAAGGTAGATGTGGCAGTTAAGACACGGACAAATCCTCTACGATAGCAGGTTTCAATAACCTCTCTTTCCTCGACCTTTACAAAAATAAAAATTCATCTTGACCGTTAAAAATGTAATAGAACGTACAAGATTGGGCAATCAATAAGAAGCTAAAAGACTTACATTATTGTAATTTTAAATGGTAATAAAGGAAACAAAAATCAAGTTACTACTAGAACAGAAAATACCAAAGATACGAGTTGGGAGAAATACCGTGAGTCCCGCATGGTGATATGCAACACCAGAAGGAAGAGTTTCTTCCAGTACTGGATCCAAACCAGCAGGACACCTTCGCAAGGCATCTATTGCTGAAGTAATGTCAACAAACTCACTGTTATCACCATGGGCATTGACAGAGAAATTCTTAAGAAATTTTGACACATGCTTTGCAGTTGATTCACATCCTTTCCGACTCGAACAAAATATCAACACTGAATGGCCCTGTTGAACAACCTGAAGTACATTGCATAAATTTAAAAGTTATTAACACTCAAAATAGTACCAAGGTAGAGCTTTCCGGAAAAATAAAGTACAAAAAATACCAAGAGTCCCAACCTCATTGCACAGTTCGACGATATGATCAGGATCCTTACCACCAAGATCAACTGCCTTTGGAATTGTTCTAACAATGTCCAAATTCTTGTCATAAATGGTGTTGCCAACTTTAATAAATTCCTCCAATGGAACCGGTCGAAAATCTGTCTGGTACAGTGCAGCCTAAATGTATAGGGGTGACAAAAAATGATAAATCAGTAACCACATAAGCATAAATAATATGGGAAAAGAGCTGTCTGGCAACAAAATTCATCTATGAAACTTCAAGGGAAAGTGTTTCTGATGTTGAATTCTTTTAAAGCACTGTTTCATAAACTCTATTATTCACTAACAAAAATTGGCGAGATAATATTATATTCTAGATTATTTAAAACAAAATCCGCAGATATTTCTAGAAGGCCTTATATAGAAAAATATTTTTCTAATATTAAAAAAATGATGAATTTATCTTGAAGCACACATGTTCAATGGTCTAAAATCAGTTAGTTTCAAAGCGCGAGTGGCTGCGTGTGTTTTTGTAAAAGGAAATTGCTTTACTTATCAATCTAATTCCAGATAATGACCAATTCTCTCAATGCATTAAATAAACCTATAGGAAAAAATATTCTAATAACCACGTTAAATACAATGGAAAGGAAATTATTTTAATATAAACATAACAACATGTTAAAAACCAAGTAACGTCTGAAAACATCCACTGGCCAACAGCTTCACAACATTATAAACAATCGCCACATGGACATCAATATCATGCAGGAAAAACATTCATGAGATTGAGATCAAAGATATTAATGAACAATTGAAATTTGAAAGGTGAGAAAGAAGGCAAAATAATGAAATACTGATACTTTGTATATATCACTTACTTGAAGCCAGTCAGCAACAGCTTCCACATTTGGCATAGTTGCACTCATCCCTACAATTTGTAAACCATGAGCTGGATCAGCCTTACCACTGCTGGAACCTGTACTTTCTCCACTACTTGATTCCGACGTGCCTTCACCAGCAGCATAACGAAGTTTTGTCAATAGAAGCTCCAGTAGATAACCCCTACTTTGATCACCAACCTGTCATCAACCGTAGGCATGGAAACTATCAAAATTAATCCATCCAAAGTGTAAGAGACTGAAGGAGAATAAGGGAAATTAGAAAAAGATGATAAAAAATTGTGCACCATAATAAGGCCAACGAAAAGATTAGTCATAAAATACCATGTGCAGTTCATCAATCACAATAATTCCAATTTCTGACAGACGACCCTCTTCCAGCAATCTGTTAATTAAAGAGTTCGCCTTCTCTATTGTACAAACAGCTACAGAAGTATCTTTAGGAAGTGTTCCACCACCCTGAGTTCCATAATAACTACGAACTTGTTTTCCAAGTGGTTCAAGAAGGACCTCCAGATGTTCCGCCTGTAGAATGTTTAAGCAAATAAGTATGATAAATTGCCCAAGAAGGCTTAAACTTGTATCAGCTACTATCGGTGGACAAGTAATATCTGGTGCCCAACAACCTTTTCTACGCAGATTGAAACATAAGGAAGCACTAGTAGTGCTGCTTTTCCTGTTAATATCACCCGCCGCAACATCAAAATCTCAGCAACAAAGCTTTTACCAGCACTGTGGCAGAGAGAACAAGATTAGCATATATAACGCAACATGACATATCAAGAGCCAAGTAAAACCCATAAAACAATTCTATCGCAGAAACAGGCACTGGTGCTAAAATGTCGTACAAAGAGAAGAATGAGAACAATAAGCATTAGCACCTAAAAAATTGACCATGAAAAAAACTTCTGATGAGTTCTAAATATCTATAAAGTACCTTGTAGACGCACAATATACAAGATTTCTTCTCTGAAGTACACCATCTACCTGAAGGCAGTCAACCTGGAAAGGAGAGGGTTATTATCCTGCTTTCAGTGAAGCAAATAAAATACTTAAACACAAGATACAAATAATCAAAATGATATATTAATGTTTGAATGTACAATCAATTTAATCCATTTGAAAAAAAAAGAGAACAAGTGTAAGAAACATACGAATGATGGGCTCCAGTTTAAGAAAAACAAAAAGTACATAAAAACAGAGAGCAGTAGCAAAAGTAAACAGTGACACATAAAAACATGTGCACTTATCCTGGTAACATGTCTAGGGATGGAATTATACAATGAATAATTGGATATTGATAAATGATACCTTGGCATGCATTTAAGAATAATTATCCAGAAAAGTGCAACTATAATTACAATTCAAACCAAAAGTAAACAGTGACTCATATAAAAACATGTGCACTTATCCTGGTAGCATGTCTAAGGATGGAATTATACAATAAATCTTTATATATACCTGCCATGGATAGAGTTGTCCAATTCCTTTCTTTTTATATATTTTGCATATCTCTAAAGGAAGCCAACTGCTGATACTTAGCAGGTCTTTCCGTGCCACGGAACTTAATGGAGTACTGGTTTCATTGTATTCATCAGCACCAATTGACTTCTTTGCTTCATTATCTGGTGACATGGAAGTTATACTATTATTATCTTGATTTGATAAATTAACTTCCACTTTGGGTACCACATTAAGGGACGCCCTTTCCTGCGTTTCTCCTTGCACCTCTTCAGTTTTCTGTAGTTCAACGTGATCTATCAGAGTATTACTGCATTCGGCCACTTCACTGTCCTTCTGTAATACATTAGGGATACCTCCATCCAAGTTTTTGTCCTCAAATGAAAAGTCAAGATGCTTGACAGGCAGCGGGGACACTCCTTTATCCATCCCCTTCTTCTGCTTCATTGCTGACTCCAAAGAAGCATTAATTCCCTGAAGTTTGACTCTGCTCTCACATTCATCAGGAATTTCCTTTGACTTGTAACCAACATTTGTATTTCCTAAGGTTTCTGTATTCTTTACCTCATGTTGGCCCTTCAGACTATTAGTTTCTTCAGTGACTTGAGCAGATGGTTTATCACTTTGAGAAAACAAACCATCAGCCATTTCAACTGCTTCATTCCAGAAAGCTTCCCCGGGTGAAAACATAGAACTTCCTCGAGTTGACTGTGGTGTCCTACGAGCACATGCTTTAATAATTGATGAACCAGGTGTACAGCAGTCCATTGTATTTAGGACAGCTTTGGTTGCTGTAGTGCACTTTCTTAAGCCTGCTTGAAGCTCAGTGGGATTGCTGCTAGTTATTACCTTAATGAAAAAAAATTAGTCAAACAAAAGTCAGGAGAATTTCAATCATCAAAACTAGAGCAGAGTGGTTACTTACCTCTTGCGAAGGGTTGCTAAAGAATTTTCCAGTTTCATATTCAAGATTCTTCTTATTAGAGCAAACAGTAATATCCTCTGTTTCCATCTGATGGGATATAAGATGCCTTTTCTTGAATATTTTATCCTCCTCACTCATAATAGACGGACTAGCATGTCTCTTTCGGTCATTCACCTTTGTCTCTGATGGCGAATCAACATTGGCTGGAACTTCACTGCATAAGAAGACAATTAGAATAACAATATGATTCTTTTTTTCTCTAGAAGTTGATGAAAAAGTCACGATCTAAATAATAGGAAGAAAAAGGCTAAAAATCACCATGACAGTTCTTGGAAAGAAACAAGATACAACTATATTACTTACCTACAGTACAAAGACAAAAAGTCGGAAGCAAACTGTTTTAATTCCGGATTTTCCCCGAGTTGAAGAGCACCCTCAGCTGGACCTAGAAAGGCAACATTTCCTGCCTCCGACAAGCCCAGAGATATTCCCTTATGAGCCACTTCAAACTCTTGTGATTTAGTTTCTGCCAACAAGGAGTGCTCATTTTCATGTTTGGAAAATATATCAAACTCCGATGCCAAGTTCGTTTTAATAGGATCATTCCCACTAGTCGTGCATGAAGGGTAGACAATTTCATTATCTTGTGAAGTTCCAAGATAATTGTCCAAAGTGCCTTTGGCACTAGGAGAACCTTCCATTGTTGTTTTTTCATTCTTTTCAAATCTCCCAATCTTCAAACCAGGCGACTGGGGCTTCCTCTTTTTCGAAGCAAAAAACTGCACAGCCAACAACCCAAAATCAAATATCAGTACAAACTTTTCGCGCAATTTTTTCTCAGGTGGGGTTTTCTTGCGAGTATAAGTTTCCCAAAATAAAACGCCAGGTGATAAACCAATTTCTTCCTAGTTTGTGAGTAAGAGAATTAATCGAAAAAAAATTTTATCCCACAAAAAGAAGTAGAAGAAATTGGAGTATAGTCCCATTCTAAATCAAAATCTTGATATATTTGAGTGTCAATTGAAAAAAATGAAAAAAAATTAGGGTTTTGAGAAAAGACATGATTTAGGAGAAACCTGATTGATGCGTGATCGAGGTGAACCAGACGCCATTGCTGGAAATAGGAAAGATCTACCACACTCTGCAAAACCTGATCTTCTTTCTGCTCCTTGTTGTCCCAAATGCGACGTCGTGGAGATTTTTGAATCGACGAACTGAGCGCCAACAAAGCCTGGTGGCGATAGCCACAGCGAGAGAGAGAGAGCGGGAGGCCGGGAGCGAGGGCAAGTTCTAAATATCTATTACAGGTACTGTTCATCGAGATTCAAGTTCAAATATAGTATTATGTATTTTCAATTATGCCCTTAATCTTTAATGTATTTCACTTTTCAATCCCCTGTCCTTTGCTGGATGTGAAATCTCATAAAGTAAACTTTATATAATAAATATATTTGTCACGCTTTTATAATTATTTATGGATTTGTTCATTGTTATCAATAACATATTAAATACATATTCTTTTATATCAATTTATTTATAAATTAGTTGAAAATTTTGTTTTATCATGAAAACTAATAATTTAGTTTAAATTGTATAAATGGTTCTTTTATTATGTATTTTTAATTTGATATTTTTATCCTCTTTAATTTTCGAAATGTATTTTCATGATTAAATAAGAAAAACATTCTTCATTTTATGTTTAATGCATCTTTTAGTCCTTAAGTTATACCAATTTCCACTCTGGTCTTATTTTTTTTCTTTTCGAAATGAGTCCTTAAAGTCCTTATTTATAATAAATGTGAAAAATAATAATAATAATAGTTTTTTTTAAAATTACATTAACAACGTAATAATCAATGACAGTTTTCAATATTCAAATCAATAAATTAATTGTTTTCTTAATTTAAGAGTCACATAAATTATTTTTCAAAAGTTTAAATGTTTATTGTACCGTTACCTTTAAATTATAATATTTACACTTGCGATAGCTTAATTTTTTTAATCATAAACTATATAATTAGTTATGAAATTTTAGATTTTAAATTAGTTTTAGCATTAAACTTTAAAACTCTTCATTGTAAACAATGAATATTGGTGTTGGGTTGAACGAGGGCATTATTATAACCCTAATTTGTCAATGATATGATGAGATGATCATTTTTTTTAAGGGAAATCGATAACTTTTTCAATTGCAGCAATCAACCAAACACCATTGATGATTCTAAGTGACAAAGTAATATCAAAATATTTATATTTCACTCATCTTTATTATAGTCAAATTTTAATGAAACTCACCTTAAAAAATAATGATTTAATTATTATTTATTTCACAAACTTAACGATTTCAAACTAAAGGGTAACATATACAAATGGTCTTCCGATTATAAATTGTTGTTTTGTTGAGTCTCATATTATTAAAAGTTTTAAAATAATCATCCGACTATATGACATTACTCTGTTGAGTCCATTGACTATTAAAAGTTACAAAATGGTCACCCAACTATTTATATGTTTTAAACTAATCATTTTTTGTTAAAAAAATTAACCGTCGTCTGAGCTATACATTAATATGTTGATTGAGATGTGATGGTCGTTTGAGATTCTTATATTATATTTTAGCATATCTCAGTTAGCACGTTAATGTACAACTCAAACTATCCACACATTTTTAAAGGAAAATGACGAGTTTGGAATATATGAATAGTAGAGTGATCATTTTGTAAATTTTAATAGTTGATCGACTCAACAAAGTAACATCTTATAGTCAGATAATCATTTTGTAACTTTTAATAGTCGAATAACTCAATAAAATAACATCTTATAGTATATGACTATTTTTATATTTTACCCTGTACTAAATCACTCTTAGTTCCCTAGTCACTTTAATCCCGTCTTACGAAACATTTCCAAGTAAATCTCAATCTACTCAAATTGCAGGTCACTTTATTTGCGGTGCACTCGGCTGCCTGCGTTTGTTACTTTCTAGCTGCGCATCACAAACACCCCGTTAACAACTATTCCATCTACTGGTCCATTGTCACTCTCACTACACTTGGTTATGGAGACTTGCATGCAGTGAGCACAGAATAAAATATATCAACCATGCTTTATACGATAAAGCATAGAATGCCATATTCAAATGTTAAAAATTGTATATGTTCTAATAAATATAAAATAATCATAAAAATTTGAATCGTTATTATATTATTAATGAGTTAATTGTACCATACATCCTCAAATTAATTATCATTTTAAATTGGTCCTTAAACTTTTAAATATTCCAAATTCATCCCTAAACTATGACTCTCATTCTAAATTAGTCCCCAAACCTCTAAACATTCTAATAAGTTCCCCCTAAATCATTCAAAAGTTTAGGGATAAAATTAAAACATTCAAAAGTTTGAGGATTAATATAGAATGAGGGTCATAGTTTGAGGACGAAATTGGGACGTTTAAACTTTTAGGTACTAAATTATAACGAGATTCATAGTTTAAGGATAAAATTAAAATATTCAAAAGTTTAAGGAAAAATTAAAATGACGATCATAATATGAGGACGTATAATACAATTACCCCTATTAATAATTTAAAACATTGAGGGCATTCGGGTAAATATAACAATCATTTAAAATGAAAATCGATAATTTCAGTGAAAATTTTAACTGAGTGTCGATACTCTTAGTTTGAAATGGACTCAATGAAAGGCGTTGATACCCTTTTTAACCTTGAAATGATCGAATACTCAAATATAAAAACTGTTATATGGTTACTCTTAGTTTTTAAAGGAGTATCAATACTCTTAGTTAAATTTCGATATCAATTTATAATATTAAAAAAAATTAATCATCTGAATTTTAAGATTGTGATGAAGATTATCTTTATATAATCATGGACGGATACATAATTTTAGATTATATGGTAAACATCTAAAATTTTATGAAGGGATAAATTTATAAAATTTAATTTTATGAAAAAATAAATTAAAAAATTTAAAGGGGAAAAAATATACATAATTTTTTTAAAATTTTAAATTTTTAGGTGGACAATTACCTCCGCACATCCCTTCAATGAATCATTATATATGATTATAAAAAATTGAAAACATATAGCAATTTTGATTAACAAATATCTATTTTTATAAACGTAACTCATGAATTGTATATCAAATGGTTTTTATTTTATGTTAATAATTTTGAAATTAGTTGGTGTTGAATTTGCATTATGATTATTGAAAGTAATAACTTAGCATTTTATTTGCAGACAATTGAACATATAATATCTGGTGATTAAATTACCAATTCGATCTTTATATATTCGGATGGGAATAGACGGCGGGCCGAGCCCATTAGATACACTTAACGTGATCCAATCTCAAACCGCGCATGTCCCACGCACGTGCGAGGACAATTCCCCGCCAAAAACACCGTAACTTTCCCGCCAAGGACAACCCTGATGGTAATTAAACATAGAGGAAAGAAGTTGCCGCTGAGAGAACGATATCGACTTCTTCGTTTTCAGTGAGAGCGAGAGTCGATAATCACAGGTGAAAAGCAAACAAGAAAATGTCGGGATGGGACGAAGGAGCAGTTTACTACAGCAATCAAGCGCAGTTCACGGAAGCCTCCACGGAAGCAGAAGCGGCCGCAGTATCCTCCACGACAAGCCGCCACTCCGTCCTCCTCAAATTCAAGGAGTTCATTAGGAACTTTGAAAAGGAGAAGAATGTTTTTCCGTACAGAGAAAGCCTCGTTAATAATCCGAAGTTCCTACTGGTCCATCTCGAGGACCTTCTCTCCTTCGATTCCGATCTCCCTTCCCTCCTTCGATCCGCTCCCTCCGATTACCTGCCTTTGGTAAAACATTTTTCACGAATTTCCATTATCAATTTTATCAAAATACATTATTTTAGGTTATGGTTGTTTCCTCTTAATTATTGGTGCAGTTTGAGACAGCGGCTGCGGAGGTTTTAGCGGGTTTGAAGATGAAAGTAGTGGGAGATTCAGGGGGAATGGTGGAGCCACAGACGGGCGAGGTTCAAATTTTGCTTACATCAAAGGAGGATCCGGTTTCTTTGCGCTCACTTGGGGTAATTGATTGGGATTTGTTTGATTTATTAGTATGAACGGGATGAGTTATTTTCAGTTTCTAACCTTTTTTGTTATTTTGTTAGGCCCAATATATATCAAAACTAGTTAAGATATCAGGAATTACTATTTCTGCTTCAAGGATTAAGGCAAAGGCTACTTATGTGCATTTAATTTGTAAGAACTGTAAAAGTGCTAGGGTTATTCCCTGTCGTCCAGGGCTTGGTGGGGCGATTGTTCCAAGATCATGTGACCATATTCCACAGGTTTATTCTTTATCAAAATTTGAGTTGTTAAAATTACTTGTTTAGTATGAGAGCTTTGATAGCAGTTACGAAATTTCTGTAGCCTGGAGAAGAAGCTTGCCCTATTGATCCATGGCTTGTGGTTCCTGATAAGAGCAAGTATGTTGATCAACAAACCTTGAAACTGCAAGAGAACCCAGAGGTAACGGTCTTGATTTTTAGAGAGATACTATATAAAACGAATTATAGAATTGATTGGATTATGCATTCACGTTAAATTTGAAGGATGTACCTACTGGTGAGCTTCCTAGAAATATGTTGCTTTCGGTGGACCGACATCTGGTTCAAACATTTGTACCTGGTTCAAGGTTGACAATAATGGGAATCTATAGTATCTTTCAAGCTGCCAATTCATCCACTAAGTAAGTCATTGTGTCTTTACTCTAGTTGAATGTTTACTGTATAGGTAGCCTCATGTTTCTCTTGTAATTGGAATTCTAATTTAAAAAGATTTATGCAGCCATAAAGGAGCAGTTGCAGTTAGACAGCCTTACATCAGGGTAGTGGGAATGGAAGAGACAAATGAAGCAAACTCCAGAGGACCCGCCACTTTCACGCAAGAAGAAGTAAGAATCAGAGTGATCATGAATATGGTTTCTTTAAGAAGTTGCATCTCCACTTGACAGCATCTTTTCTCATTGCTTCATGCCTTTTTTGCATTAAAAATTAACTACACGCATGATAGTGCTATTAATATGTTCCTGTGTTTGCAACTTATTTTTGAACTGAGTTGATTAATTTGATTTGTATGACTAGGATTTTTTTCCTCAAGCTCTAAACTGAAGATACAATGGATTCCCTTTTCATCATCATTGTTATGTAAATTGTCATTTGCAGGTAGAAGAATTCAAAAAATTTGCTTCAAATCAAGATACATATAAAGTCATATGCTCGAAGATTGCTCCCTCTATATTTGGTCATGATGATGTCAAGAAGGCTGTTGCTTGTCTTCTCTTTGGAGGAGCCAGGAAAGTAAGTTTTATATCCTTATCTTCTATCCTTAAATATTCCTACTATCTACTTGTCACCATAACTGTCTTCATTGATGCGTAGAATTTGCCGGATGGGGTGAGGTTAAGAGGTGATATTAACGTGTTGCTTCTTGGAGATCCATCTACTGCCAAGTCACAGGTTAGTTACATGGTCGAGGTAGCTGAAATAGAATATTATGCTTCACATAACCTTTTTACCTGTCTCCACATTTCATTTTAGGGTATTTATCTGGGTTTTTTTAGTTGAATTTATTTCATTCAATAACTTCTAGTGCTTCTCACACAATTTGATGCTTATTTTATGGTTACCTTGTAAAGTTTCTCAAGTTTGTTGAGAAGACGGCTCCAATAGCTGTTTACACTTCTGGGAAGGGCTCTTCAGCTGCTGGTCTTACTGCTTCTGTTACTCGAGATAGTAGCTCTGTAAGTTCTTGGTGTGCTATAGGGTGCATATGATTTTGTTTTACTTGTTTGATTCTTGAGAAGAGTTTCCTTTATTTCTCCCTCAGCCCTTTTATATGCAAAAAAAGTTTCTCACATCGTTCATTTATCTATGAAATGTCAGCGAGAGTTTTATCTTGAAGGAGGAGCCATGGTTTTGGCAGATGGAGGTGTTGTGTGTATTGATGAGTTCGATAAGATGAGACCAGAGGATAGGTAAGTTGAATTAATGTTAAAACCTGTTGGGCCTTACTATGTATGATGCTTATGAGGTTTTGCTCTGTATTGCCTAGGGTTGCTATTCATGAAGCTATGGAGCAGCAGACAATATCCATTGCCAAAGCTGGAATTACAACTGTTCTCAATTCCAGAACTTCAGTGCTTGCTGCTGCTAATCCTCCTTCAGGACGTTATGATGATCTTAAGGTGCGTAGCTGCACACTTAATCGTCCATTTTTCTCAATTTCTTGAACTTATTCCTTTGAAGCAACTAAAAGAAATATAATTACCTTGCAGACGGCACAGGATAATATCGATTTGCAGACTACAATTCTTTCAAGATTTGACTTGATCTTCATTGTAAAGGATATCAGAATGTATGACCAAGACAAGGTAGTCTAGATTTCCTCCCTCAGTGACAACTGAGAATTGCTTGTCAGAACAGTTATTTCTTAATCCCTAAACAGTAATTCTTCTGTTCTAGTGCTCCAAGGATAAAACAAAAGTACTCGTAGTTTAAATATGATTTCCAAGTGCCTCTACCAATGGCTTTGAGTTCCATTACCTTTTTACAGGTTATAGCAAGTCATATCATAAAAGTTCATGCCTCAGCTCAGACTGCATCCAATGATAGTAGAACTCCTAAAGAAGAGAATTGGCTGAAAAGGTAAATGTAAAATAAAGTCACTTTTTTTTTTATAATTAAAGTGAAGTTACTCGAACATATCCAACATGTATGCTACATTGTATTTGCTGCTGAATCGTGTTAAATTTTATAGGTATATTCAATATTGTCGAACAGAATGCCATCCTCGCCTTTCAGAAGCTGCATGTGCTAAACTCCAGAGTGATTATGTTGACATCAGAAGGGTATTCTCAAACTTTAGCCATAAATGATTTTTTTTAGTTCCATCCCAAATTTAATTAGCAAAGGGGTAACCCATTAGCATGAGAACTTCACTGAAGTTGATTTTCAAATGATCTCAAGTTTTAATATGTTAACTAACATGAGTCATCAACATGGGTTTACTCCTTTAGGGAATGAGGCAGCAAGCAAATGAGACCGGAGAGAGTGCAGCAATTCCCATTACTGTGAGGCAGCTAGAGGCCATCATAAGGTTAAGCGAGGCTCTTGCGAAAATGAAATTGTAAGTACTGGATCTAGCAAAATCATGTTAGGTCGTGAATGCTTGAATTAAATTCAAACAGGAAGTTAACCTACTTTGGTAATTTGATAAACATCTACCGACCTATTTCGATAAATAGAATAAAATTTTACCCCATTTTAACAGTTGAAATGTATTTTAGGTCACATGTTGCCACTGAAGGTGATGTAGCTGAAGCATTGAGACTTTTCAAAGTTTCCACCATGGATGCAGCACGTTCTGGAATAAACCAACATATTAACATATCTCCCGAAATGGCCAATGAGATAAAGGTTTGTAGACATTTTTGCTGAACTTGTTCTCCTACTCTTGTGATCTTTCACATGTTAACAAATTTAATACATATATAGCAAGCGGAGAACCAGATAAAGAGAAGACTGGGAATTGGAAATCGCATATCAGAAAGAAGGCTGATCGATGATCTTATTAGAATGGGGATGAACGAATCAATTGTAAGTAGTTAAAAACTGATTCATTTGAGTATGCCAATTATCGGGTTGTATGTACATCCGGGTCAATCATGTTTGTAATATGGTGGTTATGTTTGGCAGGTAAGAAGAGCCATTCTAATTATGCACCAGAGGGGTGAAGTTGAATATCAACGAGAAAGGCATGTAATTGTCCGTAAAGTATGATGTTGCTGTATTATTATTTGGAAACAAAATTATCACCGGAGCACTCCTTGAGCCCCAGGTTTTTACTGCAGGATGACCTTGAAAAATGTTATTAGTATTATTGTACTACAACATGTTTCAATCTTATATTTTAAGTAGGATGGATAAATTCGTTTCATTATCATATTATCACTTTATTAATTTAAATTTTCTCAAAATATTTTTGAAACTCATGAAATTAAATGGAAAAAAATCTTTCATCCTCTCAAAACATTTGTAATATTCATGAAATTAAACACAAAAAATTTATCATTTTTGAAGATTCGAATTTTTTTTGGATTGGAGAATTGAGAGGTTTATTCTAAAATTTGAACACGGACACATTCTTTAGAGAAAGTAAACAATATATTTTAAAATTAATCTCATTGATTAATCTTAGGAGGAGATCAAATCATTAGACCGTTAAATTTTTATATAGATTTTTATTGATTTTGAATGGATTTTATGAAAAATCAATATATAAAGAAAAAAAAATTGAAAAGTGAATTTTGATATTGATCTTGTCACGAATAATAGTGAAGGGTTTAATGTTTTAATTGAACCCAAAATCAAAATGAATTGTTTACATTAAGATATTTTAAAATTTAATGTTAAAATAATATACAGTTTAAATTTTGGCGTTTTTCTCGAAATATCACCGGTAACAGGTATATTTATCGATCTAACATCGGTCAGATTATATTTCCCGATATAACACCCTTAGCAGTAAAGCGCGCCCCCTACACCGCGCTATTTGCTGACTGGGTTATACGTGGGGTATAGCGCGCCCCCTGAACCGCGCTATATCTGTGTATCTAGACAATTATATTTAGCGCGGACCCTGATCCGCGCTATACTATTATTACATATACCGCGGTGTAGGTATCGCGCATTGTATGACTATATATACCCTTCTCCCCCGGTTATGTTCCTCACATCTCTCCTCTAAACTTGTAAATTAATACAATAATTCCGTCAACGAGTCAATAATATTGGCAATCTTCTCATATTTAGTTTAGAAGTTCGTGTGATTTTTCGTTATAATGTAATTTTGTTATAATTTTTTTATTATACTTATTATTTAATCTGTGTCATTTGAAAAAACATTATACTAATTATTTTCAATTATATTATTTAAATTATTTACGTTGATTTGTAAAAATTTATTGTGTTATATTTTCGTTCATATATAATTTATTTAATCAAGTTTGTTTCAGTTATTTTTTTTCCAGATATAATATTACCGCACTTTTAAACTCAAAGAATGGCGCGACTTTCAGCTATTGTTTATTATGATGGTGAAATTCGAGAAGATGAAACCGGCGTTGTTTTCGTATTAAATGAGCGTGTTAAAATATCATTCAAGAGAAACATAACTCTTGAGGAGCTTATAACGAAGATTTCGAGGAAGATTCATGTTGGAAGTAGTAGAAGAATGTCGTCGTTGCAGTACAAATTTCCAATATCATTGTTGCCATTAACTTATACAGCGTTCGAACTTTCGAACAATGATGATGTTGAAATGATGGTTGAAGCTCAAAGTAATTATTCAGACGCCGCTATTGAGATGTATGCATATTTTGTTCAAGTGTGTGCTGTTCAGGGTCAATCATTAAGCTCCCACTATGGGCTGGCTGAACAAGTTGATCAAGTTGACAGCCCGACTACAGTAATGTGTAATGATTTTAATGCCATAACGGGGAGACATTCATCCGCAACTCCTTACGATATGTACCGAGGTGGGTCCACGAACAATCCGTATGGCAACACCGCGTCCAGTTCAAGGGGAAGGCATTCATCTGCAAATTTCTTTGATCATATGGAGATGACAACGACGCAACCATCTGTGCAGTTTCCATTTGACACGATGGCTTCAAGCTCTAGGGGGAGGCATTCGATTGCGAGCTTTTTCGATCTCAATGTCGATATGCCTTCCAGTTCAAGGGGAAGGCGTGCAAGTAGTATGTTCTTCGACCTAAATGTGGAGAGCACGGAGGAACCATCATCTCCACCAGAAGAACCGCTTCGAGAGCCTGGTGCAGATGGTGCTGAGACTGGACTATTCATTCACCCAGAATCACCGCAATTCAACTCCGATGATGATGAAGTTCCAAGAAATGTGGCACAAACTGACCCTCCTGCACACATGTATGAAGCTGATTATAGTGCAATGTACGGGCCATAATTTGTGGATATGCCTCATCTCAGTGACTATGGATATTACTCATTAATAAATAATGGTGAGCTATCTTTAGGCATAGAGTTTTCAAGCAAAGAAGAAGCGATGATGGCTATAAAAAATTACAATATCCGTAATTCTGTTCAGTCCAGAGTAAACCGATCGACGATCGAAAAATATGTATGCTATTGTGCCCGACGTGAAAACAGATGTAAATGGATGGTTCGCGTATCGAAAATGAAGAGGAAAAACAAAATATGAGAACTAACAGTATACAACGGTCCTCACACATGTTGTGCTGGAGGGGTCAACCAAGATCATCCCAACTTGTACTCTAAAGTGATATGCCAAGCCATCATGTCCATGGTAAAAGCAAGCTCTCATATAGCTGTTACAGTGTTGATTTCAGCTATACAATCGCAGTATGGGTACACTGTCTCTTATAAAAAAGCTTGGTTGGCAAAACAAAATGTCATTGTTAAACTTCATGGCGAATGGGATGCATCTTACAACGAACTTCCAGGCTGGTTTAGGCTCGTGCGGAGGTTGAATCCTAGGAAAATTGTGGACTTTGAAACCTCCCATGCATACCATAATGATCGAGTTCTCCGCGATCGATGTCAATTCTACCGGGTTTTTTGGACTTACCCACAGTGCGTTAATGCTGTCAAATACTGCAAGCCTGTGGTCCAGATCGACGGGACTTTCTTGTATGGAAAATACAAGCAAGTTTTATTATTGGCAGTTGTCCAAGATGGAAATCGCAACATTCTTCCAGTTGCTTTTGCTCTTGTCGAATGAGAAGATACAGATTCTTGGGCTTTTTTCCTCCGGAATTTACGTGCACATGTTATCACGAGGGAAAAAATCTGTGTCATTTTTTATCACGGAGCTGGGATCAAAGCAACAATGGAGTCTTTAGGTCCAACGTGGTAACCACCCTTTGTCCAACATAGGTATTGTCTCCGACACATTGCTGCGAACTACCATGGAAGATACAAGAAGAAGAATAAGCGTCAATTACTTGTGCGCATGGGTAAGTGAAACTGATGTAGTTTGTTTTCTTTCGATCCTTTTGATCAAGTTAGTAAGTTATACATTTTTTGACCAGGTTACGAACTTCTTCCTCGAACGTTTGAATCAATGCTTCAAGATTTGCGGGCGAAGAACGAGGAATGATACGATTACATTAGCCTCATCGATAAAGAAATGTGGACGAACGCATATGATGGTGGATATCGATATGGACACATGACGACCAACTTGGCTGAGGCAATCAATTCAACCTTAAAGGGTGCACGTCACTTACCTGTAGCGGCTTTGGTAAAAACTATACATTTTTGTTTGGGGGGCACTTTTTGCGAAGCTCGGGGGACAAGCTCAAACCTGGATGCAAGGCAGTCATGTCTATCACCCTAGATTAGTTGCAGATCTACAGAAAAAAATTGCTGCATCAAATGGAATGTTTGTAACAAGCTTCTCTAGAAGGCATGGAATGTTTCGTGTCACAGAGTTACCGCGACCTCTTCAAGGGATTGAAGTTGTGTCGTTAAGAGTAAATCTAAGGGACAGAACGTGCGACTACGGGTTTTTTCAAGCTCTGAAGTATCCATGCTCTCATGTGATAGTAACTTGCTCGCATACACGTCAAGACTATAACCATTTTGTGGATCCCGTATACCTACTATCTGAAGTTTTTAAGGTATACGAATTTGATTTTCCCCCATAGGTAATGACAAAGACCCTGATGAGGTTCAAAATTGGCTTCCGATTGTACCAAATCTGAGTTTAATGAGGGAGCGTGGTCGTCCAAAATCCAATCGAATTCATTACGATATGGATATTCGAGAAAGATCTAGACAAGACAGAAGATGTGGGCATTGTAGAAACCATGACACACTAGAAAAACATGTCCACTTCTGTTGTCATCAAGTAACAATTGATGAGGAAATGATGTATTTGTTTATCAAATAATAATTCTTGTACTTTAATTTGCATTTACTTAAAGTTAATGTCATTCGATAATCGATGATAAAGATTAAAAAAACGAACACAATCATTAAATTTTATTAAACTAATAACAATTTGGTATTTGGATATAATTTTAAATACAACAAACTTACAATAAGTATTAAATGGTAAATGATAACCAAATTACAATAACTAATATTAAATTGTAATAAACAAAATGAACTGAAATACATTAAAAAAAGTCCAACAAATTTAACAAAATAAAGTAAGTATTAAATGAGAAATAATAAAAAATTACAATTTAACAAAATAAAGTAAATACAAATATAATAAAAAACAAAATCTATCGATGCTTGCGACGCGAATGTGTTCCGCAAGGCGGTGGCTGTCGGTCTCGAGGAGGATTTCTTCGTATCATTGGTTCTGACTCCTCCCTGTCATCATCATCACCATCATCGTCGTCGTCGTCCTGAGCAGGTACATTAGGTTGATGATAAGCTGATGACGATGAAACACCTCCATATAATAAGTACACTGGAGGTATATGACTGACTATCCCACCGACCTGCAAAAACTGGGAAAACTCATAAAACCGAGACATCGTTGAATGTGAAAACTGTACAGGAAGTGTATGTGCTGCGGCCATGGGTGATGAGGCTGAACTTGCCAAATATCTAGTATATGAACCCCAAGTCAGATATGCAAACATAGACCCATAATAGCCTCCAGGAGGGGTCATCTATAACAGTGGCGGGGGGAGGGGGGTTCATAAAACCAGGAGAAGGCGGCGGCGACATCTGGTAATGGAAAGGCGATGACGACATCATATATGGCTGCGGTGGCTACTGTGAAGGTCCTGCTAGTGCAGCTGAGGATGAACCGGAATCACCTGCTCTTCGTCCACGAGTCGAGGGACGATGGTGCTGTGTCGGATCACGTCTCTGTCGACGTCACGGAAAGGTCTGCCCTCGTGCATCCTCAGGAAGCAGAAACGGTTTCCCGTTACTGTTGAACCACTAATAATAACCTTCAGCAACACTCAAGAGGTCAAGTAAAATGGGCTCTCTACAGGGAAGGTGCCGATGTCGATCATCCCACAACACGACCCACTCATGATGCCTCACCAGCCAATCTGTATCTGTCTTGCCGCGTCTATCTAAGCTATACAACTCGTCCATATTGCACAGTGCATCCGGAATTGGTTGAAAACAACCAAACTGCCGGAGCACGCGATTAGTGGAGTGCCACTCGACGGTCGCATAACAGATCAGAGGGACCATTGCCATCCAAACATCTGATGGACCCCTCAACTCAGGTGGGATCACCGCCCTCACATCATCAGTAGAATATGACACCCATTCAAACTAAAACAAATAATATATAATTTTATCAAAATAATAATCTAATTATATAACTATAATCTAAAATCGATTTTTAAACATTAAAATTCATACTTGTGTGCCAGCCTTCTGATCGATTAGCACCCTAATTTTTTCTAAATCATCAGGTAGCTCCTGATGATTTTTCCTATCAGTAGACCACCTATTCAAGAAAAAAATTTATTATACGCTGTATAAAATTATTAATATACAAAATCAGTTTTATAATTACCTCAGAAGTAGTTGAAATACGAATGTGTTCTTCACAACGGGACATAAAAAGGGTAATCGATATCATGCCCAAGATTGCAGCAGTAGGAGACATTCGCCGATAGCATCATGCCTGTAGTCAATGGCTCCACACATCTCCCTGTACAGCAAAGCCAAAACTGCCGAGCCCCAACTAAATGATCCGGCGAGACGAAAGTCGCTAAGATGTCACAATCACATGTAGTGAACTAGGTTGCGCGATTTGTCCAGCATCAGCAACCCTCCTATCAACTGCAATATGCATGCCCGTGCATACATCTTAACCTCATCCTCAGAGGCGTCTGCGCTCAACTCCCGAAAATTGGCATCTAACCAATTTAACGGTATTCTACCTCCGATAAAACTTTCCGAGACACGTCATATATTTTCCCGACACAAAGTAGTCAAAGAACCGGAAGTTATCTCTGATATCACATCTCCATCTACCGGAAGCCCCAGATGCATAGAAACATCCTCAAGCGTGATCGTGCACTCTCCGCACGGAAGATGGAATATGTGGGTCTCCAGCCTCCACCGCTCTACTAAGGCAGAAATAAGGTCTGGTTCTATCTTACAGTGACCATGATATCTACCTATGTAACAAAATCCAACCTCTACTAAATATGCAAGACACAACTAGGTATCACTAACTTAAGATTCCTAATAAAAGGATATAATATACGGTCATTCTCCTAAAAATAAATAATTACAAAAATTAATTCTTAATCTAAGAATCATGTATTAAATAAATCAACAAATTATTACTAATAATTTAAATTAAATTAAAACGTTAAAATGTTATCGTATCAACAAAGTGTCGAGATATATGATTTCCATCTAAGAGAAGTAGGCCGCCTTCCATTATATATCTGCAAAAAATTTATATTAGTAAAATATTAAATAAAGTAAAATACTTAAATAAATTAAATACATAATATTAAAAATATTATAAAATATACCTTAAACTAGAGAGTATTTGAGAGAATTTGAGATAATTTGGTGTGATGAAAGTGATTGAGGATGAGGTATTTATAGGGAATGGTGGGGTGTGAATGGCCGGGTAATTAAAGCTATAGCGTGCCCCCTGTACCGCGCTATACCCCACGTGTCACATAAATAGGTATAGCGCGGAACAAGGGGCGCGCTATAGCCACGTGTAACCCAGTCAGCGTATAACGCGGTATAGGGGGCGCGCTATACCCCACGTGACGCCAAATCAGCATATAGCGCGGGTCAAAGGGCGCGCTTTACTACTACGGGTGTTAGATCAAGAAATATAATCTGACCGATGTTAGATCGATAAATATACCGATCACCGGTGATATTTCAAGAAAAACATCTTAAATTTTAATAATTAACGATGTAGTTTATTTTTAAACTTATAAAATAGTCAAAATAAATAGTTTTTTCCCTAATAGATAACTGCTTGAACCTAACATTTTAAGGAGAAAAAAATATATTTTTAACTATTGAAGTTACTTGATGGATTTGTCAAAATAAATAATTTTAACTAAAAGTAAATGTTTGAGCCTATTGAACAACTTTAGTGGAGAAAAATATTATTATTTTTAAAAATTTTACGTTCTAATAATTATGTCTTTAAAATATATTTAACCCTAAATCCTTATTTTCTCACAAAATAAATTTTAGGATTTTTTTTTTCAAAAATGAATTAATCAAAAATTTTGAAATTTTAGTTTTTTATTTCCTTTAAAAAATCCCTGCTGCATTCTCTCGTAAACTATATGCAACTATCTCTTATCTGCAATTACTCTTGTCCCGTTACCCTCTGCAAATCCCCCATAGCCCATGGGGTCAATCACTATCTTTAAAACCCTAACTTGTTAACCCCCAAACAACAATAGGAGGTTCTGTTCCATTCTTCAATGTCTCCCTTAACCCACTCTGTGAAAATCACTTCTCCAGTGCTTCTCTCTTCACTCTCCCGTCGTCCTCTCAGGTTCCTTTAACCTCGTCCACTCTTTCCTTCACTTAATATTTACACTTAAGATCTGAACTTCAACGTTGCTGATTTCTTTTATGGATGCAGATATGCAGTTCTTGGTGCTGGTTTTGCTGGTCTTTCTGTTGCTTGGCATTTACTCAAGGTATACTTTTCTGCTTTGTAATTCCATATCTTTTAAGCCATAACTATTAATGGGTTTCTTTTGAATTATACGATTGTTGTCGTCATTGCATCTTCCAGGAGAGTCCTAAGGATTTGCACTTGCATATTGACTTGTACGATGAAATGGGCATTGGAGGAGGCGCTTCGGGAGTCTCTGGAGGACTGCTACACCCCTATTCACCTAAAGGTTTTCGTTCAACTCCTTTCAGTGTATGCTAATCCTTTATGATTTAAAAAGAACCCACGTCCTTTTTCGCTATGTTTTCTCCTCCTGTCGAGCTTATCAGTGTATATGCTGGCAGTTAAGCTTCTATGGCGAGGTGCCGAGTGTTGGAAAGAATGTCTAAAGCTCTTAAGTATTGCAGAACAAGCCGTTAGTTCCGAGGAGGATTTGGTTTCTGAAAGTGGTGAATTTGATCAGGATTTTGGTGGGTTTTTAGTCCGGAGAAGGTTTGTTTTTATTCTCTCGAATATGTTTACTCTCCCTCACTTCACATGCAAATGTGAAATGCCTAATTTTTTGTTCTTTTGCTTATGCTTATGATGAAATCGGTGCTCACAGGGGCATTTTGAGACCAGCTACAAATTTGAAGACTTTGAATGTATTGAATGATGTAATTTCTTCAGCCCTTCTTAATGCAGACTGCGCGCGTACACACACACATATCGTCGGTTTTTGTGCTAATGTTGGCTGTTTTATTTTCCTCGGTGAAATCAGAATGCTCAGAACTGCCTTGCCAGTTGCAAAATAGATATCATTGATAAGAATGCTGCCCAAAAGCTTGTACCCCATATACATTTGCCTTTCAACTTGGCTTTTTATATGCCTGAAGCTGTAAATTTGAATTCTCAGTATTATCTAAAGGTAAGAATAGCTAGGCTTCTGTTGTTGGACTTCTATCTTTTCCACATATTTGTTTTTGATGATTTCCTTTTCTTTTTTTTATTCTACCAGGCACTGTTCTTAGCTTGTCAAAATTTAGTGAAAGAATTATCTGCTTTGGGCTCCGGAAAGAAAAATCTATGTTTGCAAAAGAAATCTGTTTGCGAACTCCGTGAACTAGAAGGTAAGCGTGCTTTGTTAGACATGATGATGGAAAAGACATGTCAAAAACAAGTTCATACTCTGCTGGACTCCACTAAATAATTAAAGAATCTGAACTCCCCTGAAAAAATAGGGGAAGGGGGTTGTCAAGAAAGGATCTTGAAGATTGTCTTAGGCTTAACTTGAGGAGGATAGTTTTGTTTATTTCAGGGATGCATAATTTTTCTTTCTTGTTTCCACCATGTTCAATTGTTCATACTATTGCTATAGTTATCATTCTGGTGAACCAAACGAGCTACTAATTTGTGCATTAGGAGAATACGATGCTGTGATAATATGCCTTGGTGCCAAAGCAGACTTGCTTCCGGAGCTTGCAGGGAGGCTTCCTTTGAGGACATGTAGAGGTGTTATTTTGCACTTGCAACTGCCTGATAATATAGGGTAAGACTGACTTATCTTCTCATTTGCACTAGAAAACATAAGGGCTGGTATATCAGGCAATAGCTCTAGATATGAAATGTGGCTTTTAGCCTTCATTTGAAGCTGTAGTTCCATATATAATCGTACTGTGTTTCATATATATATTTTGACACGTTTGTGTATATGTGTTTTAGTTGTTTTTCTATTATCATGTTTTTGTCGTGTGATCCCACTGTATCCAAAGTTACCAAGACTATCCTAAACCCTAACGAATGTAACCAGAAGTTTCTTAGTGATCTGGGCTCATTCACAAATATCCTAAATAATGTTCTTCAGGGAAGATTATCCAGACCATGGACCATCAATATTATCAGATGCATGGATTGCTATCAAGGGGAACCGAAGTTTGCATCTGGGTTCAACGTGGGAATGGAAGTCAAGGAACTCTTCACCAAACGTCTCAACAGATGAAGCTTCCAATGCATTTCAAGAGCTTCTTCCAAAGGCATTGGCTATTTACCCTGGTATAATGAGCTGGAGTTTTGCCGGAGCAAGGGCGGGCTTGAGGGCAATGCCACCACTCACTTCTCATGGATCGCTTCCTCTTTTGGGATGTGTCAATGATACATTAGGTAATGATCTTAAATGTAAGTATTGGTTACTTGGAGGGCTTGGTTCGAGGGGATTGTTGTACCATGGTTGGCTGGGTAAGTTGACGGCTGAGGCTGTCCTCTCTTGTAATGAACAAATTATCCCTTCTGAACTAACCTCATGGAAGAATAAAACATAGGTGAAATTATATTGTTTCGCAATGACATGATTCCAAGACTGTCTTCTCCGTGTCTTGAACCCAAATTTTCGTGTCTTGTTTTGTACGTAAGTATGAGCGAGATGTCCCGGATGTTCATTACATTTTTTGATAATTTTTCGTGAAAAACCTTTCATTTGTTGTTTTTCTTGTTTATATTTATTAGTGTGATTTTTCGTTTAATGAAATAAAATCAACCCAGGCAGAGGTAAATTTAAAGGAAAAACAAATACGAATGCAAATGCAATTTTGAAACTTTTAATAAGTTAATAAAACTAAAAAAAGTACATCTGCAGTTCAGTTTCTGTTGATTTTCGGCACTAACTGGAAACTATGCCTTGCAATATCAGAACGCTTAGGCTGCTTCTGCTATATCAAATCATCCGTGCAATCTCGTCATCATAATATGTTTCCGTGGGTGCCGGAATGCCTTGAAGTGCACGTTGATTCGGTGTGACTAGTAGTGCCTCGTTCTCTCCCCTGAATGTGGTCTGAATCGATGATAAACATAAACCAAGGACATTTAATCAGAGACAAAATACTATAAAATCGTTTTAAAAACATTAAGAAAGGGTGTTGCTTGACCTTGCTATGAACTACGTTTCCCCAGGCATCACCGGTCAAGGCGTAGCGAATGATGAACTTGAGGATATCGAGAGGGATGTACGTGACTACGGTGAACACCCAGATCGCACCCGCCCATTTCCATCCAAGGCCTTGCATCCTGGCGAAGCCCCAGTTTGCGTATACGGTAATCAAAGTCGCCACCTTGTTTAACAACCCACGAAAGAGTTATAATTTTGAGCAAAATACGTTAAGAGTTATCTTGGTTTTGAATCATTTGAATAAGTATTTTTGGCATGAAGTTATTTCAGGTCCCGATATGGTTTGGATAATTTCTTGTTTCATACGAACAAGTTCGAATTTGGATCAATCCCATTGAATATTCAAGTTCGGGTCAGATAATTCTGTGTACATACATATATGGATATGCGTGTGTGTATATATATATTATGGATTTACCAGTTGTGCTAAAATGAAGGCAATGATAAGCAATGGACAAGGGCACTCGACGAAAGACCAGCTCCTGGACCGTGTGACGAAGATGAGTGCCTGACTAACGGAACTGACTTGAAGGTACAGAGCTGAAGTAAGTGCGGCCTGATTATCATTGATTGGTTTCACACCAAAAGTTTTCTGCAACAAATGAAACTAGATTTCAAGCATATTCTTTTGGGGGGATTTATAAAGAATTTTGAATTCGAGTTTTATGCACTGACGGTGAAGAATTCGGTATCGTGAACAAGCCAGAAAAAGAAGACTGTCACAATAGCCATGTAAGTTCCAAGGACCACCCCGGTGGAAAATATTTCGTCCAGCTTCCACGAGTCGGGCTTTGGAGACGGCTTCACCCTATCCTTTGAGATGGTCATGATGGTTCCATCATTGAGGATTGCGATGATCAACACCATGAACGGAGAGAAATCAAACTTCCAGATGAGTGCCACCAGCATGAACCCCATCACGATACGGATCGTGATGGAAACGGCGTAGATGGTGTAGTTCTTCATCCTTTGGAAGATAGATCGGCTTGTCAACACTGCACTCACTATCACACTCAACCCTGGCTCGGTCAATACTATATCCGAGGCACTCCTGGCTGCATCGGTTGAATCAGCCACTGCGATGCCGATATCTGCCTTTTTAAGCGCTGGGGCATCGTTCACACCGTCTCCTGTCATGCCACATATGTGGTTCCTTTCTTGGAGTCTCTTAACAATATCGTACTTGTGCTCTGCATGCAACAAAATTTATGTAATTAGGCAATAGATGAACTAGTTGAGATCATTTCATGCCGCATAATTGCTCGGAATACTACAAATTTAAGAGCTTGAGATGATTATCCAATTACCAGGGAACACTCCTGCAAATCCATCAGCTTTCTCAATGAGATCATCGATAGGAATGTTAGCAATTGACTCATCCTGACACTGGCCAACTAGGGAAGAAGCAGGATACATATTGGTCCCCATTCCAAGTCTCCGACCGGTCTCTTTGCCAATGGCGAGCTGATCACCGGTGATCATCTTAACGCTGACGCCAAGATCAAGTGCCCGTTTAATAGTCTCGGCACTATCATGCCTTGGAGGATCAAAGAGAGGCAGTAGTCCCACAAACTCCCAAGGTCCTCCAGGGCTTTCCTTTGTTTTTTCTGGAATTGTCTGTGAATTATACACAATAAATTCATTAGCCAAATGGTTTTCCTTTTTATGGAATCTACATATGTACATTAGCATTGCGGCCATCTACCTGTCTACCAACTCCCAAGGACCGAAGGCCACGATTGGCATAGCTGTCGATGACATTGAGCGCCTTTTTCCGCAAACCACCGGTGAGTCCACAAAGCTCAATGATCTGAAACAAATCGAGATTAGAATTTTGGATCAATACAACGACCATGGCTGTTTTCGTTGTATCTCACCTGCTCGGGAGCGCCCTTGCTGGCACGATGCCACTCGCCATTGCTGTCGATGTAGGTAATGGCAGTGCGCTTATCAACGGGGTTGAAGGACATGAAGTGTACCTCAGTGATTCCAGCCCTTGCCTATTGATTCATAAACAGAAAAAATGATCCGGACATTGATATTTCAAGCAAAATGAAGGTCCAGAGCAAGTAAATGTGGGTTGTATCGGATACCTGTTTAGGGTCACTTAACATCCCTACAATACAAGCATCAATGGCGTCCTGGTTTTCAACCCTGGAAGCCCTTGCAGCAATCAGCACAAGGCCGTTGACGTCCATACCGCTTGCGAACACCTGCAGGTATGTACATATACTGATTATTAGATAAAACACAGAGATTTACGCCTGTGAAAAACCGTAACAACATAACTCGAAACCAACCTCGACGAGACTCTTGTCAACTGTTAGCTTGTTGAGGGTTAGAGTCCCGGTCTTATCACTGCACAGTATATCCATCCCTGCCATTTCTTCAATGGCGGTCATCCTCTTGGTAATGGCTCCTTGCTGCGACAACCGGTGGGAGCCAATAGCCATTGTTACAGACAAAACTGTAGGCATAGCTATTGGGATCCCTCCGATGAGAAGCACCAACAGGTTGTCGATACCTTCTCTATACTTCCTGTGCTGAATAGGGTACATCACTATGATCTCAATCACCATTCCTATAGCGATGGAGAAGATACAAAAGTTACCAATTGATGTCAACACCTGCAACATTGAAACAACAGGAAGCAATGAGTTATTACTATGTACAAAGCATGTTGGATGTTTTTGCACCATGATGAGTACCTGTTGGAAGTGACCGACGTTGTTGGTGTTGTCAACAAGGTGAGCAGCCTTGCCGAAGAAAGTATGGAGACCGGTGGCGATGATGACAGCGTTGATCTCGCCTTGCTTGCAGGTGGAACCGGAGAAGACATGATCACCGGGATTCTTTGTAACGGGTAGGGACTCGCCGGTGAGAGCTGCTTGATCGATTTTGAGAGTATCGCCTTCCAAGAGACGAGCATCGGCCGGGATAATGTCTCCTAATTTAACACTAATTATATCTCCAGGTACCAAAATCGACGCCTCTTGTTCGCTCCATTTCCCATCTCGCAACACCTTCGCTTGGGGTGCTAGACCGGCCATTAAAGCAGCGGCGGCATTGCCGGCGCTGTTTTCTTCTATAAAACTGATGGTTGAATTGATTAAAAGCAAAGTAATAATACCAACGAAATCTGGCCAGTCAGGAGGCTTGCCACCGCCATTGGCCAAAACAATGGCCATGATGGCGGCGGCCTCCATCACCCACGACAGCGGATTCCACATAAACCCTAAGAACTTGAGGACTTTGCTCTCTCTTTTCTCTTCAAGCTTGTTGGGACCGAAAATGCTCAGCCTCTTCTCTCCTTCTTCTGTTGTCAAACCCTCTCTCGTGCATTTCAGCACTTTAAAAACCTCCTCCACAGGGATATGCTCCTACAAAAAAAAAAACTCAGAGCTCCATCAATTTAGTTTTGGCGGGAAAAACAATAGGGACGAAAGCTAACATGCATGCAAATGGGAAAAAAGGGTTCAAAGGCTTACAAGATCAACAGACTCGTTTTTTATCTGCTCCAATGAGATATCACCACTGGAACCCATTGGATCAAAAACAAAGTACCAATTACGAAAGAGGTCTTCGTTTACAAGAGAAGAAAGAAGAAAACTCTTGTTTCAAAACCCTTCTTTTCTTTTCTTTTTCTTCTTCTTCTTCTTTTTTCTGAGCTTCTTCTTTCTTCAAGTCTAACCTCAGTCTTCCCCGTCCACCACAAGACAGGAGCAAATCAATTGATTTGTCGAAGGGAATGAAATGTTATTGCCTTTTGAAACTCATATATATTTTCTCTTTTATAAATAACTCGGAACAAAACCAAAACAGAAAACAAAAATGCTGAGAGAGAGACGGGCAATGAAATGAAACTGGTTTATGTTCATGTTGGGGAATCTGTGGTTTGCCATAAGTCGCGGGGTTAGCTGGTTGTTTATGAGAATCTTACAGCGTTTCCCAATAGATTTGAAACGACAAAGTTTTTTTATGGTTTATGCAAGGACGGCCGTCAACTTCCCAACTGCTTTCTTCCATTTTTCTTTTAGTTTTCAAGGGCCATCTCATTTTTAGCGACAAAATTTTATTAGACGCTAAAAACAAGTCAAAATAAGTACAACAGTGATGACTCCTTTTATAGGACTAAGCAAAATATCCATTTATCGGATAAAATCTATTAAATTAATTCTTCCATTTTTTCCAAATAAATAAATGATCTTACATTAGTATATTGAACCCCGAATATAATTCTTGAATTTAATCAAATATGAAAAAAAAACTAAAATCAAACATCTTTAAATCATTTCTGTTTATTCAGTCTTTTAATATTTGAAACCAAACCGATTTAAATTTCTATGATTTAATGTTATAAAGTTTATGACATGATAATATTTAAATACTATTTGTGATATTAAAATATTTTTTGATAATATATTAAATATTCGTTTTAAATTTAAATTTATTTCAATTCAAATGCTATTCTAATTTAAATTTTGTATGATAATCTTATCCGTATAATATAGAGATATTGGTTGTTATTATAATGCTCTTTATGCTTTACCTAATTACTTATATACATTAGGACTTTATTTACAATTTTTTAAAAATATATTTTATTGAACATAATAAATAGCAAAGAAGGCCGTAAAAACTGTGGAAAGTTGAGGAATATAGAGGCCGGTGTAATAATTTTATTAATGTTATGAATTGTCTTAATATATTCACATATTTATCTAATGTTTAAATTGTTTTAACGTTCTTTTTGTATCATGCTACAATTTTTTTTTCAAATCGTATAATTATCTCTTTTAAAGAAATAGAAAACATACAATGTTTGAAAGTAGCGGATATACGTAGCATCACAAATTCAATAAGTATAAATAACACTCTTCCTTCAATCTATAGGCCCACTGTGTTGCTCCAAAACGTTATACAAGTTTTCTAACATCTAAATTTTTAAATCGAACATCAACCACGTCGTCCATGAACATGCCATCATACATACCGTGCCATGAACCAATTATATCATAGCCATCATAATCATCATGTCACGAGCCAATTACATCATAGCCATCAGTGGTTATATCCGAGTCACAAGAGAATTTATCTATGGACTATCCATCTTGCTACGCTAACTCAGATAACACATTGATTTGCAAAGCTTGGGTCCAATGGGATATATGATCTAATTTCCTCCAACCTTGTATGAACTGTTCGAGTGTTACGTTAAACTGACGCATCATTTTCCTTAAATATCCACGCATGCTATAATTATATCCTATCTCACTGAATAAAAATGAAAAAAACCTAAAATTCAAGATCAAATGACAATTCAATTTTTCGATCGAGATCAGATGAAAATCTTCAATTTTCATGTTGTGATCAAATGAAAATCTTCAAGCTACTACTTGCTCTCCTTTATCTAAAAACACCATAGTACTAAACTGCGATCGCAACACAACTTAAAAGCCACAACATAACAGTTTTCAAGGTCACTACATCAACATAAACAACCGCAATATCACATAGGTAACCACAACCATAATATAGTAGTACGAGAAACACACAAAGCATGTGCACTTGCAAACAAACTTCATGTCATCTTAAAGAAACGAAGGTCTGCAAACCATTAAACAAAGTTCTCTTCCTATTGTAAACCAGATTCCTACTCTTCATATGCCTCAAATGGCTCTTTAATCCACCGAGAAATGCCAAAAAACATAGCAAATAATTATCAGTTACTACTATTGCCTAATAACTTCAAGTTCTTTGATTCATAGAAACTTTTTCAGATGAACTCAACAAGGCCACTCTCAAGCACATAAAATCAGGTAAAAAGCTTAACATAACAAAGAATAAACCCAATCAAAAAGTGAAACTCAATATCAAGCATCCAAATGAAGATAATGATCATATGAATTTAAAAACAGAATATGAAATACTTGAAATATTGCCAAAAATCTCATCAAAATCTTTAATTCAGACACCCATCACCCTCATCAGTTCCCTATATTAAACATCAAGTCAAAATGTCTGCAAATAAACTTGAAAAAAAGCTTGAACACATAAGCTCATGGGGCTTAGAACCCTAGCTTGGTGCGGCGCCAATGCCTACGCTTAGCATTGTACCTGCAATCAAGAAACGCATACAAAAAATCAAAAGAACCCATCAATAAAAGGTCTGAACAAAAACTTGTAAAAAAATTTAAGCGAATAATGAAGAAAATATATTGACCTAATGGTGTTATCAGTGCGCATACGAATCCAGTAAGGGATAGGCCTATTCTGCCTCATCTTCTTGGCCAACTTCTTCTTGATCCTGAAAGTCTTGTGTGAAGGCTGCCATGTCAAAACAAACAAATTCAAAGTATCAGAGAGTTATTTTCAAAATTCAACTTTGTTTACAATAAAGAGAGATAAAGGACCATTTTTGCACAACAAAAAAAAAGGAGCAACTCAAGCTTAAAACGAATGAACCGACTGAAGATAAGTGAAGAGGGGATTACCATGTTTTCTGGTTGGGAATTTTGAGGTAATGCGGCGCTAAGGAGAATGAAAGTGGTTCATATAATAAACCTGTGCTACAATTGGTATTTTAGGGTTTACCTTGTTGAGCCTTTCATGGACTGTTGATGATTTTCGACCCAAATGTAGCTCAATTTCTTCTATTCCTTGTTTGGGCCTTCTCCTTTTTGATTTCTTGTTATGAAAAGTTCTATTTAAAATAATTAAGGGTAAATTATGTAACTAGTCAACCATATATTCATTCAGTTCCACTTTGGTAATCCTATTATATATATATTTTAAATCATATCTAGCGTTACGTTTTGGTCACTTGCTATTAAAAAATTAATAGTGATGCTTACATGTTACCTTAAGATAATGTCATGTCATCACTGAAAAAAATTATCACATCAATAATTCTGTTTATTTTTTAATGATGAATGTTTAAGATAAAATAAAGCATAATGTTAGATATAATTTTAAAAAAATAATTTAATGACTAAAATGGAATTCTCTTTACAAATTTTTATATTTAACGCCATTTAAATAAAAGTAAAGATAAATTATTTATTTAATCACTCGTGTGCCTATATATTATATTTAACACAAAACAGTGCTACTTCCATACATCTACTGAGCTTACACGAAGAAGAAGAATCATCCAATGATTCATTGAAAAGCTCTACCCCTCTATCTTGTTTCCATGATTCACATTGGGAGGAAAAGCTATGTCATTGAAATTTTCAAGAAAACGATTATAATCAAATTCACAATGGAGTTTGAGTTTGTAGCTCTAGATGAGTCTGGAGAATAAGCTAAAATGGTTTTAAAATTTCTTGGAATATATTCCTGAATAGCTAAAACATGTGCCCGTAGCATGAATATACTGTGACTAGCATGAAATTTCAATTATAAAGGTAAGTCAAGATATATGCACCGTCGAGACAATACAATAGACAATTGATCTCAAATATAATTATCTCTGTTGATTTTATATAATCAAAGGATAACATTGTGGATCCACTAACTAATGAGTTAAATCGATATCAAGTTGAGAAAACATCCAAAAGAATGTAACTAAAGGCCATGAAATTTAAAGGCTATATGAAAGAAAACTCTACCCAGTTCTATAAACCATGTACGACCACTGCAGGGTTTCTTATCCCAAGTCCGTTCCTATGATGTAAACATTGATCAAAGTGGTATAGGCTAAGTAAAGCTTTTAATAGTCATTGTGTGTTTCAGTGAGCCGAGCAACATAAATCACCAATGTGAGGGTGAAGTGAGGTTGCTTCAAGGAGACTATTGGGTATGGTTCTTTCAAACTCTTGTAGAATCATGCGATGTCTACGGCTTTAAGGACATAGCCATGAGATCTAAATTCTTGTTAGAAAGATAGTTATGTGAAGTATGTCATCGTTTACACAAACATCATAATTGTTCAAAGATATCATGTCTACTGGTTAGTCAATACAGACTATACAGTAAATATATTGTCACAAGGGAAGTTCAGAGGACACATTCCTATCATATGTAACTATCGATCGTAGAGTCTATCATTATACTGAGTCAAAATGGTTTTGATAAAATCATCAATTTTATTCATGTAGAAAAATAATGTTTTTGTCCAACATAAATCAACTCGACTAACCCCAACACCATTAATATCTGCAACTACATGATCAAAGATTAGTAAAAACATATTTCTTATACTTAAATGTGTGCAAATACGTTCACATTCTGTCATCGAGGTGCCACTTGGGTTATCGATGCATCATTGACAGAAAAAACATTCTTCCTCTCTGTGTCTATACTTTTTCTATCTTCATCTCTTGTAACTGAATATGCAGGCTTCTTAGGTGTAGAGATTGCAACACTTCTTTCGTTCTTGAGAATTGCGGAAACTTCCACCATAGACGGTCTATCCGCAGCATTTTCCTGCACACATAGCAGTGCCACTTGCATACATGTAATGAGCTTACACGACGAAGATGAATCGTCCAGTGACGCATCGAAAAACTCTGTTCCTCGACCTTGTTTCCACAATTCATAAGCCTGGATATCATTTAGACATTATGCATTTCCGATATTTGTGCCATGAAAAGGAAAAATGGGTGCCTCAAAGTTACTTACAAATTCAAGAAGATACAAGTTTTCATGGCATCCATAGAGACTGGAATTCCTCTTGCCGCTTATAATTTGCAGAAGTAAAACTCCGAAACTATAAACATCGTACTTGGTAGAGTATATTCCTTTCCTTACATATTCAGGAGGAACGCAGCCACTACATTGAATTGAAGAATTACTAACAAGATATAGATGCAATGGGAGAGATCGGAAAACGATCTGATATGTATTAGTTGACAATATCTGGTTCACTTACTATGTCCCAACAATTCTTCCAGTGTTTGCTTCGAGTTCTTCCTTCTTGAAGAACTTGGCCATGCCGAAATCTGATATTTTCGGGTTCATTTCATCATCTAATAAGATGTTGCTCGCCTTTATATCACGATGAATTATCGTGTAATTCGAGTATTCTTGGAGATATAGAAGCCCTTGTGTAACACCTTCGATTATCGAAACTCGTCTTCTCCAGTCTAACAGATGTCTTCTAAGTGGATCTGCATTGATCAAATGAATAAGCAACACATACTTTAAGCTTAAGAAGTTTAGGACAAGTTAATGAAACCACCAACATGGAATAACATGCCATAAAAATGTTCTTAACAATACCATAGAGGTATAAATCCAAACTTTTGTTCGGCATGAACTCGTAAACCAGCATTTTTTCTTCCTTCTCAGTACAAATTCCCAGAACTCGAACTAGATTCACATGTTGAAGCCTAGCTGTAAGAGTGACCTCGTTTTTGAATTCTTCGAAACCTTGACTCGAGCTCTTCGAGAGCCTCTTCACTGCTATTTTCTGCCCCTTTGGTAACTTTCCCTGTAACATTCACATTGCAGTTAATAGTTCCGAATAACAACTAAATGTTCAATCAACAGTTAACTTGTTATTTGTTAATAATCAATGAGTAGTTTCATTGTTTGAATGTATTGGAATTTCAGAATCCCCTGCAGGTAAGCAGCAAACATACTGTTCTCGGAAATGGCTAACAGAGTACTAATTTATTACCTTGTAAACAGGTCCATATCCACCCTCTCCAAGCTTATTCTCATTCGAGAAGTTTTTCGTGGCAGCTTTAATGGTAGAGAAAGTGAAAATTTCCAGACTAGGATCACTATTTCCATGCTTTGTTTCAGCTGATATTTTGGTTCTTATCCATGAAACCGACATTTTCGCAACACTCAAAAGCCCTGCAATCGAAACCTTGTTGATTTAACGTATGATTGTCGTCTCAAAGCATTGCAAATTCACACATGTTCAATAAGTTACCTTGTGATTTGAATATTTTCTTTTGCAGGTAACAGATGATAGCCATCATCAGTAGAAAAATTGCAGCAACTGTAACTGGAACAATCACCAATAACTGGTGTTTCTTCTGCTGACTACTAGTGCCTATTCCATAAGCTGTGGAACATTTATATATTATTAATTACATGAATTATAGTACAAGGTTTTGCAATGATTTCAAAACTTCAGCAAAAAAAGATCTGTTCTTTAATCTTTTAGCACGCAAAGTTGACAAGACACCCTAATTTTCTACCCTAAAAGCAGTAAAAACTCATTAAAAAAGTCATAGATTATTAAATTAGAAAGCCCTGAAAGTCAAAATATACTAAATGGAGGCAATAAATTATGCTACTTGACATGGTTCTCTTTTTTTAAAATCAATGTTTGAAATTTCAGTATTTCTCTACGAAAATTGACGCGTACTAACATAGAGACCAGAGATTCCATAGAAACTAAGGGAGATAACTATCTTACCAGTTTCTGAAAGCAACCAATTATCGTCACCGGAGAGCTGAAAGGCATAGTAACCAAGTAGGCCCTTCACCTTGGCATAAGAAACCTTAGCTTTAATGGCTTCCACATCATCGAAACTGATCCAAATCGATCTCATTTTGCAAATATTCACCCCATAAGTAGAATTATACACCGGTTCAACCCCATAACCATTGTTGCGAATGGATGCTTTTATAAACCAATACGCCATTGAACCGTCAATCGTGTTAGCCGGCCCTGAAGCTGCTGAACCAACGCCATTATCACCCGAGTTAACAAGTACCCATCCAAAGCCATGGTAAGGTAAACCTAAAAGTAGCTTTTCAGCAGGGAATCCTCTCTTTAACCATTCCCCAATGACAGCATCACTGTTGGCCCTTCCTGATGGGTCATATAAAGCAGCATGAAAACCAGTAAACCTCTCTACTGTTGGCCCGTAGTAGTCATATGCTACAATATTTACCCAATCCAAGTTTCGTATTGCAGAATCAATAGGATAACTCACTGAGTTGACAATTGGCCAGCGATAAGCCGACATAGTTAATAGCAACTGAGTCTTACCAGAGTTTCTTGACTCAGCAACTACCTCAGCTCTCCACTCATCCAATAAAGCACCCAAACTGCTCATATTGGTGCCATATATGGGCTTATTAACCCCATAAAGGTCTAAACCATGAAAACCATAAAGCCTGGCTATTTTGATTGAAGATTCAATGAAAGATTTCCTATGGGAAGTTTGATTAATCATCAAAGAGAAGGTGCTCGACTCGGTTCTTCCGACCCAAATGGATAAGAGAGTAGTAACCGAGGGATTCTTTAGTTTTACAGTATTGGTGAAGTCAGAGACAGGTTGTTGATTTGAGGAGTCGATAAAAAGCTGATAGGAGGTTGAGTTTACATAAGCAAAACCGCAAAAGAGATGAGTGAAAAGGGCAGATTTTATATCAGAAATAGGAAGGGTGCCGCTAGGTATCCAGTAACCAGCTTTGATCCATGTTTGTGAGCTTGAGCTTTGAAGTTTAAACGAGAGAAACAGCAAGAGGAAGAAGAAGAAATTGGGGGTTTTGGACGCCATAGAAAAAGCAATCTCTTGCCTCGAAAGTAGGTGAATTTTTTCCCCCGACTGTTGTGGGACGAATATATACACTTGTTCAGCTTGTTTTTGTTTCGTGTCAAATTCATAGCGGAAAACAACTAATTTGACGTTGTTGTAGAAAAATCTCAGTCTTTTAAATTCTGTAACGTGGCTTTTAACGAATTTACGTCGAGGAGAGATGGAAGTGGTTTTTATTTTCTCCTTTAGTGTACACACACTGCTAGACTATTCTGCTATATGTTTGTGTATTGCAGCATCAAATGCAAGGGAAAGAAAGCAATAGAAAGCCACCTGATGTCGTAATCAGGTCGAACATTCACCATTTCATCAGGAGTTTTCATGAAGATTGATTCATTTTAATGCTGCAGGAGTTTTCATGAAGATTGATTCATTTTAATGCTGCAGGAGCCTTATGAAACCCTCTTTTTCTTTTCGTTTCTTTTATGCTTGTTTCCATCATTTCATGTGTTGCAAATACACTTGATTCTTGGTCGACATGGAGGAAATTCAAGAGATTTCAATTGCAAGTGTTTAATAATATTCATCAATTAGTCATTGTTTTATATCCTTTTAGGGAACAATTACATACAAGGCTGATTTGTAGAAAAATAAGTTGTTTATTGATGTTAGAATACGAATTGTGTAGTGACATGCCTCAACTGTTTCCGATAATCAAGAAAAGAGTATTTTTCATTCTATTTATTTTATTTTATTTTATTTTATTTTATTTTCTTAAGAAATTTAATCTTATTTGTTTTATTTTATTAGCTGTGAATATGGTATCGAATTATTATATTTTTAACAATCCTAAGACATGGTAAATTCATTCTTTATCATTAATTTTTATAATGATATTTGATTATTATTTATCATTATTTTATTATCTATATCATTCTCGGATTAACGATTTTTGTCCAACAATCTTAAGATAAAATTTCCCTTTATTTTTCTAAGATTATATAAATTCTTTTGAGTTTAATTCTTGTTGTGTACAAGGAAAGTGCTAAAAATTCGGTAAAATAAATAGAGTGAAAATTAAGAGAAATTTATGTAAACGATTCAAATCTGAATTATGATTTTTTTTTTATAAAAATAGAAAGTCTCATTAAAAAACCTCTCATATTTCTCGGTATACTCAAATATATTCCAATAAATAGCGAAATGAGGAAAAGATTACCTCAAAGTTAATTAAGATTCAAGAGTTCATACAACATACATAAAAAAACCAGAAATTACAACGCCGCAATTACAAAATCATTATTAAAAAACCCAGAAACAAAGCTCATAAATCTTCCCAGTAAGACCGAAAACTAAAACCCACTACCCAATTCCTTGCTTAGCTAAATCATCCGCCCTTGCATTAAGTGCACCGACTGACATGACGAAAGATAACATCGTGAGACTTTGCAACCGCTTCAATTTCCTTAACGGGATGAGCAAAAGGGCCAGGGCTTGAAGCAGGGTTTGCGATCAACTTAAGAGCGGTCTTGCAATCACCTTCCAAGATCAACATAAAATTCTTGCTTCTATCAAAATTAAAAAACAACACGATTCCTTACTTAATCGCAAGGAGCTCTGCTCTGACGGGGGGCCCTTGCCTAACAGCTTTAGAAGAGGAAGCCAAGCAATTACTATCCAAATCTCGAAGCAAATCCCCTATTCCCCAGCGCTCCAATCCTGTTTCATAGCACCATCAACATTGAGTTTTAAAAACCCAGGAGATGGAGGAGACCAAATCGCTATGTTGTCCATCGATGAATTTTTAGGAAACATTGAGTCAGCCAAAGAAGGATCACACACAAGGCTATCAAACGAGATAAAGCAAGAAAGACCTTTTGCTTTGAACCATGGAATGAACCTAAATTATGAATTCTAAAATCTTACGTGTACAGATTTTTTTTACACGAGACATGGTTCCACAAATTTCTATGTAGAATTCAAATAATTGAATTTCAAAATCTTTACAAAGTCTTTGTGGTTGTACATTTTGTGAGGCCACACATTGAATTTTGATTGTTGAAGTTTTTGATTGACAACGATGAAGTCAATTATATTGGTAAAATTTTAATATTTTCTTTTTAATACAAGATGATTTAGAATCCTTTCTTTTATCTTTCTTTAATCTAAAACGATTCAGATATAGTGGTAAAAAAGAGATAGCAAATAAATATATTTCGGGATTTATCTTTCTGTTTTAACGTGTTTGTAAAAATCTCAGAGTGGACAAATCTGTTTAACAGAAATTGTCTTGAAAGTAACGTTGATTACATATAACTCCGTAAAAATGTCATATTTAGGGCATTTTCACTTAAGTTATTGGTTGTCTAAGAACTCATATAAGATCATATAGATGCATTTAGGAGCATATAGTTACATGTGGTGGAAATATATTTTGTCGTGGAATTTTATTTTGAAAACGATGTTGCGTTATGGGGAATGTGTTTTGTTTGATGATGTGCAGGATTTAGGAGCAAGGACAAGCGAGGAGAATTGTCATGACAAATTGGGAATGCTGAGCAGAATACAAATGCCAACTCGGACGTCATTTTGGAAGCGAGAAAGACAAAGGAAGATATTTTTCAGCCAGCTGTCCTTGTCTTCACGTGCCTTCAACTGTCAGACACCTAGGAGGGAACATCTGCCACCTGGGTCGGCTAATCGTATCTGTACGTACGCCCAACTGCAATTCTCACAGGATGGACCACTGCCAGCCGCCTAGGAGGAGACCACTGCCATCTCTGCATCATCCCTCACGTGAAGAGAACAACTCGGGGTATCCTAGGAATTTTGATACAAATCCCTAGGTTTATTTCCCACTATAAATAGGAGATAAGGCCATCGGATGAGGGACTTCCTTCATTTTCACACCACGTTTGAGCTTAATTTCTAAAGAAAATGTCCCTTTTTTCGTCAATCGTTTCTGTCATGACATTCCTCCATTAACAAGCTAGAGGGAGTGGCGAGCTAGACGTCCGAGAGGAGCTAGCGAGCTAGGACAATTCGTGGTGGTCGGGAGGAGCTCCGACAGTGCACGTCGAAGGCTTTTCCTCCATCCCTTTGATGTTTTTATCATTTATCATATTTGGGTTGTATGAAACGAATGATCTTCATGCCTTGTTGCTTGGAATATTCGAACCCTCCATGAACTAGTCTTATTTGGTTAAAGTTCATTATGGATGCTTAAGTTTTATTTTAATGGATGGTTGTTTTTTTATGTTGTTATTTGTTTTGTTTATGATGTTTAATGCCTTATGGTTGTAAAAGCTAAGAGAATAGTCATTCCTTAGGAGAATGCTTAGTGTTCGAGAGAATGACTAAGTAACATATATTTTGTGTTTGACTAAATAACATATATTTAGTGTTCGAGAGAAACTAATGAGGATCCACATAAGCAATGTGTTCTAGATAGTAACTAGACATAAGGCTAGGATTTCAATTGGCTAAAAGGAGTAGTGCTCGGTCGAAAGGTTAGATGTTAATGCTGATGCAAAGTGGTATTGCCGTGACATATTCTGCTTATCTGAACCAATAGGATCCCTGCACCTGCTAACGCCGAGAGGTATTTCCAAGGCATTCTCAACCTGTATAGTCCCTTGACTAGAGATAGCATAGGACACCTTTTGTAAACTCTGTCGGGCAAGTAAGGCATAGAAGTAAGACCATCCTGAGAAGATAGACTTAAGTTTTCTAAGTGTCTCCTATCATTCATTCCTATAGTAGCTTGTTGTGAGGATTCTAAAGTTATTTTATTCAAATCGAGTGTTTAGATTTTGCTTTACCTTTACATTTTCAATTGGTTTCACTACGCTCAATCTATTTTTGCCAAGACATTTACATCCATTTTACCACGACATCCCTATTTGCTCCCACATCACACCATCATTCCATTCCCACCAACATACATTTCACATTGCCTCAGCATTCTCATTTGTATATACCATTGCACTAACTATATTTAGATAAAGTAGTTAATTGCTTTGATTGAACTTATAAATTTCTTCAAATCCCTGTGGATACGATACTCACTCATCACTGTATTACTTGTTCGATTGTGTATACTTGCACATATTTCGCGACCATATTTAGTAGTCACAAATCACATACAGTTACTGATTTTGTTTCAGAACGTTGATTTTGTCCGATAACATAACCGAAAATAAACGAGAATTAATTTTCTGTTCATTAGAATCTTTGATTTCGTATTTGAAATCAACTGAGATTTTAATTCTGTCGTCAAACAAAATTATTTGATTACTATTTATAATAGAAATCGTTTGAAAGTAACAAGTTTGTTACTTTAGTTTCTAACTAAATTTTGTTAGGAGAATAAACAAAAATTTACTTTCTGTTTATTGTTTGAATTATTATTAATTCTAATTTCGTGTGTTAAAACAAAATTCTATGGATAGAATTTTAAGATATGATAACATAAAATGTTATTTTATTTGATATATTTGGCTAAATATCAGATTATCCTTATATTATTAGAGAAGATGAGGTAAACATTGTTTTCATATTCATAGGTGTTAAAGCTTGGTAGCACTCTGACTTCATGTATTATCTGATACACATTATAATGTGTATATTATGCATAAGATTAATAAAATAATTATGGATGACGTTAGATCATAAATATGAAACATAAGATGCTGACAGTATAAAAATTTTAGTGGTCAAGTTCTTAAAATTCGTAATAATGGAGAATAAATATTTTATTACCTCCATTGATGATAAAAAAAATATTGCTATGTGTATTTGCTAAAGCAACAAAAGTGAAATTATATAGAAAAATATTTTCTTTAAATATAAAGTTGAAAACCAACTTAAAATATTAAGATGATAATAAGTGATTGTGTAGATTATGATATTATTCATGAAGTGATATTAGTGTGCTCTCCTAGAGTAAATAGAGTAGCAAAGCGGAAGAGCTGAACCTTAAAGGAAACAATAAAAGCAATGCTAGAAAGTTCTGGGTTATCACAGAACATGTGGAGAAAGGAGAAGTTGTTCTATCAACTAATTTCCTTTTAAATAAGATTCACACAAAAGAAAAAAAGATAAGACACCATAGAGTTATAAAAAGGTCCAAAACATGTTCATACAAACACTTGAAAATGTGGGGTTGTCTTGAGAAGGTAATGACTCCATTACCAAAACAACTGAAAATAGGTCCTAAACGATGGATTTATATTTTCTTTGACTATTTTATTATCTTAGAAGGGTAGATTGATGCTAGTTGAAATTTGATATTCAAGATATCAACGACACAAGTGAATATGTTTCACATCGGGAAGAGAAGCCATGTCATGGAAATTCTTAAGAAAACGTTGATAATCAAATTTACAATGGAGTCTGAGTTTGTAGCTCTAGATGAGTCTAAAGAATAAGCTGAATGGATTTAAAATTTCTTAGAAGATATTCCTGAATGGCTTAAACATGTGCTCCTAACATGCATATATTGTGACTGGCATAAAATTTTAAGTATAATGGTAAGTCAGATATGTGCGTCGTCGACACAATACCATAGGTAACTGATCTCAAATAGCATTATCTCTATTGATTTTGTAAGATCAAAGGATAACATCGTGTATCCACTAACTAATGAGTTAAATTAAGATCAAGTTGTGAAAACATCCAAAAGAACGTGACTAAAGCCCATGAAATTTAAAGGCTTTATGTGAAGTAAAACCCTGTCTAGTTGATTGGAGATCTTAAGATCTAAATTCAGAGAGAGAACCTAATTGCATAAATCATGTACGGTCACTGTGGGGTTTCTTATCCCAAATTCGTTCCTATGATGTAAACAACGATCAAAGTGATATAGGCTAAGCAAAGCTTTTAATGACCATTGTGTGCTTCAGTGAGCCAAGCAACATAAATCACCTATGTGAGAGTGAAATGGGACCGCTTTAAGGAGACTTTTGGATATAGTTTTTTCAAACTCTTGTAGAACCAGGCGATTTCCATGGCTTTAAAGACATACCCATGAAAACTAAATTCTTGTCAGAAAAGTAGTTATATGAAGTATGTCATCGTTTACATAAACAACATAGTTGTTCAAAGACATCATGTCTACTGGTTAGTCAATACAGTAAATATATTGTCACAAGGGAAGTTCAAAGGACACATTCATATCCTATGCAACTATCGATCGTAGAGTTTATCATCATACTGAGTTAAAATGGTTTTGCTAAATCATCAATTTTATTCATGTAGAGAAATAATGTTTTTGTACAACATAAATCAACTCGACTAACCCCAACACCATTAATATCTGCAACTGCATGATCAAAGATTAGTAAAAACATATTTCTTATACTTAAATGTGTGCAAATACGTTCACATTCTGTCATCGAGGTGCCACTTGGGTTATCGACGCATCATTGACAGAAAAAACATTCTTCCTCTCTGTGCCTATACTTTTTCTATCTTCATCTCTTATAACTGAATATGCAGGCTTCTTAGGTGTAGAGATTGCAACACTTCTTTCGTTCTTGAGAATCGCGGAAACTTCCACCATAGACGGTCTATCCGCAGCATTTTCCTGCACACATAGCAGTGCCACTTGCATACATGTAATGAGCTTACACGACGAAGATGAATCGTCCAGTGACGCATCGAAAAACTCTGTTCCTCGACCTTGTTTCCACAATTCATAAGCCTGGATATCATTTCGACATTATGCATTTCCGATATTTGTGCCATGAAAAGGAAAAATGGGTGCCTCAAAGTTACTTACAAATTCAAGGAGATGCAAGTTTTCATGGCATCCATAGAGATTGGAATTCCTCTTGCCGCTTATAATTTGCAGAAGTAAAACTCCGAAACTATAAACATCGTACTTGGTAGAGTATATTCCTTTCCTTACATATTCAGGAGGAACGCAGCCACTACATTGAATTGAAGAATTACTAACAAGATATAGATGCAATGGGAGAGATTGGAAAACGATCTGATATGTATTAGTTGACAATATCTGGTTCACTTACTATGTCCCAACAATTCTTCCAGTGTTTGCTTCGAGTTCTTCCTTCTTGAAGAACTTGGCCATGCCGAAATCTGATATTTTCGGGTTCATTTCATCATCTAATAAGATGTTGCTCGCCTTTATATCACGATGAATTATCGTGTAATTCGAGTATTCTTGGAGATATAGAAGCCCTTGTGTAACACCTTCGATTATCGAAACTCGTCTTCTCCAGTCTAACAGATGTCTTCTAAGTGGATCTGCATTGATCAAATGAATAAGCAACACATACTTTAAGCTTAAGAAGTTTAGGACAAGTTAATGAAACCACCAACATGGAATAACATGCCATAAAAATGTTCTTAACAATACCATAGAGGTATAAATCCAAACTTTTGTTCGGCATGAACTCGTAAACCAGCATTTTTTCTTCCTTCTCAGTACAAATTCCCAGAACTCGAACTAGATTCACATGTTGAAGCCTAGCTGTAAGAGTGACCTCGTTTTTGAATTCTTCAAAACCTTGACTCGAGCTCTTCGAGAGCCTCTTCACTGCTATTTCCTGCCCCTTCGGTAACTTTCCCTGTAACATTCACATTGCAGTTAATAGTTCCGAATACCAAGTAAATGTTCAATCAACAGTTAACTTGTTATTTGTTAATAATCAATGAGTAGTTTCATCGTTTGAATGTATTGGAATTTCAGAGGCTCCTGCAGGTAAGCAGCAAACATACAGTTCTCGGAAATGGCTAACAGAGTACTAATTTATTACCTTGTAAACAGGTCCATATCCACCCTCTCCAAGCTTATTCTCATTCGAGAAGTTTTTTGTGGCAGCTTTAATGGTAGAGAATGTCAAAATTTCCAGACTAGGATCACTATTTCCATGCTTTGTTTCAGCTGATATTTTGGTTCTTATCCATGAAACCGACATTTTCGCAACACTCAAAAGCCCTGCAATCGAAACCTTGTTGATTTAACGTATGATTATCATCTCGAAGCATTGCAAATTCACACATGTTCAATAAGTTACCTTGTGATTTGAATATTTTCTTTTGCAGGTAACAGATGATAGCCATCATCAGTAGAAAAATTACAGCAACTGTAACTGGAACAATCACCGATAACTGGTGTTTCTTCTGCTGACTACTAGTGCCTATTCCATAAGCTGTGGAACATTTATATATTATTCATTACATGAATTATAGTACAAGGTTTTGCAATGATTTCAAAACTTCAGCAAAAAAAGATCTGTTCTTTAATATTTTAGCATGCAAAGTTGACAAGACACCCTAATTTTCTACCCTAAAAGCAGTAAAAACTCATTAAAAAAGTCATAGATTATTAAATTAGAAAGCCCTGAAAGTCAAAATATACTAAATAGAGGCAATAAATTGTCAATGTTTGAAATTTCAGTATTTCTCTACGAATATTGAAGCGTTCTAACATAGAGACCAGAGATTCCATAGAAACTAAGGGAGATAACTATCTTACCAGCTTCTGAAAGCAACCAATTATCGTCACTGGAGAGCTGAAAGGCATAATAACCAAGTAGGCCCTTCACCTTGGCATAAGAAACCTTAGCTTTAATGGCTTCCACATCATCGAAACTGATCCAAATCGATCTCATTTTGCAAATATTCACCCCATAAGTAGAATTATACACCGGTTCAACCCCATAACCATTGTTGCGAATGGATGCTTTAATAAACCAATACGCCATTGAACCATCAATCGTGTTAGCCGGCCCTGAAGCTGCTGAACCAACGCCATTATCACCCGAGTTAACAAGTACCCATCCAAATCCATGGTAAGGCAAACCTAAAAGTAGCTTTTCAGCAGGGAATCCTCTCTTTAACCATTCCCCAATGACAGCATCACTGTTGGCCCTTCCTGATGGGTCATATAAAGCAGCATGAAAACCAGTAAACCTCTCTACTGTTGGCACGTAGTAGTCATATGCAACAATATTGACCCAATCCAAGTTTCGTATTGCAGAATCAATATGATAACTCACTGAGTTGACAATTGGCAAGCCATAAGCCGACATAGTTAATAGCAACTGAGTCTTACCAGAGTTTCTTGACTCAGCAACTACCTCAGCTCTCCACTCATCCAATAAAGCACCCAAACTGCTCATATTGGTGCCATTTATGGGCTTATTAACCCCATAAAGGTCTAAACCATGAAAACCATAAAGCCTGGCTATTTTGATTGAAGATTCAATGAAAGATTTCCTATGGGAAGTTTGATTAATCATCAAAGAGAAGGTGGTCGACTCGGTTCTTCCGACCCAAATGGATAAGAGAGTAGTAACCGAGGGATTCTTTAGTTTTACAGTATTTGTGAAGTCAGAGACAGGTTGTTGATTTGAGGCGTTGATAAAAAGCTGATAGGAGGTTGAGTTTACATAAGCAAAACCGCAAAAGAGATGAGTGAAAAGGGCAGATTTTATATCAGAAATAGGAAGGGTGCCGCTAGGTACCCAGTAACCAGCTTTGATCCATGTTTTTGAGCCAAGGCTTTGTTTAAATGAGATAAACAGCAAGAGGAGGAAGAAGAAGATGGTTTTAGAAGCCATTGGAAAAGTAATCTCTTGTCTAGAAAGTATGCATGAAAGTTTATTAGTCTGTAAAGCAAGATCTATACGTTTAGATTACAGGAGAAAACTAAAAATTGCTTTTCCACTATTCTTGTATGATAATGACGCATAAATCTTGCTTTGAAAGTTGTGTATTTTTGCGTGTGGGCAATTTCATAGCAGAAAACATATGTTTTCATGCTGCTGACGAAAAATCAAAGTATTTGAATATTGCAACGAGAGAAGAAACTAACCTGATTTCTGACCATTATGAAGTTGAATTTTAAGAGTCAGAGCGAGCTTTCATACGAAGAAAGAAAACCCGGACTTTACCATTTTCAATGCTTGCCGATTTCAAAGTTTATTGACTAGTGAAGCTATTTAGGGGGTGAGTAATGGGAATGCTATTTTATAATTTAAGTTTTATTTGAAATTTCAGCGAATCAAGTTAAATAAAAGAAATTTGAGTCAAATTATTTGAGTTTTTGTTTAAATTTAATTGTAGATATTTATAATGTTATAGTATAGATTGATTCTAATTTAAATAATTTTCTATAACAATATACGATATACATATATTTTTTCATATGTAATATAAATATATAATGTAAAGTTAAGATCATATTTTGTTTTTGCATTTTTAATCGTCATTTAATAGAAAATCGTCGTCATCAACTTGCATTAGGTATTATTTGATGACCACAGATGGAAATTAGAGAATATGAAACAGGAACTGTTTAAGAAACAAAGAGCAGAATTTAACAATCATTGCATGAATAAGTACTGGCAGTTTGGAAGGAGATGATTGAAAAAAGTAACTCCTTTTCATCACTAATTGGTTAACTTGTTTCTCAAGTACAAAAGGAGCTCTCCACACCGATTGTCAAAATTTAAGAAATGTAAGAAAAGCAATTAAATATGAGAAATTTGATATAATCTAATCCAGCTAAGGTATACTAATACAAATAAAGGTATCAACCTTTCGTCCATGCCAAAACCTTTAGTATCTCCTCCAATCATTGCAAGTGCAAAGTCTCTTCTTATCTCCTCAATGTTCAGCACCAGGTTTTTCTTCAAACTTCAAAGCTATCAGCATTGAAAGTCATAAGCATCAGAACAAGTTCCTCATCCATGATGCTGCCAACTTTACACAAGCCAGAAAGGTACTGAATATTTTATCAGGTGTGATCCTCGTCGCACCCGGATTAGTAATCGGATGAACTCATCTCAATTTGACTCTTAACGGAATATGTGCCACCATTTTTTACCAGTTTAATGTTACATTACATATACACATGGCTTTGGAAAGATAAAAAGAGTACATGGCAGCAGCTTTGTTACAATAGCATATGAGGTATGATGGTAACTGTGGTAAATCTCCATCCTGGGAATCATATAGTGACCACTTCAAAATATGGGGCACAGGACCTTTGGGGTCAAACAGTTTAAAATCAGAGCCAGCATAGCAAAAATGTAGGTTGCTTATTCCACTATTAGTTGCTGACCCACCTTCGTTTACATGCAGGCCTCTCATGTTTAATCTCTGAATCTACAGGGGTTTCATTCTTGACTGAAGGTTGTGTCTCGCTCTCTGTCTTTATTTCCGGGGCATCTTTTTCCCTAGGCATTGGAAGTTTGAACCTCTCACTTTGCTTTTTCAGTTTCTCAACAGTGTCAAGGTGCTGGTCCTCCAATGGTCTTGTATCAGCATCCTTGATCTCTGGCTCATTAACATATTTATTGTCAGACAGGGGAGGATAGTGGTTCTCAGCAAGCTCAACCGATTTACCAGGTCCATCTGCAATTTTGTTAGATTCAGAAGATACCTCATTATTAATCTTGTCAATCTACTTGAACTTCAAGGAATCTGATGACTTGCTGTTGATATTGTCATCCTTCTCAGTATGGCTAGTCCAACTTTCCAATTTGGAGTGCTGTTCGTCATCCAAAGAAACATCTTCAAAGAAACATCTTCACTATGTTTTCTGGAAGAGTTATGACGTATTTGGTTCTTCTCATCACTTTTCAAGCCCTAAGCAAGGCAAACAGTAATAATGATGATGATAACGACAATAGATGAACTAACCATTTTCTTTCAGAAGTACAACCTTTACAATATTAATATGAAAGTAGAAATAAGAGTAATTTTGTCTATAGAGGTAAAGAAGAGTTCATGAGGAATATAAGTTACTCTCAAGTCTCAATCTAAAAGTAATAACCGGGACATGAGAACTGTGTTGGTACCGAGAACCGACACACAGTCCTCCAAATTCTTAACAGATGTTTCAAAAACAACAATGATAGAGTAATTAAAACCAAAACCTCTAATTTTGAAGAAACTGCATCATCTTTCAACAGAAGACTTAGTATGTACAGGTATAGGCACATTTCCAGAAAATGCAGTGGGGTTTTTCTCCCTGCCAATAAAGAAACATTATGTCCTTGAGTCTATGAAACATACCGTTTCATTGTTGTGACCACTTAAATCTTCTTGGCTTTTCCGGGAAGAACTCAAAGTGATTGTATTCCCAGGTACAGAATCTCTATTCTTCCTAGTGTTTTCTTTGTGTTTCTTCTCATGCCCCTTTAGGCTATCTGAAGCATTGACAGCACGGTCACTCTGAGTGTTTGACCTTTCCTGCCTGGATTTTCTCTCATTGTTACTAAATTGGTGTCCACGAGCATATAAATCTTCATGCCCTCTTTGACTTTTGTCATCATCATTCCAATCCCTTCTTTTCACCAGTTCACTGCGGCGTACTGTCTCTTTGAGTTGGTATTCTTTTTCAGAAACTTTATATTCATCCTTTCCCCTGGTATGGCCAACCCAAGCTTTGTCTTCTGAACGACGACCGCTCCTCATATTACCTCGTCCTTCTTCTCTCTCCCGTTTTGATAAACTTCCATCATGGGATTGCTTTAGCCTATCCCATCCATCTCTCTCCCGCTGCCTCTCAACCCTCTCTCTGTGCAACCAAACTTCATCCTTGTGCCGAGCTGACTGATGTTCTTCAAAATTATCTCGTATTCTTAGTTGCTCATCTCTCCTACGCGGGTCTAAGATTTCGTCTCTTTCTCGTTTCCTGCGACTGCTGCTGGATTCTCTAGGTCCATGCATGATGCCCTCTTTGTCAGCATGGTCCCTCTTCAGATACTCCTCATCTTTCCTTCTTTTGCTGTGGTAATCATTAGCTGCTTCATACCTACTCTTCAAATTATCATCTCTTTCCCTATGTCTCGCACTGACATCCTTATAACTGCCATTGTCCGATTGTCGTCTAGGTGGACAATCATCTTTGTGACTCCAATCACTTTCTCGAACCTTAGCCCTGTTCCTAGAACCCATTCCATTATCACAATCTCTCTTTTCCTTAAGTCCCCAGTTCTATTTTTCCTGCCATAAAGATCATCTTCCCTCCACTGCAAAGTACCATCAGGGTTTTCACTCTCTCTTCTCTTCGGCTAATAAAGCCTTCTGTTTCAACACGCATATTATGTGACAAGCTAGCATCGAAGTCTCTAAGAGGATATGAATCATCTCCTGATTTACCTGCCATGCGATTTCTTTCAATGTCATGTCTCCCATCACGATCATTTCTACGAAAAATCTGATCATGTTCATGAAGATGCTTCTTGACAATCCCAATGCAAGAATGTTCACCTTGAACAACTTCATCCTCAGCACCATCTAGCCACTTCTGATAATCTCTGCTGCTGCCAGATCTTGCTGTGCTGTTTTCACTACTTCTTGCAACCCTAGAATCCTCATCCTCGTCAAGTTCTTGAAGCTTCCATTGCTCTACTTCAGATCTTATTTTTCCAGTTTTCATGGGATTAAGTGAACTCTCATCTTTATGGGTGCCACTTATTACCTCGTCCTTTACTGTATCAGGGCTTCCATCAGCTGACTGAAGTTCTTCATCAACATCATCCTTGCACTCCACACTTAACTCCCTGGGATCTCTAACGAGAGGAAATTTATCATCCATGCTTTCAACAGATTCTTCCTCATCGGTATCATTTACATTATCCTGTTTACCATGAATAGGTGTCATGCTTGGGGATTTCTTACGTGCTCTTCTGTGCCGATTCCTGTGTCAAGGAGAGGATTAATAAAATTTAGTCATGGGGATGTCATATTACCATCTAATTATATGCTAAACATCAAGCTAAGAAAACCATAAAGGCATAAACTTCATAGTTTATCATAACAGCAACAGGGATTCGTTTCTCTTCACAGCCAAAAATTGAAAAAAGTATATCCATCTCCATTAGTTACACCTATGGAGAGGGCAATTTGATTAGTCAATGATAATAAGGAATAGCTACCAGTTTCATCCATTTTCAAACTGGCCATCTTGAGTAGCATTTATTTTCTCTCTCTGGATAAATAGAATATTACCACATCATCCTCTCTTTAAGAAACCCACAATCCTCCAAGTTCCTTCACTTTTCAGGGAACATGAAAGTATGTTTACTTGAACTTCTAAAACAAGGAAACTAATTTATCAATTTCACTATAATTAATTATCAGTTTATGACAACTATATCCAGAATTTTTCTCTTAGTTGAAAGATTTAAGCAGAAATCTGTATAAATTAGAACAATAAAATCAGAAATGTCAAGAAAGCAACAATATTGATTTTAAATAATTCTATGAGCCTTATCCAAAAGAAATGTCAATAAATTAATTAAATTTTAATTTTCATACCTCTCATCATGAGGGCTGCCAGAGTTTTCACTAGGATCCATAGGACCCTGACCCCTAGATCCAGGACTATATGGACCTGATGCTTCCACAGGGAAAGGCAAAGCTCTGTTTTCATGCACATTATTGAGAACAAAATTCAAAGTCCTTTCAACTAGCTCCTTTTGATTTTTACTATTATCTGGAAAACCATTAAAATATTCAGTATCTTTGTGTGCAATCTCAGCCTCAGACGCAAGACCTCCTCTAACATCCTCCATTGGCAGATCATTTTCTGCCCGATCTTCAACACCATTGACTGTGGAGGAATCATCATCTAGGGTATCTTGACAAACAATCTGTTTAAACAATTGAGAGTTAAACAAGTTTGCATAAGCAGCAAACAGATACTAAATAAGAGTTGAGCTAAGTGCAATTGAAACAAGGTTTGACAGTTAACCTCAATAATTGCATCTGAATCACGGAGACGAGGTGGCCGAGTGTCAATGGAAGGGAGGCGTTCCCCAGAACCTCCCTCCACTTGTATTGGTCTTCCAGTTGGCTGGTACAGTTAAAAAATTATTGAATAGATATAAAGGAATTGCGCAAAAGGTCTAGAATACATGAGATCATTCATTACACATGATAACATACTTTGTTGATAATTGGACACCAAATAAGTATGATTGAAGTATCTAGACATCTAACAGGATTGCTTTTATAATTATAATGCATGCAATGAAAAACCAGCAAATGAAGCTTACTAGCAGCGCCGGTCGCATTCGAGCAGCTCCTTTTGTCATGTCATTTTGTCCGCCATCTGAGTTTACAGTATTAGAAGCACCAGCTGTAACCACTTGCCCAGTTGCTGCTGCCAATTCTGGAGGCAAATTTGGATCATAATCCTAAGAGAAACCAAGAAAGAAATGCCCTCAATGGCAATAGCAAAACTGCAGAAGCCAAGCCACAGATCCAAATATTTTACTCTTAAAAGGAAACATTTTTCCAGATATAAAACACCAAATTACCTGCTTTGTTCTCCCACTTTCATAAACTCGAATTTTACTTTGCATGGTTGTCTCCAGGCGGCGTTGTTCCTGCAATATATTACAATCCAACCCCTTAGACATTAGTTCCCATAGTATTGAATGAAGAAATCATTGAAAATGATTAATTACCAGTTGTTTGCAATAATCTTTCCAGCTCTCCTCGTTTAGACCAAAGTTGAAGAAGTCAGAGAGATCAATACCAGGATATTTCCATGGCTTTTCCTCAAAACTGTCAATGTCGACATCGAATATAGTCCTGAAACCACATAGTATCAGTAAAAATTAGGCAGGCAAAAAAACAGTGAAACTAAAATCATTCATACATGATATTAGGAGAATGAAACATAACAAGCATTACAGAAGCCAAAGGCATTTTAGAGCAAGTCAACTTTTTCTACATTATCAGCTTCTAAAAGACAAAATAAAATGATTTAGTACAACAAGATCAAAATTAACACCATCAACTACATTGAATAATAGTGATAAAAAACTACCGTTGAATAAAAATATAAATATAGAAAATTAAGCAATTACTTGTGAGAAGGAAGTGTGAAATCCAGCCCGCCACCAAAACCTCGCCCCGCCATGTTGTTACCCCAGCCAGGCGCTCCAAAATTAGGATGGAAACCTTTTGGCATGGGAAGACCAGCTTTCATTCCTGATGGTCTCCAATCACCTCTACCACGACCAGCCATTGCACCCATAATTGGAGAAACCTGACCTGAGGCTCCTCCAGAACCACCTGCAGTGGCTCCAGGCATTGGTGCTGCACCAGGCCTTACATACTGCCATGTAGTATAAAATAAATCATGGCATTAATCAGAAATCAAAGTGAACAAGCAGGCATAAGACCGGAATAAAAGAAATGGAATGATCATACAGCGAAGCAAATTTTTTTCTCCTCTACAAAAGTTACAGTTTGCAACAGACAATCAGTCAATGAGAACCTAATCATACACACATCAAACTTTCCATAGGATAACACATTCTAGTTTTAAGGTTCATTTTAAGTTAAAGAAACTGCCAAATCAAAATTTCTTAAGCTAAATAAGAAATGCACTTTATAGCATGCATCAAGAAACAAGGAAATCAGATGACACTCCAATTGTAAGATAAAGCTAACAATGTAATAAGCCAAAAGAAGGCATAAGTGGCACATGAACAGCTTATAATATAATTAACGACGTTGCAGAAGAATATAAGAGCGACCAAGATGTCCATTACAATAACAAGTCTCAAGTTGGAAATAACTTAAAACTCCATAACCAATGACAAGGTTTGGGTTAATTGCTTGAAAATGGTTTCGAACATGAAAACAAACACAGTATCGACAAATTTTAGCAGTTGACTTGAATTTGTACTTCAATAAACAGAAAACATTTTGCGTTCAATTTCTTTCACTACCAGGCTGTTTGCACTTTTCCTTTACAGAAGTATCTGGAGTTGCTCTTGAGCACAAATTACTCAACACAGAGATAAAGAAAAAATTCAGAACATAATTTTTCATCTTCAACAGATCCTACAGAGAATTATTGGTGTAGGAGACAGTTAAAGATCAACAGAAATATCTTCACATATCATATCTGAAAAGGCATTAACTGTGGTTGTAGTTGTGTACCTAATCTATGAACGTTTTACTAATGAGACCATTAACTAATGTGCCCCAGAACGTTCAGAGATTAAAACTTATGACCGAACTTTCTTCTTATTTCTTTTTTTTTTTAAAAGTTGTCTAGTTCAAGTTTAGGATCAGAGGAAAGATTAATTAAAGAGCCCTTTCTTCCAACTAACAAGTTAGAATTGCATCAGCCGACGATACATGAAAAATGTTTGAATCCTTTTGAAGTAAGCCAGCGTTGGAGTGAAACAGAAACGTACTCCTATTAGTATCGATAGAAGTGCTTCTGGGCCTGCCACGAGCAAAACCAAAGGCTCGCCAAATGGAAGGACAGTAATTGAACGTTATGAACTTCAATATTTAAGTATGATATCAAAAAAGAAAACATCGCAATGTAATCACCAGTCAAATCTTCGGACTATTATTTATAATTTCAATCTGTAAAAGTTTACAAACCGATAACTATACTAAATTAATCCCGATGATTCATCAAACAATCGGGGCATATGAAAAACAAAAACCCCTTTTCTTTACGAGGTGTTTCCAATTTGTTTGATTTAACAAGAACAACACCATCAACATGTTAACACACTGACCTTAAACTGAGAATGAAATGGATGGTACCCATGACTGCTGTACCCAATTTTCGGAGCAAGGACGATTCCTCCGCCGGCATCGCCAATCTTCCCTGCTTCTCCGCCTTCTTTCTTCTCCCCATCCGCTACCTTCCCTCCTTCGGTCCATTCTTGCTCCCCAATCCCTTGGTTAGCATCTCCATCAGCCAGAAGAACAAGCTGGCCCCCATCTTCGTCGTCGTCATCTTTGCCCATCATTCCTCCTGTTTCCATATTCATCGGAACTTGGGGGATGTCGTTTAATACTATCTGTAGATCATCTTCACTGTCACTATCCCAATCATCCCTTTCTCCATCGGCTTCCGCTTGACTACCTTGAATTCTGTTATCGTTATCTTCCTGGCGAACCGCTTCAGTTAAACCCGGGATTAACGGATCATTTGAGCCGATATCCTCAATTCCATTACCAAGCCCCTTTTCAATATCAAACACAACCTCTTTTTCATGTTCCGGTCCTTGTTTAGAATCCAGAACCTTTGATTCGTGAGCAGAATCGGTGGAAGGGATCGAATCCGGAGCTGCACCAGCAGGGACAGCTAGAGGAGGAAGAGATTTAAAGGAGGGTAGAATTTGAGATTGATGGTTGAGATCGATCGGAAGGTGGCGAAGTGTGGGTGCAGGAGAAGGCTGGTGTGGCTGCGGGGCAACGGATGCCGACGACGATGTCGTCGTCGATGTTGATGAGAATGGCATGAGAACGTCCGAGTAAAGATCTCCGAACTCATCGTCTTCTTCCATCGGAATTCCTTAAAAAAAATTGAAAGCCAAGAGAGAGAGGTTATGGAAAGGTTTTTGATTATGTTTGGTTTGGTAACGTAGGCGTACTTTCTTCCTTCTGCTCTGATTGGGGTTTTCAGTAGGGGAGTTCATTAATTGGTTAAAATTTAATTTTATTAACTAATTGATTATTAAAATATTTGGCTAATAAATATTAATTTTTTCTTAAATTTGATTATCAAATAATATATTTAAAATCAATCAATTAATCAAAATTATAATATATAATGAATATCTTTTAAAATTTTAAACTAAAATCACATCAATAAGCGATAACTCATTATATTTAAAACTGAATATTTATATTTTAATCTCATTATCAAGTCCAATTAATGACCATAAATGAAAAAATATCTAACAAAATACACTTATTTTTATTTTATTGCTACTTAAATTTTTATTTGAATCAAAACTACAAGTATTGATTCGGTTAATAGTTAAAATATTTAAAATTTTATTAATTTCATTTTAAATAATTCAATTTAATTATTAATCGAACCAATTATTCAAATCTCACGTGTGTAACATGGTGATTGATAGCCTAACGAAATTGCTTGCGCTCAATCATTATTAATCTCTCTACTTGCTTCAGCTTTTATTAATGTTCAACATTCCGTATTTAATTCTTTGACTCGATGTATCCCTCCAATTTAAAAAAAATAAATTAATTTTTAGGTATGTTATCAAAAGTAAAGGTATTTTAACTATTTTAAACTTTAACAAAAATAAATAAATGTTCAAATTACTTTTTGTCTTAATTTTTTTTTTATATTTTACCAAAACGGATGACTAATATTGTACTTTATTATATTCCAAGGTCGAAACGTTAATGTTCATAAAAAAATTATCATCCAATTATTACTTGACACGTGATATAAAATTTAATTGTATTTTATTTTATCAAACTAAAAAACCTTAATTTTTTTTTAAAAAATTAAAATTCCCAATTTCATAAAATTCCCTTAAATTTCTAAAACTTCATTTGTTGATATTGAGCGGCTCTTCGTCGTTGCAACAATTAAGTCTTCCCCTCTCATCGCAAGGTACAGTTCACGACATCTCTTATTTGTTTGTCGAGTTTATCATTCGTGATACTCAGTCTTGATCGTCGCTCGTTCGTGGTACTTTATTTGTTGATTAAGGTGATATAAGAGTGTGATAATCAGTAATAAGAGTTTGACGATGAAAGTGTTAGGAAGTGGTTATTGATTTGATGATGACAAATGAGATTTGACGATTTTAATAAAAAAAATTATAGATTTTATGGAGAATTGAGAAAATTAAGGATTTTATGATTTGTTAAAAAACAAAAGAAATAAAGAATTAGATCATGCGCTATGAATTCGTTAGGTGACAAAATATTTTGTAATGGATGTTAACGATTTGATCTTTAAGATGATAAAAAAAATTAGAGAAAATAACTTCAGTGACCAAAAATCTTAGATAATATATTATTTTGATCATTTTTTTTTTGGATTTACGAAAATGACCAACAAAATCGCAATGCGATCTCTAATTCGCATTGCGATCTCCACTATCGCAAATTCGCGTTGCGATAGTTGAAAATCGCGTTGCGATTTTTCATTTCACGTTGCGATAGTTGAAAATCGCGTTGCGATTTTCCATTTCGCGTTGCGATAGTCTACAGTTGTCGTTGCGATTTTCCAAATTCGTTGAAAAAAAAAGATTTTGTTTCTTAAGAATTTTCTCTAAAAAAAATAATATCCGCGCGGACGTGTCGAAGACACGTATTACCACGACCACGACCACGACCCGACCCGAGACGAGATGGACGGCGGTGCGCGAGAGTCCCCCTTGTTCTCTATCACTCAACAAGGAAGTGAGAAAGCCAAGCCTTAAATATCATTCTCAATAGTGTTTCCAATACAATATGGGATTGAGCATTACCAACACTTGTTTCCAATATAATGTGATTATTCAGGAAACAATTAACAATCATGCACTTTAAAACAACTGAATCAACAACCAATTGCATTAGTATTATACGATTAAATATGTCATAATTAAAAGTCAATCTACAATCAATCGCGATTATTGCAATTTTAAGCAAAACATTCAAAAATAATATCACTATTTAAGGCTCAATCCCACATAGTATTGGGAACAAGTGTTGGTAATGCTCAAATCCCACATAGTATTGGAAACACTATTGGGAATGGTATTTAAAGCTTGGTTTTCCCACTTTCTTGTTGAGTGATAGAGAACAAGGGGAACTCTCGCGCGCCGCCGCTGTCGTCGTCTGTCTCGTCTCGGGTCGGGTCGTGGTCGTGGTCGTGGTCGTGGTAATACGTGTCTTCGACACGTCCGCGCGAATACTATCTTTTTAGAGAAAATTCTTAAGAAACAAAATCTTTTTTTTTAACTATCACAACGAATTTGGAAAATCGCAACGACAACTGTAGACTATCGCAACGAATTTGGAAAATCGCAACGACAACTGTAGACTATCGCAAAACGCAATTTTCAACTATCGCAACGCGAAATGGAAAATCGCAACGCGATTTTCAACTATCGCAACGCAAAATGCAACGCGAATTTGCGATAGTAGAGATCACAATGCGAATTAGAGATCGCATTGCGATTTTGTTGGTCATTTTCGCAAATCCAAAAAAAAGTTGGTCAAAATCGTATATTATCTGGGATTTTTGGTCACTATCGCAATGCGAATTAGAGATCGCATTGCAATTTTGTTGGTCATTTTCGCAAATCCAAAAAAAGTTGGTCAAAATCGTATATTATCTGAGATTTTTGGTCACTGAGGTTATTTTCTCTAAAAATAATGTTAGGCAAGTTCTTCAAAAAGGCAAAAAAATCTAAGTAAAAATATATTTATTTTTTGATTAGGTCTTATATTTTTTAATATTGGTTACTGTTAGGATTTTCGGAAGCTCGAATCGACAACCGGAATGGTTTGCAAATAGGGGTCGGATCGGTTTTGTGTTTAGGGAGTAAGGAGATTGAAAGATAGAAAATTGCACAGCGATTTAGAGTGGGTCGACTTTCTCAACCAAAGTCTACATCCACTACCTTAGCTCCTCACCAAGGATTTTCCAACAAATTCACTAATTTGTTATTTCTTTTGAGAACAAAGAGATAACCTTACAACTCCCTAGTTTTTCCGGACTAAACTATAACATTTCCCCTTTACAAAATGATAAAATAAGTAAACAATAAAACCTCTCTAAGGTAGGTGTTTACAAGATTGAGCTCACAAGAACAAAATATTTACAAGAGAAAGATGAAATAAGAATGAAAAAGTGTTTGATTGCTTGGATAGTTGTTCTCTTGCTTCTTCAAGTGTCTTTAGCGTGTATTTATAGCTTGGAATGTGTTTGAAGTCGTATATAGTCGTTGGGGATGTTTTGAAGTCGTTTGAGGATGAGAAACAATTAATAAAATAGCTTGGAGCGTGGGGGGAATCTTTTCCCCTGGGGGAATCGGTACCCCTGGGAGAATCTGTACCCCCTGGACAATCTGATTTTTCTTGAAACCCTTTAAAAATAAAATATTTTTGGCTCGATTAAGGCTCGAAATACTTTGTAAAATTGTTTTAAAATAGTTTAAGTATAAAACACAATTTTACACTTTAGTAAGGATTAAAATGAACTTTGAAAGACTTGTAGTAATATTTTGATATTCGAATAATTATATCAAATATACTTAGAAAATCATTTGCAAAATCTTAAAATTCATTTGTTATATCGAAACATCAAAATGTTTTCAACAATCCCCCTTTTTGATATAACAAAACATTTGAGTAATTTTAAGATTTTGAATTCAAGTTTGAAATTACTCCCTCTTACTTTAACACTTCTCCCCTTTAAAACACCTGAACACTTCTCCCCTTTTTGTTAAATCAAAAAGACTCTAATCTTTTAAAGTTCAAAATAACTTTGGAGAGTAAGTAGTAAATTTGACATTTTAAAAATCATTTGAAAAAATTAAAGCTCCCCCTCAATAAATGAATTCCAAATAAAATTTAGCTTTAAGAACAAGACACTTAAACAAAATTGAATTTCAACAAAGAATAACAAACATGTTAGTAGCACATGAAATTCAATATATCCAAGACTAAAATACTTTATGCAATATCAATTGTTGAAATTTGATATCAATACCAATTGTAAAATTAAGTGCATATGCATAAAGTTTTCCAAAACTGTTATACATTTGAAAATTATGATATCAATTTTTAGAGAGATATCATTTTCATTTAAACCACATGCATAAACATTCAAATTTAGGTCAAAAATTTTAAAATTTGTAAAATCAAAGTATTTGAAAAATTGATATCAATTGTTAGAGAGATATCAATTGCATTAAAACCATTTTTGACCAAAATTTTATTATGATGAACTAAAAATTAATATAACTTTAAAATGTTCATCATAATCATCTTTTCAACATACATGAGATTAAAAAAATGATGCATAATCATTTAAAAACAAAACTCATGCATGCTTAAAATCAAATGAGCAACCAAATAACCAAAATTAAAAGCATTAAGCTTAGAGGTTACTCATTCCTTTTTCATTTGTGGCTAGAGCATCTTGAATATCATCACTCTCATCACCATTGCTCCCACGCACCTACAAGAGACATTTAAGTAGATTTTGGTATCCAAATTGCTTTGGATCCTTGGAAGTTAGTTTTAATGCCCCTTGTTCCTTTCGGAACCCATACTTGCCTAATTTTAAAACGTTTTATTTTCTTCAAAGGACAAGTATGTTCCAAATGACCATGATAATGACAATGTGACCATATTGTCATTATTGAACTAAATGAATTATTTAAAATGATTTATTTTTCTTTTGTTAAGCATTCAAGCTTAACTTTTAAATTAAAATTTTGTTTTTCAAAACTATCAATTTTTATTTTTGAAAGCTCTAAATCCTTTTTCAAAATTTCATTTTGGCTTTCAAAATCTATTTTTGTTTTCAAAAGAAAATCGTTTTCAATTTTAAATTTTGAAATCATTTTCTTATATTTGGAGTTCATGGTCTCAAACTCCGAATATAACATATTAAAAGCATCTTGTAACTCATCAAACGTATATGAATTAAATTCATTTGAGTTAGAAGATACATTGGACTCTTCATAAGCCATTAGAGACACCACCTTTGTTGGTTCTTATTTCTTGTTTCCATGGATTTCCTCGAACTTATTCCAAAGCTCTTTGGCGCTTGAACATGAAGAAATCCCTTTATAGATTTCAAGACCAAATGCACAAAACAACATGTGCATGACCTTGGCATTAAGTTGAGTTTCCTTCCGTTCTTTGTCACTTCGCTTCTTCTCCTTCTTCTTTGGAGAAGAGTAGCCATTCTCGATTATCTCCATACATCAAGATCATTGGATTGGATGAATACCTTCATTAATTTCTTCCAATGATGATAGTTGACTTCATTGAAGTATGGAGGTTTGTCGGTTGGTAGGGAGTCTTCCATGTGGAACGAGCCGGAGGTGGAAGCCATCTTCTCGATTGTGTAGGAAATTAGTAGAGCTTCTTCTAGGACCGTCTCAAGGTGGTTAAACCTTTTTAACGAGTTAGGCTCTGATACCAATTGTTAGGATTTTTGGAAGCTCGAATCGACAATCGGAATGGTTTGCAAAGAGGGGTTGGAACGATTTTGTGTTTAGGGAGTAAGGAGATTGAAAGATAGAAAATTGCACAGCGATTTAGAGTGGTTCGAATTTCTTAACCAAAGTCTACATCCACTATCTTAGCTCCTCACCAAGGATTTTCCAATAAATTCACTAATTTGTTCTTTCTTTTGAGGACAAAAAGATAACCTTACAACTCCCTAGTTTTTCCGGGCTAAACTATAACATTTCCCCTTTACAAAAGGATAAAATAAGTAAACAAAAAAATCTCTCTAAGGTATGTGTTTACTAGGGGTGTATTCGGTTCGGTTCGATTTTTTACCAAAAATTGAACCGAACCGAAATAAACGGGTTTTCAATATTTAAACCGAAACTGAATAGTTAAAAAACCGAAAAAACCGAAACCGGTTTTTTCGGTTCGGTTCGGTTTTTTTAACGGTTCAGGTTTTTCGATTCGGTTCGGTTCGGTTTATCGGTTTTTCAATAAAAAAATCACTTGAAATTATAATTTTTTTTTTTACAAAAATTGCCTATTCGGTTCAATATGGAACAAATGGGTTCCATATGGAAAACCCGAACCGAACCGAATCAAAAAAATGAAGCCTTTAAATCGAACCGAAAACCAAACCGTTTAAAGCCAAACCGAATCGAACCAAACCGTTTTACTCGGTTCGTGTTGTTTTTTCGGTTTTCTCGGTTTCGTTGCTCAGCCCTAGTGTTTACAAGATTGAGCTCACAATAACAAAATATTTACAAGAGAAAGATGAAATAAGAATGAAAAAGTGTTTGATTGCTTGGATAGTTGTTCTCTTGTTTCTTCAAGTGTCTTTAGCTTGTATTTATAGCTTGGAATGTGTTTGAAGTCGTATATAGTCGTTGGGGATGTTTTGAAGCCGTTTGGGGATGAGAAACAATTAATAAAATAGCTTGGAGCGTGGGGGAATCGATACCCCCTCATGGGGAATCGGTTCCCTAATTGCAATATGTTTTTGACCGTTAGACAGTGGGGAATCGGTACCCACTGGACAATCTGATTTTTCTTGAAATCCTTTAAAAAGAAAATATTTTTGGCTCGATTAAGGCTCAAAATACTTTGTAAAATTGTTTTAAAATAGTTTAAGTATAAAACATAATTTTACACTTTAGTAAGGATTAAAATAAACTTTGAAAGACTTGGAGTAATATTTTGATATTCGAATAATTATATCGAATATACTTAGAAAATCATTTGTAAAATCTTAAAATTCATTTGTTATATCAAAACATCAAAATGTTTTCAACAGTTACCAAATTACAAGGTTTATCAAATGGCCACTAAAGTTATAACTTGCTTCCGTTTTAGTCCCTTTAGGATAAATTCCATTAGTGGCATATGTCAATATATTGTAGTAATACATGTCAGTATGTGATTGATTTAGTGGTGCATGAAAATAAAATAGTATTTGTATAAAGTATAAGTGATTACAATGTAAAAAATAGAAAAAAGAACGAAACGCCAAAATTCTGTATAGGATACTTTAAACATAAAAAATCAAAGAAAAAGGAAGAAAAGTGTCATTAATGTCGAAAAAGAAAATTATAAGAGAGTTTAAAACTTTGAACAACTTTACTTAACTTTTAACCATATTTCTTCATGTCTATTTATATTGATAATTATAAAAGAAATTTGCATGAAAAACTTACCCAAACTAAATTTTTTACTTTTAATCAAAGTCTAACAACATAAGTATAATCATGTATGAATCCAACAACAGAAGTATAATCATGTACGAATCCAAATAGAATTTAAGTCACGATACTCTAATAAAAACAATAACAATCTCTTTTTTTGCATGGATTCTGAAAGTGCAACGAGTTCAAGACAAAAAAATCTCAAATCAACGAAAGATCGAAACTCAACAAAGATATAATTATTCACCTTAACGAATTTGTTCTTTACATTTTTCATGAAACCCCTAAAAAGTGTATTAATCAATAATGAAATATCAATCGAATCCAAATCATGTTCATAATTAAATGTACGAAGTAATTTAGTATTTGTAACAATAAGGTTAAGAATCAATTTTAGTACCAATGATAGTTTCATCTTTAATTATAAATAATGAATTATCCTCTTACTTAATAGGTTTAGTTTATTTTTCACGTCCGCCTTCAGCATTAGAAAATTATGAAGAAACAATTTTAATTACCCTTGGTATTATTAATTCATATGTCAATTTGAATTTTCTTTTGTTTCTTAAATTCGTTATCTTCATAAAGTTGAACTCTATTTTATATTTTAGAATTGTTATACTCACGTTTATCTTGATTAACACAACTTTTTTTTACTTGATTCAATTAAAATACTTTCACTAGTAAAATCGTCGTTTGACACAAATGAGAGAACAATAACTTTATTGCATGAAATTGTTGAACCTTATATAATATAAAACTTATCAATTATTTTCTCTCTTTTTACCACAATAAAATATTCATTATAAATTTCATAATTCCACCTTTACTGAAGTATTTATACATTTTTAATTTTAAAGTACATAGTGAAATTAGATTTATTGTTAAACATAATATGATAAATTATAAAAAATATAAAAAAATAATTACAAAATTGGTTTACTGGTATTCGAGTCTCTCAAGTTTTTGAAAAAAAAATAATGTGATCTTGAATTTTTTACACTAAATGTGATCTTTAAATTAAAAAAATAATTTAACTTTTTGTGCGACGAAGCCGAACGTTGATCATTACGACACTGATATATCAGTTTTCAATGATGATGTGATAGAACATAAATTTTTAAAGTTATTGACTAAAATAAGATATATTGAAAAGAAAAAGGATCATCAGTGTAGTTTATCCTAATATCAATTAGGAGAGAAACCAATTAGACCGGCGGTTCAAAATTGCTGCACTCATTCCTGTTCGATGTTCCCATAGCTCATAGTTGATTTATTTTCCCCCCTGTAGTTTTCTTAGCATCCAAACAGAAGACAAATTTTGTATTTCCAGTGGAAACATGGTCGGTGCCGGGAAGATCAAGCAGAATGCCAACGTCCTCGATAAGCCCCTCGGCAAGGGCAAACAAGAGGTTTCCTCACTTTCTCTCGCTCTGTTATTCCCCCCCCCCAATAATGCTTATACCTGTCCGAAATGTATTAAACAATCATATAAAGTTTTAAACTCGAGATTTATGGTGCTGACCTTTTTCTACTATTCTATTTAAATTGTATTTTCGTGTTCTTAACAAGTAAGTTGAGTTCCAGATCTTTTCGGTATTTCCCCTTTTTTGGCTGTAATATTTGAGATATAATCTCTTTTCAACTGTTATTTTCGTTGAATTGTTTGCATTTTCCATGAAATTAACTGAGAAATTATGATCCAGTCGGAAAAAAATCTAAATATCATAACATAATCCGTTGAACTTCTAATTACTTCAGAAATGAGGCAAACTACATAAACGTGAAGAACTCAAATTAACGTAGATTTAATTGGAATTTACCTGGATTCAATGCTGTTGACTGTTGTGCTTCTATTGCAGGTTAGCTTAAGTGCATTTGCATTCTTGTTTTCGGAGCTTGTTCAGTACAATCAGACACAGGTTGATCATATTTCTGAATTAGAAACAAGGTAAAAAAATCGATTCATTGGTTTTCCCATCTATTGTGAAAGAATCTAATATTGTTTATGGCAATGATTCAGGCTGGAGGATGCAGGGTATGCAGTCGGTGCTCGAGTTCTTGATCTTTTATGCCATAGGGAGAAGGTATAACACATCCATACACTACCCTTTAGACTCCAATCTTCATTAGCATTCTTAAGTTATTTCTTAGAAGCCGGCATCTACCTTCTTATAGCAGAGTTTGAATTATACCAATTCAATGAAAAAGTTTCGATGTGATGCCAACTATTGGCATAATTGAGCTGAGCTGATCCCAAATTTCAAGCAGCTCGAGCTCGAGGCTTGATGTCCCTGTTCAATCTTGATCGAGTTACCTTTTAATGTTTAAGCTTGAATCAAGAAAAGATCAATCTGCTCAAGCTCACTCAAATAGGCTAGTTTACTTAGTGAAAGGGGCTCATATCCTATGTCCAATTTCAGGATTGGATTATTTGTGCTTGAACCCAAGTTTGAGTCTAAATTGAAGATTTTTAATACTAATTAAAAAAAATATCAATTAGGCTTGTGAACTTCTTAATCTTGGTATGAGGATGCTTGAATTTGGCTTGCCGGTAGCTTAACTTGCTCAAGCTGGATTCGAGTTTTTCTAGCCAAATGCAAATATCTTGCTAGCATAAGTTTCTCACTGACATCATAAATGCAAATATCTGCTGGTGGTTTTTTTGTTTAGATTTGCCCTCATTTTGTGCATCTTGGTTTTAAAATGTGTTTTGCAAAGATGTGCTTATTTGTATGAACATGGGTAATCTTCCATGTCAATGCCAAATTGCCAATACTAAACATATGTTTTTCCTATTGCGTAGGGAAATAGAAGGGAGACTCGATTGTTGGGTATATTATCTTTCGTGCACAGCACTGTGTGGAAGGTGTTGTTTGGGAAGGTGACACTGCAGTATTGTCTTTTTTTGGTCCTGCAATTGAAAGTTTGACGATATTTTCAAATGCAATTTGTATATTTATTTCCTATAGGCCCATAGACATGAAAAATCTATCCTTCTAGCATCTTCAGCTTAAGAATAGTCTCCAATTTAGTACTTCTCTTACCAGATCCTTGTTGTACTATGTTAGGTGGCTGACTCACTAGAGAAAGGCACTGAACATGAAGATGAATACATGATCAGTGAGAAGGAACTCCTTGTGAACAAGTTATGCATTTCCCTCACCCTGAGCTTATCACTTATAACAGCATTGTTTCTCCTCACTAGATCTGTGGTTCTAGATTAATAATCAAGCAGTCTATTTGCATTGTAGGTTTATTTCAATTCCGAAAGACATGGGAACATTTCATTGTGGGGCATTTGTTTCTGGAATAGTGAGAGTAAGTTCTGCATTCATTTTTTTTTATAAAATGATTGATCATCCGGTGGAAGGGAGATCTTATAGACTTTTTTTGTTGGTTGGAACTTGGAAGGGTGTTTTGGATAATGCAGGATTTCCAGCAGTTGTAACAGCTCATTTTGTACCTGTAGAGGGACAGCAAAGACCTCGGACAACTATTTTGATAAAGTTTGCTGAAGAGGTAGGTGCTTCTCTAAATTCTCTTGCATCTACTATTCCATCATCAACTAAAGTCTGGTATGCTCAAGTGTATCTGTGCCCTTTAATAAAATGTATTTAGTCTTTGTGATCCATTCAATATATCTAGCTTATTTTTCTCCTTAGTTTGCTTATGAGTGGGGGTAGTATATAAGGTTGGTTCGCTCGTACAGTTAAATGTCTACAGGATCAAAAGAAGCAGGTTCACTATTTTAGATCTAACTAATGGACTGCTGGCTTAGCCACAAAATAATCATGAACTAGTGAACTACTGGTAGCCGATCAAAGTAGTGCCAATAGAAGAGAGGTGCTTCAGATGTTTAAAAAAATAAAGAGAAAATAAGTAATAGTTTAGAGCTTGGTTTTCAACACTTATTTCAATATATCCAAGATGTTACCTGTTGGTCATGCAAGTGTCTTTTTCTTTTAAAAACTTTTGCATTGCTGACTGAGTCATAGCCTGGTTGGCACTGATGTTGTTGTAATATACTAGAGGATGTGGGTTTGAGCTTGCTTAAAGCACGCGGTATCCTCTAGTTGATGGGGTTAGGGAGGGCCTGGTTAGTTTAAACATTGTATTTAAAAGAAAGACTTTGGCGTTATAATATATATTTATATGCATCTATATATTGAAGAACACCATGACAAAACTTACCATCTAAGTTTTATGTTATAATATATATAAGACCAAGAAAATATCTAGTTCCCCCCTCCCAAAGTCGAGTTCTAGGATCCACCACTGCATAGCATATTGAATTGTCGTAATGTGGATAACATGCATATTTATAACTGAAGAAAGTGTCTCCAACATCAGAAACTAGCAATTTTTATGTTGTTTCCCTGGAAAAGGATTCTTGCATTTTGCCCAATATGCATGTCTGATTCAACTCTGCTCCATTATTCCAATAACCAGGTATTGCAAAGAGAAGCAAGGTTGGGTTGATTATCATGCCTGGGTTAGTCTCGAGTTTTCAATTCATGCAACACCTAGAAGGAAAACAGTGAACTTCAGCTGGCTCGTTGATTTAACGTAGATTTCGATGTTATGTATTATTCTTTATGGCACAGTGCTTATTGATATGGTATCGAAGATTGCTGCAACAGGTGCAGTTGATGTAAAGTAACGTATCATCATTAGGTGTTATGGAGTATTACAAGGAGAATGTGGAGAAAACGAGGTGCTGCTGATATTAGATTTTGAATTCCAAATTTGAATGAAATAACTGGATTAAGTTTGGATTCACTTTATTCGAAATCTTTACTTCTTAATCGGTGCTTAACTTTGTCGAGATGCGCCAGAACAAAGCAAAAAGAAGGTTGAATGTTCTATAGTAGTGAAGAACGTTCCATCGGCATAAGCAGAAATATAGTCTCACAGGTGAAATCTTTCTCCCCTCCCCAATTTTATTTCTTATGTTTCTTTTTACAACAGAAACATGCATTACCAATTTTGATAGATGATAATGAGATGATCAATGTTTATTTTTGTGGGTAAACTACATCATATTAGTGACTAAACTTTAGGTTGTGGGATGATTTTAGTATTACTAAACTTTAGGCTGTGTGATGATTTTAGTATTACTAAACTTTAGGTTGTGTGTTGATTTTAGTATTGAATTTTAAAATGTTTTAGTTTTAGTATTGAACTTTAATTTATATTTTAATTACGATATTGGGTTGTTAAATCATTAACATTTAGATGATGTGGTAGTTTGATACTGGCGTGGAAGTTAGCATGTGTTGATGTGGAAGTAAAAAAAGTTAATTTTCTATTCCGTTTCATTGTCATCTTTATCAAAATTAGTGTTTTTTCATCCATTTTTAATCTTCGTTAGAAATTGTCATCCTTTGCTCTTGCCTTAGACACTGATAAACTTGTCTCATTGTCTTTTATTACTTTATTAGTTTATATTTTTTAAAAACACTTCAAAACTCATGAAAATAAACACCCAAAATCATTTGGGGTTTGGGTCTTTCTCAGATTTGAGAAGTTTGGTGTGTATGTTTGAAAATCTGAACAATGAAAAACATTCTTTCGAGAATATACAAAAAAACCTAGAAGCTAGCTTCATTGGGCAAACCGTTGGAGATTAGAGCATTAGATTGAAATTTTAAATGATTCCCCCCCCCCCCGATTTTGAGCGAGTATCATTGAAAAACAATCTAAAAAGAAGAAAGGTGAGTGAAATGTGAATGTTTTATTATTGATCTTATAATGAATGACTATTGGTGACAATGGCAATTGGAAGAGTTGACATTTTTTTGTAAAAGAATAAGGAAGAAACAACCATATCATCATGTCATTGACAATTTAACATCCCAATGTCCTGATTGAAATACGAATTAAAATTTAATTACAAATTTGAAGGATTTTAAAGTTCAATGCCAATACTGATGTACAGCCTAAATGTTAGAGATAATGGTGTAATTTACCATTATTTTTTTCTAATTGGGATGATTTTAATCTAGGCTATGGTTCCCACTATTGGGCGTAAGTCCAGTTCAACTTAAGTTGATAAAAGACTAACATATTCTTAACTTTGTTCAATGGTTAAGCACATTACCCCTTTGCAAAGGGTCTTGAGTTTGAGTCATCTCCCCCTCCAAATGCTTAATTTATTATGACCTTATTAGAGATGATTTTGTAAAAGTAAAATAGTTTAATGATTAAAATAAAAAAGTAGTTATAATTTAGTGATTAATGATGTATTTACCATATCTTATATTTCTCTAATTCCTATTTCGTGGACAATTCAGTGAGAGAAATCACGAATCGCTATTCCAAGTGATTTTCACGTTACCGCCACCAGACCAATTTATCTAATCGATTCTCGTTTCCCTCAAAAAAAAAAAAAAAAAAAAAAAAAAGAATCCGCGAAAAATGCAACTTCAATTTTTTGTTCGATCCCCGACTTGGCAGACCCTAACCGTATCCCTAGAACCCACCCAATCCCTAACCCTTCGCCACCTCAAATCCTTTCTCCTTCCGAATCTGCGATCCTTCTCCTCCTTCTACTTCGCCCTCAATGGAAAGCCCCTCCCCGATTCTAACCTTCTCCCGAATCCCCAAATTACCCATCTTTCCACCCTTTTTCTCCTCCCCCGCATCTCTGGAGGCGGAGGCGATGGTGGCGCCACTGGAGCTGAGTCCCGAGATTGCTATCTCAAGATGTATTCCGATAAAAAGCCCGATTAAATCGACCCTAATGAGAAAAGGCTTCGTAAGTCGCTCAATTGTGCTTTATCTTATGAACCTTTAAGAGAGCCTTGCGTGATTGATAAATTAGGGAATATTTTCAATAAGGAATCTCTTGTTGAAGCTTTGTTGGGTAAGAAGTTGCCCAAAGAGTTTAGACATATAAGGGGTTTGAAAGATATGATTAACATTAAGTTGTCGATGATTCCCGGGAAGGAATCAGAGGCTGCTGATGGTGCCACGTTTCAGTGTCCAATTACCGGGCTTGAATTCAACGAGAAGTATAAGTTTTTTGCTTTGAGGAATTGCGGTCATGTTGTTAGTGCTAAGGCTTTGAAGGAGGTTAAGTCTTCAGCTTGTTTGGTTTGTCATAAGGAATTTGTGGAGTTTGATAAGATAATTATTAATGGAAGTGAGGAGGAGGTGTCAGCCTTGAAGGAGAGGATGGAGGAAGAGAAATCGAAAACAATGAAGGAGAAGAAGAAAAGGGGAATTGATGTTGTGGATGGGAAGAAGGATTGTGGTAAATTGGAAGGGAATGAAAAACTTGAGAACGGAAAAAAATCAAGTAATGGTGGGGTGAAGAAGTTTAGAGTTATGGATGTGGCGCCGGAAAACACAACTAAGGAAGTTATGCTTCCATATTTACTTCTTCGAAGAAGTCAGATTTTAAGGAAACTTTTACACGTAGATCACTCCCACTTGGTCGAAATTAATGTGACGTGATTGATTAATCAAGAGGTGATGAAGTTTAGAGCTGCGGATGTGGCTTCAGCAGTGGTTAGTAAGGGATGTCTACTTTGAATAAGTTGGTTTTTAAGGAAATTTTAATGTGTAGATTACATCCTCATGGATGAATTGATGGTGTCCATTGTACCTTGTTGAAGGTGATCTCTTGGTATTTTCTTCCCTCATTATATTATTTCTTCTTTACTAGAACAGAATTGAATAGTACATGTTTAACCTAGAAATCTGGTGAATATGTAATTTCAATAGTGAACTTCTACTAATATGCTTTATTACTTTGTTGTAATGGATTTTCGAACAGAATTGTGTTGTTTCTGAATTTGAGTTGTATTCCCATAAGTAATCTGTTAGTTGAGTCGTGAAGTAAAATATCATTCCAAAACATGGAAAAGAAAAGAGGTTTTTGCTTCTTGTTTAGCATATAAAGTTAGATGAATCCTCTGATGGAACGATTTAATTCAAAGGTAAATTGTGTGGCGCCTTAAATGGTGTTGGATGGATAGTTCCGTTGTGTTGTTTGTCCTGTCAGGTTGCAATCAAATCTTCTCCATATATTAAATCTGCTTCAACTTTCTTGAGGGTTCATTCATGCTTATAGCTTTCTTCACATTGGTAATAGCTTTGTTACTTGTACTCAAAGTGCGGTGATAGGTTATAGATACACGTATGTATCCGACACTAATATGTTCCATTATTTTGAAGCCATTTCATTTATTTGAATGCATATGTTGGGATATTTGTACGATGCCATGATATGGGGTATTTATATTGATGTTTGCTGACGAGTGAGCTGACTGTAGAATAATTGGCATTATGGTGATGGTAAGCAGATATGTTACTTGTACTCATGATAGATATGGGTATGTAACTGACACTAACGTGTTCCATTATTTTGAAGCCTTTTCATTTATCCGCATGCATATGTCCAGATATATGTATGATGCCATGATATGGGGTATTTATATTTATGTATGGTGACGATTGAGCTGAATGTAGAATCATTGGCAGTATGTATGGTGATGGTAGTAGATATGTTACTTGTGTACTCATGATAGATAAGGGTATGTATCTGACACTAATGTGCATCCGGATAGTTGTGGGATGCCATGATATGGGGTATTTACATCACTCATTTATTTATGGTGATGGTTGAGCTGAATTTAGGATCATTTGCAGCATGATTTTTGTTTTCATTCCTATTGTCATCGACCTATTGGGTTTACATATCTACACTAATAATTCTTTCCTTTCAGCACTGCCATGGGACTTGTTTTCTTTCTTCTTTATTCCATTTTTGCTAAGAGTATCCAACCTAAACTCCCAAAGATCACGTTGCTTATTCAATTGCAAAGAAATCCAACTTTTAATTATCAGATTTTCTAAGAATTAAGCTTCCTGCATGTCATTTGTCAAAACTTTGTTAAGATGGATCCATCCTCTTGGACTTTACAAATTTGCCCCATCAAAACCTTTTTTTTTACCCATTTTGGTACCTAAAGTATCAATTTGTCTCACTTTACCCAAAAAGTCAAGGGAGTTAAAAGAATTAGAGGAACTCATAACGTGGCGTGTGACAGATGGTATAGATAAACACAAGTGATACTGACATTATTATTTTGTTTGGTTGCCTTCCCGGTTGTAAGGCGAATTTCAAGATTTGGCCTTGATTAATCCGTTAACTTTTAAGATAGATTTTGATGGAATTATGTTCTAATTTATCAAAATGAGACACTAATTTTTTTTATATTAAAGTGTTAACATGAATATAATTTAGGAGGTTAAATTGTGAATAAAACTAAATAGGAAACTAATAAATTCGTCGTGATTTAGATAGGAGAAGTACATTAAAGATTATTAAATTAATGAATTCGTTGTGATTTGACAGGAAAATATATTACGGATTATTGAATTATATTTTAAATGATTATTTTGATCATTAAATTTTTGAAAAATATAAAATTATTATTTAATTTATTAAAAAATTAGGAAATAGTGATTTTAATATTATAATAAGCATAAAAATTCAATGGTCATTTTATAACAGTTTGATAAAATTTAAATGTTATATTATAACGGTTCAATAAAATTTAATAAATTTTTTATAATTTTTAAAAGTTTAATATTTAAAATATTTATTTGAGTATAGTTTAAGGATCTTTGATGTAATTTATCCCTTTAGAAAATAGGGTTGCATTATAAATCTCTATCGACTTCACAAAAACCCTCGAAATTCCTCCGCCACCCAACTGAAGAAGAATAGCTCTCGCCGCTCTTCATTTTCTGCGCTCTAAGGTTAACATCTCCTCTTGCGTCTCAATCTTGTTCATGCCAATTTATTCTCTTGTTTTTCTTCCTTCGATTTAATGCTATTGAAGAATGAAACATTCATTTTGTTTTGTTTTCAGCGTTATATTTGCCAATCAATATATGCTAAATTGGTTTTGGTTTTCTTCTTTTTTCTTTTATCAGGAAGCTAAATCTTTAATCCCAGTTTCAGCCTAAAAATGTCCGGGTAAGTGATAGCTTCTTCCCATATAAAGGTTTAAGGCCATGCTAGTAGAATATTAGATTTATGTTCTTAAAAGTGATTTGTATGCTGGATTTGCTTTAATATCGCCATACACTATGACTTCAAGCTGCATTTGCTTTCACTATATAAACATTGGGTTTAGTTTTCTTTAGTTCGGTATCTTTTGTATGCTGAACGAAATGCAGTGTGTTTTATTTTCAAATGATTCCTGCTTGTTAAGTTCTTTGAATTGTTGGGAATGGGAAGTCTAGTTAGTGTTTTTATTTTTGATCGTACTGTTTCTGTCTTTATTCATGTAGTAGTTGAAGAAAACATGAAAACATTTCCATTTTGTTTAGTTTGAGATTATGTCTAATTAGCGTTTGATTTCGGCAACAAGTTTTTCAAAACCCTTCATTTCCTCCTGTCTGCTGTCTTGATATGTTCCTTTTGTGAGATTTCAGTTAGATTTCAGTTTTATTCTTTAATGTATTTATGATGTACTATTGCCTGATGAATTCACAGAGAGGAAGTCGCAGTTGCTGCCCCATCTGATGTTGCAGCTGCCATTGGCGAGCCAATGGACATCAATGCAGCCTTGCCCCTTGTGATTAGGAAGTCTCAAGCTCATGGTGGACTTGCTCGTGGTTTACACGAAGCTGCCAAGGCTATTGAAAAGCACAACGCACATCTTTGTGTTTTGGCTGAGGACTGTGACCAGCCAGATTATGTTAAACTGGTCAAGGCACTTTGTGCTGATCATAATGTTAAAGTGCTACGTGCGCCTAGTTCAAAAACTCTGGGCGAGTGGGCTGGTGTAAGTAAAATTTCATTGATCATTCTACGATTTTACATGCACAAAGAGACCACTTTGACTACCTTAATCACCGGTGAATATTATTACAAACTTATGCCACCAAATTGAACGAGATTACTTTTATTCTGAATGCTGGTTGCGCTTTGTATCTGGGTGTAGTTGTGTAAGATAGATTCCGAGGGGAAAGCAAGGAAGGTAGTTGGCTGCTCTTGCGTAGTTGTCAAGGTATGAACGTATATACATGGAAATGCATTCTGTCTAACTCGCACAATATTGTTCAATCAATCCATTTTTATCCGGTTTGCCATGTTTTTCATTTTAGATTAGCTGCATTGTCTCATGATATCATCAACAATTACGACATTCTTAGGACGTATTTAAGATTGTTCTGGTTCATCATCTTTTTCCTGCAGGATTATGGCGAGCAACATGAGGCAGTCGAAGTTGTTCAGCAGCACAAGGATTAAGCGGTTGGAGGATCGGTTTACTTTGGTAGAAGTCTGTTGTGTTCTTTTTGTCATTTAAGGATTTTTTTATAATAAACAACAAGAAGTATTATCATTTCCCAAATCCGTTGCAATGATCTGAACTGCTTGGTGTTTCTCAAGTATGCTACATTCTTGTTTCTTTTCAATTGATGTGCATTTAGTTGATGGTAAAACCATTGTATGTCCACATCATATGTTTCTTCGACTCATGTATTAGTTCTTAAACTTGGTATTTCCCCCCCCCACTTAGTTCCTGTGCTTTATTTTGGTCAGCATTAATCCTTGAGCTTCGCATATTTTTTCTAATTTAGTCTTTGAATTTTATTTTGGTTCACGTTATTCTCTGAATTTGACAAATTTTCCCATTTTATTTTGAAGATGTTACACTTTGAGATAATATCACATCATCAAAAGTACTTAAAGTGTCGAAGATCAGAATTCAAGTACCAATGTAGATAAAAAAAATCATGGATCAAATTAAAATAATCCTTTAATTCAAGATTTAACGTTGATTTATCCCTCTATTAAGTGAAACTCAGTAATATTTAATAAGAAAATAAAAACCCAGGCCTACTGATTGAAAGGCTTTGTTTTATAGATAAAATGTTTTTATACTTTTTTTAGATATATATGACATTTCTAATGTAACGTTTATTTTTGAATAAATATCGTTATCTATTATTTTCTTTTAAGAATTAACTTCCAAAATATTCATTTTCCTAAAAATTGTTCTTTAGGGTAATTTTCCTAATAAAAAAAAATAGGAACTCCATATATGGAACTTTACCCAAGTCTTGTCAAGTCAAAGATTAACTAGGCTTGGTCCTAACAAGCACCTCCTAAAAGATGATGAACCGATTGTTAATTTGCTGAAACACAGACGAATTTCGTTTGAGTTTTGGTTGCTGCTTTGGATGGTTATCGTACCCTTTTATATTTCTAAATGAATTTTGCAAGACATAATTGAGAGAGTGCATAAATTTGGGTTATTATTTATTTTTGAATTGATTCAAATGTATCAATAAAAATAGAAGGAAAAGCGATCGTGCCTTGATCGCCAAAACAAACAATCTCCTTCGAAGTCCTTGAACTGTTTCTCTCGCATGGCGATTGTTAAACATATTAGCAGCCGGCGGCTGTTATTATGGTCAACAAGGGGGCTGCTAAGAGGTTGCTTAAAATGCTGGTTTTTTTTTATTTTGTAATAGGGATAATTATAAAATTGAGTCATTGAACTTTAGGGTATTTTCAAAGATTAGTCCCTAAGTTTCAACTATAAATACCCTAGCTCATTTAGTTTCAAAATCATCCAAAAATCATTTCTTCTTTCCAATACTAGAGAGCTTTCTTGTAAGTAGTGAGTGTTTTGTAAACACCTGTAAATTTTCTCTCTTAGTAAAAGATCTGCAGCAGTCCGGAGACGTAAGCATAATTGGCTGAACTCTGTTATCAATTTTCCGGGTATTATTTTTCTGCTTTTATTTCGCATTCTCACTAATCTGGTTATAGGGAAATTACTTCTTATACTGAGTTTATTTCCTAACAACTGGTAATCAGAGCTTTTGGTTGTGAATTTTGTCAATTTTTGCGAGGTTACTATTCATTATTAGTCACATGAATAGTGAATTTCGTGAATAGTAAAAATTTTGTCGGCGATACGAATTTGTCGACGGAGGTGTTCTAATACATGGTGGTTCGCAAGAATTGTCAGAAACGATCCAAAGAAACCAGATTCGAGTGGGAGCGATGGCTGCAGACGAAAGGAAAGTGAAAATTGAAAAGTTCGATGGTGCGGACTTTGGCTTTTGGAAGATGCAAATTGAAGATTTTTTGTACCAGAAAAATCTATATCAACCTCTCTCAGGAAAACAACCAGAGGGCATGAAGAATGAAGACTGGGCTCTTCTATACAGACAAGCCCTCGGAGTTATCCGACTGACGTTGTCCCGCAATGTTGCTTTCAACATAGCAAAGGAAAAGACCACGACCGGTCTTATGGCGGCTCTCTCCAGTATGTATGAGAAGCCATCGGCCTCAAACAAAGTTCACTTGATGAGGCGATTATTCAATTTGCGGATGACGGAAGGGGCATCGATGACACAACACCTAAATGAACTCAACACAATCACAACCCAGTTGAGTTCAGTGGAAATTGAATTCGATGATGAAGTTCGAGCTTTAATTCTCTTATCATCTCTACCAGACAGTTGGAATGCAACTGTTACAACAGTTAGCAGCTCGTCGGGAAATAGTAAATTGAAATTCGACGATGTTCGGGATCTGGTACTGAGCGAAGAAATTCGACGGAGAGAATCGGGTGAAGCATCAACCTCCTCAGCCTTGCACATGGAGTCCAGAGGGAGAACTTCAGAAAGAAATTCAAATCATGGCAGATCGAAATCCAGACGGGGAAAATCCAGAACGGGAAAGAAAGATTTTACCTGTTATAATTGTGGCAAGAAGGGTCACTTTAAAAGAGATTGCCGAGCACTGAAGAAAAATATCGGCGCACAGGAATCTGCTAACGTGACAGAGGAGACAGGTGATGCCATGATTCTAAGCGTCAACAGTCCGATTGAATCATGGATCATAGATTCAGGGGCATCTTTCCACTCCACCCCATGCCAAGAAATCATGGAGAACTATGCTAGTGGTGATTTTTGGGAAGGTTCAACTAGATGATGATGAAACCTTGAAGATCTTCGGAAAAGGAGACATCCGACTAAAGTTGCCAAACCAGACCACCTGGAAGCTGACAGGAGTGAGACATATTCCTGGCCTCAAAAGAAATCTGATTTCTGTAGGACAGCTTGATGGAGAAGGTTATAGTACAACTTTTTCAGGCTGTGAATAGAAGATTACAAAAAGAGCACTCGTCATTGCTCGTGGTAAGAAGACTGGTACTCTCTATGTAACCTCAAACTTAGAAAATATCATTGCTGCAGCAGATGCTGATGGAAGATCAAACCTATGGCACCAAAGGCTTGGCCATATGAGCGAGAAAGGGATGAAAATACTTTTGTCAAAAGGGAAGCTGCCGGATCTAAAGAATGTAGATGTCGGACTATGCGAGGATTGCATCTTTGACAAACAAAAGAAAGTCAGATTTGCAAAGATTGGCAAGACTCCCAAGGCAGAAAGGTTAGAATTGGTTTATACTGATGTATGGGGACCATCCCCAGTTCCATCTCTTGCAGGCTCACTATTTTATGTCACCTTCATCGATGATTCAACAAGGAAGGTGTGGGTTTATTTTCTGAAGAAGAAATCAGAAGTCTTTGATACCTTCAGAAAATGGAAGGCCATGGTGGAAAATGAGACTGGTTTGAAAGTCAAGCGGTTGAGGTCTGACAATGGAGGAGAATACAGAGACAATAGATTCAGAGATTTCTGCGCAAATAATGGGATCAAGATGGAGACAACAGTTCCCATAACACCGCAGCAGAATGTCGTAGTAGAGCGCATGAATATAACTCTGAATGAACGTGCCAGAAGCATGAGGATACATGCCGGATTGCTCAAATTTCTATGGGCTGAAGCTATCAGCACTGCAGCTTACCTGATCAACCGTGGGCTCTCAGTTCCTTTGGATGGCAGAATACCAGAGGAAGCTTAGAGCAAGAAAGAAATAAACCTTTCACACTTAAGAGTGTTTGGTTGTATTTCTTATGTACACATAAACTCTGCTGAAAGAAGTAAACTTGATGCCAAGTCCAACAAATGTGTCTTTGTTGGTTATGGTGGTGATGAGTTCGGTTACCGATTTTGGGACTATGAAAATCGGAAGATCATCAGAAGCAGAGACGTCATTTTCAATGAGAATGTGATGTACAAAGACAGGTCAACCATAGAATCAAGTAGCTCCAATACCGAAGCTGAAATAAAGGAATTTGCTGAGTTCGAGGAGATTTCTGGAAATGATGTTCAGATCAATCCTGAAGCAGTTCAAGAAGAACCACGTACACCAGAACTGAGACGCTCCTCCAGAATTTCTAAACCAATCCAACGTTATTCGCCTTCTTTGCACTACTTGTTGCTGACTGACAATGGTGAACCAGAGTGTTATGATGAAGCAATGCTGAATTACCACCAGGCAAGAAAGCGCTCCACAATAAGTGGATTTACAAGATCAAAGAAGAGCATGATGGGAGCAAACGCTACAAAGCAAGATTGGTTGTCAAAGGGTTTCAGCAAAAAGAAGGTATTGACTACAATGAAATTTTCTCTCCAGTCGTAAAACTGTCCACAATCAGACTGGTGTTGAAAATTGTAGCTGTAGAGAATTTACATCTTGAGCAGTTAAATGTAAAGACAACTTTCCTTCATGGTGATTTGGAGGAAGAAATCTATATGAGACAGCCAGAAGGCTTCATAGAGGCAGACAAGAAAAACCTGGTATGCAGGTTAAAGAAGAGCTTGTATGGTTTAAAACAAGCTCCTAGATAGTGGTACAAGAAGTTTGATAGTTTCATGGATAACAATGGTTTTACCAGATGTCAAGCAGACCATTGTTGCTACATCAAGAGGTTTGATAATAGCTTCATTATTTTATTGTTGTACGTTGATGACATGCTCGTTGCAGGCTCAGACATGCAAGAGATTATACACTTGAAGCAAAAATTGTCGAAGCAGTTTTCTATGAAGGATCTGGGTAAAGCAGATTCTTGGGATAAGGATCAAGAGAGACACAAAGTCGGGGACTTTGATGTTATCACAAGATGAGTACATCAACAAAGTACTCTCCAGGTTCAACATACAAGATGCTAAACCAGTAAGTACACCTTTAGGTGTTCATTTCAGACTCTCCAAAGAACAGTCACCAAAGACGGAGGAAGAATGAGCACACATGGTGAAGGTGCCGTATGCCTCATCAATTGGAAGTCTCATGTATGCCATGGTTTGTACTAGACCAGATATTGCTCATGCAGTGGGAGCTGTTAGCAGGTACATGAATAATCCAGGCAAGGTACACTGGGAAGCAGTCAAATGGATCCTCAGATATCTGCGGTGTACCACAAACAAAACACTTTGTTTCAAAGGTGGAGATACGATACTGATAGGCTATGTAGATGCTGACTTAGCCGGAAATGTCGACATCAGAAGAAGCACTACATGGTATGTCTATACTCTCGGAGGAACTGCAGTGAGTTGGATTTCTCAACTACAGAAGATAGTTGCTCTCTCCATAACTGAAGCAGAATATGTCGCTGTTACAGAAGCCAGCAAGGAGATGGTTTGGCTCCAAAGTTTCTTGGAAGAGTTAGGGAAGAAACAAGAAAACAATGTCTTGTATTACGGCAGTCAAAGTGCTATCCATCTAGCAAAAAATCCTTCTTTTCATTCCAGGACGAAGCACATACAATTGAGATATCATTTTATTCGGTCTCTTCTGAAGATGGGATTTTGAAACTTGAAAAGATTAGTGGAGTTCAAAATCCGGCAGACATGTTGACAAAGACGGTGACCACGGAAAAACTGAAGTTGTGTTCAACTTCAGTTGGCATGCTAGAATAACAAGACTAGAAAAGCTGCTGCATTGATCGAGGTGTGAAGACAGATTAAAACCAGTCTTCAAGTGAGAGATTGTTAAACATATTAGCAGCCGGCGGCTGTTATTATGGTCAACAAGGGGGCTGCTAAAAGGCTGATTTTTTATTATTATTTTGTAATAGGGATAATTACAAAATTGAGCCATTGAACTTTAGGGTATTTTCAAAGATTAGTCCCTAAGTTTCAACTATAAATACCCTAGCTCATTTAGCTTCAAAATCATCCAAAAATTATTTCTTCCTTCCAATACTAGAGAGCTTTCTTGTGAGTAGTGAGTGTTTTGTAAACACCTGTAAATTTTCTCTCTTAGTAAAAGATCTGCAGCAGTTCGGAGACGTAAGCACAATTGGCTGAACTCCGTTATCAATTTTTCGGGTATTATTTTTCTGCTTTTATTTCGCATTCTCACTAATCTGGTTATAGGGAAATTACTTGTTGTACTCGTTTATTTCCTAACAACTATAACTTTCCTAGCAACAATCTCCTTCGATGTCTGCAATGGCGATCGTGCGTTGATTGATAGAGTCTGGCTGTCTGCAAGCAATCCGAAGACTACAATCTTTGCATGTCAATCATCGACAACCACCAACTTGCATGGCCTTGCCTTGGTTTCTATTTACCATTTAAATCCACCTACAAAATTCTTCAACAATGGAATGATCCACTTGCATAAAGTAAGATAATACCAAAGTATTGTTTAAAAAAAATTACTTAAAAAATATATTTGACGTCGTTTTATTGACATTATACTAAATAATAATTTAGGGAAAAAGTATGTGCGGTCTTTATCATTTTATTGTGCTTTTTGGCAAAATAGATAAGATTAGAGTAGACAGGGGGAATTTTGACTTCGTGCGAGCAATGATCGGACAAGTGATTTAGTAGATAAAATTCATTGGTTACCCTTCGGTTATACAGTTAGGCGGTTAAAATACGAAAAAAAATGACATGACTGATTAAATAGGTGATCGATTAAAAGCGTTATCTTAAATGTTATATGTTTTCAGCGGGAATATTATTTATGTTGGTAATAATAATGATAATAACCGACAATATCATTATTGTATATAAAATGCGCTAAAAAAATAACTTTAACATACCGGTTAATTATTGGAAATATTATCAACTATAATAACATAACAAGTAGCGCTTATTTAATATAATATGTAGCGTCTATTTAAAGCTGATAAGACCTTAGAAATCCGACGATAACAAAATAGGTTAATTACTTAATTTGGTTTCAATATTATTAACATATTATGTAGCGCCTAAAATGTTACAAAAGTTTAAGCTAATAGAGCCTTAGAAATCCGACGATAATAAAATAGGTTAATTACTGAAAACATTATAAACCATAATAACATAACAAATATCGCTTATTTAATGTAATAGGTAACGTCTGTTTAAAGCTAATGAGGTCTTACAAATCCAACGATAATCAAATATGTTAATTACTTAAATTGTTTTCAATATTATCAACATATTATTGTGTACATTGTTAATTTATCTATTACTTTAAAGTAATAGGTTTCGAAATTATAAATATCGATACTTATATGACAGTATCGATACTTGGACATTTACGCCTATTTTCATTATACTGATAGAAACGTTTACCGTGTACATTGTTAATTTACCTATTAATTTAAAATAATAAGTTTCAAAATTATTAGTATTGATACTTTATATATGTGTATCGATACATTTTGTGTGCAAATTATTTGAGAAGTATACTAGAATAAAAGTATTCATACCTATATAAAAGTATTAATACTTGGTATTTACGCCTATTATCAATATATCAATAGACTTTTACATTTTACATTGTTAATTAACCCACTACTTTAAATTAATATGTTTCGAAATTATAAGTATCGATACTTATATGACAGTATCGATACTTGGACATTTACGTCTATTTTCATTATACCGGTAGAAACGTTTACCCTGTACATTAATTTACCTATTACTTTAAAGTAATAGGTTTTGAAATTATTAGTATAAATACTTTATATATATGTATCGATACATTTTGCGTGTAAATTCTTTGAGAAACATACTGGAATAAAAGTATTTATACCTATATAAAAATATTGATACTTGAAATTTATGCTTATTATCAATATATCAGTAGACTTTTACCGTTTACATTGTTAATTTACCTATTACTTTAAAGTAATAGGTATCGATACTTTATATATGTGTATCGATACATTTTGCATGCAAATTGTTTGAGAATCATATTAGAATAAAAATATTCATACCTATATAAATGTATCGATATTTGGTGTTGGGATTCTATGAAACTCAAATTGATCAACCGAATAATTTGCCAAGAGGGGGTGCATTGGTTTTTTGAGTTTAGGGAGTAAGGAGTAAAAAGATGAAACAATTTGAACAAGGATTTATAGTGGTTCGACTTCTCAACCAATTATACATCCACAACCTTAGCTCTTCACTGAGGATTTTCTAACAAATTCACTAATTTGTTCTTTCTTTTTCCCGGACAAAGAGATAACCTTTTAGAACTCCCTATCTTTTCAAATACTAACTTAGAACCACTCCACTTTACAAAAGGATAAGAAATGTAAACAAGAAAAACTTCTCAAAAGGAAGATGTTTACAAGAATTTAATTAGTTTGTTAAAACACTAATATTTACAAGAGAAAGGAAAATAAGAATGAAAAACTATTCTCTTTTGTTTGATTGCTTGGATAGGTGTTGTCCAACCTTCTTCAAGTGTCCTCAACTTGTTTTTATCCATTGGAATGAGTTTGTGGTCGTTGGGGATGTTTTGGAGCCGTTGGAGATTAATTTTCTGCAAAATAAAATTGCCCAGGACAGGGAGTAACGATAGTATCGATACTACCTTTGTAATATTTAAATAAACTAGTTGTTGAAGACCATTGGGCTTGACCATTATCGATAATATGCTTCATGGTATCAATATCACTGTGTAAAGTAGTATCGGTACCCCTTTGAGTATCGATACCTATTTTACATTCTAGAATTTGAGCAATTTGGAAAACAACTGGTAGTATTGATACTACTTAGAGAGTATTGACGCTTCTCTTACCTTTGGTATCGGTACCACATGAACGATATCAATATTGTTCATATAAAACCGATACTGTAAGAACAGTATCGGTACTACGTACACAGAAAAACAATTTTTGCTCAAATTCTAGTTTAATGAACTTTAAATTATTTTTGAAAACTTTGAACAAATTCAATTAAGTCCAAAAATATTTTTCCTTAATTTGTTATATCAAAACATTATAAAATATGGTTCAACACTTAGTATTTACGCTTATTATCAATATATCGGTAGACTTTTACCGTTTACATTGTTAATTAACCTATTACTTTAAAGTAATAGGTTTCAAAATTATAAGTATCGATACTTATATGACATATCAATACTTGGACATTTACGTCTATTTTCATTATACCGGTAGAAAAATTTACCGTGTACATTGTTAATTTACCTATTACTTTAAAGTATTAGGTTTCAAAATTATTAGTATCGATACTTTATATATATGTATCGATATATTTTTGCGTGTAAATTGTGAGAAGCATACTCGAACAAAAGTATCTATACCTATATAAAAGTATCGATACTTGATATTTACGCCTATTATGAATATACTGATAGACTTTTACCGTTTACATTGTTAATTTACCTATTACTTTAAAGTAATAGGTTTTGAAATTCTAAGTATCGATACTTTATATATGTGTATCGATATATTTTATGTGCAAATTGTTTAAGAAACATACTGGAATAAACGTATCCATACCTATATAAAAGTATCGATACTTGGTATTTACGCATATTATCAATATACCGATAGACTTTTACCATTTACATTATTAATTTACCTATTACTTTAAAGTAATAGGTTTTGAAATTTTAAATATCGATACTTATATGACAATATGGACATTTACACCTATTTTCATTATACCGGTAGAAACGTTTACCGTGTACATTGTTAATTTACCTATTACTTTAAAGTAATATGTTTCAAAATTCTAAATATCGATGTTTTATATATGTGTAACGATACACTTTAAAGTAATAACATCTATTATTGCAATTCTTTTAAATTCTTAAAGTACCGATATTTTGATACATATACTTATAAACGTATCGATACAAATTTCAACAATTCCGGTAGCTCTTTACCGGTTTTTTCAAATTGAAACCGGATTTATCAAATTTCAACATGTTATATTGTCATGTATCGATACATGTGTGTACATATCGATACTATATATGCGCTTTTATTGCAATTATTTTAAATTACTAAAGTATCGATAATTTTATACGTATACTTATAAAGGTTGTGATACATGTATGCTTTTAACCGATTTTCTTTACTTTTTTTTATATATTACTATATATATCGATATTTCTGTGCACATTACCGATACTTACCAATAAACGAAGTTTATCGGTTATCAATTTTTTTAATATTTCTTCATATTTTCCACCTGAAACATTATTTTCAGTAACATTTCAATTAACGCTTAACCAACTTTGTTAAACATCTTATTAAATTTATGATCCCACCATTTCTTAGTAACCCGTTACCTTTTGACGGTTTTCAAAACAAAATTTGTACTTGTCTCTTTAATGTCCTTTATCTTCTCCTTTTGGAATGGGGAAATGAAGCAGGGTAATGAAATCCAAAAGTGAGTTGCCATTGCCATATTCAGCAGCTGGAGGCCTGGGGAAATCTAAAGAGAAAGTGAAGAGAAAGAGGGTTCTTTTCTTAAGACGGGTTTGGGTTTTGAATGGAAAATATGATGCAATTAAGGCTTTTGGGTCTTTCTGGTAAGGATTCGTTGGATTAAAGAGAAAATCATAACTCTTTCTTCCCCTTTTTTTCTCATCTTAAAATGGAAAATAAGATATGGTTTCAGATCTTTATATTTGAAGGAGCTATCTGACGAGGGTATATTTAATACTTTTCTTCTTCTTCTTTTCCAGGTTTAGAGGGTTGGATGATCGCTTGCGAAGAAGAACATGCAGTAAACAAGGGGAGACTGACAGGAGAGAGTGAGCAATCGCAGGCGATTGTATGCTAAAGGCATACCTTTGTCCGTGGTTGTTCACTTCTCTCCTGTCGGCTAATCCAGCTCTTTGTACTGTGTTCCCCGCTAAAAATCACAATATTTACATATAAACAACCACAGTTCTTCATCATCATCTTCTTCTGCATGTCATCACAAATCCTCCGAGGACTTTATGACCGAGACCGATATCAACAGTACTAGTACTATTATTTTTCTGCCGTTTAGTATTCCGTTATTCTCTTTTCCTTGGGAATATTTAAAATTATTAAAATAACAAGAATTCTGTGATGGAAACTTTGAAAGAAAGCGTGACAGTTGATGGTCCTTTTTCCTTGAAGAGAGGACGAAATGCTTCTTAGATGATAGTACACCTGCTTACTGTTCTTATCTGAAAGGAAAATCGTGCAAGGTACTATTTCTTAGTTTCTTACCCTAAATCTTGCTCTGATTTTTGAGGGTTTTGTTCATCTGTTTTGAGATAAGCAAGAAAAGCAATAGGAAAGTCATCTTTTTTTTAATCGTTGTTCTGCAAAAACCTGCACTATCCTTTTCATCATTGAACGAATGGCAGCAGGAAATTTCCAGATCCAGGCTAGTATTTCATTCACTCATGGGATTTTCCTCTAATTTTATGAAATCTGGTTTTTCTAATATATTTATAGTGTTTGCCATTGTCAAGCAACGAACTGTTTCAATTATACATTTGTAGTACCATCCAGGTAACCATTTTAATTTTCTCACAGCTTGCTTTTCGTTTGATATATATATATATATATATACACACAGGCACACACATGGATATATATTGTTTAAATTTTATGTGATTACATGAAGAGTTTGGTCTTACCAATGTAGACGGAGAGGTCTTTTCCTTGTGCTTGAATCAAGATTTTAAACCTGTTTTGTGGTTTAGACTTCCTTCACTTATTAAAATCCCCACCAATTGGTATGTAAATGGTTAGCAACCTGTAACCGTTAAGCTTACAATTACATTCATGAATTACTTGTATAGTATATAATATCCTTGAGCTTTAAATGACGGCATATTTCGAGACAAAGAAACGAATTTTAACGAGTCCAATGAAGGGAACACATTGTTGTCTATGACCATGCAATGTGACTTTGGCTTGAACTTGAGATATGTCTCCCTTTATATTGGAGCAGATCTTGAGGTTTCTCTTGAGCATTCATGAATATCTTAAAGATTAAATATAGAGGGTATGTGTTCAAGTAATTGAAAATTTGTAGCAAAAGATTTTAGATTCTCTTTCATAATCAGATATGATTGAAATTAGTGATCCGACAAGGTTAATTTTTGTGCTAGTAAATCTTAGTTTCAATAAGCTTGATAGGTAGAATGAGATCGATGGAAGTTATTTTGGCACATTTTGTTTGAATTTATCTATATAATTTTATGTATCCTTCCTCATATTCGGGTAAAGTTTATAAATTATGAAGGCTAGAAAGGATTCTAAAAAGTTCAGTTTAGAGTTTAACTACCAATAGGATCCATCACTATATTTTGTGTTGATGCACAACGTGTGAGCTAGGTGGCAGTTTAAGGTGGACATGTTGTTTGAAGACGGTGGTGAGTTGGTCGACCAGTCATGGTTCTTCCGTTTTGATTTGGGCGGAAGCCCACTTTCCAGAGACCTAAAAAAGGAGAGGATTTCTTTAGAGAAAACAGATAAGGATCTGATATGGTCTTAGTTTATTAGTTGTTCGGTAGAGAAATGACCGTCTCCATCAAGCTGTCCTATTTGTTAACTATTTCATTGGTGAACAATAGTTGAAAGTGTGGCCTGTGGTCGGAGGTATGCCCTGAGCTGGCTCACTGTTGGGCTATTCTTATTGATTATGGAGGCTTGATCTGGAGCAATACCTCCGGAATGGAGGGTATAACACTTTGGTAACTCTCTTAGTTGTTATTTTCTGTGACTCCATTCACATTTCTCTTTAAGATTGTGAACACCATATTTTAGTGCATGAAGTATCCTTTACATCTATGTTCGATTCAAAGCATTAGTGATTTTCATTTATCAGTCTCTCGAACATGTTACCCTAGATTTAAATGTATGATAAAGGGGCTAATATGAATAACAATTAAGACAACCATGGTCAGTTAATTAGATTCTTATCTTGGATAGTTTGACTTGAAAATCAGTTGTTGAATACTAGGAGTAGAAATTGGGATTTGGAATTCTTTATGTTTGAGGAAGGTTAACAATGTGATATATGGCAGAAATTGACAGTGTACAACTGTACATAACTTGAGAAATTTTGGGTGAATCCAAATTATTCCTACGGAAAACTTATTGCCGTTTTAGATCTTTATAATTTAACAACTGCATTGGCATACGAGAACATTTTGCCCTAATTCATAATTGTTGAGGTATCTTCCGATCGCATGGTCAGTTGAAACCCTCAACAACCAGGTATTGTATTCTCGGGACAGCACTGTCTTGAAAAGTTCAAGATGTTGTCTCTCTAACCTGTAACAGTCCTGAAGGTTGCCTTGGAGGGGGAGAGCACGGTCCGAAGATCGTGTAGGGCATTGGAATAGAACTCGAGCCCTTTAAGGGGATTACATGCCATTTCCCTTAAAGGGTATGAGTTCTATTCTCGCCGTGGGCACTTTGCTCTCCCATTTATCCAATTGTGCCATTAAGTCCTCCAAGCTTCGTCAACTATGCAATTAGGTCGGCATTTTTCAGCAGTCTCGTCCTAGTATTATTCGGAGGTCACTTATATTTGCACAAGACCTAGGAAGATGGTTTTTATTTTTTTTCTTTTTGAAGGTAATGATGAATTATTATTTAAAAGAAGAAATAGTGAAAATTTACATGACCATTGATCATGGGTAAGTTCCTAAGCCATATTTAATCTTCTTGTTTAGTTTTACATTTGTTTTTGCTTCCTCCGTTCTTTTGATTCTCCTGATGACAGGAATTCCTCACATCCGGCAAAAGATATGTTGTACCGGCTGAAACACCGATAATTGTGAGTTGCTCACCATGAGAATTTGATCTGGCTTATGTTTCAAAGTTGTGGACATGCACGTGATCGACATTGTTAAATATTCCATGAAATTTTCCTAGTTAAACCAAAGTTACACCACTTTTCCATAAACTTTATTCCACAAAGTTACAGTAATATTTCAGGTTATATATCTGTATATGCATGTATGAGGTTCTTGGGATGTCAAATGTGTTTATTTGGGTTCTGCTAGGTCATTTATATATAATGGAATGAGTTTTTATATAACTTGTTTATTTATATATGATGGTTATACACACACACACACACACACACACACACACATATATATATATATATATATATATATATATTTGAAATATGGATGCTCAAGCATTGAATTATATGACTTGTTTATTTACTAGCCTGCTGGCCTCTTGGACTTGTTGACTAATAAAGTCGCATGAGCCAAACATGCATATTTACAGCCCAAAAAGAAAAGAAATTTACTATAAAACTATTTATAATTACTAAAAGAAAAAAACGTTAGTCAACTTGAAGACAATGAACGTGATGCATGTAAGAACCTAATATAGCCTCACTAGGATCCTTTATTAATTTCAACTGATTCTACTTTAGATGCCCTAACCTCTTTATCTGGTTTCCCGTCGGTCCTTCCCATGCCTCTTCACTTGCGGGCACATCACCGTCTGCCTCAACACCTCCACCATGCTGATAGTACCGGAGGGCCACGAATAGCATGAATGCTACACAGTTTTACACCAATGAGAAAAAAAAATATTAAAACAAGATATCTGATGGGTCTAAATTACGATCATTGTCTAACGATTTTCAGTTTTTTCTTACCGGCCCAAATGCGAGCAACAGTTGAGCATAGGTTCCAAACCAGGGTGAGATGGCCATTGCCATAGCCCTTTTATGCGTGCATGAGTCCCATGCATCACGAAAGCGTCCAATCCCAAACTTTCCTTCATTTTCACATAGTTTTTTTAAATAATAATAATAATAATTAATCAAACCAACATTTTCTTCATTAATTGACTGAGTTTTAACGTGTAAGACCGAGAATAACTTGATTTAGTGAGATGAAATACTAATTTTCTTAGATAAGATTAAATTTTCAATCAGTTAAAAGGATTGTTCCTATAATGATCTTTGTAATCAAAAACGAAATTATATTTCACCTCGGAGCCAATGCCCTCCATTTTTTATTATTTAAAAAATATGAGTAAATATCAAATTAAATCTTTTAATTTGAGTTTATTTTATCCACTTGAATTGCTATAGTCTCTCCGTCCCTGTCAGTAGTAAAACTTTTTTGAATAAAAAATTTCTAATATTCTTTAACTTTTTTATTTTAAACCAAACTTGGCTAAACTAACCTTTTAACCACCCCACCATCCCCAATAGGCAAACGAGAAAATGACAATGAAACAAATAATCTTTGTTAACCACTATGATGGCTATCCTACGCACAAAAAAAACAATAACTAAATGTTCATAAAACAGCATCATTTTCATTCCCGTCTTAGATGGTGAATTTCTTTTTATCATTTCACTCCCATTAGCACATGTATTGGTCCTCACAAGCATTTAGATCCTTACTCATGAGACATTTCATGTTGAAATCCATAAATTTAGAAAAGATGTTCAAAATAATTAAATGTAAAGATCAAATGATTCAAACAGCAATTAGCTTAATGAGACGAAGCACATCTCAGATGGGGTCACTGAATACGAGCAGAGTTTTGGAACTATGGAAACCCCGAAAAACCCTGAGATTTACCACAACCAAGCCTCGGTTAACAAAGGAACTTAACGCAACTTCAGGGTGCTAAAAAATATCAGACCTTTCATTTACTCGATTTTTTTAGATATAAAAATTAAGGACTTAATTGATTTTTTTCCCAAAAGTTCGAGTGCTTCAAAAATATTGGAAGGCAAAATTGATGATTTTTCAATAATTAATAATAACAACTTACCCAGTTTAGCCATTTTCCAGATGGCTATAGAGCTGCCACACCTAGCCAAAACAAACAGCAGCAACGCCAACTGGAAATTGATCCAATTGATCATCAACTTCTTTTTTCCATCTTGTTCCTCAATGCTAAAGATGAATCACAAATGGCAGAAAAAAAAAGCATGAAAATTTACCTTCATTGTAGTTGCAGGATCACCAGAAAAGAGTGCCTTGAGCTTTGATAGGAACTCATTCAAGTAAGGAAGAAACAATTCAAGTAACCAAATTGCTTCTTCTCCAACCACACAGCTTGATTCATCTATTTCCATAACTCCCCTGGCATTGTTTGTAAAAACAAATCAGGGTTTTAAAAACTGGATTAAAACTGATTGATTTGATGAACATTAATGGCATCTGATGTTTAGCAGTGGGTTTACCTGCAGATGATTGATCTGTGAAGGAACATTGCAGCAAGGTAAACAAGTCCCACATAAGAAATTACAGAAATAAAGCTGCAAAAAGCATTGACCAAAACAAGGTTTTTAGTAATGGAATTTTTTTTAAGACAGATGAAGTGTTTTAGTGAGACCTGATGTTGAGATCCTGTGTGTAAGAGGATGAGATCGTGATAAATGTTCCGATCCCGAAGATCAATGCCGATTTCGATATGTCTCTCCACATTACTAAATCAACTGAAAGATTAACAAAGAGTTAAACTCACACACACAAGAAGATGAATAAGAATTCAACAAGAACATAAATTCATTGATCTTCCTTGCCTATGTTCTGCAATTTGTTCTGAGTTTGTGGGAATGTCTGGTAATGGTAATCATCTGAGGCTGCAACTGAATCAAACTGGTTAAGATCAAAGAAAACAACAATCTTTAATCTCAAAATTCTCAAACAGAGCATAGAAAATGCTTACAAGGTTTAGATTTTGTAGGAGTGGTGTAAACTGAAGTAGCAATCTTTACTACTGGTGGAGGCTGCTTATTCACTGTTGAAGAAAAAGTTGTAGTTTTGTTATGGAATTGGCTGAGTTTCTTCACTCCATTAACAAATTTGCTACCCTTTTCTTCTGGTGATTTCACTTCATTAATAGCAATTTTGGCAAGCTTATCATCTTGTACATTCATTTCCTTGATGTCAAAGCTTTTGTTTTCATTTCCAGCTTCAAATTCCTCCTCTTCCTCTATCTGATCTTCATAAAATTCTTCATCATCTTCAACACCATCACCATCATCAAGAAGCAACGATTCAGGTGATGATTTGACCGTATCTCCATTGTTTGCACAGCTTGAAATGATTTTCTCTTGGCAAACAGCGAGTCCTTCATTATTTTTGTCTGTTTCAAATGGATTATTCTCATTTTCTTCAATGGAATCCAAACCCAAATCTTCATTTCCCTCGGATTTCGGCCTCCTCAATTGGACTGAATTCCCTTCATTTCCATTTCCATTAGTTTTTCCAGTCCTTGTAAGAACCCCAGATCTTTGCTTCTTCATGTCAACACACTTAGCAGCTCCTTTCTTGATCTGAAATGGAGTCTTATTAATATCATTATCAACAAACAAGCTCAAATCCTTGCAAAGTTCCATGGATGATCTTCCGTTAGATACCCGAATTGGGGTCTTCTTAATTCCATCAACAGATTCTCTAGCAAACTGAATTGTTGGGTTCTTCTTCTCAAAACCAACAAAGTTTTCATTTTTCTTTCGCTTGCCACCACCAACAGTTTGTCCTTTCTTCAAGCTCAATCTTTTACCACCGTTTCCTTCACCATTGGTGTTGTCTTCTTCTCCATTGAAAACCATAGTTCCACCTTTGAATCCATCGCTCTTCATTCTAGTTTCTCACACCGACCCTGCAACAACGATAACACTGCTCTTAGCTCCTCCTAGTCTTCTGCAACACAAAGCCATTTTTTTTTCCTCCTATTTATCTTTTGATTAGCTGAGTGCTAGTGGGACATGGATGTTTTGGATAAAAGGCTTCGAGCTGAAGAATTGCAGGTTGGTGAGATGGACCATTTCCTTCCCCGTTATAAAGTTCTCATCTTCAGAAAAAGAAACAGATAGACATGGTGGGGTCAGGCTGGTCCCGACTATTTTTAAGTCCGGGGCGAAAATAAAAAAAATTAAGAAATATGTAATATAAAAATTTTATTAGATTTTTTATTAAATTAAAATAATAGTAATTCATTACAATATAAAAAATGTCAAAATATATTTAAGAATATAAATACTTATAAAAAATATTACATTCGATCATTTTTTATGCAAAACCATTAATGATAGTATCAACATCAAAGTTTTCCAATATATTTTTCTCAATACATAACATAATATTTGAAAATAATAGAACGATCTTATATAGAATTTAAAAATATATAAAATTAAAAGAAAGAATTTGAAAATGTGGTCTACTTAGAATTTTAAGAATAATCTTCAATATGATTTAAGCATCATAATTGATAATAAACAATTGTGACTTTACGTGTGAGAGAAATATGATAAATAAAAAAATAAGAATAATAATTTTCAGATGAATCGTGAAACATCTTTCGAAGCATGCTAATTATACTTAAATTTTTTCCTCTCATTAAGTTTTGAAAAAAATAATGTTAATAAATTTGTTTATTGATATGAAAAATCGGGAAAGAGATTTTGTGAATTGATAGTGGCAATTTAGAAAAAAAAATTAAAGAGTTCAATTGAATTTCTTTTTTGAATTTTGAGAAAGAAATATTAAATTAGAATTTTATGGAAGAACAATTTATTAATGTTAATATAAAATTTAATAAAGATAATTGACACTTTAATAAATTCATGAGTCCATTATTTTATTGAGTAAATTACGTGTTTAGTACCTAAATTATCAGTTTTGATATGTTTTAGTATCTAAACTTTTAATTTTTTCAAAATCATACGTAAAATTTAGTTTTTGTTTCATTTTAGTACCTGCCGTTAAAAACTTTAGTCTTTTTATTTCATTTTAGTAAACATTTAAAATTTAACGTTAAGTTTTAAATTTTTTTGAAATTGTAGGTACTAAAACAAACCAAAACCGTTAGTTAGGTACTAAACACTTTAAGTTTTTAACGACGAATACTAAAATGAAATGAAAACTAAACGTTATATATGATTTTAAAATTAAAAGTTTAAGTACCAAAACGGATAATAACTAATAATTTAGTTACTAAATTCATAGATTACTCTATTTTATTTTACAAAATTTTAATTTATTATCAAAAACTAAAAAAATATTGTACTAAAAAAAAATTATTTTGTGGCCCTGGGCGGGCGCCACTCCTGCCCTGGCCCAGGGCCGGCCCTGGGTGGGGTATTGGGGTTAAATGATTTGGGGGCTGTTCTTAAGGATTATGAGAGATCACTGTAATCTATGCAACAAGTGGGGCTTGTCTTTTTGCATGCAAAATATGAATATTTTGTGTTTGCTGAATTGTTCTGGAAATGAAAGATGGTTCTTTTTGCGGAATTGCTTTGGCGTATGGAATATGTCTTGCCGTAAGGCTGACCGATAAAAAATGGATAAACTGATATAATTATAAAAAAAAATTTAATTTTACTTGTTATTATATTAATGAGTTGTTAAATAATAAATGACACATCTATGTAAATGATAATTTTTGTCAATATGATAGGTTAAAAACGATATTATTTTGATGTAAAATGTCTAAAATGATATATTTTTTAAAAATAGTATAAATCTTTTAATTTGTATATCAATTTGTTATTAAATTCTAAAATACTCTCATTTTAAATATTAATTTTTCTATTGTTGGTGACAATTAATCATAAATATTACTGATTGTTATTTACAATAAAATTAATATTAAAATATTTTTATTTCTTTCATTTTCAAGCAAACACCTTATATCCCATACCAATTATTTTTTTAATTTGCTTAATTTTATAGATATTTATACAATTTAAATTGATAAAATTATAAAAATGATGAGATAATATTAATCAATGTCTTGGATAATTAGAAAAGGACATTGAAGGGTGATAGGTTCTGATAATGAACAAAAATTGTTAATTGTTAAAAATTTAACTGCATAATATTATAATTATATACAAAACCAAAGTTAAATATTGTAATTATATCAATTTACAGTTAAATGATAAATTCAATATAAAAATTACAATTCAATTGTATGTGATGTGATTTACCCTAAAAATGTGTAAGATTGTGCATGCTTTCCATTATATTTATAAAAAAAATATGATCGGGGACAAACACAAAATTTTATATTGAAGAACAAACTTTTAAAATTTTAAGAAAAAATATATTTATAAAATTTCAGACTACAAAAATAAAAATTTTAATAAAAATATATATTTAAAAAAATATATATGATAATTTTAATTTTTTAAAAATTCAAACCCATCCTAGGTCTGTTCCTGCATGTGATGTGAGGTCATTTCATGCAATAACTGCCTTTACGTATGGACAAATTTTAAGGTTTACTCTTACTGCCAGCTACACCTATTTCACTTTCACCCAACCTAATATTTTGACTTTGCCAACGTGTCACTTTGATATAAACTCGCTTGAAATATAAATTTTAATAAAAAATTAAAAAATCATTTTAAAAATATATTTAATCCTTGAACTCAAATATCCACCAGATATTGTTCATACTTGGTAAGAGTTTATTTCATGTAAAGCAGAATAAGCAGGCTGAACAGTGTTCTATACCATTGCTATAGCATCTAATTTGTGAACCATTGGATTTACAATTGACAGCAAACCATGAAAATGATTTCAAAGATTGTCATCTATAATTTTCCGGAGAAAATTGTCTGAATTTTCCCCAGAAAAGAAGCAATGCTGAAAAATATGTTAGTGCACAAGTTTCAACCAAATTATACACATGTATCTTCAACATCAAAGCTGAAGTTTGAGTTTTTTCTCATGGAAAAGAGCCCTATCAATATATCTGTGTGTGGCAGATATATACACAGTTTCTGCAATTATTTGCGAGTTCATCAGAAATCGAATTAAAAGCAGTAAACAATTTTTTTTTATGAAAGAACAAAAATGAGATTCATAGAATCCCCAGACTTCTTTCTTGAAAGCTAACTTACATGTTCTTTGAGTGGCTAATTTACAAGTTGCCTACAGTAACTGGAGAGTTTAGCTCCCATCAACAACAAGAAATGATAAGACTAAATCATGGCTTAGTATTAATCTAACCTCGGGAAACGGCAGAAAGACGAATCAGCTTGAGTTAGTATAGTGCTTGCCTTTGAGGAGCATTGAGTTCGGGATAAATGCGGCACTGTGATATTTACATTGCACTTTTGACGTATCGGTTTTCAACCAACAACTCCTACGCCGTCTTTTTCTTGCCAATTCGAGTAGTTATTGGGCGCCTCTACCCTCTCTTCACCGTGGAAGAGGAAGGAATTTTTGTTGATATCTAAACCATTTAACATTGTTGCTTTTGATAGAAGTTTGACTTGTTCTGCAGAGGACTCACCTTCGACTTCTCGTTTTCCGCAGACTTTTTCATTTCTTGCTCAAGCTGCTTGCAGTTCTCATCATGAGCTTTGTTAAACATCCTCACAAAATTGAGTAGACTTGAAGTAACTACAATAGACAGCAGTGGTTTAGGAAAGTAACATGAAATAATTTTGACTGTCCATTAAAGTGGATAAATAAGTAAACGATTTCCGGAACGATGGGATAAAGACAGGTTACTGATGCATATCGGGCCATACTAAGTTGGAAATAGATCTTCATTCTTAGAGGGAAAAGAAAGCACATTTAAAGCCTCAGAAGCCAATGAACAAAGAGAAACATAAAAGCATTTCTTTCTTTCATTTTTCATTTATTTTCAATGTCTTCTGTGGTTTTCGTACTAGCTTAAAGTGGAAGGTTTTACTTTTTACATAAAATACCTTGTTCAAAGGGACATTTAGCTGGATCTTCTCCGAATTAAAGAATCAAAGCATCCACGTTTCTACCCTGTGGATATAGAACCCAGATAATGATTGTTTAATATGGTGATCAGATGTAAGAATGACACCGTTTGCAAAAGCAAGAGCCATACCACCCCGAAGTATAATGAAGCCAGGTATCTCACTTCGGCTTCGGCAAAACAAAGGAACTCCTTTAATTTCTGGGGGAAAATTAAAAAAATAAATATGTAGTTTTTTATGTATATGTATACGTATTACATTCATGAAACATATTATAGCTTTAAAATACTTCACGAAACTTATCGGACACAGGTCCATCATTTTCAGAACTCGACAGTTCTTGAACGACTTTCTCCAATCATTTGCTTATTGCTTGCATTTCCTCTGCCAAAAATTTCAGTTGTATCTAGATGGGATCCGAATATTAGTGATGTTATGTATGGCTCATAAAAAGTCTCGTTGTGGGGTTACGAATTATGTGGGTTGGGGGTGTGGGGGCGCAGCCCCCACGGTACGGTACAGGGTTGATTTTGTAATTATGTACCAGGGTTTTCTATTATAAATAGAGATGTAACCTAGACCTAAAATATTATTGAATAAAATTCTAGCGCCGCCTAGGCACCGAGGACGTAAGCACATTGCCGAACCTCGTAAAATTCTCGTGTTCTTTCGTTTTCTTTACCCGTTTTCGTCAACAATTGGTATCAGATGTCAGGAGCAAAATTCGAAGTCGCGAAATTCGATGGTCAGGGTAACTTCGGATTATGGCAAACGAGGGTGAAGGATCTATTGGCGCAGCAAGGGATCTTGAAGGCTTTGCGATCTACAAAAGCCGGCGTCGATGGATGAGGAAGATTGGGAAGAATTGCAGCAGCGAGCGGCAGGAACCATACGATTATGCTTGGCGGACGAGGTCATGTATCACGTCATGCATCTATCGTCTCCAGACGAAATTTGGAGGAAGTTGGAAAGTCAGTTTATGTCCAAATCCTTAACGACAAAACTGTATCTGAAGCAGCGGCTGTATGGGCTGAAGATGCAGGACGATCACGATTTGGCGCAACACGTGAATGTCTTCAATCAAATCGTTTCTGATCTGGCTCGGCTTGATGTGAAAATTGAGGATGAAGACAGAGCGATGATTCTGTTGTGTTCGTTGCCTCCCTCTTACGAACACATGGTGACTACTCTTACATATGGGAAAGAGACTATCAATTGAGGAGATTACTGCAGCCTTGTTGGCTCACAACCAGCGGAAGCAGAATGCAGGGGAAAGCTCTCAAGCCGATAGCTTATATGTCAAGGGTAATCGAGATCGTGGACGGAAGCCAGAGAAGGCAGGGTCCGGGAAGCGGAATTCCAGATCCAAATCCAGGGATAAGAAGACGATTCACTGTTACAAGTGCAAGGAGGCGGGACATATGAAGCGAGACTGTCCGAAGTTGAAAAAGCAGACAGATGAGAAGCATGATGGCTCATCCAAGTCTGTGAACGTGGTCGAGGATGATAATTCTGATTGCAGTGAGGGTGATATGCTTTCTATTTCAACGACACAATTGACGGATGCTTGGATTCTTGATTCTGGATGTTCTTATCACATCACGCCAAATAGGGAATGGTTTTCGACATACAGGCCGGTTAATTCTGGTTCGTTTATTTGGTGATGATCGATGTTGCAATATTGTTGGTATTGGTGATGTCAGAATTAAGATGCACGATGGCTTCGTTCGGACGTTGAGTGGTGTTCGACATATCCCAGACTTGAAGAAGAATTTGATTTCCTTGGGCACTTTGCACAAGAATGGTTTTATCCCTAAGGCTGACGAGGATAGGGAAACCATTCGAATTGTTAAAGGAGCATTGACTGTGATGAAAGGCAAGATGACTGCAGGGAATATCTACAGATTGTTAGGGAGTACCGTTGCAGGTGGAGTTCATCTGTTGAGTCCTGTGATGATACGACAAAATTGTGGCATATGCGCCTTGCTCATCTTAGTGAACGTGGTATGGCAGAATTACACAAGAGAAACTTGTTGCATGGTGTCAAAAGCTGTAAGCTCGACTTTTGCAAGTATTGTGTTCTTGGTAAACAGCAAAGTCCGTTCAAGACTGCGAAGCACACAACTCAAGGGATTCTTGATTATGTGCATTCTGATGTATGGGGGCCTTCCACGACATCGTCTTTGGGTGGATCTAGGTACTATGTTACTTTTATTGATGATTTTTCACGGAAAGTTTGGGTGTATTTTTTTGAAACAGAAATCTGAAGTTTTTGAGAAGTTCAAGCTGTGGAAAACTGAGGTAGAAACCAAACAGGACGAAAAATCAAGTGTTTGCGGTCTGATAATGGTACGGAGTACACAGATTCACAGTTCCTACAATTCTGTAAGGAGCATGGGATTCAGAGGCTTTTACAGTGCGCAAGACACCACAACAGAATGGTGTTGCGGAACGAATGAACAGGTCGTTGAATGAAAGAGCCAGATGTTTGCGGTTGAATGCGGGCTTCCCAAACACTTCTGGGCTGAGGCTGTTAACATGGCGTGTTACCTTATCAACAGATCGCCAAGGGCATCGCTGGCTGGGAAGTTGCAGAAGAGGTATGGACTGGTCATGATGTTAGTTTTGATAACTTACGGATTTTGGTTGTCCTGCTTATGTGCATGTACCTGCTGATGAGAGATCCAAACTTGATGCAAAATCGAAGGAGTGCATTTTTCTGGGTTACAAGAAAGGTGTCAAAGGATTCAAGTTCTGGGATCCAGTTGCGAAGAAGTTGTGATTAGTAGAGATGTCGTTTTGATGAACAGTCTATGTTGCAGCAGAAGCAAGACACGACAGTGGTAGATTTCGAGCAGTTTCCAGTTGAGAAACCAGAAACTTCTCAACCGACTTCTGGTGGTTCCACTACGGATGATTTGCAGGATTATAGTCTCGCCAGAGACAGGGTGACGGACGAATATAAAGCCTCCGAACAGATGGGTTTTGAAGACTTGGTATCTTTTGCACTTACTGTAGCAATGATCCAGTTACTTTTCATGATGCCGTTACTAGTCAGGAAACGACAAGTGGATGGCAGCCATGGTTGAGGAGATGGAGTCTTTGAATCACAATCGCACATGGGAGTTAGTTCCCCTTCCTGAGGGTAAGAAGCCGATTGGTTGCAAATGGGTGTAAGAAGAAACCAGTAGTAACAGAAAAAGAGGGGAGAAGTTCAAGGCTCGTTTGGTAGCGAAGGGTTTTTCACAGCAGAAAGAAGTTTATGATGAAATCTTTTCTCCTGTGGTCAGGCACACTTCAATCCGAGCAGTACTTGCATTGGTGGCTAGTTGGGATTTGCATTTAGAGCAGATGATGTTAAAACTGCTTTTTTGCATGGTGATTTAGAGGAGCAGATCTACATGCGGCAACCTGAAGGTTTCACTCAACCTGGAAACGAGCATTTAGTTTGCAGATTGAAGAAATCTTTGTACGGGTTGAAACAGTCTCCGAGACAGGGTATAAACGGTTTGACTCCTATATGATCAAGATTGGCTACAACCGATGTGAGTATGATTGTTGTGTCTATGTTAAGAGCCTTGATGATGGTTCTTTTATTTTTCTATTACTGTATGTTGATGATATGCTGATTGCTGCGAAGACATGGATGATGTTATCGGTTGAAAACTTTATTGAGTCAGGAATTTGATATGAAAGATTTAGGTGCTGCAAAGAAAATTCTTGGAATGGAAATTTGCAGGGATAGAGACTCAAGGAAACTGCGGCTACCTCAACGGGTTATGTTGAGAAAATGCTAGAAAGGTTTGCGATGAGCAGCGCGAAACCAGTTAGCACTCCATTGGCGAATCACTTTAAGCTCTCATCAGACAGTGCCCCAAGACAGATAAGGAAGCTGAAGATATGGCAAAGGTTCCGTATTCTAATGCTGTTGGCTGCTTGATGTATGCGATGGTATGTACTCGTCCTGATTTAGCTCATGCTGTTAGTCAGTTTGTAAGTACATGTCTAAACCTGGTAGCAACATTGGGAAGCAGTCAAGTGGATCTTTCGGTACTTAAAGGGTACTGTGGGACATGGAATTGTTTTTGGGAGTCAGCGGGATAATCCTTTGGTTGTAGGATATGTGGATTCAGACTATGCAGGTGACTTGGATAATAGAAGATCTACGACAGGGTATGTCTTTACTCTTGGTGGAGGGCCTATTTGTTGGAAGTCTACTGTTCAATCTATTGTGGCTCTATCTACAACTGAAGCTGAGTACATGGCAGCGGCTGAAGCTGCAAAGAAGCTTTATGGCTTACTGGTTTAGTGAAGGAGTTGGGTGTTCAACAAGGTGGAGTTCAGTTGCTTTGTGATAATCAAAGTGCTATTCACTTGGCTAAGAATCAGGTGTATCGTGCTAGAACTAAACATATTGATGTAAGGTTCCACAAGATCAGAGTTGGTTGCATCTGGAGAGGTTTTGTTTCAGAAGGTACATACTGATGAAAATGCCGCTGATATGTTCACTAAGCCAGTTACGACAAACAAGTTCAAGCATTGCTTGTTGAATGTTTCGAGTTGTTAAAGAAGCAAGGTAACCCAACCCACATTGAAGTTTCCAAGGGGCAGGATATTCGCCAAGGTGGAGATTTGTTATGTATGGCTCATAAAAAGTCTCGTTGTGGGGTTACGAATTATGTGGGTTGGGGGTGTGGGGGCGCAGCCCCCACGGTACGGTACAGGGTTGATTTTGTAATTATGTACCAGGGTTTTCTATTATATAGAGATGTAACCTAGACCTAAATATTATTGAATAAATTCTAGCGCGCCTAGGCACCGAGGACGTAAGCACATTGCCGAACCTCGTAAAATTCTCGTGTTCTTTCGTTTTCTTTACCCGTTTTCGTCAACAAGTGACAATATGCTAGCTTTAACTCGAAATTATTTGCATTGAGAATGAGTAGCGTACCTTTGATGCTGGTTCTAAACTTGAAACGTCTTTTGAAAAATCTAATACAACTGGAAGCTTATCAGCAAGTACCTATGTTTTATTATTCAGAATTATTATAACCAATGTGATACGATAAACATTTTACAGATAGTTACTAGATTAAATAGAATATATGGTTTAAAATCACTACAGGTTTCATACAAGCTTTAACGAAGAGTCATCTTATTGTTCTGTGCACGTGTATCTGTTAGTTTAAGCAGGCTGTCCAATCTAAATCCGATAGCAGAACCTAAAGGAAACACATCGACATGGAAAAAAGTGCAAAAAGTAGCGTCATTAAAGAAGAAAAAGAAATAAAGACTGAGAAACTAAATCTAATAGGTCATATGATAGGTAACTGAAACTTGATGAAGCTCAATACTTGAATGCATCTTAATCTACTTCATGGTTAGAGGTCAGTATTTAAGCGGAATCCAAGGAAGACTTGACAATGCAATTAGAAATGGAATAACTAAAATGAGAAGAAAAAAAACAACTAAATTGTCGGTGGCTCAAGCAGAAAGGAAAAGAAGTAGGAAACGGTATTTAAGGGCATTTACAATATATTTGATAGCTAGTCGTATTAGCAAAATGTCATTAGCTCTAAAGTTCAAGTGCACATTTGGAGACCAATATTCATTGTTGATTTTGATGCCTTCTAATACTGATGATATGAATGTATGATGGTGCAATAGTATGGTTCCATTACCCGCCAAATCATAGTTAACTCACCCCTTGCGGTTCCCTGATTCAAAGCATTTCCTAAAGAAAGAATTGTCTGCATTACTCTCTTCAATTTGACAGAATTTCTTATCTGATAAAATAAGTTTTAACATAATGCGATGTCAATCATTGGATAGTGAAAAGCTGTTCTATAAAAAAGAATGCATACAAAAGATGTATAACTTGCCTCCTCTGCTGTAGAGTTTACAATATTAAGGCTGCGTCTAAGGTCAGAAACCTAAAAGATAGTTTCAAGGCCAGATAAATAACTACAAAAATCAAAGAACATTTAGCAACCATGGAATTCGGATACGAATTTGATCAAACCTGGGAGCGAAACTGAATCTTGAAAGAGAATACCCTAAGCTTAGATTCAACTCGGGGGACTTTCATTAGCTCCAAGAAGAACTGTTTTCAGAGGTCCATGGAACATATTGATCCATTAGTGATGCTAAAAGAAGATATTAAGTAAAACTCCTTGACATAATAATTCACTATGGAATTCATCAAAACTTGATAAACAAAAGTTCAAAATAATGCTTGTAAGAAGATAAATTAAAATTTAGTATCTTGGATGAATACCATACGAGAAATATCAGCCGATAATACAAAACACAGCTATATGGGATTCTAAGTTGACAATACAAAAGCCCATAGGTAACAACAATATGCAAAAGTTATCCAAAGTCGGATTGGCTAGTTCTAATGTCCCTTTATGGTTGATGATGGGATCTAGCAACCAAATAAAAAATACATAAAGAAAGAAATACAAAATCCTACATGCCTGTTCACTTTTTCCCAACTTATCCTTGTCTCCAGTGTAGCCCTGAACAAGGAGTTAGTTATGCAATCAAACTCATGGAAACGACAACAGTAGTACCTTGAATATAAGATGTTTTGACTGCACCCAAGGCACAGACATGATTCTAGGAGAGCATCAAGTCCGCTTTTAATATGATAAAGGATCTTAAATTCAAATAAGAATGATTCATTTCACCTTTATTAGTTCCATCTCCTCTTTGGTAGGACAGAATTTATAAGGTTATCAACTTGGTCGGCATCTAATGCTGATTCCTCCAAGGTGAGAACCGAACTCTGCAACAGTTTAGAAAGTAGCATAAGGCTAAGAAGCAAGAGATTCAGATTTGAACTATGAACAGATTGTTAATGCAATAAGATATTTGTGCTTATTGAGTTAACATCCATATTATTAAAGACTCAACAATATCCGGACTAGCATTTGAAGGCACAAATATAACCAAACAAGATAAGAAATATTACTTCTTGTGGCCAGGTAGGAGTGACATTATTGAGATTCCGTCATGAGGATCTTAAAGGTCGGTGACTTTTAGATAGTACAATGCTTTTCTGATCTCCAGGTATACAGAAGAATCAAGATTGGGAATTCATATGCACATTTTATGGCTCTTTATATGACTACAGATGCAGACCAAGTTTTTAATAATAAAATTGTTTCAGTACCTCCTACAGTAATATTAACAACAGTTCCCTTGGTGTCCTGAAATTACAGCAAGCTTTTCTCCTCATGGATCATATAAACTAAGCTTTTCACTGTCCATAAAACCTTAGTGCCACTCTTGAACAGTCTAAAACAATGGGCAGTATGAAGGATAGAGTTCTTACATGTACATTTGTTAAAAAGAAAGACACAAATGTGTTAACATGAAAAAGCAACAAATTGGAAAAAGAGAAAAAATAGTTCACTGCAAGGAGACGAGTATGCAGTTGATTTGAGGATTAAAACTATCCAAACGTAAGGTCTTCAAGTAACAATTTTAGATAAGTAAATAATTGCAAGCTGTAAATAGTAACATTCAACCTACCATTAATTCAGGCAAGGGAACTTTCACTTTTGAAAGCATGATTTCACAATTATATGCACGTCTGTGGTCAATCTGCAAGGAGGAACGGTGCTAAAACAAAAGCATACTGTATATAATAATTAGGTTCGTCATATGTCAGTCATCATCAAACAGTACATGGTATGAAGTCTTGGTTCATGCATGAGTATGAACTAGACTAAAAGTATGCATTTCTTATCTGCACCAAAACAAGTTTCCATATGAGTGCCTGACATTGCTTATCTGCACCAAGTTTCCCATTGGGGACAGTATTAAATGCTTTGTATTTTCTTTGGCAATGACTCCAATAAGCAATGACAAGAAGGTGGATAAAAACTGCACTCACTATTTGATAAACGAGGGATTTAGACAGGGTTAAATTGTTTAGCATATAAGCTTAAAACTGCAGATGGATTGTAACATCTAAGAATCAAGAAAATGAAACTTAAATCTTAAAAATTGCATTACCAGTTGCACTTTTTCATTTTATGGCCCTTTTGCTGTATGTGAACTTGTTTTATTGCGACTTGTCTTAGGAGCAGCTGCTGAAAATAGATTCTCAAGCTCTGATATGTCAATCTCAGGAGACCTACAAAGAGTGTTAACCATTCCATAAGACTTAAAAGGACACTGAAAATTTTAAAAGGAAAATCCAAACTTGGCATAGCAGTATATACTTAGAAGCTTCATTCGTTTTTTGTGCTTCAGCCCATAGGCTTCCCTGCACGGCTCTAGATAATTTCAACCAATGCAATGGCTTTAGTTTCTTGTTCTTGTCGCTCTTTGAATGACCTCGTGACAGAAGTCTGTTCTTTGCATTTGCGGATTAAATAAAAGGTGGTGGTACAAGAGCTGAAGGTCCATTACCTGTCTTCTTACCAAAAGGAGCAGGTGGTGGCGGGGTACTGAGGATGAACTAGTTGGTGGTGGTGGTGGGGGTGCTGATGATGAACTAGTTGTTGGTGGTGGGGGGTGCTGATGATGAACCAGTTGGGGGTGGGGTGCCGATGATGAACCAGTTGTGGTGGGTGGCAGTGGGGATGGTGGGGGTACTGATGATGAACCAGTTGTGGGTGGTGGAGGTGGGGGTGTTGGGGGTGCTGATAATGAACCAGTTGTGGGTGGTGGTGGGGGGGTGCTGATGATGAACTAGCTATGGGTGGTGGTGGGGGTGCTGATGAAGAACTAGTTGTGTGTGGGGATGGGGACGTTGCTGACGATGAAACAGTTGGTGGTGGCGGTGTTGATGATGGAACAGTTGGGGGTGGTGGTGGGGGTGCTGATGATGAAACGGTTGGGTGTCGGGGTGTTGATGATGATGAACCAATTGGGGGTGATGGTGCTGCTAGCGTTGGTGAGGGTACTGATGATGCACCAGCTGTGGGTGATGGTGGTGCTAGCGCTAGTAAGGGTACTGATGATGTACCAGCTGTGTGTGATGGTGGGGGTGGGGTGCTGATGATGTAGTATATAGATTTGCTTCTTGAATGGAATGAAGAGGAGGTAGTGAAGGTGGGGGACCTGCAAGCGTGGAAGCTGCATTTTCCTTAAAAGGTGGCATTGTAGCAGGAGGTGAAGGAACCGCAAGAGGTTCATCTCTATCAGCTTCAATTTTACTCAAAGGAGATGCAGAAAGAGATATCGGTGTTGATGGAGTTGTCATTAACCCATCTAAGACTTCCTTCAAAGATGAAGACACTTCAGGAGGCATGCCATTGATAATTTGATTCTCTTTAACAGGTGGTGTAGCAGGAGGGGTCACTCTGACTGTGGCGTCCTCCTTGGCAGGTGGTATTTTAGGAGGTGGAGATTTACTCAAAGGAGATGCAGAAGGAGGGATTGGTGCTTCTATAGTTGTCATTAACCCAGTTAAAACTTCCTTCAAAGATGAAGATACTTCTGGAGGTATGTTACTAATAGTTTGATTCTCTTTAACAGGTGGTGTATCAGGAGAGGTTACTCTGACAGTGGGATTCTCCTTGGCAGGTGGTGTTTTAGGACCTAGAGATTCAGCAGGAGGGTTTTTTTCCAGCAGCATTTTCCTCCTTGGGAGATGGTGTTAAAGGAGATGTCACTGGAGAAGCTACTGCAGAAGCTGGACTGGATACAGAACTGGATGCCTTGGGAGGCTGATCTTTCACTAATGCAACTGACTGGTTATTTTGTTGATGTGAAACATCAGGCTGATTGAATGGTTCAATTTGAGAGGCTTGGGGCTTAGCCTCCTTACTTGAAGGTGACTTGTCTGATGGCACAGCCAGATTCTTCAAACCCATATTTGAGGGACTCCTCAGGCTACCTGGAAATGCCGCGAGTATTTTTTTTCTTCCCAAAATGTTCTAGGACTCATTCTCCCTCGTGGAGGGCTGTCGAAATTGTTATTTTTGTAACTGTTGGACTTCTCTTGGGCAAAATTTAATGCACCTATTTGTTGAAGAAAATTATGTGCATCGTCTGAATTGGAATCCAACCAGTCAACATTACTAAACATTTCTTGAACTTTGGAAAATGCTTCCAGAGGAAGTCCTTCTTTCTCTTCATAGCGAAAAGGATCTGTGGGAGTAACGGAAGAAGCAACATCCATTTCTGAGAAAAGAATCTTCACTTACAGGGTAACTTCCATTAGAAAAAAACACGCACACACACGAAAAAGAAAAACTTGCTAGCAAAATATACAAATATATATATATATACCTCAGCTCTAAATTCTTTGGGAAAATGCTCATTAGCATCCCACAATATATCAAATTCATCTCGATTGAGCATCAAAATGTTTGATCTAATAAAAGTTGTGTTAAACACAACCCTGAATATCATCTTCTTTCATTCTTTGTCATTCAAGTTGACACACTCAACCACATCACCACCTTGGACAGGACAGTTTATGTCGACTTTAACAAATGCACATTCTTTCTGCAATCAAAACAATAAAACGTTACATAATCTAACAACAAGCACATACAAAAGAAGATGTAACAATATGAGCACGCATATGAAAGAGGATGTTGGAACGCATCTACACATGGTATGTAGATTAATGAGAATGAAAGCTGATAAGAAACTGGAGAGATATGATATTACCTGCTTATAATACCGGTCATATTTGCTTCTTTTAGGGCTTGAGTACAAAAATTTTGGAGATTTATCAGCAACAAGAAAAGGATCATGTCCATATATTCTAAATATCGGACGGCAACCTCCTTCTTCATCAATGTTTGGAATGTCTCTAAGAATGACACAGTCTAAGATAAGAGCTCGGACCACAGGAGGCCATTTTGAGGCCATATTCCTCCAAGAGATTTACTGTAGATACCTCAATTGTGAAGGCATTGGATCCAGGGATGACAACACCCGTAAATGCTCATTCGGAGCTTGTCTGTATATCATGTCCAACGTCTTCTGCTCTCCGTTGTACTGCTTCCTATATAGCAGCAAAGCGGCTAGCATGAAAGCCAAGACTGGCCAACCACCCTTTTCACAATGCATTGGTAGCAAATTGTTCTGATCAAGCAAGAGCCAGCTTTCGCATGATCTCAGGAATTGATTGAGCACCTCCATTGCGATTAATGGACACCCTTCATAATGACAAGGGTAATCCATTATCGTCATATTGCATTCAGATAGTAATTTTGTGATATAGCTTTTCTTTTCTCCTTCGTGGAAATTAAAGACCAAGTTCGAAGCTTCAGGGAAGTGATTTGGAAGATTACTAACAATTCCCTTCATGTGGACTTTGTAATTTTCTTCTTCCCAAGAATCAATAGAGAAGCAGCAATCAAAAACTATTTGCCAACATAGCACACACTTTGTATGGCACTTACTATTTCAAGTGATAGAATTGCCCTAAAAGAAATAAACTATAGTTCATCTACCTAAATTCTGTTTTTGTACCCTATTGTTTTGCCCCTACACTTTAAACCCAGAATTCAAAATTCAAACGTTCACATATCTCTAGGAGACCATCAGGTGGCTTCTTGTAAAAGAGTTTGCGAAACAAACCCATGCTTTTGCTCCAGAGTCCTTGAAAGTTGAAATACAAATAATAAAATCAGACCCGAAAACAGTTGAAAGAAAGAAGAAGAAGACGAAACAAAACAAAACAAAAAATCAGACCTTGTCCTTGAAATAGGGAGTTTGTTGAATGTGCATCGTGAATTCTACCGAGGCTTCAACTTTGCAGTTGACAAGTCTGAGAGAAGCTACCATGTTTCCCTTTAATGACGTGGAGATCATCTCTCCCCGACATCTACTACAACATTTTTATCCTCATTTTATGCTGTGTTTCCATTATTATAATTTAGTTATATGAACCGATTATCATGTAAAACCATGGTTGGGAATTTTGGGAAAATGCCCGAAAAGGGAAGCTTCTCCTTTATAAACTTTTCCCTTTCCTTTAACACTCCCATTAATATATTCATACACCTTTTAAAGGGATTGAGAGCATATGAACTTAAAACATTCAGGGATAGTTTCATCTATGCATGCATGCATATATATATATTACATAATGATGTTTTGGACTGACACTGATTGCAGGAGAATTAAAGACAGTTTTATCCGTACTTGTAGGCACATGCATATTTGCGTCATTGGTGAGATGGCCGAGAGCAGAGAGATTTGTGGTTTCGTTTTGGGGCTTGGAGTCACTTTCCACTATCACTGATCGGAAGTTGATGTCTAAAGCAAATTGAATACCCTCAACAACAGCAAGCGCCTCTGCAGTAAACACGGAGGTAACGTTCTAACGTTTTTGTTAATCCTACGTCCAACGCCAATAATTTGACCATTGGCATCTTTAACAATGAAAGCTGAGCAAGATTTCTTTTCGTTGCAGAATAAGCTCGAGTCTACGTTTATCTTCACATCCATAGTTGGTGGATGTTGCCATTGAGCCAAACCTTGTGGCTTTGGGTGCTTCAGTGAGGATGATAGGGTATTTGCTTCTTCATATTGGCTTCCGATGAAGGTAATTATCTGATCGACATCCTACATTTGTTGCTCACGCACAGATTTGTTCCTAGAAAACCATAAAACCCATATAGTGATAACAAAAATGTTGCAAGTAAACCATTCAATTAAGTTTAAAATGTACTAAAAATAAACCGCAAGGAATATTTTATGATCCTCTGCCATCACTACAATAAATAAACCTGAATATAATTTTTTTTTAACTCCAGATTTATTATCGATGAAATTTTAAATAATTGATACTTAATTAGTATATTGGATGAGACACTAGATCAAATAAAGTTAAAAGTTCGAATTCTAACATAATAAATGGAGAAAATTGAATTGAAAAGATCACCCATAATAGACCTTTAATATACTCAATTCGAATTAGACAATTAATACACCAAATATCATCGGTAGTTATAACAAAAGAAAATAGTTAATATAACTCATTTAACATCGTAATTTCCCATCATCTTTATCTCATCTGCTGCATTATTTTTGCAGGGGTCCATTTCTTCGCCTACTTTGTACACTCTTGCTTTGTCTGGGTTTTCTTTCTCGTTCTTTTTATCATTCTTTTCCATGAATTTTCTTTTCAAAGAAAAAGGAAAAAACTTGAAGAACATATTCCCATGGCTGCTTTTTAATTCAAAGAACCAACAATCGACCATTCTTTTCTGAACCAATAACGAGTAACGACCATTATATTCTCTTTCACTTTCAAAAGAAAATCATAGCATATAGGAGGTGAAATGGAAGCCTTCTTTGTTTCTTTATCCCTCTTTGCTTTTTAATAATCAACAGGTTACTATAAATCAGAAACAAGTAACCTGTTGATTTATCCCTTCTTGTTCTTGTTCTGAGAGACTATGGAAACAAGGGTTCTTGATGGTATAATCAACAGGTTACTTGAAGTTAAAGGGAAACCACGGAAGCAAGTCCAGCTTCCTGAATCCGAAATAAGACAGCTTTATCTTGTTTCATATCTTCTTGATGCAGCCCATTTTGTTAGTGCTTGAAGCTCCTATCAAGATCTGTGGTATTTGTTTCCCTTCATTTTAAAGTTCGATTCTTTTTGAAGTGAATTGCTTATTTGCTTCCAGTTTATGTGTTTGAACTTGGAAAAGTACTCGTTTTTGGTGTGTTTTGTCACTGAAAATGTTCTGAATTTGACGCCCCATGACCTGTTTGTTGAAGTTGCTGACTGATATGTTAAAAAACACATGTTGATCTTTTAAATCCAAATTTGAGATTTTGTGATGAAGATTTGAATGCATTTAAATCTTCTGCAATGTGTGAGCTTCTCAGTTCTTTGTTTAAGTTTCGAAATCTTGAAATTTGACGTTTAAAACTTCGGTCTGGTCCTATACCGGATGAGGCTGCATGATGAACCAATTGAACTAAGTCTTAAAATGGTGGCTGCAGGAGACATTCATGGCCAGTACTCAGATCTCCTGAGGCTTTTTTGAAAACGGCGGCTTCCCTCCGCGTGCCAATTACTTATTCTTGGGGGATTACGTTCGGGAAAAGCAAAGCCTCGAAACCAAATGCCTTCTCCTCTCATACAATCAAGTATCCCGAGAACTTCTTCCTTCTTCGGGGCAACCACAAATGCGCGTCGGTGAACCATATCTACGGTTTCTATGATGAGTGCAAACGAAGGTTCAACGTCCGGCTATGGAAAGTGTTCACCGATTGTTTCAACTGCTTACCTGTTGCAGCCCTTATCGAAGAAAAAATATACTGCATGCACGGCGGACTTTTGCTGGAGCTCCGCAATTTAGACCATATTTGAAAGTTGAAATGGCCTATGGATGTCCCCGAATCTGGCTCACCATGTGATCTCCTATGGTCTGATCCTAGTAAAGACATTCAACGCTGGGGGCCTAATGATAGGGGAGTTTCATATATATTTGGTGCTGATAGGGTGATTGATTGTCTCAAGAGGCTTGATCTTGATCTAATATGCCATCCACACCAGGTTCATACGCAGTTTTCATCGAATCATTTGGTACAAAATGGTTATAGTCTCGGCCTCGGGTTCTTTTATGTCATTAAAATCGAATCTATACGTTTGCTTTCAGGTCATCAAAGATGGATATGAGTTCTTCGCCGATTGGCAACTTGTTACCGTATTTTCAGCACCGAATTACTGTGGAGAGTTCGACAATGCTGCAGCCGTGATGAGTGTGGATGAAACATTAATGTGTTCATTCCGAATACTAAAGCCCGCAGATAAGAAACCGAAATTCGGGTTCGGGACATCGACTTCGATTAAGTCTCCTACACCTCCATCTAGAATCAGGGTACATTCAAAAATCTTTTCTGCCACATATCCGTATTCGAAATCAATAGTTCTCTCACTTTGTGCTTGATTTTTTGTTGTCTTGCCAGTCACTTCTTGGAGCAAAAGTATAATATGAGGCTGCCATTGATCAAAGGGAAGATTTCACCAAGTAAAAGCCTTTGTTGTATGCTAGTGAGAATATAATCCTCCTCTCCCTCTTATTTTCATCTTTGTATTTAAGCTCATTTTCTGCATTTTTTCTGGTTATTCCGACTAATATCGGATACGAAAATGTATCCGTCGCGAATTTTTTATCTGAATATATATCGAATACATGAACTCGTGAAATTAATTTGATTATTTCTCGATTTGTATTTTGAATCATAATTTGACACATATTGTCATCATTGTGTCCAGGGATAGAGCCAGAACCTAATCTTAAAAGAAATCAAATCTTTTTAACGGCTTTAAATTTTATTTTTATTATTTATTTAGTTTAAAAATATAAATAATAACACCAAATATGCATGTTAATTCTATCATTTCTATGAAATAAAAAAAGAGTAGAAAATTAAAAAAATTTAAAGTAAATAATAAAAAACTAAATGATTTTAAAAGGTCAAAATACATCGACGAGTGATATTATACTAAATATACTAAAATTAAATATAAGATCAAACAACTTTAATTAATAAATATAATATTACTTAATTGTTTACCTTTAAAAATTTACACTCAATTATTGTAAAAAAAAATTACACTCAATTGAATTTGAACCACTTCAATAAATCTATGACAATCGTAGTAGAAGGGGTTTACTTTTGTTACGGAGATGATGATTCTATTATAATATTTTATGATGAAAGAATGAAGATTTTACAGCTTATTATATTCTGTTTGAGAAAGATAAAATCTCTGTAATTTTTTAAGGTTTAGTACTTAAACTATTATTTTTGTTCTGTTTAGGTACCATAACTTTATTTTTTTCAAAACCATATCTAATGTTTAGTTTAAATTTCATTTTGGTACCCCATGGTAAAAAACTTAATGGAAATATTAATGTGTCACCATAAGATAATATCATGTTATCATTAAAAATAAAAATAAAAAAGTCATGTCCAGGTACTATATTAAAATTTAAACTAAAAGTTATGTATGGTTTAAAAAATAAAGTTAGGTACCAAAATAGAATAAAAATAATAATTTAGATACTAAACTTATAGTTTATCAAATTTTATAAAAATTAAAATTTATAAATCACAACAGGAGTCGGGCCCCAATGGCCCTCCGTCCCTGTATGATAAATATAATATATGTTAATTGAGTTCTTATTCAATTTGACTTATGAACACTTTTACTTTTGAGGTCGTAAATTATAATTTTTTATAATATAAATAATATGTGATTTATTAATCGATTAATCCCTACTCAATCGTATAAAAACTCTTGAAATTTATTTATTTTATACATGAATGATTTATTGCATTAAATGAATTGATAGTTGATGAGAAGAAATGATAATAAAAGAGATGATAAAATAATTAAATTTCTAATTTCCCCCATTGCTTTTGATTTTTATGTCAAAAGCCCGAAAGAATTGGTCGGTTCTTGAAGATTTATTTGATCCTATTGTTATTTTCATTTGCGCAAATCTTATAAAATCTCCAATGAGCAACACTTAATCAAGCATTAATCTTTTGTTGAGCATGGAAAATGTGCATGAAAATCGAAGTAATTGACGACTCTAGCTTTGCGTCGTGGGGAACGGAAAATGAGAAGGATTAGGCCGTCACGATGGACCAATTTCATCATGCAATTCATGCTTTTAAATTTGGAGCATCAGAAAGTAACGAAATTTATTAATATCGTTGAATTGTGTTATAAAATTAATATGAATAAGATACATATTTCGTTTATCTTTTATTTAAAATTTTAATTTAATTTCTAATGAAATCAGGATTCGATGTAACTACTGTATTACTTATTGGTAATGTAAAGTGAATAATCTTTTATTAATTGAATATTTTGTTTTTACGAATGCGTAAATATTTTTTCATATTTTAATGATTAATTAAAATTAAAATATATACGTTCAAATAGCATGTATCTAAAGATAAATGTGAGATTTTTTATGTCAGATGTATGTACTTTTATAAAATTATATTAAGAATTTTAGAAGTATGAAATTAAATCATTAATATTATATAAAATTATATAAAAATTTAAAAAATATTATTATTATAAATATACGTCGGTCCATCCTCGCACGTGTCTATGTTTGGAAGTGTATATTCTCTTTTTGGAGAAATTTAATTACACAATAAACATATTTTACTTTTATGATACTTTACTCGTGTTTAAGAAAAACGATCGTCGTCTACGCAAAGCAACGCGTATCTGTCAAAAATGTTGCCGGCCAGATAAAGGAAATACATACGCATACACTCAACACATTTTAGTAAACTAATGTAACCACAATTCACATTCAAAAAATAAGAAAGAATGGGTATCAGTCAATATTACATTAAAGGATGTAGTTTCCTCTTGTTTACCAATATTACATCTTTTTAATGCCTCTTTTCTCCCTTTACCAAGTATCTGTCATTTGAAGTGGGACAGCCTTCTTCTCAAAGGAATTAATCATCGAATGGGTATAATTCCCTTAAGAAAGAATAAGTCATGCAAGCTGTTGCAGTTCCAGATAGACCATATCCAGCAGAGAGTGCTGAGTACAGAAAACAGTTAGCTGAAGACTATGGATTCAGGCAAATTGGAGAACCACTTCCTGATAATGTTACATTAAAGGATGTTATAGACACCCTTCCAAGGTAGGTATTTTTTTATGGTTTCGTCATGCATCTAACTTGCTCAAATTATTTCAATCCAAAGCATAATGTTTTTCCATTTTGGACATACTGCTGAGTGAACTTTTGGGTCATATGATTTTTTGTATGAGCAAGATTGTATAATGAGCCACTTTAATTAAAGAATTGTGCCCTTTCATGGTTAATATAATAAAACAATTTTGCATTATAGCAGATCAGGTTGTTCAAGGACATTTTACTTATGACTTATTCTGATACTTTGAACTGACGGGGGGGGGGGGGGAATTAAGCATGAATACTTTTGGTCTTTTTTCCCAAGTAATGAACTTGAATGTGTATATGCTATTACTTGACTAACAAATCTCTTTATCGATTTCCTCTCTCTTGTTCCCCTTAATTTTCTTTTAAGGTGTTCGAGATTGATGACGTGAAAGCATGGACTTCAGTTCTAATATCTCTCACTTCCTATGCATTGGGGATCTTCATGATTTCAAAAGCCCCGTGGTATCTACTTCCTTTGGCTTGGGCATGGGAACAGCAATAACTGGGGTACATTTCTTTACAGTCTCTTCATTTCCATATTACCCTGTATTTTTTAGAAAAGCAAATCCAGTACACATCTATGCTAACTTCTTTAATGTTTTCTTTTTCCCCTGCCATTTCTCTAGTTCTTTGTTATAGGCCATGATTGTGCTCACAAAGCATTTTCGAAAAAAAAATTAGTGGAAGACATTGTGGGAACTCTGGCCTTTCTGCCGCTAAAATACCCATATGAGTGTTGAAAATTCAAAGCAACCGGTTGGTGGAGCAAAATTCAAGGCAGTCAGTTGGTGAAGCATGATTTTGTTGAATATGGGAAGCTGTAAATTGTTGAAAATTTGAATCAACATGGGTGGCTAAAATTGGTCCAAATTAGGCAGCCATTTTAGTTGAAAATTGTGAAGGAATAATTGCAATTTAGTCCCTACACATTTTAGGATATTTACAAGATCAGTCATTTAGCTTCAACTATAAATACCCTAACCCATTTAGCTTCAAAATTATCCCCAAAATCATTTATTTCTCCCAATACGAGTTTAGAGAGTTCTCTTGTGAGTAGTAAGTGTTTTGTAAACACATGTAAATTTTCTCTCTTTAGTAAAAGATCTGCAGCAGTCCGGAGACGTAAGCAAAATTGGTTGAACTCCGTTATCAATTTAGGGTATTATTTTTTCGCTTTTATTTCGCATTCTCACTAATCTGATTATATGAAAATTACTCGGTTATTTCCCAACAACTGGTATCATGAACTTTTGGTTGTGAATTTTGTCAATTTTTCTTCGAGGTTACTATTCATATGAATAGTGAATTTTGTGAATAGTAAAATTTGGTCGGCGATATGAATTTGTCGACGGAGGTGTTCTAATACACGGTGGTTCACAGAAATTGTCAGAAACGATCCAAACAAAGCCAGATTCGAGTGGGAGCGATGGCGCAAACGAAGGGAATGTGAAAATTGAGAAGTTGAATGGTGCGCTCAAGACCTTCTTGGAAGGACTTAGACCAGGGGCAATGCTCGGGAGAGAGCAAGGTGATGCCCAGAGACTTTCGGAGGCCATAACTATAGCCGGAAAGCTGACTGAGCTTGCAGGAGTCAAGCCAAGTAGCAATGTATCGTCCAGGCCCATGCCCAGGGATAGTGGCGACAATGGGGGAGACCGGGAAAAGGTGCAGCAGGGAGATGATAGAGGAAGCTCTTCGAATGGCCAATGTGAGCCATCGACAGTTAATAGCCTAGGAAAGTCATCGGGAAAGAATGGCCAATGTCGTCGGCGATATGAATTTATCGACGAATGTGTTCTAATACACGGTGGTTCACAGAAATTGTCAGAAATGATTCAAACAAAGCCAGATTCGAGTGGGAGAGATGGCGCAGACGAAGGGAATGTGAAAATTGAGAAGTTGAATGCTGCGCTCAAGACCTTCTTGGAAGGACTTAAACCAGGGCCAATGCTCGGGAGAGAGCAAGGTGATGCCCAGAGACTTTCGGAGGCCATAGTTGTAGCTGGAAAGCTGACTGAGCTTGCAGGAGTCAAGCCAAGTAGCAATGTGTCATCCAGGCCCATGCCCAGGGATAGTGGCAACAGTGGGGGAGACCGGGAAAATGTGCAGCGGGGAGATGGTAGAGGAAGCTATTCGAATGGCCAATGTGAGCAATCGACTGTTAATAGCCTAGGAAAGTCATCGGGAAAGAATGGCAAGGCTAAGTCCGGTGCGAAGAAGAAGGTGAGCAAAGAAAAGTTAAAGTGATACTTCTGTGATGGTCCTCATTTGATTAGAGGATGTCCCGAGAAGTGTCGCCTTATAACCATCATGAAGAGGATGAGAGAAGGAGAAGTAGCGGAAATTGGCGCGGTCACAAGTGTTAAAGCTACCAAGCCAGGGAAAAGACTTGGTTTGATTGAGGGGATCAATGTGGCCAAGCAAAGATCGAGACGAGGCAAGGCCATTGAAGTTGAAGCAGCCGAACCCGGAAGAAAACGTGATGAGACTGTATGTGTTAAAGTAGTTGAGCACAAGAAAGAACCCGATGCGATAGCAAGAGATAAAGCTGTCAAGCCGATGGTGCAAAGTGAGCAAGTCTGCTCACAGTATGCCTGAATGGAGGCGTGGTCCAAGTTGAGGCGTCTCAGGCATAAAGGGACACTTAAGGAGTATGTGAGCCGATTCAGAAGACTCATGCTCAAAGTCCCGAGTTTGACTGAAGAAGATGGGTTCTTCACCTTCATGTTCGGATTAAAGCTGTGGGCAAAGAGAGTGTTGGAGAGAAGGGAAGTCAAGGAGCTGTCTAAAGCCTTGACAACCGCTGAGTCCATCAAAGAATTTGGAGTCAAGAAAAACAATACTTCCAAAACAAAGCCGAAAGCCGAGGGTAGTGGCAAGCGAATCCATGATGAAGGCAAGTCAAAGGATGAGGAATGTTGTTCCTCGATTGGCAGAGAATGTCCACTTAATGATGAACCAGATGGTGAGTCTGGGGAAGATGTTTGTAGTTTTGGCACAAGTTAGAGTGTCAAAGATGCTAAGCCGAGGGTAAGAGTCGAGCAAACGAGGGGGTGCAAACTTAAGATGCCAGAAGTGTTGCAAGACTACCCGAGGGGAGCCGAGTCATCCTATGTGATGGATGAGCCCAGGATCGATTTGTCCAGAGAGGAGGACGAACCCAGGATCGAGGGGGCGTTGAGAGTTGGCTCAATAAGGTTCATTTCTGCCAAGGCGAGTAGAAGTCAAGTGCAATAAGAGTTGTCCGTGTCCAAGGAGTTTGCCGAGCATGTTTGTATAGAGAACATGGCTTCAGAGACCATCTTAAGAGAAGGGTTGAAGCAAGGTCTTGCCGAGGATGTTCAAGTGAGGAACAATCCTTCAAAGACTAGTGGACAAGATTCGAAGGGAGCCAAGATGTTAAGGGACAAGGCAACCATGGATAAACTACTCATTTGAAAGGTGGAAAGTGCGCTCCAACCTTCGTGTTATAAGGAAGGAGGCAAGAAGAGGCATCGGACTTTGCCATGAGAAAGTGTCGATGCATGATGGCGCAAAGAACTCCAATGAGAAGGGTTCAATGCGATGAGTGTCAGACTTCAGGGAGTAAGAAGGTCTGACGCAGATTTAGAGTAACAAGAGCATAAATGTTACTTCATTGATCTAGGTGTGAAGACAGATTAAAATCAGTCTTCAAGTGGGAGATTGTTGAAAATTCAAAGCAGCCGGTTGGTGGAGCAAAATTCAAAGCAGCCGGTTAGTGAAGCATGATTTTGTTGAATATGGGAAGCTGTAAATTGTTGAAAAACTGAATCAACATGGGCGGCTAAAATTGGTCCAAATTAGGCATCCATTTTAGTTGAAAATTATAAAGGGATAATTGCAATTTAGTCCCTGCATATTTTAAGATATTTACAAGATTAGTCTTTTAACTTCAACTATAAATACCCTAATTCATTTAGCTTCAAAATTATCCCAAAAATCATTTCTCTCCCAATACTAAAGAGTTTAGAGAGTTCTCTTGTGAGTAGTGAGTGTTTTGTAAACACTTTTAAATTTTCTCTAGTAAAAGATCTGCAGCAGTCTCTTTAGGGCAATTTCGAGTATTATTTTTTCGCTTTTATTTCGCATTCTCAGTAATCTGGTTATAGGAAAATTACTCGGTTATTTCCCAACAATGAGCCATGGCGGTTTAAGCATTACAGGAATCATGCAAAGACAAAAATGTACATGCGGTATTTTATTGTTTATTATTATTTCTTAGTATCACTCTTGTAGTAAAGGTATTCAACGTCATTACTCAGAATACCTTAATGACACATGAGAATCTAGAAACACTCACATCAGCAGCATGTTAATTTTTTTTCCTTTTAACGTTCCACGTTAGGTGAATAGCTCCTTCCTGTCATGTTACACTTTTACATCCCACTTGAATTTCTACCCAAGTTGTTTGATATTGTTTCTTTAGGGCAGCTACTTTGGATTTCATTTCAGCAACCACAACTTTCAAGATCTTTTTCTCTTTCACACACTTCTTTTGTCAGTAATTTTTACTTAAATTTTTTTTGTTCTTTATTAATATCTGTAGGCTACAAGAAGATACTTCTTTTGGCAATTTTGTTTGGTTATGGTCCATTTCGGTCTTGGATGTCCATAGCTCTCTGGTATGGATGTAAAATAGTTGGTTTATTTCATTTCTGGACTCAAGTGTCCACACTTTTCTTTAACGAGTTAGCACATTTCACTTCCACTCTCTCCCCTTCTTTGTTTGACTCAAATGATACATGTTTAATGCATAGGTTGATATGGCACTTTGACGTGAACAAGTTCAGACCGAATGAAGTCAAAAGAGTGAAGATCAGTTTGGCTTGTGTGTTTGCATTTATGGATACTGGATGGCCATTGATCATATATTCGACAGGAATTATGGGATGGATCAAGTTTTGGCTAACGCCATGGTTAGGCTATCACTTTTGGGTAATGCCACTTCCTTTTCTTGTATAGTCGTTTGGTTATATTTTATGAGTTCAAACATCTTTAACAGGTCTTACTTCTTTAGCCATCCCTACCCTTAGTGGGTCCCGAGGAGCGCTTCGGGGGGAAGGGCACGATCGTAGATTATGCAGGACGTAGAGCGCTTACTGTTACTTACCTCCCGGCACTGGCCATTCCACGGCAGTGCTGTCCGGGGTGCCGGAAGATAAGTCACGGTAAGTGCTCTACACCCTGCACGATCTTCGACCGTGCCCTCCCTCTTTGAGGTGCTCCGGGCACATTCCACAAAATCAACCGACTGGGCAATCAGGATTCAGGAAATCCTCAACAACTATCTTTTTACATTTTATTTCAAAGAGTAGATTTATCATAGATTACCCTCGTTGGTAAATATATTACCCTTCTGCTCTTCTGTCGATTTATTTGATCCATCATCAACATGCTGTCTTTTTATCCGATTCCATGTCCTTGATGCTTGGAAAAATGCCGAACTTCATATACTTGACAGGATTGAGATCCTCTGCCATGATATCAATGTCCACATTCCGCATCATATTTCTTCAAGGATACCAAGTTATAATCTACGAACAGCCCATAAGTCTATTCAAGAGAATTGGGGACCGGTATAAAACAGTATTTTGATTTTTCTTAGTTCATCAACTGTTATTACTGGCGAATTTTTTTCTTTAACATGGAAGTGAGTTGTATGCCAAATAAAATAATACAAATAATACACTTTTTAGTGGAACAACATTATGTTCATTGACGAAATTTCTCTCTCAATTCTGATGTGTGTTAACTAACTTTGCTTGTTTGTGTTCGAGACAGTACCTGAACGAGGCTACATGGATTTGGCGTTTGATGAAGACGATAATGACAGTGTGCCATGTTTACAACAAGGAGCAAAATTACATTGGTTTCGATGAACTTGCACCCGGGGAAGCTTCTCCGATTACATTTCTGAAAAGAGTAATGCCTGATTATGCTTAGATCTTTTTCTTTCTTTCTTTTAACACCTTGGGGTCCATTGACTTTTAGGTTCTTCCTCATCTGTCAGCAGCCTTCACTTTCGGGTGAAATTAGGTAATATTATTCCAGTCTCAGAAAGTATTATTCAGTTGAATGGTGAATCATTCTTGAAAGTATTATAGTGCAAGTTTCCTGGAAAACTTTCTGTAGATTTTGACTGCCAATATTAGGCTCTTGAATATATATAACACTTTATAATGCTTGAATATATATGAAAGTTTTTCATATATTCGAAAGATCGTACTCTCGTTAACGTTTTTCAAATATATGTCGAATACCGATTCTTGTTGAAATGTGGAGAGTTGAAACAACTGAGTTCACAAAAGATGGTCTTTTATTGAGTGCTATTGATGATTGTTAAAAGAAACATTACACTATTATTAGCAGGCATTGTCATTCCTTTGGCATAATTGTTAGTTACAAGTGCCTCAAGCTTTAGTTTGCTTCATTCATACTTAAAAATTTTGGGTGCTAATATGGGGGTGGCAATAATCATTCCTCTCATCAATTAAATTAGGGTTTAGTTTTGGATTAAATTCGATCGTTTTAAAAATATGAAATAAATCCGAGTTTGAATTTTTGTATTTACAATTACTTTGAATTATAACCTTTCATTCCTGAAGAAAAAAAATACTCAATCTTTTTAAGTCGAACTCATTAAATCACTATTTTCATGATTGTGTTTCCTTTTTTTCATAAAAATGTTGAATAGAATGAGTGTATCATGTCTCACCCTTCAAAGGCAGAGTCGAATAAGACTGACAAGGTATATTAATCATATATCATAAAGGAAACAAGTGATATTGAAATTTAAAATCGATGATGTTGTATATTTTATCATACATATATTTTTCCTAATATAAATTAATAATCTTGTGACATAAATAAGACATTGTTATCATTTATATAAAAAAATCACCTTTTAATAAAACACAAAATTAATCTAAAAAAATAGTAAACAAAACCCAAATTGTCTATAAAAAAAGGGTCAACTTTATCCATATCCTTCAATTTTGAACAAAATTCAATCAAAAATAAAAAATAACAATAAAAATAATCGATGAATAAAACATTTTTATATTGGTCCCAAGTTTCTTTAAAAATTTAGTAAACATAGCCATGGTTTGAAGAACAACTTTGGTGCTGCCATGAGCATGACAAAGCAAAACGTTAATGTATGGACATAACTTAATATATAGTATAATTTACATATATTTTTTTAACTCATATTCTTGGATTATCGTAAATGATTAAGATCCAAAAGCAATGGTAATGATTATAATGGCGGTCACTACCATAATGAAATACACAATTTGCTCGAAAATTAATAATCGAAACTGTATAATAAATAGGATTAGATAATGCATTGATTTATTTTATTTAATCATCCTAATTGTATACACCGATCCGATGTTTTAATGATGAGAGAAAACACTTGGAGGACTCCATTAATCTTTTTGTACAAGTTTTGGGTAGAGTAATTTAGGTTCATAATTTGCCATGATAACCCAAATCTGGCACTTAAAAGTTATTATTTTTTTTTCTCTTTAGTATTAGGAATTTTCTGATTGAGTTTTAATTCCATTGTTCTTGTTTTACAGTAATTTGAAGGTTTTTGAATCTATAAATACAAAAATTGTAACAACTAACTGTTTGTACTATGTATTAGCAAGAAAGAGATTATTAAGAGTTCAATGATTAATCACCCACTAAAAGATCCTTGATAAATAACACCATCCCAAATTATATTTTGTAATATGTTTGTAAGAAATATTTCTTTGAAGCTTAAAGTTTCTGACAGTTCCAAACTGCCATATTTTCCTTCCCAATAGTCCCTTTGTCTCTGTTTTTTCTCTTTTAAAAACATGTTCTTGAGTTCTAAAACAAAAGTGATTCACTTACATTGAGTTCTAAGCTTAAAGTGATTCACTTTCTCTGGAGAGACACCCAAAGCTTAATTCCCCCCCCCCCCGAATAGCTTTGTTCATTTTGTTGATTTCTCACAGGATTTTCTGGCCATCCATAACTAGCTTTAATGGACATTGCAGAATTTGGACAAGTGTTTGCATGTTGACTATAAACTAGTTTCGTGGTTTGTTGCTGGTGGTGATTTGAATCTTTAAACCTTTTTGGCTGAAATGGGGTTTGGTTTCTTTAGTTCCTTGCTAATTTTGTCACTCTTGTTCAAGCATTTTACCTGTCAACTGCCCAACACAGATAATTTCTATGTCTCTGATTTCTTGAAGAAGATGAGCTCAAACTCTTCTTCCATGTCCTGCAACTCTTCTTCTGCTGCTTGTTCATGGAAAGGGGTACAATGTGATGCCAAGAGGGAGAATGTTATTGCTTTAAAGGCTTCTAGTTTAGGCCTAACTGGTTTGATGCCTGATTCCACCATTGGAAAGCTAAATAAGCTTCAATCCTTGGATCTTAGCAATAACAAAATCACAGCTTTGCCTTCGGATTTGTGGAGCTTAGGCTCACTCAAGATCCTTAATCTCTCCTCTAATCGGATTTCGGGCTCTCTCCCGAACAACATCGGTAACTTCGGAATGCTTGAAGTTGTTGATCTCTCTGACAACAATTTCTCTGGGGAAATGCCAACAGCTATAAGCTCCCTACTTAGTTTGCAAACTCTTAAGCTAGCTGGAAATGGATTTGAAGGGAGCATTCCAACAGGTATTCTAAGTTGCCGGTCTTTGGTCTCGCTAGATCTCTCCTCGAATCATCTTAACGGTTCCTTGCCGGACGGTTTTGCTGCAGCGTTTCCTAAGCTAAGAACTTTGAATATTGCCAGGAATGAGATTTATGGCAATAGTACAGAATTTGCAGCAATGAAGTCTCTTACAAGCCTGAACATTTCAGGGAACTTGTTTCAAGGCCGCATTTCTCAGGTACAATTAAAGTGGTCTCATTTGGTTTATCTAGACTTGTCTGAAAACCAGCTTAGTGGTGAAATTTTCATGAATCTGAGTCAAGCTCTTAATCTTAGGCACCTTAATCTTGCATATAATCAATTTTCTAGACAGAAGTTCCCGAAAACCGGAATCCTGTCGAGTTTAGAGTATCTCAATTTGTCTAAAACCAATCTCATTGGCCATATTCCTAGTGAAATTTCACAGATGAGTTGTTTACAAACACTTGATGTTTCGTCAAACCATCTTCATGGCCGAATCCCATCATTAATTCCCAAAAGCCTCGAAATACTTGATGTCTCGAACAATGATTTGAGAGGAGAAATTCCGGTTTCTGTCTTGGAAAAGCTCCAATTGATGAAGAGATACAACTTCTCTTACAACAACTTGACCCTTTGTGCCTCTGGGATCTCTCTTGACAACTTTGAAACAGCCTTTTATGGCTCTTTAAACAGTTGTCCGATTGCTACAAATCCTGTCCTCTTCAAAAGAAGAGCCGACATACACAGAGTTTTCACTTTTAACATTGCCTTAGCTTTGACCCTCACCATGGTCTGCTTGCTTGCTGCTTTGCTATTCATAGCCTTCAATTGCAGAAAGAAATCGAGAATATGGCTAGCTAAGGAACCTTCATATAAAGAAGAACAAAACATGTCGGGCACCTTTTCTTTCCAAACCGATTCGACCACATGGGTGGCTGATGTTAAACAGGCAACATCTGTCCCTGTAATGATGTTTGAGAAACCATTGTTGAATCTCACATTTGCAGACCTCTTGTCTGCAACTTCAAATTTCAGTATCGGCGCCCTAGTATCGGAAGGGAAATTCGGGCCTGCTTATAGAGGATTTCTGCCTGGTGGAATCCATGTATCTATCAAAGTCTTGGTTCATGGATCAACATTGACAGACCACGAAGTTGCAAGAGAGCTCGAGTATCTTGGTCGAATCAAACACCCGAATCTTGTCCCATTAATTGGATATTGCTTGGCTGGGGATCAACGGATTGCCATTTATGATTACATGGAGAATGGCAGCTTGCAGGATTTGTTACATGACATGTCACTTGGTGAAGAAGACAACGGCGGGGTACAAAATGTTGGGTCTGAAGAAGGGCTATCAAAATTAACAACCTGGGGATTTCGACACAAAATAGCCCTCGGCATTGCACGAGCGCTGGCATTTCTTCACCATGGCTGCTCACCTCCATTAATCCATAATGATATTAAAGCTAGCAGTGTTTATCTTGACTTCAAATTGGATCCTAGATTGTCAGATTGTGGGTTGGCCAAAGTTTCCGGAACCGGTTTAGAGGATGAAATTGGTGGCAGGTCACCTGGATATGTACCACCAGAGTTTTCTCAGCTGGAATCCGACACCACAACACCGAAATCAGATGTATATTGTTTTGGTGTTGTTCTGTTTGAGCTAATCACAGGTAAAAAGCCGATCGGAGATGATTATCCTGATGAACAAGAAGCAAACTTAGTTACTTGGGTTAGAGGATTGTTGAGAGAAAATAAAGGTCCAAAAGCCATTGATCCTAAAATTCGAGATACAGCACCGGTCTACCAAATGGAGGAGGCTCTCAAGATCGCATATCTGTGTACGGCTGATCTTCCTACAAAGCGACCGAGCATGCAACAGATTGTTGGACTTCTCAAGGATATTGAACCTTCAGCCTTTTAGTTTTTTCACCTTATGCCACCATGGGAGTGTGAGGATGTTTTGTTAAACGTGTCTTGGACCCTTATATCTTTCACCTCCCCTTTAATTTATAATTTTATATACAAGAGTTGGATACTTGAAAATTGGAGATCATGTTGCTTTACATTTATACGGAGTAATTAATCAATCTGGAAGTTGTATGAAGTAATGGAGTCTTGACTTGTGTTCAATAACTTGAGCCGTTAGAACTTGAGTGAAGTCATTGATAAACAAACCCAACTTTGTTTTTTAGTTAAACTCGAGTGACTTATAAATATATGCGAATGTGAGTGTCACGTTTACAGTTTGGTGGAATTGGCTGAAAGTAGATGATTAAACGTTTAACCTTCTAAGTAGCTGGACGGCTAAACCTAACGGTGGCAGGTCCAGAGTTGGAACTTGAGTTTCTTACTACTTGAATTCGACTCGAAATTCCTATCTAGTTACCGAAGGATCAACGAATCTTATTTCTCTAATATAAAAAGATGATATCCAATTACTAAGCTCTTCAACTATACAAAAAAAAATGTACATCAAATTATAATACTTCCATTACAGACAAGGCCCCCCACCAACAGCACATTCACCAGTTAATTTTTTATTTACTTTTTCAGAAATCTACAAATTCACGATGCACAAGTATTCATGAAAATTTTATGCACAAAACTACTTCATTACCACCCAAAAGAGTAGCGAATCAGTCAATGTGGGTGAACGAACCACGAGAACCATCTGCCACCAGCCAACACCACTCGGAGGAGAAACTCAATTCATCAATAGCTATGGATAATTTAGACTCGGTCAATTTCACATTATTGTCGTTTTTCTTCTCTTCAGACATTTTTTATCCCATTTTCTTCTTTTCCTTCTGCTGCTGTTATACACTCTTGGAATCTGAAACAACCTGTGAGATGGCCGTTTGTTATTCCCGCCACTTGCATGAACGAGATGACCGTCGGCCCCACACTTCGAAAACCCCTTCTTACCAGATCTTTTCTTATGACATCGGCCTTTGGAGTTTTAACGGGAACTTGGCGAGGGTATCGAAATTATTAATTATGGGCTTGTGGTTCACAAAACTCCAAATATATTCATCAAATGACCCAAACTCGTCTATAACCTGCCATCATCAAAATCTACAAAAGTTAGTTGCAATGATAATCACTCATCATATCCATTATGAAGAGTGCAATTATGGTGCTTATATTGGTAACAAGGGCTAGTGGTTAATGATGGAAAGTGATTAAATCATATTAATGACTAGGTATTTACTAACTATTAAGCAAGCTTGCATCTAATTGATAGGAATAAATAATTAAGTTCCCTCATGAAATAAAATAAATATATATGATCAAGTTGGGTATTGCAGTCTTGTGGTTTGTCCCATATGATTCAAATTAATGCTTGGATTTAGACCATTTTTCAACTACTTTTCACCTAACCTCCTCAAATAATGATTCATAAGCACATCTATATTTGGCTAACAACTTGATAAAACAAGAGAGAACAATGTAAGTGGTCCCCTATTGGGTGTCTGTATCGGGAGATAAATGTGTAGTTAAAGGAAGCCAAATAGTATAGAAGATGGAAGAAGCGTGTTATATATTGCAAGATAACCATTAAATTATAGCTTTCACCACGGAAGAAGTGTGCTCTATATATGCTGCTTAGAAGTGATTTCGTGAGCAGCCAAGCACTACTTTTCAAGCCAACCGAGGTGAAAAATTGGTGAAAAGAATAATGAGAAACTACCTTAGATGCTTGACGTGCATTCTCAATAATATCCCGAAGCTTTAATTCTGATAACAAAGAACTTGCCAAGCTACCAGGTGCTATTAACTTCTTCTCATTCAACTTTGATACAGCGACTGGATCAAAATCCATGAAAATCTCCCTGCATAAAGATACACTTCCCCAATGAATCTGCTTATTCAATGAAGTAAGATGGAATTTCTGTGGGAACAGTACCTAAATATTTGCCTTTTGCTTAGTATAGTAGGCCATGTAAGATCAGATACTGCACCCGATAGTACAAGCAGCTCAAACAATTTCCTGTACATGGATAACGGTATTAAACTACTCTTTAAATGGAAAGTATTTTTATCAATAACCAGATGCAGCAATATTAACACCACGTACTTGTCATCATGTACAGGAACTCCCCATTCTTCATCATGGAAAGCAGCATAACTTGGATCTGGTCACAACAAACAAAAACAAGTCAGCCAGAAACATGAAATAAGAAAATCCAGAGCATCAAGGGAACCACAGTGGAATGCCTTAAATGGAACAGAAGTTCTTCCAAAAATTAGGGATGACTTAAAGATGAATCCCTAACAGATTGCAATAGTTCGATAGACAGTCACTTCGCTTTGAATATAATGCCTGAACATCTAAAAGTGTAACTAATTTGCATTCATGTTATTACTGCCATATGATGTGCTTGGTGATAACCAAGCAAAGCTTACAAATATTAAGTAAAGGGATTGTGCATGAAGTTAGAAAGATAAAATATAAGGCAACTTAACCTATTACTCGATTTAAATAATTAAAATTTTAAAGTATCAAGTTACAACCTTCATTGCAGACTATATCGACATAGTCAAACCAAACTTACTACAGCAATTCAGGACTGGAGAACTTGAAAAGCATAAAGTAGTAAATTACACAAAGAATTGCTTTGTTCTTAGTGCAGATTGAAGAACCACAAAAACCATATCCTATTCAGTGCCAGCAGCCGTGGCCAACCAAATAATTCTTCTCATAGTGACATTCAAAAGATATTTGCAGAGGAATTTGCTCTAACTTAATTCTTAGAAAAGCTTCTGCAGCTATTTCAACAATTGGTAGCAGTTAAGGAAAAATTAACACAATTTCTAATCAATCAAGACCAAACACTGAGAAACTGTAAAGACTCGACAACACACCTGTATTTGGTGTCACCCAGGCACATCTCTTTTTTGGATGTGAACCATCAGATGGCAAATCCAAACCGCCATCAGAAACAACGCTTCTCGGCTTTAATGTGTATGACTTCCTCCTACTTCCAACACTATTAGATCGAATTAACAGATCAGTAGAAGCTCGACTGTGAAACGAATCCGTGGAAGCATCTGATGAATAGGAAGCATTTAGTGATAAATTAGAATGTAATAATTGCTCATGGCGACGAAGCACTGAAGGAACACTAACAGAATGTGTTTTGGGAGAAAGTGAATTAACAGTAGATGATGGAAGGGCTTTCTTCTCCTCAGTTACAGTGACCTCAACAAGAGGCTTTTCAACCTTCCTCAAAGGCTTTGAAGCTGGTTTTCTTGCACTCAATGAACCCGCCTTGTTCCCCACAAGTCCCAGTATGCGCCGTTCCTCAGAATCAGCCACATTCATCGACCTCAATCTTGGTGCACCCGACATGGACTAAGAAATCTCAGAAAGAGACTAATTATCAAGATATCACGCTTTGCTAATCTCAAAACAATCCTAAGTCCTCAGTTAAGAGCTCTTTATTTCGATCCAATCCCCAACGTTGCCTATTCAACACTTAAAATGATCAAAACCTACTGACACAAAGCTCAAACCACTTCCAAAAAAAACTTCAACACCAACAATTGCATGGATTTTACACACATTCATCAAACAGCCCTTGAAAGCCCAGAAAATAGATCTCGGCTTTTCACCCTATAACCTCAAAATTACAATTCTACTAATCTCAGCTAATTCAAAATATCAAAAACCCACATAGCCCTCTCTCATTTTCCCTTATCCTCCAAAAGTCTTCAAACCCCAACTCGTTAACCTAAAAACCAAAACCCAAAAGTTTTTTTAAAAAATGTGATTAATTCTAAAAGAAGTGAAAGCTAAGTGTTTAAACTTTAAAAGTTCAAAATTAAAATGAAAGAAAAAAAATAGGGATCACATTGTATATCAATTCAAATAATTTAGCCTCGAAAAACATAGATTCCGTTCTGCATTGTGGAAAACGAGGGAGAGCGTTTTTGTTACCTCAAAAGAAAAAGTTCGTTCAGTATTTGTTTGCAAAACTGGGTCGTTTCGTTTCAGTCACTATCTTAAGCAAAAAAGCTGATACATTTGCTGCCAATTCCATTATTTATAGTTTACTCCTCTTTCATTTTCCCGAGAAAATTCTGATGGAAGCCATGAAGAGAAACCAAGAAAAAAAATTGAGTCGGTCTTTGAGAAATGAATTTTACTGTATAATTTAGAGATACATGTAAAGACCCGATGAGTGGAGAGCAGGGAACCTTTTGCAGTATTTTATCGAAGAGTGATGACTGGTTTACCACCTGCTATTCCCGGTTACTTTTGAGATTTTTCTGGGATAAATTATATTAAATTATTTTAATTTTATTTATTAATTTAGTTTTAATCTGAATAATGAGTCGTTAAATTTGAAGTATAATGTTACGACAGTTTAGTGTTAATATGGGCTGCTGTAAAAGTAATATATATATATATATATATATATATATATATATAATTACCTGATATTCTTCTTTAAAATTATAATTTTTTAATCCATTTTCGATTATCATCAAAAACTGTTATTCTCTTGTGTCTTTAACGATTATCTTAGACATAGATGAGCTCATTTTATTTTTTACCACTTTAATAAGTTTTGATTTTTTCAAAACACAAAAATACATTATTTTAAGGATTTGTAGATTCTCATATTTTAAGAGTTTAAGGTGTTTGTTTAAAATTTTGAGCGATGAGAAGAGTTTTTTTAAAAAAAATTGAACAACATATATCGAAATTACCCTATCAGATAATTGTCGAAAGAGATTAGAGTTTTGAAATGTCAAAATGTAAATGGAATTTCATTGAATTTGAGTGTGTTGTATGAAAAATCAATTTAAGACTAACAAAAATAAGTGAATTATGAATAATTTGATATTGGATTTGTTGTGAATAAAGATTGATGATGGGTGACGATTGGTCTCAACGGTAAATAGAGTTGATGATTTTTTGCAAAGAAAAAAAAAACAAATAGAGAAAGAAACGGCTATGTAATCACATTATTAATAATTTAATGGCTCGATGTGCTAACTAACTATAAACTAAAGTTTAATGTTAGAATGGAAACATTGTAAAGTTTAATGCTAAAACTAATATGCAACACGAAGTTTAGTGAATGAGTTTGTAAAAAAAATTATTTACTTTTTGTACTTTTTAGGATTAAGTATACAAATGGTCCCTCAACTTAGAGTGTTGTTTTGTTGAGTCACCCGACTATTGAAAGTTGAAAAATGATCTCCCGACTATAAGACGCTACTTTGTTGAGTCTCATGACTATCAAAATTACAAAATAGTCACACTCGACTATTCATATATTTTAAACTTGTCCTTTTTTGTTAAAATATTTGCGGTCGTCTAGGCTAGACGTTAACATGCTCATTGAGATATGATAAAATATGATCCCATAATCGTTTGAACTGTATTTTGTGGATGAAGACTTTGTTTACATTATTTCATCGAGTCGGTACTTGAAATATTATGTTCTCAAGCTAGTTCTTGAAAGCAACATCAATGTCAATATACATAATTAAATTATTATTTTATCATATCCCGGTCAACAAGTTAATGTCTAGTTCATATGACCATCAAATTTTTAACGAAAAAGGACGAATTTGGAACATATGAATAGTCGGACGATCATTTTATAACTTCTAATAGTAGGTAAACTCAACAAAGCAGTGTCTTATAGTCGAGTGACCTTTTTGTAATTTTTAATAATTAGGGGATTCAACAAAACAATACCCTATAATCGATGTACTATTTGTATGTTTTATTCTACTTGCTTCGAGTATAACATTCCTTTATCTGTTACTTGATCTGACCCAAATTTAAAGATATTTCACCATGCATGCACACATAAACACACATTCTCATTTTATCGGATAGAATAGGCATTTAATTGAAAATATATATATAAATAGATGGATATTATAATAATTATCCCTAAATATATAAAGGTTGGCTACATTATTATTTTTGTATCGAGTAGGGTATTTTCCACCATAAACTTAAATTTGACTCAACTCCACCTGATTTAAATCTATTTTTTAAAATCCTCATAAGGTATGTTTAAAACACATCGTGTTGAGATCAAATATTCATCCCTAGATAGATCGAGAATTGCATATCTTAAAATTTTTAATTTCTCATATAATTCTGAATTTATTTTATTAATAATTTAATTTTATGTCTATAAAATTTTATAAATTCATATCTCTAAATTATTTATCATCATTACTTCCTAAATATTCCCACACCTAACATAAAATTTATGTCTACATTTTTAATTTCATGTATTTCTCCACCTTCCTTTTTCTTAATTGAGATAAAATTAATTTCAGTCTTCAAAATTTTTGTCCATACTTGGTCCTTAAAATTGGGTTTTTGGTTCAATTTAAATAAAATTGAAAAAAAAAACTTTCAATTAAAATAAAATCTAAGGGTTAGATTAGAGAATATTATCACGTTTAAATATTATTGTGGATCAAAATAAATTTAAGGACTAAACTAAAAAATTCAAAATTTATAAATTAGAAGTTATTTAAGGTTATAAGCATAAATAAAATTTTAGAGTGGATATCATCGATAAAATAAATAACTAGCCTAAGAAAATTCGAATTTTAGGAGTTCACTCTCGAATAAAATGTGGATCCGCACTGTATCCCCCAAGACTTTCTGCCAAAATAGTCATACCCTAAAAATCTAAGGATTATCAAAATTATTATCTGAAACACCTTGTGATGAATTTCATATTGTTTTTGTGTTAGTATTCATGTATTCTTTTCTTCTGTTTTCTCCTCCTCGATTGCTTCCATTTTCATCTTGCTGCTATTTTTATCTTTTGGGCTTTATGCTTAAGCCTATGTTGGCCCAATTGTTTCCAGGCCTTTGATCCGTTTTGCTGTTATTGTTTTCTGCTTTTATCAATGAAAATATTTCATCATGATAAAAAAATATAGGAAAGTAAACTAATTGTAAAGTAAAAACAAGGAATTCATTTCACTGATGTGGAGTAATCGTGCTACTGTAACACTAAGATCTCGATTATCGACGGTGGAAGCGAGCGGTAATATCGATTAGATTGTGGAATTAGATTAGATAATCAATGATTTCCAAATGATTGTGATATAAATGCGATGCGATGTTCTAGAGAAAGATGTCATTGTCGATGCACCGATCATTCATCGTAGTCAGCTTAGAGATGCTTTAGCTTTTTTGACGAGTTTCGTTCTACTTAGAAATACTGCAAAATTTGTTGTCATTGTCGCCATTGTTGCGTCTTTTGCTAATTTTTTGGGCTTAATATAGTTTCTCATTCTTCTCTTTGTAATTTTCTTTGATTTTGAGTCTGGGCTTGGATTTTTTTTATTCCCGCTTGTTCCTTTTGTGTTCTCCATGGCACACACTCTTGGTCTTACTCAGCCGGCAAACATCGAACACCCCAAGGTGAAATATCCCTTTTTTTTATCGACTCTTTTGGGGTTTGGATTAATTTACTCTCGGAAAAAGTGAATTTCTTGCGTAATTGTTTGGAAATAATTTGTATATTGATTCTTTGTAGGGGTTTCTAAAAGTTGATATTTTTATGTGCGTATCATTGGATTGATTGAATGCAGGATGTCGCAACCGTCTTTCGGGTTGGGTCCCAGAATTGGGCTTCGACTTAGATTAAATGAATTGGAGTCGCCACCGATCTTTTATTCTAAAACAAATAGGTAGATCGAATACCTTATTTCTTACCTGATCTGCGTTTTACCAGAGACGTGTCGGATTCGGGAGTCGGTTACAGTCAAGGAAGGGTTAGCACCCTTGAACTGCCCTTTCGGTACTACGTAATTTCCAGTTGTCTTTAATTAAAAAAATTGAAAGTTAAATTAAAAGGTAAAATGTCGATCCAATTTGCTTACCACTGATTGATTGAAGTTCCCTTAAAAAATAAAGGCGATAAAGAACGAAGAAAAAAAATAAATAAATAAATAAAGGAAACAAGAATGAAGATAAAAATAAAAAAAGGTTAATAAGCAAAGTAAGATAAATAAATAAATGAAATATTAATAATCTATACACAACCAAAGAATGAATAAATACAATGAATAAAAAAAATGATCAAAGAAGTAAAACAAAGTAAAAAAGAAGGTAATCAAAAGATGATTGAAATGTACACATGATAATAATAATAGACATATAAATAAACTATTAAAAAAACATGCATATATACATATAGCATTAGGCAAAAATAATCAAATAAAGGAAAAAATAATAATATATGTATATAATAAAATAAATGTAAATACATATAAATATATATATATATATGAGTACAAAGAAGATAATAATAATAGTAATAGTTATATTTACATAAAAAACATACATATATAACAAGACGTAATAATATAAAAGTAAAATACGAGATACATATATATATATAAAGTAACAAGACGTAATAATATAACTGTTATACTAAATTGGAAGAAAATCAAGATTGAAGGTCGAATTCAAAACAAAATTGGATAAGAAATCGGATTTGGGGATTATGTTAACACACGATTGGAAAAAGAGGGACTGAAATGGTGATTTACCCTATCGTGAAGCAAAACACGCGGGTCTGGCGTGTATTTGGGTCGGGTTAACGGGCCGTATAAAGGCCAATTTTCTGAAAATATTTCCTTATTTTCTCATTTGATCCCACATGGATCAAAACAAACTTTCAAAATTCTCTGTATGTTCTTCATATGTTCTTCAAATGTGAAGAACTCGGCCGGGGTTCATCAAGAGCCCAGAAAACGGCCACCACCCGCCGTTGACCGGCGCCGACCGCCGTCATCGGCGGTGAAAAGTTTATTTTTTTTTTGTTTTTTTTTCCTAAATACGAAAGCTTTTTCATCATTTTTTCAAAAATCACCATAAATCTTTCAAAAAAAATCGGCCTCGGGGAGTAGATCTAGAAATAAAGTTCTGAAAAGCTTTACCCCAAAGTCATCGACCGTATGTTTTTGATCGTTTTCAAGCCAAACCACAAGCACAAAACGACATGCAAAGGAAGAGATGAACGAACAAAGGTAAAACGAATTACTACCTCTTTATTTCTATGCGAATCGTTTACAAATGCTTTGAGTTTGCTTCGGTTTTCTGTGATGTTTTCGTGACCTCTCTCTCGTAATATTTCGTGTGTAATTGTGTGATAATTTCTGGTATATCCCCTGATATCGTTGATTACATGGGTATTTATACACATAATAATGCTATCTCTAGTTCCGAATTTTCAGAGGTTTGTTTGGACTAAAACACTTGTTATTTGCTATTTTGGTGTCCTAAACATCCACGATGGTGGTCTGTTGCCGAGAAGCATGGGATAGAGGCGTGTATGGCGAAGACTCGTGGGGGCTGTTGATCGAGGAATTTGGTCGTGGGACCTTTGGAAGGTTCGGGCTGCGGCGCTCAGTCAGGAGACAAAGTGAGGAGGAAATAGGGTTTCCAAACCCTAGTTCAACGGTTCAATTTGGACCCGGTTCAGACGGAAATACAAGCAGACCGGTTCAAGTGCTTCACTTCGGGCCATTATTGGGCCACGTGTTACTAGTCACTGCTGGGCTACCAATCTGATGTAAACATTATTGTATATAATATATAACAATATTAATTGGTCAAAATTTGGTGTCTTCAGCTGCCCCTCTTTGCTCATTATCGTGTAACGAAAATGGAGCAAAGATTAAAAGACACAAATTTTAACAAGGTCGAACATCCTCTGTCGTAGAGCTGGTTTGTCAATACGAAATGACTCCCTCGTCGTGAGGTTGAGTCAAAACTAGGAAAATTCTGAGTACGAAATCCTTCGTCGTGAAGTTGAAATCAAACTCAGAGTTGTTGGCAAGTGGCCTCTGAATCGTCTTCTGGCTCAAGATACTTCGTCGAGAAGGTGAAACTTGACCTGAAGACTTTGGTGTTGGGGTGTTACAGATGACTCCTTCGTCGTGAAGTTGGGTTATTCTGTTTGTGAAGTTGGAATTGCATATGGCTCCTTCGTCGTGAAGTTGAGCCTGAGAATTGGATATCCCCCGTCGTGAGGTTGAAATCCAATGCAAGTTGTGTTGCTTCGAGGCCAATATCCTTCGCTGTGAAGTTGAAATTGACTCTGAAACTTGGAAAGTGTTTGTTGACAACCAGCGGCCCCTTCGTTGTGAAGTTGAACTTGCGTTGTCTCGAGTCCAATATCCTTCGCTGTGAAGTTGAAATTGGCTCTGAAAATTGTTTGTTGACAGTCAGCCCCTTCGTTGTGAAGTTGAACTTGAGCTGTCTCGAGTCCAATATCATTTTCTGTGAAGTTGAACTTGGCTCTGAAAATTGTTTGTTGACAGTCAGCGGCCCCTTCGTTGTGAAGTTGAACTTGAGCTGTCTCGAGTCCAATATCATTTTCTGTGAAGTTGAAATTGGATTGGGAAATTGTTTGTTGACAGCCAGCGGCCCCTTCGTTGTGAAGTTGAACTTGTGCTGTCTTTAAACATGGAAATTTTGTTGACAACCAGCGGTCCCTTCGTCGTGAAGTTGAACTTGCGTTGTCTGGAGTCCAATATCCTTCGTTGTGAAGTTGAAATTGGCTCTAAATTGGAGAAATGTTTGATGACAACCAGCGGTCCCTTCATCGTGAAGTTGAACTTGCGTTGTCTCGAGTCCAATATCCTTCGCTGTGAAGTTGAAATTGACTCTGGATCTGAGAAATGTTTGTTGACAACCAGCGGTCCCTTCATCGTGAAGTTGAACTTGCGTTGTCTGGAGTCCAATATCCTTCGTTGTGAAGTTGAAATTGACTCTGAATCTGAGAAATGTTTGTTGACAACCAGCGGTCCCTTCGTCGTGAAGTTGAACTTGCGTTGTCTGGAGTCCAATATCCTTCGTTGTGAAGTTGAAATTGGCTATGGGTAAAACCTGCAAAGATATGCATATATGTGATGTTATGGATGTCATGCTCTTAGGTATGCCTAAAATGCGTATGCAACATATGTTATTCTGAGCTCTGGAGAGTAATCTCGATCTCCGGTGGCCTATCGTTGTTGACTCTTGATTTTGAAAGCTTGAAGTTCCAATCTCTGATCTTGAATTCTTCAAATGTTTGATATTTTTTTTTTGAAGATGCTTCTCAACTATCTCAAACATGCGCATGAGCCTTGATCGGCTTTTGGGTACCTGTACTTTTCAATGAATCTTTGTACAGTAATATGCGATTATCTTTCATAAAAAATAAATAAACTATTAGGTTTAAATCTAATTCAAGATGCTCGAAAGGAAAGATGATCTTTATTCATAAAGGAGGAGAAGAACAAATAATATATGGCAAACATTCTAGAAAACGAATACACGATGATGTGTAAATGAACGTCTTAGATCTCGATAATGTGGGCACTTCTGAGCTGAAAATTCGTTTGGTGACCTTGAATGCAGCCTTTGCCAAAGGGTTTTTGAAAATGCGACAACGTTCGGGAGAGTGCGACATTTCTCCGATTTATTGAGTTTGTAGAAGATTCCTGTGCCGGGATGTTTCCACTATTAATATCCAAATTGCCTTTGCCGGGTTTTCAACTTGGACTCATCCTTGGTTGCAAGACGCCCTTTGCGGGTTTTCATCTTGAACCCACCTTATTTTCTCTTCTTTTGTTCTTTTTTCCTCTTTTTCTTTTCTCAATTTAGGGCGCCCTTTCGGGTTTTCACCCTAAACGTTCTTTTCTTTCCTTTTCTTTTCTTTTTTTTTTCAACTTAGAACGCCCTCTCGGGTTTTCATCCTAAGCGAAGTATTTCTTGATTGCGTCCGAGTTGATGGGATGTGGCAGTTCAGGTCCGTCCATTTCAGCTAGGACGAGGGCTCCTCCGGAGAAAGCCTTTTTCACGACGTAAGGTCCTTCCCAATTTGGCGTCCATTTTCCTCGGACATCTTTCTGGACTGGCCAAATTCTTTTTAGCACCAGATCTCCCTCGCGGAATATTCTTGGGTGCACCTTTTTGTCATGTGCTCGGATCATTCGTTTCTGATAGATTTGACCGTGATGAATGGCTTTCAGTCTTTTTTCATCTATCAGATTAAGCTGATCATATCTGGATTGTGCCCACTCTGCATCATCCAGTTTAACTTCTGACAAGACCCTAAGGGACGGAATCTCGACTTCAATGGGTAGCACCGCTTCCATTCCATAGGCTAATGAAAATGGAGTTGCCCCAGTCGAAGTTCGTACCGAGGTTCGATAAGCGAACAAAGCAAAAGGCAACTTCTCATGCCAGTCTTTGTAAGTTTCAGTTGTTTTCTCCACTATCTTCTTAATATTTTTGTTTGCTGCTTCTACTGCTCCGTTCATCTTTGGTCTGTAAGCAGTGGAATTGTGATGTTTTATGTTGAACTGTTCGCAAGCAGCACTCATCATCTTGTTGTTCAAGTTTGTTGCGTTATCGGTGATAATCCTTTCAGGTAGACCATACCGACATATAATTTCTTTCTTCAGAAACTTGTAAATAGTGGATTGAGTGACACTGGCGTATGACGCAGCCTCTACCCATTTCGTGAAATAGTCAATTGCTACGAGAACGAAACGGTGACCATTCGAAGCCTTCGGATGGATTTGCCCGATAACGTCCATGCCCCACACAGAGAAAGGCCATGGTGACGTCATTACCTGAAGCGGATGAGGTGGAACATTTATCTTGTCTCCATAAATCTGACATTTATGACATCTTCTGGCATAGTTGATGCAATCACTTTCCAGTGTGGACCAAAAATATCCGCATCTCATTATTTGTCTTGACATCATATGCCCATTTGCATGTGCTCCACAAACTCTATCATGTACTTCTTCCACTATCATTTTTGCCTCTTCAGCATCGACGCACCTTAACAGAACTTGATTATGGCTTTTCTTGTATAAAACCTCTCCGTCAAGGACGTATCCCATTGCCAACCTTCTAAGGGTTCTCTTATCGGTTTCGGTGGCTTTTTCTGGATAACTCCGATGCTTGATATACCGCAGAATGTCGTAATACCAAGGCTTTGTGTCTTTCACTTCTTCAATTTAGTAACAATGAGCTGGGTACTCATACGACTGCATGTTGATTGGCATCATTTCAGACTCCCCACCAGCCCTGAATGCGGCTGCCAATGTAGCTAAAGCGTCAGCCATCTGATTTTCTTCTCTAGGCACGTAGTGGAAGGTGACTTCGTCGAACTCTTCGAGCAGATCCAACACTAGTTTTCGGTACTCTAACAGCTTTATATCCTTGGTTTCCCACTCTCCTCGGAGCTGATAGATTACTAAGGCTGAGTCTCCATACACCCGCAAAGTCTTTATATTTTGCCCCAGTGCAGCCCGAATTCCCAAGACACATGCTTCATATTATGCCATGTTATTGGTACAATCAAAGTTTAGTCTGCTGGTAAATGGGTAGTGACTCCCTTCTGGGGAGACTAGGATTGCCCCGATGCCATGTCCTAGTGCATTTGATGCCCCATCGAAGTGCATTCTCCAGGAACTGTCCGTTGAAATGCTTGCTTCCTCTAAAGATATGGCCATTAAGTCTTCGTCTGGGAAATCAAAGTCCAGCGGCTCATAGCTCTCATCAGTTCTGCTTGCCAAAAAATCGGATATGGCGCTGTCTTTTACCACTTTTTGGCTCACGTATTCGATGTCAAATTCAGACAAAAGCATCTGCCATCGGGCTAACCTTCCGGATAGAGCAGGTACACCCATCATGTATTTTAGTGGGTCTAACTTGGAGATCAGCCAAGTGGTGTGATACAACATGTATTGTCGAAGTCTTTTTGTAGCCCAGACCAGGGCACAACAAACCTTCTCAATAGGAGGATATCGGACCTCGCAATCGGTGAACTTCTTGCTCAAGTAGTAGATGGCTCTTTCCTTCTTCCCAGACTCGTCGTGTTAACCCAGGACACACCCCATGGAGCTCTCGAATATGGAGAGATACAGGAACAGAGGTTTGCCTGGGATAGGGGACATCATGATAGGAGTGTGAGATAAGTACTCTTTTACTTTCTCAAATCCAATTTGACAGTTTTCATCCCATGTTCCAGGGCTGTTTTTTCGGAGAAGGCGAAAGATCGGATCACACTTGTCAGTTAGCTGAGATATAAATCGGGCTATGTAATTCAATCTTCCTAAAAAACCTCGGACCTCTTTTGTGTTCGCGGAGGAGGTAGACTCTGGATGGCCTTAACCTTATCAGGATCAACCTCAATGCCTTTTCTGTTGACTATAAAGCCTAATAGTTTCCCGGATGTCACCCCGAAGGTACACTTTCTAGGGTTTAGTCTTAGTTGGAACTTTCTCAATCTCTGGAAGAGCTTCCTTAGATTCTTGACATGTTCATTCTCGGTTTGTGCCTTAACAATCATGTCGTCAACATACACTTCGATCTCTTTGTGCATCATGTCGTGGAATAGGGTCACCATAGCTCTCTGATATGTTGCCCCAGCATTCTTTAATCCGAAAGGCATCACTTTGTAACAGAAAGTTCCCCACATTGTGACGAAAGTGGTATTCTCCATGTCTTCGGGATGCATCTTGATCTGATTGTACCCCGAAAATCCATCCATGAATGAAAAGTAAGCGTTCCCGGCCGTATTGTCCACCAGAGTGTCTATGTGTGGCAGAGGAAAGTTGTCCTTGGGACTAGCCTTATTAAGGTCCCGGTAATCGACACACATGCGTACTTTCCCGTTCTTCTTCGACACATGCACTATGTTGGCCACCCACTCCAGGTATTTGGCTACTTGGAGAAAACCGGCATCAAATTGCTTCTTGACTTCTTCCTTGATCTTAAGGAGCATTTCTGGTCGCATTCTTCTCAGTTTTTGCTGCACAGGTTTGAATTCTGGTTTGATTGGCAGTTTGTGAACTACCATATCTGTGTCTAGTCCCGGCATGTCTTGATACGACCAAGCAAACACATCTCCGTACTCCTGAAGTAAGACTATCATGTTTTTTCTTGCTTCAGTCGAAAGAGTTGTGCCGATTTTAACCTCCTTTCGATCTTCCTCAGTGCCCAAATTTATGATTTCGATCACCTCCTCATGTGGCAGTATTTGCTTTTCTTCTCTTTCTATCATTCTCAACAATTCGGTAGGCAAGTTGTACTCCTCTTCATTATCGCATTCCTCAAATTCCCCAAGACAAATGGTTGATTCAAAATCCACTTCTGGATCAGGATCATCAGTGCCCACATTATCGTTATCTGGGAGCCTGAAAGGAAGAAGATATGCATGTGTGAGAGGATAATATCCCACACGGAACGGTCAAGAATTAACTTTGAGAGTAACTGGAAATGAAGTACTGGAATGAAGGAGATAGAGAATGAATTCAAAAATAAAAGAAAGGTTTGTTTGCCCTGGAAAAGAAAAATGCATCTTTTATTAAACTTAAACCAAATGTTTATTTACCCTTACAAAAGATCACCTATTGCCCCGGGTATAGGCAAATAGAGATAGTTCGAATATTACTCTGAAAGATTCTTGTAAACCACAGGTAGTTCCTCCACCGACCAACTGCTAGGTACAAACCCATGTGGCAGAGGGCATATCCTGGATCTATCTCCGTTGTCAACATCTTCTGTGGTCACGGCATTAACGTTCAGATCTTCCAGAGCCGTTTCTAACTCGGATATGGTGGTCTCAAACACATAACCACCTGACTTGAATGTTCTGAAGAGCGGCGGGAATGTCATGGGCTTCCATTGGAGTTCGTTTCCAGTCAATCTGGCCAACCTTCTCTCCCGGTTCTTTTGGATCTCCTTTCTCTTTTCATGATAATTGGGTTGAAAACCGAGCCCAAATTGGTCTGATTTTGAGATAGGAAGGACAGGATTGATCATCCCTTGCAAATATTTCCCAAAACCTTTCCCGGTTCTGGCGCATTGGCCCAGGGTTTGCTTGATCTCCATCCTTGTGCATTTGGAGAGTCGAGGTCTTGGGATTCTCTTTCCTTCCGCCACGAATGTGGCATTCACAAACTCCAAGGAGCGGAACGAACATTCTACTGCTTCCTCGTCTACTTCGATGTATGGAGCCTCTGTGGTCACGCTTGCCACGATATCTTCCTCAGCGTTGATAATTACTAAGGCCCCATCAATGACAAATTTAACTTTCTGGTGCAACGTGGAGGGTACCGCACCTGCTTGATGAATCCATGGCCTTCCCAAAAGACAGCTATAGGACGACATGATATCCATCACAAGGAACTCAACATCATAGGTGGCTGGTTCGATAGTTAATGGTACCTCGATCTTTCCGATTACCTCTCTTTTGGTCTCATCAAAGGCTCGGACCACATTCTGACAAGCTCTCATATGAGAGGTATCTATTGGTAGCCTCTTCAGTGTAACCAAAGGCATCACGTTCAAGGCCGAGCCATTATCGATTAAGACACTTGGTAAAGCGTGCCCCTTACAGTAGGTAGTAATGTGTAACGCCTTCGTTCGGCCTCTTCCTCCTGATGGAATCTCATCATCTGAAAACGAGATGAGATTATCAGCTTGAATATTGTTCACCAGTCGATCCATCTTGCTGACTGGTATGTCTTGTGGCACGAACGTTTGATTAAGGACATTCAACAACGCTTCTCGGTGTGCTTCCGAGCTTAAAAATAGTGCTAGCATTGAAGTACGTGTAGGTAAGTTGTGGAGCTGTTCTACAATGTTGTACTCGCTGTGCTTCAAGATCTTGAGGAACTCTTTAGCTTCTTCCTCCTTTATAGGTTCGTTGACAACTAGTACATCTTCTTTGAACGGTTCCAGTGGTCTTTGCCCCACTTTACTATTACCTCCTCTGGAAGTACTCACCTTACACTCGTACTTCCATGGCACTTGCCGATTGTCCTTATATTGAAAAGGCCGCGGTGCGGAGATTACCACCTTGGCTGGTGTTGTCACTGTCATGCTTGCCTTAGGGGTAATTATCAAAGGACTACCCCTACCAAATTTTCTATCTGATGATTCTCCAGTGGCACAAACATCTGCTTCTAAAGAATCTTGAATTTCTTCGTAAAATTCCAGCTCCTTTCGATCCATCATGAGCTGGACTAACAATCTGAACTCTGGGCAATCTTGCATTTTATGCCCTTCTTTGTTGTGGTAACAACAATGGTTACCATCTTCATTTTCTGTCGTATCTAGATATGGTGCAAGAAATCCTACCTTTACCATTTGGCTCCATACCCAAGCCAAAGGAGATTTAATTTCCGAAACACTTGATTTAATTCTCCTTCCCCCTTCAGTAGTAATGGCATTGATTCCTGTCTCCTGATGATTGGGCAAGGGATTCTGGGCGACGTTTGGTGCTCCGGAGTTGAAAGTGATCCAATTCTTGTTTCTCATTCTTTGCACAAGTCTCTTGAATGCGAGACAACTTTCAATCGAATGCCCCTGCACACCGCCATGGTATTCGCAGTGAGCGCTCTCGTCATACCATTTCGGGTAAGGGGGATTTATTGGATTCATAGGATAAGGCGACACTGCATGAGTGTCGAAGAGCTGTTGGTATAATTCTTTATACGTCATGGGAATGGGGTCAAACTGCTCCCTTTCCCTTTCTCTTCTTGGTTCTCTCTGGTTCTGTCTAGAAGTACCGGATGGTACAGTTGCTGTGGAATTTGAGCTTGAGATCGTAACCCCCTTGCTGACACTGTAGGTGTTTACATTGTTGATTTCTCGCTCTTTGTTCTTCATGGGAGGTTTTTTACTGGAGTCTCCTCCCTCAATCTTTCCTTGTTTAATGGCCAACTCGATCATTTCACCGGCCATGACTAAATCTGAGAAACTTCCCGACGTGATTGCTACCAAGTGCCCGAAGTAAGGTGCCTTCAAGGTCTGTACAAACAGCTTTCTTGTTTCCTTTTCATCCAAGGGTGGATGAACTTGCACAGATAAATCCCTCCATCTCTGTGCGTACTGTCGGAAACTCTCATTGTGTTTCTTCTCTAGGCTTTGTAACATGACCCGGTCTGGTCTCATATCGTTGATATGCTTATACTGCTCCAAGAAAGACTTGGCTAAGTCTTTCCACGTCTTGATATGAGTTCGGCTAAGCTGGTTGTACCACCGAATAGCTGAACCGGACAGGCTCTCTTGAAAACAATGGATCAGGAGTTGGTCATTCCCGCCATATCCTGTCATCTTTCGACAGAACATAGTAATATGGGCTGAAGGGCAACTGTTCCCGTCGAACTTCTCAAACTCAGGAACTTTAAACTTTGGTGGAAGCACCAAGTCTGGAACTAGGCTCAGCTCCATTGCGTCCACTCCATAATAATCATGGTCTCCCTGGACCATCTTTATTTGATCTTCTAATATTTTTATCTTTTCTTCCATCTTTTTAGCTTTATCTTCCTCGTCAAAGTCTGGGACATGATAATCATCCGGATGATCATCAGGGATGATTGTAGAAGTTTGTATCTTCACAGCAGGTGCAACTTTCGCTTTGGTAACGAATGAGTCCCCGGGTAGTGCTGCTTTCCCTTTAGTAGCAGATGTGTCCCCGGGTAATATTCCGGGTGAGATAACCACTTGCGGGGTTGGTGGTATGGCCACCCCCTCGGAAGAGATGCCCCCTGATGCACTAGCTTGCTGTAGACCCGACAACTTGGCTATGATTTGGTCGACCAAGGACTCCTGATTTTTCTTGATGGACTCAAGAGTACTTTCACTGTTCTGAGCCATCTTATCTTCTAGTTCCTTTTGAAGTCTTGCCATGTGCTCTTCGATCTTCTCCATTCTGGCTTCCATTTGTCTTTTTTTGGCTCGAGTATTATGCGGGTGATGTGTATCTGATGCTTGTGGTGGTAAGCTCGGTGTCTGAGACATGTTCTGTTAGTTAATACGAATGTAAAAACATGGAAAAAATATAAAATAAACAGACATGAAATATAAAATGCAAGAAATGCAATGCATGATGTATGCAATTGGAGGCATTGATCCAGAAAAGTGTTCATTATTATAAATAACCCTTGTTTAGACAAAAATGTCTTATCTTTTGAGAGACATAAAAACAGATTAAAGGTACATTCGGACTAAATCCTCTAGACCCCGAACAGCTTCCAGTAGGTTGACAAGTCTTCTGCCTTCATCTGTCACTGGTTGAATGCCTTGTCGAACCACACCAGCTTCCCTTGCTAGGCCGTGAAGATGACGGGCTACTTTTTGCACTTGATCCAGGAAATCTCGTATGGTTGCGTCTCGGGCCCTCACCCTTCGCTGTGCTTGTTCCCAACGGAAACGCCATTGTAATCCTCCGTCGAAAGGCACTATCTGAAGCTCGTTTGCTTGCCTCTTGAACCCATCTACAATAGCTTTTAACTCAGCTATTGTCTTTCCATCTTTCTCATGTTGTCTTTCTAAGTCAGCTATCCGAACTCTCAAGCGCTGGTTCTGATATTGACTATCTGCCAAGCGTCTTTGGGCAGTCTTCATCTGTTCCTTCCAAGCTTTCTCATCAGGCCCCTCAAACTTCCTTTTCAAGCTATGAGATTCGTCTTTCCAGTATTCAGAGGTTATCTTCAACTTGGAGTTATCCTTGACCTTATCTTGATACCCCTTTCTCAAGTCTTCGAGCTCAAAACGGACTCTTTTTTGTTCTTTTTCCAATTTTTCTGCCCGATCTTTCTGAGAGTCAGCATCAAGCTTCCACTGATAACGTTCAGCTTCAAGTTCCTTTATCCTTTGCTTCAGCTCATTATTCACGGCTTCAAACTCGGTCTTGGCTATCTCGAGTTCAGAAGGGACATGCTTGAGATGTTCTTCCATGGTCCGGGTGTCATCACAGTCTGGCACAGGGATGTTGTCATTCTTTCTTAATCTTCGCCACTCCACATAATCCGGAGTGAGCATGCTTCTGGCAGCTACAACATCCATCCGGAATACTTTCCTCCACGAATCGGCTGCTTCTTTGATCATCTTCTTATAGCTGTCGCCGTGATACTCAAACTCTGACCTAGCCAACCCGCACGTTGCTGGGACAAACTGACGTGCTCCATATTGTCTAAGTGTTAATAGCGGAGCATACCCGACTGCTCCCCAAAGTCCAAGTAAGGTCACAGTGTCGGAGTCACCACATCGAAAAAGAACATCACTGAGGAATAACCAAGGGGCTCTCCAGACAATATCTCGGTCTTGAAGATGCGTAAAGACCTTCATCCATTTTTCTTTTGAAGCGCCTTCATGCCATTTTAAGGTAATAAATTCACCTAGAGGTGAATAGGTGGTGCTGAAACGGCGGTAGGCAACCCCGTCAGTCTTCCAGAAGTGGCTGTGAATCCAGACCTGAAGGAGCTGAATGCACCTGGTGAATCTTCCTCCGCCAGTTCTTCGGCAATGGTTGAGCGATCGAAAGGTCTCGGCCAAGATGGCTGGTGCTGGGTTAACTCGTTTAGAAAGTTGCTCAAATAGTTCCACCACGGCAGCGTCAATGCACCCCAAAGCCTTCGGAAATATGATCAAACCATACAGACCCAGTGCAAAAAGGTCTATAGTCTTCGACTCATCAGGGTGGTTTTTCATTAGTTGCTTTATATGGATCCACTCGATTCCTTCCCTGCTACCTTTGTGCCGGAGTCGATCAGTCACCCACTTTCCATCAACCCCCACAATCTTGGCCAGTCCGTTCTTGAAGGGCTGACTCTTGATATGTTTAATATATGCCCTCTCTAGTTTGATGCTTTCGCAGTGCAGTAGAGTAGTATACTCTTCGATAGTAGGCACCATGTCTTCCTGGTTAAAGGTGAAACAACTATATCCCGGGTTCCAGAATTGAATTAATGCTCGGAGTATGGGCTCATCAGTCTTGACATGGAGCAAGAGGGCGATATCACCATATCGTTGGCTGAACTTTTGCTTTCTGTCATTCTTCCAACTGTCCCAAATGTTTCGCAGCTCTTGGACATTATTCTGTTTCAGGCTGACAGCGGCATAACTAACCAGTTCTGACACATAGTTTCCCTGAAGACTGACTCCCTTCTCTTTCTGAGCCTTCTCGGACCATAGTCGTGCCTCAGCGTTTTCAATCTCTTGTATTACAACACCTTTGTCCATTAATTCGAATTATTTTGTGTATAACAAACGCTTTTTAGGGATCAATAGCCTCTTGTAATGATGCAAATGCTAGAAAACAAACACAAAGGCAAAAACGTTAGTAAAATAAAAATACAAAATAAAAAAATGACGGAAGGAAAAAGCGCAACAAAAAACATGGTTAGGGTAAAAATATCCTAAGTTTTGGAACGTGGTTTCGGGGTAGGCTCTAATTCTTCATGGTCTCCCGGTTTAGGTTTTAAAAAAAACGGTACCCGAGTTCTCCTTGTCGGTGCCCCCTTGGGCTTGCCAGACCCTTAGTCCTAAACCCATCACAGGCTTGTGTGGACTAAGTTAAACTCGAGGGGACACATTCCCTTATGCCCGCACGGTGAATAAATTCACACGAAGACATAAGGTATATGAATCCCGAAGACTACTTGCTAGGCCCGCACGGTGAATAAATTCACACGAAGGCGTCGCTTTCACCCCCACTTAAAATAGGAATTGGAGCTCGGGTATAGAGCCTTAGATGAAAAAAACTTTGAAGTCTGAAATCATGAGAAAACGATTAGTCCAACTATTTACTCGAAAATATAATCAAAAGTAAGTAAAAAGGATCGAAATATTACCTTAAAATTTAAACTTACCATTTTCGTTAAAAAGACAACTGGAAATTACCTTAGCCTGACTCACTTACCTGTCCCCAGCGGAGTCGCCAAGCTGTCGCAACCGTCTTTCGGGTTGGGCCCCGGAATTGGGCTTCGACTTAGATTAAATGAATTGGAGTCGCCACCGATCTTTTATTCTAAAACAAATAGGTAGATCGAATACCTTATTTCTTACCTGATCTGCGTTTTACCAGAGACGTGTCGGATTCGGGAGTCGGTTACAGTCAAGGAAGGGTTAGCACCCTTGAACTGCCCTTTCGGTACTACGTAATTTCCAGTTGTCTTTAATTAAAAAAATTGAAAGTTAAATTAAAAGGTAAAATGTCGATCCAAATTGCTTACCACTGATTGATTGAAGTTCCCTTAAAAAATAAAGGCGATAAAGAACGAAGAAAATAAATAAATAAATAAATAAATAAAGGAAACAATAATGAAGATAAAAATAAAAAAAGGTTAATAAGCAAAATAAGATAAATAAATAAATGAAATATTAATAATCTATACACAACCAAAGAATGAATAAATACAATGAATAAAAAAATGATCAAAGAAGTAAAACAAAGTAAAAAAGAAGGTAATCAAAAGATGATTGAAATGTACACATGATAATAATAATAGACATATAAATAAACTATTAAAAAAAACATGCATATATACATATAGCATTAGGCAAAAATAATCAAATAAAGGAAAAAATAATAATATATGTATATAATAAAATAAATGTAAATACATATAAATATATATATAAATGAGTAAAAAGAAGATAATAATAATAGTAATAGTTATATTTACATAAAAAACATACATATATAACAAGACGTAATAATATAAAAGTAAAATACGAGATACGTATATATATATAAAGTAATAATATAATAACGGTTATAGTAAATAAATAAAAAGAAAAGTAACAGGACTAAATTGGAAGAAAACCAAGATTGAAGGTCGAATTCAAAACAAAATTGGATAAGAAATCGGATTTGGAGATTATGATAACACACGATTGGAAAAAGAGGGACTGAAATGGTGATTTACCCTATTGTGAAGCAAAACACGCGGGTCTGGCGTGTGTTTGGGTCGGGTTAACGGGCCGTATAAAGGCCAATTTTCTGAAAACATTTCCTTATTTTCTCATTTGATCCCACATGGATCAAAACAAACTTTCAAAATTCTCTGTATGTTCTTCATATGTTCTTCAAATGTGAAGAACTCGGCCGGGGTTCATCAAGAGCCCAGAAAACGGCCACCACCCGCCGTTGACCGGCGCCGACCGCCGTCATCGGCGGCGAAAAGTTTATTTTTTTTGTTTTTTCCCTAAATACGGAAGCTTTTTCATCATTTTTTCAAAAATCACCATAAATCTTTCAAAAAAATCGGCCTCGGGGAGTAGATCTAGAAATAAAGTTCTGAAAAGCTTTACCCCAAAGTCATCGACCGTATGTTTTTGATCGTTTTCAAGCCAAACCACAAGCACAAAACGACATGCAAAGGAAGAGATGAACGAACAAAGGTAAAACGAATTACTACCTCTTTATTTCTATGCGAATCGTTTACAAATGCTTTGAGTTTGCTTCGGTTTTCTGTGATGTTTTCGTGACCTCTCTCTCGTAATATTTCGTGTGTAATTGTGTGATAATTTCTGGTATATCCCCTGATATCGTTGATTACATGGGTATTTATACACATAATAATGCTATCTCTAGTTTCGAATTTTCAGAGGTTTGTTTGGACTAAAACACTTGTTATTTGCTATTTTGGTGTCCTAAACATCCACGATGGTGGTCTGTTGCCGAGAAGCATGGGATAGAGGCGTGTATGGCGAAGACTCGTGGGGGCTGTTGATCGAGGAATTTGGTCGTGGGACCTTTGGAAGGTTGGGGCTGCGGCGCTCAGTCAGGAGACAAAGTGAGGAGGAACTAGGGTTTCCAAACCCTAGTTCAACGGTTCAATTTGGACCCGGTTCAGACGGAAATACAAGCAGACCGGTTCAAGTGCTTCACTTCGGGCCATTGTTGGGCCACGTGTTACTAGTCACTGCTGGGCTACCAATCTGATGTAAACATTATTGTATATAATATATAACAATATTAATTGGTCAAAATTTGGTGTCTTCACAGGATTAATTCTGAAACTAAAGAAGTAAAAGATTAGCTAAATTTTTTGTTAGTTTAATGTTGTGGAAATGCTTGAAAGATCTCTTTTGCTGCAAAAGAGATCGATGTGGCAGAATGGAAAGGGGACCTACTTGCAGTTGGGGTCACCGTGAAAGACATGATCAAGGATGAAACCTCCAAGTTTCAGAACTCACTTTTGAAAAAATTAGATGGCCTGTTGCGTGGTTTCTTAGGGAAGGCCTCTTCTGAGGAGGATTTCACAGGGAAAACAGGCCAGTCCATGGTTCATAGACTTCCAGGCCTTGGCTTCAAAAGGGTTGGTTTGTTTGGCCTTGAACAGTCAGCTTCATCTCCAGCTGCTTTTCGTGGGATTGGTGAGGCTGTTGCTGCAGCTGCAAAGATTGCTCAAGCCAGTAGTGTTAGCGTCTTCCTTGCCCTCTTCAGAAGGCCTCTCCACTGAGTCGAAGAGCAATACTACTTCGGCCCTAGCATCTGGTAATGCTCTTATGATTCCTTAGTATCATGATCTATGTTCTTATTCTGAAGATTGGAGTTTATCTTAGTTGAATGGTTTTCATTCCCATAGGGACGGTGTTGGGAACATGTGACGATAATAGATACAAATCCGAGTCAAAGAAACCACTGCTTAAATCTGTGGATATTATTGGTCTTGGAACTGGACCAGAGACTGAGAAGAAGCTTAAGTATGCTGAAGTTGTTTCTTATGCTATGCTATTTGGAAGAGAGCTTGTGAATTCATTGGCCAATGTTCTTTCCCCTGGTTCGTACAAGCATTATTCTTGTATTTTTTTTAGATAATAATTTATTTTTGCAGTTAATTGTAAGTATGATTATTGTTTAATTTTATGCCTGAAGGTGTAATGAGAAGTTTGAATTTCTAACTTGTCACTGACAGAGTATATAGTTTCAATGGGGCAATTAAAAGATGAGAAATTTATAAAATTTGAACTAATGTGCCTTTACATGCCTGCAGCTGCACTAGCAGCAGAGGCTTCAAAGATTGCTTCTAAGAACAGCGATGTTCTGTCTGCAAACATCCTGACAGAAGAGCAATGCAGGGAGTTGAAGATGGGATCTTATCTCGGAGGATTTGCAGCATCTGCAAATCCACCTCATTTCATCCATTTGTGCTACAAACCCCTTAATGGACCTACTAAAACCAAGTTAGCATTAGTCGGGAAAGGATTGACTTTTGACAGGTAAGTTCATATATACATATCGACATATTCTAACAGGAGGATACTTTACTTTCCTTGGTATGTGGAAATGAAGAAGGATGGAAAATTTGTTAATCAAATGGCTAAGATTCAAAGTAAGAAAGTGGTTACGAATCTTAACCGATTGATTAACAGATTTTCTATCCTTCCTCATTTCCATCCTCTATACCAAGCAAAGCTTTTATGATTCTGTGTCCATAGGAAACATCCCTATTTTTGAAAACTTGTCTTCTATGTTCTTAGTGGTGGCTACAATATCAAGACCGGACCTGGTTGCTCAATTGAAACCATGGAAGTAGACATGGGAGGTTCTGCAGCTGTTTTTGGTGCCGCAAAAGCCCTTGGACAAATCAAACCTCCTGGAGTAGAGGTAATTCATTTGTTTGCTCTCATTTTACTATTGCTACTCTCCACCTCTATGCATCCTTTTCAAGATTATATTTTCAAGGCTGAGTTGCTGAGGAAAGGATGAGTATTATTTTCTTATTGTGTTTTATATTGTGTTTTATATATTAGTTTATATTTGTTTGCCTTTTCTGATTTATGCATCGAATCTAGTCTGTGACCTGTCACTTCATAAATTCTCCTATCACGCAGGTTCATTTTATTGTTGCATCTTGTGAAAACATGATCAGTGGAACGGGTATGAGGCCTGGATATATTGTCACAGCTTCAAATGGAAAGACAATTGAGGTATCATGAACTATATGGTATTGTGACATGTATTATTGGGTATTTTCTTCAATGTCTCTCATAAATAACTTGTTTCTCACCATGTAGATTGCAGGTTAATAACACCGACGCAGAAGGTAGGCTTACACTAGCAGATGATCTGGTTTATTCATGCAACCAAGGTGTTGAGAAGGTAAAACCAAAAGCTGGACACCATTATTTTGTGATGACAGTCGTCAATCTGGTAGTTTCAATTGCTTATTTTGGATAGATAATCAGAAATGCATTTTCAAGACTTGTTAACTAATTTTGCAGATAGTTGACCTGGCAACACTTACTGGGGCTTGTGTTGTTGCTCTTGGACCCTCAATCTCAGGTATACATGACACAAATTTTACAATTCGTGGAAAATAGTTTTCTGAACTTAGCTTTGGTTAGTTTTGGGAGCAAGTTTGGAGAAACAAGAGGATATCTGAAAGTTTAACACATCCATGAATGAAACTCTGCATTTGCCTTTCAAATGTTCAAAACTGAAACTTCAATATAACACATTTTAATTGAAAATGTTTTTCATATTCATAGTCGGTTCAAAAGGCCATTGCATTCATAATTTTCATTGGTTGTTACTCGATTATAACCAAAAGACTATCTCACCACTGTCATTGCATTGGAAACTTTTCTTTTAGGTGTCTTCACACCCAGTGATGACCTAGCAAAGGAGGTATTGGAAGCTTCAGAGGTGAGTGGTGAGAAATTTTGGAGGATGCCATTGGAGGAAAGCTATTGGGAGTCGATGAAATCAGGAGTTGCTGATATGTTAAATACCAGTGGTCGTCAAGGCGGCGCTATCAATGCAGCTCTGTTCTTGAAACAAGTACGTAAATTTTACCGTCTGTATATCTTCACACACTCGTAAAGACATATATTGCAATCTCCTCTGTTGAACCATATTGCAAAATTCCGTTGCAGGTTGTTGATGAAAAAGTGCAGTGGCTGCACATTGACATGGCCGGGCCTGTCTTGAATGATAAGAAGCACGTGGCAACTGGATTAGGCATCTCAAATCTGGCGGAATGGGTTCTGAAAAAACTCTTCTTAAATGGCTTTGGACCATGCAGAGCGAAAAAGGAGAACAACCTGTTTGAAGCTGTTGGGTTCTTGAAGATCTGTTTCATGAATAAAAAACATGTTACGAGGAAAGGAGGGGGAGTGGTATAGTGTGTTTTCAGTTTGTTTCAATGAAGTTAGAACTACATAAAGCCTTTTTAGCAATAAATTTCCTTTCCTTTCCTCATCATGCTTTTATGGTGATTGACTTCTAACTTGGTTTATATGGTCAAATTCTTTATGTAGATATAGACAGAAACAAAACACATGTTAACCAACAGAGTCGACTCGTACATCCAAAAGAAAAAGAAGTAAACTATTGTCCATGGTGCCAAATTGGTAATTATTTATTTTATTGATAATGTCAACTCTGAAAGACTCCACCATCCTCTAACAAAGGAGTCTTGCAATCCATTATGGTGTCAAGCTACATAGATCGATCCTATCATTCTACTTGCTTTAGATTTGTCAAACTTCTTCGTCACGTACTATGGTAGGATGTAGGCTCAAATAATATAAAAACCAAACTGAAGAAAGAAAGAAAAAATCCAACTCTCTTCGGACTCAGCTTATTTCATACCTCTTCCTCAATCTTTATATTTCGTTCTAATATGTTGTTTTAATAAGATAAACCGTCATAAAAAATCAATTCTTATCAGGTTTTAATATTTAAAATAAAAGAATATTCGTAAAATTAGATTTTACGGAATTTAATGAGAATTTAGTGTCAAAAAGGGCCAACTTGGAAAACAATCTCCATTGCGGATTAGACGGGGCGGAAAGCGAGCAAGAAACAGTAAAGTTCCATTGCTATGGATATTAAAAAGACTAAAACATTGGAATAAGAACACAAATGATTGAGATTTGAATCCAACGAGAATCGAATACGCAATCTTGTGATCTGCAGGCAGACGCGATAGCATTGCGCCATGAATCCCACCACTCTAGCAAATTGAAGCAACTCTGATATGTGTATTTGTAAACGTTGAAGCTGAGAATCAAGCGATAGAAACATGGGAAACTAATTAAGGAAATTTAAAGAGTATAACGGAAAAAATACCAAAGATAGCCGTCGATTGATATTATCCGTTAATTCATTGTGCAAGGAGTAGGGTTTCCTTTTATTGGACGAGTCAAAAAAATCACAGGGATGTTGCATAGGGAATTGAACCCGACGTGAATCGAACACGCAACCTTCTAATCTGGAGTCAGACGCGCTACCATTGCGCCACGGATCCCTTTGTTGCTACAAGGCATAATTATGATATAACATTACTTTGAGTAATTTATAAACGTTCAGCTGTTCTCAAATAACAGAAGAGAATGTTTAACTGCTGCAGTCAAGCAGTAGTGTTTCATGTAACTGGCTATGTGAAACTTCTGAAGTGGTGATGGATTCTTAAACAGAACTATAAATTGTATAGGTTCGAAGTATTTGGGTTTGATAATTGAGTTGAATCATTTAGATTTTGTAACAGTTTCGATTGCCTTAACCGAACAATCTCATAATATCCCAGCGATCATGCTAAAGATGATGCGTTGCATTTTCCTTTGGTTTCGGGAAATGGGAACTCTACGCGAGTCCAATAATGAAGCATCGAGCAACCTTTACAGTCTCAAACATTACTTCAAGCAAGCCTTTGTTACCACTGCAATTCCAAACTTTTATGTATTTATACACTGTTTTTAGATCTTCTAAGAAAAAATACAATAACATAAAATTAACACCATTTTAAATCAGACAGCAATAATTACACATTAATCTGCGTCTTCGGCGGTAAAATCGGGCTCAGAAGGCTTCTGTAGTTTCACCAACTCCTTTGCACTCTTAGCAATCTGATTTCGATGAATACCACGAAGTGCATTCGCTGCAAACTTGGAAGCTAAGAATGTGGCACGGATGCTGTACGAACCTCCACCACTGTTATTGCGGGTTCCTTTTGATCCTTCTGCTTCCTCTCCTTCTTCCTTCCGACGAAGCTCTTCCTCTTGGAATAGCACCGCCATGCGGCTTGAATAAATCAAGCTGCCCAGGTCCTCCATTGCAGTGAATGAAAACGGAACGTGTGTTGTACCTGTCTACTGTGAAGACGCCTGAATTGACCGGCAACAAATTTTAACTCCTCGGCTGTAAGGGCAAAAGCTTCAACCTCAGTCAAAGCCTTCACCGTCCGAGTAGATGTTGGAAGGTTTGCACCGGTTTTGGGATCCAATGCCCAAGTTAGAAGTTCCTCTCCACAGAAATCTCCTTCTTTAAGCAAGCTGCGGTTGAAAAAACCATTCCTTCCACCATCTGTTGTTACGCTCTCAAGGCAGCCAGGAATAATGAAAAGCATCTCATCAACAGGATCCCCCTCTCGGACTATGTAAGTATTCTCGGTAAACAGGCATGGTTTAAACCGATCACAAATGGCATCAAGCAATCTCTCATCCATACTCTCAAACAGAGGAACCTAAAAAAATGGAAGCATGCTAATCAAAATACAAATCGGGATGCCAGTTAGAAAAGGACCAAAAACCAGGAGGAAAAGGAAATGGTGTTGAAGCCTTGAAGGTATTGTAAAGATAAGATCTATATGCAAAAACGAAACAGAATTGAGATCATGAAATAATAGCAAAAAGAACTTCTAGAAACGTACTAGATATAATGCAAACATGAGATTTATGCCATGGAAAAAATATGTATTCCATGTGCCTTAAAATAAGGGTGTAGAAAGACAAATGGAAGGTAAAAGAAGAAAAACAAATAAGGGAAAGATACAAAAAGAAGTAAAAGAACTCACCCTTCTAACCAAAGCCAGACAGAGGTGTCTCTTAGGGTGCGTTTGGTTCATAGAATGTAAGATTATCAGTGGGAATGTAAGATTATCACGGAATAGGATTACTGAAAATGTTGAATTTTGTGTTTGGTTAGCTTAACAGGAATGGAAGATTACCGTGTTTGATTAAAAGAATAAAAGATTATTGGAATGTATATTTTATCAAATTGTCTTTATTATATATTTATTTTTTTAACAAGTTGAAAAGTATTTATATATTTTCTTTAAAATTTTAAATTCATAAAATTTATATAATTTTTTTATAAAATTGAAAATATAAAAAGGTTTAATGAAAGGGTAAAATTTTATTTTAACCCCTAAACTTCATATAAAATTTTAATTATAGATTTTTTTTGTAAATCTAAAATAGTTTAAGGATAAATTTGTAATTTAACTTTCGTAGAATTTTTATTATTCAATGAAAGAAGAATGATATTTTTTAAAGAAAAAAAATTAAAGGCATTTTAGTCCAAAACGCCGTTAATCAAACAATACATAAGGAAATGGAGGTAATGACATTCCCGATAATATACCCAAAAAAATCTACTATTGGTAATCTTACATTACCGGAAATGAGATTCCCGGACTAACCAAACGGGGAATGTGGATTTCATTCCTATGACATCCAAACGCCCCCTTAATATCTCTCCTTGGATCCTTTGGTAGGCTTGAACCAAGCTCTCTTCATCAACACCGCGTGTTTCCAACCACTTGTACTTGAAACAGAGACAAATACATGTTTTTTCTTTTAATTTAAGGGATGAACTTAAAAAAATTTAGGATAGAGTAAATTTATAAAACTTTAATAAAAATAAATTTTAAAAAAGATATAAGAAAAAAATTAAAATATAAATAAATTTGAAATTTTAAGAGGATCGGGTATCCCCTGGTCCATCTGTGCTGGATTAGATAGCTCTCTCATTTTAAGTTGCGTATATAAAATACATATGATTCATTGCGTGTAGAGACATATGTCATGCACCGGTGCTTTTTCTGTATATTTAAATACAAAGGACGATGTACTCGTGTTGGTGGCTTCATCTTCTGGTTGATCACTTGTGATTCGAAATCCAGCATGTGAAACTCTTGAACGAAAGCAACATCTAATATCATTTTCCATTGGCGCTGCCGGTCGTAGAATAATAGAAAAACCAGTAGCAGAAGCCAGCCGTCAGCTTCCAAAACCTACCCAACCACACTCGTCATCTCACCACCATAACATCATTAATGGAAAACCAACAATGTAAGATCCTCATCCTCGTGCAATGCAATATCTTTTCTTAATCTTTCAGCCGCCCACGACTATCCACGTGGGGAAAAAATATGGACGGGCTAATTCTGTCGTGCTGCTGCTGTTTTGATGTAAAGTATAAATAGGTTTGGGAGACAGACGTTTTCGTATGAGTAAAATTAAAAAAAAAAAAAAAAGACACGACAAAGACATGTAAAGTGAGTTATGAGGTCAAGAGTAATGTTGGCAACCTTTTTGTACTGAGTTGCGTTGTGTTTGACTTACTCGGTGTCTTGGGAGATGTCCGGACGGCAACTTCCTATGAGCCTCCCTACATGCATAAGTAGAAACACTTCCCTATTTAAATTAGGCTTCCGTTACGTTTTGATTTGTTTGTTATCGTGTATATTTATTTAAGTTCGATTCTATCAAAAAATTAAATATTAAAACTTTATATGAATTTAAATATTGATTTGCCTTCGAGTTCCATAAATAATTTGATTTTTTTAAATATTTAATTACGACAATTAATCCATGAACAGATGGTTTTAGTCTTCTATTGATTTGTATGATAATTAAACCATGAAGCGACGATATGCGGAGGGAACAACGAAGATCAATTCCCTCCGGGAGAGTTCTTTGCTGCAGTGAGTGATGGGTTATGGGATAATGGAGCATCATGCGGAAGGAAATATAGGGTAAGGTGCATCAGTGGCCCAAAGAGGCCGTGCAAGGTTAGGTCGATAGTCGTGTAGGTAGTGGATCTCTGCTCCCAGGACCCTTGCCCCGCCACTTTGCGTTTGTCGAACAAAGCCTTCGATGCCATCTCAAAGATTGATGCCAAAGTTAACGTTGAATACGCACAGTAAGAATCCTTCAAATATTAGATGTATTTAAGCATACACCTCTATGTTATTGTAAGAATCCTTCAAATATTAGATGTATTTAAGCATACACCTCTATGTTATATCAATAATAAATATATGTCAGTAAGATCTACGTAGAAATTTCATCAATATTCACCTTATGCATAAGACATGTATTTTATTTCGTTATTTTCAGTTAATATCGGTGTAAACGATTGAAGGCTATACAATATTAATATCAGCGGATACGACCTCTTTCGTGCTTTTTGTTAGTAGATAAGCATCTGTCTACTTAACAAGCCTGACTATATCAATGGTAACAATGACAGTTGAGTGATGAACTATTTTTGTCTTGTCAATAACTAAAGAATCATTCAATATTACATAGTAGTCTGATTGGGTTTTATCCTGAATTTCAGACCAGTCACCAGACATTCATGTGAAATCATAGGCAGTTGTTTGATAAGATAAGCTGGAAAGTTTTTGCCACTAATGGCCCACTGTTCTTTCACTTGATTAACATCATTTAGCTTCCATTGATCTGATGAAGGCTCTGATAGAAAGGGAGCCACTTTCGAATTCTGCAACACTTCATGAGTCCGTTGATTTTTTAAGGTTAAATTTACTTGTACCTTTTTTCATATATATTTTTTTAAAATAGCATGTGGATTTCAAGATAATATATGTTCATAAACTTTCTTAATCATTGACAACACATACATTCCTACATATGGAGTTGTTTGAACCTAAGACCAAACAACGCTCCACTTAACTACTAAAACAACTTGATGATAATATATGTTCAAATATTTCTTTGGAATCTCTGGACGAAAACGTTATTAATACGAGATTAATAATTATTAATTAGGTATAATTTTATATAGAATATTATATATACATATATGTAGGTATGTATCTGCTCATATAATTATTTAGCTTCCATGATTGAATAAGCAAATAATGTGGACCTGGACGATCCGACATCAGCTGGTACGCAAACGATTTCTTGCCGACTCTTCCTCGTGAATTTTAGTCCTTTTTACCCTTGAAAGTTTTCACCTTTTTTGAACCATTAGTCTTCATTTATTTTTGGCTTTGGACTACTTCCACAGCATATTCCACTTTTTCCTTCTTTTAAATGCGTCAAAAATATGTAAAAATATAAAAAAAATAACAATAAATATAAGTGTGTTTTTTTATATAATTTAGATCAATACATGATTTTACTTTTACGAAAATTTATTTAATGAAAATTTTATTATCATATTATTAATATAAGGTACATGATTCATTAATCTAATTATACACCAATTGTACACATTTTCTACACTATTATTTTAACTATTATTTTAACAACTGTGGGTACACATGTATGATGCATAAATATTATTAAACGTATGATATGAAAATAAATGATCAATTATGTTATGCATATTGCAAGTATTAAGTATTGAAGTGTCATGAAAAATAAAGTATAATTATTATACGTTAAATTTATAATTTGATGAGAAGCGGAATTATAAATACTTAAAAACTGATTCAATATTTAATTATATATAGTGACGGATCCATAAATATTTTTCAGGGTGGACACATATGTATTAATAATAGAACATTTTTGTATAGAGCAGTTACAAATAAAATTTCAGGATGAACACAATTAGTAAAATGAACAATTAACATAAATAAATTTGGATTTTAGGGTTAACACGTGTCCACCCTAACGTACATATAGATATGCCACTGATTATACAGAGAAGTAGTGATTTCGAGAAATATGTTAACTTGTATTTCTCTTATGTCGTCGAAGAGTTTTACATAAAGGATAAAACATATCTTCTTCTAAGATTTTAACCTTCTAGCTCCAACGATAAATTTTGTTTTTTTAAATCCAAGGATAAATTTAGATATACTTTAACGAAACTAATACTTCATTATTAATAATTTTGATATGATTAGATCTCATGCTTAACTTCATATTGATTATGAGTTGAATCTAACAACAATCACTTCGAAACTATCAATAACACACCTATATTAACTCTCAAACAAGTTAATTTGTATAACATAATAAAACTCACTCAAATAATACAATAAAAGCCCTTAAAATCCACAGCAAATTTTCAGTTTGATATATATAAAAGCACTAGCGGGTGTAAGATGAACCTAGGGTGGGTTTAGGGTATACGGTCTAAGATTTAGGGTTCAAGATTTGTGTTTATTATGAAATTCGAATTTCTTTATATTAATTGTTCATTTTGTTGATACATAGTGTCTCTCCTAAAATTTTAGTTATATTTACCTCATACAAAAAATTTATGATATAAATATATATATGCTCAACCTTAAAAATATTTTTAGATCATTTAATATGAAAAAAATCTCCTAAAAATGGTTAAATCGTTTGAATAAAATATAGTAATAAAATAACTTAAAAATACTATAATCAAAACTATATAAATCAATACATGATACCATCTCACTCATTAAATCACAAGAATCGTTATTAAATTAAAGTTAAACTAGATTAGATCTCATTTTACTTGAAACTTCTACTACTCAACCCACGGGAGAAAAATTGCATTTCATATCATAATCCAATGCATCTTTTTCCTGGCCAGAAAATCAGTGAAAAAAGCGATGACAGTGCACTACATGGAGAACAACAAGGGCACCTAAGAATTTTGCTTGTATAATCATCCAGTTGAAATTTACACATATCGTATCGTGAAGCTTTGGTTCACATATTTTGTCAATGACTTAGCCTTTTACTTTAATCTATTAATCACCATTAAAGCATACTTTGATTAAATGAATTTTCTCTGCATCATTCTTATCCATATTCAATGTATTTCAGTTATTTGCAGCGGTGTGCCAGATATAAAATAATTATGTTATTACTATATTAATCCACGTGAACATGCTAACAAGGCAATATGATCAGTTTTCCATTTATACAGCTTTATCCACCAAACACCTGTAATTATCAGTTTATAAAATGATAACATTCCATGGGAAATCTGGGGAGCACAGATTATATAAAGTGCTAGTCATTGTTCTCTTCAGACCCTTTTCATGGTTAGTTTCTTTGCTGCTTCTTGTTCCAGTTTTGCATTGTTTTTGACAGAAAAGAGTGGCATGGAACTGGTGTTTTGTCATGAGAAATGTTGTTTTAAGTTCCAGTGTTTCTTTCTTACAGGCTGAGAAGATGAATTTAACATTTGCTGATGCAGTGGACTACAAGGGCTTCCCTGCTGACAAGTCTAGAACTGGTGGCTGGATACCTGCTGCTCTCAGCTTAGGTACACTCGAAACTCATTTTGATCTTCTTCATTATGTCTTTGATTGAGGCAAAACAGTCGAGTTTTGCTGTTGTTTTTTCAGGCATTGAAATATGTGAGAGGCTGTCAACAATGGGGATAGCAGTTAACCTTGTGACTTACTTGGGTGGAACTATGCACCTCCCAAGTGCTGCTTCTGCAAATGTTGTGACAGACTTCATGGGGACTTCTTTTCTGCTGTGTTTACTTGGCGGCTTCCTTGCCGATACGTACTTGGGCAGATACCGAACGATCGCGATATTCTCCTCGGTTCAGATGCTTGTAAGTTCGGAAACCACTTAATTTTCTTCTGGTGTAGCCATGTGTAAACTAAAGTTTTAACTGCAAACCTTCAATGATACTGGTGAATCAGGGGACTTGCCTGTTAGCTGTATCTACGAAACTCCCGCAACTGCGGCCACCTTCTTGCCAGGACACCGATGTAACGCAATGCCAACAAGCTAATAGCTTTCAAATGGGAATTCTGTATCTTTCATTGTATCTGATAGCATTAGGGACCGGTGGCTTGAAATCGAGCGTTTCAGGTTTCGGAACTGACCAGTTTGACGAGAAAGATGAAAAGGAGAAGGTCCAAATGTCCTACTTTTTCAGCAGGTTTTTCTTTGTTATCAGCATTGGAACTTTGATGGCTGTCACAGTGCTTGTTTACATCCAAGATGAAGTAGGTCGAAGTTGGGGTTACGGGATCTCCTCTGCTTCGATGTTTCTTGCACTCGTGGTATTCTTTTCGGGGACGAAACGATACCGATACAAGAAATGTTTGGGAAGCCCCGTTGTTCATATTTGCCAAGTTGTTTCCGCTGCATTTGGGAAAAAGAAAGCTACATTCCCTTCTGATATTTCCTTGTTGTATGAAGATCTCCCAGAGGCATTACGAATCCATCACACCAATCAGTTCCGGTATGCAATCTGTGATGCCGAACATTACTATCAATCAGTTCAATGTAATATCAGTCAATAACCGCTATCTCTTGTCATTTTACATTCTCAGTTTCCTGGACAAGGCATCTGTTGTGACGGAAGATGATTACAGCCACAATGGTTCCTTCATGGTAAACCCTTGGAAGCTTTGTCCGGTTACGAGGGTAGAGGAGGTGAAAAAGATGATCAGGCTACTACCGATTTGGGCGACAACGATCTTATTCTGGACGACGTACGCGCAAATGATCACTTTCTCCGTGGAACAAGCCACCACTATGGAGAGAACCATAGGAAATTTCCAAATTCCAGCTGGTTCACTTACTGTTTTGTTAGTGGGAGCCATATTGATCAGTCTAGCTGTTTATGATCGTTGTATTATTCCACTTTGGAAAAAATGGAAAGGCAAACCTGGTAAGACAAACATCATGCTAGCACCATATGTTGAAACAGTAACATTGAATCATTCACATAATTGCATGATTCGACATTAACCTAGTAACGATTTGATCAATATATGTCCACAGGGTTTACAAATCTGCAACTGATAGCCATAGGTCTCTTCCTGTCAGCCATGGGAATGGCAGCTGCAGCCATAGTAGAGGTAAAACGGCTGTCGATAGCGAAGGAACACAGTGAAACAACACAGCTACCGATAACCGTTTTCTACCTGATTCCACAATTCTTACTGGTGGGTTGGGGAGAAGGATTCATATACACCGGTCAGCTGGATTTCTTCATTACTCAATCCCCAAAAAGAATGAAAACAATGAGCACTGGCCTATTCCTCACCACTCTTTCACTCGGTTTCTTCTTTAGTAGCTTGCTAGTTTCCATTGTGAAGGCTGCAACCGGAAGCGGCGGCAAACAAGGATGGTTGGGAGAGAACATAAACAAAGGAAGATTAGATTGCTTCTATGGACTTTTAGCGGCATTAAGCTTCATTAACTTCGGGTTATTCCTTCTTTCTGCAGCATGGTTAAGGAGGAAAACAGTCAAACAAGCTCCTGAAACGGAGATCGTCGTTAAAGAATCGCCGGTCAATGATAAATGCTAGTTTTTCTATACCGGAATGTCACTTGAAATCTTGTTCAATCACCAAAGTAGCACTAAATATAGAAATATAGATAGCAAAGCTTCTGCAATGAAATGGAGAGTTGAGTTCTTGTCTGCAACATCCTAGTTTCCTGGTTAGCTTTAAGGTGTAAGAGAAATAAAAATATTCCAAATTTCAAATCGATCTTCCCGTTTTTGTTGAACCTTGAAAGGTACACGTTTTACGAAATACAACGTCTAATGCACGCCTCAAGATTTTGTCTTGTTCGAGTGTAAGCGTTCAATACAGAAATATGCTTCACATGGATATTTTTGATTTCTCAAGTATATGAAAGTTTATATTCTCATGCCTATGAAAATAAATTTGACGTAAGTACAGAACGGATGCTGCAAGAAAAATTAAGAGTCACATACTACAATTCTACCTCTCAAAATACAAACTATGAAAATAAAATCACATTACTATAAAAGAAAAACAAAGAAGCCAGATGAGAAGAAAGAAACATATCTGAATAAATAAGAATCAAAACTCCATCAATGGAAGTAGTACTTACAGAAATACTTGTCAACATCTGAAAGGGAAGACACAAAAAATAAAAAAGTAAACGAACGAATAAAATACAGGGAATGTGAGATTCTTCTTCTTCTCCGAACATACATCAATTGGTGCAATAAGCAATAGATGAGAATCCCACCCCCCCTTTATACTACTAAGAAATGGCCCTAAGAGCAGCATACCAAAACTCAAATGCAGCCAAAAGAGCAAAAGAACAAAAATCCCTTTTGATCCTTATCCAAACCATTCTTGTCGCCTTTTATAATCCTTATTAGCAACCTATCTTTCCATAATTTTCATATAATCAATTGCCCATCTGTTCTAAATTATGGGACTCTTCAATCTCATTTATCATTTCCCTCACCTTGCTTTTCCTCCAACAACCTGTCAGCTTCAACGTCAGCTTGTGCAAGTTTCTTCTCTGCTTCTTTGGCCTTCAAAGCCTGTAACTTTGCATGGTTATAGTAAGCAACACCTAGAAATGCAAGACCATAACCGAACAAGTTAATCGGTGTCACCGTATCCTTAATAACAGACCAAGAGAAGGCAATCAATAGCCAGTCCTTTACAACCCCAGCTACATTCATGGTCAAAGCAGAAGTCTTTCCAACGAGAAGGAAAACGGCTAGGTTCAGAGCAAAAGCACAGAAGGAATTGGTTCCGAATATAAGGAAATCGAATTCAAAACTCGACGTCTGTTTCAAAACAGGGTACTCAACAAAAATCCACGGCACCAACAAGAAAACCAAACAGCATGGTGCAACATAATACAGAGAAGTTATGGGATTCAAGGTGATGCCTTTAGAAGTAAGCAAGATTTGGATCATAACCAACCTGGTAGCCTCGAAAGCAACGGCACCGAGCTGAAGCATCACACCCCAGGTATCGAATCTAGCTTCCCCATAAGCCGCAATGGCGACCCCAAAAGAGATGGACACCATGTTGATCATCGTATCCGTCTTAAAGCTCTCCTTTTTGAAAAGAACACCAATGGAATAAACAGCCACGGGCATCAAGGCCTTGAGCATCTGAATGAAGGAGACGGACAGGTAAATGTAAGCGGAATTCGAGAGCCAAAGGCTGAGGGAATAAAGGGCGCCGATGGGTACGACGGATGAGAGATAAAGGTCTCTGGACATGGAAACGGGCTCGACGCATTTGAAGAGCTTGATGAGGAGAAAAGCGAGGGAGGCGCAAAAGGACATATGGATCATTGTAAGGGAAATGGGGAAAGGCCAGTTATAGAACTTCTTGTCGAGGATGTATTTGTTGTAGACGATGACGGTGAAGCTGAGGAAGATCCATATGGAAACGTAGGTGTAAGAGAGGATGATGTTCTTGATGACATTGTCGCTCAAGGAACCACCTTTGCCCATTGTTTTTTCTTTTTTTGGAAGATGATGGGGGAAATGGTGAATGTGAAGGAGAAGAAGACGGTGAAGAGGAAGAGGTCAGAGCGGATTGTGCGAGTGAGTTAAAGAAATAGAAAATTGAAAGATGGTTTGAATCGAGACGTAGGCAAAGATGGTAGCTTTAGCTTGATGGAATTAGACCATTTCTTCTTGGGTTTTTCCCAAGTGAACTACTTATTTAATTATCTATCTATTTTTGTGGTTTTGTTTGTCATATGAATGTTTTTTAAAAGTAAATCTAACGTTAGGTTTTTTGTTTTATTTTGGTTATCGCTGTTAAAAATTTAACTGTGATACTGACGTTTCACAATAAGATAATGTTATGTCATAATTAAAAATATATATAAGAAAATTACAATGTCAGCAATTCCATTTATTTCTTAATGGTGTGTGATCAAAACGGGACATAAACATAATGTTTGGTATAATTACAAACAAAATAATTGTATGATTAAAAAAAATAAGTAGATGATTATGTGAAATAAGTAGATGATTAAATACATAGTTCACAGTATATCCAAAGGGAAAAGAAACTCTTATATGTGAACTCAACAAAGCAACCTCAGTGGTTAAAGGGAGTATTACTCTTCCTAGAGACCTTGGATTCAATCAACTACGTATACATGATATATGTTTTCAATAATTAAGAGGTATTATAAACAAATCTTACCTCATAATAATACAAGATTATTAAAAAAACACCTCCGCCGACCTAAACCAAATCAGATTTTTATTAAAATTTATAAATGAAGATAAAAAAGACAAAGGTAAGGTACAAATGAAAATTTTAATATAATCAATTCGTACTCTCGAACTCTTTATTTTAAAAAATAATAATTTTAAAATTAAACCATTTAACTCGTGATTTCATTTTAGTTTTATATTTAATTGTCGAACAAAACTTCATTTTGTGCTTGATAGTCAGATGAAACGTAGGTGAAAAGAAAAAGAAATAATTATTATAATACCTCACTATATATATATTTTAATTACCACTCTATTTCATTGAATAAAATTGAAAAAAAAATTATGTTAGATCAGATTTGGATTTTACCTAAAATTTAAAAGTAAACCCATGATAGATAAAACATCCCTTAAACACCAAAACAAATCAAAATAAATTTAAAGTAGGGTAGGTATCTCGCAAAAAGTTTATAAGCTGCTATGATTGAATAAAACTAAATTAGAATGTGACAGCATACACTATTCTACTTTTATTTCATTTATAATTAATTTTATTTTAAAATAAAATAAAAAAGCAAATTATACTTGACCATAAATCAGATTAAGAGGTTAAGCTCCAAATTACATACACTAAGATTATATAATTCTAAAAACAAATGTCCTCAAAAGGGGAAATTTCCCTATAGATGGCTAAATCCTCAATAAGGCTACAATACTTCAAGCATCTGCTGATTTAAAAAAGAGTTCCATATTAGTTTACACGCAAGCCGCTTCATGATTATTCCATTTATGATGGCACTGCATAAACACATTGATAAGCATTAGTAAATAGGTTTAACCTTCGACCAGGTCGGATACGTCAGGGCAGGAGAAAATTACCATCCCTAAACAAAAACATAAATGTTCTACTACTTATATCAAAGGCAGATGAAGGCATAAAAAGAAACATACTGTACGTAGAGGTATCAATCTGCTCAGGAAGCTCCTTTATATCCACCTCAAACCTCTCCTGGACCTGCAACGGGTTGAAGGTAGTCTTCTGAGGATGACAAATCAATGGACGGAACAATGGTTACAAGTTGTGGGCACAAACCTGATTGAGCACATCAGAATCTGAAGCAGATGAAACAAATGTAATTGCAAGACCCTTGGTGCCAAATCGACCAGCTCTACCAACCTACCACCAATGGACCAAGAAACATTGTTCAGTACATGCAGAGAAAAGAAGCAAGACCGGTACGCGATTGAAACAAACAATACCCTGTGCAGGTATGTATCGGCAGAATCCGGCATGTCATAGTTGATGACAATGTTAACACGTTCTATATCAATTCCCCTTCCAACCAAATCTGTAGCCACAAGAATTCTTTTATGCCCCTCCTTAAAACCCTTGTAGCGAATTAACCTGCATATTAATCATCATTACAACCAAGGGAAAGAGATTCGGATGCTTATATTTATAAACAAAAATAATATGACAACATGTTATAGAAACATCCACAATTCTGATATACAGCATCCATCATAGAAGAATACACAAGCCAAGCAACTGAACCACCATACTTGGTGCATTAAGAAAACATGACAGAGAAAGACTGTCCCGAAAACCTTTCATAGGGATCATAGAACAAAAAAGGGTCCTTATGCCACTTGTTTTACAAGAATATAAAATACACAAGTCAAGGAGGAAGAAATGAATCATGCATGATATGTACAATTTTCACAAACCTTTCTTCCTGGGACATGCCAGAGTGGATGCATATAGAAGGAAAATTGCACTCCACAAGTAACTTGTTCAACTCAGCTGCTCGGTTCACACTTTTGACAAAGATGACAACTTGGTTGAAGTCCAATGCATCAAGGAGGTCATTCAACTTGCGGTTTTTCTCCAGTTCACTCAGTTTGATGTAGTGCTGTCATTAAAACCATTTTGGTGTTTAGATTAAAACAAACACAAATGAGGGGATGAAAACAAGCCAGCTTCTTAAAACATACCTGCACAAGACCATGAAGGGTCAACTTGGCCTCGTCATCAACGTAAATTTCCATAGGCTGAAAGGAACAAATGTCACAGTAAATCAAATTAGGGAGCTTCTTCAAGAAAATGGAATCCAGTACGAAATGAATTATGGATGCAGATCCCTTGAATTGAGATTCCATTCCATTTGCTTTGCCTCCTTGGATATTGTTACTTAGAGCATGCGAGTGTAGTGCTCCCTCAAAAACAATGATTCTGTTACATGATGACACTGCACCTCAAACAAGTAAATACCCATCCCTTCTTTACTACCCAAGTCCTACTCAAAAAGCTCAAACCCTAAATAGAAAATAATTACAAAATTAAGCCAAAGTAACAACCAGCTTATACAGATCCACTACTACAGAAATCTAAGCACTGCAAGCCTAGACATCACACCATCAACTTTCCCCATTTGATCTGCAAAACCAATAAATGACTAGCAGAAGCCACTGCATCGAAGCAAAAGGAATGGCATGTATACAGTGATGGACCACCAGATGTCAAATTTTAAGAACTCTTTGAGAAAGCTGCGCATAAATGTAAAAGATACTTCTAAATTCAAGTAGTATTGGCCATGGGACATTACATCTTGCATGAATTTCTTGCAAACCGGACGTATTTCTTTGCTGAGTGTGGCCGAAAACATCATAACTTGCTTATCATGTGGGGTCAACTTGAAAATCTCCTGTACATCTCTCCTCATGTCTGCAGAAGATAAGTAGAATAAATACCAGAGGGAATAACACAGATAAAAACCTATAAACTTATCCAGCTTCAAATGAAGAAAACATACCAAGTGATTCAAGCATCTTGTCGCATTCATCAAGAATGAAATGCCTCGCATTCTTCAATGAGAGGTCCTTGTCTCTTGTCAGAGCCAAAATCCTTCCGGGAGTCCCAACAACAATGTGAGGGCATTCATTTTTCAGTAGATCTTTGTGAACTTTGATGTTGACACCACCATAGAAGACAGCAACCTTGATATCAGGCAGGTAAGTACTGAACCTCTCAAACTCGTGACAAATCTACAAGTTAAAGGGATAACCAAAATGAGATTAACTATATCATACAACTTCAAGAATACAAAGGGTAATGTTATGACCAGGAAGCTTCCCAAAAAATGTAGAACAAGATCTTACCTGGTAAGCTAACTCCCTTGTATGGCATAAAATGAGGGCAACAACTTGTCCCGGACTTGGTTCAATTTGCTGTAACGATGATAGGACAAAAACTGCAGTCTTCCCCATTCCTGATTTAGCTTGGCAGATAACATCCATACCCAGTATAGCTTGGGGAATACATTCATGTTGCACTGATGAAGAACCAAATAAAATTGTATAGAAAGAATCCGTGGAAAGTAAATATAACCTCAGTGATCCTTTTAATTGAAACTTTATGATAACTGCATATTACCTGCAAAACCAACTCAGCAAACAAAAACAATTAGACCAAACAAAGAATCCCCATTAAACATACAAAATTGAACACTTTTGCGTACAAGTCCCTAGCATGGAGAACAATTACATCATAAATTAATAATTTCATAAACTCTAAAGAGCAAGCAATATAAGAAAAAATTCAAGAAATTTGCCTTCGGAAGGGTGCTCAAATCCAGAGTCGACAATGGCCCGAAGAAGTTCAGGTTTCAAAAGGAAGTCTCTGAATCCGGAGCTGTGAATCCCAACATAGCCCCTACAAAGACAAAAAAAAATTAGACGAACATTTTTTTCGCATAGAATAATTTACTATCAAATACAGAAGTTATAGCATTTTTTTATTTCTATTTATCCATTCTTCTCCTACCAGTGGAAAATTAACACTGCCTCATAAAATAAGAAATATCTGAATTAAAAAGAAAAAGGAAGCTAGAACGAAAGTCAAACTCACTTCTTGGCGGCCTCGCCATTGGCTTTAGCAGCAACAGAATCAGGGGCTTTCTCTTCTTCTTCCTCATAGTCGAGAAGCTCTTCCTCGTAGGCATCGTTGTCCCTTGTTTCTCCCATTTATCTGAAAAATAAAATCCCCATCAAGCAGCAAGTATTAGAGTTTTAAATCGAAGAGTAACTAACAACAATTAGGGTTTTACAAAACAAAAGCAAAGAGATTTGAGAGATCTACCTCAGGGAGAAAATTGAGGCTGTAGAGTTGGGATCCGAGGAGTACGCTGCAAATTGAAAGGTTAGATCTTAAAAAGTAATTTAAATTTGAAATTTGTAGGCAGATAGTTAATAATTTCAAATAGAGGAGAAATAGGGGCTACGAACTCGATAAGCAGCGAAAATTTCAGTTGCCGAAGATGCCATTGCTTCATCTCATTAATTACAATGCTCAGCGAAAATGCTTTGGATCCATATGCAGACCACCCACTGTCTTGAGCTCAGCCCATTTTTAAATTTTGAAAGGCCTAAAATAATTTTTGAAATATTATTCTATTAATTTATTCTAATTAAATACTTTTTTATATTTTTTATTAATTTATAGGAAAACTACTTTCAATATACTAACCTTTAAGTGTTGACTAGTTTATACTATAATTTTTTTTTAAAAAAATAGCACTAATATTTACTTTTAAATGCAATTATGTCATTTTATCGTTAATGATATGTGTACAAAAGAATTTTAAAAATAATTGCTAGGGTTAGCAACTTTTTCATGTCCAAATTGTAGCCTTCAGGAGGGATAAAGGAAAAAGTAGAGATCTTCACACTGTTAATTCAGTCATTGATTAAATTAAATAAATAATTTTTTAATTATTAATTAACTTTAATTTTAGGAAAATTATTAATTAGGATTAGCATAAAATTTTTAAAACGTGAAGTATTTTAAAAAAAATGATTTCGACATCAATTTACGTAAACAATATGTTAATATCAAATTATCACATCATTCGACTGCTAATAGTTTTATACTCCAATGCTTTAATTGAACCCGAAACTAATGGTATCCAAAGTAGTTTTCCGTCACTTATATATGTTGTTTTATAGGGGTATATGTAGTCCAAACGAAATTTAAAATAAAATTGATAGGGTTAGCAACTTTTACCCGTCCAAGTTGCAGCCTTCAAGAGGGGTAGAGGAAAAAGTATAAATGTTTACACTGTTAATTCAATAATTGATTGAATTAAATTAATAAAAAAAGTAATTATTAATTAAATTGAACTGAGTTTAATTAATTTCGTCATCAACCGAATCAGTATAGCTTTTTTTAAAACTTTTTAGTTATATTAATCATAAGTATTTTTCAAAAAAATTACTTCTTTAATTTTCGCATCAAATTACATAAGCATTATTAATATCAAATTGTCATGTCATCCTTTGACTGTTAATAGTTTCATGGTCAAAAGCTTTAATTAAACTCGAAACTAAAATCAGTTCTAGAATTTAATTAATTTAAAATTTAACGATAAAATCAGTACAAATTCTAAAGCTCAATGACATTCGAGATAGTTTTAAGTACGGAAGAAATACATATGAAGTTGGGTGCTTATAAGTCATTAATGATAAGACCCGTTGATGAATTCACACAAAAGAAAGCAAGTGGGTGTTTATATGTATAGATTTTCAAGTGGAATGCATGAACTTCCAAATTTGATGAGTCGGGCACCATTCGAAATTACGTGGAACTAGAGTCCAAATAGATGGGTTCCAGCATGATATCTTGCTAGAAATTCTTGCATATGTTATATAATGTTTGTTAATTACTATGTATGTATGTATGTATGTATGTGTTCATCATGAATGTATATGCATGCATGCATGTTTTTTAAAAGAGGGAAATTGTAGAAAAGAACAAAATGGAGGGAACTCACATTCATCTTGTTGCATTAACATCACTACAAAATAGGAAGAACACCACATGCATGTATCTAACATTTAGGGGCATATAAAATTTGATTCAATTAAAAAAATTAATTCAATTCGACTTGATTCAAATGAATATTTATTCATGAGAATATTACTCAACTTCATCAATAGGATTCTAGATTCCTCATGATCAAGTTAAATATTTTAAAGGGAAAAAATAATATTAGATTAATCTTGAAGATTCAAGAAATTAAAATCCTTGATATTCCATTCTATATGTGGTATTTTATTCCTCTTTTATGCTCATAGTGCATGGGACATGATAATATACAACTGGATCCACCCGTCGAAGATACGTATAAAATACCAAGTTGGAGCAGTTAATAATTGTACATACTATATAGTAATGTTTTTTGATTAGAGAATTAAGCAAAATGAAGTTGGCAATGACAAAAACAGCTGCAAAAGGACTCACATTACACGTGCATTTCATGGTAATGTTATCTTAATTTTATCACGTGCATTCCCGATTCAATTTGTCTCTTATCAATTTCCCATATTCTTCCTAACTTAACCCATATTAATGTAAAAAAAACCATGTAATATATTCCTAAATTACAAAATATTTTTGGTAGAATACATGTGACTAACGTTATAAAACATAATAAATTTTGATAAGTTTAACGATTACTTTATAATAGTTATGTAAGTATAATGATCATTTTATAATTTTTAATTTTTTTGGATAAATTTGGAATAACGTGGTATATGTTCAAAGACTCTCAACCATTTAACAATAAACGTTTATACCCCTTGCATATGCAATGCTCGAACTCGAGAACTCAAGTAATAACAACAAATCTTTTAATTACTGATATCGCTTAATTCATACTAAAATATTATTTTTAACATAATTTAATGAACATTTATACTATACTAAAATATTCCTAAATTGCAAATATAGGCTAAAAATGCATTCATAAATTACAAATAGTTCTAAAATTTTCAAATTTATTGCTTTTTTATAAAAATTAAATAACATATATTATCTTAGTCATTTTAATTGACGTGAGTAAAAACAATGTTAGAGAGTAAGTTAAGACAATTATAGGTAAAATACAAAAATGTAGCGCTAACGGAAGTCCAATATATTAATAAAACACATGCAATAGCATTTGGCAGTACGGCGAATATACCAAACTCGTATGATGACGTGAATAGTTATAGATAACAAACAACGTGTCAAGGAGGGATTGTCTCAAGAAAGGCAAGTTAATATATTACTAATATACGGTATTATCGGATACATTAAAAGATATTTAATAAATTCGGTTTAGCGTTACCGGAGATATTGAGTAATAATAATGTAGTAGGTCTAAATCATGAAAAAATATTAAAAAAATTGGCAACCATCAAACTTAGCTTATCGGTTTATGTCGATTCTTTATAAAAATGTATCGATCCACATCAATATTACAGGTAAAAATATTACAAAACCGGTCACGAATAGACAAAACCGGTAAAGCGATATCGGATATATTAAAAGTGTCGATACTTTAATATAAGTATCGACACTTTGTGAATTTAAAAGAGAAGTAGTTTTAGCGCCTATAAAGTGTCTATACTTTATAAAAATGTATCGATCCACAACGATATAACAGGTAAAAATATGACAAAATCGGTCTCGAAAAGACAAAACCGGTAAAGCGCTATCGGATATATTGAAAGTGTCGATACTTTAATATAAGAATCGACAATTTGTGAATTTAAAAGAGAAGTAGTTTTAGCGCCTATAAAGTGTCGATACTTTATAATAATGTATCGATCCACAACGATATAACAGGTAAAAATATAACAAAATCGGTCTCCAAATGATAAAACCGGTATAGAGCGACCGAATATATTGAAAGTGTTGATACTTTAATATAAGTATCGACACTTTGTAAATTTAAAAGAGAATCAGTTTTAGCGCCTATAAAGTGTCGATACTTTATAATAATGTATCGATCCATAAAGATATAACAGGTAAAAATATGACAAAATCGATCTCTAAATGACAAAACCGCTATAGAGAGACCGGATATATTGAAAGTGTCGATACTTTAATATAAGTATCGACACTTTGTGAATTTAAAAGAGAAGCAGTTTTAGCGCATATAAAGTGTCGATACTTTATAAAAATGTATCGATCCATAACGATATAACAGGTAAAAATATGATAAAACCGGTCTCGAAATGACAAAACCAGTAAAGCGCTACTGGATATATTGAAAGTGTCGATACTTTAATAAGTACGCGTAATAAATTATCGATACTTTCAAAGAAATAGGTAATTATACTATCTAAAGTATCGACAACTGACATAAAAGTATCAACACTTTGGTAGTTGTATCGATTAAATATAAAGGGCATAGTTAAATATCCTATGAAAAATAGATAGAACGGACGAGTTTTTGAAATCGAAGTGTAATTGTTATTGCATTTAAAAAGGCATTTTACGAAGTTTGTTTGTTTATTGCTGCAGTCGAATCGAAAAGTACGTTCTCAAAACCCTAATTTTTTATTATTACAGTAATCGAAAATAGGTTTTTATGTGTTGTTTGGAGTTTTGGAGTAAAGAAGCATTTGAGAACGATTACAGGTAGAAAGTGATATTATAGGTAAAATATAAATATCGATACTTTTATTAAATATTATAGGTAGAAAATGATATTATAGGTTGTATAAATGTGTCGATACTTGGAGTATTTAGTGTTCTTATTCGTTTGAAGGAAATAGGGATTAGGGTTTTTGAGTTTGGTTTAGAGATTTCGAATCTAAGCCAAAAAGGATTTGGGACCGACTATATAATATTATATGTAGAAAATAAATATGGATACATGCATATAATATTATAGGCAGAAAAAGATATTTTAGGTTGTATAAATGTGCCGACACATTTTGTAGTGACCATTCAAATTCTTTTGAGGAAAACCGTTTTACCACATGAGTAGTTATCTATTTTTGTATATTGAATAAAGTGTATGTAACAAGTATTTGATTTGATTTGCGTAAACTGATATATGAAGGAAAAATGGAGTCAATGGGTGGAAAAAATGTTGGTGGTGCATATGACTTTGAAATTGAGGCCGAGACTCGAAAGCAACTAAAGGGTAGATATATGTACTTCTAATAAGTATCAATGTCTTTTTGTTATTATTGTTGAAATGGTAATTGGATTAAAGTATTTAATAACTTTAAATTGATTACAAATTTTAAATGTTGACAGTATGACCGAATGCCAAAGGATGAAGGAAGGTGGCGAACACATCGGTTCGGTATGTAAATTGAAATTGACATTGAGTATTATTTAGCATTAATATATTGATTAAGAAACATTTATGCTTAATATTAGGTGAGAAATGATGTGTTGGAGAAATAGAATTCGATGAGTGATATTGATAAGGAACCTTACATCGCACAGTCAAAGATGGATATTGAAGAATACAAAGAATGGAGGAAAACACATGAAAAGAAGGTATTCATTAAACTTGTAAATATGTTGATACAAAATATATAAGAACTATAACATTATATATTGTTAAAAAATGTAGGAAGTGTCGACAAGGTGCAACATTAAAAGGGTGAATTTATTAATTGAACACCTTAAAGAGAAGGGTTAGTTAAATGTGCTGGGAGAAATGGGGTTTGGATCATTGGTAGGAGTAAGGGATCGACCTATTCGGAGGGAATTGTGTCGATCCTTGATGGCGCAATTTGATGTCGAACAATGTATTGCTAAATATGGTGATTTTTCATTTCCTCTGGGGATCCCATGTGCTACAACCATCTTGGGGGTATGAAATGAAGGCAAAAGTGTTGTAGAAGTCTCTAAGAGTAAGAACTGGAAATCACTTACCTCCAAATATGGTTTGAAGCAGAAGGTGATATATGCTGAACTTGAAGAGGAAATCAAAAGTGGATCTTACGGGGGGGATGAGCTGAAGGCCCGAGTTCTATTGTACCTTGTCGGGATCTTTCTTTGTCCAACGGGTGATACGTCAACGAACAAGGACTATATGAAGGTCATTTGCGATGAATGCTTGAAGGGTGAATTCAATTGGGCTGAATATGTCCATTCGAGATTGATTGAATCAATAATCACTTTTAAAAATGGCAGTCAGAGATACCTCAAAGGGTGCATAGCAATCTTAGAGGTAAATGAGTTGAATAACATTTTTGTTTTTTATATAAAATTATAGTATAGTTATTATATAAAATTATAAATTTTATTATAAATGAAGGTTGCACTGTTCGATTTTTGGTTGGGCTGTGAGGCAGTGTCGGCTTATGAAAGAACCGGAGTGGTACAAATCCGTGCATGGGGAAAGGAAGAGGTGGTTAGAGTGATGGAGAAGTTGAAGTTTGATAGACTGAGGAAGTAAGAAAGGGTAATAAATGTAATTAAATAATATTAATAATATAATCAATGTCTTAATATTGTAATTTAATTTTGAAGGTTATTGGCAATGAGGTAGAGGAGGCAGAGGAGAATGAAGAAGAGATGGTTGTATTGGGGGATGACAGTGAGGGAAAACATAGTAAATTTGACATTTTGATGTTTGAATTGGATAATATCAAAAAAATTCAATTTGATATCATGCAAAGACAATCAAGAGTCGAAGAGAAACTTGAGAGAGTCGAAGAGACACTTGAGAAGGGGAAGTGGAAGGAAAAATAGATGGAGTGGTGAAAGAAGTTGAGGTGTTGAGGGGTGAACTTAAGATGGTGACGGGTGAAAAAATTGATGGAGTGGTGAGGGTGGTTGTGGAATTGAGGAGTGAACTTACAAGGGTGAAGGGGGTGGTTGATGAATATTTGGATGAAGGGGGAAAATTGAAGGGTGAAATAAAAGAGATAAAGAGCTATGTAGAGCAAAAATACGATGAACTGAAAAAATATGAAGAATAAAAGATGGAGGAAGTAAAAAAGATGGAGGAAATTAGGAGGAATGATGTCGATGGGATCTATACACCAGAGAGTGTTATAGATGCAAATTTGGATTCGGAATGTCCTGCACCCCAGAAGAAAAAGCAGAAGATAAGTTGAATAAAAGAAAACTTAATTTGATCTTTATCATGTTGTTGTGACAAAAATTTGTATGCTAAATTGTAAGTTGAAAAAGCGGATATTCCAAGCGGAATTGATGACCTCGAAGCTGCAATTTGTGATTATTTATAGAATAGTGGTTTAGAATCGGGGTAAGTGAAATATATTTATTTGTGAGTGATATTTAAATATTTCATGACAAAGATATTAATCCTAATGATTCATACAGATATTTTGTAATCTCAATAGGAAATCAATTCGCTAGTGTATCCGACGTTGCAACGTTGAAGCCTACGGAATGGGTTGGCGGAGTAGTAAGTAGAAAGTAAAAAATGTTAAAACCTATTGAATATGTTCTGATTGTGTAATTAATTTTGTTCGGTTATTTATTTGTTCGCCTGGACAGTATGATACGATTCGAAAAAGTCACTCCGGAGTATTGGCTACCTTCCATACCACTTAGCGGTGAGTTAAATTAATAAATGTTGAAAAGTAGTGTTATAGACCATAAATTAATAATGATTGTCGCGTAATTGCAACAACAGGCGTTGGATGCCAACAACAAAGTAAGGGTTGAGGATATTGCTAGCTTTTGGGGTCCCATATTCGGTAACTATGTGAAATTCACCGATTGTGAGAAGGTAAGACACCATACGAATTGTAAATGATGTTTTCGGATATAGAATATTGAATTTTGTCAAATTGGGTGTGAAATTTGTTGTAGATCATGATCACAATAAACTATCATAATTCACATTGGTATCTGTTGGTGTTGGATATGGTAGATCGTGTTGCAACATTATATGATAGTTTGTTTACATCTGAAGCAGCTACACAGAGAGTGAATGATGCTAAGAGTTTGGTATGTATGAAAGGAAATTATGTTAATTATAATGCATAATTTGTTTGGATCATAACTTCATATTTTTAATGCAGATGAAAATATTATATAGTTATAATAAGAAACACAATTGGGTAGAAGCATGTGGATCTCTAGGAAACCGCACCTTCAAAAATTTCAAATTTGTGGAGCATAAAATGAATGAGCAAGTGAATGGGTATGAGATGTTATCATAAATAAAAAACTTAATTTATGCATGTTTCATAATTGACATGTGTGATATTCAAATTTTGTAACATATATGATTGCGGCATGTATGTGATGATGCAGATAGAATCGATCGGTTCTACAGAGGCAACTGGTGGTTTTGTAAGCGGAATTAAAAATTCGTTTGCGGTTAAATTGTTAAAAGTCGTAGATTGAATGTTGTGGTTTACAATACTTAACGTACTGACAATTTGAATATAGGTTATTGGACAGTGGGATCGATCGCGAATATTAAACGATCTCGTAACCCACAATCAAAATCAACTAAGAGAGGAGATAACAAAAGCTGTCATGAGATACAAGAATAACAAAAGTAAGCGATGATATAAATGTAGGGTTAATTTTGTATAAGATTTATAATTTTGTATACGATTTATAATTTTGTATGTGAATATAATTATGTATGAGATGAGAAAAATTAGCAGTAGGTTGTTGTACATGTTTCTTATACTCAGTAAGAGTCATGTTGATACTTACGATATATGGAGATCGTTGTCTGCATTATTCCAAATATCATCATAATTGTCATTATGTGTGGCACTGAATGGTCATTCCATATTAAGAGTATGTACAATAACTACAAAATTTAATAATTTTTGAGTAAAAGATAAATTTACAATGTAGGTGGTAAAAATTTACATTTTAAATGACAATTTATAAACACAAAGATTTGTTTCCAACATTTTGTTCAGTATGGTTCCCAAAAGTAAAGTTTCCAAAAAATAGGTAAGCAGATGTGTCGATATATTTATAAAAAGTATCGATCCCAAAAACATAGAAACTCATAATCATAATTATAATGTAATAGGTAATTTTGTATTATAACCGATATAAATATACCGGTTTTATATGAGAATAGGTCTACATAATATATATATACTTTTTAAATTGGTGTCGATACTTTTTTTTCCAGAATGAATTTCCAAAATGGTGAACGCATAAAGTGTCGATACATTTATAAAAAGTATCGATCTCAAAAACATCAAAACACATAATTATAATGTAATAGGTAATTTTGTAATATAACTAGTATAAATATACCAGTTTTATGTGAGAATAGGTCTACATAATGTATCGACACTTTTTAAATTGGTGTCGATACTTTTTGTCCAGAATGAATTTCCAAAATGGTGAACGCATAAAGTGTCGATACATTTATAAAAAATATCGATCTCAGAAACATCGAAACCCATAATTATAATGTAATAGGTAAATTTACAATGTAAACAATATAACTATACCGGTTTTATGAGATAATAGATCTACATAATGTATCGACACTTATGGAATTTGTGTCGATACTGTTTGTCCAGAAGGAATACCTAAAAGGGTGCACCCATAAAGTGTCGATACATTTTTTAAAAGTGTCGATCCCAGAGATATCGAAACACATAATTATAATGAAATAGGTAATTTTGTAATGTAACCGGTATAAATATACCGGTTTTATGTTAGAATAGGTCTACATAATGTGTCGACACAATTTAAATTGGTGTCGATACTTTTTGTCCAGAATGAATGTCCAAAATGATGAACGCATAAAGTGTCAATACATTTTTAAAACGTGTCGATCCCAGAGACATCGAACCCATAATTATAATGTAATAGGTAATTTTTTAATGTAATAGGTGTAAATATACCGGTTTTATTTAAGAATAGGTCTACATAATTTATCGACACTTTTTAATTATGTGTCGATACATTTTGTCCAAAATGAATGCCCAAAATGGTGCATGTATAAAGTGTCGATACATTTATAAAAAGTAATCTGATCTCGATGTATAATCCGACCAAATAAGATTATGCAATGCCCCTGATTCATCTATCGAATATGTCATAAAAAACTCGGGATCATCATGTTTCTTATAATCAAAGTAAGCAATATGCGCATTCACATCCCCCATCGACGATTTCCTTTACTTTACCTCTTTGAAGTGCATTGTAGATGTCTTTATGTGTAAATCCAACATTATGATAGCCCCCTGCCTATTGCGTTAAATAGTTCATTACTTATGACGTGCCAACACCGACCTCTTTCAATGTTGTTGCCTCATCGATATCAGTGTTACTTACAACTCTATTAGAACGCATAAATGGTATCATAGCAGGTGTGCACAATGCATGATTATGTTTCTGATAAGACTTACTTATAACCCAATGATCGTTTGTATTTGTTGTTGTAACTACGACTCTAGCCTTGCATCTTGTTCTTGTGACTGTCGTATGAGCACGTTGACGATCAACAATATTGACTTTTGATACTCGAAACCCTTCTTTTGAACAACAAAATTCTTGTGTCTTCATATTCTCTTCCACGTCAAGCCGTGTTATTCCCTTACGTGCACTAAACCCATGTTCCCGTGTGAATCCCTTGTAAAAGTACCAAGCTTGATCACGTGAAGAGAATAGCTCACAAACCAATCTGTTAAATTCATCAACATTATGTACTTCATGGCATTCCTCGGTTGGCTTAACATTGTCTGCATCAGTATGATCCATGGCAAAGATTTTGTTGTACAAGTTCAGTGGTCCCGGAGTTGATGGAAATCTAAGTAAAGGTTCATTGAACATGTTTCAGTCGTGCTTTCAATAAGATGTGGTATTGGTAGTGGTAGTTGAAGGGTGGTACAACATTAAATTCACATGACATATTTATGTATGTACAATAACTACCTAAATATGTGTCGATACATTTTCTAAAAGTATCGACCCAAAAAATATCGAAACCAATAATTATAATGTAATAGGTAAATTAACAATGTAACTGGTACAAATATACCGGTTAATTAGAAAACATGTCAACATAATGTATCGACACTTGTGTAATTTGTGTAGATACTTATTGTCCAGAATGAATGACCAAACGAGGTGCTCACATAAAATGTCGGTACATTTATTAAAAGTATTGATCCCAATAAAATTGATACTTTTAAATTTGTATATAATATGTAAATTTACAATGTAACAGGTATAAATATACTGGTTTTATGAGAAAATAGGAGAGCATAAAGTATCGACACTTGTTAAATTTGTGTCGATACATTTTGTCCATAATGAATGCCAAACGGGTGCACGCATAGAGTGTCGATACATTTATTAAAATTATCGATCCCAAAAACATCGAAACCGATTATTACAATGTGATAGGTAAATTTACAATGTACCCAATATAAATATACCAATTTTATGAGAAAATAAGTCTAAATAATGTATCGACACTTTTTAAGTTTCTGTCGATACTTTTTTCCAGAATGAATGCCCAACGAAGTGGACGTATAAAGTGTCGATACATTTCAAATTGTATCGATCCAAAAAATATTGAAACCGATAATTATAATATAATAGGTAAATTTGTAATGTTACCGGTATAAATATATCAGTTTAATTATAAAATATGTCAATATAAGCGCTACCTATTACATTATATAAGCGTTACCTAATATATTATTGTACTTAATAATATTTCCGGTTAAATGCTTATTTTATTATATAAGTGTTTCCTATTACATTATATAAGCGCTACCTAATATGTTATTGTACTTGATAATATTTCCGGTTAAATGATATAACATAATTGATCTAAATTTTAACTGATTACGCTGTTTTTTAGCCGTTCACAATAATCGACAACTACAAATCGCACCGACACACGTGTTAATGTAGGTAGTCCTCAAACAAGAAGTCCAGACACTGTTCACCGTGTGACGACAGACAAAGAAGGTAGCATAACCAATGTGGAATAAAATAACTTGGATCACAGTCAAGCATATAAACCACCACATATTGCCGTACAAACTTAGATAATAGGCAGATGCCAATATCAGTCAAAAAGAACTATCCCGACTATAAACCTAACACCAAACAAACAATTGCGCAGAATCAAGGATAACCATGAAAACGACCAAGAACATATATATATATATATATATATATATATATATATATCGTGTCTCGAAAACTAGATCGGAAAACAACGATAACTATGACCTTTATCATACGAGAAGGGGCTAAGAGAATAGTTAATAACCATGTTAAAACTTAATCTTTTAGAAAATACAAGAAGAATGATTATTTATTTACGATAAGACTAAAGAAAGACAATAATAATAATAATAATAATAATAATAAGATAGTCGTTGGTCATAGACAAACAGCCACTCGAAGGCCGGGAAGGAGTGTGGCAAAGCAGCTGAACAATTTAAATTTATTGCTTAATAAGGGTACTTTCAAGGCTGGGACTAGGACGTTGGAGACCACGTGAAAATTCTTAAAAAGAGGCATTTATTTCGGGGGCCTTGCAAATTTCAAAGCTTGAATGCAGTATATAGGGAGATTGATGATATTACTAACTCAAATCCTAACGGTATGTGATAGGGAGATCATGAAGATGAACTAATTTCTCGTAAAGTGGAGTTAGACAAAAAAAAGAGAGATTTTTATTGTAATAAATCTAATTTTGTTGGGACCTTTGCTATTTCGTGGCCCTATTCCGTCGCTCATGTTATGCTCCCTCTAATCTCGCCTTGGGGTACTTTAGGTTTTATTGTTAGGTCCGTCAACTATGCTAAAATTTGAAATTTAGTATCTATATTTTTTAAGGAATAGTTCTTATACTTTTTTGGTATGATTTGATCCTTTTTTACTTCTCTAACTTTTTTAGTTAGTCCAAATAACTTAAATATTTAGGTTTAAATGTTAATGTATCTTAAAACCACTCCATCTAACTATTTATATCTTGTTATAAATTTTCTATCTTTTTGAGTGGATTGAAAATTCATATCAACATTCTAATTGTTTAAAATAATAAAGGGTATAAATATTTGAATTAGCTAATGATATCATGAAATAGAGTTATGGAACAGTGTCAAATTAAAATGTAATGACTGAATCCAAAATTAATGTATAATAAAGGGATCAAAATTAAAATTTGACCTTATTTTTAAAATTATGAAATAGAGTAGTTTATTCCAACTCAGGATTTTCTGGCAATACGAAAGCTAGCTTAATCGAGTGCCCAAACACTTGGGGATAACGAAAGAGAAATTCAAAACCGTCAACGGGCAAAAGCGGTAAGCGGTTTTAGGAGGTGAAGGAGGAGGGAGGGAGAGAGAGAGAGAGAATCCCAACAAGGAAACCAAACCCCAGATTTTTGGGTCAAATACATTGCATTTGGTTTCTCTCATGTGTATTATGACATACCCAAACCTCTCTCCTCTCATAATAAAACCTACCCTTTCTCCCTCCCTCAGCATCTTTCATTTCTTTTTTCGAGGGTGTTTTCCCTCCTCTCTTTCTCCCTCTCTTTTTTGCCCTATCTGATAGGGTTTCACATGTCCTTCTAGCTCCAATCTTTCTCATGCATTCCTGTTTCCAAGCTACATACCTTGAAGTTTCGACTTCCTTCCTTATTGGGTCTCTCTTTTTCGCTCTCTTTGGAGGGTTTTTGGGCGGGGAACAGTGCGGATTTGACCTCCCGGGCTCATGTCGAAGATTTTTTCTTTTAGTGTAAGCTCTTTATCTTGCTAATTTTTAGTTTTTTTTCCCATTTTTCCTCACTTGATATCTTTGATTTTCGTTTATGATGAATTTGATTTATGGATTGGATATGGCATAGTTATACTTGTACCTTTTTGTGTGATCAAATTTTAGATTTTTTTTGGATGATATCATGGATGATTGATAGCTTTCGATATATTTCAGTATTGGGTTTGAAGACTTGGTTGTGAATTACTGAATTCATGTTGATTTAGGGAAATATTTTTAGTTGCCTTTAGATGATGTTGGTTTTTGGTAATATGAAGACTTGGGGGCTGTCAAGATGTTCTAGCCGTAGATCAGGCTACCTTAGAACTGATCCTTTTATTGTTTGAGGGTGTGTGTTTCTCTTATTAGTTCTGGGCTCATGGGTTGACCTGTACAATTGAATGTAGAGTATGATGTTGTAGGGAAGAGCTTGGTATGTTTCTTAGTTGAATCCAAAGACCAATACAAGATTTTATGCCACGAATGCGAACTTTTAGGAAGTTATATTAGAAATTCAGGGGTGCGACTGCCCCCAGCACCCCTTCGGTCCATCCCTGGTTGAATCCGTTTATGGTTGTATGAATCTTTCTACTTGGAAACTATGAAGGTGTTTTGGTTGTAGATCATGTTATTTTGAATGTCTCCTTCTAGGATGTGATATTTTGTTCCGAAATTTAAGGTTCTTTAGGACTTCATCCAAGATGGGATATGTGTGTGTTATGCATTCTGAGCTCCTTCTCGTTCATGGATCTTGTCCTTTTTAGTTTCTTTATGTATGTTGGACATGATATTAGTAGAGATGTGATTTTTTTTATAGCTGTATTGAGAACAACTTCTGTTTAATCTGAAATATCTGACAAGTTCTTTAATCCGGTTTTCCTGTAGTCAGGGGCGGATGCACTAAGCCACCCTAGGGGGATAAATGCATCCCCATTATTTTGGAAAAATGGTTAAATTTGGTTTAATATGTTAAGGAAAAAATAAAAAAATTGCACACCCATTATTTTTAAGAAAAAAATATAAAAATTTTGGACCCCCATTCCTAAGTTTTAGGATCCGCCACTGCCTGTAGTATTTTGGTAGATTGCTTTGTTGCTCTTTTCTGATCAACGGTTTTAATCTTGGTTCTCAGGTACTGATAATTTTTTCCCTGGGGGGTCTATTTACCCTAACCCCTAGCAGTCGAGTCTCTTTTTCTCCCTTGGACTTAATGGGGATGTGTATTTTCCTCATCAAAAGAGGTCCCGCTTCAGTGCCCCAATAGTTTTCTCTGAAGAAAGGTTTGAGCAGAAGAAGCCATCGATTGAGATTCTCCCTGATGAATGCTTATTTGAAATCTTCAGACGACTACCTGGAGGCAATGAGAGGAGTTCCTGTGCTTGTGTTTCCAAGCACTGGCTTACACTTGTAAGCAACATCTTCAGAGATGAAATAAATGACAACAAGAATGGAGTTGTTTCTGAGGTTGAAGATCAAGAAGTTGAGGGTGATGGATACCTCTCTAGGAGTTTGGAAGGAAAGAAAGCAACGGATGTTAGACTTGCTGCTCTTGCTGTTGGAACTGCTAGCCGTGGAGGATTGGGCAAGCTTTTTATTAGAGGAAGCAATTCCACGCATGAAGTGACTAGCTGTGGACTCAGGGCCATCTCCCTTGGATGCCCTTCTGTAAGGGTTCTTTCATTGTGGAATTTATCTTCTGTTGGAGATGAAGGTCTGTGTGAGATTGCTTATGGGTGTCACCAACTAGAGAAGCTTGACCTTTGCCACTGTCCCACAAGTACTGATAAGTCTTTGCTCGCTCTTGCAAAGGGCTGCCATGTTTTGAAGGATCTGACCATTGAGGGTTGTGCAAACATCGGAAACGAAGGTCTCCAAGCTGTAGCACACAGCTGTCCAAATCTAAAGTCCATTTCAATAAAAAACTGCCCCCTTGTTGGAGATCAGGGAATTGAAAGCATGTTGTCTTCAGCCTCATGTACCCTGACAAAAGTAAAACTCCAGGCCTTGAACATTACTGATGTCTCTCTTACTGTTATTGGACACTATGGCAATGCAGTGACTGAACTTTCTCTCACTAGCCTTCCAAATGTGAGTGAAAAGGGCTTCTGGGTAATGGGTAATGGCCATGGGCTACTGAAATTGAAATCTTTCACAGTTACGTCCTGCCGCGGCTTAACAGATTTGGGACTTGAGGCTGTTGCAAAGGGTTGCCCAAATTTGAAACAGTTATGCCTCCATAAATGTGCTTTCTTATCTGATAATGGGTTGGTGTCTTTTGCCAAAACAGTTACTTTGCTGTAGAGCTTGCAACTAGAGGACTGTCACAGGATCACCCAATTCGGGCTTTTTGGTTCTCTCCTTAATTGTGGTGCAAAGTTGAAGGCTTTATCTCTTGTGAGCTGCTTGGGTATTAAGGACCTAAACCTGGGATTGCTCACTGTATCCCCTTGTCAATCCCTTCGATCACTGTCCATCCGTAACTGCCCTGGTTTTGGTGATTCCAGCTTGGTTGCATTAGGGAAGTTGTGCGCTCAACTGCAGAACTTGGAGTTGAGCGGGCTTCATGGCATAACTGATGCTGGGTTTCTTCCATTGGTTGAGAGTTGTGAGGCTGGTTTGGTGAAGGTTAATCTCAGCGGTTGTGTAAATTTGGATGACAAAGTTGCCTGTGTCATGGCTGATTTGCATGGATGGACATTAGAAATGCTGAATCTTGATGGTTGTAATATCAGCAATGCTAGTTTGGTTGCAATTGCAGAAAACTGTCGGTTGCTCAATGACCTTGATGTCTCTAAGTGTGCTATCACCGATTCCAGAATTGCAGCTCTGGCTCGTTCTAATCAGATCAATCTGCAGTTCCTTTCTGTGTCTGGTTGCTCTAAGGTCACCAACAAAAGCTTGCCTTCACTTGAAAAATTGGGTGAGACCCTCTTGGGGTTAAACCTACATCACTGCAAGGCAATCAGCAGCAGTGCAGTCGACCTACTTGTTGAGCAGCTGTGGAGGTGCGACATCCTTTACTGAACTAACATATATAGGCCACTCCACCAATCCACTTACTGCCGAGTATCGATTTACCAACAAAACAAGGTTTGATCAATCAAGAAGTCTATATGGATACCCTCTGTGAGTAGCCACAGTTTAGTTTTTGCGTCCATAAGTTGTGGGTCTTCTATCTTCCAGAACTCGGCCCTTTTTTCCAGGGAACACGGCCATTCTCCCTTTTTTTTGCAGGTATCCTCTCATCAGAGACCTGTTAATAGATTTTGAATATCCCAATAATGGATATCGTTTTATCGGCCGGACTTCCCCGAGGATACAGTTGCTGGGTTATGGATTTTAGGGTATCTTTTGCTTAGCCTTATGTTTCTGAGGCTAAGCTTTTCCTTAGTACTGTAGTTTGTTCATTGTTCATCGTTGGGTCCTTTGTTTTCCTCGATGGCGGATTCAAAGTCTTCAAGTCATCGTAGACAGTTCAAACTTCCTGTGGCTAGCTTTAGACGGGTGTTGACCATGGCAGCGATGTAGTTAATCTGCCATGACAACTCTTGGAGTTGATTTTTTTACCCCACTTTTACTAGTTTCATTTGGTCTTTGAACTTTTGTTGTCTGCAACCTGTCAAACCACAAATGTTGCATCCGCCATTGGAGGTAGTCTATGTTTCTGTTCCCACTATGATTAATAAAAAAATAATAATCAAACTTTGACGTGAAAGATTGCTAATATGATTTGATGTGATTCATGGAAATTGTGCTGTTTGGAACTGTTGGTTGAGGAATCATCACATGGCTGCATTCAACAAAAGAAGATGAGAAAAAAAATCTACAGTTGTTGGGAAGGGTATCAATTTAAGTGGAAACACTATATTTCTTTGTCAGCATCTTTCACCGTCCTAATTATATAAAGATCGACTTTGGATTCCAATTGAGGTCTGTAAAGAGTCTCCATATGTGGTACCAGTACCCCCTAAAATACTATTGAGAAATAAAAAAAATAAAGTAGTTCATCTGTACACTAGAGGTGGTCATTTAATCTTATTAAATTTAATAGCTAGTCCTCTAATCTCTGCAAAGTTACAAAGGCACTACCTTTATAGAATAAACAAGAGAGCAATTTACACAATGTAGCCGACTGGAACTTTAAAATGGACTTTTAATTCACAATTACTTCAGCAGGTTTGATTATCGAATATCTAACCCCAACAACAAACCACTTTTGAAACTCGATTAACCATCCTTAAACAATAACATAAATTATGCCAATTTTTGTAAATGATTGGCATACAGTACTGTAAACATGCTCGGCGACCTGTGCAAGCTACATTGCCGTGCTTATTGTTTAATGCTCCACTGGAATTGGCTCTTGTTCCAAGTCCAGCTTCCACTGCTCTTCAGTCACTTGCCCTCGATCCATGTCGGGCTGACTTCCATCAGAATCAGCTGTCGGAACTGCCTCCGGCTGTTGGATTGGAGATAATTCCTTATTTGTCAAATCAGTGACGTGGTATTCTCCTCAGTTGTTGCTTTCGATTTGGTCACCTTTCTCTGATTAGATGCCTTTTGTTTCAGTTCCTCCTTTGCACCGGACAAAGTAGTCTTTGAGAAGGTAGTTTGGGAAGTGATTTCCTCTGGGGCTTCTTTGCATGGACAGGAGAAATCACTTTGGCAGATAAGTTCTGAGATGCATCCTCATCCAGACTCAGCCGACCTGATTAGTGACTGCTATTGCTGTTAGCATCAATGTCTGAAGAAGTTGAGGTTCTCCTCCGACCAAGCTTTGGAGATTTCGCTCTTGTTGGAATCTGCACCCAAGTACTAGTAAGACATTAATGTTACACATCGTGAGAAATTCATAGCCGCCATATAGCAGATAAAGAATTAAAAGAAGACTAATGCATGTATACACACACTGAGAAAAGGAAAACAGAATCTTCCTATGCAAATTTCTATACTCGAAGGACCATCTAGCCTTCTATATATATCAGTACATGCAACTAACCTTCTTTAATTCCACCTTTTGAGGTGGAGGTTCCTGATAGAAGCTTGGCATCGGAGTTGCTTTGAAGTTCAAAGTCTTCCTAAACATCTTAATCTCAGCCTCTTGTGTTTCCTGCAGAAAAGTTGAATGTAATTATTATAAGACATGATTCTGGACCATATGCCATAACATTCACAAAATAATACCTTAGACTTGGCCTGCAAGTTGCTCTTTTCTACTTCCATTGCATGAATCTTTTCCTCAAGTTTATTGTAGAACTGCACAACACAATAACGAAGACTTAAAAAGTTAAAGCGAACTTGCTGCAATAATAGACAATGTAAAATCTGGGGAATATCATATAAAGCACCAACCTCTTTCCTTTTCTCACCCCGTTCACCACACTTGAAACTGAAACCATAATTTGGAAGAGTACCGATCTTATGAGCTTTAGCATCAGCTGCTGTGGGACTTCAATGAAGCAATTAAAGATAAACAGACATGTCAATTAAAAAATGAAAAATAGACAACGTTGGAAAGAAAAACTCAAACCGTGACCCATTTCAACGCCTAGTACCAGACAGAAAGTAATAACAAAATGTTCAAACAGACAAGGATATGATGACTCAGCGTCTCCTTCAGCATTTTTTGGAGGTTCTTTCTTCAGAGGCTTTAGCTTGGGTTTCTCTCTGTAATAAATGGTAGAACATTTGTGAAAATGCAGGAGAACAAAATTTTCATCATGCAGCACATAAAGTCCGATACTCCAATTTCAGGGGAAAATAAAAAGATAAAAAGTAGCCAGTTAGAGCTTCCCCTCTTCGTTTACAGAATCAATAAGAATAGCAGAAAGTTGCAAAAAGAAAGAAAATAAATTCAAACAAAAGAACAAGTAATGCATACGTATTGCCATCAGAGAAGGCTGCATCAGGTTTTCCAGGATGCTGTCGGAAGCACACAGAGAAGAAAATAAATAATCAGAAAGGTGGGAACAGTGATAACAAAAGAAAAGAAAATTCCAAAGGAAAAGAAATAAGTAGTATTATCATTGTGAACCCTAACCTGGGATACATGAGCTTGTCTTTCATTCAATGATCTACTTTTAAGAGGCTGTTTCACACGTGCATTTGCTGCAACAGAACCACCATTAGGATCTGTCAATGTTGCCTTTGCAATCTTTCCATCTTTACTTTTCTTCACTAAAGATGGAGAAACGTGTTTGGGACCAGAGGGCTTCTCAGTCTTGGTCTTGCCTTGAATCTTATGAGGTTTGGATTGCTTCAAATTATCTTTGGCTTCTCTTTCCTACAAAGACAGACATACACATGAAATTAGTCTAATAGTAATTAACAAAAGACTCGAACAGAATCATAAGACCTACTGCCTCGGAATCAATCAATCCATTGCTTTCCACATAGTCATTTGACCCTTCTTTAGCTTGCTCGGTTGTTCCATTGCCATCCATTTCATTATGCAAATAAGTCTCGAAGGTTTCCTCAACACTCCCATTCACATTATCTGAATTACCATTGTGGTACTCGTCCCCACACACCCGAGGTTGCAGATAAACACCATTTTGACCGGCAACCTCAAGTCCACACGCAGACGATAGATTATCTAAATCCATCACACCGTAACAGGCACAAAACAAACTAAGGGGCAAGACTAATTGCAGACAAAGCAAGTACAGGAAAGGAATTAACACGTAAACACCATTTGAAAGGGCATTTTAAAGCCAAACCTCAGACAATAGAATATCCAAATCCATTAAGATGAATAAAACTAAAGAGCAAGCCTAATTATAGATTAATTAAGAGGAACCAACAATTCCAGTAATTTTAAATTCAAAACCTAACAGCTTTAAATTATATAATGTTTAATAATTCCCAACATTGATCTAAACGATCCACATTTGCCATCTCCAAAGGATAAAGGATCGAACATGAATTTTCCAAAAACATATATTTATCACATTTATTATGTTCATTGTATCAACAATTTGAGAAACCAAGTGAACAAGAAAAACTAAATTAGATCTTGTAGTAGCAGATAAACAGCAAATTAAAATCGATTTCAAAGCATCAGGAGTTGCATAAGAAATGTAAAAAGGGAACCGAGTCAGAAAAAACCAATAAAATGGATGCTTTAAGTAGAGTAAAGCTCCATAGATACAGAGATCTTCTGCGCCACCAAACAACTAACACATTTCGCTTCACATTGATGATCTACTCTTTGAAAGAAAACAAATGAAATATTTCCCTCGGTCTTTCTGAGGAACCAAGCTAACAAGATTTTCCTTTCAAAAAAGAGTTCTAGTAATTTTCTTTCTTACCTCGTGAAGCGTGCGATAAATCAAAACTCCATCACTATGAACCTGAGAATGAAGATTTATGACAGAATTAGTGAAGAAGATGAAAAGAATTTGAGATAATACAGTGAAGATTGGAAGATCCAAGCAGTTCAAAAATAATAAAATAATCGGAATTTAAAATTTGGAGGTTTTCTTTAATGTCTTTAACTCGAAGCCATTCCATTCCATTCCAGCTCACTAGCATATATCTTACAAGTCAAAATGAAATGATTATGTCCGAAAATCTCCCAAAAAATACCGCTTTCAGTTTTCATACAGTATTTTATTTTTGTTAAAAAAATACATGGTGCTGATATAATATCTTATAAGGTTATTTTTCTTAAAAGAAAAAATAGTTTTTTAAAATGATTTGAAATAATAATATAATTATTCTTTATATATTTTAAAAATATAATAATAAATTTCTATATATTTTAATTAAATTTATTTTATTTAATAAAAATAAGAAATTTCTATATATGTTTGTGTTGGATCGAATCAAGTATGATTTTTTTACTTATGGTAGAATGAGTTTCGAATTAAAATGAATCTTATTAAACTAGAGCCAAGTTAGATGACAGATGAATGAGTAAATTACTTAGATAAAATCTAAGTGAACAAAAAACTCGATCCAACTTATATGTATCCTTAAACTAGAGATTATAGACTAGTAATATAAAAACCCCCAATTACAAGCATTAAAACGTATGTATAAATGCAGGAAGGAACGTATGATTTTATATTAGAGGGTGAATTTATAAAATTTGGAGGGAAGACAAACTTATAAATTTTTAGGAGGGGGTAAAAACATATTTTCAATAGAAATACAAAAAAATATCTAAAATATATATAAATTTGAAAACTTTAGGGGAATGATCGCTCCCATCCACCCTCATCTAGGTCTATCCCTATGAGGCAAGGCAATATCAACGGTGAAAACATGTATATTAAAAAATTGACATGAATTAAGGGACTTTAGTGATTATTGAATTTGTATATATATATAAAAAAACATTAGGAGATTGGTTGTTATACGAAAATTGGAAGGGCCTACTAAATACCAAATGGATGAAGGACCTTTGAACCCATTAAATTTAAAAAATATAAAATTTTATTAAATATTTAATCAAATAAAAGCCGAACTAAAGAAGGATAGCCTCGTTTTCTCAAATTTTTGGGTCTAATAACAATTTAGGTCACTGTAAGTTTAAATATTAGATAAATTAGATGTTATCTTGTGATTTTTTTTTATAAATATAGGGTGAATATAAGGTATTACATGTACAAAGACTCTCAACTATTTGACAATGAACGCTCATACCCTATATACGCAGTACTTGAACTCGGAACCTCAAGGATAACAACATTCCCTTAATCACTAAGGTCATTTGGTTCGTACTGAATTTTGGGTTTAAATAACTAATAAGTCTTTATATTTTTCTTAAATAGTCCAATATTTCAGCTCATGTCAATATTTCAGCTCATGTCAATATTTAATTATGGTTCTGTCCCAGGCTCAGTGATAAAAAAATATTAATCTTTTAAAAAGATTAATGTTCAAAACTTTGAATAGGCTACATTTACATGATATGTATATATTAAAATTGTGTTTGTGAAATATTTTTTTCCTACCATATGAGATAATAATCTTTACACACACATCTATTTGAATGTCATTTTACATATTAAAATGACTCTAAATTCTAATTCTTAACCTTTATATCCTAAATTATAAAACCTTAAATAAGACACATAATAATGTTATAATCTATTTGTGACTTTTTTTCATGTTAATGTATGGAGTATTAGTAATACTTTGTAAGAGAGAATAATTATTTAAACATTAAATTTGATTAATGGTTGGGATAATTTAGTTCACTAATTTTGGGATAATAGTTTACTTGTAATTAGTGAATTAAATTATCCATTTGTATATACTTGCAAAGGTTGGATCTGTTCTGTGCCCAACAGAATACTACTCCGTAGGTACCCTTATTTTTATTTTATTAATGGTAGGACAATTGACCTACGAATGTCATCCATACGTCACGTACATTCTCTGTGGGCCCGTAGACCTACGAAAATCATCTTCAGCTGCACCGCGGTGGATAACCATTAACATCCAATAAAACGCAGCGTACAGGGTAGTAAAAATAAAAGGGTAGAATACACCCTTACAGCACTCAATTATGTGTTTATTAACAAATGATTCATTTTTTTCTAAACATTATAATTTAATCATTAAAATCAAATATTAGTACAAATAAGTTATTGATTTTTTATTCTAAAAATTTATATATTCGATCAATTCAATATCAATTTAAAATAATTTGATAAATTTAATCATTCATAATTTTTATTAATCTAGGGAAAATATAAGATAATATATATTCAGAGACTCTCAACCATTTAAACTTGGACATTCATACACTCCTGAATACGTGAGGCTCGAACTCGAGACCTCAAAGAATAACAATAAATCTTTAATCACTAAGATCGCTTGATTCATATAATTTGATTACTTAAATTGCTTGTTATTCTCCTAGAAATAGTATATTAATTTTATAATTTTCCAGTATAATAACAGTTTAACAATAACTTGTTGTTACTTTATGTAAAAATACAATTATTCAACTGATGTTTTAATATGATAAATTCGTTTAGTTTGATAATGTTACAAAAAATAAAAAAAAATTAATGATTTTTTTAAATATAAAAATTAAATCTAGTGAATTATTTTAAACTAAGACAAAATTGATATAAATAAATATTTTAAAAATTAAAATTATTATTATACCAAATTATATTAAATACTTATTTTAATTTTAGTGATTAGTGACATGTTTGTACCATATTTTAAATGAGTGGCTTAGAAAAGAAAAAAAATATTATCAAATATACTGAGTGACTTGGATGTATTTTACCCATGAGAACAGAAAAGGAGAAAGTCAAAGGTACATCGAGGTGCAGGTTAAAATATGGTGCACTCCTCTCTTACCTCCGAAGCACCACATACAAAGCTCGCGCCTCTCTTTTTCTTTCTATAAAGCAGAGAAGGGAAAAAGGAAAATGCTCTAAAACCGGAGCTTCAAATGTATAGAACTAGTGAATATCTAAGCAAAAAAGGTAAAACGGATCAATGAAGCAGAGCACGCCTGAGGCAGTCTCCTCATCGTCGAGCTTACCAGACCAATCACAACCCGCCACCTCAGCATCGATATCCGATAACAACAATAACAATAGCAAACACTTGACATCGATATCGGCGGTATGGAGTAGGTACTTTGAGGTAGGCGGTTATGATTGCCGTTTATTGTTGTATCCAAAAGGGGACTCCCAGGCTCTGCCGGGTTACATATCGGTTTATCTCCAAATCATGGATCCGACGAGTACGTCGTCGTCGAAATGGGACTGCTTCGTTAGCTACCGATTAGCCATCGTTAACCTAACAGACGAGTCCAAGACCATTCATCGCGATTCGTGGCATCGGTTTTCTAGCAAGAAGTAATCTCACGGTTAGTGCGATTTCACTACTCCTACTGTTTTCGATTCCAAATTAGGTCACCTTTTAAAAACGACGCCATTTTAATCACTGCCGATATCTTAATCTTTAATGAAACCGTTAATTTAACGCCTGACACTAACGATGTTCAATCCTCATTGTCCTCTATGATATCGTCGTCAGTTGTTTCCAGTCCCGTTTCCGATGTTTTGAGTGGTAAATTCATTTGGAAGGTGCGTAACTTTAGCTTGTTTAAGGAAATGATTCAGGCACAGAAGATAATGAGCCCGGTTTTCCCTGCAGGGGAGTATAATCTTAGGATTAGCGTGTATCAAAGCTTGGTTAATGGGCAGGAGTTATTTGTCTATGTGTTTGGAGAGCAAGGATACCGAGAAAATGGTTGCTTCAGATAGGAGTTGTTGGTGTTTGTTTAGAATGTCGGTACTGAATCAGAAACCAGGGTCAAATCCTATGCATAAAGACTCGTATGGGAGATTTGCTGCTGACAATAAGAGTGGGGATAATACAAGCTTGGGGTGGAATGACTACACGAGGATGTCAGATTTTGTTGGGTTGGAGGCAGGGTTTTTGGTGGATGATACTGCAGTATTTAGCACTTCCTTTCATGTGATCAAGGAGTTTAGTAGCTTCTCCAAGAATGGTGGGTTGATTTCTGGAAGGAGTGGGAGTAGTGCAATGGAAGTCTGATGGGCATATGGGGAAATTTACTTGGAGAATTGAGAATTTTACAAGGTTGAATGATCTTCTGAAGAAAAGGAAGATAACAGGTCTTTGCATCAAGAGCAGAAGATTTCAGATTGGAAATTGGGATTGCCGTCTCATTGTTTATCCTCGAGGTATGTAAGAATCATCGCAATTCTTTAGTAATGAACTGGTTTAGTGATCATTTTCTACAGACAAACTGAGCATGGTTTTTTCAAGTTTGAGGAAGTTATATGCCTTTCTCCTTTAGGGAAATGGTTACAGATTTTGCTAGCTATCAAAACTTGTAGTGCAGCTATTTGTCACTTTTATACTCATATTATCTGGTAATGAAAAATCATTTGAATTTCATATTTTGCTGTGCCTTTGGAGCAAAAACTATATTGTACCTTTGTAATCCGGTTAACAATCACTTTTAGGTTTTGCTTCTGTTTTTGGTTATTTCCTGTTGGCCAGTAAATCTATATCCTTTGCATAAGCATTTGCAGGCTTTTTTTGCAAGATGATCGATTAGCAGGTCTCAAAGAGCTTTATTTCACTTTCTCTTTCCTTGCATCCAGTTTGCAAGATGAATTCAGCCTTTGTGAACCTCGATTGAGAAGAATGAAGCAGAGCTTATATAATGATACCGGAATTGCATACAGGCAAAGAGTAAACAAGTTTGATTTGCAGAAATGTCATAATCTTAACTAATCTAATTTAGACAGGCACCCATCATAACTTCCCGCTACACCGTACCCCTAACCTCAGTAAGGAAAATTCTTAAATAAAAAAAAAAACAAGGGAAGATCTGAGCTCATTTCCGCTTTTTAGCTGGTGGCTGAAGCTTTTCATCCTCATCTTCTTCCTCCTGTTCCTCTTCCTCCTCCTCGCCCTCATCGTCGTCGTCGTCGTCGTCATCTTCATCTTCCTCATCCTCATCTCCACTGCCACCATCACCATTGGCCTCGGGTTCATCCTCTGGATCCCCTTCCTCTTCACCCTCTTCACCAGATTCATCTTCCTCGCCTGCATCTTCATCTTGTTCATCCACAGCTTCATCTTCATCCTCATCGTCGTCGTCCTCAGTGTCGCTGGCATCCTTGTTCTCAGGACCAGGTTTAGTCATTGGAATAATCTGAACAAGCGGAAACCTACAAAAGAAAATTCACCATTTTTCCCCATTCCACAGAAAAACAAGAAAGAGTTGGGCAAAACAATTAATGCAACTAACCCTGCATATGCTTCAGGCTCTTGATTGAAGACAATAATTCCATTAGGCAGAGTTCCCATCTGGAGAAAAACATCCAACTCATGCTGAGCAGCAAAACAAAGTTTTTCGAGTGCAGTTTGTGAACGTGTAATCGAAACAAGAATTTACCAATTGCCACATGAATTACAAATATAATTTTACAAATAAACTGTACTTTTGAAATTTCACTTAAACTCACCCAACGCTTTCACAAACTTATAGTACATTTAACCGTTTACGGTTTTCCCCTATAAAAATCCTAATTAAGTTCTTCCTTGACATCTCATTATACTGCTATACTAATAAAATGCGAGAATCAAAATATTCTATACAAGCTTCTAGGCAAAGTAACAAAATTTATAGCATTGAGAAAGATTATTAAACAAATTATCACAGAAAAAAATGTCAATTTCCCAAAAAAATTGAGGAAAATAATAAATCCTTATAAAGCATAGACTCCTCAAACCATATACCCGGAAAAAATTGCAAATTCGAAATTTGAGGTAAATTAAAAGGGGGGAAAAGGGAAAGAGAATTTTACCATCATGAGCAAGCATGCGACAGACTTTGTAGCAACAATGGCGACCTCGACAACCGTAGCTTGCAGTACAAAGCCCAAAGAACTGCAGAAAATGGCACCTTTCGTGGGTAGACTTTCCGCTAGCTTAACCTTTGACATATCGTAGGCGGAGGAGCGAGAAATCTAGAGAAAGGGACCCCAATTGAAGAGAAAATTAAAGGCTGAATTAGGTCTTTGACGTTTTGGGGTTTAAATTAGGGTTTTGGAGATATTATTAAATATTGTACAGAATATGGTTCAAATTAAAGTGCTTGAGTTCATCAATAAAGTGACTGTCGGTCTTGGAGCTATAGATGACAGCCAGAATTGACACCGTGTGATTCCCTTGGCTCGTCTCTTTCTGAGTTACTGATCACGAAACAGGGATAATTTTCCTCACTCTATTAAATTATTATTTTCGTCTCTCTCTTTTATATCTATAAAAAATAAATATATTTATCATTTTTTAGAAATAAATTTATCATTTTCTTTAAATATATCTCCTACTAAAATTATATCATAATCATGTTGAAACATAAATTACGAAACGGAAAGAGTATTATATTTTACTTTTCGTGAACATTATGTTTGGAACCTAAATAATATATTCATGAAGGTCATCATATTATGTCGCTTTTGAGGAATCTAAACATATCCTCCGTCCTTAATGTCGAATTATGGAGTATCTTTAAGGTTTGTATCTTGCTTGGGATCATAATCATTATTTAGAACGACAATACGGATATGATAAAGATTCTTTCTCCTCCTACTATCAAGAGTCCTACTACTATTATACGTGCAATCGCTGCTGTCTAAGACAAACTTTGGTCGATAGAATTCGAACATATTATTGTGCATTTTGATTCTTACTGCTTTCCTCCTTGATTGGATAGTCTCCTCCAAAGAGATCTACTCGGCCTCCCATATGTTAGTTTGAATAGTTCTAATATGCAATGACTTTTGTCTCCTTTTATTATTCAAAAAAGATATATTAAATTTAAAAATTATTATAAATAAAAAAATTAGAAATCAAATATTTTTATTTTAAAAAATAATTTGAAAGATTATTGATATAACACGGAAATATTAGTACATATTCATTAACGGATAAAAGTCAATTTTTATTTTACAAGATATCAAGTTAAAATTTTATGGATGAAAAAAAAAACATTGAGAGGGCTTTACTCTTTATTTAGGAGTGTGATTCAATTTAATTATAAATATAATCAAGACATATGTGATTATCAAATAAGAATAGGAGTCTGATTCAATTCAAATTTAAATATAATCAAGACTCATGTGATTATCAAATAAGAATAGTAAGTTGTCAAATATTTGTAATTTTTAATTATTTGAATGCATAGACTGACCAAAAACCCAAATTTATTTTTATCCATAAATTATCAGAGTATTACTATCTGAATTTAAATTAAATATTATTATCTGTGAATCAGTAAAAATTATTCGATTTCCAAAGAAAAATTAATACTCGAATGAATAAGAAAAATTTACAAGTGAGCTTTAGCAAACAAACTGCAATTCACAACAAATTATGACACCTATATACGATTGTCTTCACAACCAATTCCAATTCCAAATAAAAATCAAGGATGAATGGCCATGTATGTAACCAAGGGGATAATAGATTAGAAGCCAAAACCCCTACCATTTCTCATCAGAGTGATGGTAAACACTTCCTATTTTGCAAATAATTTAACAGATTTGATTAAGGTAATAATTGAAGTTGGCCATCTCAACAAGCTGAAGATAGATAAGCTTACCTATCTTAGTAGCACATGAAAACCGATCTAGGAAAATGAATTGAAAAAAAATGAAGTACTTGCACTTATCAAATGCTCCAAAAGAATACTGAATCAATAGAGAACTCAAACTTGCTCCAACACAGACTGGCGCTTTGAAGCGCGGTGACGGAACTATGGTTCCAGCCGGAATGATGGAACGCCAATCTGCCACTTTTTCACATCATACCTATCATTGCATGCCTGTACAATCTCATCGATTTTGAATCCTACACCTGCAATGAAATAAGGGGATAATTGTTTCCAGACAGCAACTAGAGTGACAACTAAACAAGTGCAACAAGAGGAGTTTAGAGATGACTCCGTAGGTGTATACCTTCCGATGTAGTCATGTTGGAACAGTTGCTCTTTATCATAACAGCTATATCTGTAGGAGAAGTTCTAGCAAGGTCGAATTTCGCAACTGAAACTTCCAAACATTCTTGTCAAGTTGGAAGCTGAAGCTTGTATTCCACAACCGAACGCTCGTAAAGCAAAGTTCCCCAGAAAAAGTACATCTGTGAAATCAAATTTGATGCTTGCTCAGTAGCTTCTTCAGAAGAGACATCTTGAAACAGCCCATCTAAACCCATTTTCTGCAGATGGGTCTTATACTTGTCGAATTTGGAGAGTCCTTTCAGTCGTTTCTCCTTCATTTCCTCCCACAGATGCATACCCTTCTCCATGCTGTCCTCTGCCTGTTATAAAGTTGCAGGACCTCCTCGGAAGCCACGGCTCGTAAATCAAGCTTTCTACCAACGGCATGGTACCAACAGAGTTTTGCTTGCTCGAACTGCTGTTGCCCCATTGCAAGAAAAGCTTCATAAAAATTTGGTTTGATAATCATTGCTTCCTCGTACCTCTTTGCTGCCAATACATATTCTTTCTGCGCCCACTCGTATCCGCTCGTAATCTTTGCTGGTTTGGATTCCTTTGAACCATCTTCTGCAAGGAAATGCTCCCCTGCCCTTGACATATGAACATTCCCCCAATTGAACATAGCCAGAGCTGCCATCTCTTGGAACTTATCCGCAGCAATTTCAAAAATCTCCTGCGCGTCTTCACTTGTCACTGTCTCCTCCATTGCTTCCGCATACAATTTCATCCCAAGTTCATGAAGATTCAAGTAAGAATCAGAATCAAACCTGTCGTAACCGGTTTTCGTCCGGGCACGAATTTTTACTTGACGGGAAAAGTGATGTGAATAAATTAATGATTTTGATTTTTAAAAAAATATTTTGGGAGTCACCATCGGCCTTTTGGGTCAGGTAGGTCGAATACCTAAAAAATCATCTTTTAAAAGAGTTTTTAAGAAAACATCATTTAAAAGATAAACTAGTATGCGTTTTAACCAAAAATTCGTTCTTTTTAATAATAAAAAGGGATTCGTGGTCGGTTACGTTTAGGGAAGGATTAGCACCCCTACAACGCCTAAAATTGGAACTTTTTAATTATAAATTATCTCTATTATTAGAAATTTAAATTTTCAAAAATATATTTAATTTATAATCCTATTATTTCAAAATTATAATTATGAAAAAAAATATTAATTTATATATATTTATAAATAAAATATTTATTTATTTAGAAATATCAGAAAATGACTTCTAGGTGCCTTAAGACAGCTCTTTTCTTCGATATTAAAAAATAAATAAATAATTAAAACAATTAATATATAATTTATAAAATAGGATATTTATTTATTTAAAAATATCAGAAAATGGACATCCAGTTGTTTTAAGATTGTCCTTTCTTAATATTGAAAAATAAATAAATATTAAAACAGGATTAAAATAAGTTAAAAGTAAAATAAGATTTTAATAAATAAAATAAATATTATTTATATATAAATATATATATTTATGGCTAAATAATAATAGTAATAATAATTAAAAGTAAATATATAAAATTAACATATAACTAAACAATGAATAAAATTAAAACTATATATTTAAAATAAATAAAACTTGTAAAAAATAAATAAAAATTGAAATTAGTGACTAAATTATAACCTAATAGAATTAAATATCTAATTCATAATTAATTATTTAAAATTACTGGGATTAAACATGTTATTTTACTCATTTATTAATTTACAGACTAAAATAAAACTATATTAAATTCGAAAGTCAAATTAAAATAAATTGAAAAATGATGTTCGGGGTTTAAAATATTAATTATTAAAATTAAAGGACTAAATATGTCATTTACCTAATATATATTGTTTTATGTAAAGGACTAAAACGAATATATGTAAAATTCGAATACCAAATTAAAAGGATCTACAATTTACTTTAGTGACTAAAATGTAAGGATTACAAACTAGGATGACTGCGGAAAGGGTTTGGCCATGCACGAAATTACAGATATACCCCTCCCAAAACGACATCGTTTGGGAAGGGGTATTTTTACCCGAAACGGCTGGCCCTTCGGGCCAGCTCTCTCATTTCTCTTCTCTCTCTAGAGAAGAGAAATATCATTTCTCTCGCTTCTCTCTAAAAGTCACCGACCGGCCACCATCAACGGCGCCGATCACCACTGCCGGCCACCACCAACGGTGGCCGGAATTCTCAAATTACCCTAGAATGTAGATCTCGACCTCCTAAGGTCGAATATGGCCTTCGCTTGTCCTAAAACGCTTTAGATCGTTCTAGATCTAAAATAAATCGAAGGTTTTACCTTCGGTTTTACAATGATTCCGGTGGTTCCAGACGGTTTGGAGGCTTTCTAAGATGGTCATTTTTCTTCTTTCTGGTTATTGGGTGTTGATTTGTTTCGTATTCTGCTCTCTGTTTGATTGCTCCGTGGCTGTTGGTCTCCTCTTTCTTTCTTCTTCTCTCTTCTCTGTTTTTTTTTCTCCCTTCCCTGTTGTTTTTGTTTACAGGGAACCAGTGGCTTTTATAGGCCTCGTCGGAGCTTGTCTCGGACCGGTCACAAGAGCGGATTTCGGTGAGTCACCAAACTATGTGGTGACTCACCCCTAGAGCAGTAACATAGGTGGCCATCTGGGTCTTCTGGAGCATTCGACGAGGGGCGGCTGGAATGCTCTTGGAAATGACGACAACCGCGTGGTACTGGAGTGTCGGTAGCTGGACGTTGGACCACCTGGCAGAGGCGGCGGCTGGCCTTCTGGAATTATCAGAGGCGGCTGGAGTGTTAGGGTTTAGAAACCCTAGCTGAAACTCCAAATCAGTTCAGGGTTTCCTTTTAGGTCTGTGCCAGTTCTGGTTGGGCCTGGGATTTGTATTTGGGCTCCCAGGATCTGGGGTTGTAATTATTTTTTAATAATAATAATATATATAATAATATATATAATATTAATAATAATATTAAAAACAAAAATAAAAAAAAATTAGTGTTTACAGCTGCCCCTCTTTGCTTATTCTTGTGTTAACAAGAATAGAGCAAAGACGAAAAAAATAATATTTTTTTTCATTTTTCTTCTTTTGAGTAAGACTGAATATGTTGAAAACATCATTCCATAGGTCCTAAAAACATCATGCACTGAAGGGCTTACAGATGACCCTAAGGCTTTGAAAACATCAAAAAGCTCCCGAAGGCTTTTTGGAAACATCATGCACTGTAGGACTTAAAGATGACCCTAAGGCTTTGAAAACATCATGCACTGAAGGACTTACAGATAACCCGAAGGCTTTTGAAAACATCATGCACTGAAGGACTTACAGATGACCCGAAGGTTTTTGAAAACATCATGCACTGAAGGACTTACAGATGACCCGAAGGTTTTTGAAAACATCATGCACTGAAGGACTTACAGATGACCCGAAGGTTTTTGAAAACATCATGCACTGAAGGACTTACAGATAACCCGAAGGCTTTTGAAAAATCATGCACTGAAGGACTTACAGATGACCCGAAGGTTTTTTGAAAACATCATGCACTGAAGGACTTACAGATGACCCGAAGGTTTTTTTGAAAACATCATGCACTGAAGGACTTACAGATGACCCGAAGGTTTTTGAAAACATCATGCACTGAAGGACTTACAGATGACCCGAAGGTTTTTTTGAAAACATCATGCACTGAAGGACTTACAAATGACCCGAAGGTTTTTTTGAAAACATCATGCACTGAAGGACTTACAGATGGCCCGAAGGTTTTTTGAAAACATCATGCACTAAAGGACTTACAGATGACCCGAAGGTTTTTTTGAAAACATCATGCACTGAAGGACTTACAGATGTGGGAAATAGTTTACTAAGTAAAAAAACTAAGGAAATCGGTTTCTTACTATTCAACAATTTCATTTTAGAAAAGATAAAATGAGAAACTAGGAAATCGTTATCTCATTATTTTTTTGAAATAACATGTTGATTGGGTAACATGCCCCAATATCAAGATAATGCTCATTCTTATGGATTGCGTCCATCTATTCTTCAGATGTTGGCGTGATTCCTGTATTCGAGGTTTTGAATTCTACCTTCTTCTTGTAAGGTATTGTTCATCATGAATCTTCTTTTTTATATGAAGATCTGCAAAACCTTATGTTTGAATGCAATCATATGTATAAACGTAATGCATTATCTATTATGTAAATGATATTCTTATGAATGCATGAATGTTGATGCAATCTTCATTTGACTTCAAAGTGGTGAACTAGGTCTTCCTTCACTTCATCATTTACTTCAAGGGTCACCTCTGGATATCAGTGTAGCAACTTATGCTATCAAGCTTGCATTGCTGCAGAATCATCTGATCAACTTGTATCTTTGCGTCTTATTTGCTTCATGAAAGTCTCAGAGGAAATGTTTCATTTATGGAACTCTTGCCGTAGTCAGAACTATGACTTTGATGCCCTATTTTGTCTTTGGTAACACCGACTTTCTTTGTCTGGACTTGTGTAGAAATCCAATAAAGCTTTCATCTTTGAAAAGAGAATCTATTATCTTTAAAAAGAGAATCTATCATCTTTGAAAAGAGAATCTATCATCTTTGAAGAGTGTAGATGTATATATGCCTGACTCAGCAGGGATTAATTAGGAGAGCAATGTTTGTTCTGATTTGACTCTTGAAACACATCACAAGGAAGATTTATTCCAATTACTTTCATGTCTCCACATATAATCAGATCTCAAATAAGGCAACTTAGACCATATCATGTTGAGATGCTTAACAACAACCTGTCGTTCAACCTTAATTGGCGCCACTAGTCTCTTGTTGTTAAAATTTCAGCTCTCCTTCTGTGGAAAGAAATCTTCATTATATCTCATTTCTAATCTTGGGGTTGAAGAAGACAAAATTTATCTTGGATCAATAAAGGAAAACCATATGATAACAATATTGATTTAGTATCGGAATAACTGGTTTGTAAAACATTTGACAACACATTCATCATTTCCTGTGGTTTCTGCCCAGATGTAAAATATTTGACAACACATTCATCCTTTCCTGTGGTTTCTGCCAAGATTTCTCAATCATTGAAACTCTTTGCATATTTGTTCAAAGCTTTTGTATGATGTCACAAGATCACTTGAGAACAAAACTCAGTGGGGATACAAGTGAGATCTTGGTATGACCAAAAAGTCGGTCAAATTCACAAAATATGCTAGTGTCGAACTGAATAAGAGACACTAACTGATCTTGATATCATCTCGGGCAAGGGCAAGTGTGATATTGATTACGCTTTATTCTGTAATGAGCATTGTAAGAAGTAGAAACACACCCACTATAAGAGCCATGTATGGAAAGATATCCGTAGAATTCTTGACGCTGGGGATGAAACGCACATGATAAACCAAATAGATGAAAACTCAGTTCAGTCTAGCTGGCAATGATAACTCCAGTAACATCGGGAAAGAGCAATATACATGAGCTTCTCTCTTCAATGTCATCAAGTAAACAAAATTGATGTGAAAAATAGCTTCGTAACCTCAACAGTATGGTTGAAATTAACTGACATGAATCTCAAAGAAATATTTTCAATTATCACCGACACACAAAAGGATAAATTCAGAGTTCGAGATCTCGAGGAACTAATCCTTGGATCGAATGGTCTACAAAGGGGACCATCTTTATTCATGCAACCATGATGTAGCTTAACAAAGAAAACACTGTCATGTGACACATGGTTTTAAGAAGATTGGGTATTTGAAACCATACTTGTTGAGTAGATATTTGTTCAACAACAAGACCCTAATGCAACTGCCTGATGAACGAAGCAATTATGTGTAATCAGATTGACTGTTATTGTTTCATCATTTTTATTCTTCATATTTTTCTGTCTTATTAGAAATATCTGCTCAAGTCAATGATTTTTAACGCATGATGATGTGGGCCTTCAGCATGCCCCAGCATTTGCTAATACAAATATTCAAAAATGCATCAACAATCCTAATTTTGATTGAAATGGGCTTTCAGCCTACCCTATCATTTGCTTCTTGCTGATATGAGCTTTCAAAATGCCCCAACATTTGCTGATACATATGTTAAAAATGTGCTCAACATTACTTCTTGTTGAGATGAGCCTCCAAGAATGCCCAAATATTCATATTGTTGTGAGCCTTCAAAATGCCCCAATATTCTATTTCTGGTTGAAAATGGGCCCTCAAGATGTCCCTCTAGATTTGTCTGATTCACTCTCAATTTCTGTTTGACTGAAATGTCATGATCCCCACGAGGTCCAATTTTGACAATGAACTGTTGTAGGTACTTGTGGCTTTATTCATGCCCCAAATCTGTTTATCTTGAATACTCTCATTCTGGTGTCACTAAACAGTAGTATTGTCAAGTAACTGGAGAAATTTTCTTCATGTTGTCACAAACTTAAGAAGTACTCAATCATTCTGACAGAAACGTCTGAGATATGTGTCTTCTGAATAAGGTGACCATTTTTTATATCTGGAGGGATTTAGTCAGACAGAGCAGTAAAAATAGCTTGGTAATCCGTTCCAGGCTGACACAGTGGCTTATCATCTATCAGTGAAGGTCATCTCTGAAATATACTTTTCTGTGGGAGAGAAACCAATTTATGCAAACAGTAATCTGATACAATAGCAAGACTACATATACTGTGGTACAGGCTCTTGAAAAATCCACACCCATGCAATATGTTGATTCTGATAACAACTCATATGATTATGAAGCGATCTTTCAAGATGATTTCACAGATATTGATAGTTCTTCTGATATCGAGGAAATCCTGAATTCTGATTCTGATGAGGAAAATAAATTGTTACACTTGACAAAAATGGGATTCTCAGAGGTTGAGGCTTCAATAACCATGGAGATATGTGGTCCAGATTCATCAATTACAGAATTGACAGATTTTATATGTGCTGATCAAATGGCTAAGGCTACTGACGCACTTCTTATGGTAGAAGATAGGAAGACATTATGCAATGATCCCAATTACAAGCAAAGGTGAAACTTGGGCTATGATTTTTGAAAAGGAAAAAGCAGAGGAAGCTTGAAAAGAAGCTTCTTAATGAAGACGATCATGCAGTTCATCTTTCAATTCCAATGATTGGTTCTAGGGTTCCTACCGAACCAGATCAGATAACTCAAAGAACATTTCCAGAAGATGCTATTGGGTCTCCTTATTTCTACTATGAGCAAATTCATCTTTCAAATCTAATGATTAGTTTTAGGGTTCATACCAAATCAGATCAGATAACTCAAAGAACACTTCCAGAAGAAGCTATTGGGTCTCATTATTTCTACTACGAGAACGTGGCACTTGCTCCAGTTAATGTTTGGACTGGAATATTACAGTACTTATTTGATGTAGAGCCAGAATTTGTAGATTCGAAGCATTTTCATGCTGCTACACTGAAAAGGGGCTATATTCATAATCTGCCAATTGAGAACAGATTTCCTCTTATCTTGTTTTCTCCACGCACTATACATGATGCTTTTCCATTGACAAAATGGTGGCCTTCCTGGGATTCACGAACAAGTTGAACTATTTACAAACATGTACAGGAAGTGCCAAATTGACATAAATGATCTACAAGGTTCTTGAAGCTTGTGATGATGAGCCATCTTCGAGTGTCCATAAGTATATTCTTGATTAATGCCGAAAATGGAATCTAGTATGGGTTGGAAGGAATAAAGTTGCTCCACTTGAACCTGATGAGGTGGAAATGCTTCTAGGTTTCCCTAAAAACCATACACGAGGAGGAGGATCTGCTAGAGACATGTTCCCCGGTGGTATCAATATCCTGTCTCTTTTCTCTGGAATCAGTGATGTAGAGGTTGCCTTCTACTGTCTTGGTATACCTTTGAAAAAAATGTGCAAGAACTGAATGATGATCGATTGGAGCAATTGATGAGTAGATTTGGCGGATTCGACCTTGTTGTCGGTAGCATCCCGTGTAACAACCTTAATGGAAGCATTAAACATCATCAAGATGGACTCGAGGATTTTTGTTGGTGTATTTTCTTGCAATGACTGCCACAGTGACTGTCTATTCTGCTGCTCCAAAATACACACTGCCATATCCCACTCTTCCCTAACCATGGAAAGGTTTAGTTGATGGTAAAACTGGTTATCTCAACTTTTGGAATCATGTACGGCATATAAGTGTAGAATCTATTCCAATGTCTTATTCTATGCCATAAGTTCTCAATTTCAAATTTAGCAATCTTCTGAAGGACATAATGGATATAATCCTGACAAGGAAAATAATCGGCATGGAAGAGGCAGCAACAAGACTTGAACCAGTATCACAGTATAACCAGAGTGCAGATGGTGGACTTGTTCATTCCCATAATATACCTTAATGGGACTTATAACTCTGTGATGTAATCTTCTAGAGAACAAGGATTGATGGCTGGAGAAAATAATTTGTCTGGTGATGCTTATTGCCCTCAGCATGAGATAAATGATAATCTTTCTTGATGAATTGCTAATAATATCACATGAGATCGTTACAAGTTCAATTCTCCAGACTTTCTGGTTTCTTGGACAACTTGCTTTCAAGAAAGTGAAATGCTTCATCATTCTGGCATTATTTTTTCTTTTTCTACAACAGAGGTAGAATAAGCAACAATTGCTTCAAGGACCTTTCTCATTTGAGACTATCCTGTTTGAAAATGTTTTTTTATCCTTTCTTTATCGAAGAATAAAAGAATTTTTCAAAGTAATGCCCTTCTCAGGTTCATAATAAGCATGAATTCAAAGAATATCAAAAGAATCAACAATTCTTTAATGTTTGAGAATTATAGCTCTTTGACAAGTATCAATATTTGGTTTGATTTCAGGATGGCTTTCCTATTTTATATGTTTACATCTATTTAAGATGTCACTCCTCTCTCTCTCTTTGTGAACTTTGTCACATGCCTCACTTTGAGGACTTGGTATTTTAACCGGATACGTACAAAATGACGCAACTAGGATTGCCAATCACTAGACCTTCTAGAGTCCTTCCATTTCAATTCTCTGGAATCTTTCATTTAGACTCATCTAATCAAATTAGTGCGAAAATATCGATCTAAAAATGAAATTTCTGAGTGATTGTGTGAAGTTGACTATAACAGGTGTTTCACAACTCCCTTAGTCCATTTGTTAACACATTTACCACTTTGGCTAGCTGAATTCAGCTTTATTGTATATAATAATATAATCACCTTAATCAGGTTAATTGAAACTTATCCATAAAGCCAGGGCGATTAACCAATTGCTCTAGAGGGACAGTTTTATTGCATATAATAGTATAATAGGCTAGCTAAATATTATCCATAAAGCCAGGGCGATTAACCAATTGCTCTAGAGGAACAACTCAAGCTTTATTGTATATAATAATATAACATGGGTATCCAAATCCAATTTTTTAAGCTTGTTAAGAAGAACATGTTATAGTCTAGGTGTTTTTGGTGGAATTCAGAAAATCTCTTTGTTAGAGTTCAATTCTCAAGCAACTGACTTAAACTAGATTTACCTATTTGTGAAGATTATGTTCATCATCAAACGTCATCAATAGAAAAATACTCTAGTCGGTTTTGTAATGTAATACACCAACGGTGCCCCATGTTGTACGCTCCTATATATAAATACCAAGCCTTTTTGTAATTCCTTTCAATAGGAGAAGGTTATCTCATATTTGTAATAGGATAGTGTTTGGGTGTATTTCATCTGAGGTAAGGTCAATGGTCCTTGTTTTTCTGGTTTTCAATCCTGATATTTTGTCAAAGATTATAACTCTAATCATGCAGAGTTTTTTAATCCATTTGATATTAAAAGAATTGCAAGATTGCAAAATTGACTCAATGCTCATAACCTTAATAAGCAACACAAATTTATTTATTGCACAAAAGGTGGAGAAATGAACAAAAACAAGTTTAAACAGGATGCTGAAAATAGAAAGGTACTACAGTGGTAGATAACAACTTCCACTTGTTTATTTAGCCTACTCCATCATTCCAGTAATGTTGGGTATGTAATTTGCCCAAGATTTTCCTCATTTGCCCCCCATTTCTTGATTATCTTTTGTGTCAACTTCTTTGGGTAAGCCTTCAGATACATAACTCTTTACTTTATTCTGAGCAGTCTCTATCATCATCTTTTTCTTCTCTGGCTGGTAATTGAGCTCATTTTTGGATTCAGAACAACTTTTACTAAGGATGACAGCCTTATCCTGATTCTGAACACATATTGTGGCTGTAATTGGAGTAATATTCACCAGACTCTTTGTATCCAGACTCTTTTCACTGGTCTTCAGAAAATTTGATACATGCGTTTGAGGTTTCTTCAGAGTTTCATCTTTCCCATTCATTCTTAAACTTGTGGTCCAGTCTCGAATTACCTCTCCTTTTACTTTTTTATTTATAATCAGAGAAGTATTGAGAATTGAACGTTTTATCTTTGGCTCAAGTACTTTGTTTTCTTTATTTTCTGCGGTATGTACTTTACTTGTTTTGATACTACCAACTCCATTTTGATGTTTAATTCTTGATTATTTGACCAAAACAGATTGGTCATCCAATTCTATGATTCCCTGAACCAAGAGGTCTTGAACTCGTTGTTTGAAGCGACCACACTTTTCAATGGAGTGTCCTTGGGCTCCAGCGTGATAATCACAAGAGAGTTTCTCATAATACCAACTCGGGTATGGAATCAACAAAGGCTTAGCTCGACATGGAGTAATAATCTGGGCTTTGAGTAACTCAAGATATAACTTGTTGCATGAAACTGAAGGAAACTTGGGTAGAATTTCCCCTGACATCACTGTCAAATTACAATTGTTTACTCTGCTTTCTTGAAGACCTTGTGACTGTTTGCTTTATTTAGCTTTCTTCAGTGGTACTGAAATTTCTTCCATGCTTCTCTTCAACTTGATCTTTGTCGCATTATCTGGGGTCATACCCAATTTTTGGAGATTTATCGAATTTTCACATTCCCCGACAAGGTCTTGGTCATTTGTTTCCATTGTATTAGCTACATCATTCATAATCCCATTCAAATCTTTCACAACAGGATCCTCTAAGGGTTTCTCTCCATGGATTACAATATTCATCAGGTCTATCAATTTGGTCAGTTGTTCCTTTGAATCATTCTGGAATTTTTTCACTTGATCAGTCATCTTTTATTGTGTCTCGATAAATTGCTCTTGTAGTTTCTCAATTCTACCAACCCTTGCTAAAATCTCATTCATGGCTATTATCTTTCTTTAGGAAGACCAAGTTAACTCCACTTTGATTCTGTCATAGAATCCTCCACGAATTACTCTCATGTTTTCATGTTTAAATGTATGTAAAATAATTTAAAACCAAATGTAATTATGTAAAAATGAAAATGTAAATACAAACGTAAAAAATGCAAATGTAAATGCAAATGTAAATATGTGAATGTAACAATAAAAATGTAAATTGTATAGTACAAAAGCAAATATAAGAGTATAAATGCACAATGAAAAATGCAAAGATGCAAAACGCAAATGCATGTATGAAAAGGTGTTTACTCAAGAGTGATCATCTTAGAACATATTTCATTGAACACAAAAGTTTCGATACATCAAACAAAACTTTACATATAGGGATATCTTTCACTTCTAACTTCTCCAAAGTCCAGTTAGATTCCATTCATGCTCAAAAGTTGAGTCTTCAGTCTGTTTCATCTCCTTGTAAAGTCAGCTAAATCTATCATTTAAGAACCATATTGCTTGTCTGGACTGCACTTCTTCCATGACATTCTCTTTCATTTTCTGTGTCATTTTGCTCATTTTCCCTTGTAAGAGATCCTTTCTGTCCAAGAAGTTCTTGAACAAGATCTTCATATATGTTGCAGTTCTTTTTCAGTTTTGTAACCCATGTTATCCACTCTTCTGGGATATCTCATATGCCAACACTTTGAAAGGCTTGACTGATCTTCTGAAAATCTTCATGTATGGTTTTCATTTCTGTGCTCAATTTCTTGTTTTGGTCGTTCAAGTCCTTCAAATAACATGCTTGAGCTTCATAAAAACATCCTATACTTTGAATGCCCTGACTGATACTCTTACCATAGACTGCTTTTGGTATCAATCTGGCAGGATCTTTGTGGAGTACTTTTGGTTTTAATATAACAGGATCTCTGTGTGCTTTGCTTGCTTCTATCCTCGTGGTTTCTTCAGGATGTCTTCCTTTGGCTGCATCATATTTTGTTTGATCATAAAACTTTTTGTCCATTTACGATTTCTTTCCAATTTGATGAACAGTTTTTCAAGTAAACACCTTTTGGTTATGTCATGATCATGCAATTCAAACAAAACAAATTAATGCAAACAGGTTAGAGTAATGTAAAATGAGAAAGGAAAAAAATAAACTGGTTAGTACCAATTAATAAAAAGAGGAAAAAATCCTATCTATCATGGCATATAAATCATAACCTCATGTTTTCTAGTTCCATGCTTTGTTTGGAAAAATTGACCTAACTGCATGATTTCCAGTTCGCATGCGTTTATTTAGTAAAAAACAAAAGTTATAACTTATTTCCCCTTTGTGTACACCTATTTTGAACAATATTTCGGCATGATTTCAGATCGGGAGAGTTTCTAGGGTTTATTATATGCAGGTTTTCAGTTCTAGGAGTAAAGGTACTCGAATTGTCCTTGTTGATGCCCCCTTGGGCTGTCAATCCTCAATCCTAGTCCATTACAGACTTAAGCGGATCGAGTTCAATTCGAGGGGACACATTTCTCTATGCCTGACACGGAGAATAAATTCTCACGAAGACATAGAGCATATGAACCCCGAAAGTTACTTGCTAGGTCTGACACGGAGAATAAATTCTCACGAAGACGTCGCTTTCACTCCCACTTAAAAGGGACAAGCTTGATTAGAAAGCTTATGTTATGCAATGCAAGTGTTGTGTGTGAGGAGAAATGTTCAAACCTCTAACAAACAAATAAAATAATTAATACTTGAATAAAATAAATAAATAATAATATATAAAAATAATAAGTAATAAAAAATTTGAAAGAAAATAATTAAAAATTAAATATATGAATTTTTAATTTCTAACTGATAGAGACAATTTACAATTGATTTTAAAGTTTGACTGATTCCCAGCGGAGTCGTCAAGCTGTCGTAACCGGTTTTCGTTTGGGCACGAATTTTTACTTGGCGGGAAAAGTGATATGAATAAATTAATGATTTTGATTTTTAAAAAAATATTTTGGGAATCGCCATCGGCCTTTTGGGTCAGGTAGGTCGAATACCTAAAAATCATCTTTTAAAAGAGTTTTTAAGAAAACATCATTTAAAAGATAAACTAGTCTGCGTTTTAACCAAAAATTCTTTCTTTTTAATAATAAAAAGGGATTCGTCGTCGGTTACGTTTAGGGAAGGATTAGCACCCCTACAACGCCCAAAATTTGTACTTTTTAATTATAAATTGTCTCTATTATTAGAAATTTAAATTTTCAAAAATATATATTTAATTTATAATCCTATTATTTCAAAATTATAATTATGAAAAAAAAAATTATATATATTTATAAATAAAATATTTATTTATTTATAAATATCAGAAAATGACTTCTAGGTGCCTTAAGACAGCTCTTTTCTTCGATATTAAAAAATAAAAAAATAATTAAAACAATTAATATATAATTTATAAAATAGGATATTTATTTATTTAAAAATATCAGAAAATGGACATCCAGTTGTTTTAAGACTGCCCTTTCTTAATATTGAAAAATAAATAAATATTAAAAAATGATTAAAATAAGTTAAAAGTAATTAAATAAGATTTTAATAAATAAAATAAATATTATTTATTATATAAATATATATATTTATAGCTAAATAATAATAATAATAATAGTAATAATAATTAAAAGTAAACATATAAAATTAACATATAACTAAACAATGAATAAAATTAAAACTATATATTTAAAATAAATAAAACTTGTAAAAAATAAATAAAAATTGAAATTAGTGACTAAATTATAACCTAATAGAATTAAATACCTAATTCATAATTAATTATTTAAAATTACAGGGATTAAACATGTTATTTTACTCATTTATTAATTTACGGACTAAAATAAAACTATATTAAATTCGAATGTCAAATTAAAATAAATTGAAAAATGTTGTTCGGGGTTTAAAATATTAATTATTAAAATTAAAGGACTAAATATGTCATTTACCTAATATATATTATTTTATGTAAAGGACTAAAACGAATATATGTAAAATTTGAATACCGGATTAAAAGGATCTAAAATTTGCTTTAGTGACTAAAATGTAAAGATTACAAACTAGGATGACTGCGGAAAGGGTTTGGCCATGCGCGAAATTACAGATATACCCCTCCCAAAATGGCGTCGTTTGGGAAGGGGTATTTTTACCCGAAACGGTTGGCCCTTCGGGCCAGCTCTCTCATTTCTCTTCTCTCTCTAGAGAAGAGAAATATCATTTCTCTCGCTTCTCTCTAAAAGTCACCGACCGACCATCATCAACGGCGTCGATCACCACTGCCGGCCACCACCAACGGTGGCCGGGATTCCCAAATTACCCTAGAATGTAGATCTCGACCTCCTAAGGCCGAATATGTCCTTCGCTTGTCCTAAAACGCTTTAGATCGTTCTAGATCTAAAATAAATCGAAGGTTTTACCTTCGGTTTTACAATGATTCTGGTGGTTCCAAACGGTTTGGAGGCTTCTACGATGGTAAGATGCTCATTTTCCTCTTCTTTCTGGTTATTGGGTGTTGATTTGTTCTCGTATTCTGCTCTCTGTTTGGTTGCTCCGTGGCTGTTGGTCTCCTCTCTTTTTCCTGTCTTTCTTTCTTCTCTCTTCTCTGTTTTTTTTTCTCCCTTCCCTGTTATTTTTGTTTGCAGGGAACCAGTGGCTTTTATAGGCCTCGTCGGAGCTTGTCTCAGACCGGTCACAAGAGTGGATTTCGGTGAGTCACCGAACTATGTGGTGACTCACCCCTAGAGCAGCAACATAGGTGGCCATCTGGGTCTTCTGGAGCCTTCGACGAGGGGTGGCTAGAATGCTCTTGGAAACGGCGACGGTCGCGTGGCACTAGAATGTCGGCAGCTGGACGTTGGACCACCTGGCAGAGGCGGCGGTTGGCCTTCTGGAATCATCAGAGGTGGCTGGAGTGCTAGGGTTTAGAAACCCTAGCTGAAACCCCAAATCAGTTCAGGGTTTCCTTTTGGGTCTGGGTCGGTTCTGGTTGGGCCTGGGATTTGTATTTGGGCTCCCGGGATCTCGGCTTGTAATTATTTTTTAATAATAGTAATATATATATATATAATATTAATAATAATAATAATTTTAATAATAATAATAAAAACAAAAATAAAAAAATTAATGTTTACAAAACCCAACGCAGTTCTTGAACAGTTGTGCAAACTGGACAATCCAATCCTCCATACAAGTTCCCTTAGTAGCTCCAACACGACAGCCTGCATTACCATTATCAACAACATCATTCAATTCCTCTTCTCTATTGACCACCTCCTCTTTACCTATTCCTTCATAAGCCGGTTCCCTTTTTGGATTAGTTTTAACAATATAGAAGCGAAGCGTCCCACCAGCAACACTGGAAGATGATTCAGCCAACCTAAGTTCATCATTGGAAGTGATTGTAACCAAATCACCCTCTGGATCCCTGTATTTCACAAGGACACCCTTCAATCCAGGAAACCTATCTTGAGCAATATCCCTCAGCAACTTAGTATTACAATTCACCGATATTTGCGTCCTCCGAATATCCTCTCCGAACACCAGTTTCACCAGCTTCGTAATCGTTTTTTCTTCCACAACAGGATTCTTCTCTTCCTCAATTGTCTTTACAACAACCTCCTTATCATTAACTTTCTCAACACTAACCTTCTGCTCCACAATGACCTTTTCCTCAACCCTTTTCTCTTATTCAACCTTAACATCAGTCTTTTCATTTCTCTCAACATGTTTTCTTTTGTTGCTCTTCTTTTTCGCCTTCTCATTCACCACTTTACGCAACTGTGTCGCCCTGCTGACAGACTGTTCATTATCGAACAAACTGAGTTCATTTTCATTAACAGTAATCATTCATTTTCGTTTGGGGTGCTATTTAATATACATATAACATATATAATATATAATTTGAGAATATTTTTCGAAAATATATATAATATATAGTTTTAAAAACGATTTTTAAAAAAAATATAATATATGGTTTTAAAAGCATTTTTTAAATATATATATAATATATAGTTTTGAAAACATTTTTTTGAAAACATATATAATATATAGTTTTAAAAAAACATTTTGAAAATATATATAATATATAATTTTAAAAATACTTTTAAAAACATATATAATATATAATTTAAAAAACATTTTTGAAAACATATATAATAGGTAATTTTAAAAAACATTTTAAAAAAATATATATTATATAGTTTTGAAAAACATTTTTCGAAAACATAATATATAGTTTTTTCTTGAAATGTATATATATATATATATATATATATATATATATATATTAGAACACATTTTATATGATTTATTTATTTTTATTTTTTCTTCATTTTCTTCATTTTTTTTCTTTAGGTCCAAAATGTCTGAAGTTCGAGTCCAGCAGAAGCTCAATCGGGTAAAGAGCCTGATCCAGCCCTAACCCGATTAGGGTTTTATGTCTAGCAAAGGGTGCCGCACAAATAAGGGTCGTTGGATCTGGACCTTTGATCCAACGGCCAAGAAGCATCAGGAGCAGCACGTGAAGGTCACGCGCCAACGTGGTTACCAACCGGCTGAGATCCCCGGGACTGAACCATCCCGGGATGGTCGGTCGCACGAATGACCGAACAACCTGAAAATAACGGGAACAACCCGTTGAGGGCGAAAACAAAACATTGGCGGTGGGGATAAATACCTAATCAAATTTGTCAAACAAAGGATAACGGGAGGCAGCCAAGCAACACAGAAACATAGCGAAAAACCCAAGCATCACCGGAGCATCAAGCAACCACAATCAACAAAATCGAATCAAACACCAAAATATCACAGAAAAACCAGCAAAAAAAATCGAAACAACAACGCAAACCACTTGAAAATCGCAAGGAAAATTACAAAAAGAACGAAGGAGAAGATTTAGTCGTAGCTCGTCAGAAAGGAAAGGTCGTTGGATTTCGAAAGGAAACTGATTTAAAAGGTAACTACGATTTTGAGATCTTTTTTATAGAGACAATTTTTATAGATCAGAGGTAAGTAATTCGAATCGAATATTTAAATTTTAATGTTAATTTTCGTAATTAAGATAACCGAAAAATTAAAATGCACCGAAAGGGCAGTTAAAGGGTACTAATCATTCCTTGACTGTAACCGACTCCCGAATCCGACATATTTCTGGTAAAACGCAGACCAGGTAAAATGGTGTCCAATCAACCTAAGTAATTTTTTTAATAATCGGTGGCGACTTTAACATATTTTATTTAAGTCAAAGTCCAATTTTGAACCCACCCGAGGGACTGGTTGCGACAGTATCCAAAGCAGATAAATTATTGGGTTCAATTGTTAAAACATTACAAACATCCCTATAAGCTAAATCAAATCTATTCAAAGCTTCATAACACCTAACCCTTTTCAACAAGGCCTTGCTATATCTAGGAGAAACCTCTAGAGCCGAATTGCATTCATTAATGGCGCGTGGGTGCTCGCCGATACCCAATTGCATGTAACAAGCAGCCATGTTGCTGCGCAAATAGACGACATCGATGTGGTACCGGGGGTGGAGGTTAAAGGCTTTTTCGTACTTTAACATCGCGCCTTCGTGGTCGCGTTTTTGGAAGAGACGTTTACCTTCTTCTTTGAGCTCTTGAGACATGTTTATGAAGAACGCCGCGTCTTCGTCGACGGCCTTTGTCGTCCGGTGATCGCCGCATCCTCCCCCCGCGGCGGACTTGTTTTGCCTGTTGGCTTCCAACACTTTCTGGGCCGCTTCTTGAATCTTCTTCTTCCCCGTGGGCTTCCCCATTTTCTGGATTAAGAATTTCCCAATAAACAAAATTAACAAAGAGAAAACAATACAATAAAAGAAATTTTAAAGAACTTAACGCTAGTTTCAAAGGGAATTTGAACAAAACAAATGAATCAGATTTCTCATAATTTTCCCATTATTTGTATTATATGATAATTGTATCATACTGTTGTTATTGTAATTATTTATTTATTTTGTTTTCTGTCGGGATTTGGCTTTCTAAGGAAAGGTCAACGTTGTGTAGGGGAAATGGAAAAATTCACTTTCCTAGCGAGCGCGTTTAGTGAACGGCTCCATCTTGTGAAGCAGCCGTGTTGGCGTGTGGGTTTCTTACTTCGGAAAGCTGGGGACATGAAATTATATGTGGAATTAATGATTAAGTTTTCATAAATTATATTGATTTTATCGAATTATTTTTAAAATTTTCTTATAAAATTTTGAGTCAATAACACAAATTATCACTAAGCTATAATACGTTATTTTGTTAAGTCATTGATTATTAAAAATTATAAAATTATCTCTTAATTATAAATATCATTTTGTTGGATTCACCGACTATTAAAATTTATAAAATAGTCATCCAGTAATTCATATATTTCAAACTCGTCATTTTTCATTAAAAAATTAACGATCGTGTGAACTAGACGTAAATTTATTAACTGAAATATGATAAAATATGATTCTAGAAACGTTTGAGTTGTATTTTGTTGATCGATTTATTGTTTACATAATATCGTCGAGTCAATGCTTGAAAAAAAAGACAGTACTAGTAGACACCATTAAAGTATGATTTTATCATATCACAGTTAGCAGGTTAATGTTCAACTCAAACAGACATCAATTTCTTAACAAGAAATGACGATTTTGGAATATATGAATAATCGAATAATCATTTTGTAACTTTTAATATTTTATGAACTCAACAAAATAATATCATATAATCAGATGATCATTCATTAAATTTTAATAGTTGACGACTTAATAAAACAACAATCTATAATCAAGACAATTCTATATTTTACCCTTAACATTTTTATCCTTAAAAATTTTGCTGGAGTTATCATACTTCTTAATACCATTAAAAAAATAAAATTAATCAAAAGTCATGACATCAGCTCTTTATATATATTTTCTAATTTTCGATTGAGAATTATTAATTGCAGTAAAAATAAATTAAACATAATATAAAATATTAAAATAAAGGAATGGTAATTTTCATCTTTCAATTTTTACTTCAATTTATTCCTCATTAGTTAGTTTTCGGTAATTAGTGTTTTTTTTTAATTTATTCTTTGAATGATGTCCTTTTTTATATTTGGGTTTAATTTAGTTGTATTGCTTAAAATAAAAAGTTGTTATAAATTTTGATTTATTTTTTTTCAAATGTGCATAAAACATTTGAGATTTTTTCAATGGATTAAAAATAATGATGAAAATTTTAATTATGTTGATGAATTAAGTAATGAAATGTAAATGTTTGTCTAACAATATAGACATTTGAATTCAGAATTTTATATCTAGAATTCGATGAAGTACAAACATTAAAAAAACAAATTAACACGTCGCTAAAATAACAAAATTTAATCATGAAACGGTACTATATAAGGTTTTTTTTTAAACGTTTCGAGAATAATTTAAGTAGTAATAAAATTAGTCCTTTTAAGTAGTGATTTAGGGTTTAAGAACATACTATGGAGATATAAAAGCTTAAAGTGAGTTGAATTTGGGCTTTGTTTGATACATGTTATGCGTTGGTGACATGGCTCTAAAAATAACTCTGATTTCGTTTAGTAACAAACATCAATTTCATTTAACAACAAACTTTTTGGGAGATTGGTTCTTAGCCTGACAAAGCAAGTAGCTTCATCTCCACCTCTTCCTTTTGTGTAATAGAGAATTTTTAAAATTAATTAGTGAAATTAACCGACCTTTTTCCAATATGTAATAAAGTAAGAGGAAATATGATAGTAAGTTGACTCAACGCCATGTTGAGAAAAACTTCCATGGAGATCTTCAAATTATAAAATACCCTTAATGTGACTCGATCCCACAACCACAAGTTAATGAGTAAAATATTTATAAATATTAAATAAAAGCGATTAATTCTATAGTTTACCCTAAAATAAAATTAGTAATATCGAAGAAATTGGTCTTTAAAATTTGCAAATCTTACGAAATGATAATTTGACTAGAATTTATTGTTTAAAATCCAAAGTAAAATGTAGCCGAGGGTTAAAGACGCTCCAAAAGTAGAATAAATGGGCATCCTACGATTCGGCAAAATGGATTTGCGAAGGCATTATTTGTTTGAGAGGCCTCAATTCATTATTGTTCCCAACTCCCTGCTGGGACCTTCGCCACTCCATTACCATTTAGTTTCAACAACTATGAAATGTTGGAAATGGGACCCAAATAACATACCGACCCGAAAATGGAATCGACCCGGATTGTCCAATATCAACATCAATCTCCGAAGGCAAACTTGGATTATAGTGCATCGTTTTCGCACTCAAACCATAGGTCCTTCGTTTCTCCAACCACAAAATTGCTGTTTGAATTCAAATAAGTGAACAGAACAAGATAATAGATCTAAAGCGAAAGAAGAAGGGAAACGATGCTCAGTGAATACGAACCGGAAAAATAAAGGAATCATCTAGCGGATTTGTTATGAAACAAATCGCGCAATCGAATTTCCATTACAGGCGTTATCTTCATAGCATAGATCCCAACTTCTTAAAGATCCTAACTTCTTAAAGATGCCCAAAAAAAATTGACGGAAAAGAAAACGAAACAAATAAGCTGATTGAACGGTAAAACCCTAGACTGCGTGTTACTCTTTATAAAGAAGGAGCTGGATCTGGATTTGGGTTAACATAGAAGCCCACTAACTAAATATCCATTCACCGGTCCAGGCCACCTTTGTCGTGTTTTAAAATGGATTTTTTTTTATAAAAAATGAATTTATAATACTTTCGTATGAGTTGGTATGAATTTCCCCTCGCCTGAACTAGCAGGCGGTAAGCACAACATATGTATGCCTATGCTTACATGTACTATGGACATTTGACTTAAATTTAATAAATTTTATTATATATAATTTAATTTTTAAATTTAATTTTAAAAATAATTTAAGTTTAAGTTTAAGTTAATCAGATCATCAAGTTTTAATTTAAATTAAAAATATTTTGAACAACTCAAACTAAGATAATAGTATTATTATTCTTTATATATTTGAAAGTACTTATAATATTTTTTTCTCCGTCTTTTTTTTCAATTAAGTCTTATTTTAACTAATAAAAATAACACATATACATATATTGAATCAGATACAAGAATTTATCTAAAAAAATCAAAAAACGTTTCTAATAAGAATAGATATTTTTAAACTCGATATCTTTAAACTCGAATCTAATCAGATGATGAATAAAGTATTGTTGTAAGTAGATTAAACTCAGATGAATCATAAGCTCGATCGGACTCATGATCATATCTACACAAGGCTAGGCGTATGGACATTCAAATCAAGCGGATGGTAGGATATTACCTTAAAAGTAATTTTTATTCCAAGGTCAGTTTTTCAAAATTATTTTTAAACCACAACTGTTCTAAAAATGGGAAAACCCTAAACCCCCCCCCCCCCAAAAAAATAAACAATCATGCGAGCACATGTTGAGAGAACTAAAGTCTAAAACAATAACCAGTATGTGAAACCCGAAAACCTTGGAGTCAAGGCAAGTATATGCAGGCAAATATACAACATACAACGCCTCTTTAGCCCATCCACCTCAACTTTATAAACTCCTTTGTCATGATTTGCGACAGCTTCGGATCTCGACACATACCGATGACTAAACCGAAATGCTGATATACCCCCATTGGTTAATCGGGAAAGTAAGTAGATCACTGCTACCCCCACATGATTAAGTAACCGATAATGCCTCGACCAGCAGCTATTTTCCCAGCTACGGATCACAAGCACATTCTGTAGCTACGACATAAGTGCAGCTGATAACAGGTTCAACAGTTAAGACACCAGAAGCTCACTGGTTGAAGGAAATCCTATACGTGGAAGTCCATCATGATTTGACCTGCCCAATGGGGCTATCATTTGAACAGTTCCAGCAGCAAGATAAAAGTCCCGAGAGTCCTGACTCTACAGGTTGAGCAATATCCCTTTCTCGCTTGCGTAAAACTCGAACAAACTCATCTGAGCTTAAATGCCCATCGCGATTCGAATCAAACAAATGGAAAATGATCTCAACAATATTGTCTGTAAGAGATATGCCACAAACCTGTAAATGCATAGATCACCCAATCAGGATTGTTACCGCAAATGTATGGTATTCGGAATTGGCAATCATTGTGCATGGCAGATTATCAAAATTCAAACCAAACGGCAAAGTTTCTTACTAAAAAAATTCAAAAAGAATGTGAAAAAGGAAAATGATGGAACAAGGTAAGAATTTGAAATGAATTTTAAAATACATGTTAGAACACCTAAAGACTTACATGAGATGCTGCTCGTTTGAAGTCATCCTTTTTCAGTAGACCGTTAATTTCCCCATAACTAAAAAGTGCCAAAGAAAAAGGCTGCAACTTTCTACGCAGCTCAGCAAAATGTTTGAATTCGATCAAGTTGATTCGAATCTCCTTAAGATGTGGCATGTCATTTAATTCATCGACGGGCTCAAGCAGCCTATCTAAATGACTCAAATCAGCAGAAGCAACCATGGATAATGCAAAATCCTTGGCCGATATGGTTCCTCGTCCTTTGTAGTCATAATGATCAAACTCTAATCTTAGCATCTACAAAACATAACAAACATTAGTTTGAATGACAGTCATCAACGAGGAGAAAGAAAAAGGTAAAAATGTGAACCCCAAGATAGGAAAAGAAATTCGATGAAATTTCCCATGCATTACAAGCCTTGAACAAGTTTAATGATGCCTTTCAATCTGACAAAAAGACTCAGCTCCTTAAACTATAAAAAAACTAAGTACATAAAATGCTTCCGCCTCTTTTTTTCTCCATCTTAACACCTATCCTCATGCTATAACAAAATCCTCCAAGTTTGTCAAAGCTTGGTAGGCAACAGACTAATACTCTCCTGCCAAGAATATCTTAAAGCATCCACGATAATTGTATGTATTTTTTTCCTTCTCAAAGTTACACTAATATCAGTCACAGCGTAAGAGCTAAAGAAATATCATACATGAACATTAACGAAAATGATTACAGTTTTGTTAAGACTTGGAAGATGGGGCCTCACCTCATCCTGCAAATCTCTCATGAATTGAACAAATTTATCATGTTTGAGGCGTGCCTTTCCATCTTTTCCGAAGAAGTATTCCACGAGACCTCCATCCTCCACCTGACCAGTAAGTTTTAACGACCCAATGCGAAGTCCATCACAGTGGACTGCCCCTAGTCTGTTATTAGCTCGCATCAAAGCCATCACTTTCTTAAATTCCTCCTTATCAATCTCACTACATACAGACATTTATAGTCAATGACTTGCATGTAAAGATAAAATTGAAAATGAAGCAAACACCACTAGTTCATCATATTACCCATTGTTGTCTACATCAAACATTTTGAATGCTATGGAGAAGCTTGACTCGGGTATGCTGAGTAATGTTACAAAAAAGATATACCTGCTCCGAAAAAATGATTCAGGAGTTTGCATCATCCAAATAAAGAAGAAAAAGAATACCTAAGACTTGAGAGTATGTTTAGATGTGGGAGTGGGATATCAACCTCACTTACTCTCTGAAAGATATAAGTCCATCACTATTCATATCAAAAAGCATGAAAAACTCCGAAGGATCACAGCGTAACTCGCCAGGACTCCTTTCCCCGGTCAAATAACCATCTCTAACAAGGTGGGATTCAGATGGAGGAAAAACAGGAACAACAGCTCGCATCAGATCAGCTGGTCTCATGAGTAATTCCCCTTCCGGGGTTTGAAAAGAGGCAAAATACTCGAAAACCTGCAAGCATGAAGATACTATGACGACCAACCAAGGGATAAACATTAAAAAACAAAAATGTTCATAAAGATACCTTATGAAAACCAAATGAATGCTTGCAGTATACAGTAAATCATGAAGGCCGCCTCCCCCCCCCAAAAAAAATACTAGAACAATATAATCTGCTTCATTTATTTACAATGTAAAGACAATAAACCAATTATTCCACGCAAGTATTCAATCATTTACCTTTTCCGGTGGACTCCCCAATCTTAACCGTTTCTCATAGTTAAAGAAAACTTTCCTTCTATACACCTCTGCAATAGAAAAAATGAAAATGTACCAGCAAGTATTTTTCACTACTAATTAAAGCAAAAAAGGATTGAGAAACTTGACCAAGAGTAAAAACTAGTAACCTCCGAAGATGAACTTAGAGCTATAGTCTGGGAGGGCTAGTTTGCGAAAGACGCCTTTTGAACCATCGACGTTAGAATCGACGCTTTCCACTGACCATTCATCGAAAAACAAAAAGGGTTTTTTGAAAAGAGCAGAATCCCAATCCGTAGCTGAAGTTGAGTACCAGTAGAGTGTGCCTAAGCTGGAACCAACAACGACCCCGGAGACCCATTTTATGAAAGTTCTGGCAAAGGAACTATTTTTATCGTTGGGGTTGATATTTGAAGCTTCGGTAAGAGGCAAAGACGAGAAATGGCAGGTTTGGAGTCGTTGTCGGATGAAGAGCACCGACGACGATGTTCTTTTGAGAGAGGTTAAGGTGGGCATGGTTGGTGGATGTGATTTTTGCGGTGTTTACAAAGGCAGAGATGGAAAAGGAAGTGGTTTTTTCATAGATTCAAAGTAGAAAGTGGAAGATGCTGGGAAAGAGATGATTTGATCGAAGACTTTTTGGGATCTTTTGGATATCGATAAACAGGTACGGCAGAAGTTAATTATCAGTCGGGAGTGGGACACGAAGAAGATCCGAATCACAGCCGCCTAAAAACCCGACGACCCGAGGGGGTATTCGGGCCTCAACAGTCATTTTGTTGGGCTTTATCTTGTCTATTGTATGATTCAACGGGTGAGAAATTTTAACAAAATCAACATGTAATTAGGAGTTTTTATTGAACCCATTAGATGTTTTGAGTTTAAATTATTATACTTATAGAGTATGTGTACTTTATCGATAGTTAAGAAATATGTTAGACTAATACTATCTTATAATTATCTTATATTATACAAAAAAATACTTTTTATATGAGTTTAGCGATCTAAATAAACTTAACCCATTTAATAATAAAGTTATATTTATTAAATACTTAATACTACTTTATTTTTTATATTTATAATATGATAATCTTTTGATACCATCTTATAGTTACATCATATTAATCAAAAAATCTATTTACATCATATTAATCAAAGCAATTGATAGATGAATTTTTATTTTCTTAACATTATGATGGTGGACATGTATATTATTACCATACGTGAATCCGATTGCTAATTTCATGTATATTTAAGGACGACAAAAAAAAACCCTGTGTATATGTCCGATTTTAATCAGATTCAATATGATAATAAATATCGATTTTTCCTATATGGAATTTGAATTTCGAATCAGGTTTTTTTAAAGCTTGTTTGAATTGACTTGGATTATGGGAGAATTTATCACAACCCAACGTTGGATAGTTACGAAAACTTTCCTTTTATGTATTTATATATTATTAATTAAATTTGAATAAAAATCTATAAAAAAAATTAACTTATAAAATATTAGAATTGTGATATTAAATTAAATAAATTTATTTAGTTATCTTTCTATTTTAACAAAATAGTAAATAAACAAATAAAAGTTATGTTGTTAATCGGATTAAAACTGAAATTTTAATTAAATTTTTGAATCATGCTTCGATTAGATAAAAAATATTTTAATTTAGAATCGAATAGAATTGAATCGTATTTTATTTTATGTTTAATAAAATTCGGGTAGACCAAAAATCTAATTCATCCGACTTGATCAGATGCCAGGCTCATCCCTTAACCGGGAATAGAGGGTCATGTTTCCTGTAACTGTGATTTGATTCCATGGCAAAAATGGAGATGTAGAACACCCAGTTATGGGAACAAAGGGCCATTTTCCTGTACTGGGAAACCCAGAGTCCCACTACTTACCCAAAACATATCATAAACTGCAGCTTTTAGATTCATTCTTTTCCATTGCTTGTTCTTACATGCATGCCTTCTTCCCTCTTTTTCTTCCACTAATTTTGCCGCAATTATAACAAAAATCATAATCTGTAAATGGGATTCCTCCAATAAAGTTACTGTAAATACAATTCCTCTTAACTTCCCAACAATATAACATTTGCATTGCTTGGCCAACAAGAAACAACTCCCTTCCACCTCTGTCCTCTGCCCTTTTTACATGAACCTGTCACCATTGTTTTCACCTGCATTACTTCTTTCAAAACCAGGTTAGTGCGGAAACGTGCATTGCGACGTACGCATGATTTTACGTTAGGTTATAAAACTAGGTTATCATACCTTTTACGTTTGCTCTTCGAGACGGTGGAAGTCGAGGGGTTGCTGTTCCAGTTCCTCTTCCTTTGATTGATGAACCAATTGTTTATCTGCTTCATTTGTAAGCCAGTTTCCTGAACCAATCTCGCCTTATCTTCCTCCTGAACATTTTTAACCAAATTCATCAACAACAACAACCACTATTACATCTTATATGAGCTTTTTTTCACAGTGAGCTTGAACTACTTACTGTAGGGTATGGCCATTTGGAATGTGATTGCCACCAAGCTTTCAAAACCGATGTTGTATCGCCGGGCAGTTTTCCGGCCCTTCTCTTGCGCAAGATTTCCTCTCTAATGTCAACAATCTTCTCCTTGTAACCCTGTAAAGGAGTGTGTAAAAATATCTACAAATGTAAAAATATGTACAAATGTATCAAGTTCCATCAGTTACCTGCTTGAGTTCATGTTTGAGTTCATGTCTCACTCGCTCCATCAAAGACTTTTCACTATCTGTTAAGATCAGAGGACCGAACCCCATTGAATCTGGACCATCCAAGCTTCCATCAAACAAGTTGGCATCACTGTCTACTTGGTCATCATCGTCATCAGACATCGTTGCGCCTGTGCCTTCTCCGGGAGAAACACCTGTTTTATGTGTCCCCGGCAGAGATTATACCAGAGCCAGCAATACGGGAGAAAATCAATCTAGATCAGTTTTACCTGTTAAGCTTTGTAAGGATTGTTCAATTTCCCAGCAAGCCATAACAGCTTCCATTGCATGAACTCGAACATGTTGCTGCAATTGTTCTTTGAAAGAACACAACAACAGAACATAATGCGTCTGCATTACCAAGAAAGAGATATCAATGTCTAAAACATGAGATTTGGCTACAATTGTACTGTAAACATAAAATTTTGAACTTCTTCATTGCTACCAATCAACTACTCATCTTATTTAACAAAATAACAGATCGAACAAAAAGTGATATTTACAGATCATGTCGGTGAAATTCGAACTCTAATATTTATTAAATTACTAATAAAATTGTTGGTGGAACTCGAATTTTGATACTAGTTAGAGTGCTAATAATGAGTATGAAATTAATGAACACTAAAACAAAAGAACTGGTTACCAACTAAAACAAAAGAACTGGTTACCAACTAAAACAAAAGAACTGGTTACCAACTAAAACCAGTCTCATTTGTAGTAGTAGTTGCATACCAAGAACTGATCGAGCTCTTTGTCATCGGCGACCAAGCCGTGGGCTCCACCACCTAGGGTTGAGTACTTAGACACCACGTGCTGCGACTGAGCCAGCTGAGCGTCGATCCTCGGAAGCTGATCCACGGGAGTGGCGACCCTAAGGCACGCCACGTGCGCAGACAACAGCTGCTCGCACAAAGGGTGAGCTAGTATCTCCGCCTTGTACCTTTCATTCTGCCAATTCACTACCCCATCTCCACCGCCCCCTCCGCTCTCCACCACAACACCTTCGCTCTTGTGGCTGTTCATGATATCGTTGCCGCCGTTCTTGAAATCACCCGATTCCATGGCGATCATGGATTGCCCCACGCCTGCTCTAGCTGCTTCCGCGGCGGCACCAACGTCGTCTATGACGTCGCTGTGGTTGCGATGAAGAAGCGAAGTTGATGTACGGGAGAGCCACTGGTTAGGTGCCTGGGAAGCTGTTGTGGAGTCAGAAGCAGCAGCTGTAGTAGTATGAAGATTAAGAAAGTTCGGCTCAGAGGAAAACTGAGAGTGTGGCTGCGGCGGTTCAGTCTGCTGGGAACGGAGGAGGGCGGTGTTTAACCAGTTGGGGCCGTTAGTTTCCGGCAGTTGACTCGCCTGCTGTTGCTGATGTTGGTCGGAAAAGTGATGGAGAGGAAGGTCTTGATGATCAGAAAGGTGATTATGATGAAACGCCATGAATATATATACCCTTTGCTTATCTTTTCCTCTAAGCTTATCCTACAGACAGATGCGTTGATGATGATTATTATTATAGTTTCATGGAAAAGATTGAAAAGATTTGGGTTTTTTTAATAAAAAACTGGGATTCTTTGAGTTCCAAGAGAGAGAAAGAACGTAAGAGTACTAACAAAGGTGAGACCTTTGAGGATATTTGCTGTAATAATAAAGAGAGAGAATTCAAGAGAAGAAGAGAGGAGATGACAGTGGTTTTCAGGTTAAGAAATCTGTATACCATGACAATGGTGAAGGTTTAAGTGATAGAGGGGGGGGGACCATTCTAATTATTTTATTTTATTATTTTACTACTATGATGATGATATTTATTATTATTGTATTATTATTTATATAAATAATTATTTATGATAATGTTTTATACTAATTTGGTTAATAGATTTTTTAATAATTTATTAAATATGATAATTTTTTAAGGTTAATATGATGATTTTAACATACATTTCAGTACAATTTTTAATTTTAATTAATTAATAATTATTTATTTTTCTAATAATTCATTACCATAACTCATTTAATGACTTCAATGGTTAAAAGAGTATTGTTTATTTGTTTTCCTTAAGATGTTGGGTTAATTAAAAAGAGTAGCTAATTAAATAAGAATAAAATATTATAAAAATAAAATCTAAATACTATACAAGTTAAATTAGATAAATTACATCAATCATTCATTTCCTTGAAATATAAATCAATCTCGGGACAAATGATAAATATTAATATAAAAATAAACATTATGATAATATCTCATTTCTACAATTAACTATATTATAACTCAAATGCAACTTATCTAAAATGTTTATAACCTTATATCAGTAATTCACAAGCTGAATCAAACGTATATCAATAACATAATCAAATATATACTAATTAAATAGACTCTGTTAAACTTAACTTTAAGAAGAAAAAAAGTGATACAAATTTAATTAAAGAAGAAAAATTTATAAACTAACTAATGTAAAATTTAAGAAATAAACTCATAAAACGGTCTTAATGGGTAAAGATTCTTTTTTTAAAGTCTTAGGTTTAAAACATTCGTGTTTATATGATATGTGTGGTGTCAATAATATCAAAGAGAGAGAAAAATAAAAATACTTATAATAATTTAAAAAGAATCAAAATACAGCTTTTACTGCTAAAAATATTGAAACAGTATTTGTTTCCCTAGTCGCAATAGGGTTGAAAACTATTGAAATAGTATTCGTTTGCTTTAATTTATGGAAATCAGCCTTAACATCTCATTTTAAATCATTAATGACTTACTATCAGTAAATACTAGGTGTAATGATAATGTATAAGATATGTTATATTTTTAAATTGAAAAATTAAATTAAAATAAAAAAATAGAAAATAAATAATATGTACGATGACGTGAGACAAAATAAGAAAAATCAAATTATAATATCAAAAATTTAAATCTACATAAATGATTTTTGTACGTCAAGTATAACACATCATAAACATCAGTTTTATTTAAAAATTTATAATAAAATCAATATTAATTTTATTTTTCGTATAAAGATTATAAATAAAAAATTATATCAATTGACACCATATTACATGTGTGGCTCCATATGCGTATTGTCATAATTGTTTTTTAAAATAATATTTAATTATTTTTTTTAAAACAATTAAATATTATTTTAATAAACAATTATGACTCATATGATTACATATAATTTTGTAGTAGGATAGTTTAATTTAAGGTTAAGTTAATATATTTTTAGTTTAAAATATTATATTGTTTAATTTAAAAATTATATAAATTTATAATGTTTTCGATTGCTATCAAAAAGGTATATCACGGAGATTTAGGATTTATAATCGAAAATGTTATTAAGGAGTTAACATTTCCAATTGCAATCAAAGCAACCGAAAATATTACTATGTTTAACATAAAAAAGTACGTTCCTGAAAAGATTTTCCATTTGTATTCAACTTTTACTATTTTTATTCTTATGTTAATAAATTGTATTTTAGAATTTCCTTACGATTATACATACATACATACTATTTTCATAAACCAAATAAAGAATTTATACAGGATTATAGCGTTGCATGCATGTAAAAGTGGATACAACAGCAAAGTACATATATATCATTGTATCTGATAAAAGGGCAGTCTAGTTTTCGTTGTAATAAATAGTAATTGTGCAGTAAGTACCACCTACTAGTATCCATAATTCTAGGGGCGTGCTCTCCACATCACTCGATACCGCGTGACTTGTCAATCATAATTTAGTTTCAGTTTTCTTCAAGGTTTCATCGCCCTGTTATCGGAAGTGTGAAAAAGATAAAAAGAAAACGGAGCACAGGCTTCGATGGGGGACCATAAACGACGTCGCTTATCTTCGCGGGACAACGACACGGGAGACACTCGTCGAGGGAAACGGTGGCTGGACCACAAATGCTGGCCCCGCACGGCCGGAAGCACGCGCCAATGGGAAAAGCCAATCGAGGACATACACGTGGAGCGATGAGGAATGGGGATCATCGTAATTCTCAACTGTATATTTTTAGGGTAATTACATATTTAGTACCTAAACTAATACTTTCACTCGCTTAGAGTACCTAAACTGTTTTTTTTTCAAAACCATACTTAACATTTATCTTATGTTTCAATTTGACACCTTGCTATTAAAAAATAAACAAAATGATGACGTGTCTTTTCTTAATTTTTTTCAATGACGATGTGAGAGATTTAAGTTGTGGTGGTGATCACATTTTCAGTTGTGGTAACAATTGTAATTTCATTATTGTTGCGTTTATAACGATTGTAGACATAGTGAGCGCTATTGTGATGATTGTGAGTATCGTAGTCATTCAATAATTGTATCGAACGACACCTCAACTTATATATAACTGACACTATTATGATAGCTAACTATTATTTTAATCCCTAAATATTCTAGCATTATTTTATAGTGATATGTCAACATCATCGTTAAATTGTTAACTGCGAGGTAACAAAATGAAAACTAAACTACACTATAGGTATGCTTTTGAAAAAAATGAAGTTTACATACCAAAATGAAATAAAAGTAATAGTTTAGGTACTAAATATGAGTTTACTTTTTTTATAAAAATAATCATTAAAAACTACAAACATCGTTCCTTCCATGACAGACGCCGGCTACATCAATCAAGCTGTATATGATCCCAATAAAGAAGTGGGACCTACACAAAATTAATTTAAAAACATTTTTTTTTAATTAAAAAAAAAAAGTAAAACAGAAGGTCAAGCTGTGTTGATGCAAAAACAGAGGGCTATATCTACAAGGTTGGTCCCCTACCTACTTACTGCCACGTCCCCTGTTTTTAAAATAACAGATCCTAATATGTTGGTTTAATTCAATAAAAAGTTCTTGAACCATGAGTTTTGTTGAATTTAGTCCCTCTACTATAAATTAATTATTTATTCTTCTTCTTTTCTTTGAAGTTACAACTTTCAATTCAATTATTTTTATTATAAAACGTATAATTATACAGGAATTTCATATACGCAATTTGAATAGTTAAATCGGTCAAAAATGCATAACAAAAGAGTATTCTATTCAATTTGACCTTATAAAATATAATTTTGGAAAGAGAAACAGTAATATAGTAGAAGTGGAAGGAGCCCGTTGAATAATAATTTTAAAAAGAAAAGAGATATTTTTAATGTGTTGATGTTTTAGTTTGCTTTTATAGGTGGGCAATGACCTGTCGTCAGGCAATCGGCAGAGGCATAGGAAGGGTTAAAAGGAAGACGATGGTTTACGCAATTCAGTGGGAATTTAAATGTTATTGTAATTTTTAATAGTTGTAGTCAATTTCGAATCAAATATTATAAATCTTAGTATCTTTTGTAATCCACGCGGCTCTTAAAGATGAGATTGGAGGAGCCAATCAACTTGCATTAACTCCATCAACATATCTGAACAGTAAGGTGAATGGTTATTTACGAAACACGTGTCAATCTAAAAACTCACAATAGAATAATCGGGTGCGACTCTACCTTACCAACCGTAATTGCAACCCGTTCTCACTAAAGTTTAAATTATGAAATTTTTATCGAATGCTATTTTTATTTTATTTTATTCAGTTTAAGGTGATTATTAAATGATATATGTTTATAATTTTTAAAATTATTAATAATACATATATATATATATATATTACGAATTTAGTTATTTGAATTCATAATTTTTAGAGGTAATATTGAATATTATTATTTTTAAATTTTAACATTTTTTTTATAATTTGGTTTATTTCCTTTTTAATATAAGATTAGTTTATTCCATTATTTTATAAATAATATTTTTTTATTTTTGAACATAAGATATGATATTTTTTATATTTTAATTTTTTTATTTTATTGTCACGGATTCACATTATAATTAATACAATCTAATTGTTTTATTTATTGGAGTGCTCGATGTAAAATTAAACAATTATTAAGTTATTTTGATAACACTCATTACAATACTATTTCTTTATTTATAAAAAGAATCACGTTTTCTTATTGATATAGAATTAACATTTTCTGTTATTCTCATATACAATACTATTTCTTTATTTATAAAAAGAATCACGTTTTCTTATTGATATAGAATTAACAAAATATGAATTCAATTATTTATATGTTTTAAATTTATTTTTTTTTATTAAAAAGTAGGTAGTCGTATAAGATGGATGTTAACATATTGATTGAGATATGATAAAATCTAATTCTAGAATCGTTTCAAACTGTATTTTATGGATCGAATCTCTGTTTACATTATATTGTCGAGTTTGCGCTTGATATATTATTAATATCGAGCCAGTGCTTGAAAATAATGGTGGTGCCAGTAGACATCATCAAAAATATGATTTTGTCATATCTTAGTCAGCAAATTATTATCCAACTGAGATGGACGTTGATTTTTTAGAAGAAAATGACCCTTTTAAAATATAGAAATAGTTGGTTGATTATTTTATAATTTCTAATAATCAGAAGACTCAACAAAATAACATTTTATAATTAGAGATAATTTTATAACTTTTAATAATCAAAAGATTTAACAAAGCAACATCGAACAACATCTGTGTATTTAATCCTTTTAAGGGAGCATTTATGTAGATAACGATTGGCTTAATTCCACCAAATGTCCTAAACTATTGTCTACATTTTAATTTATTTTTAAAATTTCAAAAAACTTATTAAGGGAGCATAACATCATACCAATGCCATTAAATTTGTTCTCCTTTAAGGGAGCATTTTGCGTACATATCAACCTGATAATTTAGGTTCGACATGTTAAAACAAACTCTCAACGGAAGTTGGTGTTAACTAATGAATATGGGCTGCTCAAATTATGCTTCAAATTTTTAATTGATCTCCAAATTTTTAAACGTTAAAATTGAATCTATAAAGTATTCGCATCGCATCATACCAATGCCATTAAATTGTAAGAGAAACGATTTTGAACATGTAAAGTTTAAGCTGTTCATGCACAAAATACACATATGTTTATAGTTCGATCATTGTGTTTTAAATAAAGTTCACGTCAACATTTAATGTTTAAACTGGTGATTAGGTTGACAGAAGAACATAACTGGTGTTTAAACTTATAATGCATAATACAATATAACTGATAGCAAATCTGATTATAATGAAATGAGTTTATTTTTTTTAATTACAATAAAAAGAGTTAATGGCACCATATAGTCTCCAAATTGATTCTTAAACTTTTGAATATTTTAATTCCATCCTTAAATTATGATCATCATTCTAAATTGATCATAAAATTTTTGAATGATCGAGTTTTATCACCAAATGATCAATATACGATAATGATGTCCAAAGTTAATAAAACCGTTGTAAAATTATTAACTTTTATGTAAATACAAACGTGTATTATGTAAATATTAATTTATAATTAATTTTCAATGTTTATATTCCATATAATTTTTAAACAGTTTTATTGATAAATAATGTGAGTAACATATACCAATAGTTTGATGATGAAATTTGAGACATTAAAAAAATCAAAATCAATTTTTAAACAGTTTTATTGATAACTAATGTGAGTAACATATACCAAGAAAACCTAATTTTTGAGGTAATGGGACCAAATATAGAACCAAGCAAAGGTTTGCTTTATTATCACAAAACTTTAACGCAAAGTGGTGAAAGAATAGACAAACAGTTCAAATCACCAACTTTTGCTGTGCATAAAAAAACCTACAAAAACATTGAATTTGTCAAAACCGAAAAAGAAAAACTAAAAATTTATTCTTTTTCTTTTCTAAAGCATCAAAAGAAAGGACATGGAACTGTCAAATTCCGTTACACGTGACAAAGGGTAAATTGCCCACCCCACCAACAAAACCCTACATGATTCGCCTTATCCAATAATGATGAAAACGTTTATGTTTTCGTCTTCAAGACTTGCCTTGCCCTCATCCAATAATGGAGTATCTTATTTTGGGACAGTTATAGAGAAAAGATGGGATTTAGGGTTTACCAAAAAAGAAGTTTGCTTCTTCCGAGAAATATGCTCATCTGAATTATTAGGGCACTCCTCACTGTTTAAATACGATCATGTCCTAATCAGTGTGATATTAAATTAATTATCATATTCCAAAATTAAAAATATTCATATATTAAAATAAAGAAAGTAGAATTCAATTGGTATTACTCTTTTTAAAAATTTGAATTCGATATTTTTCTTAAAGAAATATCGAACCCTTCATCATTTTAAATTGAAAAGAAATTATCTCACCACAATTTTTCTTTGCAAGTTGTCCCCGTACCTCTCTGTCACCTTCAAAGTTAGGCATTGTTTCTTCATGGACCACAAAGCCACTAGCAACTTGAGTTTTGATATTTACATCGACGTCAATTCCAAATGAATGGAAAACCCACAATTTCTCCTCTTTTTTTCCTCTGTCACGTGAACATAGATACATAATGAATATAGGTATAAAAAAAATGGGTTTCGACTTTCAAAATATACTTATTGAATTTGATATTCAATTCGAATTTTAGCAAGACATTTTGTTTTTTCTCCTTAAAATGTGTGTCTAAATTTCTCATCGATACAAAGGGATAAGGGGCAAGGCATGATAATAATAAATTGGGGGAATGGAATGGAAGACAATTGTGGGCAGAATACATTAGGAGCAGGCAAGTATCCCCACAATCAAACGTGATTGACAACGATGGATGAGGGGAAATAAATGTGTTATCAAACGACACAATATTTAAAGATTTACACGACCGTGGTGTTGTTTGATGTCACATCATTTTCTTTGCTTGAGGAAACTCATTGTTTCATGGTCGACAATTACTGTTTGGCGAGAGCTGATGATCTGTTTCATTGATGCTCATATAACGCTCACGATCGTCTATATCTGAATCCGTAACAATGTCTAGTCCTCGATATACATACATATATATTATGCAAGTGATCGTCGGTGTTGGTTAATCGTTATGTTGAAACGAAGCTATAGGGTGAGGTGTTTTACTGTTTTGTTTTGTGTTGTTGGCCCAAATCTATATAAAACCCATAAATTTGCCTAAGCTCATGGCTTGACCCAAGCACGAATGAAACCACGCGAGGAAGATGTACAAGTTGGCTACATATAAAGCCCCTCTTCTTTATAGCATCACTTTCTTACCTAATTTGCTCGTTCAGGCATTTTCACGAACACCTTTTTTTTTCAGAAAATAGGCAATGAGATTATTGGGTGTTTGAGATTAAGGAAGTTCAACGGTATGACAATTTAATTTAAGGTTTAAAAACTATGGAAATAGACGTAATCGAAAATGTTGTATTTAAATATTTTTAGTTGAATCTAAAATATTACAAAGAATACAATATTTTCGGTTGCACCTATTTTCGTGATTTTTTAGTCTTAAATTTGGTTGTTGTTACTTAGATTTTCCCCTGCGATTCTTATCAACATTTCAGTCTTTTTAAATTTTCTTTTTTTAACTGTTATTGAACTGCATAATGATAATTATCAATTATTTAATCATATTTTAAATAATATATCATTTTCTGATTCTTGTCGGACTTTCATTTAAGAAAAATTTAAGATTTAATGATTTTTAAGAAAATAATGGAAGATTAATTAAGAATACTCAAAGAAATTAAAATAGAATGAAAACTTTTAAAAAAAATTGAAAGGGCAAAATTAAAACTTTTAAAAAATTAAAAGGTCGAGTGGTAATTTTCTAAACATTTTGTTGCCTTGGTCCCTCTGCTTCCATAACCATCCACGTCTGTTCTTGGACCAGACAGACTTATATATGCGGTTAATATATTTATGTTTGCTCATCCATTTTATTTTTAAAAATATTTATAATAATTATATATATCATTAAATTTAACGTTTCTCTTTTATGCATAAAAAACTTAATTTAACATATTTTAACTTACATTTTATTTTGACATGCACTTACAGACCTCATTTGGCAAATAGTAGAGACTAGACAGAGAATTTTTTTCCCATTCAACTGAATAACAATTAGCCCCCATTCGAAAAAAGACCAGCTAAACCGAGTCGAAACATGATGGGCAGGAAGAACGATTTTACATTTGTTAAACCTTGAAGCTATACCATGGTAACCGGGCTTTTCTAAACCTTCAAGCTCAAACTAGACGTTGAAGAAGTGTGAATCAAAGATGATGTTATGATGATCGAAGACGTAGCTTTCGTCTACCAGTTGTTGCAGGTGGACAAGAGGCCAATGGTGGTGGGGGTAGAGGGTCAGTGGAGAATATGTGTCTACTCGAATGGTTCTCAGCTTCTTCTTCACTACCTCTTGACCCTTACTTGCCGAACTTTTGTCTCGTTCAACCCTGCCGGGAGAACACAGTTGCAAAGGAAACCTATATATTCACCACAAACCAAAATCATCAATAGCTGCATAGAGAAACTTGAAGTAGTGTTAAACAAATTACATCAAATGGTATTAGCAGGATTCGACTCATGTCCTCCGCTATATCTCCTTCTCATTGGAAGAGAGATACCGGGGAAGAACCTACGGCATAGGCATCCAAGTTACCCTTCACCGACATAAAAAAACCAGCACGAATCCGGCATATAACACCTCCTCTAATTCAATTGTTGTCATTCTGTAATCAAAACATATCTCGATATCATGAATTCGAACTAACAAGGGCGATATCAATAGGATAAACCAGAATATACATTCAGAAAACTGCAGAAATATAATAGTTGATCATCTGGCCATGGAAATGTGCTGCTAAAATGCATAAAAATGATCGGTTGTCATTTCAAATTTGGAAGTTCAAGCGCATAGGCGGTAATATCATTTATGGTTCGGAGAACGGTGCCGATGCGGCGGTCCAAGAACAACGTTCGACAAAGCTCGGACTATAATAGTTCCCTATGGTAAAAGCTTCTTTAGAGCAAAAGATGATCATTATTTTGGTTCTCGATGGTTTATCATTAACATGCAAATGGTTATTGATTCCTTACCCAATCTAGCAAGACGATTTACCCATCGTGGAATAGGCTTCCCCGTCAACTGAATACACACATCGTTGCAGAAATGGTTGCAGTTCTTGGTGATGAGATGGTAGGAATTCCCCGAGTACTCATTAGCGAGTTTCTCCATGAACGCTCGGACATCTTTCGGACCAAAATCAGTCTTCCCGATTAAGATAGATTTCCTAAATGTGAAACCGGGACACTGCCTCGATTCCATTTCGAAAATTCCAGTCGTTGTATGCTCATGCGCTCCAAAACTGTACTCAACTCCATGAACTGCATAATAGAGAACCAACCAAAAAGTTTTCTCATCAACCAAACAGGCAGACCCACTAAATTGGAACGAAAAGGAAAATATATAACGACAACCCTTCTTTACACTCTCCCTTTTTCCATTAGTTTCCATGAAACACACATAAAAGGATGAAACTTCAGCAAATTTGAAGGGAAAAATGAAAAAGAAAAAAGAAACTGAAAATTTACCTTGAACCCCAGAATGATAGATCCCGAGGCCAAACCAATAAGCGTATCCATTAATAGGAGTCAAGTCATAAACATTTAAGTAAACCGGAACCGACCCGACTTTCTTCTTCCGTGGCATCAACACCATTTTACAAAGCATTTTTTTTATATAAAAAGAATGCTTTTTTTGAATAACCCAGATCGCTAATACATAAAAGAAAGAGAACCGGACAACCAGAGTATGGGCTTAAGCGAAAATTAAGAGAAACTGCAGGGGTAAACTGGGAAATCTGAGAGTAATATTCTCCTTTTTTTAAGAGATGGAAGAATCTATAACTTAAAATTCAAGCTTAATTTGCATTTAAGTATATTATTGGCGATTTCTTTTTAATAGCTTAAAATTCAAGGAAAGTAACAGCTGGGGTCCGACGGTTTCCCCTAATTACTGCAACTGCTGCAATTCTACTCTATAAAAGCCGCGCCGTGTCTGTTTGTGTTAAAAATGCCAACGGGATTATTGTGTTAAATTATGATTTCGGTCCTTATAGATTTTAAATTTAATCAACTAAAAATTTAGAGATGAAAGTGGGAAGGATCGGACGTGGTTAAATAGTGAAAAAGTAGATATGCTGCTGCAGTGGTGTGAGAAATGATGATGTTAAGTGATAACGAACAGTAATCATGGAGCTGCGATGACACGAAGAGAATCAAATTAAAGTAATCATAGAGTTAAAAGAATATTTCGAGTTTAAATTATTTTGAGTTTCAGTAAAATTTAAAAATTTAAACTCACAAATATTTAAATCGAGTTTAATTTCAATTTTAAATTTGATCTAATTTAATAATTTTAAACTTACATCCAAATCAAATTAAATTTAATAATATTTAAGTTCAACTTTACTTATTTATAGTCATAATTCTGAGTCAAAGCCTCCATTATTGAAGTTGGGCAAAGCAGTGACGGAGCAAGCAGGCAAGACTGAATGTTATCGTAAATGTGAAGACCGGTTTCTTCAATGCTTTTGGCCCAATCCTTAAGAAACCACAAAAAGAGTTGGAAGTTTAAGAAATGTCAGCCCACTACATGTTTAAAAACTTTATTATTGATCCAAGGTCAGGTCTGAATTAAATTATTCAGAAAAATTGATGAATATTAAACAAATACGTAAAAAAAAAAAGGCTGATGCAAGCAATGAGGCTGGATTGGTTCATGGGATTTTATTTTAATTTAATATGATAAAACCATATCTTGTTTAGATTGAGGGATCAATTACTGAAAGTGATCCCTGTGAACAGTCCACACTCGGACAAATCATACCCCTGTGGTACTTATGCTACACTTGTTACTTTATATATTTATCAATAGAGATGGTAATAAATTGAGTTGGATCGAATTTTTAATTCATTTAATTCAACTTTAAAATTAAATATTTTTTATTTAGATTAATTTAAAAAAATTCATTTAACCTAAAATTCGATTTAAACTTGCACATATATATATATATATATATATATATTATAACAATTACATATAAAGATCAATCGTATTACTATTTTAAATCGATTCATATATTTTTCACCTTCAACTTAATTCAACACAATTTCACCCTAACCCTAAATTTCAAAATAAACATCCGACCTTGCAAAATCAAATCATAATTTATAGATTCGAATCAATTTATTATTCTACAAAATATTTTGAAATTTAAAATTAAATTTATCTGTCCGTTTGAACAACGCCCTAAAATCATGGACACCATAATTAGGAAAATTCCTTTGCAAGACCCAAGTTAAGACAAACAAAATCATGAAGAAGCAAACTCCAAAAACTTTCACTATAATCATCAAAATATACATGAAAATTACTGTCCAAACAAATTAAGATTAAAACAAAAATCTTAATAAGAAAATACAATATATTATGTGTGTGTGTGTTCTTAATCAAAATACACAATACTCGTTAACTAGAGCTTGAGGGATAGGTCAACCTTGTGTATCTGATCTTCCTGCTTAGTTTTTAGACTAGCACCACTTGACCACCAACAATTACCCATCACTTCATCAATTGGAGAACCACCCATCATCGTCTTGATTACGTTGAACCAATCGACACTCGCCCGGGATGCCGAATTCTCCGTCGACAACTTCCCTATCGCCGGTTGTTGGTCTATAGGTGGCCTTGACCAACTATGACGTCCATAAGAGACATGAGAACTACAAGGTTTATGGATCATCGAATGCACCTGAATCCCCAGAGATCTATTATATGCACCGTGTCGTGGAAGAGAAGCCAAGCTTGAATAGTGGCTGCCGTGATGAAAATAAGGGTGCCCGAAAGCAGCAGCCGAAGCAGCTATCATTTGCCCTCTTTTCGCCAGAGTCCTCTCTCTCTTGTGCGCATTTTGGTGCCCCCCGAGAGCTTGTGAGCTGTAGAATTTCCTCTGGCAATAGTTGCACGAAAAAACCCGTTGCTCGCGGCCGTCCGTGTTCAAAGAATCGATAAGGTTGAGCTCTTCTTGATTCAACCCACGATCACAATCGCTGGTAGCCAGATTTAGATCGATTCGGAAACTGGGTTTTGCCTCTTGCTCTAGTTCATCGACACGCGAAACACCCGGAGGTGCTTCGGGTGTGGAAACTACGCAGGAAGAACTCTCAGAGTGACTAGGTTCTTTCCTCAGATGTTCCATGGTCTGTTGAAGGGAACCAAATGGTCTTGTGTGGTAACAATAATATTCCTACATATGGGAATATTAAATAAGGCTCTGATGCACTAATACCCTACAGTATGACTAATAAAAAAAAGGGGTTAGGTTTAGGTTTCTTTTTCGCTCAGTTGAAAGCTAGATTTATTTGAACTCCGCTATGTACTTTGCTACAGATAACTACACATTATTCAAAAATCCACCTGCAAACAAAAACCCATTTCATGCAGGAGATTTTTCTTTTCTTTTCGCTATGATTTCATGGTGTGATTTTTCAAGAGTGCCCCAATTATGGGGAGACAATATGACCTCTCTTTGTGTTACGAGACGACGCAATTTCTCTTCCATCCCATTTATTTAAAACTCCATCAAGCAAGGGGGCACCATGTCCCCATGCCAGTTACTTTGAGCGTGCACCTCAAACTTTTGTGGGAGTGGATTTTTTTTTCTGAGTTTAATCACTGATAAAACCCTATTATTATGAAGAAGACCATACTAATTCAATTTATAAATTCAAACTCTTAATCTTACTTAAATAATATCGTTATTTTATTTATATTTATATGGAAACAAACGCACAAACACGGATACTTACAAATAGAAAAATGTTGCCATGATTTGATGGAACACTAAATGGTGCATTGGTGGGGAATGGGGTATCTAACCGTGTTATGAATCATCACAATGGGTTTGGTTTAAGGACATAGTAAACTTAAATTATATACATCTGAGTGGATATGAAATCATGGGTTCTTCTTTATTATTTTTAAGTCAAGAATCTGTGGGTTTTTCAACACTTATATTCTAAACCCTAATTTTTATGATCACTGTTGTTTAAGGTGTAATGGTTGGTAGTTTGAAATTATTGATAATGCGTGTATCTATCAACTCTAGCAAGCTAAGTTACCTATGAAACAAGAAGTCAAAACTGAAAAAGAAAGGGTATTTCCTGGTGAAAAGTACACTAGTCAATAGTTCACTAAATTTTGGATAGGCCCTCTAATTTTATATCTAAAAATGATATAAATTCTTTATTTGAACCAAGACTCATGAATCAAATGGATTTTTCTTTAAGAAATATGATCAAATAAGTCCTTAAAATTATTTGAGTTGATAATATCATTATTTTTTTATTTAAATAACGACTCGTATAATTCATTATTTTTTATACAGAGATTAGTTTGATCTATAATCAAAATGATCATTAGATTAAATATTAAGAGCATAATTCAACGTCAAAACTATTTTATATATAAATGGCAATGTTAAATTAGTTGGAAATCTGAGGGTTTTATTTCGTTGGAACACCTAAACTCTTGTAAAGCCATCAACACAATGACTTTTATAGCATGTACAAGGATATGAAACAACTGCTCTCAATGTGGATAAAATGTCAAAGGCCACTTAGGGTCATCCAATCTCACATGTTAAAATATAAAATGTATTTGGCGTATGTGGAAGAAACTTAAGTGGTGGCGTGGGCCCAGTGACAAATGGCCGACAAAGAAACGGTGAAGCTCCCCTCGTGGTTTGAATATGATAGTGCCATCTTATAATTTCATTATTAGTTTAACATGAACAAATCCTAAAAGGATTAACCCTTGAGATATGCACAATCTTAGCTTTTTACTTGGACTATTATTATTAGGAGATGTCTATAAATTTAATATAAGGTTAAAGAAATATATTATTGGAAATATTATTGTTTTTTAACATTTTTAGTAAAGTGTTACTTAAAACATTATTTTTTCTACCTAAAATGTTAATACTGAGATCTACCTAAAATGTTTAACATTTTTGGTAAAACACAATCTAAAACATTATTTTTTTCTACCAGAAATATTAATATTGGGTTATACCAGAAATTATTTAGCAAAAATAATATTTTTGATAAAAAATAATGTTTTAAGTAATACTTTACCGGAAATATTAAAAAAATAATAACATTTCCGATAAAATATTTCCTTATCCGTTTATTAAAACTGACGTACAACAAAATTACCATTATTATTATTATTATTATTATTATTATTATTATTATTATTATTATTATTATTATTATTATTATTATTATTATTATTATTATCAACTCACAAAGCAATGCCTTTTTTTAGACAACTAAACATTAACCAATCCTAACCCTACAAGGGGGTCAGTTTTGACATGAAGTGGAGTTTGGTATTTCACTTTCATTGGTTTAGGTAAAGACAAAACAACCCACATGATGGTTCTTTTTTTTTTTAAAGACAATTAGTTAGAAATTTTGGGGTTCACTCAATTATCTTAAAAAACCCCAAAGAAGACAACTAATTGTCTTTAAAAAATTGAGATCAAATTACACCCATTGTCTTAAAAAAAACCCACATGAAACTACAACATGATTATTCTTTGGGTTCACTCAATTTCATGTTCTAATGTAATTAGTTAGAAATTTTGTGAAAAAGAAATGTCGAGATAAAATTACAAATTTAAAGTACTTTTATATTATATTTGTCTAAAAATTTTGTTTTAGAATGTTCAATCGTTTTATTTAGAAGATTCAATCGACATATTTTTAACAAGTAATCATCAGATTTAATTAAGCTCAGTATCAAATAACTCACAAGTTAATTGAATATGTTTATGATAACTATGACATCTCTCATCTATAAACACCATATTTTACTCATTCAAAATCATCACGTGACATTAAAAACACATAATATATATATAAAAGAATACTTTCTCTCTCCAAAAGAGGGAACAATCAATATTTACACAAGCTCTTCCTCTATTTCTCTATCCCCTTAGGAGAAGGGAATCGAGCCCATGTTTTTACTTCCAACCATTGTCATTTCTCATCGAATCCATGTTCAAATCAGAATGGATGAGATTTCACCAATTGATGTCATCATATACACTTTTTAAAGACTCTATATTTAAATTAAAAGAGATGAACTTTCATTAAACATCACTGAACCTTCATTCCCCTATTTGCACATCAGCAAAATTAAAAGTTCACAAGGTTAACATTAAAATAATTGTACTAAAGAAAGACATGAATGGAAACTACCAAGTTGCCTGTTAACATTCTTTTATATTTCATCTTCTGATTAGGGTTTATAAATAGAATATGGAACTCAAGGGTTATTTAAGAAATAAGTACTATGAAAAACTATGCCGAATCCATTGGTAACTTCATCAATAATGAATTGGTATTTGGGTAAACCACGCATTTAATATCTAAACTACTACTTTTGTTCCGTTTTGGTACTCAAACTTTATTATTATTTTTTCAAAATCATATAAACGTTTAGTTTAAGTTTCATTTTGGTATCACACCATTAAAAACTTAACGGTGATGTTAACGTGTCACCCTAAAATAATATTACATCATACTTGAAAAAATAAAAAAAATAACATGTCAGCGGTTCTGTTAATTTTTTAACAGTGTGATATCAAATTGAAACCTAAATTAAACGTTAAGTATGATTTTGAAAAAAATAAAGCGTAGGCATCAAAACATAATGAAAATAATAGTTTAGATAATAAACATGTAATTTATCCTTATATATTTTTATATTTTCGTACACTTTTATGGTCAAGAAAGTGTGCATCGGAGACCAGGAAGCCATATCACTGGTGGACAGGTGACTTTGAACATGTGTAATTTGATGTTTTTTTTTTGGGTGGAAAAACAAGATAACTTGTCATATGTTTTATGTTTTTGTGCTGTTTTTGCAAGCTGAAAACATATTACATGTGCCAAAAATTATTGCTCTTTGGCATCCATTATTGGGATGTACGAGCACAAGTGGGAATGAACATGGGTTTCCTTTCTCGAAGGGCCCGAAATTAAGAATAGATATTTAAATCATAAATAAATGGCAAAATACATTAAAGGTCACTGAAATATGTAAAAATAATCTTTTTAGTCAACGGTCTTTCGAATATTACAAAAATATCATTAAATTTCTTAAACAGTTACAAAATGGTTTCCACCAACGTTACGATAGTAATAAATTTAGATAAGTTTAAGGATTATTTTGAATTATTCCGAAAAGTTTAAAGATTTTTATATAACAATTCAACTAATTTCAATGATCATTTTATAACCGTTTGAGAATTTTAATGATATTTTATATTATTTAAAAGTTTTTATTAAAAAAATTATTTTATGTAATTTAGTGACTCTAATGTACTTTACCCATAAATAAAGAAGTCATTTTGCACTTGGTCCGATTATTTGGAAACAGGTTCAAAGTCCACTAATTTGGTCCAACTCAAATGCTGTGGTTTTGGGCCAAACATTAATTATGAAGTCCATAGGACTTTATTTATTTACTTTTTCTTTTCATCATTTGTAAACAAGGGTAAATATATAATCTAATTCTCGTATTAATTAATATTTAAAATTATATTAATAATTTAATTAGAATTTCTAATAAGGATTTAGATGAATGTGATAATTTCCTTTTAAGAGCGTAAACAAATAATACATAGTGTGTACGTGTAAGTAATTCCTATTGTAAGTTGAACTCTATTTTTAGATTGTTTAATTTCACAGTGAATCTACCAGTGCATGAAGCTTTTGGTTTTAACTTTTTTCACGTTGTTTTAACGCAGAGGCTGTACCTAAAAAGATCATGGCATTGATGAACGTTGATAATCTTACCGGAGAAAATGACGCTACCCGTGTAGGCTTTACCTGAGTCAAATTGATCATATTAACATTGATAACATACACCCTGTAGGCGTTGCTTCTTAAACTCAATACCTCTAAATAGATCAACATTCTTTTTTACTATGGATACAATTTAATGAGTTCAACTTAAATCACAACCTATAATTTATCTTTTTACCATTGAGATCGTTCTTAACCTCTTTTATAAATAACAAAGTATAATGAAAAGTTTTAATTATTATTCAAATCATTATGAATTTAGCTTAATCCATATTTTAAATAAGCTGTTTGAGATTTGAATAGTGTATGCACGCACCTTTCCTCGCTTCCTACTCTACCTAGTAATTAAGAAAAGATATAACAGTGAGAAAGAAGGCATGTATGTATTTAATATTGTGGGAGACAATATTGGCTAAACCATTTTCAATGAAATATTAAACAGTTTCTACTTGCATAAAAGCAGGGAATCTCGAAGATTTTGCACCCAACATGAATCTGCATCATGAATTGTATATTAATAGTAAAGCATCGACTATTTTATTATATTGCTGAGAGAGAGAGTAATAGACAACTCCGAGCTTGCCGTTGCAAACCCATTTCATTATTATATGTAGAAAGGGTCAAATCATGCACCTTTGGATAATCATAAACTAACTCGTTGCATTTATCTCTTCCTTTGCTTCCAACAACATTACTTTTGAGTTTTATTTTGGCTTAGATATTTATTTCTTTTGTTAAATATTAAATTAATCATTTTAAAATTTTGTTGTTGTTGTCTTTTAAAAAAATTCATTAGTCGATGAATACGCATGTGTTTCCTTCAGTTGTCAATTAAGTCCTTTATTTTTTAATAATGTTGTCTAAACACTTTTGATGTTTAGTAGTTATATGGGCTCCAAATGTACTTGAAATTAAGTTAAATTAGACTTTAAATGAAATGTTTTGTTCTACCAATCTTATCTTTTCATGATTACATCCAAATTCAAAACTTTGATTAAAAAATATTAAATTTTGCACCATTCCATCCAACACACAACTGTCTTTATAAATGATGAGTGCATGATAAAGAATGTTGTATATGGAAGATGAGCCAAGTGCAGATAACCAAATCAAGATGGTTGGTTGGTCATGACAGAGTATTATGAATTATTACATGGTTTGTAAGTGAATGTTAAGACAAATACCATATCATAATATTAATAACACTCAATGAACATTGGCAAAATCACATAAATCACATCCATTCATTCCTTGGCAGATCCACATTAAGTTTAAGACTGACACTTATCCATTTAAAATCCAAATTTTCTTCATTCATTTATTTATTTTATTGATTATATCTATCTGAAAATTTATTTGGTTCACCACATATAAAAAATTTATGGGGTTACTTTAAAAAATATTTTTGGATATGTCCACTTTGATAACCAAAACCCTAAAGAGAAGACTATGGCATTAGCTTCCTTGGCTGTCCCTTGTTCACATATGTAATGGGATAAGGGGAAGGTAAGATAGTAGGCTGCCCCAACACCAGGTTGAGAGCAACTTCTGTAGAAGACCTCCGAATTATGAAATGGCCTATGTGGGATTAGCTTTCTTCCACTCACATAATGTGTGTTTATATATACATATACTCATGCCTTAGTTTATTCTTTTTCACTCATTATTTCATTTCCTCCCACCAAACTTTCCCAAAAGTTGTTGGCCCCTCTCTCTTAGTGTATGTGGGCAGGTTTTATTTTATTTAAAAGTATTATATTATTTTTTAGGGTAAAGTATAATAATGGTCACTGAATATTTTAGAAGCTTGCATTTAGGTCCCCCAACATTTAAAACTTACAATACAGTCCCCCAACATTTATTCCGTTTGCAATATGGTCCCCCAACTTAAACCACAGTTAGAAAATTAGGATAAATTATATAAATGGTCATTGAACTTTTCAGTCACTTGAATTTAGGTCCCCCAACTTTTAAAACTTGCAAAACAATCATCAATTTCATTCTAAACCCCAATTTCCAAAATAATTCAATTTTATTCTAAACCTTAAATTCCAAAATACTTAAATTAAATTCAATTATGTCAAAGTTATTATTATTTAATTTCATCTTATTTCATGTGATACGTATTTTTTATATAAATATAATAGTATAATTCTTATCTGTTGAAGAAATTTTTTAATTAAAAAAGTAGTTAGGATATAAAAGAGGTTGAAAATAATTCGAATTTTAAATTTATAAAATGTTATTTTGACGTATAAATAAAAGTGTAAACTACTCGGTTGACAACTTAACTATCTAGCCCTTTTTACTTTTGTCATCGATCTTTTAAATTTATCAATCATACCACATAATTATTTAACTGTTTCAACTAAGCCACTAGTCATTACCAATTGATAAAAATGATGATGTGGCAGTTAAAAGGAATTGACATTATTATACATTCAGTCTTTATTATTTATATAATCAATTTGGTCCTAAATTAAATAAAATTTAATAAATTAATCATTTAATTAGGATCTGACATGTGTTAGCACATGATCATGACACGTGTCATTGGTGACACGTGTTACCACCTAATTATTTATATATGCTATCAATTTGGTCCTAAATTAAATAAAATTTAATAAATTAATCATTTAATCAAGATCTGACATGTGTTAACACATGATCATGATATGTGTTATTGGTGACACATGTCACCTCCTAATTAGAAGAAAATTAAGTTACAAAGAAGTAAAATTTGGGTCTTGGGCAAACTCAAACCTGAGTCACGCAAATGAAAGATATAGGGTGGAGCCACTAAGCTAACACCATCGTTTGTGTTAAGAGATATACAATAATACATATACTAATAGTATGACCAATGCCAGAAAAAAATAATATAATGTAAAATGGAAATAATGAGATTTGAACTTCGGCAAAAAATTTGAAAGCAATAAATGATGGGAAAATATTATATTTTTTACAATAAAAAATATATTTGATAAATTGTTTGATAGATTTAATATATTTTTTAAATATTAGTTGATACAATATTTTAAAAGAATAAATTTAAGATTTATATTTTTAAACTAAATTTAATAATTATATTTTCATATTTATAATTCATGATTATATATATAATCTTAAGTTGAGTATTTCTAATATAATTAATAATTTTAATTTCTTATTAAAATAAAATATTCAAAAATATAAATGATTCATACAATAATATATGAATATATTTTTTATTTATACATCTAAATATAAATATACATTTATATAAATATATTTTTATTCGTTGTGTCTGTGCCTTGAACTCTTTCTTCAAGCCTATATTACCTTAAATTGAAGTATTTTAGAATTTAATTGAAGTATTTTAGAATTTAGGGTTTAGAATAAAATTGAATTACTTTGGAAATTGGGGTTTAGAATGAAATTGATGACTGTTTTGCAAGTTTTAAAAGTTGGGGGGCCGAAATTCAAGTGACTGAAAAGTTCAATGACCGGTTATATAATTTATCCTAATTTTCTAACTGTGGTTTAAGTTGGGGGACCATATTGCAAACGGAATAAATGTTGGGGGACTGTATTGCAAGTTTTAAATGTTGGGGGACCTAAATACAAGTTTCAGAAATGTTCAGTGACCATTACTATACTTTACCCTATTTTTTATACATTTCAAGCCATCCATAAATTCATAATTAATATGTTTCATATTAATCAAGTTAAGACTTAAGGTTTATTTATTATCATCATCATTATTATGAATGCTAAGTACTGAATTAAATTGATAAACCCTGATAAGGTTGATACTTGTCAAAGAAGGGTGCAATGTATTGTCTGTAGAAATAAGTGTACGATAAATAGTCTCATCTCCATAATTTTAAATATGATCTCAATGATAAAAGATATATTGTTATTTTCAGATAACTCGAGTTTAAACTACTTTAACTAAAAGTATATGTGAATTTACTTAAATTTAAAATCATACGCAAATACTACATCATAATGTATTAAAAATTATCTTTAATATTTAAATGTATTTTTTCCTTTTAAAATATAATATATTTATATAATTTATGATATATCAATGAAAATGGTTTAATTTTTTTGACTTTTCAGGCCCTAAACTTAAATGACTTCAAAGGTCTTAAAAGAAGAACACTTTACAAAATGAAAAAAAAGAAAAGGGTTAATTAGATTAATAATTTGGGTTAAACAAGAGAGAAAAATAAGTTGAATATATAACATAACAGCCTTATGCTTTGGGTGCACAGAGCATGCGTGACCCATACTCCCTACCATTGTGGTCCCCCATGCACAAAATCGTCAATAATAATTGGGTAAAATACACATTTAGTATTCCAACTATCACTTTTGTTCCGTTTTGGTCACCCAACTATTATTTTTAAATCATATTTAACGTTTAATTTTAGTTTCATTTGGTTACTTGTGGTTAAAAAATTAACGATAATGTTAACATATCACTATAAGACAATACCACACCATTATTGAAAAGAAATAAAAAAATATCACGTTAGCAGTCCTATTTATTATTTAACGGTAGGTGGCCGAATAAAATAAAAATGTAACATTATGTATGATTTAGAAAAATAATTGAGTGATCAAACGGAACAAAAGTGATAGTTGAAATACTAACCGTGTAGTTCACCCATAGTAATTTTAAAAATAATATTTTTATTCAAATAAAAAAATGATTTACTATTTTTAAGCTTTTTATTATGCATGTTTCATTGAGATCAATGCCCAGTAAATTGTTAAAACAAAGTCTTATATAAGAAGAAATGATGATGTACAGTCAATTTCCTTTACTTAGATTCCATAGTCTTTAATCCTCTCTCTCTCTCTCTCTCTCTTAAAAGAACCCGGTGATTAGAGCAGAGTTTACAGTCTGTTTTTTAATATTAAATGCAAAACCTTTTTCATTATTCTAAACTTAACAATCACTTGTTCTCTCATTCATCTCTGTTTCGAATTTCTTTCATTTTAGTTTCTGGGTTTTGTCAAAAGCACGAAACACTGTGTCTGAGATTGAAAAAAAAAAGAAAATTTGTGCAAAGATGACAGTGGAGAGAATTGTTAGTGAAACGAAGGATCAGTTTCCCATTGGCATGCGAGTATTGGCCGTTGACGATGACCCAACTTGCCTTTTACTGCTCGAGACTCTGCTTCGTCGATGCCAGTACCATGGTTCGTTTTTTTACCCCAAATTTACACTTTTATACGAGTTTACACAAATGGGTTCCTGTTTTTTTTTTTTATTAATTTTCTTTTGATTATATGCAGTTGCTTTCCTGTTGTCGGTTTTCATTAAAGTGAAATCTTTGTGAACTTTATGGACTTCATTCATCACATATGCATTGTAAAAAATCTGAAGAAAGATCTCATTTTTTCGGTTCCTCATGATTTGGTGATTTATTGATGTTTTATCTTAGAAAAAAAATGCCTTTGGATAAATTTTCCCATTTTGGATTTGTTCTTAGAATGATTCAGATGAGTTTATTTGTCGATTTTGAATCTGCGAATTCATTTATTGTGAATGTCTATATTGCAGTTACTACAACAAGTCAGGCTATTACTGCATTGAAGATGTTGAGAGAAAACAATAACAAGTTTGACTTGGTTATCAGCGATGTCCATATGCCCGACATGGATGGTTTTAAGTTACTCGAGCTTGTGGGGCTTGAGATGGACCTGCCTGTCATAAGTAAGCTAGTACTTGCCTTCTTTAAATTCTAGATTTCGAAGGGTTTTTATTACAACTTTCATAATTTGTTTACCCCATGCATAAAGGAGAGAAAAAGATTCGGGGAAGTTGGATTTCAATCACTTTTCATTAACTTTACATTGGCCAATTTGAAGTCGATTTTCAAAAGCGATATTTTGCGAACATGCTTTTATTTCTATATATGTTGAAGTTATAGGAGCAACTGGATTTTTTTTAAACTGATGATGTGATGAACTGCCTTCAGTGTTGTCTGCAAATGATGATACGAAGCTTGTGATGAAAGGGATTACTCACGGAGCTTGTGATTATTTGCTGAAACCTGTTCGAATCGAGGAGCTAAAAAATATATGGCAGCATGTAATCAGGAGAAAGAAATTTGATAGAAAAGATTGGAATAATTCTGGCAGTCAAGATAAGCCCTGTGCCGATAGTAGTGAGGCTGCAGGGATAGGAAACGCTGATAACAATTTGAAGTTGAACAAAAAGCGGAAGGACCAGAATGAAGATGAGGATGAAGACCTTGATGAGAATGGGAATGACAACGACGATCCGTCGGCCCAAAAGAAACCTCGTGTTGTTTGGTCAGTGGAATTGCATCGCAAATTTGTTGCAGCGGTTAATCAGTTGGGCATTGAAAGTATGTTCTCAACTTCTCAGATTTGGCTAGATTTATGGCATAACTATAAATACTATTGTTCTGATAATGTGAGATGATATTTTGGTTGTTGAATCCCTGCAGTCGATCTACTTGTGCATGAAGCTTTCGGTTTTGACATATTTTGGCTGTTGTTCTAATGCAGAGGCTGTACCGAAAAAGATCCTAGAACTGATGAATGTTGAAAAGCTTACCAGAGAAAATGTTGCCAGCCATCTGCAGGCATTAATCTGTACCTTTTTTGCCCATAATTACTATGATCCAAAAAGTTATTAGGAGGTTAACTGTTTTTCTTTTGTTCCCAGAAATTTAGGCTTTACCTGAAAAGAATCAGCTGTGTGGCAAATCAGCAAGCAAATATGGCGGCAGCTTTAGGCACTGTGGATTCTTCCTATTTACGGATGGGGTCTCTGAATGGACTTGGGAATTTTCATGCCTTGGCTGGAACTGATCAGCTTCACAATGCAGCCTTTAGATCTTTCCCACCTAGTGGGGTTCTTGGAAGATTGAACACACCTGCTGGGCTAGGTATACGAGGCCTTCCATCTCCAGGAACTATTCAATTAAGTCATGTGCAAAACTCGGGTCATTCGAGTAACGATCAGAGCAAGATGCAATCTTTCGTTCCTGGAAACCATAATACGAACATCCTACAAGGTATGCCAATGTCACTAGAACTTGATCAACTACAAAATAACAAGGGTGATAGCCGCATCGGAGAGCTGCCAACTGTCAATAGTACAGCTGTTTTCCCTGTTTCTGGCAGTTTAATAGATTCACAAATAGCTGGATTCTCCAATAATCCACTTCTTGGTGTTAAAAGCAACTCCTTGATGTTAGAAGGAAGCTCTCAGCAAGCCACTTTGCATGCTTGTAATTTGAGAGATGGAGTTTCCGCAATAGGCTTCCAAAATGGGAATACTTTATCCGACTTTGCTTCCATTGATCCCGTTTCCAGTCGATTGCGGGATTCAAAAGCAGATTTACAAGGACAAGCAGCCCCAATCAACTGTAATGCAGGGCCCATGATCAGAAGTGTTCCTCAAGAATGGAAAGCCCCCAGAAAAGATGCCCTCTACCAGTCACATCTTATGTCTTGTTCAGTGAACTCTTCAATCCCTGTTAATGGTGCTATGGTTCAGTTGGACCAGTGCTTGGACCGAAATAATTCAATTTTCCACAGAACTATGGATTCGGGTTCTATGGGACCATTGAATTTTTTTTATCCTTTATCCATCAAGCATAGTAAAGGTCTCAACTCAGCTATGGAGCCATCAGTTACCGAAAAAGAAGGATATTTTACGTACCAACTAAGACCACAGGGGAATCACATTCCTGATAACATTGGCTCATTGGAAGATCTGGCGAGTGCAATGATGAAATCGGTAAGATTGGTCAGAATTTTTTTAAAAAAAATTCTAGTTGTTTCTTTCTGTTTATGTCTAAATTATATTGTTCAGTTTCAGCCATCATCAAATTAACCCACTAAAGGTAGTCAAGGACATGGATGCTGCTGAAGATGTCTAAGCTTGCTGCACCAATTTTGTGAAATGGCTTGAGGGCTTATTAGCATTCATTTAGCCTAGAGTCTGTTTCTTTCTGTATATCTATCAACTTGGCATTTCAAATGGCTTGTGAGACCTTGAATCTTCGCCCATCATCGTTTTAGAATCTCAGTCTCGATTAGCACTAATTTTTTACTAACGGTATATGGGGGTGAATAAGTAGAAACGATCCCTTCTACTAAAACATTTCTTAAACAAAAGATTTATCTTTTTACTTGAATTCAGAGGCATGTAAAACCAGAAGACAACCGACCCAAACATGAGCTTGACCAAGTGTGTGACTAGCCTGACAGAACAGGACAGTGTTAGTTGCTGGTCTTGTTAGGTTCCTCCACATCCTTATTATTCTGTTGCACTCTTCACATGACTGAAGTACATCAAATGTTCTGCAATTAGATTCTAGGGTCAGCAAATCCTGCTCCTTGATCCGATTGGGGAGAGAGAAAAGAGAGCCTATGTTGTTGAAATTACAGCTTTTAGAAGCTGATGTTTTTATTTCTATGTGAGCTGTTGAATATTAGTTCATCGATATATGTGTCGGATGTGGATTTACAATTCCGACCATTTTTAAGTAAGAGTGACTGGGGGTTATCTTTGTTGCAGGACCAAGATAAACGGAAATCGATGGACGGTAATTTCAAACACGATAATTATTCTCGCAGGACTTGCATGTGAAGATTAGAATGTAGCGTACTAGCAGCAAAAGAAGGATCTGCTTTACAAGCATTTGGTCCTCTTGATAGTTTTGCCCTCGATTTAAACTCGTATTTCTGCCATTTTCAACCTTTTCTCTGTTCTTTTCATGTCAATTCCAGGCAAATTTTTATTCAGACTTAAGGCCTAACCAAGGTTGTATAATGAATAAAATGTCAATTGTTAATGGACCCCAATCCAACTACGCGTCATGCAAAAATTTTATAACGTGCGAAAGCATTCATGCATGGAAGAGACATACCCTCTCAAATCATTGGGATTCTGCATGAAATATGCGACTTGAGGCATTTGAGAGAACAATGGGGGATACATGAGTAACATCATCATGAAGAACATGACATCTTTGTCCAATCAGGGACAAGTGCCAGCTCATTGATCGGAGGGAGACTGCCCTGAGCTCCTCCGTCTAAGGCCTGGTTATATGTGATCACGTAGTCGTTGCTAATCGAGTTCTTGGCTGCCTTTATCTTCTACACGGTAGCTTCATGGCTTCCATTTGCTAGTTCTTCAGCTGGTACAAATGCGTTGCCACTGAAACCTTTTGGAAATGGCGGCACCATCTTGCTCCTTTATGTCTACAGCAAATTGCAAGCAAACCATTGCTCCCTTCCTTGCTCCTAAAGTCTATATACGTGCCTGGAGTGTAAATAATTTCAGTAACTGTAAATATATATGATCACTAAAAATGATCCATGAGAGTTGAGAGATAGAAATTGTTTTACCTTCCATAAGTGAGCTGCAATCAGCTCAAAGGAGGAACATGAGAAGCTACCTCACCTCTCACCGAAGACCTTGCTTTTTAAGCTTTCTGTCATTGCACCATTCGGCCGGTGAAATGTCCTTGGAACAAGATTCGAGTTCCCCACATCAGGAACGTTGCTTCTGCCACCAACATTTTGACCAGCCATGGCCTGTTTTATCAACAGATATAGATAATCTATGGCTGCTGCCCTTGTCTTGAAAAGGCAAATACTCGAATATCTCCAAGTTCAACGATCTTAGCACTGGTGACTGCCTCAACAAGAACTGCACCACAGTTGTCGCACCAAAGATTAAACTAAATCCAGACTTCACCTTGGTTCAAGCTCGACCTACCTGCAGTTGAATACCATATCGAAGGAGTTTCTTCCAACCCAGACTTCAAGCAGTTAAAAACTAAATCCAAAGACGAATTTCTGTAAGCAAAAGAAGACAACGTACACCAGCATAACAAACTGCCTGTCCAAATTGGCAAGACAGATAATCTGTTGAGGATGCAAGAATTTTGGGTGTACGGAGACTTTCTTAGTAACCTCAACAGTTGAATAATTCCCATCAACATGTGCTTTAGTTGTGGCCATAAATGCTTGCTCTCTCTTTCTGCTTCTTCTTTCAGGTAGTCATGTCTATGGATTTATTTATGAATTTTCTGCGTTGGTACTAAGTTTTTTCATGATATTATATAGAATGAAGAATAAGGTTTGTAATCGTAGCCTTTAAAATGTTTTTGCATGGACATGGTAGTGTGTTTTTTGTGGTTATGAAAATTCCGACTCTATTATCTGGTTCGCATTACCAAGGGATTTACATTTGACAGTGACCCCCCAAACTATCATAAGAACAACAAATGATGGGACCTTTGTGAGCCTACCGGGAATCTAATCATAAAAAATTAGGGTTTCTGGTTTTCTATGTAACATTGATCCTTTCAAAGTCTGTAGGCTTTGATTTAATTGAGTGCATTACTTAACTCAGGCTAGGAAGAAAGTTCATAAATATATACGTTGAAAGCTAATATAATACAGTAACTGTTAAAACTCATGTATATAATCATATGTGAATCATTCTACAAATATATGTATATATAAATAAATGATTTACCATTTAGACTGAAGATCATGGAAACTAAAACAAAACCCAGGAATTCCCTAAATTCAGTGTGTATGTACGTGCGTATGAAGTCTAAATAGCAAAGCAAGAGAAGGCGCGTATAAGAAGAGCAAAGTTTGTCTGTTGTTTTCTCCACTTTTCCGGCAGTTGGTCTGGTTTCCTTCTGTCTATTACTAGATATATAACTACTTACGAACCTCCAAGCATGCGAGCTTACGATGTATGCGAACCTGCAGACATGTAGAGTGTATACCGCAAGCGATCATTGGCGATCATGTGTTGATCACTTATGACCCCACGAACACATCCTGTGTATGACAACGGCCTTGTGTTCATACACGTGGTCTCATTTAATGATAAATCAATGAGTTTGAAATTGGACTATATTGGTCGGTTTGTCATTCTTTCGTGATCCACCGTTTAGATCGGTCATCCATACACTAGAGATGTCACGTCAGCCTATCCGTTAAGTTTTTAACGGTAATGTACTAAAATAAAACAAAACCTAAACGTTAGTTATGATTTTTTGAGAAAAAAAATGAAAGTTCGGATACTAAAGTGATCAAAATTGATAATTTAAATATTAAACTCGTAGTTTATCCTTATATATATATATACACACATGAATATGTTTGCATTTCTACAGAAGTAATATAGCCAGGGATATTCAGTCGTTTATAATTGTTGATGTGCACGTGTACGGCTCTTGATCCAGTTTTTCACTGACTCTAAATATCACATCAACATTAGCATTGAGGCGTACCTGGAAAATGACATGTTTGAGAGGGATATAACTGGAATGTTAAATAAGGACGGTAATAAACAAGGATACTGTCATGATCATGAGAGATACAGAAATCGAAAAAGACGAAAAAGAATTAGGGAAATTAGAAATAGGGTTAAGGATTTCAATTGAGGAGAGGGGTACTACCAGCAGTGAAGGGAGTCAGGCCAACAACACCTGTAAGGGAATCAAAATGTTAGAGACAGTTGTATTGTCAGCTGGTAAATAGGTTGGTACAATATAAATATATAAAACAATGTATTAGATAGGGCTTACGACATGATTAGAAATGAATGAAATTTCATTTTTCTTAAAATCCCTTTCTTCTCTTCTTTAATATCCATTCCTCTATTTTCTTAGATTACTCATATTCTCTAGCAGGGTCATAAAAAAATGGTATCCAAAGCCACAACTCCTGACAACACAATGGCTGAATTTGAATCCTCTGCTCTTTCTGCGATTCAAAAACAGATTGAAGACTTAAAAAAGTTGGTGAAGCAAAATCAGTACCTAGAGACAAGGATTGCAATGAATAAGGGTTGTTTGGAGCAGATTCTAAGGGACTTGACAGGAAGGACATATGATCAAGAACCACTAAGCCCTGAAACTGAGCAAATTCATAGAGAGAAAAAATGGGTCAGCTTTCACTTGACGAGTCTAAACCCTTCTTCTTCACTCATAAAATATTATTATCAGTGACAATAAAAGAAACATATGATGTTTTGCAAGTGTTCGATAAAATGTCAGCAAGAGTAGATCATGTTGTATTCACATCCATCATCGGTTCCATGAAGGTTAATTTAGGACTGCAGCAGAAACAAGTCACAAAATATGACAAGGCTGCTATGAGGGTTGAGTTGGAATTTGCACAACTTCAAAATCAAATTAAGGTTCCAGAAGAATTGAGTAAGAATTTATCCAAATTCTTTACTGGTATGGACTCACAAAAAAATTAATTAATTTTTCTTCAAAGAAAAATGTGGCTTATTTTCTTATGTGTCAAACAGTGGGTAATGCAAATAACATGAATTTTATAGTTCAATCGATGTCGAGGAAAAATTATTTCATGGTGTTTATGAATGTCAATGAACATATATCAATCCTTGATCCTTATTTATTTAGACTTTTGTTGATGTGAAGGAGTATAATTTATTTGGCTAAGAATTGGAGTGTGAATCAAAGGTCGCACCTTATGCTCTCTATTCTATGGAAGCTGGTAAATGGAGCAATCTCAGTGTTTATGATATGGACAGTGTCGACCAACCTTTTTGTAGTTCACAACAGATTTGCTACTATGTTTACTATATTCTTGGATTAATCTATAGCAACTGGACTCCTGTTCCTCGAGCTATGAAAAATTACATAGCAATATCAAAGCCTAATGGCTATCAAGTCTTCATACAACAGTAATTTTGTTTTTGTATGAAAGCATGTTTTGCCAGAAATTTTAGATTAGAACTTAAGAGATGGATTTGATAGTTGAAAGAGGGATTGCTGCTCATTATAGTGGGAGAGTCTTTGATACTGGTCTACTTGAGGTATCATCTTTAATTACCTATTCTAGAAATCTGATGCCTCCTTTGGAGTTAGTTGATGGGGATTTGGGTACATTATCTGTAACCATTTGGAGTGGCTTTCCTGACGTTATAATTCTTGATTCTCTTCATCTCACTTTGATAGCTACATTTAATGCGGATGAATGTGGTAAGCTAAGAATCTCTAGTGTCACTATACTGAAGCTTGGTAGGAACATGATCACCTATCTTTTAGCACCACAAAAACTTAGTGCTTATGTTTTAAGGTTAATTACAGCTTCGAAAGATGAACTAAAGCAACATGAAGAAGGAATAAAGACTGATGACTTTGAGTTTAAGTATGATCTTCACAAAGTTCCACGGAGGGCATTTCATAATTTGGAGGTCTCCTACGGAAGCTGCTCTCAACCTGGTGTTGGGGGCAGCCTACTATCTTACCTCCCCCTTACCCCATACATATGGGAAAAAAGGGACAGCCATTTATGATCTTCACAAAACTTTATCTTGGAACAATGTCTTTTTCACAAGTTCAGGAGTTTTAGATTTTAAAGAATTGTTTGGGAATGTTGAAGTTGATAAACCTGCTGCTAACAGTCCAACATCAAATGTGATTTATGTTTTCGAATAAAGGCATAAGGCCACTACAAAGATTGAGAAATGTCATTTTGATGTCAAACATTTGTTCCATGAATCAATAGAACCATAAAAGAAGGATCTTATGACAATTGATTCCACTAAATACAATAAAAACAATGTTAATACAAAGAGTGGAATAAAAGTTATCCAAATTCCTAGTGGTGTTACTGGAAATGTGACATTTTGTGCCAAAATGACTATATATCTCATATTAGGCCTTCTTAGGAAATAGAGTGTGATGCAAATAGTTGTAATGTGGAAAATGTTTGATCCTTGGGGACAAGGATCATCTGAAAGAAGGGGGAATGTCATAAAAGGAGGGGAAACCAACACTAAAGGCAACAAAGATCAAGTAGAAGTCAAAGAGCATGTTGAGATTAAATTCCCTGGTACAATTTTAACTAGTTGCACATATGAAGGTTGCAGCTCAGAAGTGACTACCAATAGCATGAAAAAATTCTGGGAATTTAAAATAACAATGTTGATTGCTGCAATCGTGAGTAAGGAAAATGTTAGACAATCTATTGTTCAATAAGTACAGAAAATGCTAGACACTAGAGAAAACAAGAATCATGTACTAAAACAACAACTTCAGAAGACTTGAGGAATGATGAGGCTTTATGTGAATACAAAATTGACAGACAAAGGTAAAAGATAGAGGAAAGAATTTACATGAAGTTTCGGTCTTACCATCAAACCTCACTTGCTCTTCGAAAAGGATTAAGGTTGGCATCAAGGGTATATGGTACCTACATCGTTTTACATTGCAGGGGGTTAGTAGCATGTAACTTGTTATATGAGTCCTTGAATGTGCAACCAATGAATTATGATAGTTTGTTGAAAAAGGAATTTGGAGATCAAAGCATTACCTCATTGGAGTCTTTCAAGTTTGGACATAAAGGACAGTTAAAGGTACAATCTGCTATAAAGTTTGAAAAACATAGGGAGAAGAAGTACAATCAGATGCAGTGGACGAACTTAAGGTTGGGAAACATCATTGGGGTAAACTATATTGTGCTTAAGGCACAATTATTAGGTTTTGATCCTTGGGGACAAGGATCCTTTCATGGAGGGGTATTGTCATGGTCATGAGAGATATAGAAATCGGAGAAGAATTAGGAAAATTGGAAATAGGGTTATGAATTTCAATTGAGGAGAGGGGTATTGCCAGCAGTGAAGGGAGTCACGCCAACAACACCCAGCATCACCTGTAAAGGAATCAAAATGTTAGAGGCAATTGTATTGCCAGTTGGTAAATGGGTTGGTACAATGTAAATATATAAAGCAATGTACTAGGTAGGGCTTACGACATGATTGGAAGTGAATGAAATCTCAATTTTCTTGAAATCTCTTTCTTCTCTTCTTTAATCTCCATTCCTCTATTTCCTTCGATTACTCTTATTCTCTCGCAAGGTCATAACAGATACAAGTCAAGATTCTCTGATTTATGTTCACCTACATCTTATCTATACATGTAGACTTATTTGTATATCTTTCATTTTCCCTTGATTTATTATTTTGATGTTATAAAAAAATATTTATAATACAATAATTTTAACATAATTTTGATATATATATATATATATATATTTTAGGAAAGGGGTATATATAAATTAGTGTATGTGTACAATGTAAATAAATGTGATGTATATAAACAAATACCACATACAATTATCATCTGATTTAGAGATAAGAAAGATTTGCTACATCCAAATCTCGTGCATTTTAATTTAATCATCCAAAACAACGAAGCCTGCTTCAGATTTATCTGTGTTTTCCCTTTCACTCCCACTAGCGTTACCGCCATCTTCATTCCACGTTTCTTCCTTCATCATTTCCAGTGGCTTCTGCGATGGCTCTGCTGCTATTTCCTTTGGATCTGGACTCCAACCTCCATCTTCTTTTTTGCTACTATCTCTGAGTGGATCAGACCCTCTTCAATCTGCATTCATTTCTTCTACAATACCCGGTTTCTCCAGTTCAGTTTCTCATGATATGTCCTCCAGCTCAGTGTCAGTCACCACGGCAGGCTGTTGGTTAGGTGGCGAAATGGACCCCGCCGCAGAGCTCTGTGATCAAGTACAGGCTGTTCTGCAGGTGAAACAATCTGAGATATGTCCCCAAAGATTCCTTCGAGCTTCTTTAAATTGTGGCTTGACTCAACTCCTACTACGTGAACATTGTCCTCCATTATCTTGCATATCTGCAACGAAGAAGAAAAAGATCTGTCAACTAAAACACGGCCTAGACAACTTGCTACAATTTCCATTTCGAGGATGCTGAACAGAGTACAATAACATCCTCTCTCAGCTTCATCCTGTATGTTAAAGCCCCTTCAAACACAAGATGTACCTTGTTGTAGTGCCGAGGTAGTTCCAATCGATCTGCATAATCATTGCAAGCAGCTGCTGAGATTTCTTCTGATGCTGCGAAAGGATAATTATCGTCATCGCCAAAGCGGACAGGGCAACTAAACGATCATATCCATATCACAAATTACAGCAATCCTTTCAGATTATGAACTATGTGAAATTGTTCTTATTCAAGACTACAGATGATTATCTGGTAAACTGGAAAGCAAACTACCTAGTTAAACAACAACAAAAATCTCACTTTCGATTGTGTTTTTACATTAATGATAATCATATATACAAATAATGTCTGTGAAATTGTGAATAGATAGATAATCACTATTCTGAACGAATGTTATGCTTCAAGAGACTATAACTAACCAATTACTTCTATTGGCGGTAAATGGTCAAGCGCTTGGGAAGGCATCTCTGTTGGCCTTGTGTTTGGCATGTATGCAACCTTTTGTCCATTCTCTTGCTGTTCACTTGCCGCCTCACTTTTTTCTCATCTCACCCTAAGAGAGAATTTAAGGATAAGAGCTAACAGCAAGTTTGCAAGCATCTAAAAGCCAATTTTAGAAAATTCATAATAGGTTTAACATTGAACATGGAGTTCATGCTACCAGAAACTAGAAGGTAGTTTGTAGGTTTAACACTTGATGTATGTTTAGGATGAGCTACTTTATTCTTTTCTGTAATTAAGATTTAAGGGTGACACGTTGATTTCGGTATTATAGTCTTCACTTGAGAAGTAAATATATGGAAAAAAGGGTACATCTACTCAAAAAAATATTCTCCGAAGATATATCTGATTAGATGTTAAACTTTAATACTTCTTTTTCGATGTGGATAAGGTCGGATTCAATAACGCGTATAAAATTTTCTATAAATGTCTGAATTGATACACTTTAAGATCATGAACAGAGCACATGGATAAAATGCATTTGATAACTAAAACAGAAATATAATAAATGTTGATTAAAAACATTCTTGATTTATGACAGTTTAGATTTTCAATCTTTGTAAGCCAACAAAATAGATTTTCAATCTTTGTAAGCCAACAAAATAGATTTTCAACCTAACCAGAAACTAGATTGTTCTCCTCACAATGATATACGCAGGCTGCAAACCACAAATTCAGGTTTCAAATACCTAATAAACATGTCAAAATAACTCACAACTGTCGACCGGGATTTGCATAAACACCTTCCTGATCCGGTAGAGACCTTGAACATCAGTCTTTTCTTGTATGCATGCTTTTGATTCGCCTAACTTACTGTATTAAATGTGACGGAGCCCATATTGCATGAATCATGACGCAGTCCGTTCTGGCCTTTGAGCTTTTTCTTACCTGTATTGCATGATGCACACTGATCCGGTAAAGGACTTGCAAGCTTTGCCATTTAAGCATGTTTCGATGGTTAACCCGGCATCTATTGCTTGAATCAGGTACTCACTTCAATGGTTAACCCTGCATCTAAAATTATCACACAATTTCAAGTATTCTAGTTCTCTAGTCGACCACATCTCAAGAGGCAATCCTTCTTTCATTCCCAGGGTGGGCATCAAGCTATGCTCAGGGAGCATCTAATAATATTCACAATAACAAGTCCTTAACAACAATATATATATGATACAATTGTGTATATGCACATAACTGAATTCATGCAGGAACACGAGCTTGTCCATCATTCCCCTGATCTCGATCTCCGATTGTCGAAGATACACTTCCTCTGATAGAGAAGCATCGTGAATTTTGCATAGTTATGGAGTGATGACAAACTAGTTTCTTATGCTTATACTAAAATAATAGGACCAACAAGTTCAATGCACAGTTGCAATATTCTACAACACAAATATAATTAGTATGACAATTCCAAAATAATCAGACCGAAACCAAAACTTCTCTTTCTGATGTCTCAAACGATCAAACTGTAATACCGACAATTGCAATCCAGCCATGAAAATAGATGAGTCAATAAGATGCAAAATATTATAATTATTATTCAGAAGATAGAAACACTAACTTCATAATTCACACTGGACTTCAACTGGAAAACCAATTAAGGTATTAGTTACAATGCAAGGAGAGGAGAGAAAGTCGCAGTTAAATCAACAATCCCTTTTCGCCAATGTATACAAAGAAAATCGAAATTCTCGAACTCCAGTAGTCTACATCCCTAAAAATACATTTTTTCCCAATCATTTTTTCATCTAATTAGTCTGCCCATTCTGGACACCTAGGCCATACAATACACCTGCATATTTCTCTGTGTAGGCCATACAATACACGTGCAAGATGTTAGCAAACTATCCGACCCCGCTTGATGACACACAACAACTCTTTCTACTTCCAGCAACTCGGCGAGCTTGTTCAGCCCACCGTGAAGGCTGTTGCAAAACTTCATCATGTGCTTGATATCATATACCGCCGGAAAATATATATTGATCAGATCGAAGAACCCGACTTGACTATCAGGCAAACTCCTGCAAGTCAAAAGCTTAAGCAAATACCCAAAGTCATATCCACTGTGGAAGCCTGGAAGGTGACCCAATTCACACCATCATTCAACACGATCCCGGACGACATCAAAAGCTCGCCGAACCTCTTCACATCAATACCTTTCTCGCGAAGATATCTTCACTTAAGTTAAACTCACGGAAATTGAATTGCCAAATGGAAAAGCTATCAGTTCCACAAGTGGGAAGATTCCCGTTCTCATCAGAAAAAGTGAGGCCCAATTGGATCAATTTCAACATATCGACATTATCTTTCAAAGTTTGGTAGTTGTAATCGTTTATATTCTTGAAAGTTCCCAAAGGGCGTAGAACAACACCCGGGAACTCGGTATCCATAGCCACATAATTGTATCTGTCAACAATTTCACGGATCAGAGCAAACTCTTCTTCTAGATTATCGTTCCAAACTTCCCGAATATGAACTGAATCACCTTTGGGCAAATCTGACATTTCCAGTAGAACAAATCAAAGCGAGAAACAATACCAAATCCAATCTGTGAACAAAACATAAAGCAACATCCAAATCCCAAACCTCGAAAGTTGAAGGCTTTAAAGTTGATGTCCCCCTTAACGGTACCGTTCTCGACGTCGGAAGCAGATCTGAACAAACAAAAAAAGGAAAAGAAAAAGTAAAGCAAAAAGACAGTCAGATGATTTGAACTTTGGGTGTTCGAAAATGACACCCTAGAAACAAGGAACGATGGAAAAGGAAATGAAATGAAAGGATAATAAATCTGACCTTCGATTTATGAAATCGGGCCTTGTAAATAACAGATCTCAGAGCTTTGAGAATGATGATTGAGGCATAAAATTGGTATTTTCGTTCAAAGAATCAGGAAGGGTATGGAAATGAGCGGAAACGCGGACGAGGTCCGAGTCATTGCGCTATGTTCTTAAAGACTGGGAAGGGCAGTGGTTACAAGGGCCACGAAAACGTGTCACCGCCTCTATGGCCCAATACTCGCATCAGAGCCAGTATAAAAATTGTTCTCGGCCCACGAAAATCTATCGTTTTATATTGATTTTGGGTAAACTACCTATTTGATCATCCATCTATTACTTATTTTCTGATTTGGTCACTCATCTATTAATTTTTCAAAATCATAAATAATTTACATTTTTTATTTTAATAACCCACTATTAAAAATTAACATTAAAAAATAATAATTGAATATCATCACCAAAAAAATAGCAATGAGTGACCAAAATAGAATCAAAACATAAAATTACTAAACTAGGTATGATTTTGAAAAGAAATAATAGTTAGGTAACCAAAATAAAAAAATAAATAATAGATGAGTGGTCAAATAGGTAGTTTACCCAATGATTTTTGAACAAATGAATAAATGGTCTAATTCTAGTTTTAGTCCCCCAATTATGATGGAAAAAGAAGAGATGTAGACTTGATTAGTCAAATCATTGTTCATAGATCGTGCTTCCCTCGTATTAATACATAATTACTATACACTTCGTCAATCATTGGTCCGCCCCTATTCATAGATCGTGCTGCCAACTTATACATAAATATCTGTATGTTTATCCTTTTTTTACCAAATTTTATCATAAAAATAATAATAGTAACCATATTTGTACTACTTTCCCTCAAACTATTTGTTATACTCTATGGGGAAACATTGCCACTGGTACTTGTTTTAAGCTCACTAATAGATTATTGGCTATCAATGTATTATTCACGTTGGTATGTACGCTAGTTGGACTTTGAACGGGGATTAGGCATTGTCGGGTTCAGAACGGTTAAGGTAGAGTTCCGTCGACAAATGCGCTTTCAAGAGTTTGAACGTATGTTTTCACCCCTAACAAGGCAAGGTCTCTACCACCTCGACGAACAGCTTGTTCATGTAGACAATTTTAATTCCGATGTGTGGCAACAAAATCTTTTAAACCTCCAATAATGGTGCATTCGACTCAACAATTCAAATGTAAATGTTCCTTCTAAAAGGGAACTAAATGTGCAAAGCACATACCAAGGGTAGACCAATAGAGCCAACACAAAGATCTTCTCAAAAGTGTGTTTCTCCCTAATTCTACAACCCAATAGCGGACGGTTGCCTGGAAATTACTTCTGAAGATCTCCAATGTAGAAGTCATCAATCATGTCAAATACCCGAGTTGCATGTTGCGGCCTATTGCATACAACAAAAAGATAAAAATACCAAGTAAGCTTTAGCATGAAACTTCCAAAATTTTCTGACCAAATTCTAAACAAGGAACAGATGCATACCCGAAAAACCCTTCGGTTGAATCATCTCCAGCATGTGCCAAGATGGCATCACCACCTGGGTGTTCCTCTACATAAGAGGTAACATCATATACCTGCAGTTGTTAGATATAATCAAAATATATTAGTATGGCAAAGAGTTCTGAGTTCCAAAAGCAGCAACATGCCAAAGTTACCAATTACCTTGTCCTTGATTATGATCCAACAATCTGTCCTCTTATTATGTAGATAACTTCCGATTTACTATACGATTTGGATGCCTAAGAGTGGAAAAAAAGGTATTTCAAAATATTTCAGATATAATTAGCACACCTCCATACTAACAACACAGCTAAGCATATATGAAACGCTGTCAAACGTATCACTCATAACTCGGAATTCATAGTCTTTCCGACATGAAAGTATACTAGAAAATATGAAATTTGAACTCTGGAAAACCGCAAAAGGAAATCGGTTCATTTCTAAGTTCCCCGGGATCCATAAATGTACCTTAGAATTTTCAACAGTTGATTTAACCTTGTTCTTGTGAGCTGCAATGAAACAAATTTTCGAAACAACATGCATAATTAGTTTCAAGTTCACATTTTACCTGCTGTTTAAACAAATAGTAAAAACGGCTAAAATTACCTGATTTGCCATGCCGGGGTATCAAAAGAAAAGCTCCAAGTAAGACGGCTAAAATCAATGCTATAACAGTTGTTTCCATATCTCAGAGTTAAGCTTCTCTTTACTGATTAACCTACAATTACCCAAGGGGGAAATGAGAAAGATAATCTGAGATGAAAACTAACTTAAAAAGCTTTAACCAAACAATTCATCACAAATTGGATGATTAAAAGCATGCCCTAAGCTCTTCTTTTATACACACAATGCTTAATTGGTATTCCCATTCTTTTATCATCAATGACATACTTTCCAGGTTTATTTTTCATGTCTTTTACATTCATATCCAATTCAATAATTTGATGGGTTACTGAAAATTGTTGAGATTTACGCTAGAACAAATGAAGGGGAATAAAACATCACCAAATCCGGATCTATGAAAAAATCATAAGAGCATTTAAATTCCAAATCTTGAAAACTGAAGCTTGGAGTTGAATTCGTGAAAAAGGGGTTTCTTTACAATGTTGGAAGCAGATCGGAAAACGGAGGAAGATGACGAAAATCAGATTATTTGAACTTTTGACTGTTGAAAAATGAACCCAATAAAGTAATAAAGGAAAGGGGAAAAAGAAAAGCAAAAAGATCTAACCTTGTAAAGGAAGAGCCGGAAAGAGAAGTCAGTATCTTCTTAAATGACTGGGAAGGAGTAGGACTACAGTGTCTAAGAAAGCTTAGTGATGAATCCACCAAAGCCTTATGTATGTATGTATGCATTTTCTTTCTGCAGCCCTCTTTACTTAAACCTTTGGACTGAACATGGGTTTGGGTTTAATGAAACTTTGGGCTAAAGATTTTTTTATCAACAATTAGTCCAATCCTTCTAGTCCCAACGTTGGATTGCGTGAGTGGGATTAGTAACCGTGAATGTATGCGTGCATGTATGCGTGCATGTATACGTGCATGCATATGTATACACATTTAAACATGTTTTAATTTATAGATTTTTTATTAAATACTAAGATATTATACTTTTAAGATAAATATCAAGCAGGAATGAATCAAAGAGATGGATTGGACATTTAAAAATTTAAAATTATCATATATTTTAGATTTTTATGTATTTTTTATTTAAATTTTTTTTCGTTCTTTTTTTAAATTTTAGAAGTCCACCCTCTTAACGTAAATTTTTGCTTTCGTCCCTGATTTCAAGATTCAAATTCAAATAAGATAAAAACAATATGAGTATTCTTAATTGCTCGATCAATTAATAAATCTCTAAATTAATATTTTTTAATGTTACATCAATAATTGTATATGTATATTGAACTTTTTTATTGATTCAATTTGTGGATACTTTATCCACTTGAATTCCAGCACACAACTTGCATCTCCCATACCACACTTTCTCAACATGGACTCATTAATCATACACGTACATGTGTTACAATCATCATGATATTCATCCAAATTACCAGAGCGTTGACTTACTGTGCAACAAAGTATTGTTTGGCTGCCCAGTCAGTGGCCACCTATGTACTGTAGCTCCCACCACCTACATATATACATGTACATGTAGGGTTGAATAATAGTGGAATTACGTTAGTGTTAATGTGGTTTTTGTTTTGATGAATAATACGTTAGCTCAAACTTTTGTGAGTATGGCCGCAATCCCGACATGCACCATATGCTTGCCCCCCACTAAGGCGCCATTGAGAATGGATTTCTACAAGTTGTTGAAAGCTCAGAATTCAAAATAGTAAATGTTACACCGTTAATTAAGCTCTTTCTTTCAATTCCATTTTCTTTTAGATGTACAATCATGGTCAAAGTATGTTCTTTGGTCTTATGATTCAAATTGATACTCTGATATTTATCAAAGTTGTATGTTTATTATATACATTTAAAAATATCATTTTAACTATATACTCTTTTAAATATTTATGTCCCGTATAAATGATTGTAGCATAGTATAATGAATTACGATAATAAAATATATAAAAAAGAAAATAATTTTTATGTTATGATTTTTTTTAAAAAAAAAATTCTTGATCCCTTAAGAGTTTCCTTTTGACCATATGCTTTTAGCACTATTTTTTATGCAAATAAAGTCATTAACTTTATTCAAATGAGAAAATATTCAAAATTTAATGAAGTTTAAAAATAAAATACATAATTTTAATTTTTTTATAATCATTGACATAATAACTAGCCACTCGAGATCATTCAAGAATCATACAAGGAAAAAAAATAAAATTTATCTAAAAAAACTTGAACAAAAGACATATACAAACAAATAAGATTCCATTAATAAAAAGAATCACAACATGAGATTAAACTATTGAAAGACCATCGATAATTGTAAATCAGAATTGAACATCGTTAGAAAACTAGCTATGACTCGTGTATCCAAGTCCAGTACGAGGATCCAGAGCAGGAAATATTAATGAGATAACAAATAAATGTTATCATATTCAGTCGATACGACATCAAATCTAACCCTGAAAACGATCAGACGACTGAAAAACGCACCATGAAAGTATATAAAAATATGTCATAAATGCAGAGAAAATTGCGTCATAACGATAAAATTATTAAAAAAATAAAAGAAAATATGCATATAAGAAGAAAAAAAAACTAAAAACGGAGAATATAGACTATCAATGACCAAAGCTAAAACTAATACCTTCGTCTGTCAAACCAAAACGAGAAAGAAAGAAAGAACATAGAAAAAGACATTAGTATCTTTTAGAGAATGAGTAGTTCTATCATTAAAATTAACATTTGTTTACTTTAAAGAAAAGATAAATTATAATCGACATTTAAAACGATCATCTTGCCGTTGTATATCAACACCGATGATTACTTAATCAACTCGACTAAACCATGTCAACTTGTTTTCATACTGCTAAATGTTTTGTCGTTTTGTTCACTTTATAAAGAGCCAATATTTGCTGCAATATAGAATGCAACGTATCTTTAAAGAGAGGAGGAAAGTCCTCAGGGGTCATGAACTGCCGATGTGACTTTCTTTTGTCTTTTTTATCCAAAGTTATTGGTTCTTAGTGACGATGATTCAATTCCTCAACATCACATCCATTTCTGATATTTTAATAGTTTAGAATAAATATAAAAATTAAATCTCTAATAATAAATATAAAAAAAATTAAATTGTAAGAACAAGTAAAAATAAATAAATTTATTTATAATTTATTTTTTATTATATTCAATAAATTATCTAATAAAGACATCAACTTTTAAATGGAAAACATCAAAAGAAAATTATTAAGCACCAACTACTCACATAAAACAAATATGATGGTCTAAATTTTATTTTAACATTCTTCATTTTGTCAAAAGAATAATAAAGGAATAATTAAATGAAAAGTAAAAAAAATAATTTGAAAATATCGCATCAGCATTGTCGTTTATTTTTTAATGATGGATAATAAGAAAATGTAAAGTTAAATATGCTTTTAAAAATACTAATAATAATTAAAAGATTAAAACAAAAATAAAATAATATATGAGTGAATAAATAAATAGTTTATTTATTTTTAATTATATATAGACTTCATAATTTTAGGCCGTAGACACCTCCACTTCCTTAGTCTTTCATCTTCGGCCTCCAGTTATTTTATTTTTTCTTACTCAAAGAATCTAAGGTGGAGTATAAGATACCCAATTATCCCATATAATATGTAAAGAGCAATTGATAGATGGTGGGTAAGCTGAAGTGCGCTTAGCTAATGAGGAATCATTTGAGAGAGAGAAAATGGCAGTTGAACGGTCTTTCAATGGATATTGAGAATCAAATATGGTGGAAGATACGATTAAATATTTGGATTAATTGATATACATTCTTTCTATTTAATTAAAATCTTTAGTTTTGCTTCATAGAAATGCAAAACATGCTAAAATGCTTTGAACTTTTCTGTGTATGTAGTCATAGTTGACTCTATAGAATCAGTCTTTAAATAAAGCTGTTAAACGAATAGCTGAAGAACCCTCGCGACTACAAAAAAAAAAATGATGGGAAGTGGTCAAATTTTTCTTCTTCTTATATTTGGAGTTGAGATTGAGTTGGATATGTAAATGATGACAAAGCTCTTTGAACATCATTTTTAAAGGAATAATGTCAAAAATAGTCCCTAATATTTATCAAAATAGTGATTTTGACTCATTCTTTTTTTAGAGCATTTTAGACCCCAACGTTTCACTTTGAGGCAAAAAGCTCCCTATATAGATGAAAACTAATAGTTAACACACGATTGATACTCCAAAATAGGAGATTTTTTAATCTAAAATGAAACGTTTACAGCTAAAATGCCCCAGAAAAATGGACAAAGTGATTATTCTACCAAATGTTATAGGTCTTTTGCCTTAAAATGAAACGTTGGGGGTCAAAGTGCTCCAAAAAATATAATAGGGGGTAGAATGACAATTTTAATAAATGTTGGGATAGAATTTTGACATTATGCCTTTTGTATACTAAACATAATCATTAGTTTTTTTTAGTATATGTTCGAAAAACTCTCAATCATTTGACAATGAATGACACATCTACATATAACATAGGCGAAGCTAAGACTTCTATAAAGAATAATTATCTTCTTAACCACTGAAATCACTTGATTCATACTAGCCATTAGTTTATCAGATAAAGAGAAAATACAATAAAATTACTAAGAGACGACAAAACTTGGATAAATTAAAATACAATAATATATTACTTTTTCATAAGTCATCAAAGTGGATAAAGTAACTATTAAATAGTAAAATAATATCATATAAGAAATTTGTTAAAAATTTAACTAGACAGTTGAGAAAATAACATATACAAACAAATATTATTATCTATAATGAAAGATTAATATGTCAACTTTAATACAATATTCATATGACAATGAGAACATATTAACAAAATAATTTTATCACAGTTTAACGAATCTTTAATAATCATAATCACCTATCAATAAAATATCAGTCCAAAATCTAAAACAAAATTGCATTAATAACATAACTATATAAACATCTATATGATTTAATAATAATATGAAAATCAAATTAATTTCAATTCAAATCAATTTTGATTATCATCATTTTATGGTAAAATATAGGAAAAGTGACCCACACAAAGTCATAAAGGCTGCCCTATGTTATATTTATTTATGTTTAAATCTGGTGAAGCAGACAAGACAAGAAAGCAAATGGAGCTTTGTAGATATGATATTAAAATGCTAACACAGATTTTGGGGCACTAATATTCCTAGGAAAGTGGAAAATGTTAGCATGATCATTGTTTTATACGATTATCTGGTGAAGCATACAAGACAAGAAAGCAGATGGACCTTTCTAATGCGTGACATGTTCCCTAAAATTACTGGTGTTGACCTGGAGCTTCTCGGTGCTATGGTAAATGATAAGGAGGTCAAAAGTGTCATATTTGATATGAATCCTCTCAAAGCCTCAGGGAAAGACGGTCTTCATGCCCTATTCTTCCAAGTCCGTGGGCGACGGTTGATGATTCTGTTTACTCTTGGGTTAGAAGTATTGAAGATATTAATTTTTTATCCATATTATTATTATTAATATTATTATTATTATTATTATTATTACTATTATTATAATTATTATTATTATTATTATTACTATTATTATTAAATATATTAAATACATAAATATTATTAAAAATAAATAAATAATAAAAATATAATTACAGGCCCAATTACAATTAGACCGGCCCAGTTACAAACCAACCAGAGCCGGTCCAAAACCAACCAGAAACCCTAAATATTTGGGTTTCCAGTTAGAGTTTCCTAACCCTAATCTAGCCAGCCTCCATCTTCAATCAACCGTTGGATCTGGTTTGATCCAACGGTCCACCATTTGCCAGAGGAAACCCTAGGTATCTATACCCTAGGGACACGTCCAGCGCCGCCGCTGCTGCTTCCGAAGCCCTCACCGCCTCCGCCGCTGCCACGTCCCGAATGATGCTTCCAGAAGATCAACGCCAGCCGTCCATGCAAGGCTACGGGGTGAGTCACCACTTGTAGTCCGGTGACTCGAGGCCCCCTCTTCGGACCGGTCTGAGACGAACACCGGTGGTGGCTATAAAAGCCACCACCCATCTGCAAAGAAGAGAGGGAGAACAAAAAAAAACCAGGGACAGAGACAGAACCAAAAAGAAAAAAAAAGAAGAAGGAAAATAGAGAGATATAAAACTACCAACGATCCCAACAGAGCAAAAAAAAACAGAAGGAAAAAGAGAAGAGAGAAGCTTACCAAGGAAGCCTTGACCGTCGCCGGAAACACTGAACATCGCCGGAGAACCGAAAATACCGAAGGTATATTTATAGATCTGCTCCGATTGGGAGCCATTTAAGGAAAAGAACATCGGAAACCGTCCTTAGGACGGTCCGATCTATCCAATAATATAAAAATAAATTTTCCGGCCACCGATACGGTGGCCGGCGGGGACACTCGGCGGCAGACGGCTGCCGATTCCCTCCGGTGAGGGAATCTAGAGAGAAGCCAGAGAGAATTCTCTCTCTCTCTCTCTCTTTCTGCTTAAAGAAAAAAAAAAAATGAAATGAAATGGCTGGCCCTTCGGGCCAGCCGGTTTGGACCATTTATAGTCCTTCCCGAACGACGTCGTTTCGGGAAGGACTATGCGCGTAATTACAAAATAGTAAATCCGTCGTAGTCCTCCCAACTTGTAAATTTTATATTTTGGTCACTAAACTGAATTTATAATAATTTTAATTCAGTCTTTGAATTTAATTTTGTTCATTTTAGTCTTTTTTTATTAAATAATATATTTAGGATAAATGACAAATTTAATCCCTTAATTTAATAATAATTTTTTAATCCCTAGTTCATATTTTTAATTTAATTTATTATAAATTCGAATTTTAGATAATTTTATTTTGGTCATTAAATTATTAAATTAGAAAATAAAATATTTATCCCTATAATTTCAATTAATTAGGAATTAGATTTAGTTTTATTTTAGTTATAATTAGTTATTTATTTATATGTCTTCATTATTTTATTGTTTTTAAATATATTGTTTTAGTAGTTTTTTTTTTTATTGTTAAATATTTTTATAAATATAATAAATAGTATTTTTTTAAAAAAATTTATTTTAATATCGAAGAAAAGGACAGTCTTAATACAACTGGGTGTCCTATTCTGATATTTAATTAAAAAAGTAAACAATATTATTTGAAATTAATATTTATCAATATCAAAGAAAAAGCTGTCTTAAGGCACCTAGAAGTTCTTTTCGGATATTTTAAATAAATAAATATTTTTTATATAATTTTGAAATAATAGGATTATAAATTAAATATATTTTTGTATTTTTAAATTTCAATAATAGAGACAATTTATAATTAAAAAGTACCAATTTTGGGCGTTGTAGGGGTGCTAATCCTTCCTTAAACGTAACCGACCACGAATCCTTTTTTATTAAAAAGAACGAATTTTTGGTTATAAAATGCAGATCAGTTCATCTTTTAAATATGTTTCTTAAAAACTCTTTTAAAAGATAATTTTTAGGTATTCGACCTACCTGATCCAAAAGGCCGATGGCGACTCCAAATTATTTTCAAAATTATTATTCACATCAATTTCCCGCCAAAATTAATATTTCGTGCCCGGACGAAAATCGGTTACGACAGCTTGGTGACTCTGCTGGGATTTGGTCAAACTTTAAAAATCAATTAAAATTGTCTCTATAATTAAAAATTAAAAATTTATATATTTAATTTTTAATTCTTTCTTTTCAAATTTTTATTTATATTTTCATAATACTTTTTATTTTATTTGTAAATATTTTATTCAGTTTATGTCAAAGGTTTGAACATTCTCCTCACACAACACTTGCATTGCATACATAAAGCTCTATAATTGAGTGTCCCTTTTAAGTGGAGTGAAAGCGACGTCTTCGTGAGAATTTATTCTCGTGTCAGACCTAGCAAGTAACTTTCGGGTTCATATGCTCTATTCTTCGTGAGAATTTATTCTCCGTGTCAGGCATAGAGAAATGTATCCCCTCGAATTGACTCGATCCACTTTAGTCTGTAATGGACTAGGAGGGTTAGCAGCCTAAGGGGGCACTAACATGGGACAATTCGAGTACCTTTCTCCTAGATCTGAAACCCTGCATATAAAAAACCTTAGAAACTCTTCCAATCCGAAGTATGCCGAAATTTTGTCCAAAATAGGTGTACACACAGGAGAAATGAATTCTGTCTTTCCTGTTAATTTATTTATTGTTTAAGTTACATGTTTATTTAAATTATTTAAATTCAGAAAAGCATGTTTAAATAGAATATTATGTAAATGTTATTATTCTTTAAACTAACTTATTTTCTTTTTGTGTGTTCATTATTTTTCTGTTTACATTGCATCATACAGGATAAAAGACATTGATCCTTGTGTTAATTATCTCATTGGAAAGCCTTCATATATGGATAAAAAGTGTTCAAGTCTAGTAATCTAAACTCAGAAGTAAGACAGTGGGCTAGGATTTACAAACAAGAAGGAGACAGTCTGCAGGATGATTATGTATCTGACTTGGCCAGTTATGCTCAGTTTCACTAAAAAGAAATGATTTGCAAGATTTGCGAAGCATTTGGGAAAGTTGGGATTCAAACAAAAATTGCAGTTTTTCAGACTTACGGAGACATCCATATTTGCTCTATGTTGAAGTTGATGATGAATTACTCAGAGCCCTAATTCAATTCTGGAATCCAGGTACAATTGCTTCACTCTAATAAGGAAGACTTGGTCCCTACTATTGAAGAATACACAACTTTGTACATATCGAAGGGGCTTTGGAGAATCGAATCTATTCAAAGTCAATTAAAACTCAACCCTTTCGAGTTAAATTAGCAAAGATTGCTGGGGTACGAGAAGAATGGGTAGCATCCCGTACAAAACAAAAAGGCGAAAGCGAAGGCATTGCTTGGACCAACATTAAAGAGCTTATTCAGAGCCATCCAGATATTAAAGTACGATTCGATCTATTTGCTCTGGGTATATATGGTATGGTCATCTTCCCAAAAGTATTGGGATATATTGAAGCTGCAGTGGTAGACTTGTTTGAACAGCTACCGAATAAGATTAATCCTGTTTCTGCCATCCTAGCAGAGACCTTCAGATCGTTAATGCTTGCAGAAGGTTAGGAGTGGACGATTCTCAGGGTGTACCCAGTTGTTATATGTTTGGATCCGTAGTCATTTCTGGAGGACGGAAAAGGTTTCATACCGACGCTTTAATACGGATTACTCACATTAAAGAATTTCTGGAGCAGGAATGGCCTAAAGAAATTAAGAAGATATGTGGATTAATGCCTTTCGAAATCTGCAAAGCAATGACGTTGTTTGGCGAGCCCCGTGGCAAATACAAAGAGAATTCTTTTACAGGTGTGGTGATTACAATGGATATGCTGCTCGGATTGGGGGAGGAATTGGATATGCACCACTTCTGGTTATAAGACAGTATGAAGGTCGTCAATTTGTACCTGTCACTGCTGGACTACAGTCATCTGAGTTCGCATTCCACAGCAAAAATTATAAAAGAAATATCATGGAAGCCGTTACAGCTTGGAAAACAACTTTTTTGTATCCGAGCTAAAGCAGCAAAAGAAATGCTAACTCCTGATTATGAAGAATGGAGATATGTCAGAAAAAACGAAAATATTCCTCTACCAGATCAAAATGAGGATATTTCTATGGAGGGTCACATTAAGGTGGTTCCATCTGAGATTGAAATCTTGAGAGCTGAGTTTGAAGCAGAAAGAGATGGCTGGTCGAAAGAGTTAGAGCAAATGAGACAAGATAAAGCTATGTTGGGGGTTGACATTGACTTTCATTCATCACAATGTGCAATGTTGAGAAAAGATAAAGAAAAAGGTGAAGATGAGTACAGAGCCTTACAGAAAAATTACCAGGAGTTATAAATCCCGAAAAGCATCAGGACCCGGCCAATCGACGGTACAAATGACCAGAATTAAACATTGAGAAAACGAGTTGAAGATCTGAAAGGAAAGAATAGCCGTCTACTCAAAAGCCTGGAAAAAGGAAAGCAAAAAATGGAAGATTTCGAGGTTGACAGAAGAGAGCGAATTATAAAACACAAGGCTGAACACAGCGAGATCATGAATGAAATGCAAAGAGAAAAGGATCGAGCCAAAGATTTAGAAGAGATGAAGAATGACATCTTTGATAAATTTGAAGGCGAGAAAAATATCATGTTCAAGGGATTTGAATCTGAAATGAACCATTTGATTGCTGAACTTGAAGTCAGAGGCCAAAAGATGGAAGAATCCAATGTTGAAAAAGAAAAATGGGAGCTAGAAAGAAAAAATTTCAACACCAGACTTGAGGTAGAGCAGGAGGTGGCTAGCAATTGGATCAAAGATGCAGAACAAGATGTTCAAATCCAGAAGCTTAATCAAAGAACGCAAGAAGCACGAACAAAACTTGAAGAGGCTGGATCAGTCTAGAAACAAAAACTCAGAGTTTAATGCTTACATTTTGCAACTTGAGGAATCATTTTTCAAGAAAAGGATCGTCTAGGACCTAATGATCTCAAAGAAAGTAATGAGGAAAATGCTTCACTACGAAGACGCATTAGAGATCTTGAAAATATTCTGCACAATTGTCAAGTCAGAATCACTGAGTTAGAGCAAACTCTTGAAGGAACAACTGAACAATGGCAAAAGTCAACTGAGTTCTATGTCGAAAGAAGTGAAGAAAGAAGCAATATGGTGTTCGAGGCCATGGTACAAATGAGCGAGGTTGCCAGATATGTTGGGGAACTAGCTGTTGAAGCCGAAATAATTGAGCATCAAATTGATCCAGTTTCTAAGTGCGGAAAGAAGGTGTCATGGTTAATGAAAGAAATTATAGAGCTTAATAGGAAAGCTATGCCTTATCTGTAGTTATGAAATATTATAAAGAAACTTTTGTATGCCGATGAAAGTTGTTCTATGACAGTTAACTTTTTGGGATCAATGTTTTTTACATACATGCATTTTGCATACATTCATCATTCATTTCATAATTTTCGCTATGAATTATTTTATTTAAGTTAAAGTTCATTAATTAAAATTTGAAAAAATAATATTAAAAGATTTTCAATCGCAGTTACTCTGGCCAAAAGAGAAATACTACATCACTACGGTACTAGACAAGCTACTAAGAGAATTATGGAGGATAAAATACAGCGTATTGAGGAACAACATCATAAAGAACAAGAAGAAATGAGAATGAAGTTGGAAAAAATTGAAGCCAGTATTGCAAATTCACAAGACAGTATGATGAAGAAGATAGAGGACATGTTTAAAGGCAGGCTATCAGTGGAAAAATGCATGAAAATCTTATCTTTCGACCAAGAACCCATATACCTCTAGGTTTTTCACCAGAACCAATTTATCACTCTGGTACTACCCCTATACAAATCAATGCTTGTACATCTGCATTACAAGAAGCTAAACCACATGAAGATCAACAAGTGGATCCCGCATCTTCAAGCAAAAATCTGCTTATATCAGATGTGAAAATAGGTGATCTTAATACTGAGCATTTGATCCCAGATTTGAATGAGCTGAATGAGAAACAAGTAAATGAAGAACTGACCAGACAGATCAAGAACTTAGAAGAACGAATGAAATCAGTGGAAATAACTGAATCATTCTATGGGTTTGATGCTAGTGAGTTAAGTTTGGTTCCAGACCTAATCCCCCATCAAGTTCAAAGCTCCCGAATTTGATAAATATGACGGTACTACATGCCCTTCATCCCAATTACTATGTTTTATCGAAGAATGGCAGGATATGTGAAGGACGAGAAATTGTTTCACTGCTTCCAGGATAGTTTGACAGGACCGGCTTTAAAATGGTATACTCAATTGACCAAAGCCAACATTAGATCCTGGAAAGATTTGGCTAAAGCATTTTTAGAGAAGTACCGCCATGTGACAGACATGGTCCCTGATAGATGGACTCTCCAAAACTTGGAGAAAAAGAATAATGAAACATTCAGACAGTATGCCCAGAGATGGCGTGACACTGCGGCTCAAGTCAACCACCTTTGTCAGAAAAAAGGCCACAGTAATGTTTGTCCATACATTGAAGGCTCCTTATCTAAACCATCTAATGGGGAATGCAACCAGAAATTTGCAGATTTGGTCATTTCTGGAGAATTAATTGAAAATGTTTTGAAAAGTGGCAAGATTGAATCAAATGATGGGTCTAGTTCCAAAAGACCTACATACCGGAAAAAGGAAAATAAAGTCAACAATGCAAATTCTTACAGCAAGGATTCATCGAAAAGTGTTACAATAACCCAGCCAAGGGTTAAGAAGAGGAAACAAACACTAATCGAATAGAGTCCAGAGGATCGAAAGGAAAATGAAAGGTTATCTTTTACACCTTTACAGTACCATATGCAGAGATCTATGATTCGCTGTTAAAAGCAGATGTTATAAGGCCCTATCCTTTGGTTCCCATGCAACCCACCATTCCCTCCTTGGTATATACAAAGGCACACTGTGTTTACCATGAAGGAATTACAGGACATTCTATTGAAAACTGTCTAGCATTCAAAAGGGTGGTTCAAAATTTGATCAACACTGGGAAGTTAGAATTCAATACACCATCCGCATCAAGTCATCCATTGCCAAATCATGGAGATAAAACGTGAATGCAATTCAGGAAGAGAACAGAAGAAAGCAAAGACTGACATTTCTGAAATTAAATCTCCGTTGTTTGGATATTCCAACAATTTTCTTTAGCCGGTATAATTCCACAACAATTCAGGCCAAAGCAGAATGAAGGCAAGAATTATTGTGAATATCATCAGGAGAAAGGGCAAAATTCAACTATGTCCTGAGTTTAGAAACTTGGTGCAAAAATTGATGAACAACAGAGAAATAGAATTCTTTGAAGAAGAACCCGGAAAAAAAGAAGATGATGTTTTTCATCAGAGATTCTAAACCAAATCAAAGAATAAATGATCCTGTGATCATTAATGTGAAATCATCTACGGCGATTCCTACACCAATAAGGCCAAAAGTAGTTATCACCACTCCTCTACCATTTCCATACAAAGATACCCGCAGGGTACCTTGGAATTATACTACCAATGTTTCAGTGGTAGGAGGATCTGTTTCTCTAGATAAAACAGAAGAGAAAATACAGAGTTTGAGTACCACATCGACGTCTGAAGCAGTGAGCGAGGTCGGTTTCTTTACAAGAAGTGGGAGATGTTACTCTCCCGAAACATCCAATGCTTCAAACAAGTGAAAGCAAAAGGAAAAGCCATGGCAATACCTCAGAAGGTATTTGAAGATGAATCCCTTCCAGCATTCAATGAACCTGTGACAGAAAAGCAAGCTCAAGAATTTTTGAAATTCTTGAAACATAGTGAGTATAGTGTGGTTGAACAACTACACAAACAACAGGCAAGAATTTCTATTCTTGATCTTTGATGAATTCAGAAGCGCATAGGAATGCTTTGATAAAAATCCTCAATCAAACATTTATCCCCGAAGATATATCCCTCAATAAACTTGACAGAATTGTGGGACATATAGCCGCTGACAATTACATAACGTTCACAGATGATGAAATACCAGAAGGCGGAATGGGGTCAGTAAAAGCTTTGAACATCACGACACATTGTCATGGTCATGTGTTGCCAGGAGTATTGATTGACAATGGATCCGCTCTCAACTTGATGCCCCTAGTTACACTTCAAAGAATGCCTCTGGATCAATCACACATGAAGAGTTATCAGAATGTGGTACGAGCATTTGATGGTACTCAAAAAGAAGTGCTTGGGAAAATGGAAATACCTTTGTTAATCGGCCCAGTCGTGTATAATATTGACTTTGTGGTGATGGACATCCACCCCACATATAATTGTCTATTAGGGAGGCCATGGATTCATTCAGCAGGAGCCGTTCCTTCTTCATTACATCAAAAATTGAAATTTGTTGTTGATGGACAACTAATATGCGTTAGTGCTGAAGAGAAGAAATCATTGCGTCAGTAACAAGCGATGTTCCATATATCGACACCAATGATGAGGCTCTTGAATGCTCTTTTCGAGCTCTTGAATTTGTAAATGCAACCTATATTGCAGAAGGAAGCAAAATTCCATATCCCAGATTGTCTGATTGCACCAAGATGACGGTACAACAAACTTTAGGCATCGGAGCTAAAGCTGGGAGAGGTCTAGGAAAGAATCTTCAAGGAATTTCAGTTCCTATCAGTATAAAGATGAAAAAAGACCGTTTTGGGCTAGGGTTTAAGCCCAATCTTCAGCAAAAGAACAAAGAGATGAAAAGAAAATGTGAAGACAGAAAGGAAAAATTGAAAGGAGGAGAAATCCTTTGGAAACACATGTCTTTCCCACAGTTGAAAACCATATTCAGATCAGGGGGAACAATTAATGTGGAACAGCAGCTTGTTGAAGCCTTTAAAGAAGAAAAGATGACGAAAGATCAAGACATAGTTGAAGAAGCTATGAATGGATTATTTGTCAACATGATCATGAATGACAACAAGACTGGCAAGTACTTGGATAGGATTCGCCCATGTTTTCCTGGAGAAACACTCACCAATTGGACCGCTGAAGATCTTCCTATAGTTTTTAATATTAATGCAGAGTAATATTCAGAACTAATCTTTATGTTTAACTCAAAAATATGAAAAACTTTTTGTTATCTTGTAAAAGAAATTATGTTAAATATAATAAATTTTCTTTAAAATTTTCAGATGGCAATCATTCTTTACATTTTATTACATTTTTACATTTCATAAATTTACTATATTCTTTCGGAAATATGTCCGACTTAAATTTGCAGGTGTCACCGTGTTAATAGCATGTGTATTCCTAAATTTAATCCAGTGATAAATTTAGAGCAGCCTATATGTCTGGAAGAAATCATCAATGGTTGTGAAGATGAACTGGAATGTGATATTCCTACTGAACTATTAAGATTGGTAGAAAAAGAAGACAAATAAATTCTACCCCACAAGGAAAGGGTTGAGACTGTGAATTTGGGAACAGATGAAGACAGAAAAGAGGTGAAAATTGGCACTACTCTGACAATCCCGATAAAACAAGAATTGATAAATCTCCTTCAAGAGTTCAAAGATATATTTGCCTGGACTTATCAAGATATGCCTGGTTTGAGCACAGATATAGTGATACATAAGCTTCCAATCAATCCAGAATATAAACCAGTCCAACAAAAGCTCAGAAGAATGAGGCCAGAAATGTTGTTGCAAATCAAAGAAGAAGTGATGAAACAAATCAATGAAGGTTTCCTACAGGCATCTAAATACCCAGAATGGGTAGCCAACATTGTTCCCGTACCTAAGAAAAATGGAAAAGTTCGAATGTGCGTGGATTACAGAGATCTCAACAAAGCTAGTCCGAAAGATAGTTTTCCCTTACCCCACATAGACACATTGGTGGACAATACTGCAGGGCATGCATGGTTTTCATTTATGGATGGCTTTTCAGGATATAATCAGATAAAAATGAATCCTGAAGACATGGAAAAAACAACATTTATAACCATGTGGGGCACATTCTGTTATAAAGTGATGCCATTTGGATTGAAAAATGCAGGGGCAATATATCAAAGAGCCATGGTAACTTTGTTTCATGACATGATGCACAAAGAGATTGAAGTATACGTAGATGACATGATTGCTAAATCCCGAACTGAAAAAGAACATATTCAAAATTTGAGGAAGCTTTTCCAGAGATTGAGGAAGTATCAATTAAAGCTCAACCCCGCTAAATGCACTTTTGGAGTAACTTCTGGGAAACTTTTGGGATTTGTGGTCAGCAAAAAAGGAATTGAGATTGATCCAGATAAAGTCAAAGCAATTCAAGATCTTCCACCACCCAATACAAAAAAAAGAAGTTCGAGGCTTTTTGGGAAGATTAAATTATATATCTCGGTTCATTTCTCAATTAACTGATAAATGTGATCCAGTGTTCAAATTACTTCGAAAGAACAATCCTGAAGTCTGGAATGAAGAATGTCAAGAAACTTTGGATATTATTAAGAAATATTTATCCAATGCCCCAATTTTAGTATCACCAATACCTGATAGACCATTAATTCTCTACTTGACGGTCTTCGAAAATTCGATGGGATGTGTACTAGGACAGCATGATGAATCAGGAAGGAAAGAAAAAGCTATTTATTATTATCTGAGCAAGAAATTTACCGATTGTGAAGTTCGATATCCACCAATACAAAAATTATGTTGTGCTTTGGTGTGGACTACTCGAAGACTCAGACAATATATGTTATACCATACTACTTGGTTAATATCAAAACTTGATCCTTTGAAATTCTTAATGGAATCACCAGCTTTGACAGGCAGAATGGCTAGATGGCAGATGTTATTATCTGAATTTGATATTATATATGTCAATCAAAAAGCGATAAAAGGAAGTGTCATAGCTGATTTCCTGGCCAGTCGTGTATCAAATGATTATCAGCCTTTGAACTTCAATTTTCCTGATGAAGATTTGTTATGCATATCCATGAATGAAGAAGTCAAAACAAATGATGAATTTGCATGTTGGAAGCTTTACTTTGACGGAGCATCTAATGCTTTGGGACGAGGAATTGGGGCAGTGTTAATTTCTCCAGAAAATATTTATTATCCCTTTACAAGTAGACTAGAGTTCTTTTGCACCAATAACATGGCGGAATATGAAGCTTGTGTCATGGGGTTGAAAGCAGGTATAGAAAGAAAAATCAAATTTCTCAAGATATATGGAGATTCATCGTTAGTGGTGTATCAATTGCGAGGAGAATGGGAAACAAAAGATCCCAAATTGTTGGAATACCGAAATTTTACCCTCGAATCAGTGAAAGAATTTGAGAAAGTTACATTCAATTATCTCCCTCGAGAAGAAAATCAAATGGCAGATGCTTTGGCTACATTAGCTGCTATGTTTCAAGCAACTAAGAAGGTTGATATGATGCCAATCAAAATGCAAGTATATGAAATTCCTGCACATTGTTATAGTGTGGAAGAAGAGGTAGATGGTAAACCATGGTATCATGATATCCTGCAATATATCAAAAATCAAAGTTATCCACCAAATGCAACAGAAATTGATAAAAGAACCTTGAGAAGAATGGCTGCTGGATATTTTCTTGATGGAGAGATTATGTATAGAAGAAGCAGTGATCAAATGCTGTTGAGATGTTTAAATACCAGTGAAGCTCGAAATGTCATTGAAGAAGTACACAGTGGAATATGTGGAACACATGCAAATGGTCTTTCCATGGCCAGAAAAATAATGAGATATGGATACTATTGGGCTACTATGTACACAGATTGCATTGATTACGCAAGAAAATGTCATAAATGCCAGATATATGCAGACAAGATTCATGTACCCCCATCACCTTTACATGTAATGACAGCACCCTGGCCATTTTCTATGTGGGGAATAGATGTCATTGGAGCAATCACACCAAAAGCATCGAATGGACATTGTTTCATTCTTGTGGCAATTGATTATTTTACCAAATGGGTTGAAGCTGCTTCATACATTAATATTAAGAGGTCCACAGTCTGCAAATTCATAAAGAAAGAGATAGTTTGTCGATATGGCCTACCAGAGAGGATCATTACAGACAATGCTTTGAACCTGAACAACAAAATGATGACCGAACTTTGTGCACAGTTCAAGATCAAACATGCAAATTCAGTGGCATATCGTCCAAAGATGAATGGGGCAGTTGAAGCAGCAAATAAGAACATCAAGAGAATCATTACAAAGACTACTGAAACTTACAAAGATTGGCACGAGAAGTTACCTTTTGCTCTATATGCATACCGAACTACTGTTCGAACATCTACTGGGGCAACGCCTTTTTCTTTAGTCTACGGGATGGAAGCAGTCTTACCAATTGAAGTTGAGATTCCATCGCTCCGAATATTGAGAGAAATAAAATTGGATGAATCTGAATGGATCCAAGCTAGATTTGATCAATTGAACCTTATTGAAGAGAAAAGATTGAAAGCTATTTGCCATGGACAGATGTATCAAAAACGGATGATGAAGTCTCATGATAAGAAAGTACATCCAAGAGAATTCCAAGAGGGTGATCTAGTACTAAAAAAGATCTTGCCTATACATAAAGATTTCCGTGGGAAATGGATGCCTAATTGGGAAGGGCCATACGTTGTGAAAAAGGCCTTTTCCGGAGGAGCGTTGATCTTGGCAGAAATGGATGGAAAAATTCTGAAAAATCCAATAAACTCGGATTCTGTCAAGAAATATTATGCTTGAAGAGAGAAAAAAAAAAGAAGAAAAAAAAAGGGGGGTCAAGGTGAAAACCCGCAAAGGGCATCTTGTAACCAAAGGAAGGATTTGAGTTGAAAACCTGAAAAGGCGGCTCAAATGCAAGTTGATATTAGGCATCTGGCAATTGAACTCTCTTAAGATTTTGACAGTTTGGAAGAAACTTCACATCCACAAGCATTTTGACAACGTTTGAGATCTTCCATACAAAAGTTTCCATCATTACTCTAAATTGTGTCAACTGGATTAATTTAGAAATACTTATGCTTATAATTTGTTGAGACATTTGAATTTTTATCATTCTTATGCTTGCCATAACTTTGAATACAATTCTATCTATTTCAAGTTCAATTTATTTAAATTCAATTTATTCTTTTCTATTGAATTAACATAATTTTGAAATAATTTAAAGATTTCTGAATATCACTTTATGTTAATACTTTTAAATACATGGAATACAAAGTAGGCAAATCATCACTAGCTTAAAGCCATGAACATCAAGATTATTACAAGTGGTGCTACCGACAACAAGGTCGAATCCGCCAAATCTACTCATCAATTGCTCCAACCGATCACCATTCAGTTCTTGCACATCTGTTTTCAAAGATATACTAAAACAGTAGAAGATGATCTTTGCAGTACTGATTCCAGCAAAAAACAAGACATTGATATCACTAGGAAACATGTTTCTATACAGATCCTTGTATATGGTTTTTAAGGAAACCTAGAAGCATTTCCACCTCATCAGGTTCAAGTGGAGTAACTTTATTCCTTCCAACCCATACTAGATTCCATTTTCAGCACTCATCAAGAACATACTTCTGGACACTCGAAGGTGGCTCATTGTCATAAGCTTCAAAAGCCTTACAGATCCTTTCTGTTAATTTGGCACTTCATGTACATGTTTATAAACAGTTCAACTTTGTTCTAGGATTCCAAGAAAGCCATCATTTCTTTGTCAATGGAAAAGCATCAGCACATGGATGAAGCATAATAAGAGAAACTTTGTTTTTAATTGGCAGAATTATATAGCCCTTTTCAGTGTAATAGCATGGAAATGCTTCAAATCTACAAATTATGGCTTTACATCGAATAAGTACTGTGATATCCCAGTCCAAACATTAAATAGAACAAATGAATTTACCAATAGCATCTTCTGGAAGTGTTCTTTGAGTTATCTGATCTAATTGGACAGAATCAAGCATCTTCTGGAAGTGTTCTTTGAGTTATCTGATCTGGTTTGACAAAACCAATCATTGAATTTGGAAGATGAATGTGCCAATAGCATCTTCTGGAAGTGTTCTTTGAGTTATCTGATCTGGTTTGACAAAACCAATCATTGAATTTGGAAGATGAATGTGCCAATAGCATCTTCTGGAAGTGTTCTTTGAGTTATCTGATCTGGTTTGACAAAACCAATCATTGAATTTGGAAGATGAATGTGTTCATAGCATCTTCTGGAAGTGTTCTTTGAGTTATTTGATCTGATTTGACAAAACAATCATTGAGTTTAAAAGATGAATGTGTTCATAGCATCTTCTGGAAGTGTTCTTTGAGTTATCTGATCTGATTCAGTAGGAACCCCAGAACCAATCGTTGGAATTGAAAGATGAACTACATGATTATCTTCATTAAGAAGCTCCTTTTCAAGCTTCCTCTGCTTCCTTTTCAAAAAAAACATAGCCCAAGTTTCGCCTTTGCTTGTAATTAGGATCATTGCATAATGATTTCCTATTTTTTACCAGAAGAAGTGCAGCCAGTCATTTGAGAAGCACATATAAAATTTGCCAATTCTGCAATTGATGAATCTGGACCACATTTCTTCAGGGCTATTGAAGTTTCAGCCCATGAGAATCTCATTTTTGTCAAGTATAAACAGTTTATTCTCCTCAGAATTCAAGATTTCTCGGTATTAGAAGAACTATCGATATCTGTGAAATCATCTTGAAAGGTCACTTCATAATCAGATAAGTTGTTATCAGAATCAACATGTTGCCAGAATGCAAGCTTTTCAAGAGCCTATATTATTGAGTTTTATTCTCAAGAGGTTTTGTGACATTATATCTACATCTACATTTGTCAAAGATGATAGATTCTTTGATTTGAAGAAGACAGATATATTGGGTTTTTACAATTGAAGAAATACTCAATTCACCCGTCTAAAATCAAACAACTTAATATTCATGCATCATATTTAGGCATTTGCAAAAATAGATGCATTTTCATTCATTTTTGTTGAATTTCTAACAGGAATTTCAAAAATTTTAGCAAAGATTCAAATCCATCATTTAATGGATCAGCTTTTCCAGAAAAAGTTCATAATGAGAAGAACTCATCTGAAGAAGGAAGAAGAAGTTCATAATGAGAAGAATTTGTTCAACCTTTTACCTGAATTCATCACTTGATGGATCATCTTTTCCAGAGAAAGTTCATAATGAGAAGAACTCATCTGAAGAAGGAAGAAGAAGTTCATAATGAGAAGAATTTGTTCAACCTTTTACCTGAATTCATCACTTGATGGATCATTTTTTCCAGAGCAAGTTCATAATGAGAAGAACTCATCTGAAGAAGGAAGAAGAAGTTCATAATGAGAAGAATTTGTTCAACCTTTTATATGAATCCATCATTTAATGGATCAGCTTTTCCAGAAAAAGTTCATAATGAGAAGAACTCATCTGAAGAAGGAAGAAGAAGTTCATAATGAGAAGAATTTGTTCAACCTTTTACCTGAATCCATCAATTGATGGATTATCTTTTCCGGAGAAGTTCATAATGAGAAGAACTCATCTGAAGAAGAAAGAAGAAGTTCATAATAAGAAGAACTTGTTCAACTTTTGGCATAATTCTATCACAGAAGGAGATAGATTAACATCAGCCTTTCTAGAGAAAGTTCATAATGAGAAGAACTCATCAAGAGCTTATTCAACCTTTTGAATGACTCTATCACAGAAAGGAGGTTATCATTATCCCCAGCAGAAAGTTCATAATAAGAAGAACTTATTTGGAGAGAGAGAAGAATTTATTCAATATCTCCATTATGATCAAAGTAAAGTCAAATGGATAAAAAATTTTATTATCTTTTCATCTTTGCCCTATTCTTGTTAACACAAGAATGAGCAAAGAGGGGCAGCTGAAGATATTAATTTTTTATCCATATTATTATTATTATTATTATTATTATTATTATTATTATTATTATTATTATTATTATTATTATTATTATTATTATTATTATTATTATTATTACTATTATTATTAAATATATTAAATACATATAAATATTATTAAAAATAAATAAATAATAAAAATATAATTACAGGCCCAATTACAATTGGACCGGCCCAGTTACAAACCAACCAGAGCCGGTCCAAAACCAACCAGAAACCCTAAATATTTGGGTTTCCAGTTAGGGTTTCCTAACCCTAATCTAGCCAGCCGCCATCTTCAATCTCAACCGTTGGATCTGGTTTGATCCAACGGTCCACCATTTGCCAGAGGAAACCCTAGGGTATCTATACCCTAGGGACACGTCCCAGCGCCGCCGCTGCTGCTTCCAGAAGCCCTCACCGCCTCCGCCGCTGCCACGTCCCGAATGATGCTTCCAGAAGATCAACGCCAGCCGTCCATGCAAGGCTACGGGGTGAGTCACCACTGGTAGTCCGGTGACTCACCGAGGCCCCCTCTTCGGACCGGTCTGAGACGAACACCGGTGGTGGCTATAAAAGCCACCACCCATCTGCAAAAGAAGAGAGGAGAGACAAAAAAAAAACCAGGGACAGAGACAGAACCAAAAAGAAAAAAAAAGAAGGAAAATAGAGAGAGATATAAAACTACCAACGATCCCAACAGAGCAAAAACAAAAAACAGAAGGAAAAAGAGAAGAGAGAAGCTTACCAAGGAAGCCTTGACCGTCGCCGAAAACACTGAACATCGCCGGAGAACCGAAAATACCGAAGGTATATTTATAGATCTGCTCCGATTGGGAGCCATTTAAGGAAAAAGAACATCGGAACCGTCCTTAGGACGGTCCGATCTATCCAATAATATAAAAATAAATTTTCCGGCCACCGGATACGGTGGCCGGCGGGGACACTCGCGGCGGCAGACGGCTGCCGGATTCCCTCCGGTGAGGGAATCTAGAGAGAAGCCAGAGAGAATTCTCTCTCTCTCTCTCTCTCTTTCTGCTTAAAGAAAAAAAAAAGAAGAAATGAAATGGCTGGCCCTTCGGGCCAGCCGGTTTGGACCATTTATAGTCCTTCCCGAACGACGTCGTTTCGGGAAGGACTATGCGTGTAATTACAAAATAGTTAAATCCCATCCGTAGTCCTCCCAACTTGTAAATTTTATATTTTGGTCACTAAACTGAATTTATAATAATTTTAATTCAGTCTTTGAATTTTAATTTTGTTCATTTTAGTCTTTTTTATTAAAATAATATATTTAGGATAAATGACAAATTTAATCCCTTAATTTTAATAAATAATTTTTTAATCCCTAGTTCATATTTTTAATTTAATTTATTATAAAATTCGAATTTTAGATAATTTTATTTTGGTCATTAAATTATTAAATTAGAAAATAAAATATTTAATCCCTATAATTTCAATTAATTAGGAATTAGATTTAGTTTTATTTTAGTTATAATTTAGTTATTTATTTTATATGTCTTCATTTATTTTATTGTTTTTAAATATATTGTTTTAGTAGTATTTTTTATTTTATTGTTAAATATTTTTATAAATATATAATAAATAGTATTTTTTTTAAAAAAAAATTATTTTTAATATCGAAGAAAAAGGACAGTCTTAATACAACTGTGTGTCCTATTCTGATATTTTAATTAAAAAGTAAACAATATTATTTGAAATTAATATTTATCAATATCAAAGAAAAGAGTTGTCTTAAGGCACCTAGAAGTTCTTTTCGGATATTTTTAAATAAATAAATATTTTTTATATAATTTTGAAATAATAGGATTATAAATTAAATATATTTTTGTATTTTTAAATTTCAATAATAGAGACAATTTATAATTAAAAAGTACCAATTTTGGGCGTTGTAGGGGTGCTAATCCTTCCTTAAACGTAACCGACCACGAATCCTTTTTTTTATTAAAAAGAACGAATTTTTGGTTATAAAATGCAGATCAGTTCATCTTTTAAATATGGTTTTCTTAAAAACTCTTTTAAAAGATAATTTTTAGGTATTCGACCTACCTGATCCAAAAGGCCGATGGCGACTCACAAATTATTTTCAAAATTATTTATTCACATCAATTTCCCCGCCAAAATTAATATTTCGTGCCCGGACGAAAATCGGTTACGACAAGTATTTTTAACGATAACTCTGTTGAGCCTGAGCTAAACAAGACCCTTGTGGTTCTCATTCTTAAGGTTGACAAACCTGAAACTTTTGCTGATTTTAGGCCTATTAGTTTATGTTATGTCCTTTATAAATTGATTATGAAAGTCATTGCTAACAGGTTTCGGGTAATATTTCCTAAGCTTATTGCTCAAAATCAAGCGAGTTTTATTGTAGGTCGAAATATCTCTTATAACATTATAGCTGCTCAAGAGGCGATCCACTTGATGAGACGGGAAAAAGGATGAACCCACTGGATGGCTATCAAAGTAGATTTAGAAAAAGCCTATGATCGAGTTGGTTGGGACTTCCTTGCTGACTCTCTTGCTGAAATTAATTGTCCAACGAAGATTCACCGTATCATTATGCAGTCTATATCTTCATCGTCAATGCAGATCCTATGGAACGACTCTCTCTCTGAGGAATCTTCCCCCTCTAGAATTAATCAGGGATTCCCTCTCTCTTCATATTTAGCCATGTGTATTGATAATATGGAAGCTGCTGGAGGTGGTGTTATTCGGGACAGTAGTGGAGATTGGATAGCAGGTTACACTAGAAATATTGGTCGATGCACTGCTTGTCATGCGGAGCTTTGGGCGGTGCTTGACAGCCTTGAGTTCGCTTGGAAATATGGCATCCGTCAGTTGGTTGTGGAGCTTGTCAACCTTGAAGCTGTTCGTCAACTTAACTCCCCAACTCTGTCAAGAGAAAGCACCATCCTCAGAAGAATCCGTAACTACACTAATCGACAATGACGACTTGCCTTTACTCATGTGCCCAGGGAGTCTAACAGGTTGGCAGACGCTTTGGCACAGCTCGGACGCAAGATGGAAGTTGGCCTTCTATCCTTCAAGCAACCTCCCCAAGAAATTCATAAATTACTGGATTCTGATAAGGCTGCTCTAAGAAGTTCCAACCATTGTTAAGTGGCCTATTTGTTTATTACCCAAAAAAAATATGACGCGGAAATAGCGCGCGATACTTATTTAAAGGTTATTATTATAAAGCAAGAGCATGAGTGATTATCCACATATGGAGCAAGATTTTTTTAACAGTATAAAATAATTACAAAACAATATTTATTTAATTTTTTTTAATATATTGACAACACAAACCTTTTGTAGATGCAATTACTCAAACCTATAATCTCTAGAAAAAATAATCTTCACCCTTATTATTAAGATCATTTGATAGATTCGAGTTTTACTTTTATGTTGAGAGTTACTGCACTCATATGTATGCAGCAGTCCCAGACGTGCTTCCATGCATGCTCATGCATGATATAGTTGAGATGGTTCTAGAATTAATAAGTCTAGAAGCTAATTGATTATAACAGAATATTGTTAAGCGGTTTTTAAAGCTTTGTAAAGCTGTTATATAAGCTGGAAGAACGTGAGGCTTGTGATTAGCTTTTGTAATCATATTTGCTGATTGAATAAAGAAAGTGCATAAGTTCTTAAAGGTTTCTCTGGTATATTCAACATGGCAGCATTCTCACATGGTATCATTCGCCAAATGTCCTGACGTCATTTTTTCTTCCTCTGTTGCTTCCATTCTTCATTCTGTCATCGTTTACTGAACGAGATCAGAGTCTCGCTCACTACTATGCCTTCCGCTATCATCGTTGCGGTGTTCGGATATTCTGGTATCGTTGTTATGTTAAGTCATCTACACCTAGTACTTCCTCTGATGTATCGTTATGAGGTTCTTCTACATTCTTGCTTGGTCTGGTTTCCGTTCGTTATAGCTAGCAATATTGGAGTCGTGGAGAAGTTTTTTCGGTATAAAATTTTGGCTCTCGTAGGCGGTGCGCCGACTAGAGTTATGATCTGGGATGACCACCAGAATCGATGCATCAGGGAGCTTTCGTTCCGTTCTGAAGTGAGATCAGTTCGACTCCGGAGAAATCGAATCGTAATCATTTTGGAACAAAAGATATTCGTCTATAATTTTGTTGATTTGAAGGTTTTGCACCAGATTGAGATTATCGCGAAATCAAAGGGATTTTGCGCTGCCTCTCAGGGGTCCGGGTCCTTGGTTTTGGTTTGTCCTGGATTACATAAGGGACAAGTTAGAGTTGAGCATTTGTTGCTCGTAAGTTGTTTGACAAAATGTCTGAAAGAGTTTTTATGTGTGCCAATGGATTTGTTTCAGGAGTTAATTTATGTAAATATGTTTGAACCGAATTCTGCGACTCTTGTTAGTGTTCTTTCTGCCTGTGCACACTTAAAGGATCTCCAGGTTGGAAAAGTGATCCACGGGTATATTCTTCAGCATTCTTGCTTATATACAAAGATTATCAATGTTATGATTTTATTAAGTTATTAGTAGTGAAGAAAAAATTACTTATATTCGATTTGCCTTAACTTGATTTTTTAGAAATATATTTTATTTGTAAAAAAAATGAGTATAAAATAGATTTTGAGAATAATAACAACGTCGAGTTAAGACAACTATGAGTTTAAGATATAAAAAATTAACTTGATATTGATGATATACTGAGAAGTTAATCAGAGCATTTTAAGTTTATAAATCAATTTAAAATTTACGGCAACTCATCAATACATAATATTTTAAAATCTAGACAAAAGTTTCACAAATCACAACATTTAATGTAATTATAAATGTGATGATAAATTAATTTGAAGTTTATTGTTAAATGGTTATGATTCAAATAGAAAAGAAGGGTTATTTAAAGTCAAAATATATCATTCAAAACTCACAAATTATAGTAGAAATAAGGTTAAATTGAAAACTTTATAACATCTGTGGATTATTATAGACATGTGAAGGCTTCATTGTGTCATTCTTAAAAGTTACATAGCAAGGAAGTAAATGAAGCAACAACTAAACAAATTAATGGTCAATGCATCAATCAAGGACTCGTTTAACAAATCCTCAAAAGGGAGGGGTAAAAATGTAATTTTAACAAAAGACTTTAGGTATCCACACATTGTAGGTGTGGTACCCTTCTTTCATTAGAAATTTACATAATCAGCTATACCTTAATTACTAACTTGGCCCAAGAACTTAATCAATCCTATAATTTAGTCCTTTTCAATGATAAGGACACTTCAATATTAAAAGTGAATTTTGAGAAACTTGTATGAGAATTCACGAAACTTGAGAAACAGATGAATAATTATGTAAGATTTATTATTTAAAAAAATAGAAAATATATCTTAATATTTAAAATTATGTAAGAATATTAATCTAGAGATATATAATCATTTTGTAGTATTTTCAATTATTGAGAGATTTTGAGATGTAGAGATAAATTTTGTAAGAATGTTGGAAGAGTATTTTGAAATACACCAAGTTTTGATATATGTATAATGTTTCTAGATACATGAGATATTATATATTTGTATATGTTTTTGGTATAAAGACATACATAAATAAGTTATAATAACTCGATGATATCCATCAGCATCGTCGCTCGTTAAAGATCCATTCACTTATAAGTTTACCACGACTCATTTTCGCTAGTACGTCTATATTAATATTTTTCTCTTAAAAAACATGGTTGATATTCACTTCTCAATCAAACGTTAACAAATACTCAATTTTTTTCAACACAATATTTCCCTGCAATGTCATTTGTTAAGAATCTGAATCCTTTACTGGTTTTTACCCTTTATTTATTATAAAGATAAATAAAGTTAAACTGCATTAAATCTTATATCTTATACACATATTGTTTTAGTTATTTTTTCACTCTTAAACCCTTAAAAATTACTTGGCCCTACTTTCTAAGTGACAATAGATTAGTCGAAATTATAAACAAACATATTTTAAATATCTGAAGAGATGAAGAGACGAGTGCATCCAAATCCTCGGCTCCTTGGAATACTGATCTAATTCATAGAAATTGGCCGCGCCCGTGTCAACCAAAGTGGTTAAAATCTATATTTATTGAAACCCTAATTAACGCCAACTTACCTAGAGCCGCTCAAAAGGAGGAGCGAATCAGAGATTGTCACGTCATACATTTGACGATAAGACATTTATACCCTTGTAAAGCAAAAGATCTGATTGGTCCATAATGGCGGTTTGTACTAACCTCAGCCCAAAACAGGCGGTGGAGGAGAGTAACTGATAAACCCCAAACGCTCAACTTGTCTCCCCGAATGACGCAGTCTAATCAACCCCACCACAAAGACCAGTAACGGACGAAAGTATCGTGGTCCCCTTCCATCAGACGGTCACTATTGATTTTCAATCCAACTCAAAAGAAATGCATCGCACGGTCAACCGGCCAATAAATTTCCAACACACAAGTGGTTATTTTTTCTCTGCTGTTCTATTTATACGCACTGGTCTTGCTTCTTGTATCTCCTCCACTGCTCTCACTTGTTCTTGCTCTTTTATGTTTTTTTCTTCTCTTTGTCGTTGGAATTTTTCTTTTCATACCGTGTTTTGATTTTGAGTTTTTGGCGTTGATGTGTCAGTACATCAACACTAATGTTGTATTTGTTGTTCTGTGAAAGAAAAAGATTAGCGTTTAAGCACCCCGGATACGTGTCACCGACACCTGTACGTGCTGCATGATGGACAGCAAGACATTGAACTTTACTAGTTGATAACGATGAACAGAAGAAGGGATTAGAGTTTTTCTTTTTCTTTCTCGTTGTTTGGGTGCTTCCATTTTCCCTCGCTTATGATTCTTACCAGGTTTGGTTTTGTTTTGTTTTTTTACCTTGTAAGGAATAAAACCCTAGAACTTAACCTTTTTAACCATTTTTTACTGAAAACGGCATGGATCGTGGATTTTAAGGTCTTACTTTTGGTATATTTTTTCTGTAAATGGGTGTTTGTGTGTTTTCAGATCTGACTCTTTTCTTCTGGTAAGATTTTTACTGTATGGTTGGTTTGTTTCCTTGTATGGCAAACGCTTGACCTCTCATTCTTTACTCTTTTGTTCTTCATCTTTGTGTTCTCAAATTCTCATTCTTTGGGGCATAGAAATTGACAGAAGAGAGTGAGCACACAGAGGAACTTGTATAAGTCTATACTATTACTTTTGTGTGCTCACTTCTCTTTCTGTCAGCTTCCAGTGCCGGAATTTGACCTTTTGGTCACTTCTCGGCCTGAATTTGTTCCATTTGCTCTTATTTGTTGTCTCCCTCGTCATCCTACTTTCGCTTCTATCTTTACCAATGATTTGTCTCGGAGGAGTCCAATTTGACTGCCGGCACCGGTGAAGATGGCGTGTCTGCTGATGATTTGACTGCATCTTTTGGTTATTTTCTGTACCTATTTAACTCTCTATCAATATGATTAATTTATGTTTTTTTAACTTGTAAATACAATTAATGGATTCAAAGCGTGGCTTTTGATGTTTATTCACTGTAGAGATACACCAGATTACTGTGCAGATTTAGCGGCAAAACTATGAATTAGCATGGGACCATTCTCGTTATCCATTGCCTATTAGTAGCTAGTATGGTCCTCCCTAATTAAAAACCCTAATTGTTTCCCTGGAAATTTGCTTATTGCTACTACTACCTTCTTCATCTTTTACTTTATTTTATTCCCACGCATGCAATATTATTCATTATTCAGCTAGAAACTTTTCTTGCTCGGAGTTTGTTTCACCTGAATCAAGCAGTACCAGGTTGCTTGTTGTATTAATCTCAGGTGCAAATGGAGCTTTCTATTCGTGAGTTCAATTTATAACTCTATCCTTATAACAATAACATGTTGCTTGTTTTTAAAACCGTTTGCCTTCTATGTTCCTATTGCAGGGAGACACTGATTTTTGAGTTCTGTAATGCTGGCTCGAGGTTAGTTTGTTCATAGGTAAAACTATTAATCAGTTTGGTATCTTACTTGCATCTATTTAATACTACCTTAGCTCTTGTTGTGTCTTGATTGTACCAAGGGAAAGCGTTACATGCATTCAACTTCTTTCAAACTGTGAGGTTTTCTTTTGGGAAATGGAGACATTTAGCTTTCAGCCATAGATGTTTATGCTTATAGTTTCTAAGTAAAGATGATAACATAGCATGTATATTACTTGTATAAACTATATGCGGTTAGTTTTTTGCTTTTTGCAGGGTTTATATTTCATCAGAAAAGCATCACCCCATGTCTATCTCTAATTCATTATCTTTAGCAATCTATTAGGTAAAGTATAAATTGTCAGTTGATCCTTTCCCCCAACTATGAATGTATGCACTACCAAACATCTGAAGGTCGTAATTCTCTGATTGTTTCTTCTTTTACTTCACGGCTTTCTATCGAACTGTCGATGGTTTTTGAGTGAAAGTGCTCCTATATATGCTGCTAAAGTCTTATTTATAATATATGTGTATTGGATATATGGTCTAATTGTGGGATCCTTAATTTCAGGCAGCTTATCTGATTATTACGCTAAACAGCATGTATTTAATTCTTAATAATGCATGTAACTTCTTTTGCTCTGCATACATCAAATTATAGTTTTGTTGATTGATACAAAGAAAAGAAAGATGGAAATGAATAAACCTCATCTTTTGGGAAATTTCAGACGTTACACTTATCAATCATGATATTATTCAGATTTGAGGGTGTGATTGCTTGTATAAATCTTGAGGCATTGCACTTACGATAGATTGTCTCCTATAATCGGTGGCAGATTCAGAAATTTAAGAATGGGGTCCAAAATTTTAATTTTCTTTTCTTAAAAATAATGGGTATGCAAAAATTATAATTTTTTTCTTTTTTCCTTCACATTAAACTAAATTTAATCACTTTTCCAAAATAATGGGATGCAGTGCATCCGCCACTGCCTATAACCTTTACTGTTAAAATGCAAACTCTAGCATTAAGTTTTATTATTGTCAGAGATCAATGACATGAATCTATGATCAATTTATTTGGATGCAGCATGAGTTTGTTCAACATGGACGTACATGTGACTACCAGGAGTGTTTCGAGTTTCAGAATCTCTCTCATTCCTTAATAGGTAACTTAATTTGTCAGTATTTACATGTTTTCTGTTGTTCTTGTTGCGAGTTTTGAGTGTTGTTCTTAAGCAGCGAACTTCTTCACCATATGGCTTAGTACATTTATAGGAGAAATTGTTAATAGCCCCAAGTACTGAATTTCTGGGCCAAGAGCTGCTTGGAGATGTTTGCTTCCATGAAACAAAATAATTTTTAAGAGTATGTGACCCAAATTTCATTTGATATGATCAGAAAAGTTTGCAGTGTGACCTGCTTAGTGAATAAAAAATTGGGAGAAAAAAATGTGAATACATGGCAGAAACTTAAGTTCCTTTGTAATCAAGTAATTGACCCTATAAATCAAGACAGAGATTAGTCCTTTAAGTTGTGCAATTAAAGAGAAATGTTGAAGCAGTTTATGGTATTATAAATTATCTTTTATTTTGTTATTTTCAACATTTAGTGAATTTCTTTCTCTGTCTGTGACTTTTCTTTTGTTTTCAATTTTTCAAGGTGTTATTGTTTTGCGATTTTATTATCATGGTCTTCAGAATATCCGTAATAGACTATGCATGTAGGTGCCTTTTGTTTCAAACAAATTCTTTTTAATCCAAGCTGCGACAGTTGTTGTTCTAGACTTGATAATAATACTAGTCAGAACATTGTCGTTCGCAGCAAATCTGCCTTGTTTCCAAATCATGTGTGTGCAGTAAAAGATTGTAGCTAGGGTTTATGTAGGAATAACCACCAATTTGCTGTTGCTAATCATGAAAGTAAGTTTTGCTTTTTTACAGTGTTTACAGGTTCTACATCGCTTTTTAGGTTGGACAGTCTCCCTAAACTTACTGACAGAAGAGAAGGATCTCTCATGCATCAGGTAGGAAATGTATCATTTACATTTCCAACTTTAATCTTGTGCTAATAATTTGCCTGAATAACTTTGATTTCTTTGTAGTTGTACACTTTATGTTTCGGGATCTTGCAATTTGCAATCATCTTGCTGAGCAAAACGAAAATGGTTTCTACGACTGAAGTAACGAGCTTTGATCTTCTTTGGAAATGAAAATGAAAATGGTGGCATCCCAGTGTTGTTTGTGCTGTGCTGTAATCCTGCATAACATCCCCGTATATGTCTGTACATGTAAAGAAGCCTAGCGAGGATTAACAGAAGAGGAACATCAATTACAATGCCTGTATATGTGTTACTTTGTTCATGCGTGTAGATGCCTATGTTACATATATGTGTTACTTTGTTCATGCGTGTAGATGCCTATGTTATATGTATACATTTATATAACCTTTATTTACAGTTCTAGCAATAAGATTATTCATTAACTTTGTTACTGTTGGTTTTTCATTACTCATTAAATCAGCAACATGACGTCCCTAAGCAGCAAGTTGCTGTTAAGACTACGATCATGCCTAGCAGGTACGCTTTAACAGTGACTAAGGAATGCCTGCTACTACGCTCTCTCCGCACCGTATAAACGTATGCAGTTCATGCCGACTTTAGGATAATGGATAGTAGGGGCTTCCCTTACAATTTAGCCATTGCCCAAGAGGGGTGATTTTTGTATTACACAGGTTCTAAGAATCTCTTACCGTATACCTTTTGTTACATATATGCCATTCAGAGAACAAGCGTCTCCTTGTTTCTTGCTCTCGGCACAAACGACATCTTCCATCAACCTCTCCATAGTAAGTAATCAGTTAAGAATAGCCATCCAGGCAAATATGGAACGGGAACCAAATCAGCTTACGTCCATCAGATATTGGACGGATAGATAACGACCAGGTTAACCTTATAATTCCTTCCGGACAAAGCTCATGCGCATCTGGTTGATTGTTTTGATCGCAATCTATGGAATATAAGTGGCTGCTTGCACCAAAAGTTTTGTTTCGTGTTGCCTTTGGGAAGTCCTCGATGCTGCTAGGACTTCGTATCTTGGGTACCAAAGCTATTAGCGTGGGGTTGAAATCAAGTGCATATTATTTGAGTCCAAGTTAGGGTATGTGTTCTATCTGTTCAGTTTTTATATGTCAATTAAACTAGTAAAATCGAATCCATTTTATTATGAAAACTGAAGTGACTCGACTTAAAATAATTCTTTTATTATTTAAAATTTTTAAGTTTAACTATCGATATTCAATCAATTAATTTACTATTTCTCATCAAATTTTAGAGACACATGAAAAAGTCGTTAATTTTGGGCTCGGGAAAGATCCGAAGGCCAATGAGGCTAGAAATAAAATCCATGAGAAAATAAAACAAAAATGATAATAATGGCCTAAAATTCGATCAGGCCATGACCATAACCAGTGATTGTGATCGATAGCCTATTTACAAATAGACTCGTCACAGATACCATACTACACAGCGGAGGGTAAACTATCACATTAGTAACTGAATTGTAATTCGTGTATCCATTTGGTCTTAAACTTTAAAATAATTAAATTTTAGCATTGTATTTTAAACATTGATTTTTTTTTTTTACTCTAGGTTGTTAAATCCTTCATAGTGTGATGATATGATAATTTCTTGTTTTTCTACAAAAACTCGTCAACTATTCCGATTGTCATTGTGAGTTATCAGTCGTCATTCACAGTCGATACAAAGTATTCACATTTCATTCATTTTTCTTCTTCTTGAATTTGTTCTACATGAAACTCATTCAAACTCTATGAAAATTCATCTAAAGGTCAACATTCTAAAACTTTGATCTCCTTCCATGGTTGTCCAATGAAACTAATAAAGATATTGTTCATCTTCTTCAAAGAATGTTTCTCACCATTTTTATTTCAAATAAAAACATTAAACTCCAAAAAAAAATGATGAACCCCGAGGACGATGAACCAAGTTTAAGTGTTTAGGATGATCTTAAAAAATATCAGAGGATGGTGGTTGTTGGTGTGGTGGCAACTAAAAATAAGTAAAATACTCAAGTTTTCATGGTGAAATAAAAAATTATCTATTGATTTTCACATTAGCACACATCAATACCATACTATCATATCATCTGGATGTTAACAATTTAATGGTCGGATGATAAAAAAAATTAATATAGGAAGTTTAGTGTTAAAATTGGAGTATTTTAAGGTTTAGTTATAAAATTAGAATCTTTTAAAGTTTAGTGATCAAATAGATATACAGGCTAAAGTTAAGTGACTACTAGTACATTTTATCCTAAGAAAAATTCAAACCCCAAGTGGCATAAAAGTTAATTAATAAATAGAAAATAATATAAGCTCTTTTATTTTTCCAGATCTCATTTCACCCTCTCCCTTCTCATAGAGAGAGTTCCACTTCCTCCACCGTCAAAATGGAGTCTCGATCCAGATCTATCAACAAATTGACCAACACCATCGTATGGCTGCTTCTCTTCCTCTTTCTGATCCACGGCTCTCACTGCTTCTACCTCCCCGGTGTCGCCCCCGAGGACTTCCGGAAGGTAGACCTCCGATTTCTCTTTGTGTTTTCCCTCCGTTTCTTTCATTTCTATGCTTTATCTGTTTTAATTTAATTGAATAATAGAATTCATATAAGATACTTACAAGAAGGGAAATTAATGATTATTTTCTTTGTTGGAAATGTAAATAACTTATCAGATTCAGGCATTCAGCTGGGTTTTTTTCATTAGAAAAAGTTAACTTCATTTTTCACTTGATGATTTCGTTTTCTGTTCTATTATTTTATTTGAAAACGTTAAGCGTTTACTGATTTTTGCTAATCTGTAGTTTTATTACATTTTTGGCTTTTATCTAAGGCATCTGTAATTGTTCTTCATGTTGATCATGTTCTTCAATGCTACCTTGAAGCATTATTGCTTACAATTTAGGAATTGTACCCTGGAAAGTGATTTAGGTTACGTAATGTTTTTATGGAAGCACCAAAGCATACTTGATCTTTATGGTGATTGGTTACATAGTGCTTATCGTGGTTGCCTAATTGACAATGACTTCAATTAAATCACTTTAATTTCTCACTGCATGCCTTGATGTTTTTGGGATTGTTCTTGGAGGAATCATTTTGGCCTTCTTTAGAATTGATTCATTTGTTGGGATTTGCAGGGAGATCCTTTGAAGGTGAAGGTGAACAAATTGACTTCTATAAAGACTCAACTTCCTTACTCTTACTATTCACTTCCTTTCTGTCCACCCGAAAGAATAGTTGATAGCGCAGAGAATCTTGGGGAAGTGCTTCGTGGTGACCGAATTGAGAACTCTCCTTATGTGGTCAGTTATTAGTATTTCTGATGGTATGGGGCTGCTTGTTTCTTTTGTGGCCATTAACCCATGGATTTTAATGCAGTTTAAAATGCGAGAGCCACAAATGTGTACTTTTCTTTGCCGCATTATACTTGATGCCAAAACTGCAAAGCAGTTTAAGGAAAATATTGGTGATGAATATCGAGTCAATATGTATGCTTTTTGTTTATTCTGACTTGGAAATCATCTTTCAATATTTGAATAACTAGTTCCTAGGTTCTGTTTCTAATTCATTTGTGATTCACTTGACAGGATACTGGATAACCTCCCCCTTGTTGTTCCTATTAGAAGATCAGATCAGGATTCTTCTGTTGTTTATCAGCTCGGCTACCATGTTGGGCTCAAAGGCCAATACACTGGGGTAAACATTCTATCTATTAAAAGCAAAGGTTCCTAAGTTTGTGGATGCGTTGGCTACTATGTTTCCATATGCTTATGTTTTATTATTATATACAGAGCAAGGAAGAAAAATATTTCATTCACAACCATTTAGCTTTTACTGTCAAGTATCATAGGGATCTGCAAACTGACTCTGCTAGAATTGTGGGATTTGAGGTTAAACCATACAGGTTAGTTCATTTGAATTCCAGCATATTCTAATATTTTTAATTATAGGTTTCTGTGGCTGAGATTCTAGTATCAAGTTTTGATGCATTTTCTTTATGTTCTAAAACAATGCAGTATTAGACATGAATATGAGGGGACATGGAATGAAAGAACTCGTTTAACAACATGCGATCCGCATAATAAGCGTACAGTTGTTAATTCTAACACTCCTCAAGAAGTTGAAGCAAACAATGAGATAATATTCACCTATGACGTTGAATACCAGGTAAGCTCTTCAACTTTGAATAGTTTTTAGTTTTTAGTGTTGACAGTTGCAATGTTCAATTTTTTCTGTGTTAACCATGAGCTGAACCGGTAAAGGTTATATTCCTTTGCCTTTAAGTAGATTTTGCTGATGAAGTATTACTTGGAGAGAGAAAAAATCTCCATTGTATCTCCTTTCCTTGAAGTAAGGCTGGCATCAGTCACCTATGAGGGGCTAATATTCTTAAATTTTCCTTTGTGGCTTTCAGGAAAGTGATGTGAAGTGGGCATCTAGATGGGATGCATATCTTTTAATGAATGATGACCAAATACACTGGTTCTCAATCGTCAATTCTTTGATGATTGTTCTCTTCCTTTCGGGTATGGTAGCAATGATCATGCTGAGGACACTTTACCGTGATATTTCTCGGTATAACGAACTTGAGACTCAGGAAGAAGCCCAGGAGGAGACAGGATGGAAGCTTGTCCATGGAGATGTTTTCAGGCCTCCAACTAATTCTGATCTACTGTGTGTCTATGTTGGCACTGGTGTTCAATTTTTGGGCATGGTACTCGTTACCATGATCTTTGCTGTTTTTGGATTCCTTTCCCCTTCGAACCGAGGTGGTCTTATGACAGCTATGCTATTACTTTGGGTCTTCATGGGCATTTTTGCTGGCTATGCCTCGGCCCGTCTGTACAAAATGTTTAAAGGAGCAGAGTGGAAGAAAATAACTTTCAGGACTGCATGCATGTTCCCAGGCATTTTATTTGCCATCTTCTTTGTCTTAAATGCTCTCATATGGGGCCAGAAGTCTTCTGGGGCTGTACCATTTGGAACAATGTTTGCTCTAGTCCTCCTATGGTTTGGAATTTCAGTTCCACTTGTTTTTGTGGGTGGTTATGTCGGGTTCAAGAAGCCAGCAATCGAGGATCCCGTGAAGACAAACAAAATCCCTAGGCAAATCCCCGAGCAGGCTTGGTATATGAACCCAACATTCTCTATTCTCATCGGAGGAATACTTCCATTCGGAGCTGTTTTCATTGAGCTGTTCTTCATTCTGACCTCAATCTGGCTGAACCAGTTCTACTACATCTTCGGCTTCCTCTTCTTGGTATTCATTATCCTCCTTATCACTTGTGCTGAAATAACCATCGTGCTTTGCTACTTCCAGTTATGCAGTGAAGATTATCTGTGGTGGTGGAGGTCATACCTCACATCTGGCTCTTCGGCTTTGTACCTCTTCCTCTATGCTACATTCTACTTCTTCACAAAGCTAGAGATCACTAAGCTGGTTTCGGGGCTCCTATACTTTGGGTACATGCTGATCGCTTCATATGCGTTTTTTGTGCTTACGGGCACCATTGGATTTTATGCATGCTTTTGGTTCACCAGACTTATCTACTCGTCTGTCAAGATCGATTAGTGTGTAAAAATGGGGATTATATGCTCTATAGTTCTATTGTCTTCAATGAAACATTGTCGTAGGTGAAGATATACGTGTGCTTTCAGATGTAAGCTTCAATGCACATTTTTTTAACTAAGTTCATATTTTTACAGTTGATTGGAAGATGCATTTTATTCTGATTTTTGTTATGATTCTTTTATAACTCAGTTCATTCTTTTATACCACTGGATCTTTAGGCGCAGATACCTTTGCGCTCCTTGCTTTTCTCTCCTCATGAATCCCATCTAAAACCGAAATGAGGAATTCCTCGTAAGGGATTTAAATAGTGGCCCGTTATTGGAATAATGGTCATTATATAGCGATAAATCGGTAACGGCATCATCCGAAATTATTATTGCATGATTGTGATATTTGTAATGATCGTAATAATATCCATTATGTTCGTAATTAAAATCTCTGCTCGTAACTAGCTAAATTTGACGAAGGTTGTCACCAGCTTCAAAACCCAACACGAACCCATCAATGTTTAGAGTGAAGACCAAATAGATCGAGTGCAACATACAGGTTTGTAGCAGAAAAATTATTTATTATTTTATAACAATTTAATAAAAGAGCAATTTATAATTTTTAAAAATTAGATGATGAAAATGAAGGTATAAGAATAGTTCATTGACTAGTGTAGTGTACTTTACTCTTAAATATTTCTCTAAAAGGAATTTTCTTAGGTCCAAGTTCATGATTAATCACCGTTGAAGAATCTAATCTAGCTTCACCAAAAGTAAGACACGTGTCACAGCATGACCCAACTTGAGTTTACTCATTACCAAACCAAGGCAAAAACCAGCGGTGTCTCTGGTTTCAGCACAACTTTCAATGGATCTTACACCCCAGCAACTTCTCCAATTCAACGGCTCCGACCCATCTAAGCCCATCTACGTTGCAATCAACGGCTACATCTACGATGTGACCTCCGGCAAATCCTTCTACGGTCCCGGCGGCGCATACGCCATTTTCGCATGAAAAGACGCCAGCAGAGCTCTCGCGAAGATGAGCAAGAACGAAGAAGACGTCTGCGCCAATCTCGATGGCCTCTCCGAGAAGGAGATGGGCGTCCTCGACGATTGGGTCAAGAAATTCGAAGCTAAGTACCAAGTTATCGGCCGCGTTGTTTCTTGAAATTCAGAACCCTCTTTGTTGATGTGTTTGGTTTGTGGGAAAATCTGGTACTTTCTATGTCTAATTTATTCCCTCCCTCCAGTGTTCTATCAAATTAGTTGTCTTTGGTGTTTGACTTAACTCAGAACAGTTGAAGGTTAAATAAATGAGGTGAAATTAAATAAAATTGAGATGCTTATGGCTTGTTCTGTGTTGTATATCATTGCTTCCTATGCTTGCTTCTTGGTCGTTAATGGTGATGGTTGCCTTTATTTGGGTTTTATTTACTGTTTTAGCCGTAAAGTTAGGCTTGTTGAATGTTGAGTAGGCAATGTTTTCTAGAGATGATGATCAACGAATAAATTCATTTTCCTTCTCGAAATCAATTAGAATTTTGGTTCGCGAGGAAATCATTATCAGAAATAACAATGTTTTCTATATTTTTATTTTCACGTTTAATTTGAAACATTATCAGACATTTGAATAATTTTTTTTTCTATTGTATAACTCTAAACCTTAAAACTTCAACTCGTTAAAAGATGGATTTTTAAGATGGTGTGATCATCGACTTATAACCACACCGACTCTTTGTCCGAATCATTTAAAACTATGTCTTACGACATCATTAACGTAATCAGAAGACAAGGTAAGGACAGTAAATATCCATTAAAAGATGGGGTTTCAAGATGGTCGGTGCGATCATGAACTTGGGGACGGTAATCACGGTGGCCTCCTCCAACGGCAATTTCAGATCGACATTTGGGAAATGAATGGCTAAAATATCCGAAGGTTCTGGGTCCTTTAGACATGCTATGATTTTACTTTACTGCTGCTGATGAGATAATAATATACCGGCAGTCAGTAGTATGGTGATTTTACGTAAAATTAAAACTTTAACACAAAATTGTATATAAAATTAATTAATTTTTATTATAATCTACATATATTTAACAAGTTTATATCAAATTTTTTTATATAAGGGATTTAGGCATAATATAATTTTCAATTATGACCCCCGAAGAGTATTTTTAAAATAATCCTATAACGAATATCATAATTCCTCTAGCATTAAGAAAGTTGGTAGATCCTCATAATTGATTGGCAACCCAATTAAGTTGTGAAATTAAGGCATATGGCTTTTCAATTAGTTTCATAATTAGCTAATGACAACTAATTCTACCAAATTGAGTAGAGCCACAAGATCCTTCCCTTGGTTCTTTAACTAATCAAAGGATACACGAGTTAAGATTCTCATTAAATTTATTATAATTTGCCATACTCATAATATAATTGAGAATAATATTTTTTAAAAGTATACAATTTATTTAACAATAAATACAATAAAAATAATATATGTATCATTTTTTTTAAAAGATGCGAGTTCAATCTTTAGAAGTTTATTTTTAGTTTCTTATTTGAAAATTGTATAGATTTTGAAATGATAAAAAGATTACTAAAATAAAATCAATTCTAATTTAAAATATAAATAATATAAAATTGTTCAACCAAATTAATGTTTGATTTATCTATGATAACAAACTTAAGTAGAACTTTAATTATTAATATCAATATACATCATATGTTGTAAATGAATATTAGGTACAATCACATAATTGGTAATTATAAGTTTTTAGTCCCTATTTTATAAAATAATAATTAGAAAGTACAAAATTAATGCAACATAGTCCAATATAACTTCAATTATGATCTATGCGTGACAATGAATTAAAATATATATATATATATATATATATATTATAATTACCATTTATAGTGAAAAACTTTTTTTCATAGATAACATTAAATGATGATAAATATTTTATTTATTTTTAAATTTTAAATTTATCTTACATTAATGAAACAAAAGAAAGGGAAAGGGAAAGGGAAAGGTACTGCTGCAATAACTTGGAAATTATTATCCTTTGGTGACGTTCCGTCCCCAAACTCAAACCATTTAAAACCTAAACTAGGCCTAAACCCAATTCAAAATTATTATTATACAAGACTACAATGAATTGTTTTGTTTAATTAAGCAAAAACAATTGTTTAATTATTAAATTCAATTTCAGATGTAACTTTTTTCTGTAAATAAATAAATAGACCTTAAAAAAATCAAAACCAAAGAACGACCGAACGAAACCGAAAAAAAATTGATTCAGTTATTTCATCTCAAGCTTATAGAACCAACCGAATGCTTACCCTACATATCTAATAGTGCAAAACATGAATGGTAAGATGCATATCCAACAAATGTCCCTTGGCTTGGCTGGCTAATAGGAGGAGGAACATGAAACCCATCAACCAACACAAGAGGCTAAGCATAAAGGTATAAGTCAAGACATTTAGAAGAACAATGTGCAAACATGGAATATGAAACAAATCCAAGGTTCAATGAAACATGAAGTTACATGGCAAATGATGGATTCACAATAACTTCATGTACATAGAATCAACCCAGCATTAGGAACCTCCTGTAAAAGAAAAAGGATAACATTTAGTTTGTTTTCCTTGAGAAGAACAACGGAAACAACGGAAGAGACTATGATTTTCCCACAATAACAACCTCGTAGACGAATAAAACAAGGCAATACCGAAACTTATTGACAAATTAATACAGGTCTATATGATAAAAAGTTCACTCTTTTTATATTCTTATCCCTCTTTAAATGGTGCTTCAATGTGTATGCTTAGTCCTCTTTACAAGCAGTTTCTCACATTTTCTACAAAATCTTCACCCATTACGCAAGTCCCCTCATCCTCGCAAATCAATCATTTATAAGGAAAAGAGGAAAAAAAAGTTCTTTCTAACTCGTTTATGTTGCCACATTTTGTCTTGAAATCAGATCAATGTAAAACTATTAACATCAACTTTGGCAGATATAAAGTTTTCCCAACAATCATAGTGAACACTAAAGCTCATACTCAATGGTAATCTAGGAGAAGAATGATAACCATCGTGAGATTACATACATTTTTGGCTACCATTTCTATATGCTACTTAATTAGGCCATAATAAAATATTAGCCAACAAATTTATGGAGAAACACCATTATTTGATGAATCAAGACAGGCATCATACTCGTGATTAACCTAAAACCTCCTAGGTATTTTCAGGCAAAGGCATTAGAGACAATACAAGATCACCAATATCATGTTGTAAAGACTTTTGTACCCACATACTACTGAATAATACACCTCGACCTCCGAATCGAAAATTGAAAACTTGTCCAATACAAGATCAAAAATATAATACTAAAGGGACTTTGGAACCCGCTGATTACTCTTAATACACCACAAATCAACCCTCCTAGCTCTGGAAAATCAGATCAAACCTTCAAATCAAAAATCGAAAACTTGTCCACTACAAGGTCGCAAATATCAAATTAAAGTGACTTGGGAACCACAGACTACTCTATAGTCTATCATAATGCAACCCTCATAGCTCTGGGAAATCAGATCAAACCTCCAAATCGAGAAATTGAAAACTTGTCCAATACGTAATTCGTCAGACCGAAAAGCATACAGATAGTATTTCTAGATTTTCTATATTATTGGGTCAAACATTCCATGATCAATCTGTCCAACACCTGACTTCCCCCTCGGAAGCAGAAAGGGATTTCTCATCCAAATAAATTGAATAGTTGGATCAATGGTTATAACGTTGCAGCAGACTTGCCACTAACCGCAGTTCATTAAATATAATGAAACCAGTAACCGATCAAGAATTAAAAAATAAAAAATAAAGATTTGCACGAGCCTAACATTTCTCAAATTTCCAACATGATGTACCTTAGTGTGTCTTTCTTCTTTGGGGCTGCTTGTCAGTAGCTAATCTGAAGATCCAGTAAACCTATAAGAAGCAAAACAATGAATCAAATATCAACTCCGCATAAAATAATAATAAAAAGGGCTAAATCTGAAGAGGGGAGACTTGCCAAAGCGAAGACATGAGCAGCTATCAAGAGAACCACCACTAAGGGCACCAAATCCAGAAACCATGGGCGTAAAGATTGTGCTTCCTTGGCCATTTCAATTGCAGAGACCGGAAAATTTTGAGGGAGAATCTTTCTGATAAGCCCTGAAGCCAGGGTTTTGGAATTTCTGTACACGTCGCTATGAACATTAGAAGCCTCTGAACCAATTGATCAATGTGGCGGTTGGGTTTCTGCAATTGATCGGACCCGACTCGATTATTTGGTTTTTATTTCTTTACCTCTAATTCTATTTACAATAATTTACTTATGAAAGTGAGTGTTGGTATGTAATATATTTGTTATAGAAATATATATTTAACACACTTTGATAGTATAATTTTATATAAAAATAATAAATCAAATGATATCATTAAATTTTATTTAATGTTTTTATTAAAATATATTATCATTAATTTATTATAAAATTGTATACTTACTATAATAAATTAGTTAAAATTGATCTTTATTATTGTCTCATATATGTTAACTTTAATGGAGGGAAAGTAAGAGATTTAAATACAATCTTAACTATTACGTAGATGTTTTTTATGTAATAATTATTAATCACTATTTAATTTTGTTAATAATCTAGTGAATTACAAGGTAGTATTCGTTTAATTTTTTTAATTAATTGATAATCCATACACACCTTGCAAACGTAATTGTTCGGACTTGAAATCTTTAAGAATAATAACATTTTATTTTATTACTGAAACCAGTTAACGAGTTAAATAGGCATCTACTTTAAATACAATAAACAACAGTTTATAATAAATTTAAAGGAAACTATATTGAATGATAATTTATGTTAAATGGAATGTTGTTATCCTTTAAAATCCTGAATTCCAGTAATTATATTTGTAAGATGTGTGTTATCAATAACTATTAAAATTATTGAAAGACCATCTAATATGACTAATTTCTTAATAGTCATCAAATAAGATAATAAAAATACGATATATTAAAGTAGAACGACTGATTTTTCTTGTAACATAGAATGATGAAATTAAAAAGTAGATTTTTTTTAAGAAAATAAATATATATGTATAAATACTTGGTCAATTTAGTATATTGGTCATTTTTACTATGCTTAATTTATGATTTAACCATTATACTTTAATTTGGCATAATTTAGTCATCCATTTTTATAATGTTATTAAGTAGCACAAATAATCATTTTAGCCAAAATAGTTAGCAACATTAGTTATTTAGACTAACAACTGATATTATTCAAAAATTAGAAGATTATTATGTCAAATTAATGTTTAATGACTAAATCTTAAACTTTTTTATTTAAAGGTATAAAACAGAAATTTAACCTGTAATCGTTAATAGTATAAAAATTACACATTACGGAACCAATGGATCAGATTCCAGTTATTTGGCTTACAAGTCACAATATCTTCGTCTTACAGTCTTAGGGGTTGTTTGATTAAATCAGAATGATTAATCGTTTAAAATTATTCAATGGCCTGAATGATTCAAAGGCTCTATATGAATTAACTCTGAATGTGACATTCTGTTTGATAATGATTCTGAATAATTCAGAATGTACTTAATGCTGAATCATTTAACAGTGTTTTACTGAATCATTCAACACAATCTTCATTCAGAGGTGAGAATCAAACAAGTTGAATGCTGAAATATTCCATTCAACAGTAAACAAACAACCCCTTAATATCTTACTTGCATATTGCACACTGAACAAAAAATATTATTTTAGTGAGCAGTGAAAGTTGCACCGCCTTCTGATGGGTTGATTCCGTCGACCCTTTCCCGCAAGGGACTGATATGTCCGTCATCGTACTACCATCTGGCACAACCCCGACATCCAACAATGATGATGATACTTGAAAAAAAAAGCACAATAACATATTTAAAATTTGAAACTTTAGTTATAGGACATAGTACTAGTAGCTGCTTTGGATTAATGCTTACACTCTGGCTAAGGCAGTGAGGGTTGTAGTTGTAGACTTGTAGTTGTAGCCGTAAGGGAAAGCTTTGGGTGTAGTGACGTCCAAGTCGAAGCAGTTGTCGTTAACCATCGGAGCTTGTACTGTTTTGTTTTGGACCGGGACAATTCCGTCGGTTGCAGAGCTGTTCTGCTCCTGGTCATGGTCCCCATTTTCCTTTTTCGGATCTAAATGCCCGTAATCCAGGTCCAGATACGGATCCATCTTGGAAAACACGTACTGCCCCGTGTTCAGGTCAGGGCTTTCGAGACCCTTGTGGTTGTTAGGATTGGGAAGTAGCCACAAGGCAGCCTCCTCTTCTTCCCTGCTGCTGCTGTTGTCAGCGTCACCATCGACGTCGGAGAAGTAACGGTCTTCGAGGAAGTTAAACTCCGTGTTGGGCTTGACTGAACCATAGAAAGGAGCCAACGGAACGCGCTCGTGTCGGCGAGCGAGAGGGTTAGCCGAGTGGATGTCTCGGTCGCAAGTGAAGCAGAGAGCGGCTGAGTCGGCCTTGCAGGTGACGTGAGCTGGAGCTTGTTCGCACACTTCACAGATCAAAACCCGAGCATACGCGAGGCTAACTCGTTGGCGGTGTGGATTTTGGAATCACAGTTGGAGCAGAGAAAGGCCGAGTCAGGCCGGCAGAAGAGAGTGGCAGTTGCTGATTTGCACGAGTCGCACAACTTGGACGCCATTCCGACAAGTAAATGAAAATTTGGGGATGTTAATATAAGTATAATATAAGACTAGGAAAATAAAAAATAAAAATGTTAATATATTTTTAATATTTTTAATATAGAGTTACTTAAAATATTATTTTTTTATCAAAAATATTAATATCAGATTTTATTTAAAATATTATTTTTTTTTATCAAAATATTAATATAAAAATATTTATTTTATGTGAAAAAATTAATATTTTTAATAAAAATAATATTTTAAATATCATTCTATAAAAAATATTAAAAATATTAATATTTTTAATCGTATATTTTCGTAACTTTATATTATAATGTATTCTCTCTTTGCCTTTGTGTCTGAAAGGTCTTGGTACTGGTTTCTGTTAAGACTTATGATTGATGCTTTGATCAAGTTGCTCGATGACGGTGCAATGTGGGGCAAGGGAGATCTAGACACAGCCAATAAAAAGTTAATACGTGGAAGAGGCTTAGCTAAATAGGAGGATTTTATTACGGGTTGAAAATTGGAGGGTGGAGAGGCCAGGATTGTCTGTTTCACCGGAGAAAGGAACTTTTTCGGTTTTGGGGGTGGGGTTGGGCGTTATTATCAGTAATGTAGAAAGCAACCGCAAATTGACTTTCTTCTTGTACAGCTGTACCTAAGGAAAATATTCGATCCAGTAGATTTAAAATTTTTAATTACGAATATTTATAATATTTTGATATTAGCTGATTCAAATTTAAATAAATTTTTATAATTATTTATGATATATATATATATATATTTATTTATTCATATTTTTTTTATATTTGATATACATATGTCATGCAAAATTGAAAGACTAAAATGAATCCATTAATCACTAAAAATTTTGAGTTGATAGAGTCATATTTTATAATTCAATTTTTATTTAAAAAAGTTTCGAGTCAAGTTGAATTTATGAAATTACGAGTCAAACTTTTTAGCGTGGAGTTGAAAAAATTGATTTTGTCGAGTTGATACGAGTTTTATTCACCCTTAATTATCATCTTATTGATTTTAAATTGGATTACTTTTTTAAATTATTTCGATTCGGTGATTTTTTAAAATTTAATTATTCAAATATATTTTAATATAGATCATCACGATATGAAAATCAAAATTTTAATTGAATTTGAGTAAATTTAAGTTTTAAATTTGAACAATAAATAATGCATGGACTTTCCATGTTTGAATTTGTTGATGAAAATATAATAATATTGTAACATTTAACTTGCAAGTTAGAGCGGCCACTTCCGCTGCACACCCGGAGATTTTTACTCATAATATGCAATATGGAGTTTCCTTGGTAAATTTTACTCATAACCTGGCTCTTCTGAGAAGTCTGGTTCCTGGGGCTTCTGCAACTTAGGCATGTCAACACCCTTCATCTTCTGAGCCCCTCGCCGTGTATTAGCCGCAAACTTCGATGCTAGTATCTTCACACCTAAATTCTGTCTTGCGCGGTTAGATGTCGAAGACGCGACGAGACCGTTTTCTTCCTCTTGTGTTTCATCATACTCCATCATGCTAAGGTTTCTGGCCATCATTCTCTTCATATATCGACGCCAAGCCGCTTGAATAAAGCATGCACCCCATGTCCTCCATTGATAAGAATGGTACCTAAACGTGTGTTGCAGCTTCTTGCTATGGAGACGTCGGAACTGATTGGCGACGAATTTGAGATCTTCTGCTCTCAATACAAAGGCCTCTACCTCGACTAATGCTCTTACCGTTCTCGTAGACGAAGGCAAGTTCGAGGAAGATTTAGGAAGGAGAGCCCAAGAAAGTAGCTCCTCACCACAAAAATCACCTGGTCTAAGAGTGATCGAATTGAAGAATCCGGTCCGGCCTCCGTTTGTCGTACAACTCTCTAGCTTTCCTCGGATAATAAAGAGCATCTCCGTGACAGGGTCGCCTTCCCGAACTATGTAGGTTCCTTGAGTATTTAAGGAGGATACTAAGCGCTCACATATGGCATCCAGCAGCTGATCATCCATTTGTGAGAAAATGGGGACCTGAAATTGTGATAATACAAACCAATCTCTTTTCAACTATTTTTATTGCATGCCATTGAGTACATGAAAGTAGCAAGCAGAACTTACACGCCGGACAAGGTCCAAACATAGATGGCGTTGGATATCTCGACGCAGATCAGGAGGTAATGCCCGTACTATTGATTCTTCATCCACACCTCGAGTTGCAAGCCATTTATAATGAACGAAACGCTGAACACGTTCTCGCAGATCTTCAGGGAGTTGGCGATGCCTCATCCATTCTTCAGTGTCTCGTCGCTTGAGCCTCCATTCCTCAAGTCTCACAGTGATTGATTGTAGGTATGTCTGAGTCCATGACAACATATTAGATGGAAATGAGTACATAATCAAGGCTTATGCAGGAGGTCATACAGAGTTATACTATTTCTGTTGTGGGTTGAAACAAATTCGAGCACCATGATAAACGGAAAAGCACAAGCTTAACACACTAAAGAAAGTAAGAAACAAACATCGGCGGAAGAATATGTATGATAATTGAATCCCGACATTAAACATATTGATCCAATGCCGAAAGCAGTACTGATTGTATAAAAGGCATCGATGGTACCTGCATATTTCCGATTAAATGCGCAAATAGAACTAGACCCATGATGGAAATCAGTATGGCAAACAAGGTTTCCCACACAAATGTACTTGCATCTAATGCCTGTCCATAGGAGCTGGAAATTCAGAAAGCAAGAGTTACTCATATAAATTTTCAATAACCAAGTCATTTCACAATGTTCATAAGGCATATATACCTCAAATTCTGCAATCCCCACCAAAGACAATAGAAATACTTCTGAGGGAAGTCTGAAGAGAGAACTTGCTTAGTCAAAGCAATTTCGAAAATCCCATAGTCGAAGCTGATGTCATTACTGGGATGACACTTCGTAAACACAACGGTAGCATTTTCCCATTTCTGGCGACCACCGTCATGCAACGTGCCACAATCTAAGTATTGAAGATTGCATTGCAGAGGGCTAGTCTCTTTTCTGCATTCAGATTTCAAGCATATTACGTGTTGTTCGACGGACAGCAAGTACCACAGTGCCCCTAAAACCTACAATAAGAGAAGACAAATCATCTTTCTGTCTACCCTTTAAAAGGATAGGCAAGATTACATGCATACAGGGCTAGCTGGAAACTATTACATACATGGCTGGCTAACATGTAAAGCAATAGATTATATGCAGCTCCGGCCCAGGCGGTCTTGGTGACGACTCCGGTGCTTTTGATAATCTGAGAGCTTAAAGGGAAGATTAAATAAAACCGGGGAACGTATTGCACTAGAACAATCAGCACCAGTGTATTATTAGTATAGTCAGCATGGGAACTCCTAGTTGCTGGTATAATGAACCATATCACAATCTGCCAAACCAACGTAAAAGTAATAAACATCATGAAGTTATCAAATTTCAGCTGTTGAATGCTACATTTACATCAATCCATGACTTCAAAGTCCTTCATCGGGTACCTGAGGAAGAGGGAGGGCAGCCAGTAGATCTATGAAGAAATCCGATTTCAAATACCTGCTGGCAATCATACGAGGGTCGGTAACGAGTTCACCCCTCCCGAATACTCTGGAGTTAGGCGACACGTAAGCGGTTCGGAACTTGATGATTATATGCAACGCGTAGAAGGCATCGGCGAGCGTTCGAAAACATGTCACCACAATTCCTAGATTCTGATCAGCATCCATACAAGATGTATGGTCATTGTTGATGACTGAAGGCAAGTAGAAAAACAATGGATCAACGAATAGAGCTACCAAGCACCAGAAGAGAAAAATCCTGTTCCATTTCAAGTAGTTTTCGCTACCGGGATCCAGAATTCCCTCCCTCCTTGCCTTATAATCCTCTGGAAAAACCTTGAACTTCCCAAATTTGGGAATTCTACAATTATTATTATTAGTACCACCACTACTATTTCTATCACTATGACCTCCTTCAGTTTTCAACAAAGGGAGTGTTGCTTTGTAAACTGGCAGTGGCTCCTCCATATCTGTGCTGCCATTGTTGTTGAACCTGAGAACTCAGCAAGGCAACATCACTGGAAATTTCAAGTGAAAATGAAAATGTGAAATGCAAAGAAAACAGCATGCTGTGAACATTACCTCACTAGCTTCTCCATTTTGGACTCCACCCTTGAAATTGTCACACAGTTAGAATTAAAGTGAAAACAAGCGTAGGCATAGAAATGGGTGCATCTCTAAAGCAACAAAGAATCATCTGAAAAGTCTCAATCTCCCTTACTTTCAGTTAAAAAAAAGGGTTCTTTTTCCAACTGAAGAAGGAGAAAAAATGTTGACTTAAGTAACAAAAAGAAGAAAGGAATTCACAAGTTGTGAACTTTGGAAGAAAGGATGCGTCAATCGAAAGGACGTGAAAAACATAAACTTTGAGGTGGAAGATATTTGAGCAAGGGGAGATCTTGTTTGCTGTTTCCGCCTATTTTTATTTCTTGGCTGACACTGTGTCGAGTTGAGGTGAGGCAGGCACGATTCGTTATTGGGAGTTAGGAAGGTAGGGAAGTGCAATAGTTGTAAGACAGTTGTCCCAACCACTTGTCTTTATTCATTCTCCAACGTCCCACTACTCTTGGGATTTGCCTCTAATATTCATAATTCTATACGTTTTCACTTACAAATCTAAAAATCTGATCGAATCAGATTAAATTTATAAATAGTATTATTAATAATATGGTGTATTGAATATTAATCGATAGCAAAATTCTTTAGCCAATGTAGTGCGGAAAAAATAATTGTTCATATGAGATGTAGTAAGATTATTTTTTCGATTAAAATGAAATGAACTATGTAAAAGAAAGACGACTGGATCAATTGACGTCTTTAAAAGATACCTGAAAAACACTTCTTCTAGATTATTATTTTATTAAGATTGATGTTCATACTACGTGCAATCTAGGAAAAATAGTCTTTATACATTATTCATTCCACAAAAATTCGTACAAATCATTCTTTATTTTCAAACTATTATCCCATCAATTTTGCCCTTAATTGATAAATTATAATTTTATAAAGAAAAAGTACCTTCAAATCAATTAAGAATTAGTGAAAATCTTTGTCGATATCCTCGAGAGAAAAACACGTACGGTCAGTCCAATCATTTATCAACAAATTTGGAATATTATACAATGTTTCAATGGTGATTATAATTAGTGGTGAGGTTTTCTTGACTATGAAACATATTGTAATCATGCTTCCATTGATTTATGCAACTTGAAAAAAGGTATGAATCCACATCAGTCTAATTAAAATTTGGATGAATTTAGTTTAATTTATTTTATTTTGAATTTTAAATTAAATTTAAGATATTAGATTTAAATAATTAATCTATATAAAAATCTTTAACTTTTTTATTCAATGGCAGAATTCGCTAACATGTATAAGTCTTATACACATAATATACGAGGAAGTACACACTTATAAAACTTTAGCAGTAAAAATAAATTATTCATATAAAATATAAATTTAAAATATATTATAATTTAAAAGGTTTAATAGCGTCTGTCTCCTCCATCCAGCTCTGACAATAATAGTTAACTATGAAATGGATCAAAATGAACCACCGGACGGCATCGGAGCGGAGAAGCCATTACTATAGAAATGCCAATGGTTTCTCGCATATCAACTCCATCTTCTTCACCAATGAACTTCAAATCCAAACACTGAACAACAGATGCAATCACGATGTTCATCAACACGAAAGCCAGATTCTTACCAGGGCACGCTCTTCTTCCACCTCCTAACGGAACAAAATCAAAACATTGTTGTGTTTCACTACTACTTTGGGAGCCAATTAGGAATCTCTCAGGACAATACTCATCTGGGTTTTCCCATATCGTCTGATCCCTCATGATGGAATAAAGATTAACGGCCACAGGTGTGTTGTTAAGGATATCGAAGCTGTCGATTTTGCTGTGTTTAAGGCACAGCCGAGGTGCGAAGGGAGCGTTGGGATATAACCTCAGGGTTTCCTTTACAATGGCCTGAATATAAGGAAGGTTTGGGATATCTGTCTCTTCAACTAGTCTGGTTTTCGTTCCGATAACAGAGTCGATTTCATCTCCGGCAATCTTGTTTACCCTAGGATGATTGATCAGCTCTGCTATTGCTCATTCCGTGGTTTCGGCTGACATATTTGCTCCTGCGAATAACAGTTCCTGGAACCAAAGTTTTATGTCATTCAAGTATTATTGGCATTATTTAAATTATTTTATCTTACCGCAAGGAAGGATTTCATTTGTTCTCTAGTGATCCTTAACTCAGCCGTGTGATCATGATAAACCCTCAAAAGAACATCCACCAAATCATCATTTCCATTGAGTTCGTGGGCTTTATCTTCATGCTCCCTCAATATCTTTTCCATCAGACTATCGTACCTTGCAGCCACCTCCTCACACTTGTTTGAATATAACCAGAACCCAAGCTTCTTCAATGGTCCAAATGTGTTAGCAAGAATCATCTTCCGGCCATCTCAACTGACATCTTCACAAGCTCTTGGATTTTCTTTGCCTCGTTATCGTCTTCCCAACTGCTTATACTCGCCACCACCCTGCACGTCGTAAATTCAAACTAATTCTCTCATATTCATAAACATAAATAACCATATAGGATACGTCACAATAAATTATGGTAAAATCGGTTAAGTTATCGTCATTGTTGCATATATGTTTTTTTTTCTTCAGAATTGATATTATTTTTATTTTTCTTTTATATTGAAAATGATGTTTGTTTACGTTTTTTTAGTTGTTTGATTATTTTTTTAATATATATATTAATGAGAATAAGTTTATATCGTCGGTCATTGATAGTTCATCATTCCTAATTTGAACAGAGAATTATAATTAATTAGAATATGGTCGTTGATCGATTTTTCTCAGTAAGATAAAGTTGATCATAAGACGGAGAAATAAGTCTATAGAAAGATTGTTGGAAGTTCATTCTCCTTATCAGTCTTGATTGAAGGGTATTTATAGTGATCATAACTTGTAATGTCAGACATAAAATAATTATAACTATTTGTAGACTAGCAAATTAAATAGATTTAGTAGTGACATCTTAAATTTTGTTATGATATATTATGTGTACTTATCGAAATTCTTCTCCATGTCCAATGGATGACATTGTGGAGGGCTTGGAGGCTCATTTTTTCTTACGTTCGAAGAGTCATGAGGATTCCTCGAAACGAAAAGGTTTATTCGTAAGTTTTGGCTAACAGATCTGACGATTTTTGAAAATCATCTTCTAACATATAATAACATAATATTATTTTAGTATTAAATCAGATAAAATCGGATGAATAACACACTACATGCAGATAATATTATTCGTAACTTTCATGAGCTCTGGTCCCATATCAACGACCTCATTTTTCGAAGCACTTTGAATCATCCGACGTAAAAACCTCACGATTTCTTGATTTCGAACGGTGCGAGATCTTTGAATCTGCCGAGTTCCAAGCAATTCGCTCATGCTAAGTTTCTTCATGAACCTCCAGAAATGGCCGTAAGGAGCAGCGATGAAGCTGTCGTTTCCAAAGATGACGCAGTCGTCTAAAGGGGATATGGGGCGACCGGCAAAGTTAACATCCTGATCCTTGAAGATTTGTTCAGCCATGGAAGGTGAAGAGGCGAGACGACAGTGATATGAGCCAAAACGGAGGTAGACAGTGATACATTTTGGTACTCGACTTTTGTTTAACCATTTAATGCAGGAATCAATCGATCGTAATAGTTAAAGAGGTAGTTATCCTTCAAGGTTTTTTCGAGCCCGATATTTGTAAGAATATTTAAATGTTTATTGTAAAAAGGTTAAGAATATTTTAAATAGATACTGATTTCTAATCATATATGACTAATAAAAAAATATTTAATTTAATATAATTTATTGAATGGACTTAGTAGTAAGAAAATGTTATTCTTTCTAAAGAACCCGAGTTTAAACAACTTATATTTAAATATTTTCTTACTCCAATTAAATATTTAATTAACTTTTAGGTTTAAATTGACACTTTAATTTAATTTTATGGATCAAATAAATTATTCCCTTTGTCCCATTAAATGAATCTATTATTGACTTTCTAAAAGACAATTTTTTTCAACTTTAATCATGATTATTTTAAATATTTTAAACAATTAAATTTTATAGAATATATATTTAAAAACTACTTGATTTAAGATTTTTAAAATATATTTTTCATATTTTTATCAGTATTTAATATCAGATAATAATGAATCAAAATTAAAAATATTGATTAAAAAAGTTAACAAGTGATAGGTTTAAGGTTAGGGAGGGAGTATTTATTATAACTACTAAGGTGGTGTTTGTTTTTACTGTACAAACTCTTCAAACCACTTATGTCTGCGTCGCGCAGACCACGCGCAGACATTAGGCTTCGCAGACTGTTTGTTTTTTAGAAGACAGAAACTCTTTAAACGTCTGCGCGAGCTCTTCTTGGTGCAGACTTGGTTTTATGTCTTCAAAAGTCTTCAAACCTCTTCAAGAATAATTATAAAATATAATTATTTATTAAAATAATTTTAAATAATTTAATAAGGTTATTTATTTTAAAATAATTTATTTTAAAATAATTTATTACAAAATAATTTATTTTAAAATAATTTATTATAAAATATGGATTGATTTATTTTAAAATAATTTATTTTAAATAATTTATTAGTATGAATTGATTTATTTTAAAATATGGATTGATTTATTTTAAATAATTTATTAGTATGGATTTATTTATTTTAAAATATGGATTGATTTATTTTAAATAATTTATTAGTATGGATTGATTTATTTTAAAATATGGATTGATTTATTATTGTAGTTATATGGATTGATTTATTTTAAAATATGGATTGATTTATTTTAAATAATTTATTAGTATGGATTGATTTATTTTAAATAATTTATTAGTATGGATTGATTTATTTTAAAATATGGATTCATTTATTATTGTAGTTGTATGGATTGATTTATTTTAAATAATTTATTAGTATGGATTGATTTATTTTAAAATATGGATTGATTTATTTTAAATAATTTATTAGTATGGATTGATTTATTTTAAAATAAAGATTGATTTATTATTTTAGTTGTATGTATTGATTTATTTTAAATAATTTATTAGTATGGATTGATTTATTTTAAATAATTTGTTAGTATAGATTGATTTATTTTAAATCATTTATTTGTATGGATTGATTTATTTTAAAATACGGATTGATTTATTATTGTAGTTGTATGGATTGATTTATTTTAAATAATTTATTAGTATGGATTGATTTATTTTAAAATATGGATTGATTTATTTTAAATAATTTATTATTGTAGTTGTATGGATTATTTAAATTTCAGTATTATAAAACTAAAATTATTTAAATCTCAGTATTGCAAAACTCTTTTAAGTTTAAAAAATCAGTTTATTTATATTTCAGTTCATTTTAGCAGTCTGTAGACGTTAAAAAACAAACAATCTTCTTCTTGCAGACTGTTGACTTTTGGTCCACCTCTTCTGCACCTCTTCTGCTGTAGATGTCTGCAGATATGGTCCGCAGACTGCAGATTTTTTTACCTCTGCAAAAACAAACACCACCTAAGTATTTTTCCAAATTATGAAGCCTTTTTGGAATACAAAAAGTTAACAAATTAAATTTAAATACTTAATTAAATCTAAATATGTAATTAAATAAAATTGTAAACATTAAATTAAATCTTAAAATTTAATTTAAAAAATAATATATATATATATATATACACACTATGTTTTTATTTACAGAAATTACTTGCGTATAATTTTTTTTCTCTGAATAGTTATGAAAACATTTTTTAAAATGAAAGAATGTAACAGAGGACATTAGTTATAATAAATGCATGCTATATCGAAAAATAACTTTTTAAAATATTATTTTATTTCATTTGCTATAATAAATAATCTTTTGTATATAAATTATAATAATTCTCTAACATTGTAGAATTATTTTTAATTTTTAGTTTCAGAAATTTTTTATTGAGTATAAAAATATAATATTTTAAAAGAAATATCAAGATTTAAATCACATAAATATAAAAAAAACTCTTAAGTCCTAATCCCTGACCCTAATTTTTATCTCAACGCCGCTTGCTAAAGTTGTTGAAGTTTGGGAGCTTTAGTATGGGCCTCCTACATTCAAGCCATAGATGTCGCTGCGAAAGGACAGTCGGCGTAAAGGTCAGCTACAATCCAACACCGGGTATCTTTTATTTAAAATAATATTTTTTAACATAAATACGTAAAAGAATAACGTAAAAAATATTAAATATCTAATTTGAGTAAAAAATATTTTAAACGCTCAAAATTAACTTAAAATTTAATTTGATTAAAAAATATTTTAAACGCATAAAATTAATTTAAAGTATAAATTGAACATTTATTTTTTATATTAGAACTTTTAAAAATATAAAAACATCTGGACCAACCAATGATTAACACGCTACATAATATTAAAACCCCCACTCCTCCCTCTGTTGAATTAAACCCAGAAAGGTTCCTACCATAACTGTGTTAGATTGTCATCGTCAAGTACAAGATCAATCCTCATAGGAATTGAGATGGACAGTGTCACACTCTGTCCCATAATTTTCTACTAGAAAAAATATATATATATCAAATAGCACTATAGATAAAATAATAAGAACTATAAATAAAATAATAAGTATTATAAATATTATAATAGCACTAAGAATAAAATAAAATGAAGTGGAGATAGAGGCATACCCACTATGCCATGTTTAGTTTTTTTTATTGGAAATAAATAATGGTGGGTTTATATTATATTAGGAGTTAACACATAAATTCTACAAAAATACCCTCCCGTGCAGAACCCAAAACTGAATTTTTCAGTAAACTCACTCTTGAACATTCGGCCTGCCTCCTTCGATCGGTGGTGTGGTGCACCGTCGTGTCCTTCAGTCTCAACAGCAACCATCGGTACAACCCGACTAACCCAGTTCCGAAATCTGTCACAGATAGACTGAATATATAAGGGAAATCGACACTTAAAACCCCGATCGTCGTTTTAAGTTTTGTCGATTCTGGCCATTCCAACAACTGTCTTGTTTCGTTCATCCGCCGTAGGTAAAGTCAGATCGTTTAATTTGGATAATATTTCAGTGTTTAGATTGAAAACATATTATAGTTGGTGTTGGTTTAGATTGCTGATAAATAGTTTTAAAAGAGTGATAAATACGTAATTAATTTCAGTTATGGTGTTGTTTTCGTAATTATTTTTAAAAGTGTGTTATTTTTGTATTTATTTTTAAAAATGGTGTTATTTTTGTAATTAATTTTTAAACGGTGGACTATTGAATCTCTTTGACCGGTTTTAAACGGTCATTAAACGACATTTGATTTTGTTCGAGTATACCTATTATGATATTTTTCGACGTGTCGAATCCGTTTCTGAAGTCCGTTTCGCCAAATTCAAAATCAAATGTCTCCAAATCATCAGTCAAACCCGTTGACTTTGACTTTGACCAAAATTTCGAATTTTTGAAAAGTCATACTTTATGTTTTTCGACGTCCTAATTCCGATTCTGCAATCTGTTTAGTCAAATTCAGACGCTAAAGTATCCAAATTGATAGTCAAACCCAAAAAAGTGCATATGTACTTAAGAGTTTTAGATTTGAATGATTAAGTAAGACTTGATACTGATAAATTATTATTATTTGAATGTACAAGAGACTATCTTGATCGCTCGACAGCTCGACCCAGCTCCTCTAGATCAGTTAAACCGCGTGTGCCAGTATTTACCCGTATGACCCGTAAATCTTATAATTTCAAAAATTGATTATGTTACCCTCTAGTAATATAGTGTTATTATGAATTAGGTTCGAAAACTATAGCAGAGCGTCGCGAGGTCAGTACTCAGTAGATCTACAATTTGATCTTATTATCGAGGTGTGTTCCCTAAGTACTGTTTAATTGTTTTATCTGTTTTGAAATATGGTACATTGAAAGCTTTGATTTATTGTTTATTGATGGTTTATGGAAAATGACTGATACATGACTACTGGTTTTTATTAATATATGATAACGATGTTTACTGATTTATGGAAATTATGCTTACTGCATAAATAGTATTTTTGAAATACTGATTTTGGGTTGGATTGAATTACGGAGGTATAGCTCTGATCAAGCTGGTAAACCTTACGGACTTAATGGACTCTTGGGTAGGCTCACGAGCCCCAAGATGCTCTCTTAGGTTGGCCCTCTTTGCTGTGAGCTTAGAGTAAGCCCTATGTACCTAAGGATTCAGGCCCAAAAGCTTATCCTTAGGCAGACTTCCTTTTTGTTGTGTGTTTAAGGTAGTCCTACGGATGCAATTCTAGGGAACTGCTGTTGGTGTACAGGAGAAGAGATTTAAACTACGAGTTTCAAAAGTTAAACTTCATTATGATTTTATGATGATTTACTGAACTATTACTCGGTTATTGTACCTACTATGATTTTATTGTACTATTGGGACACACTGAGTCTAGCTCACTTTTCGAAAATATTTTTCCCCTTTCAGATACTATTGGTTAGATACCCCAGATCGAGTACTTGGAGAATCAACATATATCTTGAAGTACATCTATTTGTAATGCTTTTATATTTCAAGTTGACTTTATTTTGGTAACATGAGCCTTTATTTGAAGTATTTGTTTCAGAAATGAATATTATTCTGCTATTGATAATTGGTTTATAGTGATCCAAATTCTACGACATATTTTAAAAATTAAATTTTTAACTATTTAGTTTTATATTCATGAGTTAGGTTTTATCGTAATTTATTATATCCTTTTATAAATGTATTTATAATGTGATTTTATATTGATCGAATAAGGGTTTCGGAAAATGTCTTTAAAAATCATGGATTTGATCCGCTAGACTTAGTCGAAACGCATAGACTGGGTCTAGGGGGTTACACAAAAAGAGAGTTGACAGACGGATATAATTTAAATATTTTTATACAATTAAAAGAAATATTTTTTTATGATCCAATTCGAACGGGTGTATTTATAGGATTTGTCTATATTATCAAATATTAGTAATTAAAAAAATATCTAAATAGATACTATATTATAATAATATCAGACTATTAAAAAAAACTTTGTTTTTACTTAGATTGTCAGCACAACTAAGAGTCCCGATCAATTATAAAGGTTTGGTGCAAAATATAAATTAATGAAATTTGAGGAAGTAATGTGTAATTAATCTGTTGAGAAGAAGGAAGGAAAAGAAAGGTATACGACGGACAAGAAGCTAAGCAGCCTTTATTTTCATTGAATATTTCTGAACCACACCATTAATTTGGCTTCCCCACACCATTATTTATTTATTTATTTTCTTCTTTCTATTATTGGAAGAATAGAAAGTTCAGTTACTTCTAAATGCTTTCTCTCTCTCACCCACAATTCAATTAATTTCTCTAAAATGTTCAATCCTTTTTATTAAATTTCTTTTTTCGTTCTCTACATATAACCTAAGATTATGTTGTAATAGGTATGATTTAACCAATTACTCCTAGCAGGCAGCAGCTCATCTGTTACCCCCCAAAACAACTACTACTTGTTGATATTCACCACAGTTAAATAACAACAAATTGTATTGAATTAGTGAAACCATCGAAGAATAAAATTGCCACTTATTAATAAAAACATCAAACGGATTTGATAAAAACATACTAGTGTTTTCAAGTGAGAAACATGAAGAAAAAATATATATTGGAAAAGAGCATATTAAGGATTTTTTAATTTTTTTAATTTAAATACAAATTCTTCAACTTTATAAACATAAAAGTTCAAGTTTATTTAAAATTAAGATAAAATGTATACTTATTAAGAACTAAATATTTTATTAATTTAAAGAAGTAATTTGAGGTGTAAAGTTCGCAGAAAGGATGTCTAGATTTGCAGACAGAATACTTACAAATGGAGTTCTTCGTCAACAACAGTACAAAAATCCGATTTTGATAGAGTTTTAACTTTTAACAATTGTAATTTAAGTATGGTTATGATAATTTATTTTGATATATTTATTATCAACATTTAACTTGTCAACCTCTTTTTAATAAATTATAAATGATCATTAAACTATGCCTAAAAAAAAGTGATTTTTTTTTATAAATTTAAAAAACTATTTAGATGAAATACACAAATGATCCCTTTAATTATAAGATACTGCTTTGTTGAATTCTCAACTATTAAAAAATACAAAATGATAATAAAATTATTCATTGTATTCCAAACTCGTCTTTTTTTATTAAAAAATTAACTACAATTTGAAATGAACATCAATATGCTGACAGAAATATAATAGTTGCTTAATATTATAAGATCACATCTCAATCAACATATTAATACCATCTCAGACAATCATTAATTTTTTTAACAAAAATGATGAGTTTAAGACATAATGAATAATCAGATGATCATTTTATAAATTTTAATAATCGAAAAACTCAACAAATAACTCTTTATAATCAAGAGACCATTTTGTATATTTTAATAACAATGACTCAACAAAATAGTATAGTACAATCATAGGACCATTTGTATACTCTATCCAAAATGTTTTAAAACAATTTAATAAAATTTAATGATCTTTTTATAATAGTTTGATAAAATCTAATGACCGTTTTATTAAAAAAGATTAAAAACAATTTATAACCCTACAAAATTTAATGACCAAAAAGATTATTCTAACATAATTAAATGATCATCTGTAGGACTTTTTCACACAAAAAAGAGTTAAAAGAATAGCCAATCTAACGGTGCCCCTTAAAAACTTTTTATTCATAGTGTTTAATAAATCCAATGATGAAACATTGGAGCATCATAATCATCTCACATGTAGCAAACAGACTCAAGAAACCAATGAGAGATTAAGTACCTAATGTCAATGACCATAGTCAACTACTAGACAAGCTCATACTCGGTTCCAGACCAAAGCGAAGTGGCAATTCATTTCAACTATACTTCCGTTTTTGCAGCCAATTCTATAAATAATTGTGATTAACCCGTGACGATAATCGTCGGAGTTAATCAAGTTCTGCACCTTAAAAACAATCCATTCCAAAAATCCCCGATTTAAGTTTAAAAAGAATGGATGTCTCAAAAACAGACTCTTTTCGTCATCTAGATGCAGATGCAGACAGCTAGAAACTATGAAGATTGGCAAGCTCAGCATCCCAGCTTTCAAAAACCTTGTCAATTGAATGATCAAAAACACATTGAAAACGCAGAAAGTATACTTCTAAATCTTTTTGTTGCCTCTTCTTTGCAAAGGAATTAGATGTTTCAAGGACCCTAAAATACCAACTTCTGTAGGACAAACATGAGTACCTGCCAGAGAAGCAATATGAAGCAGACCCTCAAATCCCCTTTAGGATAAAAGTAAAGAGACGCCACTCGAGTTTGAGTGAGGTTGCATCACAACCGGAGAGATAGTTTCGTTCAAACAGTAGCAAATAGCCAAGTAGAGACTAGAGATGATGCCAAATGGGACCCACAATCATCTAGTATTGAAGATCCCATAGCCGGCCAGCACTGTAGAAGCAGAAAAGCACTGAGGCAGACCCAGAAAACACCTCAACACAAAGGGAAAAAGAAAAGCATGAAATTTTAGCAGAGTTCCTGAAATCATTTACCAACAAAATTTATAGACGTCATCTTAAACCTCTTCTTTAATGTGCAGAAAGGACCATAAAGCGTAGACAAAGTAAAGAAAACCAACATAGAATATAGAAAAACGGAAACGAACTTATCCAAATCCAAGAGGCAGAGGGCATTGCCCAATTAAAAACGGTAGCACTGAAGTCCAAACAAACTAAACACACAAAATCCAAGTCTCCTCACATAAAAGCTGCATCCCCTTGGCACTTAGCTCCTGCTCCGATGGCGCTCTCTTACACCATTTCTGCACCAAATTCAGTAGAAATATTTAATTCATATATCATAAAACAAAATGGTATAAACACAAAAGTATAATAAGTGTAGCTGTGAGAATGATCAAATAAATGTATAGGACAGAGGAAGGATGACAAAATCTTAATTGGAGAAAAAGAAGGCTTTTTAAGCAACTAATATCAAGTTCAAGGATCTTCACCCATTAGCATACGGCAATTCCTCACGGCTATGGTATTGGGGAGACTTGCTGATGTTACGTCCACGAGGGGAGAGACTACGGCGTCTTGGGGATTGTCCATGAGGACTGTAACTTCTACATCAGGTTGCTAAGTGTCATCCAATCACATACAGATTACAAACTTCAATCAATCACAAAGATTACCAATGTTAGCTCAGGAGGCCTTACCTGCGCCCATAGCTTGGACTCCTACGATACCTAGGGCTGCGGCTGCGACGTCTTCCTGAACTGCCACGCGAGCGACATTCTCGAGCAAAATGACCAGGCTCACCACACTCATAGCACTTCAAATCAGAACCGCCAGAGCGTCCACGGCCACCTCCACCACCACCTTCACGGCCACCACCACCTCCACGGCCACCACCTCTGCCTCTAGAATTATGAGAAAGCTCAACTCTCCAGCTATTCTTGCCTGTTCCAAAATAGGTTGCAAGTCTCAAATGACAAACACATGCTCAATAAAGATTCCATAAAGAAAAAGAAAATAGGTACTTGCTTCTAGATGGATGAAAGTGATAAACACTACATTCTTGCCCAAAAAGCTTTACACTTTTCAGTCAAAAACAATAGAAATACAAATCATATAGGATAATAAAATCAAAAGGAGAGAGGCACCCGTTGTAAATATGATCCATGTTATTAGCAAATGTGGGCAATATTGGAAGTTCTGACCTAACAGCATAACCGAACTTCCCCAACAAATAGACATGCAGCTGTGGACATGGAGAAAGCAAGTTCATAAAGGTATATCTGGTTGAAGAAGTAGAAACCCCAAAGGCTATACGTATAACAAAACCATGATTTTCATCATAAATCTTAACAAGGAAAGAACAGCCCATTAACAAATGAGCTAGCTCCTAACCTGACCAGGACATTCTCTAGTATTGCATCTTTGGTTTACAAAGAGAGAGGAATCAAAGCTAACTAGACAAAACATTTAGTATGCAACAAGTGGCATAATAAATAAATAAAAAACAAGAAAACATTGTTGGAAAATACCATCTAATCCACGAATGGCATCCTCAGCGTCTCTGTGATCATCAAAGTCGATGAAAGCATATCCCGGTGGCCTCCGGGCAACCCATACACTGGAAAAACAAATGAAGGGTCTAGGTTAAAATACAGAATCATGCTTAAAATACAGAGACACATGTTAACAACGGAGGAGAAAAAAAAATACCCCCGAATAGCTCCAAATACACGAAACTCGTCTTCAAGATCCCGCTCCGAGACTCGTGGGTCTAGGTTACCCACGTACACGCGAGACATTGCTTTTTTATTTGGGGGGAGTTCAAAAGAAACCTATGAAACAAATCTCACATTATTATTCAAGTTTGATTTGAACACCGAACAAACTAACCGTAGGGTAATCCCATAGGGTTTTTTTTTAAAGGGAGGAAACAAGGAAACTATATCCTGACTGAGGAGGGAAAATAAAATAAACCGCAAAAGAATAATCAGCTGGAAAAAATAAATTGCAATTTCTAATAATATTCAGAGAGAGAGATCTGAAGCTGAACCTTGTGAAGTTGCGCAAATCAGTAGTAGTGGCGGAATCAGCTGCTTCGGATTTTTGTTTCTTATGAAGTTTGTTTCGTGAATTCTATTCAATGACTACTGCCCTTCCTCTCTAAGAACCATTTTATAATAGCTCCAGATTCTTGAGGGTCCATTTGATAACTTCAGATCCAGTCCAAAACAAAATTGGATCCATCCTCTCCGTGCAGAATATGCTCAGCCCACCAGGAAATAGCACTTGAAACTGGATCCTTGCCGGTGTACACGACATAAAGAAACATTTTACCCTTGAAATTTTCATTTTTTCCAATATGGTCTCTTTACTTTGTTTCTTCCACGTTAGTCTCTTAACTGAATTTTTTAGTCCTTTTGATGATGTGATGTTATGAGAGAATGATATACGTCACGACCTCAAAGTATCGTGTTATTAAAATAACTAAATATTCAAATTTGAAAGTAATAAAAGAAGTTGGGTTTTCCATACATATATATATATATATAAAGTAATAAAAGAAGTTGGGTTTTCCATATATATATATATATATATATATATATATATATATATATATATATATATATATATATATATATATATATATATAATTTTTCTTATAGATTAATATAGATTGAATATTACAAAACCTTATTATGAGATGATCTTTTAATTTAGATTATTTTATTTTCCATATCAAAATTCAAACTTTTTAATATTAATTAAATGATTTAATATCTTATCTCACAAGACAAATTAAGAATAGATTAATTTAATTATTTTTTAAAATTTAAACGATCTAGTACGAATTAAGTGACCTCAATAGTAAAAGAATTGTCATTATTTCTTAGGATCTTGGGTTCAAGCACCATATATACAAAGATGCACGAACATTTAATGTTAAATGATTGAAAGTTTTTGAACAAATATTATATTATATTCACTTTAAGAAAAATAACTTGAAAACTGAATATATTTTACATTTTATTTTTGACCGATAAAGTCTTAATTGACAATAAAATGATCATAGTACCAAGAATATTAGACGTGTGTATAAAATTATTTCATCAATTTAATATTTATATATTAATAATATGATGTAAATTGATTGAATAATTAAAAGTAAATGTTTTATTTTAAAAATGTAAAACTTGTATGATCAATGGTGTAAATGAATCGAGTTTAAATAAATAAAATTATGTTCGTATTCGTTTGTTGATTTTTAAAGGTTCTCATGTTCGGTTCATGTTCATTTAAATTTTTAATATATTGTTCGTTTTATTTATTTTTAATGTGTTCATGTTTGTTCATTTAGCGTTCAAGAACATTTTCTTTAACGTTCACGAATATGTTCATTTAGCGTTTATTTATATCTTCGTTTAGCATTAGTAATGTTTGTGTATATATTCATTTGCAAACTAAAAAATAACAAAATTATGCCATTAGTGCTTAAAATTCTTAAAGTTTATAATTTAAACTCTAAATTTTACCATGTGTTTAATTTAATTCCTATTTTTATCAATATTTAAAATATAAAAATTTAAACGTTAATGAACTCTAAACTTTACCATTTGTTTAATCTAATTCCTATATTTATCAATATTTAAAATATAAAAATTTAAACGAGTCATTAATGAGCTAGTTCATGAACATAAAATAAACAAATCGTTAAACGAGTTTTTTCGTGAATATAAATGAACCGAATACATTCCTACTCATATTTATTTATTTATTAAATAAACAGAAAAATATTAACTATATTCATTTTTAACATAATAAACGCGCATAAATAAACCGAGCCTTATTTAAATGAATCTAACGGTTCTCTTGGCCAACGATCGACTGCGCTTTCTTCAATGCACAAACTGAAGTTAAAAAAGGACAAATTTAAAAGTGTTGTCTACCTTATTTGAATCCAAAACTCACCAATTCAGATTCCGTTCCAACTCTCTCCTTCCAGCTCAGCTCGCCGGTACAACCTGCCTCTCTCGAGTCCTGATGGAGTTTCAAAATGATGGCGAAATAATACATCTTGATGGGGGGCTTTTAGATGCTGCATGGGATGAACTGGAAAATGAGTTTAGAAGACTATTGATGGATCATAGTGTGCCACTTTTGATGTCATCATCATCACTAGGCGAACAGGCATGCACTGCACCGTCGCCCTTACCGGTGACTGTTATTCAGAAGTTCCAAGCAATTCTTGGTAGGCTGATTGCTAACAATAGGCTCGAGACGTGCATTACAATCTACGTTGAAGTTCGCAGTTCAAACGTCAGAGCTAGCTTGAAGGCACTTGATTTGGATCATCTTGAGATCCAGTATCGGAGTTCAGTGACGTGCAGAGCATAGAAGGGTATATAGGACAGAAAACATTTGGAGTTCCAGCAAAGCATTTATTCGAGGCAGAGTTCAGACTTTGTAATGATGTTTTCGAGAGAATTTGCCTGGATGTTTGGATGGGATGTTTTGCAAAAATAACCGCACAAGCTGGTATTCTTGCTTTTCTTCAGTTTGGGAAGACTAGTACGGAAAGCAAGAAAGAACCTTTGAAGCTTCTCGAGTTATTGGATACATTTGCATCTTTGAACAAATTGAGATTGGATTTCAACAGACTCTTTGGGGGAGCAGCATGTATTGAGATCCAAAACCTGACAAGAGATCTCATCAAGAGTGTTATTGAAGGTGCAGCCGAAATTTTCTGGGAAATCTTTGTTCAGGTGGAATTACAGAGGCAGATCCCTCCTCCTCGGGATGGGAGCATTCCAAAATTGGTGTGTTTCATAACTGAATACTGCAATAAACTCCTCAGCGCCGAGTATAGGCCAATCCTGACCCAAGTTCTTGTCATTCACCAAAGATGGAAGCGTAAATAATTTGGAAACATGGGTGAAGGTGTATGGCGATGCTACGCTGTCCTGTGTTTTTGCCATGAACTGCCACTGGCATCTATACAAACACTTAAAGGGAACAAAAATTGGAGAGCTCATGGGAGATGCTTGGTTGAAAGAACTTGAACAGTACAAGGATTATTATGCCGCTGTCTTCTTAAGAGAAAGCCGGGGTAAGCTCCCTGGTCATTTAAGCCGTGAAGGGTTAATTCTGTTCTCAGGTGGCCGTGCCACTGCTCGTGATCTCGTAAAGAAAAGGCTGAAGACTTTCAATGAAGCTTTCGATGAGATGTACAAAAAACAGTCTGGTTGGGTTATCTCAGAAAGAGATTTGAGGGACTATACTTCCATTTTAGGTATAGCGTACATGTTATGATATTAGGATGGGTGTGTACATGTTATTGACAATTTACCTTCCTCTGTATTGGGAATAAAGTGTTGGCTGTTTTTGGAATTCTTATTCATATACATTAAGTTCATTCTTCATATTTATTTCAGCATCTCCTTCATCCTTTGATCACCCCCTTCCTCTTTCTTCCTCTACCATAATTGGGCTTTCAACATCAGGAGCTATGGTTTAAAATTTTCAATTTCATTATTGATCCATAATATTAAAAATTGTAATATTATGGTCTAGTTGTTAAAATATTATATTGATCATAAAAATTAGGGGTAAATACAGTGTGTAATTTTTATGGGTAAAATACACTATAGATCCTGAAAAGATTATCAAATGATTGTTTTGATCACTAGACTTTCAAAAGTTATTAAACAATCATTAAATTTATCAAACTATTATAAGATGATTATCAAAATGTTTAAAATAATCATTAAATTGTTATAAAATGATAATTAAGTTTTATCAAATTATTACAAAATGATCATTAAATTTATCAAATTTGATTATTAATAGAACATCATAAAATCATTTTATAACATGTTAATAAATTTAATGACCATTATGTAAATTTTGAAACTTCAATAATTAAAACAATAATTTAGGGACCATTGGTGTATTTTATGTTTTTATTTATTTGCAATATATTTTTAAGTAAAAATCAAAGATTCATAACGATTAGATATAAAATTATAATATTCCTTGGCAAGAGGCAATATATAGTGTCGAGATTTTTGGTTTTGCCACCGAGAAGATAACACAGATGAAGAAAAAAAAAGACAAACAGCAAACCGATTATTATAGCGGAACCCATACACCAAATGAGAAGAGATGATTATTTATTAAGCAATGGTAATGAATGGAAGGTGTAACCCCTCATACCGATGCGGATAGCTCGATCCGATCCGGGTGTCACATTAGGGCCACTGGAGCGACCCACTGTAAAAATGACGGAAAATTTAAAACTTTTATTAAAATATGTAACTTATAAAATGATTTATCAGTATGCAGAAATAAAACAAATTTCCAGACTCGTATATAAATCAAAATACAATTACATTCCCCCTAATCACATGTACTATACTCTGCAACAACGCCGGAAGTACTCCCTTACTAATGTCAATAGCTGCACTGGTACAATTCTTTTAACTTGCAATGTTGAGTAATAGAGTGAGCTTCGGAAAGCTCAGTAATACAGAACTACCAGATGATGCTATATGACATGCAGATAAATGGGAAACCATAATTTCCTTATTGAATCATACGTATACCAGAGGACGGAATAATCTGGGGTTCCCTTAGAAGTTCATCGAGTAGAAGTCATGAATCTCAGTTCATAAGAAACCTTTCACACTATCACGTTTTCATGAGGTCGAATAGGATGCCTAGTGTGTTCCATCAGTACGATAAAACCATAATAGGTACACTAATTAAATGATAGTTTAGTAAAATTCCATAAACCATACTGTAATGGAGCTTTTTAAACTCGTATTTTAAAACCATCTTACAAAGAGTTAACCTAAGGGAACATCTTAGGGCCTGAGAGCCTACCCAAGATAGATTTCGGGGTCGTGGGACCTACCTAATAACACATCTTAGGGCCGCAGGGCCTACCCGAGAATGATCTCAGGGCCGCAGAGCCTACCTAAGAGTCACATTAGGTCCATAAAAATTTTCCAGCTTGATTAGAGCTGTACTTTACAAATCTGTATCTCCAAGATACAATTTATACAATGATACAAATCCATAAGCCATCACCGTTAAGTCGGTGCATCCATAAAACAGTAACCATAGATTTTAGTTGTAACATCCTCCATGCCGAGTTAGTGATTAATTTGCAAAGTTTCAACATTTGGTGATTTAAGTAAAATGATGGAAGAGTGTAATGATTTAATTGAGTTATTTGGTGTAGGATTGAATTATAAAGAAGGGGAATTAAGAGGGTAAAAGAGTAATTGAGTAAATGAAATAATTAAATATTCCTTGGGGATTATATTAGAACCCACGTGGGCATTAGGTTTCCAGAATTCTCTCATTTCTTCTTCCTTCTTTCTTATCTTCTTCTCTTCCTTCTCCAAACGTGGAGCTTGCAAGTAAAGGTAAGAATCTGAACCTTGGTAGTTTCTTTGATTTTTAAGATTGGAAATGAAAGTTGGGATGTTATATAAGCTAAAGGAAAGCTTATATGACATTAAGACAACAAGATGAGTGTTTTAGAGATAGATTTGGAAAATGAGTTTTTCGATGAAATTTTGATATGGATGGGTTTTTGATGTTTGAATAAGATTTTTGACTTGTCAATAAGCTAATTAAGAAGTATGAAGTAATAGAATTGAAATTAGAACAAGTTGGAATTGGAGTTAGATTCTTCAATTCTATATGGATGAGTAGTTTTCTTAGTTTTAGAGGTATTGAATGGATAATAATTAGTTTAAGTAAGTGTATGAGAGCTAAGAGTATTAAAGGGATTGAAATATGTATGTTTGAGCTGAAATGAGATGATTTCCGGGCTCAAAATAGGATTTCTGGGTTAGGGGAATCGGTACCCATTCAAGGGGAACCGATACCCCCTCAACGAATATGAAATTCCAGAATACTAGAGGGGAATCGATACCCCCAGGGGGGAACCGATACCCCCTCAACGAATATGAATTTCCAGAATGCTAGAGGGGAACCGATACCCCCAGGGGGGGAACCGATTCCCCATGAGAAAAAAAAAAGAAGAAAAGAAAGAAAGACTAAGCTATTAATTTCTTAAATTAGTAAGCTATTAAAGCTTAATTTCAAGACATAGACATCTGATGATCATCTTGAAAATTATGTTTATGTAGATACCGAGCCTACACAAGTTCGGGAACAATCTACAAGTAGGATCGATCGAGGAAAAGGCAAAGAAGTATAGGTGAGTGCATATGCATAGCATGATTATAGAAATATACTCCATTCTAGACTTGTGATAAGTCTAGATTTTATATCTTGGTACATGAGCATATTCGGTATTATGAGAAATGACATGAGTTCATATAAAATGCCTTATATAACATGAATATGTGGGAAAAGTTATGAGCTATGTGAAAAGGTAAGGAATTACATGTCTACGCGATATAGACTACGTGAAATGTAAAAGCCCATGTTATGTAGATGAGAACTATAGGTATAGTTGGCATGCCAAGGGTAGAGGGTCTACGTGGTTCTTTGGGACATATGTATATTCTTTGGAACATGTGTGAAGTCTTGAAAGACACATACTTGATCCCTAGTATATGTATATGATTCTTAAGGAATTCTATGTGGTCCTTATGGACATCCTTATATGGCACTACGGTGCAATTCTACGCGGTTCTTTAGGACATATGTATATCCTTTGGAACATGTGTGAAGTCTTGAAAGACACATACTTGATCCATAGTATATGTATATGATTCTTAAGGAATTCTATGTGGTCCTTATGGACATCATTATATGGCACTACGGTACAATTCTACGGGGCACTTCGGTGCATTTATACGAGCCGTGGTGACAGCATAGTGCACAACCTCACATTACTCCGATACCTTAGGTTCTCAATATGCTATCATGGGCCAATAAACTTATTAATACAGATTCATGAATGTTACAGTCATACGCTTACACCAAGGTTCAGATTCTTACCTTTACTTGCAAGCTCCACGTTTGGAGAAGGAAGAGAAGAAGATAAGAAATAAGGAAGAAGAAATGAGAGAATTCTGGAAACCTAATGCCCACGTGGGTTCTAATATAATCCCCAAGGAATATTTAATTATTTCATTTACTCAATTACTCTTTTACCCTCTTAATTCCCCTTCTTTATAATTCAATCCTACACCAAATAACTCAATTAAATCATTACACTCTTCCATCATTTTACTTAAATCACCAAATGTTGAAACTTTGCAAATTAATCACTAACCCGGCATGGAGGATGTTACAAATCTCTCCCCCTTAAGAAAAGTCGTCCTCGAATTTTTCATTGCACGAACAAATGAGGGTATTGATGTCGCATATCCTCTTCACGCTCCCACGTTGCTTCTTCTGCTTTGTGATTTCTCCACAACACTTTGACCAAAGGAATAGTCTTGTTCCTCAATTGCTTAACTTCATGTGCTAAAATTTGAATCGGTTCTTCCTCATAAGTCATATCCGGTTATACCTCGATCTCTTCTGGATTTACAATATGGGAGGGATCCGATCGATATCTTCGAAGCATTGAAACGTGAAAGACATCATGTATCTCTTCCATCTCAGGTGGTAAAGCTAGCTGATATGCTACCGGTCCTACTCTCTTTACAATCTCATATGGTCCAATAAACCGAGGACTCAATTTTCCTTTTCGACCAAATCTCAACACCTTCTTCCATGGGGACACTTTTAAAAACACTTTATCTCCAACTTGAAATTCAATTTCTTTCCTTTTAAGATCAGAATAGGACTTTTGTCGATCCGAGGCCACTTTGAGGTTATGCTGAATTTCTCGAACTTTCTATTCTACATCTTGAATTAAATCCGGACCAAGAACACTTCGGTCTTTGAGTTCATACCAATTTAATGGAGTACAACATTTTCTTCCATATAATGCTTCATATGGGGCCATCTTTATACTAGATTGATAACTATTGTTGTAAGCGAACTCTGCCAGCGGTAGATATTTTTCCCATGATCCTTTAAATTCCATTACGCATGCTCTCAACATATCTTCCAATATCTGAATAGTTCTCTCTGATTGCCCATCAGTCTGAGGATGAAAAGCCGTACTAAAGTTTAGACGAGTTCCCAACGCTCCATGCAAAGATTTCCAGAATCTAGAAGTGAATCCAAGGTCTCGATCAGAGACTATGGAAACAGGTACTCCATGCAATCTAATAACTTCTCTAATATACAGTTCTGCATACTTTTCCATAGAGAAATTCGTTCTCACCGGAAGGAAATGCGCTGACTTAGTTAATCGATCAACAATTACCCAGATTGATTCTCTTTTGTTCGGGGTCAAGGGTAACCCCGAAACAAAATCCATCGTAACATTTTCCCATTTCCATTGAGGAATGAAAAGCGGTTGCAATAATCCTGATGGAACTTGATGCTCGGCTTTGACTTGTTGACATATCAAACACTTAGACACAAATTCGGTGATGCTTCGCTTCATCCCTGACCACCAAAATCGATCCTTCAAATCCATATACATCTTGGTTCCACCCGGGTGCATTGTTAACGGACTGCAATGAGCCTCTGTTAATATTTCTTTCTTCAAGTCGTCATTGTCGGGTATTACAATTCTTCCTTTACAATATAGATTTCCATCTGACTTAATCTCAAAGTCTTCAATCTCTTTGTTCTTTACTTGTTCAATTCTTTTCAAACACATTTCATCTTTACTTTGCAATTCTCCTATTCGTTCCAACCATGCTGGTTTAAGGGTTAATTCTGCACAAAGACCACCGTCTCCCGTTAAAGATAATCTTGCATCCATAGCTCGCAAAGCTGCAAACGTCTTTCTGCTCAGAGCATCTGCTACCACATTAGCCTTTCCGGGATGATAGTCAATTATCACATCATAATCCTTTAAGAACTCTACCCATCTACGTTGTCTCAAATTCAATTCTTTTTGAGTTATCATGGTACTTCAGGCTCTTATGATCCGTATACAAGTAACAACGCTCCCCATAAAGATAATGACGCCAAATCCTGAGAGCGAATACTACAGCAGCCGTTTCTAAATCATGAGTGGGGTAATTCCTTTCATGTGGTTTCAACTGTCTCGATGCGTACGCTACCACTTTTCCTTCTTGCATTAATACACACCCCAACCCGTTATGGGATGCGTCACTGTATACTACAAAATTCTTGCCAGATTCCGGTTGAACCAATATCGGAGTTTCCGTCAGAATTCTCTTTAAAGCTTCGAAGCTTTCTTGACATTCAGAAGTCCAAACAAATGGTACGTTCTTTCTCATTAGCTTTGTTAGAGGCAGCACAATCATCGAAAAATTCTTAACGAATCTTCGATAGTAACCGGCAAGTCCCAGAAAACTCCGAACTTCAGACACATTCTTAGGAACTTCCCAATCCATTATAGCTTTAACTTTCTGAGGGTCTACTCTAATCCCAACTGCCGAGATCACATGCCCTAAGAAAATTACTTCGTCTAGCCAAAATTCACATTTAGACAATTTCGCATAGAGATTTTTATCCCTGAGAATTTGCAAAACTAGCCTCAAATGTGTGATGTGCTCTTCAATGGACTTCGAGTAAACCAGTATGTCATCAATAAAGACAACAACAAACTGGTCCAGATAGGGCTGAAAAATCCTGTTCATAAGATCCATGAAAGCAGCAGGTGCATTCGTTACTCCGAATGGCATTACGATGAATTCATAATGACCGTATCTCGTTCTGAAAGCTGTTTTCGGAATATCTTTCTCCTGGATCTTTAATTGATGATAACCCGAACGTAGATCGATCTTCGAAAATACCGAAGCTCCTTTTAGTTGGTCAAACAAGTCATCAATGCGCGGAAGGGGATACTTGTTCTTGATGGTCACCTTATTAAGCTGTCGATAATCAATATAGAGACGCATTGATCCATCCTTCTTTTTAACAAATAACACCGGAGCTCCCCAAGGTGACACACTTGGTCGAATAAATCCTTTTTCTAACAAATCTTGCAATTGATTCTTTAACTCTTGCAATTCCTTCGGAGCCATCCGATAAGGTGCCATTGCAATCGGAGCTGTTCCCGGCATTATTTCAATTTGGAATTCTACCTCTCTATCCGGAGGTAATCCTGGTAACTCAGTCGGGAAAACTTCAGGGAATTCTCGAACTATTGAAATCTCCTCTAACCTTTTCTCTTGAGCTCTTGAATCAATCACATTTGCAAGAAAACCCTGACATCCTTGTAGCAATAATTTCTTGGCAGACATCACTGATATTACATTTGCTAAAGGATTAAACTTTTCACTGCTCACACTTATCTCTGTTCCTTCTGGACTTTTCAGAGTTACCTTTTTCAATCTGCAACTAACATCTCCATAATAACGGAACAACCAATCCATTCCCAGAATCACTTCAAACTCGTCAAAGGGTAATTCCATCAGATTAGCAGGGAATTCAATTCCCTGAACCTTTATGGGACACCCCTTACAGACTTTATTCACCCGGGCACTATGGCCTAACGGAGTTGTTACTATAATCTCATTACTCGTAGCTTCTAAGGGAATCCCCAACTCCTTTACTAACTTACTTGTAATATAAGAATAATTAGAACCCGGATCAATCAGCACCAATACTAATTTATCATACAACTGAAAAGTACCTGCTATAATATCAGGGTCATCACAGTCTTCACTTGTCTTTAGGTTGTATACTCGAGCAGTGGATCGAACTTCAGGTTGAGCAGAGAATTCAGACGGGTTTCTTCCTCTGCCTCTTTCTCGTCTTCTTTGGGAGAAAGAACCAGCTCTTCCAGATGGTGCCGGCTCACCAACAATCAATGGACAATCCCGGACAAAATGTCCGGCATCTCCGCATCGAAAACAAGTCCCAGCAGCCATACGACAAGCTCCATAATGGTTTTTCCCACAATGCTGACACAGTCTCCCTTGACCCGGAGTAGATCTTCCAGCACCAGATTCCACTGACTGCGTCTGTCTAGGTCTTGCCTGACTTGCTCCCCTAGCAAACGATGCAACTGATTCTGATCTAGTTTGTGATCGAAATCTCGAGTCTCTTCCCCTTTTTATTGGTACTGAACTAGAAGAAGTAGTCGTCCTCTTTGATGTCTGAACTCTTGAGTCCCCAAATCGTTCATTCTTAGCCCTTTCAAGAGCTTTTGCACGATTGATCACCTCCTGGAACAAGGACAGGTTTAATACTATCAACATTTCTTTAAGTCTAGGGCGCAAGCCCTCCACGAACCATTCGCAAGCATCTTTTTCAGTAGGCACAAGCTCAGCTGCAAACCTGCTCAGCTTATTAAACTCACATTCGTACTCATATACAGAGCGGCTCATCTGCTTCAAATTCATAAACTCCTGCTTCATTTGTCGGATAAATTGGTCTCCAATATACTTGTTTTTAAATTATTTTAAAAACAATGACCAAGTCAACTGATCGGTTGACATCCTCATGGTGACGTTCGTCCACCATATCCTCGCCTGACCCCTCAATAAAGACACAACTCCATCTAATTTCTCCACTTCGGAACAGTGGAGACCATCTAACATGATTTTCAAATCATTCAACCAAAGATCCGCTGACACTGGACCTTCCTCAGCTTCTCCCTTAAATTCGGGAGCTCCTAAACTTCTCAACTCTTTTGCTACATTAATTCTTTGAGTTAGTGGAGCAGGAGGTTGAAGACGCGTCAGAATAGCGTCTAACGTTCTGAAAAATGTATCTTGATCTTGCACAGGCACTCCTTGAGATGCATGTTCTTCACCCTGCCTGGCCAGGGCAGGTGAATTACTGCTTTCAGCATGCCTATCTTCTCCCGCTTCACTTCGGGAGCTATTATGTCTGGACATCTAATAAGAATAAACACATTGTTCTATTAGCAAAACAGCATACTCATACTATACCAGATCAGAAGTTCTCGCTATTTGTTGGCATGTATTCCATTTAAAGACTCTATAGACTCTGGTTTATGCCTAGAATCGGCTAAACCATAGCTCTGATACCATTAAATGTAACACCCCCAACCCATACCCGACCCGGATATGAGTCAGAGATACTACATTGACTTTAAAACACAACTCTTAATAAATAATAGTAAAATATTTGAACTTATATTAAGAAAATACAATAATATACATACTGTAATATAAGTTTACCAAAATATTCAGAGCATACACAACTTAACCCTTTAATTACATGCCAACTGCTATTTACATAACAAAATGACCTACTGATTAAGTTGCTTCTGATCTGATGGTTGCAGGAGTAATACTGTCAAGCTGCTTCACCTGTCTCGTCTAATTCCTCGGATCCTACGTGTGAAACACTCACACGCTAAGTCATCGACTTAGTGAGGCAATAATAATAACAAGGCAATGTAATGTAATGAAAATGTCAGGATCATATGAGATGAGATGCAAACATGTACTTAATCAATGTAGTATACTTCATCAATATCCATACCTGTAAGCGTATGACTGTAACATTCATGAATCTGTATTAATAAGTTTATTGGCCCATGATAGCATATTGAGAACCTAAGGTATCGGAGTAATGTGAGGTTGTGCACTATGCTGTCACCACAGCTCGTATAAATGCACCGAAGTGCCCCGTAGAATTGCACCGTAGTGCCATATAATGATGTCCATAAGGACCACATAGAATTCCTTAAGAATCATATACATATACTATGGATCAAGTATGTGTCTTTCAAGACTTCACACATGTTCCAAAGGATATACATATGTCCTAAAGAACCGCGTAGAATTGCACCGTAGTGCCATATAAGGATGTCCATAAGGACCACATAGAATTCCTTAAGAATCATATACATATACTAGGGATCAAGTATGTGTCTTTCAATACTTCACACATGTTCCAAAGAATATACATATGTCCTAAAGAACCGCGTAGACCCTCTACCCTTGGCATGCCAACTATACCTATAGTTCTCATCTACATAACATGGGCTTTTACATTTCACGTAGTCTATATCGCGTAGACATGTAATTCCTTACCTTTTCACATAGCTCATAACTTTTCCCACATATTCATGTTATATAAGGCATTTTATATGAACTCATGTCATGTCTCATAATACCGAATATGCTCATGTACCAAGATATAAAATCTAGACTTATCACAAGTCTAGAATGGAGTATATTTCTATAATCATGCTATGCATATGCACTCACCTATACTTCTTTGCCTTTTCCTCGATCGATCCTACTTGTAGATTGTTCCCGAACTTGTGTAGGCTAGCATGATTATAGAAATATACTCCATTCTAGACTTGTGATAAGTCTAGATTTTATATCTTGGTACATGAGCATATTCGGTATTATGAGACATGACATGAGTTCATATAAAATGCCTTATATAACATGAATTTGTGGGAAAAGTTATGAGCTATGTGAAAAGGTAAGGAATTACATGTCTACGCGATATAAACTACGTGAAATGTAAAAGCCCATGTTATGTAGATGAGAACTATAGGTATAGTTGGCATGCCAAGGGTAGAGGGTCTACGCGGTTCTTTGGGACATATGTATATTCTTTGGAACATGTGTGAAGTCTTGAAAGACACATACTTGATCCCTAGTATATGTATATGATTCTTAAGGAATTCTATGTGGTCCTTATGGACATCCTTATATGGCACTATGGTGCAATTCTACGCGGTTCTTTAGGACATATGTATATCCTTTGGAACATGTGTGAAGTCTTGAAAGACACATACTTGATCCATAGTATATGTATATGATTCTTAAGGAATTCTATGTGGTCCTTATGGACATCATTATATGGCACTACGGTGTAATTCTACGGGGCACTTCGGTGCATTTATACGAGTTGTGGTGACAACATAGTGCACAACCTCACATTACTCCGATACCTTAGGTTCTCAATATGCTATCATGGGCCAATAAACTTATTAATACAGATTCATGAATGTTACAGTCATACGCTTACAGGTATGGATATTGATGAAGTATACTACATTGATTAAGTACATGTTTGCATCTCATCTCATATGATCCTGACATTTTCATTACATTACATTGCCTTGTTATTATTATTGCCTCACTAAGTCGATGACTTAGCGTGTGAGTATTTCACACGTAGGATCCGAGGAATTAGACGAGACAGGTGAAACAGCTTGACAGTATTACTCCTGCAACCATCAGATCATAAGCAACTTAATCAGTATGTCATTTTGTTATGTAAATAGCAGTTGGCGTGTAATTAAAGGGTTAAGTTGTGTATGCTCTGAATATTTTGGTAAACTTATATTACAGTATGTATATTATTGTATTTTCTTAATATAAGTTCAAATATTTTACTATTATTTATTAAGAGTTGTGTTTTAAAGTCAATGTAGTATCTCTGACTCATATCCGGGTCGGGTATGGGTTGGGGGTGTTACATTTAATGGTATCAGAGCTATGGTTTAGCCGATTCTAGGCATAAACCAGAGTCTATAGAGTCTTTAAATGGAATACATGCCAACAAATAGCGAGAACTTCTGATCTGGTATAGTATGAGTATGCTGTTTTGCTAATAGAACAATGTGTTTATTCTTATTAGATGTCCGGACATAATAGCTCCCGAAGTGAAGCGGGAGAAGATAGGCATACTGAAAGCAGTAATTCACCTGCCCTGGCCAGGCAGGGTGAAGAACAGGCATCTCAAGGAGTGCCTGTGCAAGATCAAGATACGTTCTTCAGAACGTTAGACGCTATTCTGACGCGTCTTCAACCTCCTGCTCCACTAACTCAAAGAATTAATGTAGCAAAAGAGTTGAGAAGTTTAGGAGCTCCCGAATTTAAGGGAGAAGCTGAGGAAGGTCCAGTGTCAGCGGATCTTTGGTTGAATGATTTGAAAATCATGTTAGATGGTCTCCACTGTTCCGAAGTGGAGAAATTAGATGGAGTTGTGTCTTTATTGAGGGGTCAGGCGAGGATATGGTGGACGAACGTCACCATGAGGATGTCAACCGATCAGTTGACTTGGTCTTTGTTTTTAGAAGAATTTAAAAACAAGTATATTGGAGACCAGTTTTTCCGACAAATGAAGCAGGAGTTTATGAATTTGAAGCAGATAAGCCGCTCTGTATATGAGTACGAATGTGAGTTTAATAAGCTGAGCAGGTTTGTAGCTGAGCTTGTGCCTACTGAAAAAGATGCTTGCGAATGGTTCGTTGAGGGCTTGCGCCCTAGACTTAAAGAAATGTTGATAGTATTAAACCTGTCCTCGTTCCAGGAGGTGATCAATCGTGCAAAAGCTCTTGAAAGGGCTCAGAATGAACGATTTGGGGACTCAAGAGTTCAGACATCAAAGAGGACGACTACTTCTTCTAGCTCAGTACCAACAAAAAGGGGAAGAGACTCGGGATTTCGATCACAAACTAGATCAGAATCAGTTGCATCGTCTGCTAGGGGAGCAAGTCAGGAATTTTCTTAAGGGGGAGAGATTTGTAACATCCTCCATGCCGGGTTAGTGATTAATTTGCAAAGTTTCAACATTTGGTGATTTAAGTAAAATGATGGAAGATTGTAATGATTTAATTGAGTTATTTGGTGTAGGATTGAATTATAAAGAAGTGGAATTAAGAGGGTAAAAGAGTAATTGAGTAAATGAAATAATTAAATATTCCTTGGGGATTATATTAGAACCCACGTGGGCATTAGGTTTCCAGAATTCTCTCATTTCTTCTTCCTTCTTTCTTATATTCTTCTCTTCCTTCTCCAAACGTGGAGCTTGCAAGTAAAGGTAAGAATCTGAACCTTGGTAGTTTCTTTGATTTTTAAGATTGGAAATGAAAGTTGGGATGTTATATAAGCTAAAGGAAAGCTTATATGACATTAAGACAACAAGATGAGTGTTTTAGAGATAGATTTGGAAAATGAGTTTTTAGATGAAATTTTGATATGGATGGGTTTTTGATGTTTGAATAAGATTTTTGACTTGTCAATAAGCTAATTAAGAAGTATGAAGTAATAGAATTGAAATTAGAACAAGTTGGAATTGGAGTTAGATTCTTCAATTCTATATGGATGAGTAGTTTTCTTAGTTTTAGAGGTATTGAATGGATAATAATTAGTTTAAGTAAGTGTATGAGAGCTAAGAGTATTAAAGGGATTGAAATATGTATGTTTGAGCTGAAATGAGATGATTTCCGGGCTCAAAATAGGATTTCTGGGTTAGGGGAATCGGTACCCATTCAAGGGGAACCGATACCCCCTCAACGAATATGAAATTCCAAAATACTAGAGGGGAATCGATACCCCCAGGGGGGAACCGATACCCCCTCAACGAATATGAATTTCCAGAATGCTAGAGGGGAACCGATACCCCCAGGGGGGGAACCGATTCCCCCATGAGAAAAAAAAAGAGAAAAAAAGAAAGAAAGACTAAGCTATTAATTTCTTAAATTAGTAAGCTATTAAAGCTTAATTTCAAGACATAGACATCTGATGATCATCTTGAAAATTATGTTTATGTAGATACTGAGCCTACACAAGTTCGAGAACAATCTACAAGTAGGATCGATCGAGGAAAAGGCAAAGAAGTATAGGTGAGTGCATATGCATAGCATGATTATAGAAATATACTCCATTCTAGACTTGTGATAAGTCTAGATTTTATATCTTGGTACATGAGCATATTCGGTATTATGAGACATGACATGAGTTCATATAAAATGCCTTATATAACATGAATATGTGGGAAAAGTTATGAGCTATGTGAAAAGGTAAGGAATTATATGTCTACGCGATATAGACTACGTGAAATGTAAAAGCCCATGTTATGTAGATGAGAACTATAGGTATAGTTGGCATGCCAAGGGTAGAGGGTTTACGCGGTTCTTTGGGACATATGTATATTCTTTGGAACATGTGTGAAGTCTTGAAAGACACATACTTGATCCCTAGTATATGTATATGATTCTTAAGGAATTCTATGTGGTCCTTATGGACATCCTTATATGGCACTATGGTGCAATTCTACGCGGTTCTTTAGGACATATGTATATCCTTTGGAACATGTGTGAAGTCTTGAAAGACACATACTTGATCCATAGTATATGTATATGATTCTTAAGGAATTCTATGTGGTCCTTATGGACATCATTATATGGCACAACGGTGCAATTCTACGGGGCACTTCGGTGCATTTATACGAGCTGTGGTGACAGCATAGTGCACAACCTCACATTACTCCGATACCTTAGGTTCTCAATATGCTATCATGGACCAATAAACTTATTAATACAGATTCATGAATGTTACAGTCATACGCTTACAGGTGTGGATATTGATGAAGTATACTACATTGATTAAGTACATGTTTGCATCTCATCTCATATGATCCTGACATTTTCATTACATTACATTGCCTTGTTATTATTATTGCCTCACTAAGTCGATGACTTAGCGTGTGAGTGTTTCACACGTAGGATCCGAGGAATTAGACGAGACATGTGAAGCAGCTTGACAGTATTACTCCTGCAACCATCAGATCAGAAGCAACTTAATCAGTAGGTCATTTTGTTATGTAAATAGCAGTTGGCATGTAATTAAAGGGTTAAGTTGTGTATGCTCTGAATATTTTGGTAAACTTATATTACAGTATGTATATTATTGTATTTTCTTAATATAAGTTCAAATATTTTACTATTATTTATTAAGAGTTGTGTTTTAAAGTCAATGTAGTATCTCTGACTCATATCCGGGTCGGGTATGGGTTGGGGGTGTTACATCAGTGTACCACATGTTAAAACAATAAAACAATTTTTCAAAATATATGGAACACACTAGAGAATCCAATTATTTTTCAGATGCATTTTGCAGTTATCAATATGGATAACATGAACTTGTGCAATTTGATCGAATTCCAATAATAAGATCTTATTGAAGAGAATCGATTTCTAACCGATCTAATCAGACATTTCAGATTGATACTTTTAGAATTCCACTAAGTTTCTATATGCATCAGGAAAACGTCTAGGAACCTTTATACAAAATAATTCTAAATTCAGATTTACTGCGAGTGATTCCATTACCCAAACAATCAGGGGTATTTAGGAATATACTTTGAATTCATAGGATTTCAGCCCAATTGAACCAAATGAGGTATTCAGAATCTTTTCCTTCTGCGTTACTTGCGTTTTCCAACATGACCGAAGTGATTTTAGATGAAAATATAAAATCGAAGATTCAAGTCATTTACAATCTATGACTATCGATCATATTATCAAACAACTCGAGTTACACAACTCCCAAACTGATGCATGTCAACAAGTCAATTCATTATCCTTCTAGTGTATTCACTCTTTAATACCATAATGCAGATCCATAGATCATCCTCATAATCATCACTGAATAAATCTTCCAACGATCTTTATTTCATTTTCACGTTTCAACAATATTAAGAAATACGGACGTACTTGATCCATGGTTCATAACCCATAAGGACAATTCATCATGTAAGTTCAACAGTGTTTCCAAACTCATCCAATCACCTATTTAATCCTCAGTCATTGATGTTACTTAGTTCGTTTAGTAAGCAAGTCTATCCCGATTACTTTAAAGTTTTCCAAAATAATTCAGACGTTTCTGAATTTCAAATACACGTTGTACTTCATTTCATTTCAATTTATTCATATAATAAAGTCATTCTGGTATTCGTGGTTGATTTGACTCACGAATACCCACTTATTAGTATTGTATGCGCTCTAGAGTTGAGCTGAGCCAAGTACTTCCAGAATTATCATCGATCCAAATTTGAGAAGATGAACAAATATTAAAGTGGTACTTATATCATTCAGGTAATGATATAACACTAACGTTGGTTGATCACTTAAGCTGCGTTCCATAACTTTTAAGAGCAGTACAACATCCATGTTTATTTGGATTCCTTAATCAATCCAATACATTTACTTGTTCTAGGCCAATAGGGTATTTTGGTGCTCAGTTTTATCCCAATCATTACAGAGCTCGAGAGTATTTAATCATTCCTGAGCTTGCTGATATTCTTGAGTCATTTCCATTATAGGGTATTCTGGTCATTTTACAGATCTACGATATTTCAATTTTTTCCTTCCATCCGATCTTATTATTTAATTCCAATTTATCATCTATTTCAGACCATTCGAACAATTCTGATAAAAGAGCACCCTCAGATAAATTGTTCTTCAAGTATTTACTCATAACTCGGATATTTTCGGGTCAAGTGCTTTCTCAGATTTAACAAATGGAATATCATGAATTTTTTCTGTACCAAGACAGGATCTTAACAATTAAATACATACTTAATCGAGGTAAGTACGAATCTTCAAAGTACTTTCTCATTCAGGGTCAACTCATATTATTTTACCTCTCAAGGGCATTTTTGTAATTTCTTAACAAGATAATTTCGATATTAACTCTTAACCAAATAATATAATTTAGAGATCTTATGATTAATTATTTTTCCGAACATTCTTTGATCTTGAAATAATTCTTTAATCGACTTCTAGTATATTGCACAAACCCTCTTGGGTTTAAAAAAACTGGTTGTCCGTATTTCCTAAGCAAAACTAGCATTTCTTATGCACATATGAAATTTTACCGAATCAATATGTCTTTTCAGAGTTATTAACCAACTTCCAAGGACAATTTTTGTCATCTTACAATATAAGGGTATTTTCGTAATTTATCCTACCGGAGTATTCTTATAATTTCTCATCCAAGTACTTTTAACATTTAACCTTTGATGATATAAAATATATGTTACAAATCCATGGCTGATTTCTTTATCGCAAATCACACAACTTGTAATTTAATTCTAACATTCCCTCAATCTCTTATATTAATCATTCGATCCGAATTCAGTTATCGAATTTCTACCACATTTATATCGAGTGTATAATTATTCAACTCCATAAAAGTGACCAACATTATCTTATTCATGCATTTACCAATATCAACATGTTCCATAAAGCATAAACAGATAGTAAAATATTACCTCGATTTCCGTGCAATACTGATCGACTATAAAAATTCCATTCGAACATCTTTGATCTTCAATTCAACTTTCAATAATTCCTCAGATACATATCAACATAAATTATATAAAAAACAGAGCTTAATTACGATAAACGGATCGAATCGGGTGATAAATCAGTGAAAAATAGCTTACCAAATTCGAATTTGGTAAAACGGACTTCGAATTCGGATTCAGGACGTCGAAAGCATAAAATATAACTTTTCGAAAATTTAAAATTTTCAGTCAAAATCAAAGTCAACAGGTTTGACTGCCAATTTCGAGGCCTTCGGGTCCGAATTTCGAAAAACAGAATGCGGAATCGGATTTGGAATGTCGAAAAATGTCAGGATAGGTATACTCGGTCAAAGTCAAAGGTCGTTTAATGCCCGATCAAAGCCTGTCAAAGTTTTGGTCAACAGTGGTCAACGCCGGTCAATGGGTCGAGTCAACAGATCGGGTCAAGTCAACGGGTCGGGTCGGGTCAACAGGTCGGGTCGGGTTATGACCGGTCAAACCGATCAAAACAGTTCCAAAGCCGATCAAACCGATCACTTTTTCCTTCCCCACTAGCAGTGACAGCGCGTGGGGTGTGTGAATAGTGCTAAATTCCCGGAAAAATTTCTAAAAATTATTTTGAGCGATTTCGAGATACTTACAAAGCTCGATTCACAATTTTAAACGACGAAGAGCTCGATTTCAACAAATCGGAAACTTTAACCGCTTCACCTCCTCACGCGCCGCCGTCGACGGAAACCAAGAATGACACCGACAGACTCGGAACGATGCAAGGAACACAATGGTACGGGAGGTGTCGTAAACGGATGCTCGGATCGTCGTGAATCGACGAAAAACCAATTGAAATTGAGTTATTACCGACGATACTTCCGACTGAAATTAACAACGAACAACAACGATTCACGACAAAAGCTTTGAGGGGTTTTGTTCCTCGCTCGACAACGAGCACGATAGTGGTTTCGGCTCGTCGATCGAAGGTCGGACGACGAGTAGATCAGAGTTGAAAGAGGGGTTGACGGGATAAGAAAAACTGAAAAAATGTCCAGAAACATACGAAAAATTGGAGGTTTATATCATCTCATAATTAAAAATGATTAAACCAAGAGTTTAGCCATTGAACTTCCTGCACTTCATAAAACGATCTACAAACTTTATAATTTTGCAATTTAACCCACTGCTTCTTTCAAAATACCAAATTAAATCCACCACTTTATAATTTCTTAATTTTAGCCCCTAAATTAGGGTGTTACAGAAGGCCTGAATGAATTTAACACCATGTTTAAAAATGGTATTAAATATGCAACTCCAAATACAACGCGGCCATCTTTTTAATATGTGAGCTAAAATACCTGCAAGTTTAAACAAATAAATAAAATTAAGATGTGGTTGAACTTTGCATTTCTATGGAGATGGAGGAAGCAACTGATAAATCCAAAACAAGAACGAGTACCGCCTTTGGTTGAAGTACCGCTAGCGAATCAAGGGCCTCCCTTTTGTTTTAAAGTGATTTTATCCCCGAGACTAAGAGCAATCCCTTGGGTCTTGCTCCTTATCCTGATGTACCCACTAAGCTTTCCGTCTGCTTGTTTCTCGACACTCAAATTTACCAAGGCGTCCTCCCCGAACATGCTTTTTGCATACAGGTTAGCTGCCAGGAATCCACACTCACCATCTAGTGCGGATCTGAAAAGCAAACCAACCCGAAAAGATGGAAGGACAAGAATACATTAATAAAAAGGCAAATTATCTAGGAGCTCACATCAGAGATTTACAACTGCATTTTCTACAGAAACTTCCAAAGAAAGGTTTGTTTGAGCCACAAAACCAATATGATATAAGGTTGTTATGCTATAAATTTTGATCGAGATCGATTCTTTAAATTGTTTCACTACATAGTCACTTATAAATGGTATAGCCTGTTGTAGTATTCATATCACGCAACGTACAGCAAGGTATGCAGAAACCAAAAACTGCTCGGTTTACTTTTAAATCTATAAACCATTTCTAAATAAAGTTCACTTACTTTGCTGTAAGACACCTCATCTTGATGGACTTGATAATATGGTTAAGGAATTCCTTCTCATCTTGAATCACAGTGTTAACAGCAACCTGAATCACAAAAGCATTAATGAAAAATTAAATTGGAACATCAATAGGTGCGAAAACTGTAAGCACTGTCCCAAGAGAAGCATACAGATTCAAAGAGTGAAATCTATTAACGGTAACCAGGGAATAAAATTGAAGGGTAACCAAAGAGCAAATGACTGTGAGCAACTTACAAAATCGAGCTAATACATAACCGTTAGCAAACCAATCACATCAAGTTTGAAGGATACTAAGACATCAATGTTGAGCTAGATATCTAAAGATAGCAGGGAGGCACAAGTTTTTAATTACAAAGATACCTTGTTTTCCCACTCAAATTCTGCCCACATGGATCTGAATGCAGTATCGGTACAAACAGCAGGAGAGATATAGTCCATGATATCAATATGAATGTCACTAAGAACAACAACAGTTCTTTCGAGTACATTTGAAGTCTCATAAACGATATTCCCAAAAATGACACCAGTTTCAGTTGAAGACACCTTGATGTTGGCCTTTATTTGCTTGCTAGATTCAGGAGCGAGGGTATAATTTTGTGGACGCTCCACAAGTTTCAGGTCACCCATAGTTGCCAACTCCAAGCACAAATTCTGAAGAGTTTCCTTGGTTCGATTGATAACAGTGACATCAAGAACAATATCATAGTGATGGACAGTCACATATGCTTCAGCATATACTTGGTCACTAAATCCAGTCAGCTGAAGGATGCGATTAAGCTTATTTGCATCATCTGCATCCTTGACAAACTCTCCAGTGGCACGTTTTAAATCATCTTGAACCTCATCCTCCAATTCCAGCTGACTCATTCCCTGGAAGTTAGCAACTGAAACTTTCAGATACAAGCACATATATAAATCCATGACGAAATCCAAGAAAGAAATAATTTAAGAATAAATAAACAAAAAAATCTAAATAACCAAAAGGGGAAAAGGAGATAAAGCAGAACATTCTATCAAACCAAACCAAAAACACATGTTAAAACAGAAAACTAAAAAAAAGGGCTTATATGATCATCAGCTAAGATATGAGCAAGAACAACTTGGAACAAACCAAAAATGTTAATTTATGCACATACAATAACGATCGTAGAAGGTTTTCTCACCTTCCGACTTTTTAAATGGTAGAAGTCAATAAGGTCATCTGGTTGTGCATTAGAAACCTGAGCCTTTGGCTTTAATTCCTCAGTTTCTCTCAACTGTTTCTCTGAAAGCATTTTAACGAAACTCTGACGACAAGACTGCGACCATATTTTCCCGATCTCGTCACCAGTATTGCACAATAATCTCATGCAGAGAACAATCCTCTCATATGAATCATTATCAATTGGGTGTGGAACAGCAGGAGACTGTCCTAGTTGCAGCATAGAAACCATGATCAGCAATGCCTGTGTGGTCGCTTTGTTAACTTCAACTTTGGATGGCTGCACCTTTTCTAATCTCAAAACAAGTTTAGTCAGTGTGCAAGTGACAACTGCCCCGAGGAAAAACTCTCCAGTAAGGAGAAGAGATCTGAGATTCCCGGAAGCCAATGATCCCTGAACAATGGTTGGAGGGGAGAAAGCAGTCTCAGAGGCAGCACTCTGGGTTGCATAAGTACCATCAGCCAGAATAGCAGGCCTCCTGGAGGAGACGGTAATGGAGTTTGCTTGTGGAATTTTCTTTGAAGCATCAGTAGCTTCTCCTTCCTCAGAAACGGAGTAAAAAGGTAGGTCTCCTAGACACTGCTTGATGGTTGCTATGGCACTCTCAACTTCAGACAGTGAAAGGCAATACTCTCCAATAATCCAAAGGGCACAGGAGCAAACCCGTGCAGCTCGGATCTGATAGAATGTGTCCAACAGCCTAGTTATAATGGAAACTCTAAGTTTAGAGTTGGTTTCAATTATTTCCCGAACAAAAATGACAACATCAATAGCAGAAGCAACATTACTGTCTCCCAAGAAATCCATAAGCAGATGCAGAACCGTGCTTGCAACTTCTGGGAACTTGATTGCACAGGAATGAATAGCTTGAATGAGCATTGATCTATATTCTCCATTCTTCTCAAGTTCTCCGGTTTGAGTCTTCACAACTTCCTTCTTCAACAAAAGAACAACCTCATTGATATTTCAGGAAGTTATCAACTCAAGTACAATATCGAGCGTCTTCCTTTGGATGTCAAGATTTGGACTTGAAAGTGCCCTAAGCACATCCATGATCAAAACAACCATAATCTCTCTATGAGAAGATTTGAGCTCGTTCAACCGATCTAACACAATAAGCTTCACATTGTTGTCACTTTGGGAAAGAAGAAGCTGACAGTAAGTGTTGGCAGCAGCCTTAATAGCAGTGGGAGCAGATGACAGAAAGAAACAAGGGTGCCAGCACACTCATAAATAACTGCAGTTGATTGAGCATTCAATAAAGATATAATAATTTTAATATACTTTGATTTCTCCCCGCGATTTGTTCTGCAAACCTTACGAATAAGCTCCAGCACAACCACCTGAAGCAATTCATCCCATTCAGAAACCCTATCAACATGTGTCAAGAGGTAATTAATAGCTCGATCCTGCACACAAGTAAATAGCATAAGGAATGCATTTCGCTTGGCAGATGGATCCTGCTCTGTAGAAAGGGTCTTCTCAATTATTTCAGGAGCATCAACCAAAAGCTGATCACCTTGTGGAAGCTTATATATGGAAATGACAGCTAATATAGCATTCCTCCGAATAAATGAATGTCGATGCTCAATATTTTGCAAAACTGAAGGGATTAGTGGCTCAATAATCTCTGTCTCATTCAAGCGGCAGAGAAATCTCAAGGTCACACCACATATATATTCATTTGGATGTATAAGATTGTTCCTCAAATTTTGGCATATCAATATCATTTCAGGTAATACCTTCCCCTTTGCATCAGTTTTCTCAATTATCTCCAAGTATAAAAGCAAAAGTTTTTGGACAGTGTGATCCTCGGAAGGTAAAACATATCTGACAATGGTGATAAAAAGTTGGGGGAGTGTTTCGCCATTCAACAAAAGAATTATTGCTTTCTTCATGGCATCAATCTTTGCAGAAACATCATTTCCTTCAAGCGCTTCCTTAATCTCATTAGCAATTGCAGGCGATTCTTTGTCAAAGTGAATGAGAAGAGTGCAGGATTTCTCCATTGTTGCTAGTTTCAGGAAAGAAAAGGAACAATAAAAAATCAAATCATCAAGAAAAAACAAAGTACAAAATTGTAAAACATAGACATAGTTTACACAAATAGTTCAAAGTTCGACAATAAAAACCATTTAGAACAAAGATTAATCTGCTCTATGACCGTCTTCCTAAAAGATACCATCTCTCGATTACATCCATATGCATACATAAGGGCAAGTACACATCACTACTAAATGATTTGCATACAGATCTTGGGTAAAACATTGCTCTTCAACTCTTCTAAACAATAACAAGAAACAATTAATGCACAGTTCAAAGAAAATTTCTGCTTGAATGTCACATGAAAGCTCAACCCCGTAGATTTTTCAAATGCAAGCTTATACTAAACAGGAAGAGCCATCAATATAGGCCGTTCCAAATTCACAGGAAGAATCTACAACTCATACAAATCTATAATAATGCCACATTTGACACCGATCAAAATAAATAATCATGATGATTCCAGCTTAATCATCAATGGAAAATCACTGTTGATCTACCTACGGAGTAAGAAAAATGTAAGATCCGTTTGTTTTCATCTTTCTAGTTCCAACATTAGTGCTGAATTGGCAAATTAAAATCCAAACATAACGAATTTAGTAAACAAAATACACAATCACTACGAAAGTGCGGCTACAAAATGGTTGTCCTCCGAATTATGAAATACCCGTGGGAGCCAAATTCTCTTCGCAGCATATATCTATTACCGTTTCCAGCTTCGGAAACAAAATTAAGAATGCCTCCAAACGAAAAACAAATGCCGATAGAAGTAGGGAGTAAATCTATAGATCGAGAAGATTGGAAAGATTGAGAGAAAGAAATGTACCTCGAACGATCAGATCCGTCGAGAAGAGAGGCTGGTCGTTCTGAAGGTGAAGCAGCTTTATCCTTTTCTTTCCTGTGAATGGAAATGGGGTCGTTCTTCAAAATAGCATCGTTTTTATTGAGGGAAAATGAAGGAGAATGACTCTCTCAGGTCTATAGATCTACCTCCAAGAACACTGTAATTTCGATTTATATTTCTCTTTTGTACGGGACTTAACTACTATGGGAGGAAAGCTCTTTTAAAGCTTACCCTTATTCCTTATTCTCATATGTATTACGGTAAGATAATAAGATGTCTTCAAGTTGAGAGTATAGATCTTTAAATTATGAAATGTACTTTGTGAGATTTGATCTCATGATTTTAAGGTTAAGAATTTTGTGCTTTACTAACTGAAAGATTCTTTTAAAAAAATTGATAAATACCATGATTTGAGGTAATATAGTGGCAATAATATTTATTTTATATTTATTTAATCAAATGACATTTAAATATTTTTTTAAAAGAACATTTAAATAATTTTACTGTAGAAGAAAGGTACAGTTTGTAAGATGTGTATTTAAGTCATAACATACATCAAGATCAAAATAAAAGAAACGAGAATAACGTAGTAAAATGTATAATAAAATTTGTACAAATTTTATTAAAAATAAATAACACACTATACGTATCACGAGTGGATCAAACTCTTGATGACATAAACATAAACATAAACATATTTAATTATGTATTTTGTGACGATTAGATCGAACAGTGATGACATAAACATAACATCTTCAATTATGTAATGAATATATGTTTAGATGACTATATTTAATACTTGTAAAATCTAAGCATAAAATTGTGTGATTTAAGATTTTCATTATCAAGGTTTGTTACTTTTCAGTTGACAAAGATAATTTTTAAAGTTAATCAGACTCGTATCAATATGACAATCAAATATAATTTTCACTTCTTCGTTTTGATTTTGGATGACTTTAACGCTAGAGATTTTACTCGAAAAACCTATCACATATATAAAAATCTACCCTATAAATCACATCTTTTAAAAAGAACTTCCGATATGACATACATTTGCCAAAATTTATTAAATAAAATTGTTTGAGGCGTCATTTGAAAGGAAAAATATAAAATGGGTATTATTTTTCTAAATTAACTATGAGTTGAATAAAACAGACTACGTTCGGCAAACTGTCCTTGTTAATTTCCCGTCTTCTTTTACTTTTGGGAGTTGGGGTGGTGGAGGTTCAAGGCTACAGCAATACATATCGTGTTAGGTTGAAGAAAGATTGCAAAACTACGCCTTTATGGTTTCAAATATGAGTTGCTGCCAGTCAATTCTGTGGGAAAGGCCAAGTGATGTATAAGGTTGGATTTATGTATGAACACATCCATGTCAAGGTTTTATCTTTTTGTGCAAACTTTTAATTTTGTATAGAATTGGTTGTTGTTGGCAACTTGGTTTAGCTCTTTTTAATGGGATGGCTAAAGAGGATAGATGAGCATGCTGGTAAAAGAGCTGTTGATGGGCTTGTTGTACATGGCAAGGGATCAGGTCTCATATTGAATGAACGTGTTGATAACCGAGAACGAACTGCTGTCTGCTCGGTTTTGCAACCAAATTGAATGCAGTGGCAGGCTGAACTCCATGGATGGCACTCCCAATAGCTGCTCGGTAGCAACGATAGGAAATCGTCTACAAATACTTGTTGGAAAAAGGAAGTCATTCATCCATAAACTAATTCATGATTACTAACATCGGTATCATGAGGCGTGCTTACATCAGTGGCCAGGCTACGGGTTGAACGTACATACATAACCTAGATCATCTTAGAATACTAACCATATTACAAATTCTTTTCCATTATTTTTGCCTCTCATAACATTGGCCATAGGCCTTGTTCATCATCAATACTCTCTTTGGAAAGAGAGGGAGGATTGCCGTGATTCCTTGTTGGTAGTCTGCTGCTTGCAGCTTCAGCTTTAAACTGTATAATGCTGCTGAATTGTATCGATATCGAGCCCCTTCAGCTTCACGACTGATTCAACATGCCCCTTCAGTGTATTCAGCTCCCTCAGCCTACAACGTTATGTGTCAAGATCATAATCACAAAAAGGAAATTTTCTACATATAACATGTATTCTCAAGCATTTTGTTCTTCTCTTTTGTGCATATGCATGAAAGCTAGTTCAAATCACCTGGCAATCTCAGCCCTACGCTTGGCCTGCTCTGCAATCTCCGAAAGTTCCCTGTAACCGCTCCTTTCACTGAAAAGGTTCGAGGTCTCGGGTGGTTGAAGACCATGCAGAGTTCTCTGAGCAGCTGCCCATTGTGCTTCTCGTTCCTCTTTCCCGTAATCTTTTTTCGTAGTGAAGGCGGTCTTTTATGGGAACACACAACATAATAAGTGAAAACAAATCAGAAACATAAATAAATACTGTATAGGGGAAATGGATAAATCCATTGAAATTCATGATTACTCCTACCTTGTTCTCCAAAAGATTGTCCCAAGCCTTTCCACTGAGAACATAGCGGATCGCAAATTTTATAAGATCGAGTGGAATATAAGTCACCACACTGTAAAGCCAGATCACACCAGCCCAACCCCAACCCATGCCTTTTATCTTTGCAAAACCCCAATTTGCATAGACAGCTATCAGGGTGGCCACCTACCAAATACAAGAGGCTAAGCTTCAGTATGTGTTAACATGAAGCGGGATTGTGAATATTGTCACTTGTCAAGCTTCACTACGTTAATGACACGATATAAACAACTCCAAGGTGGTGCAGTACAATTCACCGCAACTAAAAGCATCAATTTCTTACCAGCTGAGCAGCCATAAATGCACCGACTAATAGAAGTCCAGGACGTTCTACAAAGGACCAACTGCGAGACCGCGTGACAAAAATGAGGGCCTGACTCACAATACTAACTTGAAGGTATAAAGCTGCCATCATTTCTTCAGGACGATCCCTCAGCGACCTAACGTTAAACTTGTCCTGAAATATAGGGAAGGAAACTAAGCAAAATCACAAGAAAATCTCACCCAAAGTAAGGCATAAACTAGAGATGGAAAAAGCATTACTTACAGTGAAGAAATCGGTGTCTTTCATCGCCCAGAAGAATAACACCGTCATCAGTGCTAAGTAACCTCCAAGCACAATGCCGGTAGAGAATATCTCCTTGAGTTTCCAGCTGTCTGGCATTGGAGATGGTTTTACTCTGTCCTTGGAAATTGTCATGATTGTACCTATAGATATGTGTGGTGATGAAATAAATCAGTTGAAAGACAATGGTAGGTTTCCTGGTGGGTTTTGTATGACATTGAAGTAAGAGTCTGATAAATCTCATCTCACCATCATTTAGAATGGCAATGATTAAAACCATGAAGGGCGCAAAGTCGAACTTCCATATTAAGGCTATAAACATGAAGCCAAACTGCCAAAATGATGAATTAGCTAACCGATTAGTAAAATTATTTACCATTATAATTGTTCAATTCTCAACAGGTCTGTACATACTTACCACAATACGAATGGTAATTGAAACAGCATAGATCTACAAAAGTCGAAAGGAACAAGAGATGAAGTTAGAAACACTTGCCAAGTGGAATAAAGGACTGTAAAATGCAAAGAAAAGTAAGCTCCGATATGACTTACCGTATAGTTCTTCATCCTTTGGAAAATAGCCCTGCTGGTCAGCACTGCACTGATAATGACACTTAGCCCAGGTTCAGTAAGTACAATGTCTGAAGCACTTCGAGCAGCATCTGTGGCATCAGCGACAGCAATTCCAATGTCTGCCTTCTTTAAAGCAGGAGCATCGTTGACACCGTCTCCTGTCATGCCACAAATATGTTTTCTCTCCTGTAGCCTTTTAACAATTTCATATTTATGCTCTGTCATTGACGTGAAAACAAATTGTTAGGGGGAAACTTTGTAGGGGAACAAAATAATGACACTATCAAGAACGACCTAAGAATATCACATGTTCCAGGAAATCAATAAGCGATGTGCATGACAAAAAGCAGAGTATAACACAATACTCCTTTCTCAGTAGTTCTTACCAAAACATATATTTTAAAAATTTCCATTTTCCAGAATATCACATATTTAGGTAGACATTTCACAATTACACACACCAGGGAATACTCCTGCAAATCCATCAGCCTTCTCGATCAATTCATCTACAGGGACAGAAGCAACGGAAGCATCCTTGTCTTGACCCAGCAAGGAAGATGAAGGGTACATGTTGGTTCCCATTCCAAGCCTCCTGCCAGTTTCTTTGGCAATGGCAAGCTGATCCCCTGTTATAATAGAAAAATAATACAGAATTTACATCTTTAAATTATAGACAATGTACAACATTAAAATAACATTTAAACTACTCTTACCAGTAATCATCTTAACATTCACTCCGAGGTTTAGAGCTCTTCTGATGGTTTCAGCACTATCATGTCTCGGAGGATCAAAAAGTGGCAACAAACCAATAAGCTGCCATGGTGCCCCAGGAGCGTCCTTTGTTTTTTCAGGTACTTGCTGTAGAAGTGAAAACTAAATATATGACCACACCAATTAACTTATCTAATCAACATGAATCATGCAAAAGTTTGTTTTCCTGACCTGCCTTGCAACAGCTAAAGATCGAAGGCCACGTTCAGCAAATTTATCAATGACTGAATGAACCTTTCTCCTGACATCTTCTTTGCAATTACAGAGATTTAAGATCTATTTCCAAAAACAATGAATGCAAATAAGTGAGGTTATCTACCTAAAACTACAAAAATTGATATTCCAAAATGGGAGAAAAATATTAGTACCTGTTCTGGAGCACCTTTGCTAGCACGATGCCAGTTACCATCAGAATCAATGTAGGTCAGAGCGGTTCTTTTGTCTACAGGGTTGAACGGTAGGAAATGAATCTCACGGATACCAGCTCGCGCCTGGCCAATCAGTATAAAAATGACAGAGAATTCAAGGACCTAATGGTAACAACAGAAAAAGAGACTTGAAAAAAATAATACCTCCTTTGGATCAGCAAGCATTCCTACAATTGCAGCATCAATAGCATCCTGATTTTCGGTCCTTGAAGCCCTTGCTGCATAGAGGAGAACATGCTCTTTTTCGACTCCCTTTGTAAACACTTCAATTAGTGTTCTATCAACTGTAAGTTTGTTTAGAGTCAGAGTCCCAGTCTTATCACTGCAGAGAACATCCATGCCTGCCATTTCCTCAATGGCGGTCATTCTCTTTGTGATAGCTCCTTGCTGAGAAAGCCTATGTGAACCAATAGCCATGGTGACAGACAACACAGTTGGCATAGCAATTGGGATTCCACCAATCAAGAGAACCAGTAAATTGTCAATTCCATCCCTATACTTGCGGTGCTGTATTGGGTACATGACTATTATCTCAATGACTATTCCAACAGCAATAGAGCAAATGCAGAAATTACCAATGGCGGTAAGCACTTGCTGGAAATGACCAACTTGATTGGTGCTGTCCACTAGGTGGGCAGCTTTACCAAAGAAGGTGTGAACACCAGTTGCAATAACAACTGCTTCTATTTCACCCTGTTTACAGGTTGATCCAGAGAACACTTCATCTGATGGATTCTTCGTGACGGGAAGAGACTCCCCAGTGAGAGCAGATTGATCAATCTTCAAAGGATCACCCTCAAGAAGGCGAGCATCAGCTGGAACTATGTCTCCAAGTTTAATAGTGATAATATCCCCAGGAACCAAAATTGATGCTTCTTGCTCACTCCATCGACCATCTCTAAGAACCTACAATATGATACAAGAATAACAAGCTGAAATCATGATTAAAATAAAACAGACATATGATTCTCAACGAACCATTGAGTGGCTGAATGTTGATTCTCACCTTAGTTTTGGGAGCAAGATTAGCCATGAGAGCAGCTGCAGCGTTACCAGCATTATTTTCTTCAATAAAACTGATGGTGGAGTTGATCACCAATAAGACAATGATACCAACGAAGTCCTGCCAGTCCGGAGGCCTTCCATCACCATTTGCCAAGGCAATAGCCATTATAGCAGCAGCTTCCATGACCCATGACAATGGATTCCACATAAAACCCAAGAACTTGAGAAATTTGCTCTCCTGTTGGCACCATATTATATACCAGATTATACAACTGAATACAATCTTGAAATTTAGAAACTTGTAAGGGGTTATGATAATGTATGGACCTTTTTCTCTTCTAGTTTGTTTGGGCCAAAAACTTGAAGGCGTTGGTTGCCTTCCTCGGTCGTCAAGCCTGCTCTTGTACATTTCAGTTGCTCGAAAACTTCCTCAACAGGAATCCGTTCCTATAAACAATTATCACTTCCTTAGCCAACTTAAGTACTTAAATATCAGTTCTTCAATCAAAAGTGCACCCAAGGAGAATGGTTGTTTTGTGTGTGTATGCATTTAAGTAGAAATCAAATGTCGCATAACAAAGAACATATGTGGCCAGGCAAGTGACAACCAATAAAAAAACCGAAATTCTGATGAAAATTTTGCGGGTACGAAAACTAAGAGTAGAAGCTAAAATTCTATAATAGAACCCATCACCTGATAACAGCCTCAAAGTCAAAACAAACAAAAGAATGTAAATGGGGGCAAATAAAATCTCATTTAACTGTATCTATGTAATGGTTTGGTTGGTTTCAATTCAAGAGCTCCCTGGGAAGTAGAAACACCGCCATAGCAGGAAATGATGTAAACCCAATCAGCACATTTCAAAAACAAACAAAACAGGCTATTTCTTAAAAGTCAAATGTCGTCCCTAATTCCTGTCCCTTCCCGTTATATGATGATATCTAAGAATGTGACCCATGATGACATATATATAGACATAGTGTGTCCAAACCTAAGGAAAAAAATTTAAACGTACAACCTAAATTCTTCAACTTCAAAGGCCCAAACATCCATAGGCCTAAAGCAAATATGAGGAATTTGTTTTACATTGCAAAGCTCGAGTTTCTAACTATTATTTTTTAATAAATTATTCCATCAAAGCAATTTATATTAAATTATCATATATTCGCTATATGGGTGAAAAAAATGATTCTAAATAACAATATAAAAATGTAATATTCCTTCAAAGCTTTTAAATAATTAGTAGCTTTTTTATGAGTGAGAATGCTTTTGTATAGAACCAGACAGTTACTTCAAAATATAACAACCTTTTTAAGACTGTAGTTTTTATCAATAAAATTATTTTTAAAATATATTATATTTATAAAAGAAATAGAATGAAGTACATAAATAATTATTAAAATTAACAGGATTAGTTCAAGTGGTAAACAGTTTAATATCGCTTGAGTAAGGTCTTAAGTCTAAGTCTTTGTGTATGTAGAAAATATTTGCTAGAGATTCACCTACCAAATTTAAGCGTGCGACGCAAATCGATTCGAATTAATAAAGTCGAATTCTTTAAACAGAGAGTTTAGTGGTTTGCAATAAAGCCATATTATGATTCTCCTTTTCTTCACCATCAAAACAAAAACCCATTTTTGTCAGCGATGTTTGTCACTGACCTCGCGAGCCTTATCGACTATTTATTTCACATGATCCTCTCATCCATCAATTATCAAAACGTGAACGAAACTCATATATCAGCAGTAAAATGGGGGAGGGGGAGAAACAATTTTTTTATAATTATTTTCTATTTACAAAATCCTAATAACAACATTTTCTTTGAAGTCCTACAAGGCTATAACTATAGGAAACTTCCGTTTGCTTGACAATAGTAATAATTAACGTTAAAAAACTAACGCAAGAATTATGGCGAAAAATAGTGACTCCTACACTCATTCCAAGATGTTAGCTCAATCCAAAGTATTAAGCTCAAGTAAGCAGGTAAGGAGAAATTTGGTAGTAGATCTTGCTAGAAACAGATATCATATTAATTAAAAACAAAATGGAAATACTATTAAGCTCAATTAGCAGCAAATCGTCTCTTAATTTATTTGGAATACACGAAAATGCTTGGGCAAAAGTAAAAAACATAACTACTTCACCATCTAATCATGAATCATTGGAATCATATATAAGAAAAAGCATCAGAAAATGATTTTCCTCTTTGTTTGGTGTTTATATTCATAAAAAAAAATCGTTTCAATCACGCTTGGTGAGTTTCATCAGTAACCCTCCCCCCAAAAAAACGAAAACCTTCACTGTTTTAGTGAAACGGGACACACTCGTTCCATTCAATTACAGAACAGAGAACGCGCTAAACTTATATTCATATACAATCGCGCCATTTTTGTGATTTAACAGCAAATAAAACACTTGTGCAGAAAAACACACAAACACAAGCCGATACTTAAAATACAATATAAACTTGCATGTATAAAAATTAATACGATCGATGCAAAAGGATGAAAAAAAATACCAGATCGACGGATTCGTTTTTGATCTCCTCGAGGCTTATGCCGTTACCGCCCGGCATCTTCCAACAGTAGACGTGTGGTGATTATCCAGAGAAGGAACTTGCAGCTGTTAGAGCATGTATACAACAAAAACCAATATTAAAAGGGACCACGCGAGACGCTTAAGTACTCGTATACTCGGAGAACGAAGAAGGAGGGGCAGGTAACCAATGCTAAGAAGCAGCACTAATAAAGGAAGTTTTGGAAGAAAATGACGGTAGAGTAAGAAACAGAAACGTTTACCTTTTTTCTGGGTTATGGGTTTGGTGTTATTAACGTAAATGAATGGAGTTCTGTTCCAGCGTTGATGTGTTTATATATACGTGAAATGGCGGAGGAGGAAGAAGCCGTTGATGGCTGCCATCCATTTGTAGTGCCAAAAAGTGTAGCTACCATGGGACCCGCCTAGCCTGTTTCTTCATGGCCGCTTTGATCCGCCCACGCGCTGCTCCTTTCAATTCACTTCACACGCTAGTCTCGCCGGTCTTTATTTTTAGTCTTTTTCAGTCTTAATACGACATTTTTTTCTTATTCATAAATAAAAAATATTAAACATTTAAGTATATTCAAATTTACATATTTCTATATAGCATATATAATAACATAACAATCGAATCAAATTCAATAAATTAATACTATAAACTATTTAAATTAATTAACGGCATTATAGAAACGTAGATTAAAAGCATAAAAAGGAAAACATAGTAAACTACAAATTTAAACATCATACAGGGATTAAAATTAGAAAAATAACTCAAAAATTTCAATGACTAACTATACTATCACCACTGCCATTATTATAATTAGATTGGTATTTTTGTGGAATTAATTTATATTTTTTATATCGTTCATTTTTAGCTTCTCGTTTTTAATTAATTTGTTTATATTAATATATGATAAGTATAAGATAATATATATCTAAAGATAATTCTCAATTATTTTACATTAAACGTTTATATTCTCGATATTCATAATGTTAGAACCCGAAATATAAAATCGTTGTGAAGTATTTTATCAGAATAAAAAATTTTATTATAGAGGTTGTAAACCACTAAAATCGTTGTGAAGTATTTTATCAGAATAAAAAATTGCATTTTACCTACTTTATATCGCTTTTGAAATATAAAATAACAAAATTTTATATATGTGTCATGTGGACGATCAAGTGGAATAATAGGTATAGGAATTCAAAGGAAGCAATGAAGTGTAATCATGGAAAACGGAATCAGCGCGGGGAATAGGGAGAACCTTTTTCAAGGGTAGTGGACTGGTTAAGTTATTATACAGTGAAATATTATTATTATTTGTCTGGATAATATATTCGATATTCAATAATTATAAAAAATAAAATTATATTTTTTGAACTATCAAAACTGAATTTCATTAATAAAAATAAAGAAATGAATCGAAATTACAACGCATTCAAGTATAGAAAGAAAAATAAAGATATTAGTCATTAAAAAATTTATAGAAAAATAAAAATATTAAACTCAAATATAAAAAAAAACGAAACATTCTCTTGAGAATGACGACCAACATCAAAATAATCTAGTAGCCTTTATAAAAACTCATTGTATTTGTCGAACGAGACGCTTTACAAAATAATAAAGGAGCGATAAGTGAACCAAACTATCTGACATACTTCATTACACAATTCTGATTTTATCGACAAACAACTTTTTACCAAATAGGAGATCTAACTATACGTGATCACCGACAAACCAATCACAAAACAAATGTCTTTTGTGCGAGCACCAAAATGATCGCAAAGGTATACGAAAAACATACCAAAGGTCATTAGGATTGTGTCACAAAAGCAGAGAAAATGTGCATCACAAGAGTATAGAAAAAACATGTCACAACGATAGATATTCTTATTTAAAATTGAAAAAAAATAAAGGGCATAATATGAAAAAAAAACTAATAATCACCGGTGATCGACAACCAACGTTAAGATTGATACCTCCGTCGGCTAAACAAAAATCAGAAGAAAAGAATAACACGACACAAAATTACTAAGAGAAAACATAAATTAAAAAATTAAAAAACTTTATATAATTATATTTAAAATTGAATCAAATCAAATTTTATATATGATAATGAATTCTCTTAGTATCGTTGTTTTACTTCTATAAAACTTGACTAATAGTGATTGAGTCTTCATTTTTTCTTTAACAAGACAAAAATACTTAATCAAGCGAGGGAAGGATTAAAACATATAGTAGCATCTAGATAGATGAAAGCACGTTCCTCATTCTCCGTAATGTTTGAAGTTTGGATTAACTATAAATTATTACTGTTGTTTAAATATATTCTTTATACAAATTTATTAAGTGATTTTAGTAATAAAAGATAATATTATTTTTTTAGATAATCTGAATTCGAATAGTTGCATCTACAATATGTATACATTGTTAACAAATTAGAAAATATTTTAAACAAATATTATGTTATATTCACTCTAGATTATTAAAAAAATAATTTTTATATTTTATTTTCGAGTGAATGATAATAAAATCAATATATATATATATATTTCCCAAATGTCAAAAGTGATAACACATATCACGATTTTTAGCATGATGTAATAAATATATTTTAATTAATACGATATATTTTTATCAATTATTACTAGTATTTTTAATTTTACAGTAGTTTTATTACCAAATTGGAGCACCCATTTTTAACCAATTTTAGTGTTGGTGTAACTTGGGAAATATCAAATTGAATTTGTATGCACATGCTTGTACGTACGTGGTCATGATGAGGTGAATCTGATTTGAGATTGGCCGGCGGACCATATATATACAGGCAATGTGATGTTCAATCCAATCTGTTGAGCACATATTCCCCCACTCACAAACCTCCACTAATGCTCGGTTCAAAACACTTTTTGTCACCAGAAATGGTCCACAATATTTGTTCCAATGGGTCCACCAACTTGTTGACATATTCTTTAGAAGACCCTTCCACCCATTTGAGCCACTGAATGAAAGAAACTTTTGATAGAAAAAAATAAACCAACAAAAAGAAAATTGTAATGCAATAAGGGAGAGATGGAGAATATATGCAGAGAGGAATAGTTTCTGAAAATGTATAAACATACAACCTCCAAATATATTACGACCAATGCTTTTTAGACTTCTTTTCCCATATGGATAAGATCGACCATTGATTCGAATAATAAAAAAAAATGATTATTCATTTATAAAATTTGATGTTTGAGCCTTGTGAACACATTTTATCTTTCAAAATGAAAGATTTTTGTTCGAGTCAACTTTTGAAATAATTAAAGTCATGTAATTATCGGAGTCTTGCTTACTCTCGTTTAAGTGTTATGTAGGTTATATGCCATTAGGTCAACGAATTGTTTATTTAAACAAACTCTCCAGAGTAATTGATGTGTTTGCAAAACGATCGCAAATCCCATAACGCAAAGCATTGAATACTTAGGTTTCAATCATGAAATTATTGATAATTATCGTAAAATGTCTGTTGCATGTGAAGATTAGTTGTTGATATCATTAAAAAGTATATATATTACATGACAACGTACGAGAGTAATATGTGTTCCTATCACGTCATTATTTAACGTCGTTAGTTTTAGGAGATAAAATAGATCATAAAATCAAAATATATAAACACATTATATGATTAAAAAAATACAAACACCACATTAACAACAATAATAAAATACAATAAATCATCCTACCATGAACCCTAAAATAAAAGAGAGGCATTGATTACTTGGAAAAGATTTGACATCCGTTTCAGTGCAGTGAACATAGCAGTACTGTTGCATGCCTAGGTTTTAACTTCCCGCAACAATTGGCATTGGGAGAGTAATGAATAACAGTGGAACTGGCTTAGCTAGCTAGTACACGCTGTAAGTGGTCGGAGCATATTTGGTGATTCTTATCGCTTCCACGTGCCCAATGCCACTAACAAAAAGGAGCTAATGTTAAAAATGATCAATGAGCATTCCATTGAATAAGGACACAACTCAAAGTTTGGAGACTGGACCCCTAATCCAAGGACGTTGCTAGGAGATTCGCTGGGGCCTCCATCCCTTTGTATTGTCTATGAGAGGTGATAACTCCGTAAAAGACCATATTTTGGACCTTTTAACTTAGGTTATTGATTAGAAACATTTAGTTGCATGTGGTGGATTTCGGTTTGCCGTGACATTTTATTTTTACTGCGGTGTTGCTTTATGGGAAAGGTACTTGTCGGATGATGTGCAGGAATTGAGAGCAAGGAAAAGAGGAAAGAAAATGCCGTGACATAAGGAGATTGATGAGCAAAATGAATTTGCCACGTTCATCCGACATTTCGAAAGTGCTTAAAGTGCGATAAGATATTTTTGAAGCTAGCTGTATCCGACTAGCCGAGAGCTCTGCCCGAGAATCCTCCTCGAAGATCCGCCTAGAGGGACTGGCATTGCAACCGCCGATCATGTTGACCACGCCGCCTGACCTTGCAGATCTTGTCTGTCCTTGGGCACCTGCAAAGGGATTATGTCGGTCACTCATACCAGCTACCCAGGATGTATCATAAATGTCTTGCCCGACTCCCAAGCAAGTTAACCATGGTTTGGGAAAGTCAACTCTTAGTTCAAGGGTTAATTTTCCCCTATAAATAGAGGATGAAGCCACAATGTTAAGAACTTTTAGTTCCACACTGGTTCTTAGTTCAAGGGTTAATTTTCCCCTATAAATAGAGGATAAAGCCACAATGTTAAGAACTTTTAGTTCCACACTGATTTGAGCCTAAAAAGTTAGAAAGAGAAGGTCTCATCTTTCTCCGTCAATCTCACTTGCCGTGGCATTTCTCCTCGACAAGTCTGAGGGAGTGGCAGTTTGAGCGTCCGAGAGGAGCCAGTCCGCTGGGAGTAGTTCTTGGTGGCCGAGGGAAGCATTGGGCAATGCACGTCAAAGGCTTTCTCTCCTCCCCTTAGTTTTTTGCTTTCATATTTTATTATTGGGTTGTAAGGAACGAATGAAACTTGCTTTGTGTTTGTTTATTTCGAACCCCACCATGAACTTATCCTATTTGGTGGGAGTTCGCTTGGATGTTTAAATTTTATTTCAATGAATGGTTGTTTTTATATGCTTTAATCTGTTCTGTTTATAAAACTTAATGCTTTAAGGTTGTAGGAGCTACGAGAGTAGCCTTTTTTTAGAAGATGCTTAGAGTTCGAGAGAATGCCTAGGCAAAATATCTTTAGTCTTCGAGAGAAACTAGGGAAGAACTATATAAACAATGGGTTCTAGGTAGTAACTAGGCATAATCCACCTTAGAGATAAGGATATGATTTCATTCGACTAAAAGGAGTAGAGCATAACCAATAGGTTAGATGTTAATACTGCCGCAAAAAGGTATTGCCGAGACATATCCTGTTATCTGAACCAATAGGATCACTGCAGGGGTTTACGCCAATCGGACTTGCCAAGGCATCTTTAATTTGTTGAGTCCCTTACTAGAGATAGCATAGGGAACTTCAGTAGACTCTGTCGGGCAGGGTAAGCATAGAGGAAATACCATTAAGAGAAATAGATTTAGACTTTCTTTGTGACTCCTACCTCTCATTCCCATAGCAGCTTGTCGTGTGAGAAAGCTAAAGTCTTATATAACTATATAAATTAAATCAGTATTTACATTTTATTTTCCTTGACATTTTCATCTGCTTGCATGTTTCACAATTCAATTTGCCACAACATATCCATTTTCTACCATACTGCCATTATCCCATTTCCACATCAGTCATTTCATTTTGCCACAACATTATCATTTGTACGTACCATCACTAACTTTACATAGGTGACAAAGTAAAGTGCCTTGACAAACCTATTTGATTTCCCCAATTCCATGTGAAGACGATACCCTATTTATCACTTTATTACTTGTTTGATTGTGTATACTTGCACACATATCCACACCCATATTTAGTACTCACAAAGAGCGTACAAGGTTTTGGCACCGTTGCAGGAGATTTGGCAACTGGAAGTTAATTTGATTTGTCATAGCATTTTTATTTTACTTGTTCATACTTTCTTTTTAGTTAGTTTTACTTGTTATTTTCTTTAATTTTTCTTCATTTTTTTCTAGGTACATGACCAGAAGCAACCCTGATGAGCCATTAGAACCAATTGACCCTGAAATCGAGAGGCTTTTTAGACAAAGAAGACGTACTCAACATATAAACATGTATCAACTCGGAAATCAAGGCATTGGTCATGAGGAAGATCAGAATACCGGGGCAAATTTAAATGCTGGGAATGCAGCCAGACCTCGTGATCACTTAAACCCGATCTTAGAAGATTTAAATCCTGGAATTGTGGCTCCAGATATTCAGGCAGCCCATTTCGAGCTTAAACCCGTCATGTTTAATATGTTAAACTCTATAGGATAGTTTGGGGGCATGCCAAATGAAGATGCCATACAACATATTCGAAACTTCTTGGAGGTATGTGATTCTTTCCGCAAACAAGGGGTGCATGAAGATGTTGTGAAATTAAAGTTGTTTTCTTATTCCCTACGTGACCGAGCAAGGGCGTGGTTGAGTGGCGTTCCAACGGGTTCAATAGAGTCGTGGACTGATTTGTGCAAGAATTTTTTGCTGCGGTATAATCCTCCAAATATGAACACCGTCAAGCTAATGACGAGTCGATGTATAAATGCTGGGAACGATATAAGGCATTGCTTCGCAAGTGCTCGAATCATGGTTTTCAAGATTGGACCCAGGTGGTGATGTTCTATAATGGAGTAAACGCACCCACGAGGATGATGTTAGATGCCTTGGCAAATGCGACGTTACTTGAAAAATCACCAGCAGAGGTATTTGACATCCTGGATAAGATTGCCACTAATGATTATCAGTTTCCATCCACAAGCTTGGAGTTGGGCGAAAATCTCATGGAGCTTTCGAGCTAGAATCTAAAGATATCCTGTCCGCCCAACTTGCTGCTATCACCAACATGCTAAAAAATTTACAAAGGCCAAGTAAGGTGAGAGAAGTCAAGATAGCTCATTCAGCATGTTTATTACGCCACGACATTCATAATGAGAGTGACTGCCCGACCAATCAAGAATCCATAAACTTTGTAGGCAACTTCAATCGAGGTAACAACAAACCTTATTCAAACACATATAATCCTGGATGGCGTCAACATCCAAACTTTTCATGGGGAAATCAAGGATCCAACAATACCCATCAACCAGTCGGCAGCAGAATTACAATGACTCACAGAGTTATCAATCGAATATGCCATGGCATAATTCTAACAAGGGAGTACCATATTCATCAAACACCCGTTCTTTGGAATCCACAATGCAAGAGTTTATTACAACAACAAAGACAATGTTGCAAGACCATACAACCTTCATAAAAAATCAAGGAGCCCTGCTTCAAAGCCATAGTTCGTCGTTAAGGGCATTGGAGAGTCAAGTTGGTCTGATTGCCGTAGACAAGAACGCAAACCAGGACAGTTACCGAGTGACACTGAAGTCGCTAAACCTCATGGCAAAGAGAACTGCAGTATGTTGACTCTCCGAAGCGGTGCACAAATTAATGTTGAAAACAAGTTTGAGGGGAAACCAGAGGATGATTCATCCCCTGTGACCGATCAAGCTAATCACGAAGTGCAAGAAGAAGCACCAGTGGAAGAGGAAACGGCTGAGGAGTTGTCAAGTAAAGAAACTGAGGGGGAAAATAAAAATGCCAAGGCAACTTCTGTTCGCACCCCGTCAGTACAGGAAGCCAGACCCCCATCTCCTTTTCCGCAATGACTGAAGAAGCATAATGAAAATATCCAATTTAAGAAGTTCGTTGACATTTTGAGTCAACTACAAATCAATGTCCCTTTTCTAGAAGCTATGGAACAAATACCCACTTATGCCAAATTTCTCAAGGAGATTGTTACCAAGAAAAGAAAGGTTGAGCAGTATAAAACAATTGCCACAGCAAAAGAGTTTTGTTCTTCCTTAAGTAAGCTGCCACCAAAGAGACATGATCCGGGTAGCTTCATCATCCCATGTTCAATAGGAGACAAATTTGTTGGGAAGGCATTATGTGACCTTGGCTCAAGTGTGAACTTGATGCCTAAGTTAACATTCGTCAAGCTTGGGATAGGAAATAGGAGAACCACCTCGGTCATCTTGTAATTAGTTGATCGTTCGCACGTTCGACCAGAGAGGCGAATTGAAGATGTCATCGTACGGGTTGACAAGTTCGTTTTTCCTATCGATTTTCTGATTCTGGACTACGAGGTTGATGCCACAGTACCCATCATCTTGGGGAGACCCTTCCTAGATACCAGTCGTATTCTCATCGACTGCGAGAGGGGCGTGCTGACCATACGAGTGGCCGATCAACAAGTCACTGTGAATGTCTTCCGATCACTTAAGTACATGGATGACTCTGAGGAATGCCAGAGCATTTTAGAAGTGGATACAGTAATAACAAAAGAAGCAGATCAATTTTGCCATAACAATTTCATTCAGTTAGGATCTGATAAAGGGCTACTGGAAGACTTAAAGGTAGGAGAGCCTAATAATTTCTCCTCCGAGGAACAGCAAGCTAGCTTCCTTAAAGCTAGCCCAGGTACGCATTTTGAACCTTTTAACTTTGAAGAGTTTGTTCCTCCCAAGCCCTCATTACAACATACTTCTACCCTAGAACTTAAGAATTTGCCACAACATCTTAAATATGCTTATATGGGTAGTGATGAAACTTTGTCTGTGATTATTTCCTCTACCCTTACTCCTAACCAAGAATCGAGTTTGTTAAGTGTTTTGTCACAGTATAAGAAAGCGTTAGGATGGACGATGGCAGATCTCAAGGGAATAAGTCCAACAATCTACATGCACAAAATCCTGCTGGAAGAATGTCATGGCAAATCCATAGAGCCACAACGAAGATTGAACCCAATCATGAAGCAAGTTGTGATGAAGGAGATTCTCAAATGGCTTGATGCTGGAGTAATTTACCCCATTTCGGATAGTTCATGGGTAAGTCTCGTTTATTGTGTGCCCAATAAGGGAGGCATGACCGTGGTGACAAGTGAAGACAACGAATTGATACCTACTCGCACGGTCACCGGATGGCGAATTTGCATGGACTACCGCAAGCTTAACAAGGCCACCAAGAAAGATCGCTTCCCTTTGCCTTTCATCGATCAAATGCTGGATCGACTTACAGGCAAGACATTTTATTGTTTCTTGGATGGTTACTCGGGGTATAATCATATTGCCATCGTACCAGAGGACCAAGAGAAGACCACGTTCACGTGTCCCTATGGCACTTATGCTTTCCGTAGAATGTCTTTTGGACTCTGTAATGCCCCGACAACTTTTCAGCGCTGCATGCAAGCCATATTCTCCGACATGCTTGAGGATTATCTTGAAATTTTCATGGATGATTTTTCTATTTCTGGTGACAACTTTAAAAAATGCCTCGACAATTTGGCAAAAGTACTGAAGCGGTGCAACGAAGCCGATCTCATACTAAACTGGGAAAAATGTCATTTCATGGTGATCGAATGCATTGTTCTAGGACATAAAATTTCAGAAAAGGGCATTGAAGTGGACAAGGCCAAGATCGAGGTGATCGAGAAGTTCCCCCCACCAAACTCTGTCAAGGGCATTCGGAGTTTCCTTGGACATGCTGGATTTTATCGAAGATTCATCAAGGACTTCTCCATAATATCCAATCCCTTGTACACCATGCTGCAAAAGAACCAACCATTTGTATTCGATCAAAAATGCCATGGCGTATTCAAAGAGTTGAAGCAAAGACTTATCTCTGCAATAATCGTAGTTCCCCCAGATTGGACGGTACTGTTCGAATTAATGTGCGACACAAGTGATTTTGCCATGGGAGCTGTGCTTGGACAACGTAAAGGTAAATTTTTTCATGTAATTTATTATGCTAGTCGTACCTTAAATGATGCACAGTTAAATTACACGACCACAAAGAAAGAATTACTTGGCGTGGTATTTGCATTTGACAAGTTTAGGCCATACTTGATAGGCACTAAAGTTATAGTTCATACTGATCATTCAGTGATAAAATATTTAGTGATCAAGAAAGATTCCAAGCCTAGACTGATTAGATGGATATTACAATTGCAAGAATTCGACTTAGAGGTAGTTGATAGGAAAGGTACTGAAAATCAGGTTGCAGACCACTTATCTAGGCTAGAGAACATTTCAGAATGCCATGACATTTTTGATATTAAAGAAGAATTCCCTGACGAGAAAATTTTGTATGCCACGGCAATTTCGTGGTATGCTGACCTCGTTAAATTTCTTGTTAGTGGTGTTTTTCCTTATGAACTAAACAGCCAGGGCAAAAAGAGGTTTCTGCATGATGCCAAGTTTTATTTTTGTGACGATCCGTACTTGTTCAAGCAATGTGTCAATCAAATGATTAGATCGTGTGTCCCCGAAGAGGAGCAACGCAATATCTTATACCATTGCCACACAACAACCTGTGGAGGTCATTTTGGAGGTTCGAGGACTGCTGTAAAGGTCATCCAATTGGGCTTCTATTGGCCATTGTTATTTAAAGATGCCCATGAATTTTGTAAAGCGTGCGACAGATGCTAGCGCACTGGAAACCTTTCCAGACGACATGAAATGCCGCTATAAAATATTCTAGAGATAGAACTTTTCGATGTTTGGGGCATTGATTTTATAGGACCATTCCCGTCTTTTTTTTGGGATTTATATATTTTACTTGTGGTGGATTACGTCTCAAAGTGGGTTGAAGCAATTGCTACGCTGAGGAATGACTCGAAGACGGTGCTCAAGTTCCTTCACAAGAACATATTCACGCGATTTGGAGTACCAATAGCCATCATTAGCGATGAGGTCACCCACTTCGATAATAGATTAATTGCCAAGGCATTGCAGAAATATGGAGTGAGACATAATATTGCCACGGCATATCACCCGCAGACGAATGGGCAAGCTAAAGTGTCCAATCGAGAAGTCAAGCAAATCCTTGAGAAGGTGGTGAACCCTCGAAGGAAAGACTGGTCCCCCAAACTCGATGAAGCATTATTTGCTTATAGGACGTCATTCAAAACGCCTCTGGGAATGTCGCCTTTTAAGATGGTATATGGAAAAGTCTGCCACCTCCCAGTTGAGTTAGAACACAAGGCATACTGGGCAATCAAGAAATTAAATTTTGACGCACAACTTGCTGGAGATAAACGATTGCTTGACTTGAATGAAATAGAGGAGTTTCGAGCACAAGCATATGAAAATGCCAAGCTCTACAAGGAACGAACCAAGAAGTGGCATGACAAAAATCTTTTGCCATGGCATTTTCATGAAGACCAGAAAGTATTGTTGTTTAACTCAAGGCTCAAACTTTTCCCTGGCAAACTAAAGTCATGTTGGTCGGGACCTTTTGAAGTTCACCATATTTATCCATATGACGATGTTGATATCAAGAACATGGACGATGGATCCATTTTTAAGGTCAATGGCCAGCGCCTGAAGGCTTACCAAGGAATCCCACATGCGTGTGACAAGTCGGCACTGCTCTTGCATGACGTCGACACCGGTCCGACATCTTAAGGATGCCATGACATTTTAAATTTAATCATGTGCATAAATAATTTTTATATTGCTATTATTTTAGTCTTTATGATTTTTAATTAATTTTTTTTAATTTTATTTTTTGCAAGGGCCTTCCCACGCACAATGCACGTGAGGCGTATAGAGGAAGTTGGGAAAACTTTAGGCGGCAAATGCAAACAGTGAAAGGAGGAAAATTTTTAACTTTTTGATTTTTGACTTGGGATTAGTTTTCTTTTTACTTTCATTTTGTTTCTTACCTGCCTAGGCCCCACAATTTTATTTAACATTTCCCCACAAAATCCTCATTTTGTTTGTATCTTCATTTTACTTTTACTTTATCTTTTTCTTTTAACTTTCTTTCATCTTATTCCTCTCTTCTTGTTGATCGAACCTCCATAGCTGGAACCCAAGTTTTCCTTCTTAGTTCCTTTGTGCGTTCTCATCATGGTCCGTTCCCGTCCCCCTGCGCCACCTTCGCGACCACGGTTTGTGGATGATTCTGCCTACGAATAGTTCTAAACGCTCAAAAACCGCCGAGTCTTTTTCGAGTTGGGATTTATCTTCTCTGAGGAGGAATATGTGGCCTTAGGGAGTGAGGTTCTCAACGTTGTCACCACGCATAAGTGGAAGAAATTTGTCAAGCATCCCGTAGCTGTCAACGCCACTCTAGTGAAGGAGTTTTACTCCAACATATCCGAGCTGAACCAACATGCCGTGACGGTTCGCTGCATTTCTATTTGTTTTACTCATTCTGCAATTAATTGTTATTTTAAACTGCAGGTTGCTGAAGACCAACATGTTTGTTTTGCTCAAGATGCTGACAACAAAACTTACCAAGGTATACTGGAAGATCTCTGTATTCCAGACATACAATGGAATGGGTAGCAAATGAGCCGCAAGACCGTGGACCGAGAGAGGCTCCTTCCCCAAGTGAAGTTGTGGAATCATTTCATGAAGCACAAACTCTTACCCACTTCCCACAACACAATCGTCTCTTGCCAGCGAATGATTCTGCTTCATTCTATCATCTTTGGGCGAGCCATTGATGTAGGGAAGATTATAGTGGAACAGACTCATTTATGCCTGAAGCGCCCTGCAAGTGCCTTGGTATTTCCAAATCTCATCACCACATTATGCCGTAAAAAGAAGGTCCCCGAAGAAATGTTTGATGAGATTTTACTAGGTATTGTTGGGATCACCAAAGCAAAAATCCCTTTGTTATTGGGATTGAAGGAAGCAAAGGGGAAGGAAAAGAGGCATCCACCTCTCGCGTTTCACCATCTCCACATGCCAATGCAAATTTAGATGCCCTGGAGCAGGCAGTCCAACGCACTCAAGATCATGTCGGGCAGCTATCTTACAAACTGATGATATATTTCGCCTATCCCAAATACCGAGATGAATTTCTTACCAGTTCCTTGATGGAATTCCTCCCGCACATGAACTTTACCATTCATGTCTTCTCGGACATACTCGTGCCACCAAATGAGGATGTCGAGGCATCTGCAAAAGCACCTCATTCTGCCCATACTGATGCCCCTCAATCGCATGGTGCAGAGAGTCCCCAGCCTGTTGAGCCTGAAGAGCCTGCTGACGCTGAAGAGACTGATGACCATGACCTCGTCCATGTTGTAGCACCCGATGCAGATCAAGAAGCCAACCTCCAACTCGCTAATATCCCGGAGCCATCACAACTTGTTGAACCTTTGGCGGCAGAACACCCTGATGTACCGCAACCTGCTGCACCGATGGAAGAAGAGCACCCTGAAGTACCACAGCCCAATGAGTCAACCGAGGAGTCACAATACGAGATGCCACGTCAAGCTCCTTTGCGTAGGAGCCGACATCGCCTTAGGAAGGCATCTCAGCATCCGGAGCCCCCGCTCTCAGCCGTTCCAGAAGGATCTAGCACTCCTTTAGTCGTACCTGCATCTGACTCAGAGCATTTCAGCCCCACCAAGTTGAGAAAGCGCACTCGCCGCGCAACAGCTACACCACCACCCACTTAAGTCAAGGTACCTTGCATTTGCATTGCATTCATAGAATGTAGCTTCATTTTCCTTAGTCTTAGTAAGCATTGAAGACAATGTTTCTCTCAAGTTTGGGGGAAGTAGGGTTCTCGCATCACTGCATGATAGTAGTAGTAAAATACATATGCCATAACATTAGTAATTGCCTAAATAGTTTTCTGGAATTAGTTAAGAATGCCCAATGATGATGAATTCTTGATGGCTAGGATATAATGTACATGACTGGTTGAGGATGATAGAACTAACTCTAGGACTTGCTTCTTTGAAACCCTTGAATACACGATTGTATGTTTTCCATGCTTGAGAAACTTAGAAATTTTTTATAAGAGAATTCTAAATTTGTGGCATAAAATTTTGAATGATGAAAAACCCACTAAAAAAATTGATGAATGAAATGGATGAAGTTATGAATAAATGCCTCGGTATATCTGTAGAGGGACACTCCGCTATGCCATGGCATATGAGTGAATGAAAGTAGTCACGGGATGACTTTACCTGACTAACTCGGGGGTGGAAGGTATGCTCCCTTTCACCTAGAGTGTGGGATGGTAGAGTGATAGGTTGACTCCCCTTGTAGCAGAATTAAAGAAAAAAAAGCAAGATGGGAGTAAATTTTGTGAATATCATGGTAAATTAAGAAAGCTTGCTTATAAATTTTTTTAAAATTTGTTAAGCATGGATTGAATACAAACATGCACACACCCACACAAAGAATCTTGCCTTAGGGGACAGTACTAGATTTCTCGACCTAGTCTAGCATGTTTAAGCCATATGTGCTGAGGGCTTAAATTTTATCCCATAAGACTATTCTGCTTCTGAACTTGTCATGGTATTTCTGTTTTGCTTATTATTATCCATTACTTGAGGACAAGCAATGGCTTATGTTTGGGGGGGGTGATAACTCCGTAAAAGACCATATTTTGGGGGCCTTTTAACTTAGGTTATTGAATGTTTAAGGGCTCATTTAGGACCATATAGATGCATTTAGAAGCATTTAGTTGCATGTGTTGGATTTCAGTTTACCGTGGCATTTTATTTTTACTGGGGTGCTGCTTTATGGGAAAGGTACTTGTTTGATGATGTGCAGGTAGTGAGAGCAAGGAAAAAAGGAAAGAAAATGCCGTGACATAAGGAGATTGCTGAGCAAAATGAATTTGCCACGTTCATTAGGCATTTCAAAAGTGCTTAAAGTGCGAGAAGATATTTTTGAAGCCAACTGTATTCGACTAGCCAAGAGCTCTGCCCGAGAAATCCTCCTCGAAGATTCGCCTGGAGGGACCGGCATTGCAACCATCGATCCTGCTGACCACGCCGCCTGACCCTGTAGATCTTGTCTATCCTTGGGTACCTGCAAAGGGATTATGTCGGTCACTCATACCAGCTACCCAGGTTGTATCATCGTCTGTCTTGCACGACTCCCAAGCAAGTTAACCATAGTTTGGGAAAGTCAACTCTTAGTTCAAGGTTTAATTTTCCCCTATAAATAGAGGATGAAGCCACAATGTTAAGAACTTTTACTTCCACACTGATTTGATCCTAAAAAATTAGAAAAATGTCTCATCTTTTTCCGTCAATCTTACTTGCCGTGGCATTTCTCATTGACAAGTCTGAGGGAGTGGCGGTCTGAGCGTTCGAGAGGATCTAGTCTGCTAGGAGCAGTTCTTGGTGGCCGATAGAAGCATTGGGCAGTGCACGTCAAAGGCTTTCTCTCCTCCCCTTAGTTCTTTGCTTTCGTATTTTGTTATTGGGTTGTAAGGAACGAATGAAACTTACTTTGGGCTTGTTTATTTCGAACCCCACCATGAACTAATCCTATTTGGTGGGAGTTCACATGGATGTTTAAATTTTATTTCAATGAATGGTTGTTTTTATATACTTTAATCTGTTTTGTTTATGAAACTTAATGCTTTAAGGTTGTAGGAGCTACGAGAGTAGCCTTTCTTTAGAAGATGGTTAGAGTTCGAGAGAATGCCTAGGCAAAATATCTTTAGTCTTCGAGAGAAGCTAGGGAGGAACTACATAAACAACGGGTTTTAGGTAGTAACTAGGCCTAATCCACCTTAGAGATAAGGATAGGATTTCATTCGACTAAAAGGAGTAGAGCATAACCAATAGGTTAGATGTTAATGTTGCCGTAAAAAGGTATTGCCGAGACATATCTTGTTATTTGAACCAATAGGATCACTGCAGGGTTTACGCCAATCGAACTTGCCAATGCATCTTTAAGTTGTTGAGTCCCTTACTAGAAATAGCATAGGGCACTTCAGTAGACTCTGTCGGGTAGGGTAATCATAGAGGAAATATCATTCAGAGAAATAGATTTAGACTTTCTTAGTGACTCCTACCTCTCATTCCCATAGCAGCTTGTCGTGTGAGAAAGCTAAAGTCCTATATAAATTAAATCAGTACTTACATTTTATTTTGCCTTGACATTTTCATCTGCTTGCATGTTTCACAATTCAATTTGCCACGACATATCCATTTTCTACCATACTGCCATTATCTCATTTCCACATCAGTCATTTCATTTTGCCACAACATTATCTTTTGTACGTACCATCATTAACTTTACTTAGGTGACAAAGTAAAGTACCTTGACAAATCTATTTGATTTTCCCAATTCCCTGTGGAGACGATACTCTACTTATCACTTTATTACTTATTCGATTGTGTATACTTGCACACATATTCGCACTCATATTTAGTACTCACAAAGAGCGGACAAGAGGATAAATAAAAGTCATCTATACACGAAAAATTAAATCTTTTAATTTATTTTGGTTTTAAAAAATTTAGATTTGAGTCAAGTTATAAAATAATAATTTGAATAATTTAGATTCTTTAGTTATTAATAGATGATTTTTAAATTTGAGACAAATCCCTCGACTCTGCATGATACATGTATCGCATATGAAAAATATGAATAAATATATATGTATTGCATATAGTTATACATAATTATTTAATTTTGAATCAAATAGTATTATAATATTATAAATATTTACAATCAAATTTAAACATAAACTCGAACACTTCAACTCGACTTGCTAAAAAAAATTCAAATCAAATTTGAATTATATAATAGGACTTATCAACTCGAATAACTCAATATTTTTTTACTCAACTTGATCGAACACTCGGCCCTAATCTATGAATCATTGAATTGGATCAATTCTAAAAGAATTAATGTCTTTAGTTCTGATCCGATGTGACCCAATAATTCATTTTATTAGTTATATATAAATTGAATGATAATATCACTTTTTCTATAGATTATGTCATTAAAAATCATTCGAGGCCTAAATTTGATTTGATGAATTGTTTCGTTATTTTTGTTTTAATAAAATATATTTAAAAATCTATCTATTAATACTTATATATTATTATAATTAAGTTAAAACTACTTTTTAAAAAGAAGAATTTAAAATAAACTATAATCAAGTTGATCTAAAAAGAAAAAAAAAGTACTTACACACTACCAAGGTAGCACAAATCATCAAATCATGAAACATGTCTCGATCAAAATGTTAAACTCGCCATTAAAACGGCGGAATGAAAGAGATTATTAAATTATATTAAAATTATTGTTTTAATCATTGAATTTTTTAATATACAGTAAATTCATTAAATTATCATTTTATAATTATAAGAGTTGGACAAATTTAATGATCATCTTATAATATTTTTAATGAAATTTAATAGATTTAATGAAAATTTTATAATCATCCGAAGAAACTAATGACCATTTTATAATTTTTAAAAAAGCAATAACCAAAATAATTAGTTAAATATAGTGTAAATGACTTTTGATATACATTAATCAAAACTAAACTAGGTCTTCCTAATATACATTATATGTTTATATTGTGATAGCGATCGACAACGATTCTTAATGAATTGAATTGAAAGTGCAGCATACGAACACGATGAGTGACAAAGACACTATATAAGTGATGGAGCTCTAATCCTCCAACCCGGTTCTAATTTATTATTTTATTTTTGATTTGTATAAAAAATTGAATCATAAAACACTCTTCTATTTTTAACCAAATTGTATTTTATATGGAAGCATAAAACAAAGTGTAGATATCACATGTTACCATAGCTTCCCTTGTAAAAAAGAGGACCGTTTTGTCTGTGAAATGCAATCCCTTTTGGCTGTCTGTCGTAGATGGGATTCTTGATTCTGATAAATGGTGGAGACGGGAAAGTGAGTGCGGGTACTGTAATGAGAGATGGAGGCACGGAATCTATTGTTGGCTGCCTTAAACACAAAAGGTGAGCACTATCATATCATTGCCCACTTTCTTTTATATTATTAGTGGAACCTGTCATCCAATCAATATTCCCTTCTTATTTTCCTGTTTATCAATAATTCATTTCAAAATTCAACTATTTCGGATTCAATGTACTCATTCCATGTCATTAATTTCCTGGTTTTACACGCGCGCACACACACATTAATTAGAATAATTAGAATATAGTATATTTTCATAATTTTTTTTATCATTGGCAACTTATACACATTTTAAATGTAATTGTTTGAATTTAGAACCTAAAAAAACTCATTTTAAATACCGATGTCACTCGATGAATTCTATTACATATATATAATTCTTTTTGACTATATATTTTTTAGTTCGTATTATACATGTTTTTTTATTGTTTTTTATTTTACGCCTTTACAGTATATATTTAGACTTAAAAAAGTGTCTCCTTTAAAGTTTGATTAAATTTGTATTATATTCATAATTTTAAGTTATTTTTTATAATAATTTTTATGTTATATTAAAAATGTATTTATACTAAGTCTTCAATTGATATTAATCTAAACTCAATTCACAAACAATTATTATTTCAACTATTACAAAAATAATTTCATCAATATAATATATTATTGTCACAATTTCGACCTAACTCAATATGCAAAACATAAATTTTAAGAACATAAATCAAAATTGTTTTATGAGTCCTATAAATTTTGAATTTTTTTTTATCTCATTTTAATGTTTCTCCAAAAAAAATTAATCTTATATCACAACACACTATGAGTACACGTGGATAATTGCTAGTTGATACTCCTGAATTTACTCTTTTGGACTCAAATTCTAAATAATTACAAATATTGCCACAATCTTATTGAGCTCGGAATTTTACAAAATCCAAACATGGAATCGCATATTGGGCCGAGAAAGCAGCCTTCTTTACTACGCTATCAACGGTAACAATAGTTATACATCGTAAAACGGCCTCGTATTTATCTAAGGCCCACTTATTTGAATTCTTTTCTTTCATAAAATGAAATATCAGGCAGGAAAATCTTAACTAATTGGCGGGAAAGTTTTAAAGTGGCAAATCAAGCTCTTTAGCCCTCTCACTCTATTTACTGCCGCTTCTTACTGACCCTTGAATTAACTTCAATTTCATTTTCGTCTCTTCCTCTCTCTTTATACTCTGCATTTAGGGTTCCAACTTCCAAACATGTTCTCTAGTAGCCAGCTCGATGGATTCACGCCCTCTCAGTTTGCCAGCTCAACTCCGTCTCCTGCAAGAGTAAGTCATCTCTTTTTCATCTCTATATATTCATCCTTTTCTATGTTCTTTTTGGGAACCGCGAAAATCTTGGCATTACTGTTTCGCGGCCCCCAGGGAAATAAAATAAATATTGTAGAGGAGTTTTGAAATTTTGAATATTTGTTTGTAGTTGATCGATCTAATCTCATCTATTTTCTTCTTCTTCTTTCTGTTTGGTGTTTAGCCGAGCCGTGATACACAGGGGTTGGTACCAGCGACGGTGAAGATGATAAGTGAAGCATCTCACTCTGGCGATGAGAAATCCAATTTCATAATTGACGGTGTTCATGTTGCCAATGTACCTTTTCTCAAATCCTTTCAGTGCTTCCCTTTTTTATTTGTTTGATTCGCATGAAAAGACTCGTAGTGTTAAAATATTGATACCTATAGTTTATTTTTGGGTGCTTTGCTGGTTCAGGTTACGGCGGTTGGTATGGCGTTTAACAAAACCACAAGGTCCTCCGATATTCGTTTCCAACTGGATGACGGAACTGGGCGAATCGAATGTATAAGATGGTAATGCGGAAGATTTCATTTGAGTTATGAATATCTCCCGATTGTTATTTTATTAATTTTCGTTTATAGTACTGGTAACATTGGTGTTTTTTTGTTTCATCACTGCATTAAACAACAGCATTGAAGTTTGAGAAGCAATTTTGGTTTGAAATGTGAAACTGTTATGTAAACGATTTTTTGTTCGAACCAGGGTAACTGAAAAGATTGACACGAGAAATGGATGCTCTAGAGTAAGTTCTCTCCTTCATTTAACTCAATTAATTATTTTTTGTTTCTGGTTTGGAATGCCATTATATGCTCCGACATTATTATGTTTTGTTACATTTTTAATTCCTTTGTGCATAAGAGATGGGACTTATGTTCGAGTTAATGGACACTTGCAAAGTTATCAAGGCAAGAAGCAATTAAGTGCCTTCTCTGTAAGGTATGGTTCCATGAATAAAAATTCTGATTTCCAATAGATTTGTACAGTTGGAATCTCCTATTTATTGTTATCACATTCAATAATTTGTTGATAACATATGCTCTTGCTTGAATATGATCTTATTAAGAATGTCAATGGCATCTGATCCATGTAATGTGACATTGTTCATATAGAATCCTTCATATGCTTTTCAAGTTACCTTTATTTCAACTCCAATGAACCAATCAAGAGTTGAAATTTGTATAAAATTGTAGTTTTATGCAGACATTTTATTGCTTCAGGGCTTGTGTTTTATTCCTTTGCCTACTTTGATTTGGTGTCCTTGTTGTGGAATACGACTATCAGATAAAATAAAATCGTAACTGATAATTTGAAAAAATAAAAATAAAGATAAAAAATACACAAATTTTATGTGGAAAATTCTTAAATAATATAGGGTAAAAACTACGTGTAAAAGTAGAAGAATTTTATTATGAGAATAGGAATTATAATTTCTTTCGATCTAACAAGGAAAAAACAATAACAATTCTCTCTTAATAAAAATGAGAAAATAACTTTCAAGAAAATTTTCTAAATTTTCTAGTGTTTAGAGAAAACTAAAATGATTTGGGATAGTTTTAAAACTAAATGAGTTAGGGTATTTATAGTTGAACTTTAAGGATTAATTTTGTAAATATCATAAAGTATATGGACTAAATTTGTTAATTTTCCCTTGTCATTTTCAACAAAATTATGCAGTCACCTTAGACCACTAGTTAATTTTAACTTTGATTTTCAATAATTTTTCACTTAAAGATTTGATTGTAATAATTATATCTTTACACTATTCTTTCTATTTTGTACCTCTTTGTAGTGTTCCAATGCTCTTTGCCTAAATTCGCTATATATTGATTAATCACTCTCACTGCTTGTGCAATGTTTGGTTTTGTGCATATAACGAACATTAAACTTCTCACTGTCAATGTATACGACACTCGAGACATTTCTTTCCTCTTTTTTTTTGTGAAAGTCAAATCTTAATATTACTTCTGTTTTGGTAAATTTGCATTCTTATAATTTTATTTGTTTATTACAAGTCTTTCATTTTAAATTCTTTATTCAGTTGTGCCTTAAATTCTTTAATATTACCTTTGGTGGGTCATGCAATCAACATGTCATCCACATACAACAATAATATAACAAAATTGTTATTATTAAACCTCTTGAATTAAGCATAGGGTTCTACATTAAGTATATTGTATCTAAGACACGTAATAAAGTAATTAAATCTCTTATATCAACACATTGATGTATGCTTTAGATCGTGTAGAGATTTATTCAACCTGTAAACTAAATTCTTCTTTTCTTATTCTTCAAAACCTTTAGGCTAGAGCATATAAATCTCTTTTTAAAGATTTCCATGAAGAAAATATGTTTTAACATCTAGATGTTCTAGATGTATGTTTAATGTAGCACATATTGTGAAGACTACTCGAAATGTTGTTAGTTAAGCCACAAGAGAAAATATTTCATTGAAATCAATACATTCTTTTTTAGCATATAATTTGAGCACCAGTTTTGCACGATATCTCTCCACTTCATCGTTACTATTTCACTTGATTTTGAAGACCTATTTATTACCAATTGGCTTCTGTTCGCGTGTTGTAAGCACTATAAAATTATACGTAAATAATGTGCAAGTATACACAATCGCTCAAGTAATAAAGTGATGAGTGAGTATCGTCTCTACAAGAATTAAGTGAAATTACAAAAGTTTAACCAAAGCAAAACACTATTTTATCTATGTATAGTTAGTGTTGATATATAAAATGTCACGGTAATGGAAAATTTGTATGCTGGTAGATATGGATTGATAGTCTAATGGTGTAGGAAATGGAAATATAGTGGCAAGAGCAGATGTTTAATATTGAAAAATGATGAAATGTCAAGGCAATGAAAAATAGTAAAAATAATAAATAAATAGCAAATAAATGATAAGTCGATAATCTTCACATGACAAGCTTCCATTGGAATGAATGATAGGGATTGATTTAAGGATGCATCTCTCATGCAGATTTAAACTATCTAACTTTACTTGCTCGACAGGGTTTATCGAAAGTGTTTCTGTTATCTCTAGTCAAAGTAACTTAACAGAATATGATGACATGACATTTGCTTTCACTATACGTTGTGGCAGCCTACACTATTGATAAAAATACCCTTTTTAGTCGTTAAAATCCTATCATAGTCTTTCTCGAGTATTAAGGGATTAGGATATAGTATTCCTAGGCTGGTTCAAAACCTAATGAAAACATTATAGTCCATTACTTATAAGGATCTTGTCTTGTGTTCCTCTTGAATACTACAAGTATATTTAGCTTAGGTTTCTCTCGAACACTTAACCTTTATCTAAGAAATGGACACTCACATACCTCTTACAAGCTTAGATGGTGAAGTATTCATAAGCAAATCAAGAAAATACCCAAGATAAATATAAATCTACCATTATAATAAAGTTTAAACAACCATTAAAACAATCACCACCAAATAAGGTTAGTTCATGGTGAGGTTCGAAACATCATAGAACAAGCCATGAAAATATTCGTTTCAATAACCCAAAACTATATAGAAAAATAGCAGCAAAGGGAAGTGAGAAGAAGCCTTCAACGCGCGCCATCAGAGGTTTCCTAAGCCATTACGAAACACCTTAGCTCGTTAGCTCCTTTAGGACGCCTAGCTCGCCACTCCTTGGAACTTTATCAATGGAGGAACACTCAAGGAAAAAAAAGAGAAAAATAAAATAAAGCTTGAATTTTTCTCTGCACTGTCCGTATGATAATGCATTTTTTCTTCTCCCTTATGAGGTGCCATATATAATAAAAATAGCTAGGAATAATGATGAGGTTATTGGGTGATTGTTGGGTGCAAAATACCCCTAGAATCACACCTTGTGTGTGAACCTTATCTTCCAGGTGGAAGTGGTTCTTTAGCAGGCGATTACAACCATCATTTCACGTGTAGAGCCAATTATCTTCGTACAATTGTATCTTTTTGTTGTTTTCTACGCTAAAAATGTTAAGTCATTTCAATCTGCTTCAGCAACCTGTGATGCCACAACATTACTTCTTAAAGAATCATTTTGCTTGCTATTCTCTGCATACCACAAACAATTACACCTTTCTCATACAACACCCTTAAGAGATAAAATAATAATATCACCACAAATGCAACTATATATAACTACATAATCCTAAAATGAATTTTTAAACAAAAAATAACTTAAGTAAAAAAAACCCTTAAAAGTAGCCTTTTTAGGAAATTAACACCTCTCAAACTTAAGTTATTGTTTGTCCTCAAGCAATAGATAGTAATTACATAAGCAAAATGTCATGACAATTTTCAACAATAGGGCAGTAGGATAAAATTAAATTTTAACCCTAAGAAAATAGGCTTTAACATGCTAGACATATTAAGAATCCAAGAATTTTTTCCTAGGTAAAGATTATTTGTGGTAGTGTGTGTGCGTGATTGTATCCAATCTATACTTAGCAAATTTAGACAATTTTTACTCAAGTCCCTTAGTTTTTATCAAGACATTTACTTATTTATTAAGCATATTTTCACTTCTTTTTTTACTGAACTTTTTTTTCCAAATAATGTTACGAAGGGATTTAGTTAATCACACCTATTCTCTCACACTTTAGGTGAAAGAAAGAATATCTTACAATCCCGATCTAGTTAAGTAGAGTTATCTCGTGACTATTTTCATTTACTTATATACACATGGTTGCCATTTATTAAAGAAAGTTCTAGGCAATGGAACGACAAAGAGGAGTGTTCCTTTACAGCTATGCTTAAACATTTATTCACAGTCTCAAGTATAAGGGAGTTGTTTTTTATTTTTCATTTAAGCATAATACTATATTTCAATGCCAAAATTAACTAGAGTTCCTTCATAAAAATTTTCTAAATTTCCTAAGTATAGAGAATATACAAATAATGTAAAAATAAGTTACAAAACATCAAGTTCTAGAGTGAGTTCTATCATTCTCAATAGTCATTTACATTTAATTTCTAGCCTAATAAGTTCATCATCATCGGGTATCCTCAAAACATTCTATTTAACTGTTCCACTATTTACTTATGTCATGGTATAATATTACGTTAATATTATCATTCATATGCTTTACCAAGAACAGTGCCTCCCCTAAACTTAAGGGAAACATCGTCTTCAATGCTTAAAGAAAACAAAAATAAATAAAAACTATGTGCCATGCAATGAAATGCAAAATAAATGTAAATAAATGCAAGTGAGGTACCTCATGGTTTGTGTGGTGGTGTTGTCTTGGAGCTACTGGCAGTTCCTCGTCTGATGCGCTTACGCAGCGGTGCTGGGCTAGACTCTGAAAAACTAGAGTAGTAATGCGTTATATTGATGTAACCAGCCGAGGTTTAGGTGCGTCGACCACTATGTGGTGCAAGAGATGGATCGGACACAGGAACGGGATTGAGTGTTTCTTCAACAGGTGTAGTAGGTGATTCGGGAGTCTCAGAATGTTGCAGATTAGGAGTCGGTTCAGTAATTAGAGGATCAGCGTCATCTTGCTCTGACTTGAGAGATGCATCGGCATTGAATGTCGACAAAATTTCATCTAGAAAGCCTGAGAAATTATATTGAACGTGGGGAATGATCTCTTGGAACATTGTTTCTACCACATCTTTCTGCTTCACATAACCAAAGAAATTACGAATGTTACCATGAAAGTGCGTCTAGGTCTGCATCATAACTTCCTCGAGAGCAAGAAACCTTGCATTGTCATTTGATTGTTCAATACTTGCAGATTGCTTATTAGTAGAGTCCTTATATTTTGGATTTTCAATTCCCAATAATAGTGGTAATCTAGCCCTAGTGATGCCCGAAATTCTAAGTAAAATCTCATCAAAAGCATTTTCATTTGCCTTTTTCTTATGACACAAAGCAATGATTAAATTAAGGAACACTAAAGTACTTGCCTTTTTACCTAAACACTTATGAACAATGATTCGACCAACATCAAAAGGATGGGCTACCATGATCGAGTGTAAAAACATTAAACGAGAAAACGATATCGTCGTATTGTGTGATGTAGGCTTGAGCTTGTGTTTGAGGAAATGGTTCCATAACTTGGCGTGCGGTTATAGACGCTCACGGTTGACCGAATTTCGATTGACTTAACGACCATTCCATGCGGTGTTTGCGAAGCATAAGTTTATCAAGATCTCGTCATAAGTGGTGCTATCGTCATCATTTTTCGAACTTGGCATGTTGATCATCGACATCTTGCAAATGAAAATATCTATTAATCGTGGATGGTATAAAACAGATGTTTTTGCCTCGGACAAAAATGGAGTGTTGGTTCGGCTTGGAGATTTTGGCGTAAAACTCTTTAACCAGTGAAGCATTCACCGGATCCGAATACCTTGCAAACATCTTGCATTTGTGCGGAGTAACAATGTCCATCACGTCTGGGCCAAAGCTACCGTCGACTTCATCGGTAAAAATAAAACCAACTCAAAGAAGAGTTTTTTGTTCTTGAAATTTTGAAACCGTGCCTTGGCTTCATCATGCTCGAACTATTACAAAGTGAAAGCTTCGACTGCGGTTGGTCTAGTGTGCACCATTTTTTCCAATATCTGTGAAGCAATAAAAATAAAAAAGGAAGAAACTTCGAGAGCTTGAAGAATTTTCGGCTATGGGGAAAATGAAAGAAGAAGATGAAGAAATGAGAAAGATTTTACTGATTAAGTCGACGGTGGGTTTAGCCCGGATGTGATGGACATTGTTACTCTGCACAAATGGAAGAAGTTTGCAAGGCATTCAGGTTTGGTGAATGATTCACTGGTTAAAGAGTTTAACGCCAACATCTCTGAGCCGAGCCGAACCAACACTCCATTTTTGTCCGAGGCTAGCACATTCATTTTACACCATCCGCGATTAATAGATATTTTTATTTGTAGGATATGGAGGACCAACATGCCAAGTTCGAAAAATAATGACGATAGCACTACTTATGACGAAATCTTGGAGGACTTATGCTTCGCAAACACCACATGAAATGATCGCCAAGCCAGTCGATATTCGGTCAACCGTGAGCGTCTACAACCGCGCGCCAAGTTATGAAACCATTTCCTCAAACACAAGCTCATGCCTACATCACATAATACGACGATATCACTTTCTTGTTTAATGTTTTTACACTCGATCATGCTAGCCCGTCCTATTGATGTTGGGCGAATCATTGTTCGTGAGTGTTTAAGAAAAAAGACAAGTGTTTTAGTGTTCTCTAATTTAATCACTGCTTTGTGTTGTAAGAAAAAAGTAAATGAGAATGCTTTTGATGAGATTTTACCTGGATTTTCGGGCATTACTAGGGCTAGATTACCATTGTTATTGAAAATCTAAGGATCTTGCTCATGAGCAGTCTGACGAGGTAAGGTTGCTTGCTCTCGAAGAAGTTGTGACTCAGACGCACTTATATGCTTTACATGGTGATATTTGTAATTTCTTTGGCTATGTTAAGCAGAGAGATGTGGTAGAAACGATGTTCTAATCGTTGAACTGACTCTTGACCTACAATGTTTCGAGACCCTTAAATCACCTGCTAAGAAAACACCCAATCATGTTCCTGCGCCCGATCTTTCTCCTGCACCACGTAGTGGCCGACACACCAAAACCCGATTGGACGCATTATATTACGCGTTATTACTCCAATTCTTCAGAGTCCAGTACCACTACGTAAGCGCACTAGACGATGAGCTTCTAGTAAACCATGAGGTACCTCGCTAGCATTTATTTGCATTTACTTTATATAGCATATAATTTTTATTTATTTTTGTTCTCTTTAGGCATTGAGGACAATGTTTCCCTTAAGTTTAGGAGACGTAATGTTCTCGATAAAGCGTATGCATGATAGCATTAGCGTAGTATTATACCATGACATCAATAAATAGTAGAATAGTTATATAGAATGTTTTGAGGATATCCGATGATGATGAACTTGTTAGGATATAAATCGAGTATAAATGACTATTGAGAATCATATAACTAACTCTAGGGTTTGATGCTTTATGAATTATTTTTACACGATTTGTATGTTCTCTATACTTAGAAATTTAAAAAAAAAATATGAAGGAACTCTAGTTAGTTTTGGCATTGAAACATAGTATTGTGCTTAAAAGATAAATTAAAAACAACTCCCTTATATATGAGATTGTGAATAAATGCTTAGGCATAGCTGTAGAGGGACACTCCTTTTTGCCGTGGCATTGCCTGAAACTCTCCTTAATAAATGGTAGACACGCGCATACGAATGAATGAATGAAAATAGTTACGAGATAACTCTACTTTACTAGCTCGGGGGTGGAAAGTATGCTCCCTTACACTTAGTGTATGCAAGAGTAGGTGTGATGATCTGACTCCCTTCGTAGTAGCATTTGGTAAATAAAAGAAGAGAAAAAATGGAGTAAAAATATGCTTAATGAATGAATAAATGCCTTGGCAAAAACTAGAGGACTTGATTACAAATTGTCTAAATTTGCTAAGTATAGATTGGATACAATCACGCACACATTACCACAAAAAATCTTGACCTAGGGAAAAGTACTTGAACTCTTGATATGTCTAGCATGTTGAAGCTTATTTTTTTGAGGGTTGAAATTCAATTTTGTCCTATTATTCTATTGTTGAAAATTGCTATGACATTATGCTTATGTAATTGTTATCCATTACTTGAGGACAAGTAATAGTTTAAGTTTGGGTGTGTGTTAACTTCCTAAAAAGATTACTTTTAAGGTTTTTTCACTTAAGTTATTGTTTGTTTAAATGCTCATTTTAGGATCATGTAGTTGCATTTGTGGTGGTAGTGTTATTCTTATATCTTAAGAGTGTTGTATGAGATAAATGTGTAGTTGTTTGTGGTGTGCAGGAAATAGCAAATAAAAGGATTCTTTGGAAAGGAATGTTGTGACATTACACTGGCACAAAAAACAACAAAAAGATATTTTTGTACGAGGACAGTTGGCTATGCATGTGAGATGATGGCTGTAATCGTCTGCTTGGGGACCACTGCCACCTAGAGGATAAGGTTCAAGCACAAAGTGTGATTCTAGGGGTATTAGAGATATTTTGCACCCAACATCATTATTATTACCCCTAGATATTTTTATTATATATTACACCTCACAAGTGAGAGACACACAGTATACTGTAGAGCAGAGAAGAATTTTATTTTATTTTTCCATTTTTTCTTTTTTGAGTGATGTTCCTCTATTGATAAAGCTCCAAGGAGTGGCGAGCTAGGCGTCTGAGAGGAGCTAGCGAGCTAAGACGTTTTGTGGTTGCTGAGGAGACCTTTGGTGGCGTGCGTCGAAGGCTTCTTTTCACCCTTTTGCTACTATTTTTCTATTTATTTTTTGGGTTGTTGGAACAAATATTTTCATAGCTTGTTCTATGGATATTTCGAACCCCACTATGAACTAATCTTATTTGATGTGAGTTGTTTTAATGGTTGTTTAAACTTTATTTTAATGGTGAATTTATGTTTATTTTTTATATTTGCTTGCTTTGCTTATGAATATTTCATCATCTAGGCTTGTAAGAAGAGAGTGTCCATTTCTTAGATGAATGTTAGGTGTTCGAGAGAAACCTAAGCTAAACATACTTGTAGTATTCGAGAGAAACACAAGACAAGATCCTCATAAACAATGAGCTATTGTAGAGTGAGAGTAGATGTCACGACATTTTATTCTGTTAGGTTCCTTTGACTAGAGATAGTGGGAACACTTTTGGTAAACCCTGTCGAGCAAGTGAAGTTTAGATAGATTAAATCTGTCTGAGAGATAAATTTAGTATCCTTAACTCAATCCCTACCATTCATTCTAGTGGAAGCTTGTCATGTGAGGATTATCTACTTATCATTTATTTGTTATTTATTTACTGTTTTTACCATTTTTCATTGCCTTGACATTATATCATTTTCAATAATAAAAATCTGTTCATGTCACTGCATTTCCATTTGTTACACCATCAATCCATATCCACCAATATACACATTTCTATTACCGTGACATTGTATATATTAACACTAATTATACTTAGATAGAATAGTGTTTTGCTTTGGTTAGACTTTTGTAATTTCATCCAATTCCTTAGGAGACGATACTCACTCATCACTTTATTACTTGAGCGATTGTGTATACTTGCACATTATTTGCGTATAATTTTATAGTACTCACAACACACATCTCAAATAACTTTAATTGTTCCATCATATATCTTCAATTTGATGGTTCACACGCCAACGATCTCTAAGGTATGATTATTGCAACTATACAAAAATCTTCATGAGACAGGTTCATAATGATGAAATCATTCTTTTCTTGAGGTCATGTGATATGTTACTCTCGAATCAATGAGTCATATATCTGTAAATCTTTTTCTGTAACTATACTTAGATAGAATAAAATGTTCAATGTGTTTAAGTGCTCCGTCATTGAAGTAGATTATGGCATACAGAGAGTGTACAATTTTCTCTTAAGGAAATTTTTATTATGCAATAATGTGGCCTCGTACAGTTTGGTGAGATAATCTCATATCTCTTTAGCTGTCTTCTTCTTCTCGATGCTTGACAATACTTTATATGCTAATGCTAGATGAAAGTTTGTAATAGCATTTTTATCCATTTCGCTCCATTTGTTGTCATCTGTGAAATCTACCGGCTTTTCACTAATAGTTGCTAGACAATCGTCTTTTCTCAAGATGACCTTAATCTTCAATTTCTACAATGAAATTTTTTTCTCATTTAACTTTTTAATATCAAATTTCGTTGCTATAGTTTTTATTACGGATAGCTCATCCTATTTCAATATCTTGAATAGATACTAATTGTTGCGGAATACGGCTATCAGATAAAGTAAAATCGCAATTGATAATTTGAGAAAATAAAAATAAAGATAAAGAAGACACAAATTTTACGTGGAAAACCCCTAAATAATTTAGGATAAAAACCACGGGCAAATGTAGAAGAATTTCACTATAAGAAAATAGGAATTACAATTTCTTTTGATCTAACAAGAAGAAAACAATGACAATTCTCTCTTGATAAAAAGGAGAAAATTTGGGTTAGGGTATTTATAGTTGAAGCTTAAGGACTAATTTTGTAAATACCTTAAAGTACATGGATTAAATTTGGTAAATTTCCCTTGCCATTTTTTAACAAAATCATACAGCCACCTTAGACCACTAAGTAATTTTTGACTTTGATTTTTAACAGTTCTTACAAGAAATTGGGTGCCAAATGAGCCTTCACTCTGAGATATCCATGTGCAACTTAGTGTACCATTTATTAGGGCACCAAGGAGCTTATTTTGCTGTGTTAATGTTTTTGAACTTCACTTCTGCCATTTGGCATTCTAATCGATTGTCTTGCTTAAGAACCATAAATCAACTGACTAGCTTGGATTTGTAATACTGACAACTATTAATACACAAGCATTGGTGAATGATGATATTCATTTCTTTGTTTTGCTTGCAATTCTAGGTTGGTGACAGATTTTGATGAAGTTACTTGCCACTTTATTGAGTGCATTCATTTCCATATGCAGAATTCTAAAGCACGGGTATTTATGTCTAAAACTGTTGAAATTTGCATATCAACATGCTTATACATTTGATTTATTCTCTTGGAGATGAGTGTGGCTTTTGATTGGTGTTTTCCTTAGTCACAGGGTGCTGCTTCGGCCCCACAGATGGCAGATTCATCATTCAGCACTCCTGTGCGGGGTGCTTTTCTCTTCTGTGCTAGGGATGCTATTGAGTTCCTCGAGAGGGAAGGTTTGGTTACTCCTCCATTGATGTTACCACTACAAGGCTGTAGAAGGTCTCTAAGTTGGCTTGGAACTGGGTGTTCTGTAGTCACTGATAATGGATGATATTTATCATAGTTTCTTTTCCCTCTATCTTTTTTTTGGGTAGTGATTGTGTTATATATATATATTGTGTTTGAATTGGATTGTATGTTTCATTCTCTTTGAAAAGAATAGTAATGTTATTTGATTGGTTTGATTTATAAAAACAAAAATAAAATAAGTAGATGACCACTTTAAAACTAGAATCTAATAGAATAATAATATTATTTGGTCGGTTTGATTTATATAAACAAAAATTAGATAAATAGACGATCACTTTAAAATTGATTGATTATATAAGTAAAATATAAAATAATTAAATTAAATATATTGTTTTCTTCTTCTTATCTCTCATAGTTTAGCAAATTTCATTAAAAAAAAGTTCGGCTAAATTTATACTATTTGTAAATAAAAACCGATTGATAATGGGCCCAATCTAGGAGTTCGTGTTGTTGCAGGAGATGAATTAGTGAATCAAGTCAAAATACTCTTCTTTAGTCCTTCCACAAAAATACTGTATGTTAGTATTTTTGTTTTGTTTTGTTCAGATAGGCTCCAAATCTGAAAAAGAAAGCAAATTAACTATGCGTTTGATTTTATAAAATAAAAATTAGTTACATGCTTAACATTGTTCGCAACTCTTCAAGTAAAATTAAAATATATTTAAATATGTTTAAATTCATAGATTAATATGCATTTAACCGTGTTTACATTCATGAATTTTTATTTTTATTTTTTATTTTAATGATTGTCATTTCTCCTTTTTCTAAAAAATAACAAAACATGTACATATATGTTCCATTAAAAAAGAATTTCAACATAAAAACAAATCGTGAATTCTTAACATGTTTTTGAAGGGAAAATTAGTTAAACCCCTTCTTTAAGAAAGGAAAACAAAAAGAATTTTTAATCGGGTCATATTTTAAGGATCAAATTGTCTATTAAACTTTTTTATATTTAAAATAGTAAAAATAAAATACTATATATTAATAGTTTAATAATTTGAAGTTAATTATATTGATGTTGATGTGTAGATTTGGATGGGTTCTAAATGAATGAGAATATTCAACCGAATCATTAAAAATCAAACAGACCCAAATTAGTTTAATCCCATAAGGCAAAATGATAAGAAATATTCCAAGAAAAGAAAACCAGAGGCCGAAAGAAAGCACCTGGTTTCCAGTCCAAAAATTTGAAGCTTAAATGTCAAAATATTAAACGTACGTAGCCCACCGGAAAGTAGATACAGGTCTATCCTGGCAGCCGACAAGACCAGTCTGAATCTTTCCTGGCCTGCCATGTTTCAGCACTATAAATACTCGAATTGCACTGCCATTCAACTCCAAACAATACTCATCTGCAGATTGTGCCTTTACAAAAAAGAAAATTCTAATGGGTCGTTGGATGAAACCAGAGGTGTATCCTCTGATAGGGGCAATGACATTCGTAACAAGCATGTGCATCTTCCAGCTTACCAGGAATGTTTTCTTAAACCCTGCTGTTAGGTAATTCAAATCTCTGTTTTTTCAGGTATAATTGCCCTAATGTAATGGGCCGGGACACGAACCGATGTTTTAGCATCTGAAAATATTAAATATCTGACATTTTGAGTATTCGAAAATACGGATATATGATTATCAATTTTCATACATAAACAGGATTTTAATGATTTTGTGCAGGATCAACAAATCCGACCGCAGCAAGGCAGTGCTGGAAAACTACGAGGAAGGAGAGAAATATGCAGAACATGGACTTCGCAAATTCCTCCGAACCCGACCACCTGAAATCATGCCTGCCATTAACCATTTCTTCTCTGAAAAATAAGATCATCGCTTCGAATGATTTGTTATCTTTCTCGAGCTTGCAGTGAATTCTGTTTATGAACAAGTAAATAACAATAAATGTATCTTTCCATTTAGTTTTAAAATTCGAATTCGATACACTTGGTAAATTTGTAACACGTTTCAAAATAAAATGAAAAGATCAAGTAATTAATATCAAGGGCTTCTATGAATGTATGAAAGAACAGAGCTTATTTAAGTAAAAATAACAACGGTTAATTGTAGACACTCATTTCGTCCATATTATATATATATATATATATAGTTTTTAAAACATTTTAGAAAATATATATAATATATAGTTTTTAAAATCATTTTGAAAACATTTATATTATATATAGTTTTTTGAAAACATATATTATATAGTTTTAAAAATATTTTAAAACATATATTATATAGTTTTGAATTTTTTTTAAATATATATAATATATAAGTTTTGAAAACATATATATTATATAGTTTTGAAAACATTTATATATGGTTTTTGAAAATATTTGCATATATATATTATTTATTATTATTATTATTATTATTATTATAATTATTATTATTCCTTTTTATTTTATTAATTTTATTTTTTTCAGATCTAAAAATACAGTCCAATAGTCCCAAACAGACCATAAATTGGGCATGAACCAACCCAACAGGAGTCTAGGGTTTCCACATTAGGATATGGCGTCGCACGAACGAAGACCCTTGGATCAGGGTACGAATGAACGGCCAAGATCAAAAGCAGTTAGAGAAATAAAACCCTAAAATTTTATGTCATACCGCAGCTAGATCTGGACCGTTGGATCTGACCCAATCCAACGATCGAGATCAAATCGGGATCAAATGTTCCAGAAACCTGAACGCCACCAACTGCTGTCGCATCCCAATTTAGGAGTTAAAATTTCGTATGATATTTACATAAGTAGTTTGATTAAAATGTTGGGTTAACAAAGAATTTTGAAAAAATTGAGGACTTTATGTATAATTTTGTCTTCTTTGGTTTTAGTTTATTCTAGAATTCACATGATTTATCCAGATTTTGTTTGATACGAAATTATTATTATTATTATTATATGAAAAAAAATTGGTAAACTATACCTGAAAGATTTGTTTTAGAGTAACAGTGTAAGGATTGGTTTTAAAACAATTATTGGAGTAGGTAAAATGGACGAATTATTAGGTGAGTGGATTAAATGAATGATAATGGTATTGCGTGGAAACTATTGCTTCCAGCTTTCATTTTCAAACTCCAACAAGAGTTTTAGAAAAGTTGCATTATCATTGTCCCCTATTTTCCTCCTCTTTCTCTTCCTTTCCCTCAAACCAAACGCTCTGTATCACTCCACTGGCCCCCATGAACATCCTTTAAAGCTTCGACTTCAGAGTTAACACCAAGCTCAACCCATAAGTTATAAGGTCTATCATCGCTAAAGGTCCAGATGACGACATCTTTGCTCTTGACCAGCAGTTGCTCAGTTCGGTGCTGGGTGTTTATGGGGCGTTGAATTGGAGTTTCAAAGGGTTCCGGGTGTGACCAAAATAGAGGTCAGGTATACCCAAGGGTTCATGGATAATTCGAGTTACGTGTGTTCTGGGACTAGCAACCATAATGATGTTGTGAGGTTTCGGTGTGACCCTAAAGAGTGCATCTTTGACACTTTGCTTGATGTCTTTTTGGGATCGCAATGATCTTACAACTCTTAATCGTCAGATAGCTCCTCGGCATCAAGGAACACAGCAGAGGTCGCGTAACGATGCTTCTCATGTTCTGCAGGTCGTCTTTGAAATTCCACCATAAGCCAAGTTTTGAAAAAGATGGAGCTCAGTTTAGGAATGGTGTCGAAAACAATTGATTCCGCCAATACTTTGTGCTGCTGTTTTGAACTGAAATTAATGCAAAGTGTTGGGAAGTGATTTGGAGAAGATGAAACGCTCTTAGTTTTTGTGTGCATGTGAGCACAATGATAAGGTTTATTAAGCATGAAAGAAGGGAGGCAAGGAGGGAAGCCATCGCCATTTATCGACCATGCATGTGTTGGTCTCGCAGCTAGGAATCTCCACGGCTTTCTCCTTGTCCTAGTTGGTTTAGTGTTTATCATTTGGCTATCTTAAATAAGGTTTGAGAGCTGGTAATGGAAAAAAATAATAAATAAATGTAAATGGGTTCAGGGAGTATGTGGGTTTGAAAATGTTAATATGAAGAAAGGGCTAATCATGGCTTCAGTCATGTATTTTCGGTAAGATTCTAATTTTTTTCCACCTAGTTTTAGTATCATTTCAACCAAGCTTTGATAGTTTAGATTAGTTTGTTTTAGCCCTGATTTTAGTAATTAAATATTCTAGTAGCATCATCAATTTTTAGTTTAGATAAGTTATTTTTATGGCGATGGAAATTATTTAGATACGAGTTAGTAATTTTGATGGCATGGATCGTGAGAAAAATATTGGAAGTTGAATTAAAGATCGAGGACATTCGAATGGAAATTATATGGTCGATCAGTATGGCACAGAAATTGAGGTAATACTTTACTACCTCTTTATGCTTTATAGAACATGTTGGTATTGGTAAATGCATGAATGTAAATGTTTGGTCTTATATGTGTAATTAATGAAGATCTACACTCGATACGAATACGGTCGTAACTGAATATGGCTCAGATGACTATAAGAAATTGGAGGACAGTTGGAATTAAATTACAAGTTCTGGAATTAAGTGATAAAAGAATCAACTATGGATATGTAGATTATAATTTATCTCATTAAAGGTACTTAGATGATAAATTATGAGAATATTTCGATTAGATAAAATTACAAAATTACCTTTATGTTGGAAAATGACAAGAATTGTCTCCGGAAGTGGATTAATAAATCTGAAAAGAATTATTGATCTGATAAAACTATTGATGTGCATAAGAAATATTAGTTTTACTTGGAAATTATGGATAACCGATTTTTAACCCCAAGAGGATTTATGCTAGATACTAGAAGTCTTTTATGGAATCATTTCAAGATCAAAGAATGTTCGAGGAAGCAATTAATCATAGGATCTCTATATTATATTATTTTCGTTAAGAGTTAATATCGAAATGATCTTGTTAAGAAATTATAAAAATACCCTTGAGAGGTAAAATAGTCTGAGTTGACCCTGAATGAGAAAGTACTTTGAGGATTTGTACTTATCTCGATTAAGTACGAATTCAATTTTTAAGATCCTGTCTTTGTAAAGAAAAATTCATGATATTTCGTTTGTAAAATCTGAGAAGGCACTTAACCCGAAAATATCCGAGTAATGAGTAAATACCTGAAGAATAATTTATCGGGGTATTTTGCTGTCAGAATTGTTCGAAAGGACTGAAATAAATGATAAGATTGAATTTAATAGTAAGATCGGACGGAAGAAAATGATTAAAATACACTGAATCTGTAAAATGACCAAAATATCTCTATAATGGAAATGAACCAAGAATATCACCAAACTCAGGAATGAATGGATATTTTCGAGCTTTGATATGAATGGAATAAAACTGAACACCAAAATTATCAAAATACCCTTATGGCCTATACCAAGTAAATGTCTTGGATTAATTAAGGAATCCAAATAAGCATGGGTGTTGGACTACCTTTAAAAGTAATGGAACACAATTTAAGTGAGTAGATCAACCCTAAAGCTATGTCAATACCTGAATGACATAGATATTATTGGAATGCATGTTCGTCTTCTCAAGTTTGACTCGATGATAAATTTTGGAAGTATTCAGCTTAGCTCAACTCTGGATCGCATTCAGTACTAAGAATTGGACGGTTGTTCGACAAATCAACCACAAAGACCAAATTGAATGGAACGGAAGTACAACATGTGTCTAAAATTCAGGAACATTTGAAATACTCTGGAAAATCCCGAAGTAACTGGAATGAACATGACTGCTAAATGAACTAGGTAACCTCAATGACTGAGGATTTAGTAAGTAATTTGGATAAGTCTGAAAATTCTGATGAGTTTATATAGTGTACAATTATGATGGTTTATGATTAAAATAATCAAGTACGTCAGCATTACATGATAGTGTGGAAGCGTAGAAATGAAATAAAGACATTGAAAGATATATTCAATGATGATTCCGAAGATGATCTCTGGACAAGAATTTTTGGTATTAAAGAGTAAATACCCTGGAAGGGTAATGAATTGACCAGTCGATAAGTATCAGTTCTGGGAGTTGTTCGATATTCCGATAGATCAACACAAATCGTAAATGTTTTGAATCTTCGTTTCTTCCTTATCAGCTCAAGTTATATTCTGAATAACTAATGATTCCATTAGTTATTGAACTATTCCTCTAGTGATTCTAAATTCCGACATTCTATCGGTATACTGAAAATCCGTGTTTCTCTACTTGCTAAGATTATCCAGTACCTCTAAATAATTTTTGTAAACTCTGGTGTGTTTCATAATCATATAATTATTTTATCTAATTTCCGACTTGAATTCTGTTATGATACATGACCTGAATTCTGATCTGATTTCTGGTCTGGATTCTGTTCTGATATCTGTTCTGAATTCTGTTTTGATTTCTGATATCTCCGTTTAATGACGGAAAAATGTTTTAATTGGGGAGTATTGTTGAAGGAAGAAGTTCCGTAGGTTCCTCGGCTTTGTGCTCAGGGCCTTATATGATGTGTTGGGTTGTGTGTATGGTTATGGGGAACCTACACATTCTGATGTGATGGGATGGGGGTATATATATATATATATATGTTTTAAAAGATCTGTATCTTTTTACTGATTTTACGGGAACACACTAGATAACATATTATGATCTCCTGAACTTAGTCATCCGAAATATTTGTCTAAACTGAAAGCTCATTGTCCGTTACCATTTGAAATATCAGTAGGATCTCTGCTCAGTATAAAAATCTGTAAATGTTCAAAAATAATAAAGATAAGTATGTTTATCTGTATCTGCACGTTCTTCAGCATCATCTGGTAGTTCTGTATTACTGAGCTTTTCGAAGCTCACTCTATTACTCTCTTTTTTCAGGTTAAAAGAATTGTACCAGTGCATCTATCGACTTCAGTAAGGGAGTTCTTCCGGCGTTGTTGCAGAGTATGGTACATGTGATTAGGGGGCATGTAATTGTATTTTGATTTATATACGAGTCTGGAAATCTGTTTTATTTTTAAATAACGACAATTGATTTTATTAGTTTACATGTACTGCTAATTTTTTTTTAAATTTTCCGCTATTTTTACAGTGGGTCGCTCCGGTGGCCCAAATGTGACACCTCGGATCGGATCTGGTTACCCGGATCGGATCTAGTTACACGCATCAGTCTGGGGGTTACAAAATGCAGTCAAGAGACCACGCACCGGTTACCGAGATTTCTGGCCGAGGAGATCGGGACTGACCCATCCCGAAATCCCCAACCAACGACGAGTCAGTTACCACAATAATCGAAACCGTGGACCACCGGTGGGGGGTATAAATACCCCACCAAGCCACTGCCAAGGAGGGGGATCATCGAGAAAAAATTAACGCAAAAACCAGTAAACCGAAGCACCATCGAGCCATTACAAAACAACAACCGGAGTCAACATCACAGAACCACACACAACCAACAATAAGCCAAAACAACACGGCAAACTACGAAACCAACCAATATCGAAAAGAAAAGCATTTCAAAACCCACATGCAAAGAGAGCAACACAGTAAATAACCAGAACACGCCGGAACCGGGAGGAACATGACGAGAAGGCGAAGAGTTTCGTCGGTGAAGGTAAAGAGCCGAGTAGAGTTTTGCAAATCTACTCCGATCTAGGAACTATTTCGTGGTTTTGAGGCTAGAATCGGGATCGGGGAGTGGAGACGAGCGTTTGGTAAGATTTTGCTTTTTTTTGGCCGTCGCCGATGGCGGCGGCGAGGTGGGTCACCGGAGTGGTGGCCGGATATCGCCCAGGTTTGAGAGAATTGAGAGGATGAGAGATGGGTTTATTTTTTAAGAAGGGAGGAAATGAGGGTTTGTGAATTTTTTTGGAGTTTTATATTACCCATCGCCTCGACCCGTGCTTAGGGTTCGCGCGTTTCTGAGATAAAAAGGGTAAAATACCTTTTGTCTCTCCTACTTTGTAAGAATTCATTTTGCCCCTTAATTCGAATTTATTCCTGATTTTCCTTTTAATTTTATTCTCTAATTTCATTTTTTTTCAAATTGGTCCTTTTTTAACGTTTTCATTTATTTTTATATCCAATTTCGTATATATTTTTTATCATTTCTTATGTATATTTTTATTTTTATTATTATTATTTACCTCTTATTATTTTTTTATCTTATTTTATTTATTTATTGAGGTTTATTTAATATTTTCTTTATTATTTTTATTTGTATTTGTATTTTTATTGTATCTTTCATTTGATTTGCTTTTAATTGTTTATTTATTTTATAATTTTTTGATAATTTTCTTGTTTTTCCCTTCTTGTTTTTCCCTTTTTTAAATTTTAATTTTCATTTCTTTTGATTTATTTAATATTTATTTATTTATTTACTTTCTATAACATTTTTAATTTTGTAGATAAATTTCAACTGATCAAAGGTAAACAATTCGAATCGAATGCTTTTAAATTTTAATTTTAATTTTAAATTTTCGTTACTAAGACAACCGACAAATTAATTGATACTGAAATGACGATTTAAAAGTGCTAATCCTTCATTGACCGTAACCGACTCTTAAACCCGACACATTTATGATACAACGCAGATCAGATAAGATGATGTCCGACGTACCATATTTTTTTAAAATGATCGGTGACTACTCTTACCCATTTATTCACATCGAAACTCAATTCCGAACCCAACCGAAAAACGATCGCGATACTAATTTAAATAAGGTTGATAATATAAGGAACTTTTAATAAATAAGCCAAAAATTTACAGTCGGAATGAATATATATTAGTGAATTAAATGTCACGTCACGCATGCCATAATTGATGAATAAAAGACTTCAAAAACAAAAGCCCCTTTCAATCAAAATTCGTGATCCTATTATCGTTGATCTGAGTCTGCTCATCCAATCAAAGAATAATAATATTTAATTAGAGCAGCAGAGAAAGAGGAAAGGCTACAAAGACGGCGTCGTATAATTAGAGAAATGGTTCATCAACTTCCCCAAAGTTTCCGGATAAAACTTTCTGGCGAATAAATAACAAGGTCGCTTTATTCCATTCCACATGCAAGGTCCGGTAAGCACCCTCTGCACCCACATCCAAACCTCAATTAAACACAAACTTTTTTGTGCCATAGATACATATATTCACGTATTTTCTATATGTTCATTCGTTAATTTTGAGCTGCCATTAAACGTTAAAATTAACGGTTACACTGATGAAAGAAGTTAATCGATACGATCCGAGCTGACATTCAGAACCAAAACTAACAGTTACACTGATAGGAGTTAATCGATACAATAGGAACGAAACTAGGATGAAGCTTAAGGGGATAAATAGAAATGATAACAAAATGGGATCAACGTGTAATTATTAAACTACCAATATAAAATTTGAAATTAACAAGGATCTAAATAGTATTTAAACCAAAAAAGATCTGACTTAATTTGCCTAATAAATAGGGACCTAATTAGCATTTAAACCGAAAAGATATTAATTTTTCTTGTTTCAAAACTAAAAAAAATGGCTGTCCTTTGTTCTCATATGTAATGGGATAAGGGGGAGATAAGATAGTAGGCTACCTCCAACGCTAGGTTGAGAGCAGCTTCCGTAGAAGACCTCCAAATTATGAAATATCCTCTATGGGACTCGATCCCACGACCTCAAGGTTAAGAACTTTGTGCTCTACCAACTGAGCTGGATGGTCATTTCTTGTTTCAAAACTATGAGAGACCTTAAAAGTAATTGGACCTAAAAATCGAGGAGAATACTTAATTTTCTTAGTTTCAAAAATATGGGACCTCAAAAAAAATTGACCATAAATTTCTTTTGTGTTTTTGTTTTTTTTTTTTTTTGGGGGGGGGGGGGTTCGCAGCCCCTCCCACACATAAGGTTGCATCGTCCCGGGATACGATACTACTACTTTGAAGTTTATGACTAAGTTAGAATATGAACCATATTTTAAGGATATATAATGCAATTAGTCCATTAATTTGTTTATTTTCCTTCTCTATATACGGCCCTAGAAAATTAGAATATTCTGAGACGGTTAAAGAAAACCAAAATAAATAACATCTTTACCTTTGAATCACTTGTGATATGTACGATGTCGTCAATGACCTGCAAAAACACACGATGAGTTTCTTCCTTAAATCTATACTACCACCACATCGGCGGATCATATATGTACCGTAAATCCGTAATAATGTACCGTAAGGTTCTTGAGGAACTCCAATGTAATATCCTCAGGCTTAAACGATTTCGGATGCCATTTCCGTTCTGACCAGTCCACATATGTTACCGACCAATTCGCTATTCCACCGGGATCAATCATCTGTATGTAAGCATGCACACATAAATCATACATCAGAATCAAGGCAAGTATTATTGATACAGGCAGAGTAAACAAGTTTGATGTACCGACATTAAAAAAAGTCGGCAAGTAATGCTCGTCTGCGTAGCAGTTGCGGCCTTCCATGTTCGGCTGTCGTGACAAACATAACATGTACGTTAATATAACATGCATCAGTTTTCCAAAACACCATATATGTAGCAGAAATGGTAACTCCAATAAGCAGATTACCTTGCAGTAATACTTAAACTTTGTGTAATATAGGCTGTCTGCCATGACTATTATAGCATGCTGCCGTTTCAACGAGAACCACTGAAATTAAATACGAACCGGAACCGATTTATTAGCATCAAAATACAGAAAAATTAGCACATTTATAATCACAGAAACGCTGATTGTTTCATTGATGCACAAAGCAAATCCCAGAATATTGTTGACCACAGTTATCTATTGTCTCAAACCTGGATGACCCAATGGAGGATCCAGGATTTCGATATATTGAGTACCGAGCTCCGAGTCATATTATCAATCGACAGATTTGACAGCGCTGTTCTAACGTATGCCAACTACAAGGACTGGTGATAGCTAAACATATATGCATACAAAAACTTACCCACAAGTTCTGAAATGAAATATCAATGCTATATGCTCAAAGCCACATTGTTACGGTAAAAGGATTTACCTGTGAGCCTTTCCGAAAATCCTTCCTTTCGACTTCGGGCATCATATGCTCTGAATACCTCCCAGATCCATGTGGACCAAGATCCACAAAACTGATGAGAGAAGATCAAACGCAGGAAAAGTAGATTACAACCTCGATATTTACAACAAATATAAAGGCTTCACAGTATGTTACATGACGGGATAAAACAGACGAGTTCAATGTCGGTTACCAGTCGATAAAGCTGACATTAGTGAGCGTCAAGTAGTTGTAGACGTAGTCAAAGTTCTGTAATGGTATGCAACTGTAGAAGAAGGTTTAAAGAAAGGGAAAACTTCAGATAACTAATTATCAAGAGAAATATTAAGAAATGAAATCCTATACCTCGATTACCTTTCTGACAGCAACACAAACTGCTGGTTATCAGGGTCTAAAAGTGCTTGCGCCAACAGTCTCCGCTCGGCATCAACCATGGAAATTTTCCCCCAAACCACCTGCATTTTTAAAGCTGTTTCTTTAGGTGATATTCAAGCAGAAATTACATGTGCAGACCCTCTCGGAGTAAGTTTCCATCACGAATATCTCGACATTTTGGATGCAAACTTTTCAGTAGCTTAATGTGATATTCCTAAATATAACGATGTATAAAATGATTAGTTCCACCTACCGATTCACTGTGAATGTCTCGACCCTTAAAATACTGACTTGTATGTACTGGCTTTTCTTTCGAAGCATGAACATAAACAGAAAATCTACCCTCATGGCCCTGCAGGAAATAAAATTAAATAAATGTGATTTTCAATACAATTTAGTGTAGTGTGTATAATCCAATCCCCTGGCAAAGGCATATATCGGTATATCCACGTTTTGATATAACTGGTTTGCCTACTGAAAACTAAGGCACCCACATAGATTGGAAATACTTACTAAAACATAGCCGAATGATGAGCGAGGAAAGAAGTCTTACCTGAAAGAACTTAGCCCACAATGCCTCAAAAGGGAGTGTCCCTGGAGTCAAAAACAGGAAAGCTATTTTTGGATTGTTGGATTCAACAGGAGGTGTCCTTAGGATTTCACTAATTACAACCTGAGAGATTGTCTCGCCGTCAGTTAATTCCCTAGCAGGAACTTTTGGAGCCGGCGGCTGCTTGCGGAAAGTCAAAGTACAGTCCGTGGAAGAAAACACGAAGCAGGCGACTGAAGTCGTCGGAGGGTAAACGTACGCAGCAATCAGGAACAAGATCACGAAATTCACCAATACAATAATCCACACAGGCCTCTTTCTTGAACCAGACATGATGGGAATATCCTTTACATTTAGCTGCCAGTGCCACGCAGGAGTTGCCTTCATCTATATTGAAGGCAACATGATCAGCATCTCAAAGCATCACTCACTCCCCTTAACTTCGCCATCTTATTGCTCCCGAACCGTTGACTTTAAAGAGACCTTTTACTGCATGCAATTAAAGTTTTTTTTTTTGGAATCAGACCCTAATCAGAAAAGGGCAAATGGTGGACAAAGACAGCATCGAATTAATGGATACAAGACAACAAACAAGTATGCTCAACCAACCTTAAAAAGCACGTTTCAAATGTAATACAGGGACCCTACTGTTATTTTGAGTAACACACAGACATACACATAAATCATGTTAACAAATGCAAAGATTAAGCAGAGATTTGATGCATTGGTTCGTACAGCAGAATCCTGCAAGTCAACTTCAGCAATCTAATAAGCTGATTGAAGTGAGGGAAGCAAATAGAACAAATTGAGGGTTTGCAGATGTGATTCAAATGCAATAGGATTGAACAATAAATACTGAAAAAATGAACAAATGGGGTAAAAAAAAAGGGATAAATTATTACTATAAACTCAGGAAAATGAATGAAACTGGTGAAAAAAGAATGAACCCACAACAATGAAGTGATCAAGAGGAGCACAAGTACCTTTTGGGCAAGGGATTGGTTGAAAATGCAGTGTAATGAGAAGATATGGGAGAAAGAGTTCCAGATCCAGATCCAGATCCAGCTCCAGTAGTAGCTATGGAAATCTGAAAAAAGTCTTGAGGAACTAAAGAAAACAGAAAAAAATTATTTTTTATTTGAAAAAAAAAATGACTTTCTTTTGTATCTTTCTGTTTTGCAAGATTCGCACTTTGTCCAATTCAAAGTTTCCAACTTGGAGAAAATAAATCATTCAATCACTATCTACAGTTTTACATATACTTTATTGGCCATGTGGTTTGATTATGCGTTATTGCTGATAAAAGAAAAAGAAAGCAGAGTCAGACAGTTCAGTCCTAAATACATCTCATCCGTTGATCTCTGAGATGTGATTGAATACAGAAAGACATCAACTTTGTTTCTGTTACAAAAGAGTTTACAGAGAGGGTAACCTAGATATCCATCACATTAATGTATGTCATGTCTTAGAGATGTATGAGAACATTAACCTCATGTAAAAAAAAGTAAGAATTTTGAAAACTGGAGTAATATACATCTTATCAAACATGACATTAATGGATGAGATACTTTAAGATTAATGGAGACAAATGAAAAAAAGAATGACATGGGCTTTCCATAAGAAAAAGAAATGGGTTTAAAGTGGAGTCAAAATGAAGAATAATGCACTTTGTGCCATATACGCAAGCCTTGGCCATTGGCCATGCCGGAGGACAAGGGTGTTGAAAAACAAAAACAACTATGGTGGAGGCATAGCAGAGCAGAGATCTTTATAGATTTTTAGAAACACAAGGCATGCCTTGTCTCAATTATGTCCTCCATTTCTCCCAAGCTCTTTAGTGATTTGATGACGCAAAACGATGCAAGAACCCTTGTCCTATGCTATGTAGAGGAACATCTGTGGTGTTGGTGGGTCATTTTCGCCGCACGAGTGGAGCCATCCAGAGTTGTAGTTGAATCAAGGTAAGAGGACATCAAAATTTAGAATTCCACGTTAAATTAAAAAAGAGTAAATTACTTCTTTAGTCACCCACTTCTTACTTCATTTCTGTTTTAGTCATTTGACTATTATTATTATTTTCTAAAATCACTTAATGTTATGTTTATTTCTGTTTTGGTCTTTATAGTTAAAAAATTAACAGCGATGCTGACATAATATTTTTTTATTCTCATATATTTATTCTTTTATTACGTAATAACTTTTTTATATATTCATTAGATTGTTAAACGTAGTAAAAATAAATAATTTACAAGTGAATTGGTTTATTTTTGTTTACTCTTACAATTCAATTCTTTTTTTTAATATTTATTATTAGATGCTCAACTTCTATGTTTGTCCTCTTGCCATCATAATCTCATAAATGGATCTAACAATTCATATAATACATGTTCACGATATGGCGGCTTAACCGTTGAGCTGTGGAATAAGTCCGAATCATATAAGTTATAGCACGAGGAGTAATTGTTGGTGAAATTGTATCCATGTAAATGCCAGTTTACTAGTGATAGGCATGCGTGGTGTTATTAGGATAAGCATTTGATATAAACTCCGCGTACCCTAATCCGATGTTATAAAGTTATGGGTTTTTTAGAAAGCATTGAGCTTGAATTAATTATTTTAAAGGATAAAATTTAATTAAGATTTAAGATAAGAAATATCTAATATACTATAATGTTGAATGAATATTCTTTTGAAAAGACTATCTTTCATCCCAATTCCATAATGAATTAGTATTAGATTTAATTATTAATAAAACAATAAAAAAGAGGATGATTTTAAATCTTTGTTATTAATGATAATAATGTGTTATGTGTCGGCTATAAATAATTCATTCCCTTTGATTTGGACGAGAGACTGTAACTATAGTTTATAGTGATGGAAGTGAAAGAGGATCGATGAAAAAGAAATGTACAGAAGAAGATGAACAATTTAAAAAGTTATCTCATTCTCTTTAGCATGAGGGTTTATATATTAATCCTTATTACGTGTTGATGTCATACTTATTGTCAATATTACTATTCGTAGGTATGCAGAGCAGACAAATAAATACAATCGTCTTGAGAATAAATTTGACCCTAATAGAACTCATAGGTCTATCAGTAGTTTTGTAAAAGGATTATGATTAATTAGAGGATATGAAACTCTAAAAACTTCAATTAATAGAAGGATTTTTTTCATAAACTTTGATAGATAGAGTTGTTGCTCACATAGAAATATTTACAAGGAAGGATAACAAAACTATTATTATTTCATGATTTTTACAAATATATACAATCATAATGACCCTTATTATTATTTATAATATCCAATATAATATAAATAATTAAGATTTTTGTCGATGAAACACTTCACTTATAATTACACGAGAGTGTAACTATTAAAATAATACACTTTCATATAATATCACACGCACCACAAAGCAAGAAGGCATTAGCTTATATCTATCTTAGTATAATTACACTGATTCACAGTCACATCCAACCTCCATTGGCTTGTTTCTCCTAAACACAAAGTCAAGATTGTAAAGCAAAGAGAGCATAGTGACGGAGCAGAAGAAAACAAGCACAGGCCCAAAGATCCATAGCAGGAGGGGAAGTGCAGCGTAGAAGAGCCTGTTGCCGACAGTGTTCAAGATGAACCCTTTTTCAAGCAGCTCCGACAGGTAGTCGGGGCCGACGACGGAGGCGGGGTCTTGGGAAGTGTTGATAAGGATGTTCACCTGGTTTATGAACCTGATGGACAAAGAGTGGCACAAAAACGAGAAGAGGAAAATGGTTAGGATCGTCACGTACTTGATTGCCACCATCACCTCCCCGTGGGCACCGAATATGGAATCGTCAAGCGGCTTCTTGACGCTGTAAGTGCTGCTGATGACGGATGCTAGCCCAGCGCATAGCAGGATCGATGTTGTGGCCATTAGGGTCGATCCCATTATGGAGTTTCGAAGCGTTTGGACCGCCAGGATGTTCTTTTTCTCGTTGTCCTGCATGCATGTCACTATCATATTATTGAATATATTATAATAATTTTTAAAGTTGCTATGGTACTTAATCATATCTATAATTTTTAAGAAACTAACTACGTCCACAACAATCGATATATATTAATTAACGTTTGTAATATTTATAATGGCAATATCATGACTACATCCATGACAAACACCGCAAGTATAATCTAATATTATAATCATTATCTCGTACTCTTGTTCTTCTTGGAAGTGGCAATAGGCAATGCATTTAAATCAAGTAGTGCTACTGATATTTTTTTTAATATAATTAATTAGAGGAGAGAATTAAGATGCTAATTGTTTGAGCCTTTTGATTTATTTAATTGTGCTTTGTGAATGGACTTAAAGATTAAAGCCACGACAAAACCACTAACTCTTGTCGGTAATAATAAAACACACCATTTGTCTCATATTGTCAAATTAAAAAAATGATATCACTCATCAATACTGTACTTTTTATTAGAGTTTATGGTTTAAAATTCATGTTATGATTTAAAAAATATGTGATACGATTTTTTAGTGAATAAATAATTTGAAGAAAATGAGAATTTATATTCATACAAATATATATATATATATATAAGGTTTAAAGAATTATTATATAATTTTCACGGTATTAAATTTTCTTAAATATTTATATTTTTTTATTTTTACGTAAATTTATGTATTTTTATATTTATTTATTATCGGTTTGTGATAGTTTACTCATCTTTATCAATAATATTTTTATACAACGTTTAAATTATTCAAATCATCTAAATTCTTAAACAGAGAGATAATATACATTTAAACATGTTTTAAATTACTTTTTAATGAACAATAGAACAATAACAATATTAACTTACCTAAAATTGAATCGACATTTCATGCAAATTTAGCAACGCTTCTCTTTAAGGATGATAGGTTAGATGATCAGATATAATGCATGAATAAAAATGATGGGGATGAATACCTTGATGATGTCAGAGACCCAGAATCGTCGTCCGGCAGCGTTTGTTCCGATGATGGTGGTGAGAGGGTGAGTCCGAACCTTAAGCCATAACCAGCAATGATAAGCAATGGTGAGGAGAATGCTTAGTGGCACCAAAATCACATCCAAATAGCATTGCCTCCACTCCATCTCTCAACACTCACTCTTGCTTAATTAGGTTAATTCTCCAAACCATCTGGCACTTTTATAGCAATTGCAGGGGTTCATTTTCATGCACTTGGACTTGTTGGAACGCTCCATTCAGACTCAACTCAACACCTACTCCACAAATTTAAAGTTTTCTCTTCTTTCTTTTTTTAAAGAGGAATCCTCCTTTAAAATAATTTAAAAGCAAATCCCACTTCTCTCTTTAAAAGTTATATTTTCCTATATTTTTTATAAATTAATATATTATTAAAATAAAATTAAATAAATTTATTTTCCATATATTTAAATATATTATCATTTGAGTCAAGATATATTAAATATTATTATTTTATATCATATATTTATATATGCGTGATGACACATTTGTCATTTACTAGCTGCGAGAGCCATATTCATAGTCATTCTCCACTATCATATTTTTATCTCCTTTAGAGCAAAACGATTTTCCTACTTTTGCTTGCACTGCACGCATCTATTCTCTGCTCATGTTTAGTCCTTTCTCGACATACCTTTATATACATAGAGAAATAATGTAAAGATTTTAGTTGTATACTTCTACAATTTAAGTAAAAATTAATAATTGAGATTATTTTTTTTAATTTTTTTTGTAAAAGTTTCTTATTTATTTTTATTAATTTTAATTATTTAACAATTCTAAAAACATATAATAAGAAATAAATTTATATTATGTAAACGAATCTTAATTTCTCTGTATTGTCAAATGTTTTGATGTATTTTTTACTAATACATGGAATGTTGTCTGAATATGGATATGTAGTATAATTACTAGAGGTAAAGGATAATATAAAGTGCGAAATTGCATGAGCTGTGTCCATTATAACAACAGTATGTTGTAGGAGTTGGAGAGGGTGGGGGAGTGGGTTCCAACTTTGAACTTACAACAACGGCCCTTTGTTTGCCTTTTGCTTTGCATTTAGGTTTTTAGTTAGTGCTTTAATTGAGATGAGGTAGCCACGAATTATTTGAGTTTGATAACATTTAAATTAAATGGACTTGATTCAAGTTTGAACTTGAAGCGAGTTCTTAATGAATTGAATTGAACTACTTGATACCCGACTTGAAAAGCTCACGAGTAACTCGAAAAATATTAACATTTGTAATTTTAAAATTAAATTATTAATAATATTAACATTTATATGTTGTTTTTTTTTTAAGGTTTAGGTTTGAACTCGAGTTTAAGTTTCAATTGAGTTAAGTATGAGAATGTTTTGAGTTCAAGTTTTTTCAAGCTTGAATAGAGCTTCAATTTTTTTATTTCGATTCGAGCTCGAAAATTTTAAACTCATGAACTTTCGAATCAAGTCAATCACAACTTTAAAATTTTCAGATTGAATCGAGTTCAACAATACTCGAACAACACTCGATTTGTTTACAGCCCTAGTTTTAGTATTGGTTACGAAATGAATTCCACATAGGACCAACTTCATTTGTGTTAACATTTATACTGCTGCCCCTGCTGTGTTGGTGCTTATGCATAATTTTCCAAGATAAACTCTCCACAATATATACACTTAATTGAATCAAGTGACTAATCTTCTTTTAATATCTTAACATAATCTGAATTCTTTTAAGGGTAAACTACACGTTTAGTATCTAATTATTATTTTTGTTTTATTTTAGAACTTAAACTTTATTTATTTTCCAACACCATATCTAACATTTAGTTTAGGTTTCATTTTGGTACATCGCCATTAAAAAATTAACATAACTACTGATGTGACATTTTTTATTTTTTCAATGATGGCATGACATTACCTTATCATGATACGTTAACATTATTGTTAAGTTTTTAATGGAATGGTACCAAAATGAAACTTAAACTAAACCTTAGGTATGATTTTGGAAGAAAAAAAATTGATACCAAAACGAAAGAAGAGTTTAGATACTAAATGTGTAATTTATCTTTTTTAATCGAGTCAAAGTAAATAAATTTTAAATAAAATTGAGTTTTAAAAAAAGTTTATTAATTAGATTAAAAATAATAAACAAGTTAAATTTAAACCTCTTTAATAATATGATTAACTTTGGAGTTAGAGAAGACAAATTTGAAAGAAGGATTATTATCTCATGCATAGGCAGCAGGAAAAAAATATCTTGCAAGCAGCCTTCTAATGTTATTGTTGTGTTAGGTGGCATTTAAATAGGTCGTTTGTCAAATATTTTATTTCATTATCTGTACATGAAATAATAACCCTTGGAACAATGTATATTTGAAAACTCTTTTAATACAAAACAAGAGAAAATCAAGATATTTTTAATACCATAAGTTTAATTTTGAAATTATATTATAATATTTGTATATGATTTTTTAATAAAATTTGAAAATTATTTTTATTTATAATTTTTTAAATTTTTATGAGTAAGATCAAATTAGTCATTTTCAAAATTGATAAGAGTCAAAGTGTATTTACATCAATTTTTATTAAATTTATTCAAATTATTGAAATTCCTCAAAAAATAAATTACTTATTCAAATTGATTAAAAATTAAATAATATAGTCTAATTGATTCAAAATTCATTTTTTTATTTTTAAATCAAATCAGATTTTGCTATTATTTATTATCAACTTATCATCAGTTTTTTTATTTATTAATGGAAGTTACTTTATAAGAAAATAAATACACATAAAGATAACAACAGTGATCTACATGATCATGCTTCGCTAAAGCTAAAAAAAACACTTGCCCAAATTTAGTTTAAAGAAGCCCTAACAAAAAGAGTACTCTGACCGTCAAAAGAAAAGAAAAGAAAAGAAAAAACCAAAACCAAAGAGATTATGTAAGCGATGGATCGTCGAACCAACAAACGAAAGTATCATTAATTGAACTAAAAAAAATCCCCGTTTAAAGTACTCTAGCAAATAAAACTTTCCCCTTTTAAAGAAATATTAAAGATTGGACCTCCCACTTCAGATTTGGAGACCATCAGGTCGACTGCAAGGGATATTGAACATCAAGGTGACGTTGATTGATAGCTCGAAGAGGAGCATGCCATTGTATCTTCAAATGGGATCATCGGCGATTGGGTACAAGCATTTAATGGGCAAACAAGAGTACCTAATTTCCAGCACGACAAAAAGCAACGACGGTGAAAACCCTAGTCCTTTGCCTGGTTCATTTAGTAAACCGAAGCTCCGAAACCGAGAGCGACTAGAGTTCAGTTTTTCCTTCCGTTCTGTAGTCTAAGATACCCACAAAGGGTTCCTCGATTATCAACGGTGGGTCAGTCGTTAATGGCGGCGACGACAGGGGGTCCATGATTTCTAGGGGAGACTCCATGATAAATTTCCCCATCGGGAAACTTAATCACTGATTGGGTCATACACCTAGGCTCCAAGAAGAACAATTGGGGTGAAAGCTTGGATTGATTAAGAAATAGGTTGATCGCCGTTAGAAGTGTCAGCATCTATGGCAAAAAAGATGCACCGAAACAGATTCGATGATTGCGAGAGTTCCATATTAGGGTGGAGTTTAAACGATAAAAGCATCAAAGGGCTTCGATTAAAGTTGGAACAGTGGAGAACTAAACTGACGTCGATTCACGATCGGAGCAACGACGGTTCTAGTTTTTGGTCTAGGTCTAGCATTCCCAACTTCGAACGGAAAAGACATGCTAGAAGACACTCCGACAATGGCAGATTGTTTACATGCTTTGGTAACATTTGTGTGTGCCAGAAATTCATTACTTGTGACGGTGGCGTCTAACAAGCCACCAATAATAGGAGAAATATTAGATGTTAATGAGTTTATCGAACGATCCCTTAAATCTAAATTTCCACGTGTAATGGTGATATATAGATAATAGAAACACATGTGAAATTTTAAAAAATGGAAAATAATTCTACACTAGTAGTGCCGTTAAGTTTTTCTTTAAATTTTTAAGTTTTCAGTTAAATTTTTAAAGATGAGGATTATATTAAAACTTAAACTAAATATCAAATATATTTTTTTTAAAATAAAATCTAAATGTAAAAATAAAACAAAAGTAATAATTTAAATACTAAAAAGTAGTTTATACTAATATTATTTTGTAAATCGTAGATATAATCTATCTTCTATTAGTTTGTTCCCTCTGTAATTTCGATTGAATGGTTCGTATGTTCATCTCCAGTTTCACTAATTGAATTCTCTTAATTTGTTCCTTCTGTTTTTTCAATAAGATAGTTTTTTTTTGAATCTCCAAATTTCTTTTCGATAAACAATAATTAATCATTATCATCTCAAAATTCACTTTCATAAAGAACACCACTGAATAGAAATCAACGATAAGAGATAATGTGCTTAAAGCTTACTAGTCCAGCTTCATCAATAAATCTCAGCAAGACTGAAGATGAAAAGCAATATTCAGTATCCGAGCAGTTTAACACCTTTATTGCCATGATGATTTGAGGCAATAAGGCTGCCTGAATTACTACTCGAGAATCATTTTTACTTTCAAGAGAGAGAGAGAGAGAGAGAGAGAGAGAGAGATGTACCAGCGTTGCCCGATAAAATCCACCAGATGTATATCCATCGTAGAGGAATTTGGGATGGAGGCTGAAAGATGTTGATCTAAGGCGCTGCATTCATCTTCATGACACAGTTTTGATTTAGTGAAGGAGCCAAACTCCAGCCCTGTTTTTAAATTACAAAAAAAAAAACAGTCTCGATTCTATCCATGAATCGGCAAAAAATGAAGAAACTTGTAAAAAGAAAACTGAAGGCTGATAATTGAAAACCCTAATGCGGCTTAAAGATGTGTGACAAAGAGAATGATATATATATATATAGGCTGCTAGCAAAGTAAAACCCTATTTCCTTTTAGTCCATTAAGTCCCATAAGTCCACAGTCTCGTTGTATTTAAAGAATGGATGTGACCTGGGTCCACTAAAACAAAATGGCTGCTGGATCGTGGCTCGGCAACTCGACATCACATGTAACCTGTAGACACTCAATTTTCGCCCGAAATTATTTTATTTTTATTTTATTTTATTTTATTTTTTATATATATTGTATATAGTTTGAAAACATTTTTAAAAAAACACACATATAATATATAATTTTGAAAATATGTTTAAAAATATTTATATATAATTTTTAAAATATTTTAAAAATAAATATAATATATATTTTTTAAAACATTTTTGAAAAAATATATATATTATATAGTTTTTTTTAAACATTTTGTAAATATATATAGTTTTAAAAAAATATTTTGAAAACATATATATATTATATAATTTTGAAATCATTTTGAAAAATTATATAGTATATAGTTTTAAAAATATTTTTGAAAACTATATAATTTTGAAAACATTTTTTAAAAATATATAATATATAATTTTAAAATACTTTTGAAAATATATATTATATAGACTTTTGGAAAATATTTATATATATATATATATATTATTGTTTATTTATTTACTTTTTTATTTTTATTATTATTAATTTTATTTTTCATTTTCATTTTGTTACAGGGTCCAATAAGTCCAATGGGTCTGACTTGTTTGGGGCTTGAACTAGCTCGGGATAGTTAAGGGTTTGCAAACCTCTAGTCAGGCAAGTCAGCGCCGCACAGGAGGGATTCAAGGGGTCAAGCAAGCAACGCCGAACAGCCAGATTTTCCGGCCGAGATTCCCGATACTGACCCATCCCGGGATAGCCGGCCAACCACGTTAACGTTGAGGGGAACGAGCCCCTTATTTCGGAACCAGAACGGCCAACACCGAGGCTATAAAAGCCCCCAGTGAGGCCATGCAAAAGGGGACCGAGAACAAGAAACCCACAGTGGAACAGAAAACCATCATCACAACAACAGAACCAAAGGGGCCAACATCAAATACAAAGCATCATAAGAAAATATAACCATCACAACAAAACCACAACAAGAATAGTAACCAAAAAAACAAAGCAAGATCATCGAGAAACACAAACCCAAGAGTCAACACAGAAAATCGAGCAAGCCAATACATAACAAAAAAACAGAGACGAAGCATCAACCACAAAGCCAAAAGCCTCGAAGAGCGGTCGTCGGAGAACGAACGGTCTCGCGAAAAAAGGTAAAAAAAACTCGAGGTTTATTTCCTAGATCTACGTCGGAGGAGGCGTTTGTAGGGGATTTGCGGCTCGGTTTCGGTCTAAGGGTGAGGAGGTTAACGTTTTGGGGGTTTCAATTTTTCCGGCCGCCCGGTTCTCCACCGGTGGAGCTCTCTCTAGAGAGAGGCGAGAGATATATTAGCTTAGAGAGAGAGGAAATAGATAAGTGAGGAAGAATGGGAGGATTTGTGCATAATGGGGGTATTTATCCCCAAAACGACGCACGCACGGGTGAACTCCGTTCATGGTCCCTGTAAATTTTGTTCTCTACATTTTGGTCACTAAATCCAATTTTCAGTATTTCAATTTGGACTTTGAATTTATTATTTTTTCATTATAATCCCTAATTCATATTTTATCCGAAATGGCCTAGATATCTTTTTGCAGGTTTCGATTTAGCCATTATTCTTTTTTGTTTTATGATTCAGCCACTGTTTGTTAAAATTTCGCATTCTGATCATTTTTACTTATTTTTTTCGATTTCTTTGTTAATATTTATTTACGTTTTTTTATTTTCATTTTTTTAATATTTAATTTATTTCTTTATTATTATTATTATTCTTTTTTATTAAATTGTATTTTTTTGTTTCTTTATTTTCTCTCTCTTTAATGTTATTTAATTTTATTTTTTAACTTTTTCTTTATTTACTTTTTTCCCTTTTGATTTCTTTTTTCTTCTTTGACTTTTTTTATATTTATTTTTATTACTATTATTATTATTATTTTTCTTCTAACATTTTTTATTTCTGTTTTAGTAAGTAATTCAAAACAACTCAAAGGTAAGCAATTTGAATAAGATAATTTAAATTTAAATTTAAATTATAATTATAATTTTCTCAATCAAAGACAACCGACAAATTAATTGGTATCGAGAGGGCGGTTCCAGGGTGCTAATCCTTCCTTGATCGTAATCGACTTCCGAACCCAACACGTTTCTGGTACAACGTAGATCAGATAAGATGGTGTCCGACCCACCTAAATTCGTTTTAAAGTGGTCGGTGGTGACTCTAACCCAATTAATTACGTCGAAGCCCAATTCGGGGCCCAACCGAAAGACGGTTCCGACATAACCAAATACCAATTAACTTATGGAACCAAATATGGAATCTCAAAAGTCAAAATCCCTTTTAATAGTCATGTGGAAACTGTGCTCTAACGGGATGAAAATGGCGCATGGCTGGCAGGTTTCATGATAAGAATTGGGAGATCAAGAAGTGACCTGGCGGAATTATGGGGAGCTCGACAGGGAATGCTTCTAGCGAAATCGTTAGGTGAGAAAAAAACAATCTTAAAAATGGAAACCAAATGGGTGGTCAATGCCTTGATTACTGAAGAGTATATGGTCAATGTACTTATGAGCAATTGCATAAAACTCGTTAAAGAAGATTGGATCTGCGAAATTACACACGTGGAGAAAAGAGAATAAATGCACAGATCACCTGGTAAACATGGCTTTTGATCAAGAAGAGGAACTCACCATATTAGCTGATCCCCTAGATCCTTTTATTACCATTGTTAGCAGCTGATGCCAGGGGGATGGTATTAGGTTATGGAACATCACAAACCATCGTCCGTCTCTATGATATATCTCCTTGAGAATTATACACCCTTCAGTCAGAATCCGATCTAATAAGAGAAACATACACACACCGCTCAAATCCAACCCGGTGAGTATTTTTCCTCTAACCAAAATTTTTGGATAAAAACTTACATCCAATCCAATCCAACCCAAATATATAAAAATAAATCAATTTTATTCGATAAAATAGAAACCTAGTTAATAAACTATAAGAAAAGAGAATATTATAGCTATTATCCTTAAATTTATAGGGGGGAAATTATACTATTTCCTCATGTTAACTAGGAGATTTTTCACCTCACACTCAAACTCAACTTGATCTAAATTAGATTTTTTATATAAAAAAAAATCTATCAGGTCAAATCAAATCCGTTGGTATCGATTAAATTATTATTCCCAGACATTCAGCATATCACCCATAACATGACATCCAAAATCAGAAATCATAACACCAATCATTTTAGTGAGCATTTCAATGAAACTGAATTTCCATCGGTCTCAAAGCCACAACAGAAAGAGAAACATATATCATGATTTTAACTCCAACTAAACATAAAACTTCCAGTTTTAGAAACAAAAAAATAAAAATAGAAAAGCCTGCAGCTGAAGACAGCCTAAAACTAAAATTGTAGATGGCTCCCATTGATTAAATATTCATTGGTTCAGGACTGGGAGGAGCGTTCAGTATGTCCAGTAACGAATTCTGCGGCTCCAATTCGTCATGCCACAGTTGAAGTTTGTCACCAGGGTAGAAGTTCCTGGTCACTCCTTCAGAGTTGATCTGCAACACCAAAAATAGAAAACCAAGGTTAAACACTGAATTCAAACTACACATGCAAGAAACATTTATTACTAATTGTAACATATCTTACAATGACTGTGCGAACAACACCTCCACTAGCACCATCACGAGCAATGGCAAGTGACACTGCCTTAACCACTAGTCGCTGCAATGAATTTCAATAAAAACAATTAACAACAAATCTTAGGTCAAGTAACCAATTAACATTTTTTAAAAGAATAAAATCATATCATTAAAACAAATGTACCTCAGCCTCATCCTTTGTCATTCCTTCCTTCCACGCCTGATCAAGAAACCCATATAGATAACTGGAGCCAGATCCTGCGCAATTTATGTCAAATCAACTCAGAACTATTTTTCTGCATAAGTATTACTATAGCACTCAAAATTAGGTGCTATTGACCTTTAAGGGAGAATAGTTACATTTAGTTTCATCAATTAACCAGAAAAGATGAAAGAGGTTTGGATCTTTATTTTGCCCCCACGGTCGGATAATTGATGCTTTTATAAACAAAATCGAAATTGATTCAGTTTGGGTTCATTCGTTTTGCAACAATCGAAGAAGCAAGAAAAGCAATCTCAGAAATGAATGGTTTTTATATTGACGGCAGTAAAATTAATGTTTCTTTGGCTAAATTTAAGCCTCAACGGTCTTTTTGGATAAATACCTCGACAACTATTCACAGCAAGGCGGAGATGGAAGTTGTTTCGAGATATAATCATTGTGAAGTTGAAGGTGTTATGGACGAGGAAAAACTTCACGTGTTGAGTAAATGTATAGTGGGGTGGTGCAAACACTTTATCAAAATCGGTAATCTCGATAGTCAAATGCAAGCCAAAGGCCTCACTGGTTTCTCGTTAAGGAGAGCTGTTGGAAATGCAGTACTAATGATTTTTGAAGACTCTGCTTCATTGAGTAGTGTTAAGAATGATAAATCAGAGACTCTCGCAAAGTGGTTCTCCAGAATTGAAGCTTGGTCAGAGAGTTCAGTGGTGGAATGTCGTCGAGTGTGGTTAGTTTGCGAGGGAGTTCCTTTTCACGCTTGGAATTGGGATACTTTCAAAAACATTGCAGATAAGTGGGGTAATTTATTAGCAATCGACGAAAGTTGTCAGTCACCATCATCTTTTGATAGGGCAAACATTCAAATTCTTACAAATGCTCATTTAAGAATTGATGAGTCGTTAGAGTTGAAGGTCGGTGCTAACTCGTTCAAAATCATGGTGCATGAAATTGCGTCTTCCTTCAAACCAAATTATTGGGTCCCATACGAAGTCGATACTCCTTAGATCTTGTTTCTTCAATTGGGGATTTGATTTAGTTTAAATGGTTGCAGGTGTTGGCTTTCTTTTGTGTTATGTTCTTTTGCGTTGTTTTTTCCCCTTTTACTGGATGTGTAATTTAGAAACAGGGTGATTGTCGATTGGGTTTTCTGGTAGACGATGTGGGAGTTTTAGGTGTATCTGGTTTGTTTTAATGGTGTATTTCTCCATATGAGGATATTATGTGTTTCCATATGTATTCGATATTATTATTAATAAATTATGAGGTACTCTTTTCTTCTTCCAATGTTCGTTAACATACTTCTTAATATGTGGACGAATACGAAGTGAGTTTTTAATGAGACCTCCAACTTTTATCAAAAAGTTTCACCAATTAACTAATCACGTGTTTTGCTTTGCTCTCAAATTATGGGTGCAATCTTACCAGTCCAAAAATTCTTGAGGTTACATGAAAGCATTGAACGACTTAATGCCAGATTTATAGGCTGAATTAAGGCAAGAAAGAGGAAAATCAACAGTCTGAGGCAATACGAAGATAAATGGGTAGGACTAAACAAGCCTATATAGATGTCAACTCTGCATAAACATGCATGTATGGGGATGTATCTACTACAACATCTAACAATGTATGTTAGCTTTTCTATAGCATAACACTTCGTATAAAGTACCATAACATCATAAAACATAAAGCTAAAGATGAGCCCCACATACCTCCAATAGCAAAAGGCTGTTCAATCAATGTTCCACCAAGAGGAATTCCATATATTTTACCACCTTCGTATTTGTCCCACCCTCCAACAATAAGGCCAGTTTGAAGCATGTTCTGATCATAAGACTAAACTTAGTCCAGAATATGACATGAATTACAGAGGGAAAAGGATCACTTTATCCTAGAAATATAAATCATACAAACAAATGGGGCAAACTAAAACATAAGCTCAATAAGTCTACATACTGATTGAAATGCATTCCAAAATAGATGGTTATTAACCAGAAACATTTGCTATAAAGGAAGAAGATGATAACGGATTTCTAAAATTCAAATTGTACATAGATCTGAAAACGGCACACGTTCCCTAAGAAAAATAAGAAAGAGACAAAACTGTGAGGCAAGTATCTCAATGTCAAACTCAAACTTATTACTGTAGGATAGTAGCCTGATAAGGTTTGCAGCTACTTTGACAGTTGCAGGCTGCCCAACCTGTATTCTGAAGAAAAAAAAAAGGGGGTATAAAATGTTGTCAGACAATGAACTAATCATATTGAAAAATTCAAAGGAGCTTCATGAGGCGTGGCAATAAGAACTGACCATGAAAGACAAAATTCAAAGCAATTTCATGAAATGAGGCAATAAAAAATTCAAAGAAACTCCATGAAATGAAGCAATAATAACTTTCCATAGAACAATACATTCAAGAAAGCACTGATCACGTGAAGGAATTCTTTTATCAATGATCATTCCAACACATCTAAACTATCAAAGTTAGAATAGAAAAGAGAAAAAGAAAAAAAAAGCACTGACGTATGTTGATGAAGGAAATAACGGACATAGTCGGAAACAATCTGAGAATCAGCAGCCTGCAAACAGGACAATCATTATTTCATCATATCCTGATTAAACGAAATTAAAAAAATAAACCAAAAATAAAGTAGGCGAAAATTAATTATATAGTGAGTTTGAGTTAAGAAGTAGGAATTACGGATCCAGAACGGCAAACGTAGACGTTATCAGTGAGCTGTGTAATTTTGTCAGATGCCCGGTTAGCAACATACATCCCTAATCAATAAATTAAACAAAAACAGGAAAACGTTATCTAGAAATTCAGATCCCTAATAAAAATAATAATAAACAACGAAAAGAAAGAGGGAGGGAGAGAATACCGGTGCTGGTACGAGAGTCGGCGCCGAGGACGACACCGCCGTTGTAGGTGACTCCGATGATTGTTGTGCCCATAGAATGAGGAGCGTTCACGTTCATATTCAGATCCATTTTTGTTTTGATTTCCTTCCCCTTCGAAAAAAAATCCAAAATTTGAGATCTTTCTTCCACTACAACACAATACTAGACGAGAAAGAAATCCTTTTCCTTGATATTAAGTATTTACCCAACCTCACTAACTGACTTGTTTCTCAAGTATTTTTGCGCTTTTGTTTCTCTCTTTTTGCCCTAAGGGCCAGTTTGGTTTACGGATTAAAGCATTCTTAGGAGGAAATATATTTTTCGGGTAAAGATACCCACGTTTGGATGGTTATGGGAATGTTAGTTCCCTATCTCTTTTAGATATTTGTTGATTCCCGTCTTCTGTTGGCTTAAATACCCCTCCCCTCCCCGTTAGCTTGCTTTGGCTGAAAGAAAATATTGTTCTTCTTCGATTTGGCGAGACTTGTTGCGAGGAGTTGTCCATGCAAAAGCATTCCACAAGAAGGAAGAGACCTTACGGGTAATTTTATTTTGTTGATTGCATCCAATTTCTTACTTCTTTGACTGTAATAAGAGTGTTGACTATAATTTCATCCATTTTTTTACAATGTGCACTTTTGTTGATTTTCTCTACAGAAACTCAAGGAGAAAGTTGCCTTCAGAAATCCAGATGAATTCTACTTTCAGATGATAAAAACAAGAATTGTGGATGGAGTTCATAAACCAGAGTATAATATGGCTTTCATGTTTATGTTGTTTTCTACTTGGGCTTGCAAATCTATAGAAAGTTTATCTAGTATTTTTTATTTTCTTTTCTTTTCTTCCCAAATTCTTTGTTATTATAGGAATCAAGTTAACAAATACACTCAAGAAGAACCCATGCTAATGAAGACCCAAGACATAGGATATATATTGCAGAAGTTGCAAAGTGAAAGAAAGGTATAATGAGTGATTTTTGGTTTACCAAGAGCTATATAATAATTTCCTATTATTTATACTATTATATTCTGCTGCAGAAAGTTGAGAAGCGAACTGCAGTGTTGCATTCCGTTGATAATCGTCCCTCTAACAGACACATTTACTATGCTGAGGACATGTTTGATTTCTTAATATCACCTTTCTTTCCCCATTTCTCAGCATTTCTTTAAGTGAAAGTGTGATTTATTTTTATTTTGCTCTCTTTTAAGCTCAACCCAAAAAGCACCTACTTATCTTCTGTTGTCTGCCACATCTTTTTGAATGGTATCCATCATGAATTTGATTGTTTATGCTCTTTGATTCAATTTGGTGAAATTTATCATATTAATTTGTGAAATACAGTTTAATGCATCCAATATTAACAATTCATATAACCAGTATTCAAAATTCAAAACCTTGCGGGATTCAATTGTCAGCTAAATCATCCCCATGCACATGCACCCCTTAATTTCAACTGTTAACATTTGTTCAGTAAATACAGTTGAAATTGCTTGCTTTTGCTTTCGTTGATTATAACAATTACTCTGATTTTTCATCTCTGTTTAATACACATTGACGTTGTTGTTGGACTGGTAAAACTAGTTGGAATATAGTTCTTAATCCCTAAGATATAGAGCAGTATAGTATTATATGTTCTCTTCATCTTTACAAACAGAGAAAAAATAAAACAAAATGATTTTCGGATGAATCATAGTAAATTTTGTAATTGTTGATATTATATATTGTTGTGAAATATAAAAAATATGTATGAATGTATATTTTGTTTTACAGGGAAGAAGCTAGAGAATTACTATCACAAGCTTCTGAAACCATTGTTACTCCCCTTTCTGGTGATATCCCTTATCATATTAAAAGGTTAGTTAATTGACTTTTACTTGGGGTTTGATAAATAACTGGATTGGTCATTCCAAATTGGAAAAGGTTATCATCGAAGCAATCACTCTTTATTCAATTTGCTGATTTTGGTAATGAGATGCTTTTTAGTTTTGACCAAAAAATCTAATAAAGTCATATTTGGAACTTTATTGGAAGATATTTATGATTTGAGATGAAACTTCTTCGACTCATCCTCTTCTAAAGTGATTTTACTATATGGATGGGCTATATGCATGTTGATCACCAAGTGCTGCTTTATTCAGTTAAGTGAATTAGTCTTCTTGGTTTTATACATATGTATATCTTGGGATTGTTGGTTGCTGGTGGACCGAGTATTTTAAAATTTCTTTTAGTTCAATTTGTTTTTATCTTTGATCAAGTTAAGAGTTATAGATTTCATTGTATTTTTAAGATAGTACACATATTAATTGATGCATTTCTGGAACTTATCATGTAAAGCTCTTAATTGTCAGATCACATTAGGTTTCTTTTGAAAAATCTTCTTTAATAGAGAAAATGCATCTATCAATGTGTTTACCATCTTAAAAATGAATATATCTATATATGTCTGTAAACTATTTTGATTAATAGAGAAAAGGTAATGATCTTAAATACAATCTTAAAAACGGCCTATGGGTTTTTTTTTCACTTGCCCTATTTCATTTAATTTCAGCCCTTAAAAGTCCAATACTTTCCATTAATCAACCATCAAATCACTTTCAAAGCATTATGTTCTTGCTTTTTAATATGTAAGCCACGATTGCTAGTAATATTATAGATGTTTCCTATCTTATGCTAACTCATCACTGCCCAAGTTGTCTTCATCTTTTTGCCATTTTTACACATCTTTATACTTTTTGTCCCTTCATGTGTAGAAAGACAACTGCTTCGTTCAGGGAATTAGAGGCTAGGAAGAGTAGAGTGAATCAGTTGGATAAACTATACATGGAAATGTCCCTGAAGAAGGAATTACATGTATGAGAAATATTTTAGTGTTAATTGCATTAGAAATCCTCGGGACTATAGTCCAGATTCTGAATGAGTCCTAACTTTATAACGTTTTAACTGAGTTCTCAAAGTATCAGTATCGCACTAAGCAGATCTATCTTTTAGTTCGATTATTGGCTTATGTGTTAAATGATAGTTTTGATTTGATGTTGAGTATGTTTATAATATGTGGATCAAATTTCAAACATGTGTACGTATTGTATTGATAGCTTTGGTCTGATGTATTATTCACCAGTTCAGATTTTTGACATGTTATATCCAAGTTATTCATGCAATAGATATACACATTTGAGTTCTCATTTGGGGGTTAGCACCCTTCCCTTATTCCAAATTGAATTTGGGGTTGAGAGACTGGTCATTGATAGTTGTTCTTTTTATTCTTTTTAATAGACTTCTCAATTATCGAACTTTATGCTAAACGAGTTCATATCCTTTGAGTTCTCATGGCATTAATTTCAGGTTGGGTAATTTACCATGGCCTAATTTGATCAACTATAGTTCAGTAAAATAGCTATGAACTAATTTTACTCTTGCGTTATTCGTTTAGGGATGAGATTCTTTGAAGAATTGGATAGAGATGGTGATGGACAAGTAACCTTAGATGATCTTGAAGTTGCTATGAGAAAAAGAAATTGCCACCTAGATATGCTCGAGAATTCATGTGTTGCTCGGGAATTTAATGGAAAATTGTAGGACAAATAGTTTTTAACTTGTACTATGTAGAGTTGATCAAATTCTATGTACTTTTGACATCTTCAAGTAATTAGATGTCAAGCCTCGTAATAAGGCTAGAAAAGCAAGATATAGGGGCCTTAATTTTTTTTCACATTGATGGTTTGGTTGCGGTGAAAGAAGAAAATTAAGATGATATGTTATCTAAGAATCACTTGAATTAAGTTTTGATTTTTTTTTGAATAATTATTAAAATTACTAATTAATTTTGTTAAATGTGTAAGTAATACATAAATATTAATTATGTACCAAAAGAAATACATAAATATTAATTTATATTTTATATAATATATATATATATATAATTTTGATTTTTGTTTAATTGTATATATAAAATTTTAATTTAATTATGCACATTTAAAAAGTAAATGCATTCATTTATAATAAAATCATCTTTGTACATTTTGGTAGGAGTAGAATGGTTCATCTATTAAAATGTTCATATGCTTATTTAGTTAAATGTTGATGTAAAATTTTAATATATTTTTAGATAAATTATGTACAATTTAATATTAATTAAAATTAAAATAATATGTGATATATTTACTCTTTTATTCTACCCATTTATCTTTTAAATTTTATAATATATATATATATATATATATATATATATATATATAAATTTTATTGAAAAGTATATATATATATATATATATATTAAAAATAAGAAAGTAATATATTCTAGATGAATTTTTATATAAATATTTTCATTTAAATATTTAGAATTCCACTTGTTAAAAAATATTGAACAAAGACAATTTCGTAAAATATATATTCCAATAATATTTTATTCATTCAATCAAACACTATAATCTTATATTCCTGCTAAACAAACCAAACATAGTAATGTAACATTCCCAATAATGTGTTAATTAATGTTACATTCCTTCGTGCTTGTAAAATATAAAAATAAAAGGTTTAATACATGTTTTAGTCCCTATAATTTAGTAAACTTTTCTTTTTAACCCATTGCTATATTTTCAGCTCTCAGTTTTCAATCTCATACTCTCTGTCTCAATTATTTTATTTTCATTTTTTCTATTTTTAAATAGGTCCATTTAAAATGTTATTTTTTAAAAATAATAATAAACAAAAACCTTTTATATTTTTTTTACCCTTCAGATTTTTAAAAATTTAATTTTATAAGAGGATTTTTGTGATTTTAACCCTTTTATATGACGTGATATTTTATTAAATTTGGGTAAACTCGAACAATACTTTTTACTGAAGTTGTATACGTAGTACAAGTTATCCTACTTAGTACTTACCAATAGATTGCCAGAATTGAAGAAATTTGTCTGATATGGAAGCCAAAACCATAGACAAAGCTGAAGAACTGGCTAGCAGTGACGACAACCAAGGACGCAATAATGAAGAAGCGATACCTATGACTGGTGATCGATAACTGTTTCCTGATCCTGATATATATCTCCATTGTAACATCTTGAAAGAGTCCTTAGAATCTTAGTATCTATAACTCGCAAGTCAACAGGAACAACACACACAAGGAGAAGCACGCCCGTCCTGTAAACCCGTGACCCCAACACCAACGCGAACGCAATGGAGTTCAAAGTGAAGCCGGTGCTAACATTATATCTTCACTGTGGAGTGTGGAGAAGAAAATGACCTTATGAATGATTTCAACGAAGAAAGATGGTACAAGTATGCATGCAAGGTAACAGAACGCCTTGTCCGGCTCTCGTCTGTATCCATCCACTCTCACGAACATCGAATATTCTTGCAAGGCGTCGAGAAACAAGATCTGCCTCAACCCGTATTTTGTAAAGAAGCAGATTAAGGTTAAAATGCCCTAGAAAGCTAAGGCTGACTCAAGGAATTGAATCAGGAGGTGGAAGGATGTGCTTTCCATGGGAAATGCAGAGGATGGGAATTGGAACCAGAACCAGAGGGCACTAGCAATAGGAACGAAAATGGCGAGAAAAACGAATACGTGATACGATAAGGATTTGCCTATGCATGAGTGATCTAGTGCACACCAACGAAGGCTTATTCTGAAGCCGCTTAACTTGTCGCCCATCACGGAACAAGGACGTCTATCTTACATATGACAGTTGGAGTAACAAGGGTTCTTTGAAAATGTCGGTATCATCGCCATGGCCAACATCGAAGTTGTAGCTGTTCATGATGTCCCCACAGTTGGAGAAGGGATATTCGATATCATCGAGTTAGCAACTTTTTTTGTTCATTTATTTTCACTCATTGGGAATTAGTTACATTATAGAGGTTAACAGGGGCAGCAGGGTGAGGGTAAACCTCAAACTCAAGGAAGCGACTTGTTTAAAAATAGCGTTACACCAGCTGGACCGATTCCTTCCCACAATTTCATTTCGAGTGCTATCTATGCATCCGCCTGTCCGGAATTCATTCACTCATTTTTTTTCCTTACACGTGCTGGTTGATGATATAATAAAAGATTTAGCTGTTCTCAACAAGATTAGAAAATAAAAATGTATTCATTTCTTCAACAAAGATTTTGGTCTATCATACTTTTAGAGTAAAATGTAACAAATATCTATCATCTATATCGTGTATGATAACCATAAGGTCCTAGTAAGGCATCTCAATGTTTTAGTCAAACAACAATAACCAAAGGCACTGCAAAAACCCAGAGATCAGAAGTTCCTATACATTACCTACAGGACACAAATGAGATCAAAGCAGAGAGAACACCTTTAGCAAATTTCATTGTCCTGGGGTATGCGTTTTATCCAACCGGATCGCTCGACAATAATTTTTCAGTCACTTCCTCAATCTCGGAACTAGATCTCACAGAGCCTTGGTTCATGAGTGCACCCTCATCCATGCTAACACTGGAATTTTCTACTGCACCGCCAGCTCCTTCTGGTTTAAAGGGGTTCATCGGAGGGGAGCTGGATCTAGAAATTTGCTCCACCGATTGTTTTGGCTTATTCAGGGCACGGCAGTGTGGGCAGTAATAAGTTATATATGGGAAATCCTCCTTCCTAGCAAGTCCTGAACAAAATCACCAAAAAAGAAATACAGTTTGAAGTTCAACATTCCTCTTCAAGAATACTAGAACTCTGCAGTGTACATGTATACAATTGTGTTGAATTAAGGATTCATAATATAACAGAAAAACTAAACACCACTAACCGTTGTGCATGTGGCAATTGCCACATATAAGTGCATATGATTGTGTTGGATCTTCACCAACAAGCAAGGCCGCAAAACGAGAAAGCCATCCCCCGTCCTGTGCAGAAGGTCCCTGTGGATTGTAATGATTAACAACTACTTGACCTTGCTCAGAAGCTCGGGGACCCTCATTCCCTGAAGAAGAATGAGGTGTTGTTTCATCATCAGAATGAACCGAAGGAGTGCATGCCGTACTATTGGGTCTACTGGGCTTTCTTTTTCGAAGTCCACTTGATGGCACTACCTCAACATCGTTGCTCTTCCCCCCCAGGACATTAAGATTAGATCCATCTTCAACATGGAATTTCAGACCTGAATCTGCACCCAACTTAGATGCAAGGACAGTTGCAGCAGCAGCCTTTGCTGCTGGATCAGGATCATATCTCTGCATCAAAGTGATTTATGATATAGTGATTTAAATAAGGTTGATTTGCAAATAATATTACGCATTCAAAGAAATACTCAATCATCTAGCTCATGAGCAAAACAGTTTTTCCATTTTCTTTATTTCAGATAGAGAAAATGGAACAGACAATCTTAATTTATTACTTGACATTCTATTTGATCACATAAGATTTTTTTAAAACAGGCTTCTGCCTATTATTTACTTAAGTGGCAACCTTTTCAAGATGATAACCGAAAGTATCTACACCTTCCTCAAGTGTTCTGTGCAATGCACATAAGCAATGAATTGTCCCAAAGTGATTACGCAAGCAATGCCAGTAATAGTTTCTTTCCCTGATTATTCAACATAATACAAGGTTCTATATAATACCTTTAACCTAGTTAAATAGCTCTTCTTCTAACAATCCAAAAGGAGGCTTACACTAGTAAATATTTTTTGCATCAATATGTACCAGGAAGGTTTTACCTTATGCTTTCTGTTTCACAGTAGTAATAACAGATGAAAATTCAGGTAAAATTCAGCCACAGGACTTAAGGTCATTTGATGAAACCAATTACTAGTTTTCTAAATTACCTGAATAAGCTGTTGTGTAATGTAATAATTTGTCTTCTCCTTAAGTTCATCAATTTTTGTTTGCCTTTCAGCACGAAGTCTTTCTAGAGTTTTCTTGTCCCTCTCATCACCTATAAGATAAAATCGCAAATAAACAAGATTGCCCATATTTTAGGGAACCGAAAATTGGTTGGAACTTGTTATATCAAAATCATAATATATTTATAATACAGTATCATCTACGCTGCTTAACTTCCAGGGTACAGAATTCTTTTATAAAATGCAAACCAATGTAAAGAAGTATGTAAAAGATAGAAAGTATTTTGAATAGTAATAAGGATAACAATGGAAAGGCTGCTCATGCTGTTTGCATTTCCATCAGAGAGAGCTTTGCCTAAAATGACAAACTCAGCAACAGAATTAAGAACTGTCAAATCACCTAAAGACTAAAGATGGCATGAGAGAGACCTTGATCATCAAAAGATAGATAAAACAATGAAGGGTTGCATTCTGAAACGACTTACAATGGTGAAACAATAAATCAAGGCTAGAAATTCATCACACAAATCACATGAAAATGCACTGAGAATTCTGGATCAAATCTTCCTGATGCAGGAGCTACTACTATTAAGCTACTTTACCATAATGTTATTTTAATTCTGGATCAAGTCAGACTAATTGCTTGAGATTGCAAACGATGTTAATGTTCAACACAATACCTTTTTTTCCTTCAGCCTTTACTCTGTTTAATAATTATAATAACCAACAGACAAAAGGTTAAAGAAGAGGGAAAAACTGGTCTGGAAAATCTTTGAAGAGTAAACGGAGTGAAATAAGTACAAGAGTGGTGAATAAGGAAGTCACAAAGCTATAAGAGGGATAGGAAACACTCATCCAATCATTTATTCTATACAACTTAACATTATATATCAATCAATAAACATATCGATTTAAGGTTTCAAATTGCCAATTGGATCAATCCTGTACTTATCAATTTTAATTTCGTCAAATCATATCGATGGCTGAACCAACAAGTCTAGTTAGGAAGACAATTAATATTTAACAATTTTAGGATTTTTAACTTTTATCAGATATACCTCACTAATCACTTTTCAAAGAAGTTAAAACCTCCTGAGGCAAGCCTCATGCATCAATTAACATGATGCAAATATACTAGATAAAAAATAAGTTATAATTTGTATGAACAAGAATTAAAGCCATATCCATCAGCAAGTGTAAAGCATGATAACAGAAAAATATATAGCTAACTGTCGACTGTCCTACACAGTATTATTGGCAATGCTATAATATAGCCAACAAAACATTAATTCACAATATCGTATCAGCCATGATATGCAACAAATCAGCAGCAAGTTTCTATACCCTTCTGTTTCTCTTCGGTGTGTGGGAGGAGGGAGGGAATCTTGTATTTTCTAATTTAGGCATAATGTTAGTGGATGCTCACAAAATCTATTAAGAGGATTCAGCCCAGTTGTAAATATCCAATACCTACTACCATTTATCAACATAAACAACAAAAAATAGACAACTAGTCAGGCGTTTAACAACAACAGGAAAATTCTCTAAGATATTGAGTAACTTACACATCTTTCTGATGCTTGCAAATGCAGAATAAGCAATGGAAGAAAAGGCAGGCAAAAGGAACATTGGCAAAACCCCAAATGCCCTCATTTTCCAATCTAAATCCACGGATCTTGTTGTCATGATGGCATAAGAAATTGCAATAACCTGTAAATTGACAGGAAAATTCCCATTTAGGGCATCCAAAAGGGGGGGGGGATTTCGGCAGCAGTTCTGATAGAGAACCAAATCTTGTATCAACTTCTTCTCTGGAAAGAAGTTGATAGTACAATGATTGGATTCAACTGTAAACAGCACATACATAAACCATATATGGATGAAAAAAACTCAAAGTTAACGAGCTAGCTAATAAAAGATGATGGATTCAGAGTGTGAAGAAAATCACTAATGATATCTTTCATGAGCTTTTGCATATAAAAGATAGATAATAGACACATGCCAAATGAAAGTTGCATATGATTACAAAGACAAGTACTACTTAGTAGCACTGTGTGAGAAATGTGGAGTAGTGAGTTGCATACAATAGAGAGAAAGTGATGAGATGATGAGTACCTCCAAAACGACGGAAAATACTATGAGATGCCTGATTATTCCCCTCCAAACCTGGGATCTTCTTTTCATTCGCGCGAGAACAGCAGTCTCTTCCTTGGTAATAATATATTCAAGTCTCTTCTCAAAGTTGTCCCCCCCGGTCCTGAAGATTGTACTCCAGATGCGGGAGAAGACTCCCTTGGGTTTCTTCTTGACTGCCGGCAACGGGGGACTGGATTCTTTGCTTTTTTCACCATCGGAAATGCCTTTGTCCTCCGCCATCACTCGCTTATTGCCTTTCCAAACACAAATCGAGATCAATTTATTGTCATAATCAAATCAATCATTTCTTACACAAATAATTAACGTTTAATCATAATACGAAGTTGAAAAATCGGAGGACCATTTTCAAGAAGTAGGTGCAAGAAAGTAAAGAAAAATACCTGCAATTCTCCTCTCCTTCCCTTTTTCTCGTGTTGTTTTCTTATTATAAGATCAAAGTTCATCAACAATAAATGAGATAGAAGTCTCAGATCTGGTCGTCCTTTTCTCTTACCCCCTCTTCCCCTCTTCTTCTCTCTCAATTGATTTTAATTCTATATTATTTATTTATTCATTTCTTACAAAGTAATAATAAATTACAATATATTTATTAGCTAAAATATAGCACATGTCACTTTTGTTTGGTTTCCTTCTTATTTTGATCATCAAACTTTGAAAAATTATAATTCGATTAATAGTGAACATTCGATCAAATCGATTTGAATGAAAAAATTTGAGTTTAAATTATTATTTTATGATTCATTTTTTCTAAAAAATTAAGGTACAATCTTATTCTAATTTAAATCAAATATTAGTTTTTTGTGTTTATATTCAAATTAAATACAATCATTTATAATATTAGGATAAAGATTTATTTTAATTTAAACAAGTATATCACATTTGTAAAAATATATAAATATACATTATATGATTAGAGAGTTATTTAAATTAGAACCAAAATTTTATAATATTATAAGTAATTATATTTAAATTTAAATAATATCTTAAATAAAATAGATCTAAATTCACTTAACTCTATTTAAAAAATTTTAAATGAATTTTAAATAATAAAATAATACTTAAAAATTATCTAATTTAATTTTAATATTACACCCTATAATAAATTAGCCATTGAAGTTGACCCACTACTATAGAAAAATAGTCCAAAAAGATTGGGTGCGAAAACACGTGGCCCAGCATATCCAACTCCTTCACACTTTTCGCATCTCAGTGCAACGTCTTAACTTATACCTTAAGATAATGAGCTGGTAATTGTTTGTTCAGCAGTCGCAACCCTCTCTGTAGCCAGCGACCCTAATTATGTCATTTACATAAATGAGATATAATATATTTTTTTGAGAAAAATAAAAATAACCAAATTTATTAGGAAAGGAAATATTTAAAATTATAATTAAAATTTATAATTAAAATCATAAACTAAACACATAATTAGGATATTCTCCTACAGCCATTAATATAAAGAAATTAACTACTTAAGATCATATAATGATCATACAAGGAAAATGTGAAAAATGCATCCAAAAAAACTCGAACAAAATATAGATAAAAATATATTTGAATGCTACAGTAAATGAATCACGGTAGATGATTAAACTATTTAAAGATCATCGAAAAGCGCAAACTAGAGTCAAGCATCGTGAGAAACTATCTATGAACGCAAACTACATATTCAAATCTAATTCGATTGTCCAAAGCAGGAAATATCAATGGGATAATAAATGAGTATCATCTTAATCAATTCATGTGACATCAAATTCAATCTTAATAAAAACAAATAACAAGAACAATTAAACAACTGAAAAACCAAACATGTACCAAATGGCATAAAAAGTGCGACATAAAGACATATTTTATTAGAAACAAAATACAAGTAAAAACGTGAGATGAGGAAATAAAGAAAAACATAAATAAATAAATAAATAAATAATTACCAATAATGACATTCAACACCAAGATTAATATTGTCGCATGCCAATAAAAAAATATATCTATATCCAAAGTATTTTGAGAGTGGATTTGTTTGATTTATAAATAAAGAAGATATTTTTTTAAGAATACCAAAATAGATAACAGTTTAAATAAAACTAAATGGGAACCATCTTTGGAGGGTCGGTCAACATCAATCAATTCGCGCAGTCACATGAGGCACTTCAAAAGTATAAAGTCCAACTAGAAGGGACTACGTTATCTTCATCATTTCGTCAGCTACTGTGATCCTTTATTATGTCACATAAGCAGATTCTAATCTCTTTGTAGTAAATTGACCATGTGCGGCACCATTGATGATATCATGTCCATCTTTTGATCCTGTGAGAGCAAGTTAAATATCCCATTGTTATTCATCTCGATAATAATGTTTCGTTTCTCGAGCTCCCATTCCACCTCCAGTTCAACAAGAACCCCTCATATCTCGGCATCCAGCACCGAACAACATCCCAAAACGTATCCCACTTGCCATTCACCCTTGTGGTCCCTCAGCACTACCACAGGTTGTCGCACCAGATTCTAACTTTCTTGCGCCATTGGGGTTTAGTTTGGACCAACCATTCGGGGGAAGGCACCATCTTTGTTGGTCTGTTCGTCTTGTTTCTAATTCCATTGGTCATACATTACATAAATTCAGTGCAAGGGAGGCTTCCAACTGTAGTATTTTGCTATATCTCACCACTCTCTTGGTTTCTAAGACTTCAGGTTTAAATATGTATTTGTTATTTCTTATCCAAACACACCAAAAGATTGATCCAAAGAGAACATCATATTCATCCGCGCACCGTGGGAAGTAGCTCGGCTGTTGTAAGTTTTTTTGTATCCAATCAGTCATGCTCATGGATAGGAATTAGTCCAGTTTTTCTGTTGTTATTAGTTCAAGCCGAACTAGTTTCACGTCCGTGCATTCTCTTGTCTGGTTTTGATGTTTTTTAGCATCATTATCTCAATGTTTGAGATATCTTTTAATTTTCATAGCTAATTTATTAGTGACAAGGGTTCATATCTTTGATATGAAAAAGTCATATTTAACCTAAAAAACATATCGATTAAGAGGCTAATGGTATCAGAAAGTATTATATTTGAAATACACATCAGAGAGTCATAATAAAAAACAAATGTGCAGAAATAGATAAGGTAAACTAAGTTAAGGTGTGGGTGGCATTGTTTACGGATCGACAAACACCAAAGAACCGAAAGTCTTTTTCATAAAAGGAATACGATATTTTTATAAGAATTATAAAAGAAAGACTTTTTAAGGTTTTTATTTATAATTCTTATAAAAGTATCGTATTTTTTTAATATATCGACTAAAAGATTTTTTTCATATCGAAGATCTGAACCTTCGTCACCAATAAATTAGTTATAGAAATTAAAAGATCTCTCAAACATTGAGATAGTGAAGAAAAAAAATCGAAACCAAACAAGAGAGATCAATTCTTTGAAACAGCAAGACTGACCAAGAATACTCAATACACTCATGAAAATAAGTTAACAAGATAGATAGATCAACCCAGAGAAACAATCAAGCTAAGAATCATGTTGAACTTGATAACTAATAGAGTGAGTTAAACTGTTGGTAATGCTCAATCTCACATAGAGTTAGAAACATTATTGGGAATGAGTATTTAATGCTTGCATTCTTCATTCCCTTGTTGAATGGTAGAGAATAAGGGGGATTTTCGCGCATCGTTGCCGCTATCGTCCGTCCGTCCGACTCGGCTCAGCTTGTGGTTGTATTAATATGTGTCTTCAACATGTTCAAGTGGATATTATCTTTTTAGAGAAAATTAGTGTGAAATTTTATCTGAAAGAACAAATGAAAATGTGAAAGATTTCATATGATATTTATAGGCTGTTGAGGTTTGTTTAACATCTGATTAATTAGCTGTCTGAAATTAAATAAATTTAATAGTTGTTTTCCTAAATTAAATCATAATGTTAAGATGTATATAGATTGATTTCCAGTTGTTAATATCAGGAGTTTAACAATTATTTAAGTTGTTAATATCAGGAGATACATGATTTAATTTAAGGAGTTATAACAACTGAGTATTAATGCAATGAACCTGGACTATTTTTTAGTCAAATTTATCATGTCGTTTCAGCACTTATAATAGGGTTTAATTCCATAATTAAAATCAGATATTAATATGATTTTTTATTGGACGATTATATCCCTATTTCTAACTTATAAATAAAGAGTTGAATTCAACTTCTCAACTCACTCCATAGTTCACTATTCACTCCCTTAAGGGGTGTTTGGATGGAGGAATGTGGGATTCCCATGAGAATGAAATCCACATTCTCTCGTTTAGTTAGCCCGAGAATCTCATTCCTGGTAATGTAAGATTACCAATAGTGGATTTTTTGGGATATATTACCGGAAATGTCATTACCTCCATTTCCTTAGGTATTGTTGGATTCCCGAAGTTTTGGACTAAAATGCCCTTAATTTTTTTTAAATATCATTTTTCTGTCATTGAATAATAAAAATTCTACGAATGTTAAATTACAAATTTATCCTTAAACTATTTTAGATTTACAAAAAAAGTCTATAATTAAAATTTTATATGAAGTTCAGGGGTTAAAATAAAATTTTACCCTTTCATTAAACATTTTTATATTTTTTATTTTGTAAAACAAATTATATAAATTTTATGAATTTAATTTTTTTAAAGAAAATATATAAATATTTTCCAACTTGTTAAAAAACAAATATATAATAAGGACAATTTGGTCAAATATACACTCCAATAATCTTTTATTCTTTTAACCAAACACGATAATCTTACATTCTTGCTAAGCCAACCAAACACAAAATACAACATTCCCAGTAATCATATTCCCTGGTAATATTACATTCCCACTGGTAATCTTCTATTCCGTGAACCAAACGCACCCTTAGTGTTTATAAAGTTGTTCACTCTATACTTTCCGATCAGAAGTGTTACACTGCCAGCAGTCCACTCCAATTTTGGATGTAGGAAATTTGGAGCGATCGTGTTAACCTCGGGAGACGATCCATCTATTTGAGCAATTACACACATCCGCGCAAATTCGTTTCTAAGGCAGTGGTTTTTAACCACGACATGATTTACGATTACAAATTTTGAATTATTATTTATTTTTCCAGTCTGTGGTAGCGGTGAGATTTTACAGTCCATATTCCCAACAATTTATAAACGAATTCATATATATGATATCACCTTTAAGTAAGTTGATTCTCGATCTTTCCAAGCTCGATGCACTTTATGGAAGAAAAAAAATATCAAATATGGTCCCAACGAATTTTGATATTTTTCGAGTAACTTGACCTTGATTATGTGCTGCCCACGCCACCACCTACCATACCGCTAACCGTAATCGCCAAAAATGATACGGATACGATTCTAAACGATGCCTCCTTAGCTGTTGTTGCAGCTACCATCGGTATCAATGAGAGATACGAGAAAGATAATAAAACGGTGCGAAGACACCTACTTAGCCACATGTCAAACAAATTGTTTGATATGTTCATTAGAGAAAGAAGTGTCGAGGCAATTTGGGAAACTCTTGAGAAGAAGTATGGTGCTGACGATGCAGGCATCAAGAAGTATGTCGTCGATGAATGATTTAAATTCCATATGACAGATAGCAAGCCGATAATAGATAAAGTCCATGACTACGAGAACTTGCTCCCTGATATCATCGCTGAAGGAATGCATATGTGTGAGGTGCTTCAAGCCAATATCCTCGTCGAGAACTTTCCCAAGTCCTGGTCTGACAACTGCAATTCTCTCAAGTATAAGAAGAGAGATATTTCACTTGAAGAGATGGTGGGTCATATGAAAATTAAATAAGCCAATCAGTTAAAAGATAAGGTTGTTAAGTCCCTTAGTAATTTATCTTTTAAAGCTAACTTGGTTGAGTCCAGATTCAAGAAGATCATGAAACGATGGAATAAAGACAAAAGGACTAAACCTCAGAAGGATACCAACTTCAAGGAATCTGGAAAGGCCAAACCTAAAGAAAAGACACTCAAGTGGTATGTCTACGGTCTAGCCGGCCACAAAGCTTATAAATATCAACACCGCTCAGACCACTATAATGACAACAAGCCACATATGCACATTGTGGAAAAAGATGATGACATCATTATTGCGGTGGTTTCAGAAGTCAATCTGGTAGAGAACAGTTCTGAATGGGTGGTTGATATTGGCTCTTTAAAGCACTTCTGCGCAAGGAATGGCTTTTTTACCGAGTTCGAGGATGAGAACGAAGGTGAACGTGTGTACATGGGGAACTCTAACAACTCTGAAATTCTAGGAAAATGCAAGGTTTTACTTAAAGCTAACTTCTGGTAAAACTCTGGCCTTGAATAATGTTTTGTATGTACCTGTCTTACGTAGAAATTTGATAAGTGGCGGCCTTCTGAATAAGGCATGCATATAAACTTGTACTTTCTTGAAATGGTGATTATGTGGGGAAATGTTTTTTAAACGGTGGTTTATTTGTCATAAAAACTCAACTTAATGAAAATAAAACTATTACTTCTTCTTACATTGTTGAATATGTTGATATGTGGCATGCTAGATTAGGGCATGTAAATATTTATACTTTAAAGAAATTGATGAATATGAATGTTCTGCCTAAACTAGGCATAACTAGCTTTAACAAATGTGAAATTTGTGTAGAAACCAAGCATGCTAAACCTCACTTTAAGATTATTTCTAATAAAAAGACTGAATTGTTAGAGCTCATCCATACTGATCTAGCAGACTTTAGAAACACTGAAAGTAAAGGAGGAAAACACTGTTATATAACTTTTGTATGTGATTATTCAAGATACACAAAAGTTTATCTCTTTATAACTAAAGATGAGGCTGAAAACTTCTTTCTTATAAGGCAGAAGTTGAGAATCAGTTAGATAAGAGAATTAAACAGGTTAGATCTGATAGAGGCGGTGAATATGGATCTAATTTCTTAAAAGAGGTTTGTGAGAAGAATGACATAATTCATGAAACTTCAACCCCTTATTTTCCTTAACAAAACGGTATAGCTGAAAGGAAAATAAAACTTTAAAATAGATGATGACTTTCATTATTAATAAGTTATAAGTTATCTGATAATATGTGAGGAAAACCATTCTATTGGCAAATCATATATTGAACAGAGTTCCTCATAAGAAATTAGACTATACCTCATACGAGTTATGGAAATGATACGCTTATAATCTGTTGATATGTGGCATGCTAGATTAGAGCATGTAAATATTCATACTTTAAAGAATTTGATGAATATGAATGTTCTGCCTAAACTAGGAATAACTAGCTTTAACAAATGTGAAATTTGTGTAGAAGCCAAGCATGCTAAACCTCACTTTAAGATTATTTCTAATAGAAAGACTGAATTGTTAGAACTCATCCATACTGATCTAGCAGACTTTAGAAACACTGAAAGTAAAGGAAGAAAACATTGTTATATAACTTTTGTATATGATCATTCAAGATACACAAAAGTTTATCTCTTTATAACTAAAGATGAGACTAAAAGCTTCTTTCTTATAAGGTAGAAGTTGAGAATCAGTTAGATAGGAAAATTAAACGGGTTAGATCTAATAGAGGTGGTGAATATTGATCTAATTTCTTAAAAGAGGTTTGTGAGAAGAATGACATAATTCATGAAACTTCAGTCCCTTATTTTCCTTAACAAAACGATATAGCTGAAAGGAAAAATAAAACTTTAAAAGAGATGATGACTTTCATTATTGATAAGTTATGAGTTATCTGATAACATGTGAGGGAAACCATTCTATTGACAAATTATATCTTGAATAGAGTTCCTCATAAGAAATTAGACTATACCTCATACGAGTTGTGGAAATGATACGCTTATAATCTGTTGATATGTGGCATGCTAGATTAGGGCATGCAAATATTCATACTTTAAAGAATTTGATGAATATGAATGTTCTGCTTAAACTAGGAATAACTAGCTTTAACAAATGTGAAATTTTTGTAGAAGCCAAGCATGCTAAACCTCACTTTAAGATTATTTCTAATAGAAAGACTGAATTGTTAGAACTCATCCATTCTGATCTAGCAGACTTTAGAAACACTGAAAGTAAAGGAAAAAACATTGTTATATAACTTTTGTATATGATTATTCAAGATACACAAAAGTTTATCTATTTATAACTAATGATGAGGCTAAAAGCTTCTTTCTTATAAGGTAGAAGTTAAGAATAAGTTAGATAGGAAAATTAAACGGGTTAGATATGATAGAGGTGGTGAATATGGATCTAATTTCTTAAAAGAGGTTTGTGAGAAGAATGACATAATTCATGAAACTTCAGTCTCTTATTTTCCTTAACAAAACGATATAGTTGAAAGGAAAAATAAAACTTTAAAAGAGATGATGACTTTCATTATTGATAAGTTATGAGTTATCTGATAACATGTGAGGGAAACCATTCTATTGACAAATCATATCTTGAATAGAGTTCCTCATAAGAAATTAAACTATACCTCATACGAGTTGTGGAAATGATGCGCTTCTAATCTAGAATACCTAAAAGTGTGGGGGTGTCCGGCCAAAGTGGGTTTGTCAAAATTTAAGAAATCCACTATCGGACCTAAATCGTTGATATAATGTTTATAGGGTATGCTACAAATAGTGTTGTATACAGATTCATGATTCTACAAGATTATTCTATTTATGAGTCAAGGGATGTTGTTTTATTTGAAAATATTTTTCCTTTAAAGAAATCAAGACTAAATGTCGAAAAACAAATAGAAAATATTCCAACCACTTCTTCTAGTATACTTGTTAGGTCTTCTCAAAAAAATGTTTTTGAGCTTAAAATAATTAAAATGCAAAGAGTTGAAACCTCTTTTGGACAAGATTTTATTACTTTATTTATTTATTATATAAATGATTTAGACTCTCTTTATGATCATATAGCTCAAATATTTCTGTTACATGAGGATCCTAAAACTTATGAAGAAGTTATAAGGTCTATCGATGCTAGTTTCTGGAAAAGCATTATCAATGATGAACTATAATCGATAATGTCTAGTCATACTTGGGAATTAGTTGACTTGCTTAGGGGATTCAAACCAATCTGTAACAAATAGGTCTTCTGGAAGAAACTGAGGCCAGATGGTTCGATCCAAAAGTACAAGGGAATGTTAGTCATTAAAGGGCTCACTCAAAAGTTTGGTTTAGACTACTTTGATACTTACTCTCCCATTACGAAAATCTCAGCGATCCGTGCATTATTTGCATTAGCCTCTATTTACAAATTACAGGTATATCAAATGGATGTTAAGACTGTATTTCTGAATGAGATCTAGATGAGGAGATCTACATGGAGTAACCACTAGGTTTCGAATCACCTAGTATGGAAGGCAAAGTATTTAGACTTAAAAAGTCACTCTATGGACTTAAATAGGCTTCTAAACAGTGATACGAGAAATTTCATAAAACTATACTTAGTTTTGGTTTTGTTGTGAATGGTTCGGATGTTTGTGCGTATTTGAGGATGTTTGACACTGATTGTGTCATCATAAGTTTGTATGTTGGTGACATGTTGATTTTCAGTTCTAACATTGAGTCTGTTAACAAAATAAAAAGTTTCTTTTCCACTAAGTTTGAGATGACAAATTTGAGAGAAATCGATGTAATCTTAGGAGTTAAAGTTACCAAAACTTAAAATGATTTTTCTTTAAATAAAACACATTGTATTGAGAAACTGTTAAAGAATTTTGACAGTTTTGACGTCGTCCCTGTTCGATCTCCTTATGACTCTAACATACATCTCTTTAAAAATAAAATAAGTAACATTTCCCAAATAGAATATGCTAAATTGATCGGAAACTTAATGTTCTTAATGAACTATACTCGACCTGATATTGCTTATGTTGTGAGCAGATTAAGTATATATACTCATAATATGAGTGGTGAACATTGGATTGCTCTTAGACTCTTACTGAAGTATCTTAAGGGTACTATGGATTGGAAACTTGAGTTTGTTGGCTATCCTGCGATATTGGAATGATATTTTGATGGCAACTGGGTTTCTGATAATGATGAGGTATATATACTCATAAACTGAGTGGTGAACATCAGAGGGTATATTTTTACTTTCGGTGGAACAACAATCTCGTCGAAATTAACAAAGCAAACTTGTATTGCTCGTTCTACCATGGAGTCAGAGTTTATAGCTCTTGACCTAGGTGGGAAAGAAGTCGACTGACTCAGAAGTTTGTTAGAAAAAATTCTATTATAGGGAAGACCAACTCATCCAGTTTCTTTGTTGTGTGATTCACAAGCTGTGATATATGTGGCAAAGAACCAAGCTTACAATGGTAAGAAAATACATATTCACATAAGAAATGAATCAATTAGACACTTAATAAAGAATAGAGTGCTCTTTTTAGAGTATGTGAAGTCGAAATTGAACCTAACAGATTCTCTTACCAAAGGGTTAAGTAGAAAATTGGTCCTAGATTCGTCGATAGGGATGGGTCTAAAGCCCATTGGTTGAGGAATTCATGGTGGATACCTAACTTAGTTATCTAAGTTCAATGTGGTCAAACAAAACCATGGAAATACTCATAGTATACATTCCTTCCTACCCATCCCTATGATGAATAATGTACATGATGAGGATGAGTTTAATTGCTCTTAATAAATTCATAGCCTATGTTTTGGGTGGTCTTAGTGAGAAAGACATGATGATTTTACTGACTTTGGCTGAATATATATTCTTAATAAGGGGTTGTTTGTTAAAGCTGAATGGTTTAACACTGAATGATTTAACAGTCTGAATGATTAAGAGGCTCTATATGATATAGTTATGAATAGAAAATTTGTTTGATAATACATCTGAATGGCCTGTCTAAATGACAAAAAATGACCATATTACCCTTCTGTATGATTTTGTGCCAAAATAAAATATATTTGTTTCTACTTTGTGAATAAATGCTAAAAAATATTTTACTTTTTGATGTTTATAAAAACACTTTTTTGTCAAAATTATCAACAATCATAACAAAATATAAAATCAAGTAACTTAAAAACACATTTTTAGACAATTTATCAACATTCATAATAAACAAATCTACTGACATGAAATGACATAAAAGAGTGGTTTATATTTTTGATGAAACAAAATACATAACAAGCATTTTTTTTGTTCTAGACAAATCAACCCAAAAAAAAGATATTAATTTGAAGCATTTAAAAACAACTGATTAGCAATGTGATCACGTAGATTAGCCATATACTCATTGCCTTGAGGACCCCATTCAAATCCATTTATCTCGTCTTGTTTGTTTCCATTATCTTGTTCTTCAGAAGCAAACATGTTGTTCTCGTCGAAATCCATAAATAATTGATCATAAACTTTGCATTTTCTTATAAAATTATGGACCGTAAAACATGCAATCACTATGTCTCGTTGTATTGGAAAAGGATAAGGAGCCATTTGCTTTAGGATTGGGAATCTTGCTTTCAGAACTCCGTAGGCACGCTCTATAACATTTCTAAGTTGTGCATGAGCATGATTGAACCTTTCCTCCTTGGTTACGACACATTGACGTCGAAAATATACTAGCCAATACCTCATATTACGATATGGAGTCATAAAGCCACGTGTGTTGGTATATGCAGCATCACAAAGGTAATACTTATATGTTATTTATATATAAACATTAAAATTTTGTTACAAAAAACTATAAATAAATGTAATGAATTAAAACATTTTAATACGATAGAAAGAAATGATATATACCTTGTGGAGGAAAAGGAAAACCTGAGTTTGGATTAAATGCAACTTCTATCAAAACTCTAGAATCATGTGTTATGCCCTCCCATCCAGCCCACAAAAATGTGAATATCATATCAAAATCACAAATTGTCAAGACATTTTGATAACATTCACCTTTTCCTCTTCATCTATAACGAGATTATTGATCGATAGGTACTACTGCATGTACGAGTGTTCCATATAGTGCACCTACTGCACCCTTTATTGAAGAACATAAATGATAAGAAACTGAAACATTATTTTTTGGGTGATAACAAAAAATATATAAAAAAACATACCGAAAATATTTCTCGTAGGTGTTTTTGTCTTTGCGTCATATTCAGTGTTGTTTCTTGTGATGTTGGAACTATTATTTCTCTTGCGAATTTTATCATTGCACGACGTACCTCATGAAAGCATTTATGAATGGTTTGTGTGGAGTGTTGGAATCTCCTTTTAACCATTCGAAAACGTTCATTATGGCATATAATTGTTATAAATATAACCATTTTCTCTTCCACGGTTATCATCCTACTATTTTGCAACCAATTTCTTTGTTTAAAATGGTTACATAACAGTATATATGCATCACGAGATAGACACATTAATTCATGACATTATGTATTCGACCCAAATAACAATTCTTGTGTATATGCATGTCCAGTCAATGTTGAATTATTGTCTCGAATTCTTTCAACTCTTGGTGATGTACTTACCATCCAAAACCACCATATAATGATTAGAAACACCTCCTCGTCATTTAAATCCATATAGCACCTAGTCGAAACAAAATATAAAAGACATCATCAAAAAAACACATATCTAATATATCAATTGGTGAACTAACAACATATACAACTTGATTCTATTGTTTTTTCTTATATTTAGAGGACCATAACTCCATATATCCATTGGTCTATTAATTCTATGGTCTAATAACATATTTAGGCTATTAATTTATAGTCTAAAAAACTGACGCTTTAGTCAATTGGTTACTACACTGGAATAAAATTAGTTATTAACGAGCAGACAAATTTATTCACTGAACCTAAAATTCCAGGATTATACCAATTTTTCTCCCTTATTTTGCAATGGAACTTATTGCACTCACAATATATATGTCCTTTTTACATATAAGTTTGATATCTTTCCCTTGGCTTATATCAACGGCATTTGGTACAAAACAATGCTTAATATCAAAAGAAGGAGAGAAATCCATGTGTACCTAAACACCAGTAGCAATGAGCATTGAGCAGAAAAACGGAAGCAAAGGCCAAAGGGCAGTAGTTGTAGCAACCGACAGTTGGCAGAAATGAGCGGAAGGAGAGCAAATGACCAACAAATGGTTGAAGTTGGCCGCAAGCAAACGACAGCTATGTCATTCAAGTTGCATAAATTAATAAACCCAAAATTGAAATATAAAAGATAACATTCAACATAGTACCGGATTGAACTTTGATAAACTAATTAGCAGGGAGGAGCAATCAGTTTAATCAATTAGTTCAGTCGATTTTTTCATGTAAATTGACTTAACTGACATTACTAATAGATAACTGACCAGATCAAAATCATTTATCTAAAGCAATCAAATCGAAGCGATATAACTTGGGCGTGTTATTTCAGTTACCGAAGTTTTTTTTTTTAAATGGATTTTCTTGCTACTGATGGAATTTATTACAGTATGCATGATAAAAAAACCCGACAATTCATCAAAACTAAGCATTTATACAAATAGAGAGATCCCAAATTCATCAAACCCATTTCTTCATATCTAGCATGTTTGAACTTCTACCAATACAAAGGTGTTGAGGATAGTGCTGGTTCTAGACTTCTAGTGACTAGGATAGGGGTATTCTCCAATCTCTTTTAGGATTTTTCTCTCTACAACAAGCATGGTTCAAGATGTTATTTATCAGAGCAACTTGTTGCGTGAATGGAATAACATTCGAAGGGGAAAAGAATGATGCTAATCAAAAGTTAATGAAGTATTTGAAAACGAGAAAGTATACAAAAATATCATTTGTTGAGGTACAAAATGAGTTTAAATATCACCCAATCAGCTGAGAATGAGAGAGATGCAAAACAGTGAAGGTAAGTTGTCCAAAATGTGAGAATAGAGGGAGCTTTACTAATTCACCATTGTTCCAAATGTAGGGAAGCATAGAAGCATGCAATTAAGAATTGATAGGAAACTTCTGAAGTTTATAACAGAGGAAAGGCTTTTGTTTGGAGGGTATTTCGAGTGCAAAATGTATAGGGATGATCGAAGATGAAGGTAAATTCCCTTATTCATGTAGAAGATATGTAAACTTCAAAGTTATATTCTTTATATGGTCTATTAAGGTACGAGAAATATTCAATTATATAATTATATCACGCAAATAGCAATGCCGAGAACAGAGACCAATCACAAGATTTGTTGGACATGTACCGGCGTCAATGTCTCAACTAAGAGAAAATGATCAGTCTTTAGTTAAAGTTCATTTTTTCCTTTCAAGAAGAATTCAAGAGACTAAAGAGAACATTACCTTAGAAACGGGATTGTTGAGAACCAGCGACAAGCAAAGGGATTGTCAAAACATGAACTAAACCAAATCCCTAAAAAGAAAAGGGGAAAAATAGTCAAACAGAGTAGCCAAAGAAATATATCAAACAATGGAAAATTCAGCTCAAAATTTCAGAACGGAAGAAGAGAGAAAAACCAATGACTGAGACGATTAAAAACAAAGTCCAAAAGGAAAGCATAGTTCATATTACCTCGAGAAAGAGTGGGAAGATTAACTGTTGCTGATGAGCGAATGTAAACGATAAAGAGAGAGAGGGAGAAAAAGGGTATTAGCGATCATCTGAATGATTAAGCATAATTTTAGACTCTGAACCGGTCAGTAACTCTAAATCATTCAGACCCATAATTTTATGCGAACCAAACGCGCTGAATCGGACCGATTCAGCGTTCAGATCTGAACGATTCAATTAAGAACCAAACAAACACAACCTAAGTTCATAACCCAGAGAAAGTGGGTAGTCCTAAATGAGAAGGACAAAATGAACTTACTGACATACAAGTTGAGTTTATCAAACTCTTAATAAATTCAAATCCAATAATTTGATGGTCCTAGTGAGAAACACTTATTGAATTTACCAATTTATGAGGTTGAATGTTTATTCTTAATGACTTCTTATCCCAAAGTTTGGATGATTCATTAATAATAAACTTGAAGAAAGTCACCATACCCTTTATGAGGTTGAGTTATTATAAAAGCTCTTAATTATTTTATAGCCATGTTAAAAGTGGTTTATTTCGAGATAAACATGATGAAATAACCTATGTAAGTGAGAAGGGTTAGCCGCTTTCTATGAAAAATGTTGGGTTGTTTTACTAGCACACTTACTAGAATCATGATGTAAGATAGTCAAATATATACTTTTGTATATATATCTTACACATCGAGGACTCAGGTGGATGAAGTGATTAGTTGTGTGTTATGAGTTTACCCTTATCTTAGAAAGTTCAAGACTAGTTTCACTTAACTAAGAGAATGATTACTCATCATCTCTATGTACTAGTTCAAGATACATTCACTAGTTCTTAAACAACTAATCTCGATATTGCTATTCTGGAATGATAGTTTTCGAGTTTCAGAAGAATTATTTCGCATTAGTGGGGGAATGTTGGTAATGCTCAATCTCAGATAGAGTTGGAAACACTATTATGAATAGGTATTTAAGGCTTGCATTCTCCACTCCCTTGTTGAGTGATAGAGAACAAGAAGAACTCTCGTGCACTGCCGCCACCGCCATCCATCTGTCTCGTCTTGGCTCGGTCCGTGAGAATACTATATTTTTAGAGAAAATTCATGTGGAATTTTTCTCTGAAGGAACAAATGAAAATGTGAAAGATTTCATATGATATTTATAAGATGTTGAGGACTGATTAATTAACTGAGAGACAAGATGTTAATATAAGGAGTTACATGATTTAATTTCAGGAGATTCATCAGGACGTTTCATTAGTTATAATAGGATTTAATTCCATAATTAAAATAAGATAATAATATGATTTTTTGTTGGACAATTATACTCTTATTTCTAGCTTATAAATAGAGAGTTGGATTCAACTTTTCAACTCACTTCATAACTCACTATTTACTCCCTTAGTGTTTTTAAAGTTGTTCTCTCTATACTTTCCAATCAAAAGTGTTATACCGCCAACAGTCCACTCCAATTTCGGGTGTACGAAATTTGGAGTGATCGTGTTAATCTCGGAGAACGATCCGCCTATTAGAGCGATTACACACATCGACGCGAATTCGTTTCTAAGGCAGTGATTTTTTTTATCACAACACGGTTTTCAATTACGAATTTTGAATTATTATTTATTTTTTTCAAACAGTGCTAACGATGTGATTTTACAGTCCATATTTCCATCACAAACCACACCAAAACTAGACACTAGATGCAAATCCAACATCCTTGACCATTATGAATCATCGATATTAGAAGATAAATAAACACAAACGAAAAAAATATATAAAAATGAAAAGAATAAGGATGTTTTGAAATCTTTATCTATGAAAGGTAAATATTGTCTCCGACATAAATGACTCTCAAGAAGAATTTAACTGACGTTGACGAGAGAAAATTTAATAGAACAATCCAAAAAATCTACCTAAAATGGTCAAAATAAGATGGTGAATAAAAAAAAGAACTCTAAAAAAATGAAAAGGTAAACAAGTGAATAAATGAAAATGGACAGGGTCGAGCAATGTTCATTGATACTCAACTTATTAAGATAAGAGGTCTTGATATTGCAAAATAACATAAAACTAAAAGATATAAAATAGAAAGAAAATTTAAATTTTTGGTTACAAAGGGAGTTACTGAAAAGAGCAGAGCTTGGGACATTTTGAAGCCTCTAGAGAAAAAAATTCTTTTCGTATCAGCGTTCGAAAAGAGAAGAATTTTTGAAGACGGTAAATTAAAAACAAAAAACTCCTTATCAGATTGTATTTTACTTTTGAGGGGTTGTTTGGTTCGGGGGCTGTTTGGTTCGGGGAATGTGGAATTTCCATAGGAACAGAATCCACATTCTCCCGTTTGGTTGGCCGGGAATCTCATTCCCGATAATGTTTTATTACCAATAGTAGATTGTTTTGGGTATATTACTGAGAATGTTATTACCCATTTCCCTTATGTATTGTTGGATTACCGACGTATTGGACTAAAATGCCCTTAATTTTTTTTTCAAAAATATATTTCTTCGGTCATTGAATAATAAAAATTCTACGAATGTTAAATTATAAATTTATCCTTAAATTATTTTAGATTTATAAAAAAATCTATAATTAAAATTTTATATGAAATTCAGGGGTTAAAATAAAATTTTACCCTTTCATTCAACTTTTTTATATTTTTAATTTTGTAAAAAAATTATATAAATTTTATGAATTTAATTTTTTTTAAAGAAAATATATAAAATTTTTTTCAATTTGTTAAAAAAATAAATATATAATAAAGATAATTTAATTAAATATACATTCTAATAATCTTTTATTACTTTAACCAAACACGATAATTTTACATTCCTGCTAAACCAACTAAACACAAAATACAACATTCATAGTAATCTTATTCCATGTAATCTTTTATTCCCACTGATAATCTTAAATTCTGTAAACCAAACGAATTTTCTTTTAACCACATGTTTTCAAACTTCGTATGTATGCACAAATATCGAATTTCACTCATTTAGGATATGTATTAAACGATTCATAACAGAGAAAAATATTTAATCTTAAACAAAAAATATAAATTTAATTTTCATGATATTATTATTTTATCAAAATAATAATATTATAAATTAAACATCATTTTTTAAAGAAAAAACTCCAACGGATGTGTGGAAATAATTCTAGTTTCCTTGAAAATTTCCCGACCGACTCTCTTTACATCCCCGCCAAAGAAGCCTCTCACCGCCGCTCTGTCCCAATTTCGTCTTTCTTTTTACCTTACTCCTCCTCTCATCCCTAACCATAGCCTTCTATCGCATTGAGGTTTCCGGCAGACCAAACCAAAGAACAGAAAGTTAAACGAGGTAATTTTCAAAACCCTAAACATGTAGTTTTCCACTTGATTCATGGGATTTTGAGTTGTGACTCGGTTGTATTATCCGGTTTATGTCTCCGCATCACTCTGATATATTTGATTTTTTAGTTACACTGTCATCTGCGGCCGTGATCCGCCGCTATTGACGTGGAATTTGTTCATATCGCTATAGATGTCTTTAGCGGTGGCGGATGATGAAATAGCGGCCGCGAAACTGTTCCTTATTTTGCTAATAAATGTTCTGCTGGCTGCTTCTAAATATCGGCTCTTGACATTTAAACTTGCAAATTTGCCTTTTTCCGTCAACATCATTATATGACAAATGTCTCTTTGCTGTGTCCACATCAGGGTCGGTCAATGATAAAATGAGCCGACCAGCAACCCGAAGTAAAAATAAAAGACAGAGACAGGTGGAGAATGATGATACAACTACTGAAATATTAAGGTACTAGCTGTTATCTATTCAAGAGTAAGCATTATTTTACTTATTTTCCCCCCACAGGGGCGTGTGAGGAGTTGCTAAGCTTTAAATTGGTGTTCTTTTTGAATTGTTGTTCACCTTGTGCAGGAAAATTCATCTGACTGGTGAAATAACTGATGATGATGTAAATCAACTGTACATGATCACAAAACCGGTTTGTCAGGGCTGTCGTGTGAATACTAAGGACAACCCTAATTGTTTTTGTGGGTTGACTCCACCTCCAAATGGAAGTAGGAAAACTGGCTTATGGCAGAAAATGTCAGATATTATCCAAACTCTTGGTCCAGATCCATGTAAAGATCTCCGTGCTTCTGCTCATTCACCTGCAGGTCTTACAAATCTGGGTGCAACATGCTATGCTAACAGCATTCTACAGTGCCTGTACATGAACAAATCATTTCGACAAGGTGTTTTCTCTGTTGAGCCTGATGTTTTGATTCAACACCCTGTCGTAGATCAACTTGCACGACTTTTTGCGCAACTGCATGCTAGTAGAATGGCTTTCATCGACTCTGCCCCATTTATAAAAACACTTGAGTTAGATAATGGAGTTCAACAAGATAGTCATGAATTTCTGACCTTACTTTTTTCTTTGCTTGAGCGATGTCTAAGTGATTCTAAAGTTCTAAAGGCAAGGACAATTGTTCAAGATCTCTTTCGAGGAAGTGTATCACATGTTACAACGTAAGATTGGTTTCATCATTGCTAGTTTGCAAATTACAATTTTCTATATCCCTCTGGCATTGTTGTTACTTTTCTTCCTTTCACTTGGTTTGATATGTTTTGGAGGCTTGTATGATCCTCATATATGAGAGGTTAAGAAAACCCACTCTTCAATATGGGGAAAGACTTTAGTTTGCACTATATGTATGACGTTTTTAAGAGATATTGTATGCCATTTAATACTTTTACTCGCATACATTTGTGCATTAGGTAGACTCTGCCTCCATGTGAGTTTTAGATCAAACTGATTTTATGCTGTTTGAGAATCCCTGTTCTAAAATATAATTAAGGTTTATTTAAGTTTCTATAAATGCTCTTGTTGTTACTTTATTTCAAAAAATTATTTCAATGTGAACTTGCTTTAATCTAAGTCTTTGTCATGCTTGGGTTAGCAGTTTATATGAGGTCCATGAATCAGCAATCTTTATCAATCATGTACTATTTACAACCTCCCTTTATTATAGCAGTTACCTTCTAAACATTTCATTAATGTAGTTGCATTCACTTTCCATAGTGAGGTTATTTGTTTATGTCTTGGTTGTTTCGGTGTTAATAATTTGTATTGAGGTATGCATTTTACCTTAATCAGTCATTTATTTTCTTACACCTTTGAATGAATATATATATGGTCTTCCTGCCTATGGCATTTGATACTGTAAGCTTGTGATTAATCTTATGGATGTATCTAAATCTGAGGTAGACAAATTTGTTTCATGTATTGGTATTGTCCTGCTTTGATAGGTGCTCAAAATGTGGCAAAGATTCTGAAGCTTCTTTAAATATGGAAGATTTTTATGAGCTTGAGTTGAATGTCAAGGGCCTGAAAACACTAGACGAGAGTTTAACCGATTACCTGAGCATCGAAGAGCTGCATGGCGATAACCAATATTTTTGTGAGTCATGTAACACAAGAGTTGATGCTTCTCGCAGTATCAAGCTGCGTACACTGCCTGATGTGCTTAATTTCCAACTTAAGCGCTATGATTTCCTTCAAAAGGTAATTGATGGTGTATTTGGTATCAGTTTGCTCTTTACTTTAACATTTTATAATTATAGATTAGTAGATCCTCTTCTTTTTATTGTAACCTTTGAATGCACAGACAATTCCATTTTGTGTTGTCTGTAGTAGAAGCTCCTGTCAATAACATGCTTCATCAAACAGTCATAACACTTATAATATTTTCTGTGCTTCAATGTGTCAGTAGACTACATCAAAGAAGAAGATCACTTCTGTGTTCTCTTTTCCTGGAAAGCTAGATATGCGGGAGAGGTTGTCAAAGCCTTCTCGAGTGGAGTTAATATACGACTTGTCAGCAGTTCTTATTCACAAAGGAACTGCCACAAACAGCGGCCACTACATAGCTCATATTAAGGATGAGAATACAGGGAAGTGGTGGGAGTTTGATGATGAAAATGTCTCAAACTTGGGTCATCATCCATTTGGAGAAGGCTCTTCAACTTCCAATACTAAATCTGATCGAACCGGTCCAGTTCATTCGTCTTGCATAGGAGTGGATGGCACTGCCAATGGAAATCATTTGGATCCCGTTAAGCCGCAACATGAAGAATTTAGTGGTGGGAGCCATGTAGAGATGTTTTCATCTACCGATGCCTACATGCTAATGTACAATCTTAGTTGTGCTAAGAAGAATGGTGGCAGCACCATGGAAAGAGAAGGTGATGCAGTTGTCTTACATGATGGAATTTCGCTTCCATCTCATCTTTGTGAGGAGATAGCAAACTTGAATTCATTATATGTTGATGCTTGTGAACAATTCAAATTGAAAAAGAAAAGAGAACTAGAACACTTAACAGCAAGTAGAGAGGAAGTGAGATCAGTGCTATATGAAGCTCCTGTTCATTCTGTTGAAGAACCATTCTATTGGATTTCCACAGATTGGCTTCATCAATGGGCTGATAATATTTCTCCACCGTAAGTATAGTGCTGCGTTTTATTTGAATCTGGCCTTATAATTTGCTCATGCATGGGTGGATTTAAATAATTGTCCTCTAAGGTGTGGACAAATGTGTACTAGTGATCTTACTTAAGTTTGTAATTTTATTTCTGAATTTAGTTTTCTTTGCTGATATTTTGTAATTTTATAATTTGCTGGTTGTTGATGTCGTGCAGTGTTATAAATAATGCATCTATCCAATGTTCTCATGGAAAATTACCAATCTCCAAAGCTGGCTCTGTGAAGCGGTTGTCAACTGAAGCCTGGACGAAATTGTTCTCTAAGGTAGCTTCATTGTAATCATCTTAACTTTTTTGCTTAAGCCGTCAACTGTTATTTACTTTTAATTGTTGATTACACATTGATACCTGCCTTTTTTTTCTTTGTTGTTTGGTTAAATTTCTGATAAAATGGAGTCTAGTTTATTCATAGAAGTTCTTATTTCAATACCTTCATTTTTAGTTAGATTGCCAATTAACTTATATTATGTATTTTGATATTCATAACGATCCTGTAATTGATGCTTTCCGTGATATACAATTTACTGGAAGAGCAGAAAATTGATGCAAGCTTTGCATGCTTTTCTAGTGCCCTCCATTGCTATATAGCGATTATAATAATAACTATCTCCTGTTATTGCTGCAAATGTAACTTATAATTTTATCTTTTGTCAAATTGTAAAATTAATAATTGTTATGCAATCATTTTTGTACATACGTAGATACTATTGGTTTCCCATTTTGATCTCTTGATTGCCTCTAAGGTGTGATGTCAATCACATATGATTCATTTTGATGGTGCTTGTGCAAAGCAGTACAATGGGGGACCAACATTTTCCAAAGACGACTACTGCATGGACTGCCTTATTGATGTGGCACATACAGTTGTTTGTGCTGACGGCTATAGGGATCGAAGAAAATTGATGAAAGAGATTGCAGACGATGTACTTTCAGCCAAGTGCGAAGATGGAGCCTACTATGTTTCTAAGGCATGGTATGACTACAGCCATTTCCATTTTATTTCCACTTTAAATAATCTTTGCCGCTCTGATTACCTAGCCTGGCTGCATTAGATTATCATGGGTTAGTGTCCTGTTCTTCTTATCCTTCATCTGATGGTTGTAGGAAAAAGAAAAACTCTACCTTTTAGCTTTTTGGTTTCACTTTTATAGTGATGCTGAACATTTTGTACTTGTAGGTTGCAACAGTGGGTGAAAAGAAAAAATCTTGATGCGCCTAGTGAAGCTGATGCTGGACCAACGATGTCTATTAGGTGTTCTCATGGGCACCTGATGCCAGAGCAAGCTGCTGGTGCCAAACGCTTGTTGGTTCCTGAGAAGTTATGGCTCTTCTTTTATGAGGATGCAGTTACAGTCAAACCTGATGATCGATCAGGTTGTCCAACATTTCCTTCCGACGCTGAAGATTGTCCTGAGTGCAGCAATGCACTTTCAGAAGTTGCATGCTTGGAGGATTTTAGAAGGTTATCTGAACTGAGTTCTCATTTGTAATTCGTTGCTATTTGCTAATATGCTCATGGTTGATTGACTTCGTTGTTCATGCTGCAGAGAAATGAAGCTTAAACAGCGTCAAAACCATGAAAAATTAGCCATGGGCAAGAGCATTCCGCTGTCTTCAAACTGCAAGTACTATTTGCTGCCTTCTTCTTGGCTCTCAAAATGGAGGAGCTACATCTCTACAAGCAGCAAACATAATTCATCAATGGAATCTGAAATTCTTGATGGCATCATTAATTTGCTTAAATGTGAAAAGGTCACTCGCAACTTTTCTATTAACTCTTTAGATATAGTCTAGCGCCATCAGCGATTAATTTTTTTCCTGCCTAGGAGTAGGGTCGGTTTTTATTTACCATTGTAGTTCGAGCCTCCTCTCATCTCATGCTTAATTTTTAGCCAACCCCGAATATATTGGGATTAAACAGTGTTGGTTTGGTTTGGTGGGGGAAGTAACCAACCTTTCTTGATGTGCATTCTGCTGCTTTCTGTTTATTTGATAATGATACTTTTCTGCAGTAGTTAGTTAAAGAATATTTCTGAAATATTGAACTAATGAATGGGCCAACAACCACTTCATAACTAAAATTGACTTTTAGCCCTTATGGTGAGGAATTTGCTGTCAGAAGTTAAAATTTTGGTCTGTAGATTATGGCTTGTATTGCTTTCAGCTTGTGGTCTTTTCATTTGTTTTATTTTATTAATCCTTCTTATTCGTTTGTTTCACCAGCATTTACGCCTTCTGGAGAGGTCACCTAAAGTGGCTTACAAACGTGGTTCCTTTTTCCAGAAGGATTCTTCTGTAAGCATATATATATATTTGGAACACAATCATTTGGTTGATTCTGAAGATAATGATACCTGCTAGTGCTATTTACTATTTCATTATTATAATTGATTTTAATTTTATACATATACTTACATATATATATTGCAGTATCCAATTTACTTCATCTAAAATATTAGTTCAAAATTTCAAGTTTCTCATCTTTGGATTTTAGACAGATAGGTTGACCATTATAACTGAGCATGACTGGGAATGCTTTTGTGAAGAATGGGGTGGTACTAAGGAGAATGGTATATCTGCTATGATTGAGCACAGTAATGATTTGGCTGGATGCTGTGGGGACATGCCAACTTGTGAGCAGCAGCTTAATCTTTCAAATGAAGTCAATAATGAGATTGAGTCGAAACAACCAGTAATTAGGACCTGCCCGGAGGTAATACTGAAATTTTCTTCCTGTTCTGTGATTCATGTAGCTTATTTTGTTTTAGAACTTATGAACATTGTTTTTTTTTTCTTTTCTGGGAGTTAAATTGATTATATTTAGCGAATAATATAGTTGACACGGAAATAGTTACTTTTCTTGTGTTGGTGGCTATAAGTGTTTGTTGCTGGTGTTGTTAACTTTCTGTACTGAAATGTGATGTGAACATCCTGAGCTATGCAGGATCGATTTTCTTTCTTCATGGAAGAAAGATGCAAATTTGAAGAACTCGAAAAAACTATAGGAAGAGACAATGCTATGTATATTAATCATTTATTTTTCTTTGAATAAACAGGTTAGTTTTTTTTGTAGAGACATTAGAGAATACAATTATAGATGGTGGAGGAAGGAAATATTTGCTTTTTCATCTTCCGGTTATAGGTTACTCATAATTTCAAGGGCAAGAATGATTTGTTGCTCATAGGAATTGAACATTCAGAGGGATCTCTGAAGTTATGGAACTTGAGATTTGGGAGGACTTCGCAACCTCATTTTTTTTGTATGATAACTTGCCCCTGTGGGTGGGGCAAGTTATGATATGCTGGTCCTGGTTGGCAAGACATTTTCACAGAAAGGAATGTACATAGTGCTTAAAGATTTTTCATATTTACTTGCATCAAATCTGGGGAATGATTTATTGTCCTAAACATGGTTGCATTTTCGGCCACCAGAACTTATATTTGTAAGTTTGAATGACTTGTCTTGATATTTTCCAGGTGTGTGAGGAGTGCATTGGAGAAAGAGAGAGCTGTGAGCTGATGGAAAAGCTTCACTATGCTGATGAAGAAATTTATGTTTATCTCGTACGTGGAAAAGAAGCTCCAAAATCAATCTTACAAGCATCCCAGTCCTCTGAGCCTGATCGACGAGCCTCCAAGCGCTCTCGGAGGAAAAACAGTGAAAATCTAGTAAATTTAAAAGTTTCTGCAACTACATCATTATACCAGTTGAAAATGATGATATGGGAATCACTTGGGGTAAGCAATGATAAGTTTGTGGTATTTAACTATAAGGTTTTTCTAAAACTTGTCCTTGTTTTTTGTTCTTTTCCTTAACTAATTAGCATCTTTATATTGCAGAACTATGAACATGTATTCCTCTTTTTCTGTCTAGAACTTCATGTCTCACGATTCAGACTTCTTTATTTGGGGCTGACAATCTTGTCTCTGCCTATGAACCATTTTTTCCCTACAGTTTTCTTGCGTAACACGTTACTTTTGATGAAGTATTGTTGTTGAGTTGAATAAAATATTAATTATTGATTTATACAAACCATTTATATCATTGCATTTATCTCAAATTCTTGCCACTCTTAGTACGGTATGTTTTTTACTTATAAGTTATTAGAAGGTTATCTTTCAAAGCAACATTAATTTCCTGAATTGCTCAATCATTATGAATTAGTTTTGTGGAATTTTAAATCACTTACATGGAAAATTATGATTAAATGTGGAAAATAAAGTTTTTCCTGGAGTTTGTTACATATGCTTTGGCTTGACCCTGCCACTAATTTGGGTTTAATACCAATCTTTGTTTTTCTTTGGACCAAATATCAATCTTCGTATGAAAGTGTGGCTGTAGAAAATTTCTTATTTATATCCATTTTGACAAGGTTTGCTTGATTGTCTTCCTGATTGAGATATTGCTGCTGTTGTCTTTTTTTTTTGTTGCATTTGCAATGAGCATTTGTTGTCGTAGGAAAATAGGTTTTATTTCAGTAGCAGCTTTATTGACAATCACTATATTTAGGTTGTTAAGGAAAATCAAATACTTCACAAAGGATCTCGAATAATTGATCAGGAAACTGCTACTCTTGCTGACATGAATATATTTCCTGGAGATAAGCTTTGGGTGAAAGATTCTGAAATCCATGAAGATCGAGATATTGCTGGTAACTTCAATTTTCGTTTTTGCCCGGTTGGATGTGATTTGGAAGTAATTAGTGAAACTGATTTCTGTTTTAATGCTTTTAGCTTTATCACCCAAGTATTCTTTTAATGGATTCATTGTTTGCTTATCCTTTTGGGGTGATCAGATGAGCTTTCTGACCAGAAAATGAATGTTGAAAATATGGAAGAAGGATTTCGGGGAACACTACTGACGTCAAATATTTCATCTCAAGTTGTTTGAATGAAATACACTTCTGCTTTTTCCCTACAAGATCTAAATTTTTTTAGATATTGATGCTGGAAGAAGAAATCATGGAATGTTTTGATTTGCACATTAGGAGGTAAGTTGCCTTTGCTCTATTTATATGTGCAAACTTTTGGGTGTTTATATTTTCTATATGCATCTCTTTTAGCCTTCTCGTTTTGATGTATTACTTAAGCTATTAAAAAGCTATTGTGCCAGTAAGGTGCCATGGTTGGTAAGCATGAATAAATGTTCAACTGTGAATAATGTCATCTGATGACATAACCGGTAGTGTTCATATATCCATGAATTCCATTCATTGAGTTTCTGAATCTCATTTGCTGTTCTATACTAGCAGCATTGTCATTCGGGGGCTTCTAATTGGTTACCTTTGGAACTTCTTGTCTGGCTTTTACGATGTAAGAAATCAACGATTTGAATAATGTTGAATTTGTGTAAGCAGATAGTTGGAAAGGTTGCTGCTTGGAGGAATTATATAATGTGATGCAATGCCCCTTCCCCAGCCCAATTTTGTGCCTGTGATAATTTCCAGAAAGCCCTAGGACCTAGGCAACCATGGCAGACTATGATAACAAACTTGTGGTCATCACGGAAGCAGCAATAGAAGAAAGCAAAAAAAAAAAAAATGGAACTTTTATTTATATATATATTAGTAGAGACGGATATGAACGTATATAGTATTCTTGCTTGCATGTAGGGGGCTGGACGGGGGTTACGGATGGTTTATGTATTGATGGCGGTGGACTTGTATGTTTTGCATGTACATATATGAGTTGCTGCCATACCTTATGAATTAGAGGTTATCAAATATTAGGATTGCATGGAATAATGCGTATTGCAGTTAATATTTCAGTATACATATTCTATGGCATTAATATTTTGGTAAAACAATACGACTTTATGCTGCAATTACATCAGCCGGTGTTCATTTTTTAATTTGTACAAAAAGTTCCTTTTATAGAATAAGATGATGATCTCATGTTAAGATGTAGATTTTGGTGAATGTTAAACACATTTATATAATGGGTAAATTATAAATTTAGTAACTTAACTATCATCTCTCCCATATTCTACTTTTAATTTTTTTAATATACTTACTGAATTTCATGCATATAATTTTATTATTATTTTCATGTGACGTAAATTTTATTAACTACATCAAATTATAATAAAAAATAAATTTAAAAATATGAAATTATACCTTCAAATTTCAACCCAAATTATAATTCTCAAATCATATATCAAACCCTAAATCTCACATTATAATCCCATCACACTTTACTCGCGACAGCTTGTTGCAATGCCAGTCACTGCCAGCAAAACAAAGCATGCAACCGAAGTATATAAGGAAATGTGTGAAATCAGTGTTTCTCCCGATATGACTACTTATGAGACTTTAACACGAGGTAACGAAACAACCATGAAAAGAGAAAAAACTGCTGCAGGTTATGGAGGAGAATAACCATGGAAAGTGGAAGAACAGTCACTGGAATGCGACTGGCATACAATCGTTTGCTAACCATGGAAAGTGGAAGAACAGTCACTGGAATGCGACTGGCACACAATCGTTTTATCAAACGAAGTTGGAAGACTTACAAAAAAATGTAGATCGAGAGGAAAGAGGGCAGAGCCATTGTCTACATGCATTTGTAAATATTGAAACGCGAAGGTTTTTCTTTTTTCTTTAATAGCGTGGCTCTGCTTGTTATCTATCATTGCAATCTTGAATTTTGAAGTTTAATATTCCGTCATCTTGAATTTTCCGATTGCGGAGGTTAAGGGTGGGGGTTGTAATTTGGAATTTAGGGTTTTGGTTTATGATTTGAGGATTATAGTTTGTGTTTAAATTACAAGAGTAAAGTTTAATATTTTTAAATTTATTTTTATTATAATCGTATATATCATTAAACTATTAAACTTTGTTACATCATATTAAAATAATAATAAACTTTACTCTTGTAATTTAAACACAAACTATAATCCTATATGATGTAGCTTAAGTTACTAAATTATTATAATCCTATATGATCTAACAAAGTTTATTAGTATTTTAATGATATATAGGATCATACAGGATTATAGTTGTAGTCAAATTATATATAATATAAGGGTAAATTACAAATTTAGTAACTAAATTATCTTGTCTCTCCTATTTTATTCAACTTAAGCAGCTTAAGTAGTGGATTTTGTGAGTTTATATATATATATATATATATATATATATATATATATATATATATATATATCATGCTATAGATATATTTCACTATATAGACACGTGGTTGTTTATGTATTCCACACTTATCCCATGAACTTAATGGGGGGTATATAAAACTATTCTAAATAGACCCTTGGGAGGCGTTTTTCTCGATATATCACCTATATCTTATATATTTTCTTGTCAGACGCCTTTCAGACTATATTTCTCAATCTAATACCATTTGCAGTAAGGCGTACCCCTGCAGCGCGTTTTACGTTGATCTGGCGTCACACGAGGTAAGGTGTGCCCCTGCAGCGCGCTTTATGCTGAGTTGATACACGTGCCTAAAGCGGCCCCTGGGGCGCGTCTTACGTCACGTAGGGTTATCGCGCGGGACAGGGGCCGCGCTTTTCAATTATCACATGCTCAATTATCAGACATGCATAATGCAAGGCGCGGTGCAGGGATCGCGCCTTGCATAATTTACCCGAACTTTTCGGGTTTAAAACATCATCTCTCGGCTATAAATAGTCCTTTCCCCGTAAACTCTCTCACAATTCCCTCTCAACCGAGAAATTAATACAACAATCCTTTCAACCAGTAAATAACACCCGACAATCCTCTTATATTTGATTCAGAAGTTCGTTCGATCTTTCGTTATAAGATAATTTTGTTATAATATTTTTTTTTATTATACTTATTGTTTATATTTGAAAAATATTATACTAATTGTTTTTAATTAATTTGTGTGCCAGTTCAAGGGGAAAGCAGGAGCATACGTCGAAATATTTTTGCGGTACAGGTAATAATATAAAATTATATTATTTAAATTATTTACGTTTATGTGTAAAAATTTTATTGTGTTATATTTTCGTTCATATATTATTTATTTAATCAGGTTTGTTTCAGTTGTTTTTTTTGCAGATATAATATTGTCGCACTTTTAAACTCTAAGAATGGCGCGACTTTCAGCTATTGTTTATTATGATGGAGAAATTCGAGAAGATAAAACCGGCGTCGTTTTCGTATCAAATTAGCGTGTTAAAATATCATTCAAGAGAAACATAACTCTTGAGGAGCTGATAACGAAGATTTCAAGGAAGGTTCATGTTGGAAGTAGTAAAAGAATGTCGTCGTTGCAGTACAGATTTCCAACATCATTGTTGTCATTAACTTATACAGCGTTCGAACTATCGAACAATGATGATGTTGAAATGATGGTTGATTCTCAAAGTAATTATTAAGACGTTGATATTGAGATGTGTGCAAAGTTTGTTCAAGTGAATGTTGTTCGGGGTCAGTCATTAAGCTCCCACTATGGGCTGGCTGAGCAAGTTGATCAAGTTGACAGCCCGACTACAGTAATGTATAATGATTTTAATGCCATAATGGAAATCCGCATCATGGTGTCGTCACATCAACTTCAATGGGGAGACATTCATCCGCAACTCCTTACGATATGTACCGTGGTGGATCCACGAACAATCTGTATGGCAACATCGCGTCCAATTCAAGTGAAAGGCATTCATCTGCAAATTTCTTTGACCTTAATATAGAGATACCATCGACGTAACAATCTGTGTAGTTTCCATTTGACACGACGGCTTCAAGCTCTAGGGGAGGCATTCAACTGCGAGCTTTTTCGATCTCAATGTCGATATGCCTTCTAGTTCAGGGGGAAGACGTGCAAGTAGTAGGTTCTTCGACCTAAATGTGGAGAGCATGAAGGAACCATCATCTCCACCAGAAGAACCGCTTCGTGAGCTTGGTGCGGATGGTGCTGAGACTAGACTATTCATTCACCCAGAATCATCGCAATTCAACTCCGATGATGATGATAATGTAGATGAAGTTCCATCAAATGTGGCACAAACTGACCCTCCAGCACACATGTATGAAGCTGATTATGGTGCAATATACGGGCCAGAATTTGCGGATATGCCTCATCTCGGTAACTATGGATATTACTCATCAATAAATAATGGTGAGTTATCTGCGCGATTTGTCCGACATCAACAACCCTCCTATCAGTTGCAGTATGCATGCCCGTGCATACATTTTAACTTCATCATCAGAGGCGTCCTCGCTCAACTCCCGAAAATTGACATCTAACCAATTTAACGGTATCTGATCACCGTTAAAACTTTTCGGGACACATCCTAGATACTCCCGGCACAAAGCAGTCCAGGAACCGTGCGCCATCCCCGATATCACATCTCCATCCACCGGAAGCCCCAGGTGCATAGAAACATCCTCAAGTGTAATCGTGCACTCTCCGCACAGAAGATGGAATGTGTGGGTCTCTGGCCTCCACCGCTCCACTAAGGCAACAATAAGGTCTGGTTCTATCTTACAGTGACCCTCATATCTACCTATGTGACTGAATCCAGCCTCTACTAAATACGGCAAGACACAACTAGATATCACTAACTTAAGGTTCCTAATAAAAGGATCTAATACACGGTCCCTCTCCTAAAATTAAATAATTACAAAAATTAATTTTTAAACTAATAATCATGCATTAAATAAATAAATAAATTATTACTAATAATTTAAATTAAAACGTTAAAATGTTATTGTATCAGCAAAATGTCGAGATATATCATTTTCATCCAAGCGAAGTAGATCGCCTTCCATTTTATATCTATAAAAAAATAATTAAATAAAATATTATAAAATTTAAATACTTAAATAAATTACAAACAAAAATATTAAATATAATCAAATATGCCTTAAACAGTTATAAGAGAATATAAGAGTATTTGAGAGAAGTTGAGAGGATTTGGTGTGATGAAAGTGATTAAGAATGGGGGTATTTATAGGGAGGGATGGGGGTATGAACGGACGGGGTAGGTGGGTAATTAAACCTAAGGCGCGTGCCTTTTTTACGCGTGTCAGATTTAAAGGTAAGGCGCGGCCCCTGCTCCGCGCTATACCCCTACGTGGCGTAAGGCTCCCCCAGGGGCCGCGCTTTAGACACGTGTATCCATATCAACATAAGACGCACTTCAGGGGGGCGCCTTACCCTACGTGGCTCCAGATCAACGTAAAACGCGCTGCATGGGGCGCGTCTTACTGCAAAGGGTGTTAGATCTGGAAAAATAATCTAAATGATGTCTGACAAGAAAATATATAGGGTATAGATGATATATCGGGAAAAACTCCTCCCTGGGAGCTCACTCATTGAAAAAGTCACAAAGTCTTGGAAAAAAGCAAAAGCTAAACACTAAATAAAGAATTAAAACCACCAAGATAAAGAGATAATAAGATAAGATAGTTTGAGAGTAAATATATGCAATTACTTCAACTATGATTAATAAATGATACAAGTTAGATGAGTGGCACTTCTACTTATAATTAAACCTACTTATAATTAACGATACATTTAATTTTCACCAATGATTAAGATGGAAGCTCATATGATAAAATCAACGAAATAAATTATGAAATATATCAAATTCAATTTTTTTTCAATAGTCTATTCTCATATATGTTTATATTGGTGAATATATATTTATTCTTTTAAATATTTATAGATAAAATGTTATTATCCTTTTTACTGAGATGAATGCGACCATGCCTTTTAATATACCGAACCAAATCAAATGATATAAACAAGCCTAAAATACCCTTCAGAACTGCTTGAACAATTAATTACGCGTACATCTCCATCTCAAAGTCATGTTTGGTGATAATTGCTACTAAGCATTGATGCTCATATAACATAATGCGTTTCTCCTATATTATTTTCATATATATTATTATTATTCCAAAATTATTATACATCAATTATCAAATAATACTAACCAAAAAATAATAATCATTGGATATTTACTCTTTGAAAATTTATATGAACAAAATAAAAATAAAATTTAAAGTCCGAGCCATAATTGATGCGTGATAATTTTATGGTGAAGATTTGAATTACGCGTGATAAGGATCAAACTAAAACGCAGACTTTAGAAAAGAAAGTCAATTGTGTAATCATTTAACTAAATTAAAAAAATAGTTATTTTATTGAAAAAATTATATTTAGATTTAGTTTTATGTTTTTTTTATAAAATTATATTAATTTATTAACGAAGACGATATATAGGGTATATTGCATCAATTATGTAACGACAATCAACAACAGTGATCAGAATGAAAGTAAATTAAGAATTTTGTGACTCTAATACAAGTTTTAAAAGTATGAAGACTTAATCGTATATCCATAAAAAATCACACCGACTCGGTTTCGTGAAATCTACTGCAATGTAAATACTGTTCGTGTACATTGATTCACACAGAGGAGAAAAAAGAAAAGAGACGATGCAATTTCGGACCTCATCAACCGAATCCAAATGAGCAATTCCATCTCTCACAAACCCCGTTACACAGTGTCCTTCCTTTGCTTCATTCTGCTCTTCCTCTTCACACTTTTCCTTTTCAGCGAGCGTACACTCGAACCCTCCCTCGCCCTCTACCGACCATCATTTTGGTTTACCAAATCCCAAATCCACTCTTCAAATGCCACAACCATTCGTAATAAGCAGAATCCACCCGCGGATAACGAAACTGTTGACAATGTTGAGGAGAAGAGGAGGGAAACGTGTGATATTTATACTGGAACTTGGGTGAAAGACGATGAATACCCGATTTATATACCGGGTTCCTGCCCGTATGTTGATGAGGCTGTTGATTGCCAAAGCAATGGAAGGCCTGATTCTGATTACTTGAGGTGGCGTTGGAAGCCCGATGGCTGTGATCTTCCGAGGTATGCGCTTTCTTTCATTTCGAGTGTTATTGAGGATGACTCTAATGAAATTGTTATTGATTTCCATATTTAGTTATATACTCTTCATCTTTTGTTAAAATAATGCTGAAGCCAGATTTTGCTGAAAACATTTATCAGAGGTCTAAGTTCTTTATTCTGCTTGCTTCTAGTTGCTCCTAAGTTCAGTGCCAAAACTTGAGTGTAAGCATGACTGCCTCATAAATCCTACAGGTTACAGTTAGTTGCATATAGTAATGATTATTGTTACTTTGAGGTGACCTTCTTGTCTAAGTATTTAATAAATGAACAAATATCTAGTTGACGAGCTATTTGCTCTGCTAAAAATTGGCTTAACCAGACGTCTAGCGTGTTCCTCTTAAGGAAAGCATTTTCTTTTATTCTACATTGTATTTGAGAGATGGTATAGAGATGAAGTTGAAAATATATTATGTTTTATGGGTTATATGTCAATGTTTTTGAGTCCTAGTATGCTTAAACCGCCTTCTAGTTCTTCGGTATGTAAAATTCAAAATTTTCTTCTAGTTATGACTTTGGTTTAGTTTACTAACAACTGAATTAACAAGAAGCTACACAAAGGTGACCATATCTGATTTTGGCTGAAAAGTACGACACTAGCTAAGCCCTTTGTCTGGTTGAGCATTGAGAGTACCAGCTTCAGGCTTCTAGAAGTTCAGGAGAAATTCTGATGCCAAAGGACCTCCATGTTTTTAAATTATACTAGTACCATATAGAGTTTTTTTTATGTTTACCTAGCTTATGGGTCGGTGTCATAGAAATTGATTCTTGCGACTTAAAATTTTAGTTAGGCTTGTTGGTTATATGCTTTTCTGAGCGTGCTGTTATGCATTGGATCCTCAAATGTAATGTAAAAAATTTCTGAGATACATGAAGTACCCTAGTTGGTCAAATACATGTATTTTAAACCCCAAAGTGCCTAGAGCAGTCTCCTTGGTGTTTCATTTCAAAAAAAAAAATGGTAAGATTCTACTTGGTGTTCTGCATTTCAAAGAGCGTGAGATTTTACTTTTGGAGAACAGTGATATTTGGCTGCTATATGTGTAAGTTTGCATTGTGTCAGAGCAGGAACGGCTGGTCTTTGATTATTTTGGTCTCTATGGTATGGATTAAGTTAGTCGCTGACACACAGAGAAGGGGAAATCTTTTTCTTTCTAATTATTCCTTTCATATGTTTTTGTGTTGGTTTAAAGGGATAAGGGATGCTTACTGCACGTGAATGTAGATTTTTAGTTTCTGGAGTACAGACTAGAATTCCAATATTTTAAAGCTTTAGATTATATGCTGATATCTAGGATTAGCAGCGAGGGATGGTGGTTGACTTTTTGGACTTCAAAATGAGGTGTATCTTTTTTTTTCTTTTTCTTTTTCCTTTTTCATTCTGTTGATTTAATTGTTGTACCACCAAACTTCCTATCTTGCTTAAGTTCAACAATGCATGCACAATCTATTCTTACATGAACCCAAGAATATATAATATTTTCATAATTTCCACTACAAAATCTTTTAATTCATCTTTGAAGCTAGAAATGCAGTGTAACCATCGCACTGAATATCTAGTGTCTGCTTTGACAAGGTTGTCATTGTCACTTAACTTTATTGCTCATTGGAAGCCGAAATTGAGTTTCATTATATATATATATATCTGTGGGGGGGGGGTGTATTGTCACTGTAGTGCCTTATTGCTTGCCTAGCTGTAGTTTCTTCTCCATTTAACTGTAATTTTCTTTCCTGCATTTACTTACCAATTGCAGGTTTAATGCTACTGACTTCTTGGAGAGACTAAGAGGTAAAAGGCTGATGTTGGTTGGGGACTCCATGAACCGCAATCAGTTTGAGTCACTCTTGTGCCTCCTACGTGAAGGCCTTACGAATAAGAGCAAATTGTATGAGGTCCATGGCTACAAAATAACTAAAGGAAGAGGGCACTATATATTTAAATTTGAGGTAACAAGATGCTTGTTCTACTTCTTTATTACTTAAGCTTGATACCAGAGAGATTTCATTCATTCATCTAGGAGCTGCAATTTTCCTTTTAGACCACTCACATTTGTCTTATAATTTTTCTTGTCTCTTTCATTGCCTCATTGGTCACTTTATATTTTGATAATTGGATAAGTACATCTTCAAGCATCTTTTTCGACTAAGCTTTTGACCCCATCAAGCCGTTCTCGTCTAATTTGATTTGAGAGAATACTACATTATCCAATACTCTAATCAGCTATGTCATGGAGTGCTTTCCTCAAATACACTTGATCAAAAGTATGTCAGAAAATTTTCTTCATAAGATCTTAAGATAATGTACCAAAATTAATAGGATATCCTATAATTTAAAAGCACTTTTTACTACAAGATAACACTAAAAAGAATATTGGTTTTCTTTGTTATTTCACTTTTTACTTTGAATAAAATAAAATGTTCAGGCAAGAACTGCCCATGAAGCTTGCATTTCCTTGTAATGTCATTTTAATTTTTTACAAGCAACTGAAACAAGTGAACAATTTTATAACATGCAACAGTTTGTAATTTCAAGGTGATCTGAACTCTGAAATTTTGAGCAGGACTATAACTGTACAGTGGTATATGTATTGTCACATTTTCTTGTTAAAGAAGGAATCCGCATTAATGATCAGGGGCAATCAAATCCAACTCTATCGATAGATAAAATTGACAAGACATCTGATCGATGGAAGCGGGCTGATATTCTCGTTTTCAATACCGCTCACTGGTGGGTTCATGGAAAGACTGCTCGAGGGTACATCACTGATCTTACTACGGTTATACTTGTTTTACTTTTAGGCTACATCTGTTTACTTCTTCTGATATTCATGATTTCTCCTACCATTTGATTCTAAATTTGGTTTTAGTAGACTTTTGTGCAAGCATTGATGCATTCTGATATAGAAATGCATAGATGATAAAGTTCTAGCTCAGTTTAGTGTTTTTTAAACTTTTTATTAATATATTATATCACCTCAAAACAATTTAGCATCTTTTTTTTATGGAGAATGATGAATATGATTGGTTGATGCAGGATAAATTATTTCAAAGAAGGTGATTATCTTTACCCAAAATTCGATGCTGTTGAAGCTTACCGGAGAGCTTTGAAGACCTGGGCAAAGTGGATCGATGAAAACTTTAATCCAGAAAAAAATTTGGTCTTCTATCGTGGATACTCTTCCGCTCATTTCAGGTATAGTGGAACCCATTTTGTTATCATTAAACTAACTAGCTATACTATAGGGGCTAAATGTATGATTAAACCCTAAACTCTAATGGAGGAAAGTGCTATGTTTATAGGGGCTAAATATATAACCAACCCTTTTAGAAAAAAATCATACAAGAAAATCAGATTAATATTTATGTGTTTCATTGAATTCCAAAATGAAAACCCATATTATGCTTGCTTACCATATGGTCAATAGGGTTTGTCGTTAAAGAATTCTACATCTTTTACAATCAAGTATTTTACATGAACTATGCACGGCACATATGAACACAGATTGCTGCAGATATATAGGATAGTATTGGCTAATTAATTTCTGCTACTTCAAATAGCGGTGGAGATTGGAACTCAGGTGGATCATGTACTGGGGAAACTGAACCAATCTTGAGCGGAACTGTCCTGGATACGTATCCTTTGAAAATGAAGATAGTGGAAGAAGTGATTCGGGAAATGAAGGTCCCTGTGATACTGTTGAACGTAACGAGGCTGACCAATTCTCGCAAGGACGGCCATCCATCAATGTATGGGAAGAAATTAACAGAAGGGGAAACGAAATCTACAAGGCGGGAAGATTGCAGCCACTGGTGTCTTCCAGGGGTTCCTGATGCCTGGAATGAGCTTATCTATGCCACTCTGGTCTTCAAGAAACTATTGTGAAGAGTTTCAATTTCTAGATTAGAATTTTGATTAGCCAAAAGCATGAGACAATTCATTGTTGTATTCCATTGTTTACTTGGTCTTTCAAAACCAAAGATGAGGAAAATGTGATTCTTGAGTTGCATGTTAGACATGTAGAAAATGAAAGTTATTCTTCTTTAGTCATCATCAAATACCTTAGAGGCGATTATAGGCTAGTGTCAAGCTTCATCAGTGTTATTATTATTATTATTTTGAATAGAAAATAGAGCAAACTAGAAGTTAAGTGCTAGTAGCCCTTGAATACAGGGGCCTTCCACATCGCGCTTCAGCAGAGTCTGAATGGGATCAGGGGGTGCATGTAGAATAGAAAGCTTGTAATGCTGCGAGGAGGTAAGTCTTGAGATGCCGTCAGACATCATAGTACACTCACGTGGAATCCATCGAAATTATGTGTGCCAGGCTTGACTGCGCATAGTGGAGATTATGAGAACCAGTTGCAGTTTGCTACGGGCTGCATCAGGGTCGAGAATGAGGCATATAGCTTGCTGATTATCCGACTGGACCTGTAAATGTAGAATACCGTTTGACCAGGCAACCTGAATTATACCCAAGGATCCATTTGTCGGTTTCGTTGCAAATCACACCGCCAACAGTGCTAATGTCATTAGATGAAGAGACTGATGCATTTGAGTTTAAGCAAAATCGTCCATGCAGAGGGCTCTCCCATGCTACGTGATCTGTACTTCTAGTTTGAGGGTAGAGTTGGTGAGATTCAAGACTCGCAAAATAAGAAGCCCAAGCAGTAAAAATTCAAAAAACCTCCTTGCAGTGTTAAGCAAATATCATTAAAGATAAAATCATTTCTTCGTTTCCACATGCCACAGAAGGAAGGGGGAAATTAAGTACCAATCGTGGAGCTATCATTCGAAGTAATGTACGATTTGATATTAAGAGAAATCCAACGATCCAAGGGGAGCAAGAAGGAGGAGGCTTGAAGATCGAAAGGGATAATTTGTTGCCAAAACTCACTAGTTGCATGACAATTTCTTAAAACCCCGTCGAACACGAAGGATCTACTGCAGTTTCTACGAGACAACTACAAGAAAGACGCGAAGGATCTACCACAAAACCCCGTCGAACACGTTCCTCATTTGTCATAATACGTTGTTTGATGACAAGCCAAAGAAATATTCGAATACGTTCGGGTATGGGAAGTTTATAGAGTAAATGCCATATTGGATTACAGTCTTCCCAAGCGGAACTAACTAGAGATTCATAAGCCGAAGCGACGGAAAAACGTCCAGTAGGAGATGGACGCCATACAATGACATCGTCTTCAGGGCTTGTCCCAGGAGGAAAGATTCCTAAAACATGGGGAATAGCCTTGGGAACAAGGAGGGAATAAAGGCTGGAAGTATCCCAAGAGCCAGACTGAACAAGGTCCTTAACATGAATATTGTTAGTGACGGTAGAACGAAAGAGGGCCCATTGGCGCAGAGGGCCAAGGGAGGGGACCCAAGTATCGTCCCATAGGCGGAGAGAATTACCATTACCGATGAGCCGAAGAAAGTTGTCGCGAGCGGAGTCCCAAGCGTGAGAGATCGCACTCCAAAGGGGGGAACAGGCTGGCTTACGGATCGAGAGAGGGCAGAGACTTGTCATACTGTATTTTTGCTTTGGGACTTGAACCCATAAGGCACCGCGTTTAGCAACCAAGGCGAAGGCAGCAAAGTATCCTACAAGCGTACCCATTTAAATGTTATTTAATATATTTAAATTATTTTAAATTCTAAATACTAAACCTTAAATATTAAATATTAACTATACATATTTAGAACAAATTGAATTAAAAGAGTCATCCTAACATCTGCAGTACTTAATTTAAATTAATCGATTAATAAATTAGATAGTAGTAGTTATAAAAAAATTCACTATACATTACAAATCAACAATCCCAAAACATATAATTTCTAATCTTAAATAAAAATTGAATCGTATTAAATTGAAATAATTGATTTTCACCATACTATTTGTTTTTATTACTTAAATTCAGCAAACAAAATTTAATGACTTTGGTCTGAGAATCGAAGCATAGATTTTCTCCTAGATAAAGAGATTCCATGTGCGCTTTCTCTCCCTTTGTCTGCTGGATTCTCTCAGACCCGGAACAGTATTATATTTAAATAAATTATAAGATAATAAAATTTTTAAATTTTTTAGTTATTTAACAATAAATACCTTGTAAACACGTGATTTACATATAAATATACACTTAACCTTGAAACCCCCCGGCAAAACACACACTATAGTTTAGTGTAGTAGGTGTCCCCTGCATTTTGCATCTTGCATCTTGCATCTTGCATCTTGCATCTTGCATCTTGCATCTTGCATCTTGCATCACTTCTCTCTCCAATCACGTCCCCTCAAGCAGCTCCTTCGATTTGCAAATTTTCTCGCTTGCTTGCTGCTACCTTCGTGTACTCTTTTTAATTTAGCCATAATAAAGTACCATTTTCTTTACAGTCCACTGGCATTCCTGTTCATTTACGAACGAATCTGCAAGTCCCAAGCTTTGGGCTTTTCTTTCTCTTCTTCTCTCTTTAATCATTTGGGGGGAGAAGAAGAAGAAGCAAAGCTATAATGGGGCTTTGTGGGTTTGGGTTGTTTTAGCATTTGCTTTTTCTCAGCTGGTTATCGCCTTTTTAGATTTCAATGAAACTGAGCTGTCGTTTCTTGAATCTTTAGAATATGGAGCTTCCAAAATCAACTATAATCCTCTCATGGTTGGACTCACTCTTATTCACACCGCTGGCGCTAAAGGAGCTGGTACATTTATGTTCTTTCTTTATATGTTAATCCGGATTTAGAGTTCACCGTCTTCATTTTTTTCCAAGAAAAAACTGGGTTTCTTTAAAATAACATTAATAATGTAGCATTTTGCTTGTTATGTTTCATCTATGCAGTTGATTGAAGTTTTCTTCTTCCTTTAAACATCAACCTCCCCCTCCCCTGTTTATTTTTTGTTTACTTGTATTCTACTTTACCAATGTGGTCTTAGGAAGAACAATAATGAGTAATATTTAGTTACTAAGAAAGGATATTAGATCTTCAGGTGATCATTGTTGTTCCAACTGTATTATAACTTGATTGAGACAGAAAATACTTGTTATCCATTTCTTACCAATTTTATGTTTTATTGGCCGTAGAATACATAATCTCTTGTTAAGATTCTTTTTTTCTTGTTTTGGATGATTTCATATGTTGCGGAAGACGGCTATCAGATAGAGTAAAATCGCAATTGATAATTTGAGAAAATAAAATGGAGATAAAAGAGACACAAAATTTACGTGAAAAACTACTAAATAATATAGAGTAAAAACCACAGACAACGGTAGAAGAATTTCACTATGAGAAAATAAGAATTACAACTTCTCTCAATCTACCAAGGAGAAAACAATGATAATTATCTCTTGATAAAAAAAAAAGAGAAAACAACTTTCAAGAAACTCTCTAAATTCTTTAGTATTAGAAGAAAACTAAAATACTTTGAGATGGTTTTAAAGCTAAATGAGCTAGGGTATTTATAGTTGAAGTTTAAGGACTAATCTTATAAATACCCTAAAGTACAATGACTAAATTGTGTAATTTACCCTTTAGCAAAATTCAACAAATGCTGCTAATTTTGGGTGCCATTAATTTTGCACCGAAAACACCCATTTGCACCAAAGTGGCCAGTCCCTTTTGCTAACTTTTCAATAATCTCCCACTTGAAGATTTGATTGGAACAATCATATATTCATACCATTTTTTCTACCTTATACCATCATGTTGCTTACGTTTCTGACATGCCACAAGAAGATCGACACCAAGTAAATTTATCAGCATTGATCGCCTTCGTCATGAAATCTGCTTTGTTGTCTTTTATATGGATCTTATGCATATCTATCGTCTCTTCTTCCACCTTTTCACGAATGAAATGGTATTGAACTCGTATGTGTTTCGTCCTTTAATGAAATGTTGGATTCTTTGCTAGATGCAATGCGATTTGACTGTCACAAAACAGAGAGACATACTCTTGATTGTGCCCAAGCTTCTCCAATAGCATCTTCAACAAAATTGTTTCTTTATTGGCTTGTGTAGCTGCTACATATTCTGCTTCTGTTGTGGATGTAGTCACAATTGACTGCAATTTTGAAACTCAGCTTACAGCACCACCAACAACTTTGAACACATATCCTGTAGTAGATTTACTTTTATCTTAATCCTCTGCATAGTCAGAATCTGCATACCCATTGATTAGTAAGTTTGATCCTTCGTAACATAATGCAACATTTGAGGTCCCTTTGATGTATCTCAGGATCTTCTTTACTGTATTCCAATGCTTTTGCCTGGATTCACCATGTACCGACTAACCACTGTCACTGCTTGTGCAATGTCTGGTCTTGTGCATATCATAGCGAACATTAAACTTCTCACAGCCGATGCATACGACACTCGAGACATCTCCATCCTCTCTTCTTCACTGCTAGGACTCATACTGGAGGATAATTTGAAGTTAATAGGAAGAGAGGTAGAAATTGATTTACAATCTTGCATGTTGAATCTTAACAAGATCTTCTTCAAGTAATTTTTTTGTGAAAGCCAAATCTTCCTATTACTTATGTCTCGGTGAATTTACATCCCTAGAATCTTGTTTGTTGATCCCAATTCCTTTATTTCAAATTCCCTAGCCAGTTATGCCTTCAATTCTTCAATATGATATTTGTTGGGTCCTGCAACCAACATGTCATACACATACAACAGCAATATAACAAAATCGTTATCACCAAACCTCTTGAAATAAACACAAGGGTCTGCATTAAGTCTGTTGTATCAAAGGCACATAATAAAGGAATCAAATCTCTTATACCAACACTTCGGCGCCTACTTTAGACCGTACAGAGATTTGTTTAACCTGCAAATCAAGTTTTTCTTTTCTTTTTCTTCAAAACCTTCAGGCTGGAGCATGTAAATTTCTTCTTCAAGATTTCCATGAAAAAAAGATGTTTTAAGATCTAGCTGCTCTAGATGTAAGTTCAATGTAGCACACATTGTCAATACTACTCGAACTGTTGTTAGTAGAACCAAAGGAGAAAAGATTTCATTGAAATCAGTATCTTATTTTTTAGCATATCCTTTGACCACCAGTCTTGCACGATACCTCTCCACTTGATCGTTATCATTTCGCTTGATTTTGAAGACCCATTTGTTACCAATTGGCTTCTTTCCTTGTGGTAGTGCCACAAAGTCCCATGTATTATTTTTATGAAGGGCTTCAATTTCTTCTTGCATCGTCATTATCCATAGTGAAACATCTGAGCTGTTTATTGCCTCTTGGTATGTTGATGGCTCACCGTACTCTGTTAAAAGGCAGTATGCAACATTTCCTTCTATAACATAATCTGAGTGCCAATTGAGATGTCTTCTCACACGATCTGATTGACGAGTTGTTGAGCTTCAGAACTCTCTGGTTCTTGTTCATCATGTGTTGATTTTGCTTCAGAAGAATCTCCTTGTTTAACCTCCTTTTCCACATGTATATGTGTAATTTCTGACTTTTAAGCACTATCATCGTCTTCTTTTCTTTGTAGTTTATCTTCTACAAAGATAACATCACTGCTGATGATCACTGTGCGGGCAGTGGGATCCCACAAGCGATACCCTTTGACTCCATCAGCATACCCCAAGAATTTGCATTTTCTGGATTTTGGATCCAACTTTGAGATTTCTTGGGAGTTGTATATCACGTACACAATACTTCCAAATATATATGGAGGTTTGAATAATCAGTTGGTTTACCAGTTCACATCTTCATTGGTGTCTTCAGCTCTATTGTAGTTGATGGAGCTCGATTCACCAAATAACAGGCGGTATTGACTGCTTCTGCCTAGAATGATTTTTCTAGGCTTGCATCCCTCAACATTGCTCTTATTCTTTCTAACAAGGTTCTGTTCATCTGCTCTGTCACTCCATTTTGTTGAGGAGTGTTCGTCACTGTGAACTGTCTTTTAATGCCTTCTTTCCTGCAAAAGGCATCAAATTCTTCGCTTATGTATTCTCTTCCATTATCTGTTCTGAAACACTTGATTTTATTTCCAGAATCAAGTTCCACATGCGTTTTGAAGTTTTTGAAAGTTGAAAACACGTCTGACTTCTTCTTAATATGGTACACCCAACATCTCCTGGAGTAGTCATCAATAAATGAGACAAAGCATTTTTCTCCGCCTAGGGATGTAACTGGTGCTTGTCATACATCAGAGTGAACCAATTCTAGAACACTTTTGCCTCTAGAATTTGACGTATTGAATTTCAACCGATGCTGCTTACTTGTTATACAATGCTCACACAAAAGAAATGATACATTTGTTAAGCCCGGAAGTAGCTTTTGCTCCACAAGAACTTTCATTCCTTGTTCTGACATGTGTCCAAGTTTCTGATGCCATAACATTACAGAATCTGAACTACATGAGGCAACAGAGGCTTTTGCTTCTAGCAAAGTCTCTCCCTTCAGCATGTACAAGTTTGCAGATATCTTTTTGCCTTTCAGCACCACAAGCGCTCTACGGAACACCTTCATGATTCCTTTCCGTGTTTCAATCTTGCTTGCATTATTATCCAACAATTCGTAGGATAATAAATTTTTCTTCAGGTTTTTCACGTGCCGCACATCTCGAACAACTTTAATTATTCCATTATACATCTTCAATTTGATGGTTCTCACGCCAACAATCTCTAAGGCATGATCATTACAACTATACACAGATCCTCCTGAGACAAGTTCATAATGATGAAACCATTCTCTTCTTGAGGTCATGTGATATGTTGTTCCCGAATCAATGAGTCATATATCTGCATATATCTTTCTACCTTCCACGGTGGTTGACACTTCACAGCATAAAACATCTCCATTTTTTGAAGTGTTTGCGGTATTGCCTTGTGGATTAGAGTTTTTATTTAGACTCTAACAATCCTTCTTCAAGTGACCCTTCTTCAAGTGACCCTTCTTTCAACAGTTGTAGCACTTTAAATTCTTCTTGCTTCTTGACTTCGATCTACCATGTTTGTGACTGTTGCTTTGGCCACGTTCTGTTGATCTCCCTCTCATCGTTGTCAACGCTTCTGCTTGTTGTAGATTTACTTGTCTGTCTTCCTTGTTCTTATGCCGATTTCCTTACTTGTTCTTATGCCGATTTTTTTCTTGTAGAACAACAGCTGCAACGTCATCGAAGACTAGACTGATGACATTACTGTTTGTCAAGTTGATGATGAGTTGATCATACGAATCAGGTAGACTTTGAAGTAGAAGTTCAGCACGTTCTTGTTCTCCTATTGTACATCTTAAGGATGTAAGCTGAGAAAATAAAGTGTTCAGCGTATTTAAGTGTTTCGTCACTGAAGAAGATTCTGGCATCCGGAGAGTGTACAATTTCCTCTTAAGAAAAATTTTATTGTGCAACAATGTGGCCTCGTAAAGTTTGGTGAGATGATCTCATATCTCCTTAGCTGTCTTCTTCTCCTCGATGCTTGACAATATTCCATCTGCTAATGCTAGATGAAAGTTTGCCATAGCATTCTCGTCTATTTCGATCAATTTGTTGTCATCTGTGGAATCCACCAGTCTTTCACTGATAGCTGCTAGACAACCGTCTTTCCTCAAGATGGTCTTCATCTTCAATTTCCACAATGAGAAATTCCTCACATTGAATTTTTCAATATCAAATTTCGTTGTCATAGCTTGTATTTCGGATAGCTCACATTATTTCACTATCGTGAATAGTTCTCTGGAACCTTCAAAGAATGAGTAATACCTTCTTACTTTCTTATGTTGGAGGATCCACCTTTTGGTGGCAACCACAAAGACAATAAGTAGATATTACACACTCAAATCTGGCTAGGATACTAATTGTTGCGGAAGACAGCTATCGGATAGAGCAAAATCGCAACTGATAATTTGAGAAAATAAAATGAAGATAAAAGAGACACAAAATTTACGTGGAAAACCCCTAAATAATATAGGGTAAAAACCACGGGCAACGGTAGAAGAGTTTCACTCTGAGAAAATAGGAATTACAACTTCTCTCAATCTACTAAGGAGAAAACAATGATAATTCTCTCTTGTTAAAAAAGGAGAAAACAACTCTCAAGAAACTCTCTAAATTCTCTAGTATTGGAAGAAAACTAGAATGCTTTGGGATGGTTTTGAAGCTAAATGAGTTTGGGTATTTATAGTTGAAGGTTAATGATTAAACTTATAAATACCCTAAAGTACAATGACTAAATTGTGTAATTTACCTTTTAGCAAAATTCAACAAATGCTTCTAATTTTCGATGCCATTAATTTTGCACCGAAAGCACCCATTTGCACCAAAGTGGCCAGCCACTTTTGCTGACTTTTCAACATCATCTGCTGTGCTCATCTGCTTCAGCCAGTCAGCCTGCACATCAGTTTTGCACACTCATACTGAGAATTCACAAAGCTTAGCCGGACGTTTTGCTCGAACTCTTCATTTTTCTTAAACAACTTGTATTTCGACACATGGCTATACCCCATGTCAGATGTTCAATCGAGTAATATAAGTTTAGTCCACTTAAACTGTCTTGGCACTTGTCCTAATTTACGCGATTTTATTCTATCTTTCTGTTGTCCAGTCTGCCTGGATGGAACATTGCCAGGGTATCATTGGCATCCTGGATATGGATCAGGAGCAAATAGCTGGCTTATTCAATTGGAGGTATGTGAGAGAGTAAATAAATTATGCAAATATATAGTTATTATTTGACTGTATAATTCGATATTAATTCTGCAGAAGTAGTCTGTTTCTCTAAAATGTTCTTTTTCATTGTGTTGTTGCAGGGAGGAGGATGGTGCAATAACATTTGAACTTGTGTCTACCGCAAAAGAACTTGTGTCTACCGCAAAAGAACCAGACGTGGATCATCCACTTACATGGAAAAGCAGATACCATTTACTGGAATATTAAGTGAAAAGGCTGAAGAAAATCTCGGTTTCCTCTTCATCCTTTTCCAACAAATATTTGTACCATGTAAACTTTTCCAATTGCAGACTTTTCCAATTGGAACAGAGTAAAGCTTTGTTACTGTGACGGTGCCTCTTTTACCGGGGGCAGCGAAAATAAGGTAGCCTAGATATTGAAAATCATGTCTCTTAGTTAATTGTAAACTTTGATCTGCTTGTCAGTGTCTTAGTTCTGTGTTTGTTGATAATATTTCTACTCCATGTTTAGGCTGCCCAGCTGCAATTCAGAGGCCAACGTATATGGCTAGCTGCAATGGAAGATTTAATGTCAAAAGGAATGCGCTATGCAAATCAGGTTTGCATTTGTTTCTGATCGGAACATTCTTTCGAAAAAGGATTACCTTTCTATATTTTTATTTTCTTGTAGTTGGGAGGTATAAGTATGGCAAGTATTAGCCATTAGGCTATGCCTCACCACGTTTTCATATTTTCTTTTTGTTGTAAAAAGGAAAGATTAAATTTCAGGCTCTTCTTTCGGGGTATTCTGCTGGGGGTCTAGCTGCAATTTTACACTGTGACGAGTTTAGGAACATGTTTCCCAAAACCACTAGGGTTAAATGCCTTGCCGATGCCGGTCTATTCCTTGATACGTAAGTAACATTATCCTTTCAGGGTCTTGTTTTAAGCACCAGTTTGAGAAATTGAGAGATTATTTCTTAGTTCTATCCTTTTTGGACTGTAGGGTTGATGTCTCTGGTGGTCAGACACTTGAGAGTTTGTTCAGCGGCGTGGTTGGCTTGCAGGTTCAAGATTTATAAGTTTTTTCTCACATTTTCCTATTGGTACCAGAGGGTTTGGTATAAATAATTGAAGAAACACAAGAGAAAACCTGGGTTATTTAATGCTCGAGTCCTGTTTCTTATCGATATCACAGGGTGTGCAACACAACCTGCCACGTATATGCACCAACCACCTCGATTCAACATCGGTATATCGGTTTTCTTGATTTCTTTAATTTGAGTGATTAACAAGAAACATCATGTGAATTTGACTCATCGTTCTCTTGTATGAAACTTCCATGTTTCAGTGTTTCTTTCCACAAAATCTAATCAGCCACATCCAACCTCCACTGTTTATTCTCAACGCAGCTTACGATTCATGGCAGGTAATGATGATCCTTGCCTTCGGAATAGTATTATCGATTTATAAATTAGGGCATGATAATGCATAATGTTAAATGAATTGGTTCCCTTTCTTGAAATCAGATTCAATCCAGTATCGCTCCACCATCTGCCGATCCGCATGGTTATTGGCATGATTGCAGATTGAACCATGCAAAATGTTCCCCTTCCCAGATCAGGTTCTTACAAGGTGATTGGTTTTTCATTTTACATGCAATTCAATAATCTAGGTTAGCTTAAGCAACTCTCTTGCTTGCGAAACAGGCTTCCGCACGCAGATGCTTAATGCCATAAAAGGGTTCGCAATGTCAAGACGGAACGGATTGTTTATAAACTCGTTTTTTGCTCACTGCCAATCAGAACGGAAAGACACATGGTTCGCCGACTATTCTCCCGAAATCCGAGACAAGGTTTGTCTAATAAACAATCGGATTTCATTAAATTTATGTCATATGAATTTGAAAAGGACATGTAAATGAGTCTGCAATTGATAATGTGGCAGCCAATTGCAATAGCTGTCGGAGATTGGTATTTCGACAGAGCAGGAGTGAAGTCCATCGACTGCCCTTATCATTGTGACAAAACTTGCCATAATCTGGTTTTCAGATGATTTACTTAGCTTTGTTAGAAGTAGCTAGTTTGATTATTCGAACGGATTGACCGTGCGGTTCGATGAAATTAAATACAAGACAAAAAAAAAAAGGTGTTAATGAGGAAATGCAAATGCAATCAGCAAATCTCCCGACTGCGATGTCTCTGCAAATTAGCATCGCTCATTGTTGTTGGTTTATTTATATCTACACTGGTTCATGATGTATTTTGTCGTTAGTTTTATAATTAAAATTTTATTTAAAATTTTGGGTAAAGTATACAAATAGTCCACCAATTATAGGATGTTTTGTTGAGTCAATCGACTGTTTAAAGTTATAAAATAGTCTCCCAGTTATAGGACGTTGCTTTGATGTGTACATCGACTATTAAAATTTATAAATTAATTATTTAATTATTTATATGTTTTTAATTTTTAAATTTTTTTAATTAAAAATTTGATGGTTCTCTAAGCTAAACGTTATCCTGTTAACTGAGCTATGATAAAATTTGATCACGAAACTGTTTGAGTTGTATAGTTATTTGAGATTCTAGGATCTGCTTTTGTCATATCACAGTCATCACGTTAATGTCTAACATAGAAAGTCGTCAATCTTTTAATAGAAAATGATGAATTTAAAATATATAAATAGTCTGATGACCAAAATGTAACTTTTTACAGTCCGTAGATTCAATAAAATAATAACCTATAAATAAAGGATAATTTTGTAACTTTTAATAGTTCACCTATTCAAACCCTGAAATTATTTGGGTCAAACCTAAATATAAAATATTTAAACTTATTTTAAAAAAAAGTTAACTAGACTTCTTTTTTGTTAAAATTCATCACCATCAAAAGAAATTAGGATGCCTATTGACGTATATGAGTCGAGAGACTCCACATATACATATAGCACACGTGACGAGTGTGTAAGATGCCAAGTGGCAAGAGGCAATTCCAGGTTAGGTCAAATCAAAATTCTTGTAAGATTTTTTGCCTTGTTGGTTAAGATTTTAGATAAAGATAAATATCCGAAATGTAATTTCTAAATATTCAAAAGGGAAAACGCGTTTTCTAATATGCGTGTCTTGATAGGAAAGCCACAGGTGACGGCTGTGATTGGTGATCACCATTCATAATAATGATGTGACATGCATTCCCGGCCGCGGCTCCGCTGTTTCAGGTTTATGCGGCAACCTTCGAGCCGTCTGGTTTTGTCGCAAACGACTCCGGTGCCGCGTGTTGCGGCCGTGTGATCCAAATTGATTGCAATGGAAAGCAAGCACATGAGGCCGGCCTTCATACTCTGAGCTGGGATTATTCCTCCAGTTCATGCCACAAAGTTGAAGCATAATCCTAGGTTTTGTAGTACTACTTTTGGATGTCTAAAACTCTTCTTGACAACGACAAGGAACCATGATAAACACAATTTTTTTATAATCATGGTTTATTTTTTTAATTTAACAAAATTTTAAATTTATTATATTTTCCCTAGATTTTTCTAAAGTCACATTTCCGATCTCATGCTTCAATTTATCAAATTATAAACCTTTTGAAGTTTCTTGAAATTTTTAAAGTTTCATGTTCTTTGATATAATTAAATTAATAAATATTTACTAAATTTTTTTAATTTTCAAATCAATATTAAAAGTTTGTATATAAATAATTATATAAAATTAAAAATTAAATCTTCCTCTTTCAACATTGAAGTTCTCACTCTCAAGTAGGGCTGTAATTGAGATGAGACAGATCGCGAGCTACTCGAGATCGACTCGATCAAGACTCGATAAATACTCGAATCGAATGAACTCGACTCGAGCTCGAGCTCGACTTGAGTTCTTAACGAGCCTAAACGAGCTACTTGATATTCGACTCGAAAAAGCTCGTGAGCAGCTCGATAAATGTTATATTATAATTTTAGATTTTTTAAAATTACATTATTAAAAATACACTATTGATAATTATAAAATTTTAAAAATATATTAAAAATTCTATAATACAACTACCTCAAATTTTAATTAATGTCCTTGTAATAAACCCTAAACTACAAATCTTAAACTATAAATCCTAAACCCTAAATTACACTTAGTACTTACCTCATAATTTGATACCAAATCGATTAATTAATGTCTTTGCAATAAATCCTAAACTCTAAATCTTAAACCCTAAATTACAAACCCTAAAACCTAAATATGACTATGTGATAGGGGTTAAGTCATGCACATGAAGGTAACATACAAATTATGCAAAATGATGTTATGTGACTTCTAAATAAATCAATCACATACTTATACATAAACATATCAACATGCAAAATAAATGTACACAACTAATTAAAGAAAACAATCCTAAACAGAGACTAAATTAAGAGAAATCTAAATGTGAGGACTAATTTAAGCTAAATATACTAACTTTAGAATGATGATTAAATTCACGTAAATGTAAAATTAAACTTACAAAATTGGAATTAAACCTACAAAATTGGAATTAAACCAATAACTTAAATACAAAATGTGCATAAACTATAGGGTCTTATATGCAATTAATCCTATTCGATTTAAGCTAAAATAATATGAAAAATAACATAAATGACACCTGAACATTTAAAACAAATAAGATCAATTCTTTGCATCTTATCCGCAAATTTAGACAAGTTTACCTGGGAATTTTTAATATTCAAGGCTGAAGCTACAGCTGGTACAAACTACACTAACCTGTTTGAGTTGGAACAACAAAACAGGATTTTGCTCAAAGAAGATTGGATCTAATGCATTAATTTCCTCCACAACCTCAACAGCCATTCCTCTGCTAGCTAGCTCCTTCATCCGGAGAACAATTTCATATTTTTCTTCCACGTTGGTATTTCCACTCCCTTCATAATAAAAACTATTCTATTATAGTAATTTGTAATGCAACTGTTATAAAACTATTCTATTATCAATCAATTATATTAAAACACAAAAAAATTCCAAAATGTTGTTTTGCTCGACTGTCGTTGGTTTGCCATTATTGGTCCCTCTCATGGTTTTAACAGGAGAAGTATTCAAAGCATGGAATTCATGTTCAGAGGTAAAATAAATAAATAAATTGTATGACTTTTCACTTTGGGGTAATAATAATTACTCTGTAAAATCTGGGTTTTCATCTTCTTTCTTGCTTGAGCATCATTTATATGTGTATGGAATGTTGGTCTTTGAAGCCATTGCCACATTCATTGGTCAAGTTTCAGTCCTTTCCTTGATTGCCATTTTTGGTGCAGCCACTACAACAATGGTACATTTTCTCTTATCCATTACTGGTTTGTGGTCATACAATTCTGATACATAGACATACACATATATATGGTGGAAAATAAACGCAGCACATGATGAACTTTAATGCACAGGTGACAACTGCAAGAAAGGCAGTGACTTTATTACTGTCATACATGATATTTACCAAGCCATTGTCCGAGCAGCATGGGACTGGACTTCTACTTATAGCTATGGGGATCACCTTGAAACTCCTGCCATTTGATATCAAACCAGTTTACAAAAGAGTCTCGACCTCATCATCTTCATCTGCAAATGGAAAAACTGGAAACTCTTTTACTGGTGAAATTGAAGAGGAGAAAAACCCCATGTTCTAAACTTTAAGTCGGAAATGCACATCGAACCATCTTGCAAATCCACAGAAGCGAGTGCCCTATCATTCTAATGGCTTCAAGTCTCCTGTTTTAAAAGCTTTGTAAATGTGTGATATGTGGCCTTATATCCCACATCTTTAAGATAGAAACAAGTGCTCCAAAAGTGATCTTATAAAATTAAAGCTCAAACTCAATGGTTAATTTGTTGAGCCACGTGATGAGCACTTAGTTTGAATCGAGCTTGGATCGAGCTCGAGTTTGGTTGAATTTGAGCATTTTCGAGTTTGAGTCGAGTTTTAATATTATCTTTCGAGTTTTCAAGTCGAGTTGAGTTTACATTTAAAGTTTTCGAGTTCGAGTTGATATTTAAACTCGATTCGGCTCGTTTACACCCCTACTCTCAAGCTTATTCTTTTTATTATTTATTATTTATTTCAGTTCATTAAATCATTATTTACAACTTTCAGTCTAAATCAAAACAATGAACTATAATAACCACTATAATCTTATTCTTATCCTCAACAAAATTAAATTTGATTAATAAAATAAAAGTCATCGATTTATTTAATTTAAAAAATAGAAAGCTCACCCTACATGTGCTACACTTCCAAAAGGCAACAGACAAACACTGTACTGCTCATGGGGCATCAGAATGATACAAGTGGATTCACAACGTTAAAGTAGCTAAACCATGTGACCATCAATGATCGTCAACACGATCAGCAACGTATCTACCAATCAACTGCATGCCACAACCGACACGTGGATTCGCAGGGGGTCTCTATAAATAACGCTATCACCACTAACCATTCTCCAAGGCAAAGCAGTCATCGCAATACCATAAACCTCTGAAAAACAAAACAAAACTCTCTTTGAATTTCTTCTCTATCCAGCAGTTCTTTTACTGTTTAAAAAATGGCAGACAATAGCACGGCCACCTGCATAGATATCCTCTTGGCCGTCATCTTGCCTCCTCTCGGTGTCTTCCTCAAGTATGGTTGCCAGGTCATCATCTACATCTCTTAAACAATTCTGCCTTGTTTACTGTAATACCCATATCTATGGCTGTGATTAACGTTGATTAATTTTGATGCAGGCGGAGTTCTGGATCTGTCTTGTACTGACCCTCTTTGGGTACATCCCTGGTATCATTTATGCTATCTATGCCATCACCAAATAGACATGTAAGAAACTCACTCTTCTATGATTAATACTTCAATGATTCTGGGAACTAATTAATCTTCTTTTTATTTGCAGGTGGAGATTTGGTGTAGGGTTCTTGTTTGTTTTAATGTGTGTCGGCTAATACCATTTGTATTGCTTGTATGTTTTTTTATCATTATTTGTTTTACTTCAATTAATATTCTGTTTTGATGTGATGTAAAGTTGGGGTTATATGATTATGATTTATAAAATTCGGTTATGCTGTGTTGGTTGTTAATGCAATGATGTAACGCCCCATTAATTATCCATCATTTTATCTTAAAATTGAAAAAGAATGCTCTATTTTGAAATAATTAAAATAAGAGTAAAGAAACAAAAGAGAAGATATGCGCTATCCAACCTACACCCACTTGAAGCCGTGCTTTCCAAGAAGCATATTAACTACCGGGTTTATTGTCCGCATCGGATTCTCCGATCTAAATCAACGCCCCTAGTCCATACTGTCCAACATTATGGAATTTTTTAATATAAATTATTTTTTTATCGTAATTAGTTAATTAATATATATTAAATACTATAAAATTTTATTATAGAATTCTTTCTTTTAATTTATTTTTATGAATTGTTTTTATTCGTAATATCAAATTTTAATTATTTAATATTATTTAGATAAACTAATTGTTAATATATTATTTTTTAATTATTCTAAACTTGATAAATTAATTATTTGTTGAATGAAATTGAGGAAATGAATGATAGTTTCTTAATGGATCGTTGGTTGTCTCACATGGAATTATCGACCCCGATCAAAATTGCAGTTCAAGCTTCAAAATTTGCGTGGGTACATGGAATGGTCCTACAAGAAAAATAAGTAAAGAAGGTTAAAAGATTATAAAAAATGAAGCAACGTGACGCTTGGTGCATAGTTAGGAACTTTCATGACCCCTTGGAGTTTCCTGACGTGAAATAAGTCACATTAATCACAAACCACATGGATAAGGCCAAGGTATCACCAGTAATTGTGACCCAAAACTAAAAAATTAACTTCAAAAATCAAACAATGAAAAAAAAATAAAAAAAATGTAGCATAACATAGAATTATATGGATCATTCATTGTCCACGTCAAACTTGGATCAAAATCCAAATATGAAATATACGAAGGGCACGGCTTCACGCACAAACAATTCGTACATATTTTTAAGGATATGATCCATTTACATTCAATAGAAAAAATTTAGGATTGTTGGATTAGGAAATTTAAAAGGTTCGGATTAATAATAAAAAATGAGAATATATTCAATGAAGAAAAAAGTATAAAGAATTAACCTCAATCTTTGATTTCTCCTAATCCAACTCTATTTTTAATACATGGTTGGTTGTCCCTTGTTCTATATGTAATGGGGTAAGGGAGAGGTAAGATAGTAAGCTGCCCCCAACACCAGATTGAGAGCAGCTTCCGTAGAAGACCTCTGAATTATGAAATGCCCTCCGTGAGACTCGATCCCACGACCTCAATGTTAAGAACCTTGTGCTCTACCAACTGAGCTGGATAGTCATCTAAGATACATGAAACCAATAAAGAATTAACCTCAAACTATTGTCAATTTTTAACGAAGAAAGAATAATTTGGAATATATAAATGGTCGAGTAATAATTTTTAAAACTTTTAAAAATTGGGGGACTCACTAAATAACACTCTATAATCAAATGATCATTTTATAATTTTAATAGTCGATAGTCTTAACAAAATAGCATATGTACATTTGTATACTTTACCCTGGGTCTATTGTTATTTTATTAAAAAAAAAAACAACGGCACATGGGCTATTAATGTGCTCAAGAAGTCAAATATGTGAATTGACGAAATGGGCCAGTTCATTCGTACCAGAACACCCATTGTGCCATCCATGCATACATGTTCGACTGATATATTGTTGTGTATATTCTTCAATAGAATTTTGTGCCCTCCGTGAGACTCGATCCCACGACCTAAATGTTAAGAACCTTGTGCTCTACCAACTGAGCTGGATAGTCATCTAAGATACATGAAACCAATAAAGAATTAACCTCAAACTATTGTCAATTTTTAACGAAGAAAGAATAATTTGGAATATATAAATGGTCGAGTAATAATTTTTAAAACTTTTAAAAATTGGGGGACTCACTAAATAACACTCTATAATCAAATGATCATTTATAATTTAATAGTCGATAGTCTTAACAAAATAGCATATGTACATTTGTATACTTTACCCTGGGTCTATTGTTATTTTATTAAAAAAAAAACAACGGCACATGGGCTATTAATGTGCTCAAGAAGTCAAATATGTGAATTGACGAAATGGGCCAGTTCATTCGTACCAGAACACCCATTGTGCCATCCATGCATACATGTTCGACTGATATATTGTTGTGTATATTCTTCAATAGAATTTTGGTAAATTTTTAAACTATAATTTCTATATAGTTTTGTTTAACCTTTGGTAGGGCTATAAATTATAAGTAAACTTCCCCATAAATTTTAACAAATTCCAATATAAACCCTAGATATAATTTTGATCATAATCCTAATTAATTAATATAATTTTGGTAGCTTTTGATATATAATTTTGAAAACCACTTACAATATTTTAAGATCTTTATAATGTAAAAAATTATTTGGTGATGAATTACATATATTAATTAAATAATATTAACAAACTATATCATTCATGTGAAAAAAAACACGTCTAGAAGGTGTTGATTTAGTTGGTTCAATTAATTGGATAATAAGTGAATCATTACGAACCGTTAAAAATTTAAAAATAATAATCTTCATCAATAATTCATGGCTACATATAGGAATGACTAAAAAATCTAAAATCGACGGATTTTGACATAATTCAACTTTATATGGTAGAGTATTTTTGAAAATTAAATTCAAGATGCGTTATTTTAGGGAATAAATTGGGTTGGGATAAGATTGGATTTAGGGTATACTAGTATCGACCCATCTCAAGATAATTAACATAATATCCCTATATATAATATATGTTAGGGTTTTTGTTATTTTGTCTCTCGGTTTTCAATTCTCTCCCTTACGCCTCCTAATTCTTGTACAAATCCGATCCAAAAATATTGTCTTGGTCATACAAAATCTATCTTCCGCCCTCATCGCCTTCGTATGTATCTTTTATAACCTTCAAATCTAATCTCTCCCTTCGACTTCTACTATACTTTAATTCGACTTCTACTATTCTTTAATTTTAATTTTATACCTAAATTATAAAAATTATATATATAACCACATATTTGTCTTCTAAAATATGGAGGTGTCGCTTTACATCCTTTGGGAGCGATTATAGAAGACATTCGAAGTTTTAAAGCGCGGAATTGGACTCTCTCTTTTCAACATGTCTACCGGGAAGGTAATTTTTGTGCGGATATTCTTTCGAAAATGGGTTGCTCCTTGGATGAGGAACTTATTATTTGACTTCTCATCGGCTCAGATATCCTCCTTTTTGGATGCTGACCTTAGGGGAGTGAGGCTTCTCTCTAAGTTTGTTTTATCTTTTTTTCTTTGTAACAAAAAATATATATATTTGTCTTAATCTTAAAATTATATCGATTTATTTTAATTTTTACAAAAGGTGTATATCTACATTTTGCTTGATCTTATGAAACATGCATTTGTCTCTTCAATAAATTTGAATACTTATCGTCTCTTTTCCATTCCAGGCCACAATTATTAAAGTCCAGTAAGATTGGATCTTTGATTTTGAGTCGCAAGTAGGAGAGTAGATGACAACACAAGCTTCTATGGGACAAAAGGTGGTGAGTTGACTTATTATATATATATATATATATATAAATAATAGAAATTGCTTAGTTTGCATGTATTTGAATGTTAACTCTAACAGTGTGTATGCTTTATATGGTGATGTTAGTTGTTGGTGAAGAGGGAGTGTTTCCCCGCTTGTTCTTGTTGGATTTTAATAATTGTGGCTAAATGGAAAATATAACACTTATTCAAATTCAATGATGGGACAAATACATATTTGAAAAGATTTCAGGCATATATCTGTAAACTTTTAGTAAAATTTTTAAGGTGAATTGATATATAATTTAAGATTAAATCAAATATATTTTAGGAGAAAAACAAGCGTTTTAGGAGAACATAGATTAAATTGATAGAACTTTTAAATTTGAAGGGTTGATAGAATGTAGAAGTTTTGGACACTCAAATTGTTATTATACCAAGTATAATAATAGTTTTAGTCTCTAAAATTTATACATTCTATCAATTTACTCCCAATTCAAAATAATTCAATAAATTTAACTATTTAAATTTAAAAGTTCTATTAAATTAGTCTTTTTTTTCTTCTAAATTACTTATTTTTCTCATAAGATATGTTTGGTTTAATCTTAAATTTTATTAAAAAAATTCAGCTAAATTTGGCTTAAACTTACCAAATATGCATTTTTCTCCACTGACTTTGAATATTCGTGGTGTATTTTCAATTTCAAGCCACAACCATTAAATTTCTGCAAGAACAAGTGACGAAACCCTTCATCTCCACCAACCTCTAACACTACTATAAAAGCATACACACCGATGGATTTAACATTGAAATGCATGGAAACTAAGAAATTCCAATTCTCCATGGCTAGAAAAAGAGTGAAGCTTGCCTATATCATCGATGCTGCTGCAAGGAAAGCTGCCTACAGGAAAATAAAGAAGGGCCTGGCGAAGAAGCTGAGTGAACTCACCACTCTTTGTGGCACAGAAACTTGTGCAGTTATCTACTCTCCCACATGTGACTATCAACCGGAGGTCTGGCCTTCGGCTGCCGGAGCCCAACACCTTTTCTCCGAGTTCAAGGCGTTGCCTGATATAGAGCGAAGCAGTAGGATGGTGAACTCATAGAGTTTTTTGAAGCAAAGGTTAGCGAATGTCAATGAACAACTCAAGAGACAGAGTGAGGACAATCGCAGAAATGAGTTAACTCATGTTCAAAAACCTTGGTGGAAAGGGTTGGCAGAATGTGAAGGAGGAGGATTTGGACGAGCTGGGTGAGTTTATTCAGCAGAACTTGAAGGACAGAGACAATAGGCTTCATATACTTATCAACGGCTATGTCGTCGGGGGAAAATAGGAGTATTAGTTTCAATGTTTGTTTGTGCTATGTGAACCAATGGATTTTTACATTATATTTCACAGTTTGCTTTTGTTTCTCACAGTCAGCAACCTCTTGAATCTAATAAAGCTAAATAAACTCCATATAATTCGAGCATTATATTTAGTTTTTTCTTAAGCCATTTGTATTATTTATTTTTATATAATTTCGATGAATTTTAAGGTAATTATGTATTAAAATTAAAACCATCTAATGTAAATTGATATGACATTATTGAAAATAAATAAATAATTGGTAATGTAGATTGTAGTTCTTGGTACTTGATTTTGATATTTATGTATAAGTGATATTTAAATTTTAATATAATTTGGGTATTTAATTTTTTTAATGATACAATTATGTATTTTAATTTTTTATGTGCAAAAAAGTATTTTTTAATTAGGTATGTTTTATTATGATTGGTTCATACTTATAATTTTAACATTTGTTTAGTTAAAATGCTAATGTGTTACGGGTTAAAAGTATGATCACATGTAACTAAAAAGTATCAGATACCTATTTGCATTAAAAAATAAATGTAGGATACCTAATTATACGCAAAAAACTTAGTTATAAAAATATTGGATACTTGATTGCACAATGATTATGCCGGGTATTACATTGCACATAAATACTAAAATTAAGTACCAAAAGTTAAATTTATCCATATATTTATAAATATGGCAAGTGCAGCCATATATAAACATGCCTACAAATCCATTTAATTCCAGTTAAAATTTACAACTATGATTGGGTTAATATTACTAAATATGCCTCTTGCCTCATCACTGAGTTCAAATTACCTTATTTTTCCTTTCCTTTTCAAGTCGCCATTAATAAAGTCCAGCAAGAACTGGTGGGGAAAACCTTTCCTCCAATGTCAATAAATAAATTAAGCATGCACAATGTTGGGGTTATTAACATGCAATCATACACAAACTAAGCTTTCAATTCTCCATAACTAGAAGGAAGATAAAGATTGCTTATATTACCAATGCTGCTGCAAGGAAAGCTACCTGCAAGAAAAGAAAGAAGGGTCTAATGAAGAAGCTGAGTGAACTCACTACTCTTTGTGGGATTGAAGCTTGCGCTGTTCTCTACCCTCCACCTGGTTGTGTCTCTCAACCAGAGGCCTGGCCGTCTGCTGCCGTTGCACATCGGCTGCTCTCCGAGTACAAGAATTTGCCTGTCAGTAGGATGGTGAACCAACAGAGTTTCCTTCAGCAATGGTTGGCGAAAGCCAAGGAACGACTCGTAAAAAGGAGCTGACTCAACTCATGTTCCAAAACCTTGGTGGAAAGGAGTTCCAGAACGTGAAGGAGGAGGATTTGGACGAACTGCGGCTGTTGATTGAGCAGAACTTGAAGGATATAAACAATAGGGTTCATGCACTGATTAACGCCCATGTCCTTTGGGGAAAACAGGAGTATTAGTTTCGATGTTTTGCTTGTGTTGTGTCGAGCAGGGGGATTTTACCTTATATTTTATGTTTTAGTATGCTCTAGGATCACAGTTTGCTTTTGCTGCTTAGTGTCAGCCCCCCCTTGAATCTAATAAAACTAAATAAATTCCATATAATTCGAACATCATATATGGTTTTTACCTTCAAATACGTGTCACAAATTTCAGATTAGTAGCATCCAATGATTATTAGGTTGTTCACGCTGGCATATTTGCAGAAAAAGAAGACATTGGTGCTTGCTTTACAACAGTGGATGTTTGCTTATAATTAACTAAAACATTTAGATGCATGTCATTGGCAGCCAAATCACTGGAATCCATATTAATTACATGCCTTGTAAATTGGTATTAATGGATCATATATAAGCCTCTAACTTATGAGATGACTATCCAGCTCAGTTGGTAGAGCACAAGATTTTTAACCTTGAGGTCGTGGGATCGAGTCCCACGGAGGGCATTTCATAATTCGGAGGTCTTCTACGGAAGCTGCTCTTAACCTGATGTTGGGGGCAGCCTACTATCTTACCTCCCCTTACCCCATTACATATGGGAACAAGGGACAACCAACCATTTATATAAGCCTCTAACTTACTGATGTTCTTACACAAAAATAGATCAATCAACACTCTAGTAATCCAATTACATATGATAGGCTTTTATGGCTCATAATCTAACAGAAATAAACCTACCCAATAAACTCTAAAACGGCCCAATAAGTTATGGCTTGACTTAGTCGTAAACAACCCAATATTAATAATTTTTTTAACAATTCAAATAGCTAATAATCTTCTAACACTGGAACCAACAATTACTTCTTACCATTTGATTTTCTTTGTATGGATGTTGATATATACCCTTCCTATGGATTTTGATATATATCTATATACTTGTATATGTGTGTCTTGGAGAAGAAGATGTCCATGGTTATATCACCTAATGGTGCAGACCAGTTCACTGAATCTGACCATACACATATACATACACATACACATGCACATACACATACACATACACATACACATACACATACACATACACATACACATACACATACACATACACATACACATACACATACACATACACATACACTACACATACACATACACATACACATACACATACACATACACACCATACACATACACATACACATACATACACATACACATACACATACACATACACATACACATACACATACACATACACATACACATACACATACACATACACATACACATACACATACACATACACATACACATACACATACACATACACATACACATACACATACACATACACATACACATACACATACACATACACATACACATACACGGACACGTACACGTACACTTGTATGAACAGAATAAGAATTTGATCCCTATCTTGCAGTTTAATAATGATGAAGATGAACTGAGTAAAATTTCCAAGTTATACAACTCAATAACCCTTAGTCCATTGTCCACAGAATAACAAACCCAGATTCACAAATTTCTCTGCAATTATTAAACAAATCTACTCCTTGAAACTTGGCATTCCAGAAAAGCTGACTGTAATGAAATGATTAATATTAATCTTAAAATTTCCAAAAGACATTGTTTTTTTGTCTCATAGTTTGGTAAACTTCCCACTATCCCTAGCCAGTTTCCTACCTATATTCATTTGTCTCAGGGAGCACAGCTGTATACATACATGTATTGGAATAAGATCTTCAGATACATACTAATAATAAACTAAGATTATACATATATAAAAGGAAAAGATTTGCTTCTTCTGTGCCTAACTTAGCTGCAAGAGTGCCTCAATGGATAATTAATAATATGCAGGCATCCATTCAAAAGCATGGAAAGGCAAATAATATATGTACAAGACTGAGTTTAAGCTCTTTACTGGATTCTGATTCTAAAGTTTTGGAAACCTTACATAGTGGGAGCTTGACCTTTCAACTATATATGAATGAATCTTCCTGTTTTTACTGTGAAAATGCAGTGAAAGTTGAGATTTAAGGAAGTTTTTTTACTTTTATCTCCGATTGCATGCTTGGCTTTTTATGGTGTTTGAATCCACAACAACACATTAGCTTAAACCACCCTTTATTCAAATAATTTTTCATCAACATTATACGTCTACCATATACAAGCTAGGTCAGTTCAGAAAATAAAACTGATAGTTGATTTATTTAGTTATTATTTTGTCTTTAAATTGCTCCTTAGTGGTTAGTTTTTGTGGCTGATTCATTATTTTGATTTATTTTCTGTTCAGGGCACTAGATTCTAGAAATTATACTAAAATGGCATGATTATGTAGTTTTTTTTTTGGAATCAAGGTTAAATTGGTGGGCATGACTCTAGGCATGACACATCTGACGTGGCGTTGAGTCATCACCTTCCAGAAGGTCTAGTCAACGCTTCTAGAAGAACGAATTGGTATTCCGCATTTTTGAAATTCGAATTCAAGTTAATCTCTTGTTTTTTTGGATTTTAGTTTAAATATTTTTAAGAATTGTCTTTAGGAATTATCTCTTATTTTTAGGAATTATATTTTCTTTGTTTTTAGAATTTTTGAAGGCTATAAATATCCTCTCAGGGTAAATCTAAAACACATTCAGAATTCATTTTTCTTTTTTGCTTTGGGTTTTATAAAAATTTTCTTTTCTTTTTCAAAATTTTCTTTATTTTTATTTTTATTTTTAAAGATGCTAATTATAATTGTCATACTTAGTTATTTTATCCATAAGTCAAGGGCTAAAGCGATGACTTAATTCTTATTTTGATGATTGAAAAGTATTTAAAATACCTTCGGGTTATTTTCTTAATTTTCAGGAGAAATAAGATAATTAATTGACCTATCCTTTAAAATCAAAACACTTTTAAATCAAAAAGAGTTCGTTGGTTTGGATGTTGTTATGGTTTATAGTTGGGAGGAAGAATCGACTGATAGCAAGTTCGACTTCCTGTGAACACACTTAGCGGCGGTCCGTTAATGGGAATCGAGATTGTGCTCGATTCTCATTGAGACAACATAGTTCGAGTCGGGTTTTTCCAAAACTTTTAAAATTTAGTTGGTGTTGACGACGATAGTTTTAGTTAGTCCGCATAAGGATTGTAATTCAATGATAGCTTTTGGATTTTCGGTTTACAAGAGAGAAAAATAAGTTACAAAGATTGAGCCATGTAGACTGTAACCGACAGATATAGAATTGAGGCAAAGATGAAGTCTGAGGTTGTTTTTCTCAATTTATTTTAAATTTATTTATTTACTTTATCTTTATCCCCAATTATTTTTAAAACAATTTAATTCTCTTTTTTTCTCTCATCCCTATCTTATCTTCCTTTTATACAAATCTCTATCATTTTTTCAGTTTTATCCAGATTCAAAATCAAAAAGTCCACAACTTTAGAAACTCCAAAGTCCTAATGGACCGACATTGCTTCTCTTCACTACTTTTTCCTTTTATTTATTTATTTATTTATTTATTTTGAGAAGAAATAATTATTTAGCAGTAATACATCTCTCAAAAAACTTTTTTTTAACAGAGATGCTTTCACAAGCCAAAAACCTATGAAATTTATTGTTCGAAAGTGGGAGAGAATCAGATTGCCTGTGGAAATGTTTTGAGTTTGTATTGTTTATGATTCTTCTCTTTTGAGTTGAGCAATGAAAAGGGAAAATTAAGGACGTACTTAGTAAAGACCGAATGGAGGAGATTGGTGACATTGATTGAACAGTGCCTACCTGAGAATCAATCAAAGGTTGAAGGCCTTTTCATATTAGAACAAGTAAAAATATAAAAATCCTATATATATATATATATTCTATGAACATGTACAGTGCTTCTAGGGGATCACGTGGATGTATGTACGGTAATGATATGTTACATGAATTTGATTTATTGATACCTCCTAATTAGCCGGCGAGCAAGATTTTAATTTCCGCTATAGATGGATTAGCATAGTCTCTAGTGTTTGCTGAAATGAAAGAATCTGCACTGTTTACTCTACAGTACAAGAATTCACCAAGCCTGTAAGCTTTATATGTAAAACACAGCAAGTATTATATTGGATAAACGAGGGGCTCATAGCTCATTACCTGATATATCATGCAAATACTTCCAAAATGTGAGACTCTGATCTGATTAAACAATGCAGACAGTGATGGACGGAGAGATGGTCGGGATGGTTTTCTCCATGAAAATTTTAAATTTTACATGTATTTTAGATATTTTTTATATTTTTTATTAATAATTTATTTTTATCATTTAAAATTTTATAAGATTATCTTTTCAAAATATTATAAGTTTACCCCTAACATAAAATTTTACTTCCGTCGTAAAAGAATTGCCAAAGAGAAACCAAATATATATCTGCCTAGGACCTAGCAAGACTGGTCTGCTATATGCTTCAACTTTCTCAGGTTACAAATAATTAATTAAGATTTTCTTCTGATTATTATCCATTTTAATATCACACTACAGCTGGTATAATACATGTATATATAAAAAAAGTGTGAGTAATAATTAATTAATTAAAAAAGTGTAAGATAAAGTAATTGCAGAAATCAAAAGAAAGGAGAAAAGTAATGCCTGGAGGAGGCAAGAACCATTGTAGAGTAGTAGTAGAATGTATAGAGTGGGGCACAATTGAATGAGAATCGAAGGGTTCAAGTAGATGTGTTGCGCCTTGTCCAAGCAGACAGCACAGACACTGAACCATCAATTATATTAAAAGGTCCCCAAAAGGGATCCCAAGGGAAAGCAAAGCACACACCTCCACTTGCTTTTCTTTTAATGGTCACCATTCCATGCATACAGCTGTACCAGGAAGCAAACAAACAAAAGCATATGTATGTATGCTAATGCATACATTTATGTAATATGTATCTCATGCATGAACATCAATTGCCTTTATTTCTAATATTTGTCATTGGTAGTCAGTAGGTGTGTAAACAGGCACCACAGAAGATTTTATGTTAGGAGATGCGAACTTATAAAATTTTAGGAGAAAAAACATATTTTTAATAAAAAATACAAAGAAAATATCTAAAATATATGTGAATTTGAAAATTTTAGGGGGCGGTCTAGGTGTGTAAAAGAATTAAATTTAAACAAATAAGATTGTGTTGTTTTGTTTATTTTTGAATATGTTTACGTCTGATTCATATTTGTTTAGATTTTTAATATTTTGTTCGTTTATTTATTTTAGAAAATATTCATATTTGGTTTGTTTAATGTTATTGAATATGCTCGTTTAATTTGTTTAATGTTAGGCAACAAACACTCCTTTTATCCTTTAATTTACAACCCAAATAAAAATGGTGAAATTATGCACTAATCTTTAAGCCCCTTAGGCTTCACGGTTTGAACTCCAAAGTTCATCCCCCGTTCAGTTTAATCCATACATTTATCAATATTTTAAATGAAAAAAATAAAAGAAAAAGGAGAACTAAGTAAATGAGTTTTCATACGAGCATGACACATAAACGGACCGAACACATCTCTGTTCGTGTTCGTTCTATTAATTAAACATAAAAAATTAGTTTATACTAGTATACATTACCATTTGCATGTGTGATATGGATATGGAAACCTACATCAGATGAGATATTTTTCATTTAAGTAATGTTATATTAGTACTTAAGGAAACACGTGATGAAACGTATTAGCTTTTTTTTTTTAATTGAAAACGTATTAGCTTTTCGGTAAAGCGTATTGTATTCTTTTCAGAGCAGTTCTACTTAATAAACAAAACTGAAGAAAGTGGTGTCATAAATAGCAATATTCGTTTCTGGAAGACAAATGGAGGCCAATCAACCCTATTGGCAAAGTGCAAAGAGCCCAACAGATTCTAAAGTCGATGCATTTCGCTACAAGGAATTGGCTTCAAGGCTGGATGCCAATGCACATTCTTTTCAGGTGATTTTAGGGAGGCCCCTCGCCGTTGGTTTTTTTCGAGTGGTTGACAGTTTTGCACCAATCTATTATTGTACGGCTTCTATTTTTTTATTTATTTAACTTCCAATATTTTGATCCAAAATTGAGATTTTGGTAGTTGGCTAAATACATGATTAAATCGTGTTAATTATTTCTATTAATTTCCAAACTGGTATCATTTGAAAAGATTTTGGGAATATATATATGTATATATTTTTGACCATCGAAAGATTATATTTGTAGTAGAACACAATGGAACTAAAACCTAAAAGGAATAAAGAACAGGGAAAAGGACGTGACTCGTGATACCTGAAATGTTTAGTTAAATTAAGGCTAAATTGTTGTTTTGGTCCCTCTACATGCTAAAATTTGGAATTTAACCTTTGTATTTTAAGAGGTGATTTCAAGAAAAATCCATGTTACCACTGCTACTTTGTTATATCTTGACTCAAATTCCAACCGATAATTAAGTTAAATTTTATTATAATTCTAGCGATTGAAGATTACCTTACGATTAAGTTATTTAGATGATAAATAAAAAAAGTTTATTTATATGAGAATTGATCTATAAATACAAATATAGAGTAGATCTTAACCATAAGGATTATGAGCGAGAATTATGTTTGGAGTGGTTTAATATGTTTTTATTTTCATATATTTTATACATAAATTTTTGTAAAGAGATTGGAAAAGGATTTTGGATACACTTGATTTATATATATATATATAATATATATATATATATATATCATTTTAAAAATAATAATTTTATGTATTTATACTCCTTATAATCTTTATGTTTATAATTGATTTATTTATTTATTTCACCCATGAGTAGACAAATCTAAATCAAATTAAATCTTATATTAATCTTATATTGTTTACTTTTTTTTCTAAATTTCTAACAAACTTAATAGTTAATGGTAAATGAAATGATAAAAAGAAGAAAAATCAAGTCATACCAAATTAAAGTAAATAAATCAAATCCCAAATTTGAATATGGTAGAGGATCAAAACCAAAATATGACCTTAAATTAAAGCATGAACGATGAGAAGTGAAATGAAAACCGAAAAGCTAATTGATATATGTATATATACATGATGTAGTACAATAATTAGTGTTAGGAGCAAGCCACAACCCCTGTTCGTGGAGATTTGTCAGATTCCACGACATGCATGCAGGAGGAGGTGCCCATTGTTTTATAGATGCTGTGCTCTCATCAAAGCTTCACCAATTAAAACCTGAAAGAAAAATCTTGCATTCGTAGCTTTTTCCTCAATTTCAAACCATGATAATGATATCAATGACTGTATCTGACTGATCCTGGTAGAAATTGCCATTTGATTCCAGGTTTAAGGAACTCAACACTCATCACTATCAGAAAGCTACCAGCAGGTATACTGATAAGGTACCTAGACTAGAGAACACCATGTTTACTTAACATTTCCACTTATTGAAGCCAAATGGATTTAGTAGGGAAGGAGAATAAATGATTCTCAATTCGTTCAGTCTTTCTCAAGAAGCTTTATAATGATCTTTCGATCTTATTCGAGAGACTTTATAGTGATCATTCGATTTTGCTCGAACAACTTTATAACCTTTAGTGTTGGTATCGAACTAATATAACTTCTTATAGTTATAAGTTTACAGAGTCAGTGAATATGGTCAATGGCATAAAAATTGACTATAAAACTGCAGCTTCCCGATAGAGACGGTAGATATTCGAGGTATAACAAGCTCTAAATTGAGCTTGCTGGATACTGGATATAGGCGTATTGTATATGCATTTGGTGTCAGAAGGAAACAATCAGACAAAGAAACTATATGAAGAAGAGCAGTTTCTGATATAAGAATCCAGATGATGTTTATTTCTCATTCACAAACTATTAACAACTGATATAACAATTGGGTGTCTCACAGACAAGAAAGAAAGAAAGATGATTGGGAGGGAAACTAGCTATAGAAGAAATAAAAAGTGTTGGACATGAGAGCGCAGTCAGGGGCATGGCGGCCTTCGTTTTTTCAGCCAGCTTGCTGATGGTGAATCGCCTCGGAAACACGCGTTGCATGGAAATTAGCGATGAAAGCCGAAGCTTTCTTGTCGATACCAGGCTCTGCAACCACCCGGAGAGTATTGTCTTCTTCGCTCGGATACACTTTTCTGGTGCCCCAAACATCTTCACCACCCGAAAAGTAGTCTTGTTCTCTACGACCCTTCTTTGCTTTGAAGAAACTGAAGAAGGAGAAGGCCTTCTTGTGCTTGCTCCCCGCCATATCTATCTGTTTATCTTTCCTTCCTTTTTGTTTCGAGTCGCTGAGTCTGAACGAGCTACCACACTGCGAGTTAGGGGGATGAGTTTTGCAATGCAGTACGAGAGGTTTGGGTTTGAGGGCTGTCCTTTTATAGGGGGTACCCTGTATTGGCAAAGGGAATGGAGGATTATGATGATGACACGTGTAGGGTAGGATGGAAATGGGGTTGTGGGTGTTATACTTTCAAAACCCAATCCATGTGTTGTGGTCCGTTGCTTGGTTTGTTTGACTAAAAGAAAAGCAATGGTTGGGAGAGAAGCACCCTATTTCTTGGGTCTTTGCCTGTATTTGTTCCATACCATGCCATTTTCAACAGCTGAGAATTAAAATGAATGTCAACTTGCCATACTGTGTGTGTAACTGTAGAACTATTCACCTTAGTTTACCTTCTAATCCATTTGTTTTTTGGGTGATTAGTATAATAATAATTGGTACCACAAAAGCATCTTCTCAACTTACTGATTTGTTTATACAAATTGTCAATTAGATTGGTTTTAAGTTGAATGAATTTGGATGGATTAAATTTGGGTTTTGAGATCTTTTAATCATTTCGAATTGAGTTTAAGTTTATTTGAAGCTAAAATTATTGGAAGAAAGTAAATTTGTTCAATTTTAAAACTAATATTTGATTTAAAAGGTATTTAAATTAAAAGAAATGAGATTTTAGAAGTATTTATGGATCAAGCTTAGTTTATATGTCACGAGTCGTGAATTAAGGGTCTGAGACTCGTGCAAGATTAAACGTCCAAAGAATATCGAACATCATGTCACAACCAAAATACCCTCCCAAGATGAGTTACAGTTCCTACTGTTCGATAAACTTGAATCATTACAATCAAATAAAAGTAAGTCTAATGTGATTATGATTCAAGAGTCCAAAATAAAATTCAAGATGTATTAGGACGTTGTCTTGTGGGTAAAACTTACTTTGAATTGTATTACGACTTTACATGTAAATGCTAATTAAAAGAGTAAGCAAAGTTCAAGTATAAAAGGGACTTTAGTGTAAGTAGAGGCACACTTTAACTTGATTGTCATCAGAAATTTTATAAATAAATAAAATCAACACGAGCATTGGGATTCAAACTCTCTCTTGTCGTTTTTTTCCTCAAATGTTCTTTTACTTTACTTATACCAATTCAAATCCATCCTATTCTTCTCAAGTTAAAGTGTCCTTTCATGATCATGATCATGATCATCAAAAAAATAAAGGTTAATTTAAATTTCAGTGCCTAAAACTACAGAATTACTAGATTCAAACCCAACTCTCTAACATATATATATATATAAACATTTTATATTTATTCAAACTTAATTTAAATTTCAATCGCAAAATTGATCTAAATCTACCTATATTTATTAACAATTAGTCCAAATCAAGTTATGAATATAAGATAGGTCAGATTTGGGTTCACCTGGTTGGAGTTTTTAGTTTATTAAAATTCAGAGTTCTAGGCATATGGGAGGTTAATGTTCGGCCTTCCTTTCATAACCATACATTTGGGCCTCATACAGCAGCGATCTGTCAAATTCGGGTCCAACAGAGTAGAGCCCAAACACGTATGACGACGATGTTTAAGCTCATTTAGCTATCAAATCAAATACTAAATTTATTGAGTGATTTTAATAATTAAAAAAGGTTTTATTCTCTTTTGATGTATTGATTTGAGTAATTACGTTTGCATGGTGTGTTAATAATTAAAAAAAAATTATGAATATATATTGTTTTATAATTATCTAAAACTATTAGAAAAAAAAAATAAAGAAATCAAATCGAGTACCTGCTTTCCTAATTCGTTGCTCTCTCTCCATTTGCTCCGGTATTACCTTTTCTTTTTCTTTTGGCATGTTTGTGACGTGTAATAGTTTGCACAATCCTTGAAAAGATTGTTTTGACAATGATGGCCAAAATGCTACATTTTGATGTATTTTTGTGTTGTCTACTAGAAAATTTATGTGGAGAAGTATGTTGTTTTGTGGAACAAAAAGATGATCAATTATAAGAAATTGATTTTTCTATCCAAATTTGTTGGGCATATATAATAGTAACCAGAGTCTGCTTAGTAAGACAAGTATTACATGCTCCCATTTAAGGTTTCGTCTTATATCTTCAAAAAATAATAAAACAAAGTGTTTGACGATATTATAAGTTAGTGATTGTTCATTACTTATGTTTAATAAAATAATAAAAATAATATATTTGATGAAATTTAATTATGTTTATATAGTTTATTAATAAAAATTTAAATTAATGTTTTAAAATAATGAAACATAATGTTTTAAAATAATGAAACATACTTTCAAATTATTTTAAAATTTTTTGTTCGGGATGGAATGTAATGGAATGCAATGCGTAAATGGAATACTTAGCGCGGTGATCTCTTTAATTTTTCTTTTGGGTTAATAAACCTTTTGGTACTTAACTTTTGTACCCAATTTTCGTTGGTACAATTAGGCATCTAACTTTTTTTATTGGTGTAATTAGGTAGCTAACTCTTATTTTGTGGTGCAATTTGGCATCCAACTTTTCTATTTTGGTGTTATTAGGTACGTAGCATTTGTAATTAAAAACATGTTAGGTGCTTAATTGCACTAGCCTTTTTTTTGTGTGCCTAACTTTTTTCTAAGTATGAACCTAACTTTCTTTTGACTGCAGTTAGATACCTAATTTTTATTTTTGCAATTAGATATTTAATATATATATATATATTTAAAAAATTATATGTATTCATAATTAAAATGTTGATATTTATCTTTTCAATCTATAATATATAATAACTCATTAATTAAGCAGAGTTAAAATTATAAGTATGAATTAATTGAAATTCAACAAGTGTAATTTAAAATTTGTTAAGTATCAGATTGTACTAAAAAAAAGTTAAAGGTGTAACTAGATAACCAAAAAGTTAGAGGTGTAATTAGATGACCAACTTTTTTTTTGGTGTAATTATTTTTTATATATTATATATTTAAAAATTTAGCATCTATTTAGTTATCTAATGGCAAAAGAAAAACATGAGTACCACATTGCACATCAATATAATGTTAAATTAGGTAAAAAAAAGTATATCAGCCTTTAAAAAATGTTAGATACTTAAGTACACTATAAAAAAATTAAGCATCTATTTCTTACACAATTAAGTATTTAGTTTTTTGGGTAGAATTAAATATCTAATATTTCTTTTAAAGTACACATATTCATATTATTAAACATATATAATAAAAATATCAAATACTTAATTGCAATAAGAAATTAAGTTAGGTACTTATTTTTTATATAATTAGATATTTTTTTGAATAAATGTATTTAGATACCGCAATCTTTATTTTTTTGTGAAATTAAATAATTATATTTTAAATTACAAATAATTACCTAAAGTATATCATCATTTTCATTTAGATATTTAAAGCCTCTCATTTGTTTTGTCTGTTTTCTTGTTGTTTTGATATCTACGAATCTTGTTTTTGCTTGTTTCATTTCTGCTTTTCAATTTGTGTGTAAGAGGGGTTCTAGGTTTTATATTTGATCAGTTTTTTATTTTCAATAAAAGCTTCAAAACGTCGTTTATTCAAAAAAAATAAAGCATTTAAAGTAAATTTTAGTTAAAAAAGTATTTAAATTTATCTTTCAGTCAAATTAGACACCTAAAATATTTTTTAATCAAAATCAGTACTTAAAATATTCAATTTCTTTTATCTAAGTAATAAAGTATTCAAATATTTTATTTCCCGTATAAGCTTTTTAAGAACTTAGATTAAAATAATGAATATTTTAACTAAATATATATATATATATATATATATATATATTTAAATATATCTAAGTATATATTTTAGGTACATATTTTGTTTGTAAAGATAATTTAAGTACTTATTTTAATAAAGAATACTTTAAATATATAAATAGAAAATAATATACTTTAAATACTTACGTATAATATAAAGTTTTTTTTAATTATGTGTTGTTGCTAAAATTTTAATAACTGAATCTATAATATATATAACATATTAGGGTGTTTTTGGTTGGGGGAATGTGAGATTCCTATGAGAATGAAATCCATATTCCCCCGTTTGGTTGGCTGGGAATGTCTTTCTCGGTAATCTTACATTACCAATAGTTGATTTTTTGGGGTATATTACCGGTAATGTCATTACCTCTCATTCCTTAGGTATTGTTGGATTATTAACGTTTTGGACTAAAATGCTCTTATTTTTTAAAAAAAAAAGTATAATTTATTCTGTCATTGAATAATAAAAATTCTACGAATGTTAAATTACAAATTTATCCTTAAACTATTTTAGATTTACAAAAAAATCTATAATTAAAATTTTATATGAAGTTCAGGGGTTAAAATAAAATTTTACCCTTTCATTAAACCTTTTTATATTTTCAATTTTGTAAAAAAAATTATATAAATTTTATGAATTTTATTTTTTTAAAGAAAATATATAAATATTTTTCAACTTGTTAAAGAAACAAATATATAATAAGGATAATTTGGTTAAATATACACTCTAATAATCTTTTATTCCTTTAACCAAACACGGTAATTTTAAATTTATGCTAAACCAACCAAACACAAAATACAACATTCCCAGTAATCTTATTCCCTGGTAATCTTTTATTCCCACTGGTAATCTTTTATTCTCACTGGTAATCTTACATTTCGTGAACCAAACACACCCTTAGTCCTTTATTCAAATAATATTAAATTTATAATTAAACATGTCTAACTAAAACATTTAGGTGTGTTTGTTTTTATTGTGTAAGGTCTGCAAAGCTCTTATGTCTGCGCCGCGCAGACCACGCACAAACATTAGGCTTCGCAGACCGTTTGTTTTTTAAAAGATAGAAGTTCTTCTAACGTATGTGCGGCGCAGACGTGGTCTTATGTCTGTAAACGTCTTCTAACCTGTTCAAAGAGGTTTTATATTTGATTTTAATTTTAATATTAATTTTTTAAATAAATTAAATATTAATTTTTTAATATTATATTATAGATATTATTTTTAATATTAAATCTTTAAATAAATTAAATATTAATTTTTAATATTATATTATATATATATAATTTTATATCATATAAATTATTTTATATATTATTAAAATTTATATTTATTTTAATTATTTTGATTTAAGTTTAAATATAATATTTTTTGGATTTGTTATTTTTAAATTATATTTAATTTTTTTATACAAAATGTAAGTATTTAAACCACATTGCTTAATAAAAAATGATTACATTGTTTGATAATTAAGATTTTAAAATATAAAAAATTATAAATTATGTTTTTAAAATTTTAAAATATAATAACAATTAAATAAAAAATAATCATAAAATAATTTGATAAATTAAAAAATATTTTCTAAAAATATCATATAATTATAAAAATAAATTATGAATATATATTTAAAAAAATTAAAAGTATTACATAATTGTTTATTTAAAAAAATCATATAATTTAATGAATATTTATAAATTTTATTCTATAAAACTTATAAAACTAATAATATATGTGATTATGTGAGACTTATAATAGAATTAATAAGGTGGTGTTTGTTTTTCTAAAAAAATTATTATATTTTAGTTGTATGAATTATTTAAATTTCAGTATTGTAAAACTAAAATGATTTAAATCTTAGTATTGCAAAACTCTTTTAAGTTTAAAAAATTAGTTTATTTATATTTCAGTTTATTTTAGCAGTCTGCAGACGTTAAAAAACAAACAGTCTTCTTCTTGCAGACTGTAAACTTTTGGTCCACCTCTTCTTCTGCAAATATGATCCACAAACTACAGACATTTTACCTCTACAAAACAAACACCACATTATAAACCTATTTAGATACCTAATGGCAAAATGAGGTTAGACAACATTATATATAAAAATATTTTATTAACCCTGTATCTACGACATCAAGATCTACTTGGAGTTTACCGTCTTCCTATCCACTCTTCCGCTTTCTCTATCATCCTCTGGCAAATATTGTCTCTCTGTACCGTTTGAAGGACTTAATTGATTCAAATCGATTATTTCATTTACGGGGGGGGGGGGGGAACCCTAATTATTGGGGATTTTGAGAATCCTATTCCTCACAATTCAAGGTAAGCGCTTTCTAACTTCTTTCCAATATTTACGTATTTTCTCCTGTTAGGATTTCTTTAATTCATTCCCTTTTGTGCATGAAGATACATCCCTGCCACTTCAAAACAACAAAAGAAAACATTTGATTCCAGTTTTTTTGCCCCAATTCTAAACTAAGACTTCCGATTTCTGACCTATGTTTTTTCTTCTTCTTTGCAATACTGTTCTGTTCGTTCACGAGTTCACGCTCTGTTTGGTTATGAAGATAACCTGAATTTGCAAAATTAGGGGGAAAACAAAATATTTGATTTCCTTTTCTAATCCACATATATACAAGTCAACAAGTAAGTCGAAATATCACCATAATCTATTACTGATAACTTATTTCCTTCCTTTTCCGTTTAACGATAAAATAGATAAATTTGTTTTTTTTCCTAGCTTGTCTACATTATCCAAACTGACCCTTCTTCGCCATTTGTAGGTCAGCATTTGATCACTGAACTCGACATGATTATCACTTTTCCTATGACTACATATTAAGATTTATAGCTATATCATTAAAACCTATTGTTTTGTTTTGTTTTGTTTTGCTTGATTTGTTTTATGGACTGTCCTGAGCATTTTTCCATTTTTTCAAATGATTTGCAGGTCATGGCTACAAAAAAGCTAATAGCAATTTGCCAATCTGGTGGTGAATTTGTGACCGAAAAGGATGGCTCATTGTCTTATAGAGGTGGGGATGCTCGTGCAATAGACGTTGATGATCAAACAAAGTTCGGTGACTTCAAGTCGGATGTAGCGGAAATGTTTAATTGTAGAATGACTACTATGTCTATCAAATACTTCGTCCCTGGTAATAGAAAGACTCTCATTACTGTTGCCAATGACAAGGATTTAAAGAGAATGATAAAATTTCATGCGGATTCTATAACTGCTGATGTGTATATCATAACGGAAGGCATTGTTGCTCCCTAAAATTCTAACATGCCAGTCAGTGGGTAGTTTTATTCGTTTCTAACCTAAAGCTTCGTTGTAACTCTTGATATATTAACTTAATGCCAAGAGTGTTTTTCTCTCCCTTTTTTACAGGTCAAGTAGAACAACATTGTCTGAAAAAGTGCCTCCACTTGATCCACCTCTGGGTGTTGTGGATGATACCACTAAACCCAGTATTCCTCTCGAGCCCTCTCTTGATATTGTTGATGACACCAACCATATTGACGTAGACGTTGATTTGCCACCTGATATTGCATCTATTCTTCCCATTTCTGTTATTCCTTATGAGAAGCATTCTAAAGGTACTGAACAATGGCAGAACACAATTACAGGGGTGGGGCAAAGATTCAATGGTGTTGCTGAATTTCGTGAGTCACTTCGTAATTATGCCATTGCACATCGGTTTGCATTTAAGTATAAAAAGAATGATAGTCGTCGTGTGGCTGTTAAGTGCAAAATAGAAGGTTGCCCATGGAGAATTCATGCATCAAGGTTATCAACCACTCAGCTTATAAGTATCAAGAAGATGAATCCAACACATACTTGTGGAGGGCCTGCCTTGACAGGTGGGTATCAAGCAACTAGCAGTTGGGTAACTAGTATAATTAAGGAGAAGTTGAAATTTTTTCCAGATTACAAACCCAAAGACATTGTTGCTACATTCACAACTAAGGAAGACTCAAGTTTCCATCGCCTCTTTATCTCATTCCATGCCTCTTTGAGTGGTTTTGTACAAGGTTGCAGGCCTCTCCTTTTCCTTGATAGCATACCCTTGAAGTCCAAATATCAAGGAATGTTGTTGATAGCAACTGCTGCAGATGGAGATGATGGTGTATTTCCTGTTGCTTTTTCTGTTGTGGATGCAGAAACCAATGATAACTGGCATTGGTTTTTGTTCCAACTCAAATCAGCCATGTCAACATCTTGTCCTCTAACATTTGTTGCAGACAGACAGAAGGGGTTGCAGGAGTCGATCTCTGAAATTTTCGAGGGTTTGTATCATGGTTATTGTCTGCGCTACTTAACTGAGGAACTCGTTAGAGACTTGAAAGACCAATTTTCTCATGAGGTTAAACGTATCATGATTGAAGACCTTTATCGTGCAGCTTCTGCACCTAAACCCGAAGATTTTCATGCATGTGTTGAGAGCATCAAAATAATTTCACAGGAAGCTTACAATTGGGTCATGCAAACTGGGCCCCATAATTGGGAAAATTCATTTGTCCAGGGTGCTAGATATAACCATATGACATCAAACTTTGGTGAACTCTTTTACAGTTGGGCATCAGATGCACATGAATTACCTATTACACAGCTGGTTGATGTCATACGGGGGAAGATTATGGAGTTAATTTATACCCGGAGGGCTGATTCTGATCATTGGTTAACAAGGCTGACCCCATCCATGGAGGGAAAACTGGAAAAGGAGAGCTTGAAGGTCCGTTCCTTTCAAGTGCTCCTGTCTACTGGTAGCATTTTTAAGGTTCAAGGTGAGTCCACCGAAGAGGTTGTTGACATGGATCGATGGGATTGTAGTTGTAAAGGTTGGCTACTTACCGGTCTACCATGCTATTTCTGTTATCAGTTGCATTGGGCAAAGCTCTTATGATTATTAGATACTTTACAACTGAGAGCTACAGATTGACTTATGCAGAATCTGTCCAACCCATTCCAGATGTGGACAGTCCTTTGCAGAATGATTCTTCACAAGCTCTAGTAACCCCACCACCACGTAGTCTGCCAGGTCAGCCTACCACAAAGAAAGTAGGATCACAGGATGTAATGAAGCGGCAATTGCAATGCAGTAGATGCAAGGGTTTTGGGCACAACAAGGCCACTCGCAAAGAGATCTTGTAAAGTGTTGTATACTGTTAGTATTTGCTCCTTTCTCGTGTAAATCTTGCACCAGTATTCTCTGAATACGTCAATATAATGGCATTGCTTTATACCATCCATATTTGATCGAAGACTGATTCATTGAGATAGCCTATTTTTAATAGCCAGCTTGTGTGTGTAGCATTTTATGTGCATTTTTGCTTGCAGTTTTTAGAAGTTTGTCTATTTTGTTTTTGCATAATGCATGCTTATAATATGTGTCTTGCACCAGAACCTACAAGTTTTCCTTGGGCTTCAATGTCCCAATTGGCGAATATTCTGCAGTTTTCACCT